>NC_091619.1:98441205-99836982 GCF_027580195.1 Bos mutus | reverse complement strand
TTTAACTTTTATTGACTCAGCTAGGCTTTTTTTTGCTCTACAGCATTCAGGATTTTCGTTCCCCAGCCAGGGGTTGAATCTCATGCCCCCTGCATTGGGAATGCAGATTCTTAACCACTGGACTGCCAGCTGCTGCTGCGTCGCTTCAGTCGTGTCTGACTCTGTGCAACCCCATAGACGGCAGCCTACCAGGCCTCCCCGTCCCTGGGATTCTCCAGGCAAGAACACTGGAGTGGGTTGCCATTTCCTTCTCCAATGCATGAAAGTGAAAAGTGAAAGTGAAGTTGCTCAGTTGTGTCTGACTCTAGCGACCCCATGGACTGCAACCCACCAGGCTCCTCTGTCCATAGGATTTTCTAGGCAAAAGTACTGGAGTGGGGTGCCATTGCCTTCTCCCTGGACTGCCAGGGAAGTCCCAAAACCATATATCATAATGTCAAGGATGAGGAAAAGCCAGGACAACCTTACGTTGTTGGTGCAAGTGTTAACTGGTACAACGACTTTGGGAATCTCCCCCAACATTTCCTAAAACTAAGCATACATATACCCCTGACCAAGCAACTCTCCTCCTGAATATGTGCCTAATGGAAATGAGTGCTTCTGTCCACCAGAAGGCGCGGGTGAATGTGTTCACAGCAGCTGTCCTCATGATAACCCACTCTGGAAACAAGTCAGAAGTCCAGCAGCAGTAGGAGGAGGAAATACACTGTGATGTGTCCATTCGATGAAGTATTACACAGCAGCAAAGAAGGAGCAATGTATGGGCAGTATAACCACAGAGGTGACCCTCACATAATTCTGACCAAAAGAAATCAGATGCAAGAGGCTGTACTATCGCACCAGGGGCGGGGTGAACCCGGGCGGCGGGGGGCGGGGGTCGGGGGTCGGGGGTCCGGTCATGGCGGAGCGGGGGCGGGCATCCCAGTTGTGCTCTCGGAGGCCGCCACTGGGGCTGGACCCGCGCCGGGAGCGCACCCGGGGCGGGGTCAACCCGGGCGGCGCGGGTGGAGACTCCGATCGCTGTGGGTGGGGGTCGGTCCCAGTTGTGCTCCGGGGATCCCCACTGCGGCTGGGAAGGGCACACATAAACCCACACACTAATGGTCAATTAATCTACAACAAAGGAGGCGAGAATATACAATGGAGAAAAGACAGTCTATTCAATAAGTCCGTGCTAGGAAAACTGGACAGCTACATATAAAACAATGAAATCAGAACATGCTCTAACACCATATACCAAAATACACTCAAAATGGATTAAACATCTAAATGTAAGACAGCATACTATAAAACTCCTAGAGGAAAACATAGGCAGAGCACCCTTTGATGTAAATTGCAGTAATATATTTTTTTGGATCCACCTCCTAGAGTAAAGGAAATAAAAGCAAAAATAAACAAATGCGACCTAATGAAACATAAAAGCTTTTGCATAGCAAAAGAAACCACTGACAAAATGAAGACGACCTACTGAATAAGAGAAAATATTTGCAAATGATTTGATCGAAAGGGATTAATATTCAACATATGTAAACAGCTCATACAATCTGACATCAAAAACAAAAATCAAACAACCCAATTTAAAAATGGGCAGAAAACCTGAATAGACATTTTTCAAAAGAAGAAATGCAGATGGCCAACAAGCACATGAAAAGATGCTCAATATTGCTAATCAATCAGGGAAATGAAAATCAAAACCACAGTGAGATATCATCTCAAATCTATTAGAATGTCTATCATCAAAAAAGAACATAAATAAAAAATGTTGGCGAAGATGTGGAGAAAAGAGAATCCTTGTACACTGTTAATGAGAATGTAAATTGGTACAGTCACTGTGGAACACAGTATGAAGGTTTCTTAAAAAACTAAAAATAGAACTACCACATGAACCAGGAATCCCTCTCCTTGGTATATATCCTCCCCCCACCAAAAAAAAAACACTAATTTAAAAAGATACATACATCCCAATGTTCATAGCAGCATTATTTATTGCAAAGATGTGGAAGCAACATAAGTATCTATCAACACATAAATGGGTAAAGAAAATAGAACTTTATAGATGTGGTATATATACCACATCTCAGCCATAAAAAAGAATGAAATTTTGCCTTTTGCAGCGACATAGATGGACTTGGAAGGCATTATGCTCAGTGAAATAAGTCAGAGAAGGGCAAATATTGTATGATAGCACTTATAGGTGGGATCTAAGAAAATACAACAGACTAGTGAATATAACAGAAAAGAAACAGATTCACAGATATAGAGAACAAACTAGTTGCCAGTAACACTGTCTGTAAGAGAGAAGAAGAAAAGGAACAATTCATAAGCCCATTGACCACAGGGATAGTTTGTGGTGTATTCGCACATGGAATACTACACAGCAGTAAAAATGAAAATGATATTCCTTTTTGTGCCACAACATGGCTAATCTTCATAATTATAATTTTGAGTAGAAAAGCAAGTGTCAAAAGACCACTCTTTTCACTAAGATCAAAAGCAAATAAAACAAAACAATATCTTATTTAGACATCAACATATGTGATAAAACCCTCAGATAATTGTGACCTCTTGGGGGAGGCATGAGTATTGGATAGGAGAGGAGTACATGGTAACCTAAGTTACTGATAATAGTTTAGCTCTTGGGAATGAGTACCAAACTCGTGGGTTCTCATTACATTATTTTAAAAAATAAAATAAAGAAATGAATAGTCCTCACCATATCATCCTTTACTACTAATAGGATCTTCATTGCCTTTGAACTTGACCAGATAGGATGACCAATCTCACCCCTCAGGATGCCAGATTCCCACTCCTTTAAGTGTTTATTGCTACAACTGTTTTTGGTGTGAATCATTGTATTGGTCAAAGTACTTTATGCAAACCACAGACTCTAATACTCAGTTTAAAAAGAAAGGAATGTATTACAAGGTACTAGGTACTGGGTGGGCTTCCCTGATAGCTCAGTTGGTAAAGAATCCATCTGCAATGCACGAGACCCTGGTTCAATTCCTGGGTTGGGAAGATCTGCTGGAGAAGGGATAGACTACCCACTCCAGTATTCTTGGGCTTCCCTTGTGGCTCAGCTGTTAAAGAATCCGCTTGCAATGTGGGAGACCTGGGTTGGATCCTTGGGTTGGGGAAGATCCCCTGGAGAAGGGAAAGGCTACCCACTCCAGTATTCTGGCCTAGAGAATTCCATGGACTATACAGTCCATGGGGTCACAAAAGAGTTGGACCCAAATGAGCGACTTTCACTCACTCACTCACTCACTCACTCAGGTACTGGGTAAAGCTGAATTTTTAGAGGCAATAAATTGTGGCTGATGCTAATTATGAATAATGAGGCTTTCATAGGGTGGGATCCCTAGAACAGAGTCTGCAATGGAGATTTTTAAAAAGTATTTTTTATTACTATTTTTTGCTGGGTCTTTGTTGCTATGAGTGGGCTTTCTGTCGTCGCAGAGAGTGGGGGCCACTCCCTAGTTGCGGTCTGCAGGCTTATCATTGCAGTGGCTTCTCTTGTTGTGGAGAATGGCCCCTGGGTGCGTGGGCTTCAGTTGTTGCTGCACGTGGGTTCAGTAGTTGGCGCGGCTTGCAGGTTTCAGAGCATAGGCTCAATAGTTGTGGCCCTGAGGCATATGGGATCTTCTGGGACCAGGGATTGAAGAGGTGTTCCTTGCTTTGCAAGGTGGATTCTTAACTACTGGTTCCACCAGGGAAGCTCTAGAGGTTCTTACTTAAGATTCTTGTTTAAGAGATTTATTTTAAATCTTAATTTAAATTAATCAAGACATTAATTAACTTAATTAAGATTAATTAATTAATCTTGATTAAGAGATTACCTCTTTGTTTATTATATTTATTTAAGGAGTGCTCTTGGGAGAAGATGAGTGAGAGGAACCAGACAGGACAAGAGGAAGAAAGTTAAGCAAGAATTTGGGAGTGTTCTCATCTGGAGACTGTCCTCAGCCTGGTTCTCAGGGGAGCATCAGAGCATGATGGTACCACAGAACTGGCTCCCGTTTCAGGCAAGTGGGATAGGCTAGCCCTTTGTACCTGAGGGAGGGTGCCTAGCCTCCAAGGGAGTTGATTTCCACGTGACTGGGAAGGGGCCACCAGCTCAGACAGTGATTGGAGTTGGGTGCGCTGAGCAGGGCAGAGCCCTGGAAGTGACTCAGCACCAACCTGACCTCACTGGGAAGGGCAGGGGAGATCTGGGACAAGGTGAGGGGTGGAGGAGGGCAGCGAGGTGGGGAGAACAGAAGAGGAGGCTGTCTGTGCACCCTGGAAGTGCAGCCTGAGACCCTGGGGGCTTGGCCTTGAGAAGCAGTGATCTCTCATCCCCATGGGGACACAGAAGGACAGGCCAAGCCCTCCCCTTAGCTTCTCATTCCAGAGAGTGCCAAGCACATCATCATCCACCCCAGTCATCAGTGTCATCCTTCCTGTTACTCAGGCAGAGAGAACTAGGCTTTTCTCTTAGCAACCTGCTTCCCCCTCCCTCCTCGCTGCTCTCTGCAGCCCCAGACTTGGCCTTGATCTCAGGCTTTGAAGGTGCTGGATTCAATGTGATGGCTGATTCATTGGGTGATAGGCAGTTTTCCCCCAAGCTGCCTGCCTCAGTCTGGAGTGGAACATTCTGGCCTCACAGGAGGGCAGACCAGGAGGCATTAACCCCTGCTCTGCCAGCATGTTTCTCTAGGGCTAGAACCCAGGATTCTGGAAATTGTTCTCTCCAGGGTGGCACCAAAGGGAGCCTTGTGAAGGGCTTTGGGCACTCCATATACTTCCTCATTCTCACCCAGGCCATCCAGGAAACAATCTGAATAAAAGGAGTGTCCCCTGGCCTGCCCCTCTTTCCAACACAGAGGTTGCCACCTCTGCTCTTTTGTCTGCCCTGTGCCTTCTGCACACCTTCCCCTGCCACCTGCTCCCAGGGGTCAGCCCCCACCTTCAGCAGAGATTTATACCTTTCCGAATACTCGCACAGGAAGCCAGAGCCACCACAGGCTGGTGCCGGAAGTTCAGCGGCTGAGACAGGCCTGGGTAGGAGCCGTTTCAACATTCCAGTTCTCCCATCCTTCCGGGTGGCTGGCAGATGGGGGCATCTTAGCAGCGTGGGGTGGGGGCCTGAGCAGGGGGTGGGAGCTTTCTGGGAGGGGCCTTGGCCAGATGAGGCTCAGCAGGATCCCCCCAAGTTGGTGGTCCTCCTCCACTTAGTCCTGTCTTGAAGATGCTGAGAGAAAGGCTGTATCTAATTTCACCCCCGGCTGCTTGAATCAGGGGCCTCAGCTTCAACCCAAAGGTGCCAGCTTCCCCCTTTCTCTTTTCCCTCTTGTTCATCCTTAGCGTCTGCCCCACCTACAGTCAATGCCTGTCTCTTCCTTCAGACCTCATGCACCACTGTCCCACACAGCTGCGGCCACTGCATTCAGAGGGGGCACCTCTGTCTCTGTAGCACACAGGAGGTCACTCCACACCCTCAGCTGTTCCCCCTGTGCTCTGGACGCCTCCGTCTTCCACCCTGTTGTTTTATTGATTATCACTTATCACTTGCCATTTTTAGTCTCCAAGTCTTTGAGTGTCTACCTGTAACCTATAAACTTGCAAAAACCTTCCTCATTAAAAATAAATAAATAAGTAAAAAGCCCAAATCTCCCTTCTTCACGCATCCTGCCCCTGGTTCTCCCCTCTTGTGTGTCTCCAGACCCTGTGGGGTTACCTAACAGACAAACCAGGGACTTACATCAAGAGCCAGCCAAGAGGAACAAGTGCCATGGGAATAGGAAAGGGCATTTCAACGAAAAGTGGCAATAAATCAATGTTGTGGTGTTTAAGATAATTTAGAAAAGGCTTACTTGAATTTCATCACACATACAAATTTTACATTATTTTGAAAATCAAAAATTAGTTTGTGTCACATATAGGAGGGATGGGAACCCTCATCTTTTTTCCTGGCCCCCCAGCTTGCCCTTTGCAGTGGAAGCTCAGAGTCTTAACCACTGGCGGTCCAGTGGTTAACCCTCACCTTTTAAAGGTGTTAATTCTCTCTTTCTCACCTCTAGCTCGTCAACCCTGTGTGTCTTCAGACACCATCAAGTGCTCCTGCCAAGGCCGCCAGTGACCTTCACGTTGAGAAATCTGATGGATGTCTTTTCCTCTCAGCTGTGGCCATCTCAGCAGACGTCACCTCTAGCCTTGAAAAGCTCTCCTGTGGCTTCAGTGACAACTGCTCTCCGGGGTTCCCTTCTACTTCCTAAACCTGTCCCTTTCGGACATCCTCATGGTTCTTCCTCTCGGAATGTTTGTGTTCCCCAGAGTCCTGAGCTGGTCTTCTTTGTCTCTCTACGTATCTCTTGCTGGGATAGTTCTTGCACTTGTGTGGCTTTAGTTACCATCTGCACTCAGATTACTTCTAAACAGCTTTCCTGGGGATTCCTATATGATCCAGTGGTTAAGACTCTGTGGCTCACTGCCAAGGCCCTGAGTTCAATCCCTGGTCCCCACAGGCCACACGCTGTGGCTAAAAAAATAAATAAAATTAAACAAACAGCTTTCCTTAGCTCAGCCATAGCTTCTGACTTGTAGATCTGTGCATCCCATTGTGTACTCTTTTAGGCGCCTAAATTCGCTAAATCTGAACTAGAGTTCTCAGGTGTCTGACGAAACATTCCTTTTCCAGCATCTTCTGTCTCTGGGAGAGGTGCCATCATCCATTCAAACTCTAAGCTCAAAACCTTCTCTCTGACATCCCTCACCTAAACTCCTCTACAATTTACCAGGTCTATCCTACTGACTCTGTCTCTTAACTATCTTGACTTATTCATTTCTCTTTGTTTCCTGGCTACCACCCTCGTCCAAGTTGCCATTATCTCTGGCTTGCAATAGCCTCTGAAGTGGTCTCCCCAGTCTCTACTTGTTCAGTCCACTTTCCATACAGAAGTCATTCTGATGGGGTTTTAGTGATTTCTCATTGGCTCAGGCTGGCCTTTCAGACTTTCCATCTCCTGGTTCCCAATGTCAGGTGTGCATGTGCTTAGGAGAGCCTTGGCTCTCATTCTCCGCTCCAACAATGTGTAGCTACCTGGAGCTTTCCCCCTCCTGCTTGGGCTGTCTTTTCTCCTCTCCTGTATTATTTTTTGGGACAAAAATACCCAGGCAAGAGATATTGGAGATGTGAACTAGGGTGGTGACATGGATGTGGTAAGAATTGATGAGATTCTGGAAAAAAGGGGAGGGGATAAGTTCAAGTTACACATGAACTTATTTACAAACTAGAAGTAGAGTCACAGATGTAAAAAACAAACTTATGGTTACTAGGGAATGGGGGGAGGGTAAATAGGGAGATCGGGACTGACATATACACTCTGTGCTAAGTTGCTTCGGTCATGTCAGACTCTTGTGACCCATGGACTCTATCCCACCAGGCTTCTCTGTTCATGGGATTTTCCGGGCAAGAATACTGGAGTGGCTTGCCATTTCCTTCTCCAAGGGATCTTTCTGGCCCAGGGATGGAACCTGCATCTCTTATGTCTCTTGCATTGGCAGGCAGGTTCTTTATCACTAGCACCATAAAATAGATAACTAATAAGAACTTTCTATATTGCACAGGGAACTCTACCCAGCACTCTATAATGACCTATATGGGAAAAAATCTTTTTTTTTTAAAACAAGTGGATATATGTAAAAAAAAAAAAAAAAAAAAGAAAAATAAATTGATGAGATTCTGGGCATATTTTGAAGGAAAATACAATAGGACTTGTTGGATTTGAAAATGTGGGAAGATAAAGGAGTCAAGGATAACTTTCCAGTTTTGTTATTTGTTTATTTATTTTTGCCTGAGTAGCTAGAAAAACTGAATTCCGCTAACAGATTGGGGGGAGACTGGGAATAACGGGTTTGGATGGGAAGAGAAGGAGTTCAGTTTTGGATACGTCACTGGAAATGGCTATTAGAAATCCAGTTAGGTATATGAATCTGGTTCAGGGGACTGATCTGAGTTGGAGCTGTAAATTTATGAGTCATCAGTGGAAAGGCGAAACTTAAAGCCACAAGACTGAATGAGAGCACTGAGGGTATAGGTTTCATAAAAAGTCGAAGAGGCCTAGGAGCCTTTGGCATTAAAAGTTTGCGGAGATGAGCCTCAGGAGAGAAAAATCAGGAGGAAAAACAGGAAAATGTAGCACCCCAAAAGCCTAGTGGCAAAAGGATTTGCTGGAGGAGGAAGTGGTCAATTGTGTCAAAGGTTAAGTAAGCTGAGGGCTGAGAATTGACCATGAGATTTAATAACAGGAAGGTCAATGATGATGCAGACAAGAACAGTTCAGGAAATGATGTGGCAAAAGCTTGTGGGATTACATCTAAGAGAAAAAAGAGAGAGGGGTTGGAGTTAGACAAGTTGTTAAAATTTTTTTTGCTGTAGAAAGGGTACAGTAAAGTGGATGTCTGCTAGAGGGTTAATGAAGATCATGAGAGTGTTTTTGTTTATTTGTTTTTAAATATGGGATAAATAACAGCAGATAGATTATTTCTGTATATTTATGGGATTGATCCAGCAGAGAGGAAATACTGATGAAACAAGAGGGAAGAAATATTAGAAGAACAAAACTCTCGAGAGATTGAGAGACTAAAGGACCTACTCCCTGAACAGGGAGGTTGGCTTTAGACAGAAACTCTTCTATTTTCACGGCTTCCTCTCTCCCTTTACTCTGCTCCAGTGTCTGCTCTTTGAGAAATCTTTCCTGTGCAGTCATCACTGTCTATCCTTTTATCCTGCCTTTTTAAAAAAATATTTATTTATTTGGCCGTGCTCTTTCTTAGTCGCACCACTGTGGCATGAGAAGGTTTTAGTTGCAGCATGTGGGATTTAGTTTCCTGGTCAGGGATTGAACCCAGACCCACTGCATAAGGAGCACGGTGTCTTGGACGCTGGATCACCAGGGAAGTCCCCTGCTTTACTTTCATTTGTTAGCACGTGCTCAGTTGTTCAGTCGTGTCCAACGCTTTGTGACCCCGTGGACTATAGCCCACCAGGCTCCTCTGTCCACGGGATTCTCCAGGCAAGAATACTGGAGTGGGTTGCTATTTCCTCCTCCAGGGGATCTTCGAGACTCAGGGATCAAATCTGTGTCTCCTGCATTGGCAGGCAGAGTCTTTATGACTAAGTCACCTGGGGAACCCTATTTGTAGCATTTGTCATAATAATATTACAGAATAAATATGTTTATTGTCTGTCTTTGTCATTAAAATATAAATTCCACGAGGGGAGATACTTGGTCTTCTTCACCCTATATTGCCAATACTCAGTATTAGTGTCTCACATAGAAGTTGCCCAGTAAATATTTGAGAATGAAGGAAGAAGTGAATCTTTCCCTCATGCCCATGGCAACATGCTCAATTCTCATTCCATTCTGATTTTTATTTCATTCTCCTATAACCCACATCTCCTCCCATTTTCCATCCCCATTCACCCAAGGAAACATTCTAACCTATCTCGACTGCCATCCCCATCATTCCCATACCACCCTTCCCCCCCGTACTACCCTTATCCTGAGAGTAGCCACCCTCATCTATGTCTCGTCTCCTCCATCCCCCAGCTTAATTCCCCTGCTAACCCGTCTCAGCACTACCCCCACCCACATCCTGTCTGCTCATCCTGATTGCGTCATCACAGTCTCCTTTTGTCCTTGCCATCATGGTCTCTGTTCTGCTCCTCTCCCATTCTGTTCTCTTGCCATCTACATGCAGTCTCCATCTCCATCACCATCGCTTTCCCATTTCCTCTTGCCATACCTAATCTGCCTCAGCATCATGGGGAAGAAACATAGCTTTGTACTGTGTATTGGTTAGAAATTGCCAGAGCCATGGTTAATACAAGCAGCTATGGGAAGAAAGAGATGGAAATGCTTTTTTTCAGTTACTTAAGTAAATATTAAAAAGCTTATTTTATGAACTAGCACTATTCCCTACAATAGACATAATAAATGACTTCCTGAGATTTTCTAAAATATATTTTGCATATGTTGGCATTATCACAGGCCTTGGGCCTGGGGGTTCCAAGCCTGTAGATGAAGACAGTCTCTGTGGTAAAATAATCTGCCTTCTCAGAGAGCTCTTTTTTCTTAATTTCCAGTGTCAGGAAACCCTGGGAAAGTATCTATAAGCTATGATTAAAAAAAGATGAAGCAAGTCAAACTGAATCTCACTTGGAACTTTAGTTTTTGTTCCAGACTGACTAGTCAACTAACAAGGATTTGGGAGTTATAAGTACTCTGTATCTTTCTTTATCTTATCTTCAAGAGAAATTATCAGCCCAGGACCTGAATAAGTAAAACATTTCTCATGCCCTTGAGATTTTTATCTTCTCTTTATAAATTTTTCCTCCCATACCAATCTGTGACCTAGAATTCCCTTCTAGTCAAGGCTAGACAAAAATGTATATATGTTCTAATCAATGGATTAATTATACAATTTATAGATATTATACTAATTATATCTTCATATACTTAATATATAATTAGTTACTGATACATATTAATGAAACTATTATTTCCAATGTAACTATGTAATTTTATTTTATTCTTAGCTATCTTAGTAAGATGCCAACCAAAGATCATAGGGCTTAGTGCTCAATCTGGTGTTTGACAACTTTTCTTTGGAATTTTCTGAATGTATAATAGTATTCTTTACCAATGAGGGCACAATCTTCTTTTTTTTTTTTTTTGGTTAGAATAAAGCTAAGAGACATGTGAGTTTGTGGAAAAAAAAAAACATGGTTGAATTTGCTACTGTTCATGTTGTATATAAATTTGACTTGTAAAAATGTTTATTTAAATCAGGATCTAATAAAGATTTCTCAAGTGGGGATATATTATCATTGAGACCAGGGATGTAGAGACCTTGGCCCAAGTCTCTTTGTCTTCTATGCAACATTTGGGTGAGTATCATTGATTTAACAATCACCTCCAAGAATCCTATCTTGTTCAAGGTCCATATTAACGAACATCCTTGAAATTGACACCTTTTACACTATTTTATTATGAATTAAAAAAACAATTTTTGCGGGGAGGTGCAGCTGTGTTGGGTCTTCATTGCTGCATGGACTTTTCTCTAGTTGCAGAGAGTGGAGGCTACTCTCCAGTTGCTGTGTGCGGCTCCTCATTGCAGTGGCTTCTCTTGATGCAGAGCTGGGCTTCAATAGTTGCAGCATGTGGACTCAGTACTTACAGCTTCTCCTGCTCTAGAGCACAGGCTCAATAGTTGTGGCACATGGGCTCAGCCACTCTCCAGCACGTGGTATCTTCCCCGACCAGGGATCAATCCGTGTCTCCTGCATTAGTAGGCAGATTCTTCACCTCTGAGCCACCAGGGAGGCCCCTCATTGTGCTTTTAGTTTACATCTTACTGATTACTAATGAAGTTGATCGATTTTTAAAATAATTTTATTTATTTATTTTTGGCTGTGCTGGGTCTTGTTTGTAGAAAGGGCTTTTATCTAGTTGCAGTGAGTAGGAGCTACTCTGTAGTTGCAGTGCCTAGGTGGCTCATTGCGGTGGCCGCTCCTGTTGGGAAGCATGGAGTCTAGGATGCATGTGCTCAGTATCATGGCTCCTGACCTACAGAGCACATGCTCAATAGTTGTGGTTCAATAAACTTAATACTGTTAAGATAGCAAGACTACCCAAACTGATCTATATATTCAATATAATTCCTGCCAAAATCTCAGCTAGCTTCTTTGCAGAAACTGACAAGCTGATCTTAATCTACATGTGGAAATTTAAGGAATCCAGACTAAACAAAAACAATCTTGAAAGAACAGGACAGTGCCAAGATTCATATGTTGCAATTTCAAAACTTAGTAGAAAATGACAATAATCAAGATAGTATGATGCAGGAGTAAGGATAGACATATAGATCATAGGAAGAGATGAGATCTCAGGAGAAATCTCTTACATTTACATACAATTGAATTTTGATAAAATGTCAAGACAATTCGGTGCAGGAAAGATCTTCTTAACAAATGGTACTAGGAAAGCTGAATATAAGCAAGAGAATGAAGTTGAACTTTTTTCCCCAGGGATCAAACCCAGGTCTCCCACATTGCAGGTGGATTCTTTACCAGTTGAACCACCAGGGAAGCCCTTTTTTCACACATCATACACAAAATTAACTCAAAATGGACTATATTCTTAAATGTAAAAACTAAACTATAAAACTCTTACAACATATACCTCCATGTCTCAATTATCATATTTCATAATACATTTTATTGTCTAGTAAAGCATGCCTCCCTTCACCATTTTCATTTTCTTCAAAAATATCTCTGATTTTAATCAAATGCTTTTCGCTACTTTTTATGAGATGATTGTATAGATTTTACATTTTCTTCTTTCATCTATGGTGAATCACATTGATTGCTTTTTAAATGTTGAACTAAATCTTGTTATTGATTCTAGCTCACAGTGGTTTACTTCCTCATGTGGCAGACTTCCTTTTTTATTGCTTGGCTATCTTTGGTTAAACAAGCCATAAAATTAAGATTATATAAAATTGAACCCCAGGCTCATGAGAGGGCAAGTTCATAGTTTAAATTTCTCTGGTGAATCTATTATTATTATTATTTGCATTCAAGTTGCATCAAAAACAGGCAGGTTTTTCTTGTTTTTCCTTGTGTAGGCCCAGTACTTACCTTCCATTTCCCATAATGTCTATTTACCTCCAGAGTTCTAGGTTTCTGGTATTGGCACTTCCCCCTGAGGACAGCTTAGTGTTCATGTTAGCATGTCACTAATTTCAGAAAGTTGTATTCATTTTAGGCCCCTGGAGATTTTCCCTAGTGTTTTGAAGTCCTAACAAAGTGTATGAGTATATATTTGTTGAAATTTATCCAGTATCAATATATTTTTAAGCAGGAGGGCTTTTTCTAGTGAGCCGTACTGCTGGTGGAGAAGTCTTTTTGTTGCAGTATCTTCTAGTGTTTTAGGATATGTATCATTACTAACTTATTCTAAAATGTTAGATTATTTTTGTTAATGGACCTGGCAACACCATATATTGGGGAAGTTCATATCCAAAGTCTTTCTGTTTCAATTATTTCTCTGAGATCTTATAATTGTGCTTAGGGGAAAGATGGGAAGTAGGGAATAACCAGGATAATATTCCCATAATCACATAGTCCAGACAAATTCCTGAGCCAACAGTAAGCTCAGGTACCACAGGTGGAACAAGTCCTAAGAAATGATCACCAGCAATCTAATTGGGCAGTTGAACAGCTGGATAGCAGAAGGTTAAGATGCAGAGATGTATTGAATTCAAGGAAATATCATAAGGATTAATACAGCATTTATTATAATTTACATTGGCTCCGGTTCACAGGAACGAATCCATTTTGAATGAAACATTAAAACCTTTTAGTGGTAATGGCTATTTGTAGAAAGAGTATGGGAGTATTAGAAATTACCCTGGGCACAGGGTGTATTTGGAGAGTTTTATTGGTCCTATTCCAGCAGCAACCAGAGCAAGTTTTTTTTTTTTTTTTTTTGCATCCTCAGACTTCAAAAGTCTTCCTAGAGGAGGAACACAGGCATTGTGGGTGTCCCAGGAGAACTGATCCAACCACTTCAAGATATAAAGTTTCTTCATGAACAGAAGGAATAGTTTAAGAGGAGAGTTGTATTTTTATCCCTGGATTTTTTTTTTAAATTTTATTTTATTTTTAAACTTTACATAATTGTATTAGTTTTGCCAAATATCAAAATGAATCTGCCACAGGTATACATGTGTTCCCCTGAACCCTCCTCCCTCTTCCCTCCCCGAACCATCCCTCTGGGTCGTCCCAGTGCACTAGCCCCAAGCATCCAGTATCGTGCATCGAACCTGGACTGGCAACTCATTTCTTACATGATATTTTACATGTTTCAATGCCATTCTCCCAAATCCTCCCACCCTCTCCCTCTCCCACAGAGTGCATAAGACTGTTCTATACATCAGTGTCTCTTTTGCTGTCTTGTACACAGGGTTATTGTTACCATCTTTCTAAATTCCATATATATGCGTTAGTATACTGTATTGGTGTTTTTCCTTCTGGCTTACTTCACTCTGTATGATAGGCTCCAGTTTCATCCACCTCATTAGAACTGATTCCAATGTATTCTTTTTAATGGCTGAGTAATACTCCATTGTGTATATGTACCATAGCTTTCTTATCCATTCATCTGCTACTCAAAAGTTATACAACAGTAATCAGACAAATAAATCAATCATTCTGGATTTTTTTTTCAAACGTTTATATGTTTCTTTTCTCTCCAGAGTAGAAGATACTTTTCACTTTGGAATGGCAAGTTTTCTGTACCTCGAAGGCAAGACCCCAGGCTGAACCAACACTTTTGAAAGAGACCACTGCCTTGGTGACTGCATGGTGGAGCTGACCTCACCATTTGGTCTGTTTGCCAGAGGAGAGGGGATCGGCACACTCACTGTATCTTTAAATTTTGAAGTAAGAGTAAGGCTTTTTTTTTTTTTGGTTTAATAAAAGCAGCTAGATAATTTTCCTAAGTTTTTTCCTTCTAGAAGAGAGGTTAGTGACAGAGTTCTTCTCTTTAAAGTTGTACCCTCTTATGTTGTTCACAGACTGGCCCACTTCCAGCCTCTTGTGATTGATTAAGTATCGCTAAGCATCCAGAGGGCAGCTAATGAGCCAATATAAAACATACACCAAATCATTCATTAAGGTTAAAAGTCAATGAAATTAGTACAAGACGCTACCATGCCCTCAGGGCACACATTTTCTTCAGGTAGAAAGCTAAAAAAACCCAGGGAACACAGGTAGTAAGTACAAGCTGCCTGCATCCCTCCACGGAAGCTCAAATGATGCTTCTTTCTTCTGATTAATCTTAACGTATGTTCAGTCTTCAGTTAGTAGCTCAGTTTTAGCAGGGTGGTTGTTTAGGCTTGTTGTTGCTATGGTTAGAAAGCTTCAAAACACTTCAATAATGTTTTGTAATTAAGTAGCAAACTACCATTTAACACTTGAATATTTTCCAAGAGAATGGCCAGGAATTTCCTGAGTCTACCCAGTCCTTCTGTTGGCTACAGATTTCATAGTCTTGGAAATTATGGGCAGGACAGCTAATCATTTGGGTCTGTACTTCTTGGCCAATTTACTTTTTAAAATCTCCTTTTGAAAAAAAAATAAAATAAAATCTCCTTTTGGCTTTCTACCATTTGAACTAATTGCAGGTGATGTAAACAGTGAAAGCATTGGTGTTGATAGGCTTTACACATTTCCTTTACTGTTTGACCTGCAATCTGAGGACCCTGATCACTATTGAGAGATAACGTTCCCTAAACCTGAGAGTGAAGCTCTTTAGGAGCCTTTGATGAATGGTGACTGTGTTAGCCTTCACTCATTGCTAATTTCTCTCTGTTCTAAAAACACATGAATTACCAAGCTCATAATCAAATAAACATCATTTCTCTGCCTGGGCAGAAAAAAATCTAAATATTTACCCATGTCTTTGTGGTAGAGGATGAGCCACTCATATTTATGGGAAGTTGTTGTTACTGTTTGTTTTTTTTAAATTTTATTTTAGGGGCTTCCTTGGTGGTCTAGTGGTTAAGAGTCTGCCTTCCAATGCAGGGGACCTGGGTTTGATCCCTCATCAGGGAACTAGGATCTCACATGCCACAGGGCAACTAAGCCCTTGCATTGCGATGAGAAGGCCATGATCCATAGTGAAGACCCAGTGCAGCTAAAATTTGTTTTTATTTTATTGAAGTATCTTTGATTTACAATGTGCTAATTTCTTCTATATATATTTATGTGTATATATATATTCTTTTTTTCATATTCTTTTCCACTGTTGAATAATAATGGTAGTGAATATAGTTCCCTATGCTATATAGTAGGACTTTATTATCTATCCATTCTATATAATAGTTTGCATCTTCGAATCTCAAATTCCCAATCCATCCCTTCCCCACCCCTCCCTAGGCAACCACAAGTTTCTTCTCTATGTCTGTGAGTCTGTTTCTGTTCATAGACGAGTTGATTTGTGTCATATTTTAGATTCCACATATAAACAATATGATATTTATCTATTTCTGACTTACTTCACTGAGCACGATAATCTCTAGGTCTATCCATGTTGCTGCAAATGACATTATTTCATTCTTCTTTATGGCTAAGTAATGGCAGAAAGTGAAGAAGAACTAAAGAGCCTCTTGATGAAAGTGAAAGAGGAGAGTGAAAAAGTAGGCTTAAAGCTCAACATTCAGAAAACTAAGATCATGGCATCTGGTCCCATCACTTCATGGCAAATAGATAGGGAAACAGTGGAAACAGTGAGAGACTTTATTTTGGGGGGCTCCAAAATTACTACAGATGGTGATTGCAGCCATGAAATTAAAAGACGCTTGCTCCTTGGAAGGAAAGTTATGACCAACCTAGACAGCATATTAAAAAGCAGAGACATTACTTGGCCCACAAAGGTCCGTCTAGTCAAGGCTATGGTTTTTCTAGTAGTTGTGTATGGATGTGAGAGTTGGACTATAAAGAAAGCTGAGTGCCAAAGAATTGATGCTTTTGAACTGTGGTGTTGGAGAAGACTCTTGAGAGTCCCTTGGACTGCAAGGAGATCCAACCAGTCCATCCAAAGGAGATCAGTCCTGGGTGTTCATTGGAAGGACTGATCCTGAAGCTGAATTTCCAATACTTTGGCCACCTGCTGAGAAATCTGACTCATTTGAAAAGCCCTTGATGCTGGGAAAGATTGAGGGCAGGAGGAGAAGGGGACGACAGAGGATGAGATGGTTGGATGGCGTCACTGACTCGATGGACATGAGTTTGGGTAGACTCAGATGGACTGGGAGGCCTGGCGTGCTACAATTCATGGGGTTGCAAAGAGTCGGACACGACTGAGCGACTGAATTGAACTGAATATTCCACTGCGTGAAGCCATAGTGATGTTACTCTTTGTTCAGTCAGTGAATGTGTATTGGGTACCTGCTATATCCCAGATACTGTTCTATGTGTTGGGGATAAAGTGGTGATCAAAGAACGCAAAGATTCCTTCCCTCACAGAGATCACATTCAAATGGGAAGACAGAAACAAGACACAGAAGTAAAATTATATTATGTTAGACAGTACTTAGTGCTAATGAGAAAAAAAAGGCAAGGAAATGGGATAGAGAATACCTATGTGGTCAGTGATAAGAGGACTGCAATCTTAGATACGGTGGCCAGGGCAAGGCTTCCTGGAAGGGGACCTTTGAATAAAGCCAGAAGGAAGTAAAAGCAAGCCATGTGACTGTCTGAGGGATGGACACGCCAAGATTATGAGTAGTAAGTACTATATACCTAAGTTCCACTTGAAAAGAGAGAAATGCTCGGGTGCATTCTTGCTATTGGAGATCTGGGAAATGAGGAGGAACCAGTAAAAATTTCACTGAGGTAGAAGGATTAACAGGAGATTTATGTTGCTCTGGAAGCCCACTGGAAAAAAAATGCTTTCAAGGATGAGAGGGTGACTGAATCTGTCAAGTGCTGCTGGCAGTTGGGTAAGATGAGGGCAGAGGTGGGCCAGGTCTCGAGGAGCAACAGGGGTGAGAACCCGATGGAAATGACTTCAGATGGAGAGAAACTGGAGAAGGCAAGTGCAGATTCTTACTGTGAGGGATTTTGTTTTAAGAACAATAGCTGGAAGGGGACACAGGTAAAGGAAAGTCTTTGCCTTTTTGTTTTCTGGTTTTGGGGGGTTGGGAGATCATATATTAATGGATCTATGCTGGTGGTGATTATGCACTGGAGAGAAACTATCTATGTTGTTAGAGAACTAAGGACATTGCGGGAGCAAAATGAGGGTGTGGACAGCCTAGGAGAGAAGGCAGAGGCCTGTGGAGAGATGCTGTGATTGGTGGATTTGGTAGCGGGAGCTATCAAAATTCTCTCGAGCTGGCCTCTATTAGTGAAATAAGAAGCAAGGTCATCAGCAGGGAGTGAGAATGAACCTGTATGAAGAGGGAGGAAAGGATGTGAAATAATTAACTGAGAGAGTTAATGGACTAGAAAAATGTAGAATAATTGCTAGGAAGTTAAGTGCCCACTGGAGGTAAGTGGTCATGAATTTAAAATAGTCTAGTCAACATAATTGCTTTTCTTCAGCCATATTTGGCAGCACTGGTGCAGACATGGAGTAGCTGGGAGAATTGGATTTCATCAATATTTGGGTTTTGCTAAGCAAAGAATTCAGATATGTGGATGATACTGTGCTAATGGAAGAAAGCAAAGAGGAACTAAAGAGCCTGTTGATGAGAGTGAAGAAGGAGAGTGAAAAAGCTGTCTTAAGACTAAATATTTAAAAAACTAAGATCATGGCATTCAGCCCCATCACTGCACGGCAAATAAAGGGGAAAAGATTGAAGCAGTGACATATTTCCTCTTATTAGGCTCCAAATTCACTGAGGATGGTGACTGCAGCCATGAAATCAGACAATTGCTTCTTGGCAGGAAAGCGATGACAAATCTAGACAGTAATGTTGGCAGAGACATTACTCTGCCGACAAAGGTCTGTATAGTCAAGGCTTTGGTCTTCCCAGTGGTCACGTGTGGTTGTGAGAGCTGGACCATAAAGAAGGCGGAGTGCTGAAGAATTGAGGCCTTTGAATTATGATGCTGAAGAAGACTCTTGAGAGTCCCTTGAACAGCAAGGAGATCAAATCAGTCAATTTTAAGGGCTATCAATCCTGAATATTCCCTGGAAGGACTGATGCTGAAGCTAAAGCTCCAGTATTTTGGTCATCTGATGCAAACATTGACTCATTGGAAAAGTCCCTGATGCTGGGAAAGATTGAGGGCAGAAGGAGAAGAGGGCATCAGAGGATGAAATGGCTGTATGGCATCACTGATGCAATGAACATGAACTTGGGCAAACTCTGGGAGATGGTGAGGGACAGACAGGGAGGCCTTGTGTGCTGCAGTCCATGGGGTTGCAAAGAGTTGGACTCCACTGGGCGTCTGAACAACAAGAAGAAAAGAATACAAATTGAGATCTGACCAAGGGAGTTAAGGGTGTTTGCAATGGTTGATTTTGATTGGTCATGGAATTTAAACCAGGTAAGGAAGTGTCTTGGCCCTGGTGGCTCAGTGGTAAAGAATCCACCTGCCAATGCAGGGAATGTGGGTTCAATCCCTGGGTAGGGAAGATTCCCTGGAGAAGGAAATGGCAACCTACTACAGAATTCTTGCCTGGGAAATCCCTTGGACAGAGGAGCCATGTGGACTACAGTCCATGGTGTCACAGAGTTGGACACAACTGAGTGACTGAACACGCAGCACAACGAAGTGTCTTAGCTCACGTTCCATAACAAGATACCACAGACTGAGTGGCTTACGCAACAGACATTTATTTTCTCACAGTTTTGGAGGCTAAAACGTCAGGATCAAGGTGTGGGCAAGTTTGGTTTCTGGTGAAGCCTCTCCTCTTGGCTTTTAGGCAGTTGCCGTCTTTCTGTGTCCTCACATTTTCTTATGCTTGTGGACAGAGAAAGAGATCTCTGGTGTCTCTTACTTTTCTGATAAAGACACCAACCTCATGGTTTCATTTTTTAAAAATTGAAGTACAGTTGCTTCACAATATTGTGTTAGTTTTCAGCATACAGCAAAGTGATTCAGTTTTATATATTTTCATGTTCCTTTCCATCATGATTTATTACAGGATGTTGAATATACTTCCCTGTGCTCTACAGCAGGACCTTGTTGTTTATCCATTCATTCTATATATAATAGATTTCATCTGCAAGTCCCAAACTCCTAATCCAGCCTCCGCCATCCCCCACCTGGCAACCACAGATCTGTTCTGTCTGTCTGTCTGTTTCTGTTTCATAAATAAGTTCATCTGTGCCGTATTTTAGATTCCATATGTAAGCAATATCACATGGTATTTGCCTTTATTTTTCTGACTTATTTCACTTAGTATGATAATCTCTAGGTCCAATGATGTAGCTCCAAATGGCATTATTTCATTCTTTTTTATGGCTGAGTAATATTCCATTGTATATATGTATGATATCTTCCTTATCCATTCATTTATTTATGGACATCAGTTTGTTTCCATGTCTTCAGTTCAGTTTAGTTCAGTTCAGTCACTCAGTTGTGTCTGACTCTTTGCGACCCCATGGACTGCAGCACACCAGGCCTCCTTTCCCATCACCAATTCCTGGAGTTTACTCAAACTCATGTCCATTGCATCAGTGATGCCATCCAACCATCTCAGCCTCTGTAATCCCTTTCTCCTTCCACCTTCAATCTTTCCCAGTATCAGGGTCTTTTCAAATGGGTCAGCTCTTCGCATCAGGTGGCCAAAGTACTGGAGTTTCAGCTTCAGCATCAGTCCTTCCAATGAATATTTGGGACTGATTTCCTTTAGGATGGACTGGTTGGATCTCCTTGCTATCTAAGGGACTCTCAAGAGTCTTCTTCAACACCACAGTTCAAAAGCATCAATTCTTTGGCACTCAGTTTTCTTTATAGTCCAAATCTCACATCCATACATGACCACTGGAAAAACCATAGCCTTGACTAGACGGACCTTTGTTGGCAAAGTAATGTCTCTGCTTTTTAATATGCTGTCTAGCTTGGTCATAACTTTTCTTCCAAGGAGCAAGCATCTTTTAATTCGTGGCTGCAGTCATCATCTGCAGTGATTCTGGAACCCCAAAAATAAAGTCTCTCACTGTCTCCATTGTTTCCCCATCTATTTCCCATGAAGTGGTGGGACCAGATGCCATGATCTTAGTTTTCTGAATGTTGAGCTTTAAGCCAACTTTTTCACTCTCCACTGTCACTTTCATCAAGAGGCTCTTTAGTTCCTCTTCACTTTCTGCCATAAGGGTGGTGTTATCTGCATATCTGAGGTTATTGCTATTTCTCCTGGCAATCTTGATTCCAGCTTGTGCTTCATCCAGCTCAGCATTTCTCATGATGTACTCTGCATATAAGTTAAATAATCAGGGTGACAATATACAGCCTTGATGTACTCCTTTTCCTATTTGGAACCAGTCTGTTGTTCCATGTCCAGTTCTAACTGTTGCTTTCTGACCTGCATACAAATTTCTCAAGAGGCAGGTCAGGTGGTCTGGTATTCCCAACTCTTTCAGAATTTTCCACAGTTTATTGTGATCCACACAGTCAAAGGCTTTGGCATAGTCAATAAAGCAGAAGTGATATTTTTCTGAAACTCTCTTGCTTTTTCGATGATGCAGTGGATGTTGGCTATTTGATCTCTGATTCCTCTGCCTTTTCTAAATCCAGCTTGAACATCTGGAAGTTCATGGTTCTGTTGAAGCCTGGCTTGGAGAATTTTGAGCATTACTTTACTAGCATGTGAGATGATTACCAGCTGAGCCACAAGGGAAGACCTTCCATGTCTTTGCTATTGTAAATAATGCTGCTATGAACATAGATGTGCAAAAATATTTTTTACTTATAGTTTTGTCCAGATATATGCCCAGGAGTGGGATTGCTGGATCATATGACAACTCTAGTTTTTTGAGGAACCTCCATACTATTCTGTACAGTAGCAGCACCTACTTACATTCCTACCAACAGTGTAGGAGGGTTCCTTTCTCTCCACACTCTCTCCTGTGTTTGTTATTTGTAGACTCATTAATGATGGCCATTCTGACCAGTGTGAGGTGGTACATCATGGTAGTTTTGGTTTATGTTTCTCTAATAATTAGTGATGTTGAGTATCTTTTCATGTGCATGTTAACCATTTGTGTGTCTTCTTTGGAGAAATATTTATTTAGATCTTCTGCCCATTTTTTGATTGGGCTGTTTTTGTTGTTGTTGTCGAGCTATTAGAGCTATTTGTATATTTTGGAAAGGAAGCCCTTATTGGCTTATGATCTCATTTAATCTTAATGAGATCCTTAAAGGCCCTATCACCAAATGCAGTCACATTGGAGGTTGGGGTTTAAACATTTTAATTTTGTTTTTGGGTGTTTTTTTTTTTTTTTTGCACACCAGGTGGCTTGTGGGATCTCAGTTCCCCAGTGGGGGATCAAACCCTGGCTTACATCAGTGAAAGCATCCTATCTTAATCACTGGACCACCAGGGAATCACTAACTTATGATTTTGGAGAAATGCAATTACTCCATAACAGAAGGAATGATTTGAGAGGATCTAGGATGGTGAAAAGGTGGTAAGATTAATGGATTGTAAGTAATGGTGAGATGATGGATAACTGGAATTGAAGCATTAGAAGGTATGAGCTGGAAGTGTAGGAGGAATTGATTGGAGAGGGGAGTATGAAATAGGGATTATAGAGGAGCTGCAGTCATTTGTAATGACAAGATCTAGGGTGTGACAGTGGGAATGAATGGTTGAGGTAGAGGCAGATGAGTAAAAAGACCACAGGTAGAAAGGATGCAAAGGAACTGAGGGGCTAAGGCATTAGAAGGACCATCTTGTGCATACTGAAATTATCAGGATTATCACAGGAGCAGCATTGTAGAGAGAGACAGCAAGCCAGGGGTTAAACCTTTATGGAAGGAGAGAGAACAGCTCAAGGTAAATAGATAATAGAAGTAAAGTGGGACTTTATTGGGGGAAAATGTAGCATAACCAATCATAAGTCACAGAGGAAGATATTTGCAATCCATATAACCAACAAGGATGTCACAGATTGAGTTTTCCAGAAGCAGATGTTGAGATAGAATTTGAGGTACAAGAAATTTTTTAGAGATCAACACTTGTGAAAGGAAGTGGGAGGAAGGAGGATTGGGCAGAGGAAGAACTTAAACTATGATACAGGTCCTACAGAGCTGTCAGGGAGCTCTGGAGCAAATACTGCATGTCAAAGTGTTCAATATTATGTCAAAATAGTTGGGTCTTTAGACCCCACAGCCTGCCTCAGTCACCAGAGACGGATTGCACTGTTATGTGACCGACCTTGGGCGGGCAGTCACTTGCAAATGTGGCAGATCCTGAAACAGCTGACAGCTGGAAGTTGTCTGCTTAATACACTCCCTATAGCTGGAAAACAAGTTCTGTCTGAAGGGGCATCTAGGTAGTGCATCTCAGTGTCCACCACAAAGAGACTCATATTTTATTTTGCATATATGAAGAACCCCTATGCAAAGAATAATGCATACATGCGCGCATGCTCAGTCACTTCAGTTGTGCCCAACTCTTTGCCACTCTATCGACTGTAGCCCGCTAGACTCCTTTCTCCATGAGATTCTCCAGGTAAGAATACTGGAGTGGGTAGCCATGCCCTCTTCCAGGGGATCTATCTGACCCAGGGATTGAACCCTCCTCTCCTGTGTCTCCTACACTGCAGGCAGATTCTTTACTGCTGAGCCACTGAGGAAGCCCTGCAAAGGATTAGCTGCTGCCTAAGTATGAATCTCTTTACATTCCAAATGCAGCAGCAAGTATGAATATCTTTACATTCCAAATAGCAGTATAGAAGAGGAGTCAACACGTGATGTCCTAAGGGATGGGCAACTGTCTTTGTAAATAAATATTTACTGGAACACAGTTATACCCTTTCATTTAGGCATTGTCTTTATGGCTGCCATCATGCTATAATGGCAGGGTTGCAGTTATAGAGATAGTATAACTTGCAAGCTTAAAATGTTTATTATCTGGAACTTTAAGAAAAAGTTTCTTGACTCCTGATATAGAGCAAGAAAAAAAAAAAAAAGACAAAACCTATACTTTTAGCATAGCTAGATGACAGAGAATGCCCAAACTTCAAATTACCTGTAAGTAGAAAAGCAAAACCAAGTCCCAGTGAGGTCTTTCATGATTCTATTGCAAATCTTTGTGGAGAGCAAGGGCAGGAAAAACTGCAGAAAAGAAGAGGGGACAGCTAACAGCAGGTCAAAGATTGATCTAAAATTGCTACTGTGGGAAAAAATACTGAAAAAGAATCCTTGTGGATCAGAGCACCAACCATGGGAAGGGATATAAAAAGGCATTTCAGGACTAGGGAGGCAATCTCAGAAAAGCAATTCTTCCAGGGGAATAGAATGCAAAAAAGGAAGGGAGAAGGCACCCTTTGGAGTTTAGATGGTAAAGAGGAAAATAACCAAAAGAGAAAAATGTTGAGCCATGCAACGCAAAACAGAACCAAAAAAATTGCAGAATAAAAACTACCATCAAACACACCCATCCACATTCAAGTATCTGTTCTCAGATTTTTTGGTCTCAGGACTTTGTTACACTTTTAAAATTTGAGTGCCTTGAAGACCTTTTGTACTTGTGGGTTATATCTACCACTATTTACTATATTTGATATTAAAACTGAGAATTAAAAATATTTTAGAAATTAATTTAAAAGCAACAATGTAGTATTTTTATGAAAAACAACTATATTTCTCAAAACAAAAAGTTCATGTGAAGAGCGACATTATTTTTACATTAAAAAAAATCTCTTTAATGTCTGGCTTAAGAGAAGACAACTGATTCTCTTATACGTATATCTGCATTCAATCTGTTGCAATAGCACATCGTATAGCTTCTAGAAAACTCCACACACTAGTAAGATAATCAGAGTGAAAGAGGCAAATAACGTATTTGTACTGTAATGCAACTAGTTTTGACTTTGTAGCTACCTGAAAGATTCTGAGGACCTGGACCACCAGGGAAGTCCATTTTTGGTTTTTTAAGGAAGCTTCATACTGTTTTGCATTGTGACTGTGCCACTTTATGTTCCCTCTGTGGTGTAGGAGAGTTCCCTTTGCTCTGCCCCTTCTCAAGCACTTATTATTTGTAGACTTTTTGATACTAGCCATTTTGACCAGTGTGAGGTGATACCTTATTATGATTTTAATTTTCATTTCTCTAGTTATTAGAAATTTTGAGCATCTTTTCATATGCCTGTTAGCCATTTGTTTGTCTTCTTTGGAAAAGTGTCTGTTTAGGTCTTCTGCCCGCTTTTCTGACTGAGTTGTCTGTTTTCTCAATATTGAGTTGTATGAGCTGTTTCTATATTTTTTATATTAGCACTTTGTTGGTTGCGTTGTTTGCAAATATTTTCTCCCATTCTGTAGTTTGTCTTTTCATTTTTTTTCTTTTTTTTTTATTCTGTATTTTTGTGTTTTTTTTTTAACGTGGACTATTTTTAAGGTCCAAATTTGTTACAATATTGCTTCTGTTTTATGCTTTGGTTTTTTGGCCGCAAGGCACGTGGGATCTTTGCTCTTCAACCAGGGATGGAACCTGCACCCCCTGTACTGGAAGGTGAAGCCTTGGTCACTGGACTGCCAGGAAGTCCCTGTCTTTTTGTTTTGTCAATGGTTTCTTTTGCTGTGCAAAATCTTTTAAATTTGATTAGTGCCATTTCTTTATTTTTGCTTTTATTTCTTTTTCCTTGGGAGACTGATCTAAGAAACCATTGCTAAGAATGGTTGATGTAAGAAACAATTTATGTCAGAGAGTGTTTTTGTCTATGTTCTCTTCAAGAAATTTTATGGTATGTCTTACATTTAGGTCTTTAAATCATTTTCAGTTTAATTTTTTATATAGTGATCAGAAATGTTCTATTTTTACTGTTTTATATGTAGATTGATTGACCATGGGCATATGGGTTTATTCACGAGCTCTCTATTCTGATTCGTTGATTTATGTGTCTGCTTTTACACCAACACACGCTGTAGATTATTGTATATTTGTAGTATAGTCTGAAGTCTGGGAGGGTTATACCTCCAGCTTTGTTCTTTTTTCTCAGGATTTCCTTGGCCATTCTTTTCTTTTGCGGTTCCATATAAAATTTAAGATTATTTGTTCTAGTTCTTTGGAAAATGTCATGGGTATTTTGATAAGGATTGTATTAAATCTGTAGATTGCTTTGGGTAGTATGGCCATTTTAACAATATTAATTCCTCCTATTCAAGAGCATGGAATATATTTCTTTTTCTTTGAATCATCTTCAGTTTTCTTTATCAATGTTTTATAGTTTTCAACATATAGGTCTTTCATCTCCTTGAATAAGCTTATTCTTAGGTATTTTTTTAGATGCAGTTTTAAATGGGATTGCTTTTTTACTTTTTTCTGGTATTTTGTTATTAGTGAATAGAAATGAAATAGATGTCTGTACATTAATCAACTATCCTGTTACCTTGCTGAAGTCATTTATTAGTCCTACTGGTTTTTGTGTAGAGACTTTAGGATTCTCTATTTAGTATATTATGTTATCTGCAAATAGTGACAGTTTTACCCCTTTCTGTCCAATTTGGGTATATTTTATTCCCTTTTCTTGTCTGATTGCTGTGGCTAGGATTTCCAATTCTGTGTTAAAATGAACTGGGGAGAGAGAAATTATTGTCTTGTTCCTGACTTTAGCAGGAAGTCTTTCAGCTTTTCACTATTATGTTGGCTGTGGGTTTGTTGTAAATGAACTTTGTTATGTTGAGATATATTCCCCCAAACCCTCTTTGGTGAAAGTTTTTATCATGAACGTATATGGAATTTTGTCAAATGCTTTTTCTGTATCTATTGAATGATCATGTGGTTTTTGTCTTTCCTTTTGTTAATATGGCATATCACCGTGATTTGTGTATCCTGAGCCATCTTTGTGACCTTGGACTGAATTCAACTGGATCATGGTAAATGGTCCTTTTTTTGCACTATTGGATTGGGTTTGCTAATATTTTGTTGAAGATTTTTGTATCTACGTTCATCAAAGATATTGACCTGTGATTTCTCTTTTAGGATAATGTCTTTGTCTGATTTTAGTATCAGAGTAATGGTGACTTCCATAAAATGAATTTGAGAGTGTTTGCACTTGAATTTTTGGGAATAGTTTGAGAAGGATAGCTGTAAGTTTTTCTTTATATGTTTGGTAGAATTTCCTCAGCGAAATGGTCTGGTCCTGGGATTCTGTTTGCTGTTTTTGTTTGTTTACTTTTCTTTCTTTCTTTTTTTTTTTAATTACAGATCATATTTCACTTCTAGTAATTGGTCTGTTCAAATTATCCGTTTCTTCTTAACTCACTTTTGGCAGGTTATATGTTTCTAGAAACTTGTCTATTTCTTCTAGGTTGTCCAATTTGTTGACAAGTAGCTGTTCACTGTATTCTTTTGTCTGTTTGTTTTTTTAATTCTCTGGTATCAGTTTTTATTTCTTTTCTTTCATTTCTGTTTTGGTTGCATAATGAGGCATGTGGGATCTTAGTTCCCTGACCAGGGATCAAACTCATGTCCCCTGCATTGAGAATGGGGAATCTTAACCACTGGACTGCCAGGGAAGTCTCTCATTTCTTAATTTGTTTATATGAGTCCTCTCTTTTCTTCTTGGTGAGTCTGATTAGAGGTTTGTCAATTTTATCTTTTTAAAAAATCAACTGTTGGTTTTATTGATCTTTTCTATTGTTTTTTTAATCTCTGTTTTAATTATTTCCTCTCTGATCTTGCTAATTTCCTTCTTTATCTGGCTTTGGACTTTTTGCTTCTTTTTTTTCTAATTCTTTAAGTGGTAAGTTAGGTTGTTTATTTGAGATTTTTCTTGTTTTTTGAGAAAGGGCTGTATTGCTATGACCTTACCTCTTAGAACTGCTTTTGCTGTATCCCATATATTTTGTAAGTTTGTGTTTTCATTTTTGTCTTTGAGGTATTTTTATTTCTTCTTTGATTTTATCATTGACCCATTGTTTTTTTAGTAGCATGTTATTTAGTCTCCATGTGTTCGTTCTTTCCCCATTTTCCCCCCCTGTGTTTGGTTTCCAGTTTCAAACCATTGTGGTCAGAAAATATGCTTGAAATGTTTTCTATCCTCTTAAATTTATTGATACTTGTTTTGTGACTTAGTATGTGATGATCTATCCTAGAGAATGTTTAATATGCACTTGAAAAGAATGTGCCCTATGTTTTTGGTTTTGGTTATAGTGTCCTGTACATAACAGTTAAGTCCAGCTAGTCCATTGCATCATTTAGGACCTTTGTTGTCTCATCGATATTCTGTTCTGATGATCCATCCATTGATGTCAGTGGCTTGTTAAAGTCTCCTACTATTATTGATTTAGTATCCGTTTCTCCATTTATGTCTGTTAGTGTTGTTTTATGTATTTAGGTGCTCATATGTTGGGTGTGTGTATGTTAACCAGTGATATCCTCTCGTGTTGATCCCTTTATCCTTATATACATGATCCTTTCTTTGTGGCCTTTGCTTTAAAGATGATTTTGTCTCATATGGCTAATGCTATCCTTACTTTCTTATCATTTCCATTTGCATTAAATACCTTTTCCATTCTTTAACTTTCAGTCTGTGTGTGTGTTTTGCCATAAAATGAGTCTCGAGTAAGCAGAATATTGTAGGTTCTTGATCTATTTTTTTTTTTTTGTATTCAATCACTGTCTTTTGATCAGAGCGTTTAGATAATTGACACTTAAAAGTAATTATTGATAGGTATGTACTTCTTACCATTTTAATCCTTATTTTCCATTGTTTTTTAGTTCTTTGTTAATTTCCTCATTTTGTCTTTTCCTTTTGTGGTTTGATGATTTTCTTCTGTAATATGCTTGAGTTCTTTTCTTTTTGGTTCTTGTGAAACTTTTGTATGTTTTTTTTTTGTGGCTACCATGGACTTCAAGTATGTTGACCCGTAACTATCCACTTGCTTTAAACTGATAGTTGTTCAAGTTCAAACACATTCTAAAAGATCTACCTTTTTATTCCCCTCCCCACATTTTGTAATTTTGATGTCTTATTTCATATCTTCAAGTTTATGTTTTTACTGTTTATTATAGTTATAATCACTTTTAAAATTTTTTGATTATTTTTTGAACTGTGTACTGACTTGTTTAAGTGATCTTCAATTCTTTTATCTATTTACCTTTCCTATTGTGATTTTCCCTTTCATACAGATTCTTGCATCTTTTTCATTTAGAGAAGATCCTTCAGTATTTCTTTTAGGGTAGGTTTCAGTTCAGTTCAGTTCAGTCATTCAGTCGTGTTCGACTCTTTGCAACCCAATGAATCGCAGCACGCCAGGCCTCCCTGTTCATCACCAACTCCCGGAGCTCACTGAGACGCACATCTATCGAGTCAGCGATGCCATCCAGCCATCTCATCCTCTGTCGTTCCCTTCTCCTCCTGCCCCCAATCCCTCCCAGCATCAGAGTCTTTTCCAATGAGTCAATTCTTCGCGTGAGGTGGCCAAAGTACTGGAGTTCCAGCTTTAGCATCATTCCTTCCAAAGAAATCCCAGGGCTGATCTCCTTCAGAATGGACAGGTTGGATCTCCTTTCAGGCCAAGGGACTCTCAAGAGTCTTCTCCAACACTACAGTTCAAAAGCATCAATTCTTTTGTGCTCAGCCTTCTTCACAGTCCAACTCTCACATAGCCTTGACTAGACGGACCTTTGTTGGCAAAGTAATGTCTCTGCTTTTGAGTATGCTATCTAGGTTGGACATAACTTTTCTTCCAAGGAGTAAGCGTCTTTTAATTTCATGGCTGCAGTCACCATCTGCAGTGATTTTGGAGCCCCCAAAAATAAAGTCTGACACTGTTTCCACTGTTTCCCCATCTATTTTCCATGAAGTGATGGGACCAGATGCCATGATCTTCGTTTTCTGAATGTTGAGCTTTGAGCCAACTTTTTCACTCTCCACTGTCACTTTCATCAAGAGGCTCTTTAGTATTGCTAAATTATTTTTTTCTTGTCTGAGAAATTCTTTCTCTTGCCCATTCTAAATGATAATCTTGCTGGATTATCTATTGTGGTCTTGAAGACTGTTTTTATTTGGGAGCATCCCTGTGCAGGCTGCGTGCTTCCCGTGTCTTCGGTGTCAGGGTTGGTTTTGATATGGACACCAGCCACATCTTTTCTCAGGGTGGCTGGCCACCATCACCTTGATAGGGGCTGTGGTTGGTGTGGGAGGATCTAAAGCCTGTAAAGGGTGTGAGGCAGGACTTCTTCTCTGCTCCATGGCTGCTGCCATACTAAAAAGGGTGTAGTCTACTCCCCAGTTGTTGAAGTAGAAGCCCTGAGGGTTGAACTCAAAAAGGTTCCATTCTCCTTGAGGGCATGCTCTGCCCCCAAAGAGAGGAGTATTAAACACATGAGGCTCGTGTGCTCACAGAGAACTGATGTGTTACTTGTGTAGGTGTCTGAAGCTCTGCTCAGACACAGCTCAAGTTTGAGTCTCTTCACCTGTTGTGTTGTCCCAGATCTAGTGGAAGGCTGTGGCATGGAGTGGGTAGGGTCAGAGTACTCACTAGGCTGGGGCTGGGGCTAGGTTGGGGCATTGTGGCTGTAGGAATTTACATTGCTGTCTTGCTACAAGAGATCTGGGCTGCCTCTGTGGCAGTCTTCTTCCAGGATCTGTCTGCCCCAGGTCCAGTGCCAAACTGTGGCATGGCGTGGGCAGGCTGTTTGTTTAGCTGGGAACAGTGTTGGGAACAGGGACCTAGTGTGCTTGTTCCTAGCACTGCTTGAGTAAGTACTGACAATGGCTACTGCTTTCCTGTCTGGGCCACATCCCAGGGCCCTCGGGGGTGGTCTCTGTGTAGCTAGACCAAATATTTTCCCAGGGCCAAGTCTGCCCAGATCTTGCACCTAACTGTGGTATGGAGTGAATAGGGCCTGAGTTTTTGCCCCACTCAGACTGGGGAGTGTGGCGAGGCAGCTGCCAGTGTAAAACTCTCTCTGCCCTGTTTGTTAGCAAGCCAGCACCTGTGCACTCTTTGTGGGTAGAGTATAGGATTCTCCACCCTTCCATCTGTCCCAGTGGTTCTCCCAACAACCAAGGGGGCTTGCCTTCTTTGTATAGGACACCAGGACTGGGGTGCCCTGCTTCCAGGGTGAGGGTCCACCTGTGTGGACCTTCTTTTGATTTCTCTCAGAGTTGGAGGTCCCAACCTTATGCCTTTTTCCTGTCCTACCTGGTTGCATGGAAATCTTTCTTGCAGCTTTGGTTGTATAGGAGTTCTTCTGCCAGTTTCTGGCTAGTTCTCTAAGAGACTTGTTTCATGTGAAGATGTATTTTTGATGTGTTTGTGGGAGAAGGTGAGCTCCATGTCTTCCTACTCCACCATCTTGATCTGATTCTAGTGCTTTCTTAACATGATAAATTGTATGTATCTTAATTCTAAAATCAGCATCTTACTTAAGGCAGAAACACCAAAGACACTTCCACTAAGTTCAGGAACAGGCAAAGACGATCCTTTTCCTCATTACTGTTAACATTGGCTAACACCAAAGGCATAAATCTTTGCAATAAGACAAGAGAAATCAATTAAAGGTATAAAAATTGAGAAAAAAAAGTAGAACTAATTTTATTTTTAGATGATATGATAGTATTCCTGAAAATCCCTAGATAATAAATAAAACTAATTCATTTAGTAAAAGAATTAAGTAAGATAACAGGATACACAATTAGGCAGATATAAGAAATCAATGTAGAGATGGTAAGAATGAAATTGAAATATTAGCCTCTTTAGTCTCCAGCAAGATGGCATATACTTGGCATGTTTGCTGACACTCCTTAATAAATCTGCAGTTGTTTTCAGAAATCTCAAAATAGTCTTCCCTGTAACAATCACAAAGTGAAGGAAGTTAAACTTATTGAAGAAGAATGAAATTATTTGCTGTCTTAAAAAAATATATAGGCATAAATGAGTATCTTGAGCAAATCATTTCTGAATTTTAGTTGTGATAGTTAAATCAGAGTTTTAAATTAAATGTCAGAGCATCTAGTGGTATTGAAGTACCACATATAAATAAAATTAATACCAAGCAAGTCCAGTACATTATTGAGGTAGTCATAGTTTTACCTGTGGGTGCCAAACATAATTCTTTAAAAAAACAAGCAAAAATCATGTTATCATGTAAAGCAATTATCTTTCAATTAAAAAATAAAAAAAATTAAAAAAAATTTCCAGTTGCTTTAGCAGCCATGTGCAAGTCCTTGTATTAAATCATTTGTACTATTCTTTGCTGAAGTATCAAAATGCTTAAAACCATAGCCTGCCCAAGATTGACAGTAGGGCACTCACACTATTGGGATAATTTAGCCAGTCAAGTTTTAAAGAAGACATGAAAGATGTTAACCAACAAAATTGATTAAATTTATGTTTTCTTTTGAAGCCTTTTATAATCTAAATGAAGAACAGAAAATCGCTCTTAAGGCAGTGTGTGTGCATGTATGTGTTTTCTTTTTTCTTTTGTTTTTTTTTTGGCATTTCTTTCTCTCTAATATATATACATGCATATTATATATACACGTATATATACGCTGTTATTTGAAGGAATGACTAGTTTGTGTTCAAGAACTGTCACTGCACTGAATGAGTTTTTCAGTGGTCATTCCTTTCCAACCATTTTCCCCCAACCATCTTAAAACTGTTTTTTAATAATGAAATATTTGAGGGAATTCTCTGGTGGTCCAATGGTTAGGACTCTTCACTTTCACTGCCAAGGGTGCAGGTTTGATCCCTGGTTGGGGAAATAAGGTCCTTCAAACTGCAGGGCGTGGCCGAAAGTTAAAAAAAAGAAAAGTACAAAGAGAATGAAATGTTCGATAGATTTAATTTGGAAATTGCTATTTTAATTTTATAAGAACAATTAACTAAATTTGAAATTTTATATATACTTTCATCTAAAATGGAATGAAAATGAACTATAGAAGTATTATTGCTTTAAATGATAGTTATTATTAATATACTTTAAAGAAGTATATACATTGTTTTCTGAAAAAGAATTGAAGGAAATAAGACCAAAACCTGTTAGAAATATGAGCAAAAGACCAAAAACACAATTTACAGAAATATTAAAATGCCCTTAAACATATGAAAATATGTTCAACTTTACTCATAATAACAGAAAATGCAAAGTAAATATACTCTGAGATACCATTTCTCACTCACCAAACTGGTTAAAAACTAAAAATCATGAAACATTTCCATCAGTGAGGCTCTGGGGAAACAGATAGTCTTATACATTGCTGATGGGAATGCAAATTGGCACAACCCTATGGAGGAGAATTTAGTGATATCTATGGAAACTGCATATGTATTTATCTCCTGATTCATCTGTCCCACTTATAGAAGATATGTGTCTAACAATATGAAAATATGGACAAGGTTATTCATGCCGCAATGCTTGACACTGCAAAATATTGGAAGCAACCTAAATGCATAGGACAGTGTCTGACACACACAAATACTAGGCAACTGTGAGCAAGAATCTAGATGAACAGATACAGAATAATTTCCAGAATGTATTGTTAAATGAAAAAAAAAAACATGTAAAAGGGTGTCTACAGTAATACTACCTTTTGTGTAAGAAAGAATGAAAATAAGAAAATATGCATGTTTCTGTTTATTTGTGCAAAGAAGCATAGAATGGTGACAGCAGAAATGAATGAGACTGGTGACCCACACTGGGTGGGAGGAATGGGGTGGAAAGAATGTGGGGATGGAATTAAGGTACAGAGAATGGGAAAGCGGAGAGATGCTTTGCTGAGTACACCTGTTGTTACAGTTCTGAGTTTTGGAATCATGCTAGTGTTTTACATACTAAAAACAAAAACAAATAAAAAGCCAAAAAGAGAGGTGAAGCCTACAATGGAATACAAAGAAATAAATGAAACCAAATGTGTTTAAAATGAAAAACAAAACCACACAGAAGAAGAAAAAAAGAGCTAGTTCAGATAGCTTTTGAACACAGAATTTTGTGTACACATTGTTCAGTCAAATAAAAACAGAAATATGGAGTTCTGTTTAATACTAAGACCTGGTTTGTTTTTTGCAATGGTATGGGCTAGAGATTTTCAAACTTCTTTTTCTGTGTATTCCAGGATTGAATACATATACCAAGTTTCTTACTGTTGAAGAAGGAAGTTAAAATTGTGAAAAGAGGAAAGGTTAGAATGAACCCTGTGCTATTGAATTAAAGTTGGAAGTGTTGAAATAAATTTAGTTTGGACATATGTGTGTATGTGTGTATGTATATACACATTTCCTAGCTTGGTCCACTAAGAGGGTATAAAAACAGTAACACTTCTGTAACAATGAGCTCTTCTAGTGCCTAGATCTTGGTTTTTAAATCCACAATAAAAACAAAACAAAACAAAACAAAAAAATGCTTGTAGGTTGAACTTGGGAAAATACACATGAACTTGGACAATCTTGTTGTGGCAGGAATTAAGAAAGTAGTTAAAGAACGTTGGTGTATGTCAAAAGGACACAGGACGTAGATTAAAGTGGCTCCATCTGGCCAAAAATGGGACAATTCAAGCATCAGAATAAGTGAGAGTATGGATTAGAATGCATTGAGTAAAATAAGAATCCAAGAGTTGACACTGTTATACATAAATAAATAAACAAAGAAGAAGAAAAAATGATTTCTTACAGTAGAATGCCAATTAATAAATGCAGAAGGATGAGGTAGTTAGGAATTAATATCTGGCAACCATAATAATAATAATCGATTCAGGGAAGAATCCTCAAAGAACACTAAAACTACCAAGGGAAATGAGCATAGTCTCAAATATTCTCCCCACAAAGTACTGGTGGATTGTGAAAGGAAAAATAGTAACTTTAGCCTGCAAGTATTCTGGAATTTCCCAGCTATCCTTCTGTATTGATTTCTAATTCAAATCCATTGCTGTCTGAGACAGATATTGTATGGTTTCCAGTCTCTTGCATTTGTTAAGGTATGTTTTATGGTCCAGAGTGTGGTCTGTCTTGTTCCGTGTGAACTTAAGAAAAATGTGTTTTGTGTTATTGTTGGGTGAAATAGCCTATAGATGTCAATTATATGCAGTTGATTGATGGTGCTGTAGAGTTTACCTATGTCCTTACTCATAGATCTGCTGAATCTGTCCATTTCTAATAGAGAAGTATTGAAGTCTCCAATGAGAAAAGTAGATTCATTTATTTCAAGCACTGTAGTTCTATCAGTTTTGACTCATGTATTTTGATGCTCTGTTGTTCGGTGAATACACATGAAGGATTATGACTTTATGGAGAATTGACCCTTTGATCATTATGTAATGCCTTTCTTTATGCCTGATAATTTTCTTGCTCCAAAGTCTGCTATGTTGTAAATTAATGCAGCTACTTCAGCTTTTTTGTTTTGTTTTGTTTTAACTTCTTTTTTTGTTGTTTGTTTGGTTGTGCCACGAGGCCTGGGAGAACTTAGTTCCCTGAGCAGGGATTGAACCTGAGTTCTCTGCATTGGGAGAATGCAGTCTTAACCACTGGACCACTAGAGGAATCCCTACTCCAACTTTCTTTTGATTAGTGTTAGCATGGTATATCTTCCTCTACACCTTTAACCTAGATGTAGAGTAGCTTTCTTAATCCCATCCAGTGGGGAGCATCAAGTGGGAGAACAGAACACAACTTCTAATCTCTTTCAAGTGTCTTCATACTCCTCTCTTGCAAAAATGAAAGTATTACATACCAAGAAAAATTAAACTGAGTCTCTTGTAGAAACACATATTTGCATTCTTTTATCTGTGTTGACAATCTCTGTCTCTTAATTGGTATATTTAGACCACTGAAATTTAAAGTGATTATTGATATAGTTAGATTAATTTCTACCATACTTGTGACTATTTTCTATTTGTTATCCTTGTTCCTAGTTCCTATTTTTGACTTCCACTCTTTCTCTGCCTTTTCTGGTTTTTTGAGTGTTTAATATGATTTCATTTTCTCTCCTTTCTTAGTATATCAATAAAAATATTTTTAGCATACCAACAAAATTATATTTTTATTTTTTTAACTTTACAGTGAAGAGGTTTGTGGTGAAAGTTACTATCATCAGTAAAAAAAAAAGGACAACAGATGTCATATGTCTTCTGATATGATGCACTGACCTAGAGAAGGAAATGGCAACCCACTCCAGTATTCTTGCCTGGAAAATTCCACGAACAGAGGAATGTAGGGGCTACAGTCTGTGGGATTGTAAAGAGTCAAACACGACTGAGCAACTAACACACATGATGCACTGAGACGGGGACATCACTTACCTGATTTTCCTGCCCCAAAGTGCATAACCTTAATTAGTTAATTCCTGCACATGTACTCAGTTGCAAAGTGTCTGTAACCTCACTCTGCAACCTCATAGACTGTAGCCCCTGGGGCTCCTCTGTCCATGGGATTTTCCAGGCAAGAATACTGGAGTGGATTGCCAATTTTCTCCTCCAGGGGATCTTCCTCACCTAGGGATCGAACCTGTGTTTCCTGCATTGGGAGGTATTCTTTACCACTTGAACCACCTAAGAAGCCCTAATTAGTCATAAGGACAGCACAACAATCATACTCAAACCACTAAGATCTGGGTGTTGTTTGTTACTGCAGAACAGGGAGAAAATGTAGAGGATCAGCAGCTCAGCCTGGCGGTCATTGGTTTGGTGATGTCATTGATGGGTCATTTGGGTAATATAGACAGAAGAACTATGCATAGGTATAGATAGCACTCTAAAGAGACTGGCAAATCCATATTCACATACATACAGTCTCCGATGGCACAAGCAAAGATAAGGAAAAGAAAGTCATGATGGACATTGACATTTTACAAAGTAGAAAATCAAATTATTACATTGTGGACACTCCAGGCCATAAGGATTTCACCCCAAATATAATTAGAGGGGCTTTCCGGGCTGAGGTAGCTGAGATGTGGATACAGGCAGGAAAGGACTTTGAATATGGATCATGACCTCCCAATTCAGCTCCTAAAGAAACATAGCTCCAACTGCTCCAAAAAATCTTTTCAAGCTTACCCGCCGCAAAGAGCTCAGATCCTCCTCTTCAGTAGTGAAATTCCTATCCCTAATGGATTTCCTGTGCTGTTACAGCGCTAAGCTGTAAGTGTAGCTGGCATTATTTAAAAATTAATGAGCGTCTTTTAAAAACAAAATACTGATGATGCCTCAAAGGAAAAAAGAAATCTGTTTTGTTAACTAACAGCCAGATACATTGATACAGATATAGACTCTACACTTTTTAAAATTTTTAATTAGGATAAAGCATAACATAAAGTTTACCATCTCATTATTTTTAAGTGTACAGTTCAGTAGTGTTAAGTATATTCATATTGTTATGCAACCAATCTCAAAACTTGCAAAACCGAAACTCTATACTCATAAAGCAACTCCCTATTTCCTCTTCCCAACCAGCCCCTGAATAGAACCACCATTCTATTTTTTGTTTCTATGGTTTTGACTACTCTGTGAAGTGAAGTGAAAGTCGTTCAGCTGTGTCCAATTCTTTGCGACCCTGTGGACTATATATTCCATGGAATTCTCCAGGCCAGAATACTGGAGTGGGTAGCATTTCCCTTCTTCAGGGGATCTTCCCAACCCAGGGATCGAATCCAGGTGTCCCTCATTGCAGGTGGATTCTTTAACATTAAGCTGAGCCACAAGGGAAGCCCAAGAATACTGGAGTGGCTCGCCTATCCCTTCTCCGGTGGATCTTCCCGACCCAGGAATTGAACCAGGGTCTCTGCATAGCAAGTGGATTCTTTACCAACTGAGCTATGAAGGAAGCCCAAAATTTAGTTTTAAAATTTAATTTAATTTTCCCCCTTTATTGAGATATAATGGACATACAGCACTGAATCAGTTAAAGGTATACAGCATAGTAACTTCACATACATGTACTGTGAAATGATTACCACAGTAAGTTAACTTTCACTGCCTCAGATAGTTAAAAACAATTGTTTTTCCCTTGAGAAGTTCTAGTCTCTTAGCAACCTTCAAATACACCACACAGCAGCGTTAGCTACAGTCACCATGCTGGCCCCTACACGCCCAGAACTCATTTATCTTAGGACTAGGATTTGTACCTTTTGACCACCTTCATTGAATTCCCCCACCCTTTTCCTTCCTTTTTAAAGCTGAACAATAGTTCAGCTATACACCACATTTTCTTTATCCCTTCACAGACTCAAAGCTTTTGAGATATACAAAGTCTTTCCAAGGCTGAAGAGATACAGGCTGTTTCAGTGGCTATGTGACAGCTGCTGGGTGTGGTTTCTGAATAGAAGAAAGAGGGGTCAGGATCTCTGCCAACTCACCTAAATAGCCAGAAGGTTTCATCTCTGCTTTCAAAAATTCTGTTTACTTAAACTGAAGAAACAATGTGCAATTGAGATTTATTTTTAATGAGAGACGGGGAAAGTTATGGTACTTGCTAGAAATTATGAATAATTATTCTTTTAGAAAAATTTAAAGTGCTAACCAATAAAGAAAAGGTAAAATTACCCTTTATGCACAAAGACTGGATTTTCCTGTGAAATTTTAGTTAAGTGGAATTAAGTTGCTGAGATTTATAGAAATTCTGCCAAGTATGTATTAAAAGGTATTGAATCAAGGTGAAATAAGCTCTATATCCATCCAAACTGCAAACAGTTCCAGTTTTCTCTTTTGATTTGCAATTTTACATACTTTTAAAGGGAACTGCTAAAGTGAATTTAATTGTCAAAGTACTAGAGGGTTGACCTATACCCTTTTGTTCAGGTAACTGTGGGAGAAGATTGGCTGGAGGTTTCAGAAAACAGATTTTGGTGCTGAATGTAAGAGAGTCCCTCCTCTAACATGAACATTAAACAAAAATTAATTTGAAATCTGTGGAAGCTGTTTCAACAGTAACCAAGACAGAATTTCAGATATGTAAATCCAACTAATAAATATCTTTAGTCTGAACATTCAAAATATTGATGTTTATTCACCACATTCACAAATTATAAGAAAAATCATATGACAGTTTCAATAGACATAGAAAAAGCACTTGATAACATTTAATATCTATTCATGAACACTCCTAACAAACTAAGAATAGAATGACATTTCCTTAGCCTGATAAAAGCTGTTTACAAAAACCCTGTAGCAAGCAACAAAGCTTTCCTTTTGAGATTGGAACAAGACATGAATGCCTGCAATCATCGCTTCTATTCAGCACTGTCCTTGAGGTCATAGTCTGTGATGTATGAAAAGGGAAAAATGAAAAGATAAAGGACTGGAACGGAAGAAACAAAATTGGCATTATTTGAAGACCCTATGATTTGAGGTATTTAAAAACCTTAAATAATGTAAAGATTAAATAAATATAACAGCACAGTTGCTAGATATAAAACCAGCATTAACAAAATCAATTTTATTTCTATATTCCTGTAAGAAAACAAAAATTGAAATAAAAAACTCACAATGGTATTAAAAAAAAAAAAAAAGAAGTCCTAGGAATATGTCTACCAAAATATGTACAAGACCTCTTCAGGAAAAATGGTAAAACTGTAATGATAGACATTACAGAAGATCAAAATAGTTTATGTGCTGCCGAAGTGGGCACTACAGAAGATCTAGAGAGATAGAAAGACATGTTTGTTTATGGATTGGAAGAATGTATTTAGTCTCTTCAAATAAATTTATAGATTCAATGCAATCCCAAAGAAAATGCCAACATGACAAGTATATTGTAAAACATTTGTGGGAATGTCATTGGATAGGAATTACCAATGACGGGAACAACGAAGAAGAGGGAGGAGTGATCCGTGGACTAAACAAAACCCGTGCACAACAGCATCCCTGTGTGTCTAGCACCTAAGCCCCTCTGCCATTTTGCCCAAGAGAAAGACTGAAGGGGATGCTAGAGGAAATAAAGCCGAGGTGAAGGACAAACCACAGAGAAGATCTACGAGGTAATCACTAAACCTGCTCCTCCAAAGTCAGAGCCCAAGCCTAAAAAGGCACTTGCAAAGAAGAGAGAGAAGGCACCCAAAGGGAAAAGGAGTGATGCCAGCCAGGATGGGAATAACCCTGCAAAAAATGGAGCTGCCAAAACCGACAAGGCGCAGAAAGCTGAAGGTGCTGGAGATACCAAGTGACATTTCATGATTCCTGTTTCCTCTCCCATTCTACCTCCACTCTCATCCCCATCTCTGTACTCCTCTCCTCAGCTCCATTCCCCATCCCTACAGATCCTTATTTCCATCTTTATTCTCATTCCGATCTGTATCCAATCCTCAGATTCTATCCCATCCCCATCTCTATCTGGTCTCCATTCCATCAGCATCTCCATCTTCATTTTTGTCTTCAGCTTCATTCATCTTTATCATCAGTTCCCGCTTCTGCCAGGGTATATTTCTACCCTTTTCCACTACCCATCCCTGGTGATGGTGAATCTGTCTTCATTGCCATCTCCATCTTATCTCCAACGCACCCCATCCTTACTCTTTTTTAAAAAATAATTTATAAATGCATTTACTTAGTTTCGATTGTGCTGGGTCTTCGTTGCTGCTCACGGGCTTCCTCTAGTTGCGGCGAGCAGGGGCAACTCCTCATTGCAGTACACTGTGGTGGCTTCTCGTGTTGTGGAGCCCAGGCTCTAGGTGCACGGGCTCAGTAGTCGTGGCACATAGGTTTAGTTCCACAGCATGAGTAGTATTCCCCAATCAGGGATCAAATCTGTGTCCCCTGCATTGGCAGGCAGATTCTTATCCACTGTATCACCAGGCAAGTCCATTGTCCCTATTCTTATACATTTCCTTTCCATCATCTCTTCCTCTAAGATGCAAATTGAGGAAGATTGATTAAGAAGTTCTAAAAGTCCAATGGAATGTTGGGGGACTATGAGAGTTGATGATCCCTCCATATAAAATTTCCTCCTCAGTTTCCAGGTGAGAAACCTCAAAAGAAATCACTCAAGTTAGATTTCAGATAGAACTCCACTGTTCATGGTGTGTTTAGGGCAGGGTAGGGACCAGGACAGGAAGTTGGAGGGAGTAGAGGAGAGGCAAGGCATCTTCAAAGAGATGTGAAGACACAAAGAGACATGTCAGAGAACAAAAGAGGCAAAAGAGAAAGATGTGTATGGAGTAAGAGATCTCAAGTGCAATTTAATCTGAACCTCTTTCCCATTCCCTTCCCTGCTCTCCCACAGGTCACGCTGTGATACAAGGAATTCAAAGTAGAAAAAGTGAAAGTAAGTGTTAGTTGCTCAGTCATGTCCGACTTTTCAACCCCTTGGACTGTAGCCAGCCAGGCTCCTCTGTCCATGGGATTCTCCAGGCAAGAATACTGAAGTGGGTTACCATTTCTTTCTTCAGGGGATCTTCCCAACCCAGGAATCGAACCCGGGTCTCCTGCATTGCGGGCAGATTCTTTACCAACTGAGCTATGAGGGAAGCCTAGAACATTACTTTTGCTAACAATGCTTCTCCGTTTTTCCTTTTGATTCTTTGTTTTGGTTTCTGGTCAAGTCTGTCTGTGATTTGTCTAACTTGTCTTTTGAGCTGGGCCCCTTTCCATAGGGCCCTCTATGCCAGGCTGAATTGCATTCCTGATAATCTGTTAATACTAGAAGTTAATCAGGAAATTCCCTGGCTATTCAGTGGTTAGGACTCTGTTCATCACTACCGAGGTGGGGGAACCGAGATCCTACAAGCTGTACAGCAGAAAAATAAAAACAAAAAACCAACAACAACAAAAAAAGAATCTAATTGTGCTGGGGTGATGAGTTTCTCCCAAGATTAGCAGCAAAGGTCAGGAATCTAGTTTTATGATTGATATTTGGTAATCTCTGCCAGGGGATGATGAGGTCTCTCTGTTGGGTGAGATATGATAAAGATTGTTTGGTTTGTTAGTGCTTTTTGTTTGTCTGATTGTTTATTTGTGAGATAAGTCACTTTAAAATATTTTGTGCCTAATGGAAAGAAGAGCCCTTTGAGATCTGGACTGAGCAGTTTTGTGATTCAATGTCTATTCGAATGACTAGTTGTACTACTGTTCTGCTAAAGTTGTAAAACTGAAGCTGCAAATTGTAAAATGAAAGACCACCTGTAGGCCTATAAATGAGAAAAGACTTTTTGTTTTGTTTTTAGAGGTTTTTTTTCTTTTTATTATTATTTTTTACTTCTTTGAGAAAAGCCTGAAATCTCATTATTCCAGCTTGGAATATTTTCCTACCTCCTAAGGGTGTTAACAAATTAGATTATAAAAACTTTCAAATTAAAGGAGATTTGTTCTGATTGGTTTATAGAGACTAACAAGAGCTTACATAAATCCAATATTGCCCAAATTCCCAGAACACAAAGAAACTGAGCTTCTAATACTTTAAAAGGGTTAAAGAAAAAAAAAAAAAAACACTTCCTCATAGAAATGACTGACTCAGAGGCAATTTTATACAAAATCCAAGTTCACGTAATCGAGTAAGCTTTAATCCTTGGACAAGTCAGACTGATCTGAAAATTTTGTCTAAAATACAAACATGTCGTTTTCCAGATTTTCCAAATACAAACACATATTTTAATTTATTTGATATTTTCAGTTTGCTTTTATTTTCTCATGCACAAACATTCTAATACACAATATAGTCCTCTAACACTATTGCTCCTGGTATAGTTTCAATCACCTTTATTATAACTTTTACCGAAGTGACTAGGTTCTGCTTCAGAGAGCAAGAACATTGAGAACTGTCTATCACGAACAAATATTTTATCAAAACTTATAGGTTCCTGGACCCGATTGTGTGTGTGTGTGTGTGTGTGTGTGTGTGTGTAGATTTCCCCACAATAACGAGTAATGCTGGGTGTCCCATAATTCAGCTCAATTCTGACACTATGTACTCGGAGACAGCATGGGATCCCACGGATGAAAGGTTCAGACCTACAACCTCCCCCACCCTGCCCTTCTCTAAAGGCTGTTATCTGTGCTTCTGACTAACTGGCTACATTTTGGAGGTTCTTACAATCCACTCTTTCCTTGAGTTTGATTAGTTTGCTAGAGAGGCTCACAGAATTGAGAGAGACATTTTACTCACTAGATGACTGGTTTATTACAAAAGGCTATAACTCAGGGACAGCCAGATGGAACAGACGCATAAGGTAACGCATGGGGTAAGGGCTTGGAGCTGCCATTTCCTCTCCAGGTGCTCTGCTTTCCCAGAAACTCTGTGGGGCCTAGAAGCTCTTTGAACCCAAAATCCTGTTGGGTTTTTATGGACACTTTGTTACATAGGCATTACATAGGCCACTATTCCCAGGTGGCACTAGTGGTAAAGAACCCGCTTGCCAATGCAGGAGACATAAGAGACTCGGGTGCAATCTCTGGGTCGGGAAAATCCCTTGGAGGAGGAAATGGCAACCCACTCTCGTATTCTGGCCTGGAGAATCCCATGGACAGAGGAGCCCGGTGAGCTACAGTCCACGTGGTCACAAAGGATCGGACATGACTGAAGCAAATTAGCATGCGTGATTGATTACATCATTGGTCATTGCCAATCAATTCAACCTCCAGCTCCTCACTCTCTCCCAGAAATCAGATTGGGATTGAAAGTTCCCAACCCTCCAACCACACGGTTGGTTCCTCTGGTGACCAGCTCCCATCTTTAGGTGATTAAAAGAGACAGTCCAAAAGTCACTTCATTGACATAACGAAAAACATATTTATTACTCTCAGTCACTTAGAAATTCCAAGGGAGCATCACCAACTCAATGGACATGAATTTGAGCAAACTGGGAGACAGTGGAGGACAGAGGAGCCTAGCGTGCTGCATTCCACAGGGTCACAAAGAGTCAGATACAACTTAGTGACGAAACAACAACAAACATTACAGAACCTAATTACTGTTGCTATCAAAAAATTTGTCAGAATTATACTTTGGTTTAATTAAACACATTAAATTTTATGTTTGTCTTAATCTTTCTTTTTTCAAAACAGCTTTGTTGATACCATACAACTAGCACATTTAATGCGTATGATTTAATGGTTTATGGTTTTGGTATATTGCAATATTAATTTTTTAATTGCAGTAAAAAGAATACAAAAATGCTAATTTGAACAGATATATGCACTCCTGTGTTCATTGCAACATTTTTTACAAAAACCAAGACCTGAAAACAATCTGAGTGTCCATCAACAGATGAATGGATAAAAAGATGCAGTAACTATATACAGTAGAATATTACTCAGTCATAAAAAGATGAAGTTTTGCCATTTGTGACAACACGGATAGACCTTAAGGTATTTTTCTAAATGAAATAAGCCAGACAGAGAATGACAAATACCATGAGACTGCACTCATTTGTGAAATATAAAAAGCAAACATGCTCCAAATAAATGAATAGACCAAAGCAAGCAAAAACAGACATGCTGATACAGAGAACAGAAGAGTGATTTCAACAGGGAGCAGGGGTAGGGACAGGAGGGAGGGAGGAATGGGTAAAGGGGATCAACTATGGTGACTGATGAAAACTAAATTTTTGGTGGTGAGTATAATGTAGTGTATATAGAAGTATAATATTGTATACATGAAGCTTGTATGTTATAAACCAGTTACCTCAATAAAAAATAATATTTTAAAAATGTCCTTGACTGATCTGAAAAAATTATACAATATATGTAACATAAAAATTGCCATTTTAGCCATTTTTAAATGTACAATTCAGTGGCATTAATTGCATTCACCATGTTGTTTGATTATCAGTATTAATTATTTCCAAAATTTTTCATGACCCCAAATAGAATCTTTGTGATCACTAAACAGTAACTCTCCCATCCAACCCATGCTCCAGCTCAGGTAACCTCTAGTCTACTTTCTGTCTGTTTGAATTTGACCATTCTAGATATTTCATGTCAGTAGCATTATGCAATACTTGACCTTTTGTGCCCTGGTTCTTCTGTTTATAATGTTTTCAAGGTTTATTCATGTTGTAGCACGTGTCAGGATTTCATTTTTTATGGCTGAATAATATTCCATTGTTTGATAGATCTCATTGGTTATCCATTTATCTGTTGATGGACACTTGGGTTGTTCCATCTTTGGGATATTGTGAATATTGCTGCTGTGAACGTTGGTGTACAAATCTTGTTTTTCTTCATCTTAAGCATTATATGAAAGTGATATCAGCATGAGTTCAATAATGAGTGTCGGTCCTTCTTTACACCAGTACAAAATTGGAAAAATCTGTTGTGCAGTGACACCCATTCCTGGAACATCATCTTCAAGAATATATCTCATTCAATCCTACAAACCGGATTAAGGAGCAAGGGTTTCAATTCACATGTGGAATCAAATCCCACAAAGCCCTCCCAGGAACCTGAAATGGCATCTTATATGTTCTACTGTTTACAGCATTGCAGCCCTTCAGATAGGAGGGAAGGCCCTTCCTATGGTTTGGTAAGCCAAACCTCAGCTGATTTGGGAAATCTTAAAGAGAAAGGACTCACTGTCTTTATAGTACTATAGGTAAAACATGGTGGAAATAATTTGGGGGGTATGTTTCCTAGCCATAAGATTGAATGGCAAATAATGAAAGTCTTTAAAAGTTTAATCCTAGATTGCTTATGAAATCTCTGGACAAAGATTACATCTGGCTTTAGTACCTGCTCATCACCATGTCGCTCGAGCTCTGCTGACCAGGCTATGAGAAGACTTACTGCTTGATGTACATGAATCAGGCCAAACAACGTGAGGCCAGGCTTACTTTGTGATCAAGAATAATCTTTGGTAGAATACTTATGATCATAACAGGGGACTATTAAGAAAAATTGTATAAAACTGGTAATAAGGCAAAAGGATCACTACATGTTCCTTCTTTTGAAGTTTTAAAAAAACTTATGTTGAAATAACTCAATTTTCAGAACAGTTTCAATGATAATACAGAGTGTTCCCATATATACCTGTCACTCAGAATCTCACATCTTATGTAACCATGTGCTTTACTTTTCTTAGTTTTTGAAAGTTAATACTTTATTCATTTAAGATATAATGTCAAAAAGCCCAGTTCTTCCTTAAACTTTTATTTCATATGCTGATTATTTGATTCTTCAAAGAAATAATTTCTATTAGTTTATATTTATATGTTCAACATAGTTCAGCATGTTTATATTCAGTTGTGTTCAACTCTTTGGGACCCCATGGACTACAGCACACCAGGTCCCTGTCCTTCACCATCTCCTGGAGCTTGTCAAACTCATGCCCGTTGAGTCAGTGATGCCATTCAACCATCTCATCCTCTGCCACCCTCTTCTCCATTTGCCTTCAATCTTTCCCACCATCAGGGTCTTTTCTAATGAGTCGGCTCTTTGCATCAGGTAGCCAAAGTATTGGAGCTTCAGCTTCAGCATTAGTCCTTACAGTGAATATTCAGGACTGATTTCCTTTAGGATTGACTGGTTTGATTTCCTTGCAGTCCAAAGGACTCTCAAGAGTCTTCTCCAATATCACAATTCAAAAGCATCAGTTCTTCAGAGTTCAGCTTCTTTATGGTCCAACTCTCACATCCATGCATAACTACTGGAAAAACCTTGACTAGATGGACCTTTGTTGGCAAAGTGATGTCTCTGCTTTTTAATACACTGTCTAGGTTTGTCATAGTTTTTCCTCCAAGGAGCAAGCATCTTTTAATTTCATGGCTGCAATCACCATCTGCAGTGATTTTAGAGCCCCCAAAAATAAAGTCTGACACTGTTTCCACTGTTTCCCCATCTATTTCCCATGAAGTAATGGGACCAGATGCCATGATCTTTGTTTTCTGAATGTTCAGTTTTAAGCCAACTTTTTCACTCTCCTCTTTGACTTTCATCAAGAGGCTCTTTAGTTCCTCTTCACTTTCTGCCATCAGAGTGGTGTCATCTGCATATCTGAGGTTACTGATATTTCTCCCGGCAATCTTGATTTCAGCTTGTGTTTCTTCCAGTCCAGCGTTTCTTATGATGTACTCTGCATATAAGTTAAACAAACAGGGTGACAATATACAGCCTTGATGTACTCCTTTTTCTATTTGGAACCAGTCTGTTGTTCCATGTCCAGTTCTAACTGTTGCTTCCTGACCTGCATATAGGTTTCTTAAGAGGCAGATCAGGTGGTCTGGTATTCCCAACTCTTTCAGAATTTTCCAGTTTATTGTGATCCACACAGTCAAAGGCTTTGGCATAGTCAATAAAGCAGAAATAGATGTTTTTCTGGAATTGTCTTGCTTTTTCGATGATCCAGCGGATGTTGGCAATTTGATCTCTGGTTCCTCTGCCTTTTCTAAAACCAGCTTGAACATCAGGAAGTTCACGGTTCATGTATTGCTGAAGCCTGGCTTGGAGAATTTTGAGCATTACTTTACCAGCGTGTGAGATGAGTACAATTGTGCAGTAGTTTGAGCATTCTTTGGCATTGACTATCTCCCAGAGTTTACTCAAATTCTTGCCCATTGAGACGGTGATGCTATCTAGCCATCTTATCCTCTGCTGCCTCCTCCTTTTGCCTTCAACTACCATTCTGTTTCTATGAATTCAGCTTTTTTAGATTTCACACATAAGTGAGATCTTATAGTATTTGTCTTTCTCTGTCTGATTTATTTCATTAGTAAAAATACTCTAAGGTCCTTCCGTGTTGTTGCAAGTGGCAGGATTGCCTTAGTTTTTATGGTTTCCATAAAGTGGCTTCCATGTCTTGGTTATTGTGAATAATGTTGCCATGAACATGGGAATGCAGGTATCTCTTTAAGAAACTGAATTCATTTCCTTCAGATATATACCCAGGAAAGGACCTTTTGGTAATATGGTAGCTCTATTTTTTTTTTTTTTTTAGGAACTTCCATACTGTTTTCCATAGTAGGCTGTACCAATTTACAGTCTCTCCAACAGTGCACAAGGATTCCTCTGTCTCCACATTCTCGTCAACACCTGTTACCTTTGTCTTGATGGTGGCAGCCATTCTGACAGGTGTGAAGTGATGTCTTATTGGGGTTTTGATTTTCATTTCCCTGATGATTAGTGATGTGAAGCATCTTTTCATATACCTGTTGCCCTTTTTTAATGTATTCTTTGGAAAAATGTCTATTTGAGTCCTCCACTCATTTTTTTCAATTGGTTATTTGGTTTTTTGCTGTTGAGTTGTATGAATTCTTTATGTTTGGATATTAATCCTTTATCGATCATAGATGATTTACAAGTATTTTCTCCTGTTTCATAGGTTGCCTTTTCATTTTGTAGAAGCTTTTCAGTTTTAAAAAAGGCTCAACTGCTTATTTTTGATTTTGTTGTCATATTTAAAAAAATGTTATGTAGACCAATGGCAAGGAGTTTTCCCCTATGTATTCTTCTAGGTGTTTGACAATTTCAGGTCTTACTTTAAGTCTTTTTTTCTTTTTCAATAAAGTTTTTTATTTTATTTATTTTCGGCTACACTGGATCTTCGTTGCTGTGTGTGCTTTTCTCTAGTTATGATAAGAGGGGGCTACTCTCTAGCTGACTGTGTGGGGTTCTCATTGCAGTGGCTTCTCTTCTTACAGAGCACGGACCCTAGAGTGCAAGCCTGGTAGCGGAGCACTGGCTTAGCTGCCCTGAGGCATGTGGGATCTTTCCGGACCAGCGATCGAACCTGTGTCTCCTGCATTGACAAGCAGATTCTTAACCACTGGACCACCAGGGAATTCCTTACTTACTTACATGTAAGGAATGTAAGTCTTGAATTCACTCAGTTAATTTTTGTGAGTGGTGTAAGAGAGGGGTCCAGTTTCACTCTTTTACATGTAGATATTCAGTTCTCTTAACACTCTATTAAAGAGACTCCCCCCTGCCTATTGTGTGTTCTTGTTGCCCTTGTCAAAGATCAATTGACCTATACGTGTAGGTTTATTTCTGGGCTCTTGATTCAGTTCTATTTGTCTATGTGTCTATTTTTATGCTAGTGCCATACTATCCTGATAATATAGCTTTGTAATATAGTTTGAAATTGGAAAGTATTTTGCCTCCAACTTTGTTCTTCTTTCTCAGGATTGCTTGTTTATTTGGGGGTCTTTTGTGGTTCCATATGAATTTTAGGAATTTTTTTTTTTTGGAGGAAAAATGTCATTGGAATTTTAGTAGGGATTGCACTGACTTTATAGATGGCTTTAGCTAGTATGAACATTTTGACAATATTAATTTTTCCAATCTATGAACACGAGATATTGTTCTCTTTATTTGTGTCTTCAATTTCTTCCATCAATGTCTTATAGTTTTCATTATCCAAGTCTTTTGTCCCCCCTTAATTAAATTTATTATTTATTGTTTTTGGTGCTATTGTAAATGGGGTTGTTTTCTTAATTTCTCTTTCTGAAAATTTGCTGTTAGTGTATGGAAACTCAACTGATTTTTGTATGTCAAGTTTGTATTCTGCAACATTACTGAATTATTTTATCCTAACAGATTTTTGGTGGCATGGCTTTTGATTTCTTCCTTGACTCACTGATTGTTCAGAAGTGTGTTTAATTTCCATATATTTGTGAAATCTTCAGTCTTCCTCCTGTTACTGACTCCTAGTTTCAGAGTATTATGGTTGGAAAAGATACTTGGTATGATCTCAGTCTATTTAACTTTGCTAAGACCTGTTTGTGACTTGATATATGATCTATTCTGGAGGAGGTTGTGTGTGTGCTTGAGAAGAATGTGTATTCTGTTTTGTTGCATAGAATGTAATATATCAGTTCTTTTTGTTCAAAAGTGTGGTTCAAGTCCAATGTTTCCCTGTTATTTTCAGTTTGGTAATTTATCCATTGTTAAAAATGGGGAACTGCCTCCTACTATTATTGTATTGTTGCATATTATTACCTTTATTAAATTAAATATCTGTTAATTTGCCCAATATATTTAGGTGCTCTTATTGGGTGCATTTATTTACAATCGTTTTACCCTCTTGCTTCATTGATCCTTTTATCATTATATAGCGACCTCTTTGTCTCATAACATTTTTTACTTAGTCTATTTTTCTGATATAGTTTAGCTCACCTGCTCTCCTTCTGGTTTCCATTTGCATGGGATGTATTCTTTCATCTTTTTACTTTCAGACTATGTGTGTCTGTAAAGCTGAAGTGAGTCTCTATTAGGCAGCTTATAGTTGGGTCTTATTTTTTATCCATCCAGCCACTCTGTCTTTTGCTTGGAGAATTGAATACACTTACATTCAAGGTAATTATTGATAGAGAAAAACTTACTATTGCCATCTTGTTAATTGTTTTCTGGATGTTTTACAGTTCCATTTTTCCTTTCTTTTTTTCTTGTTGTCTTCCTTTGTGGTTTGATGATCTTCCATAGTGGTATGCCTCAATTCCTTTCTTTTTATCTATTATGGGTTTTTATTTTGTGATTACCATGAGGCTTACATAAAACAACATATAGTTATTAATATAGCAATTTTATTTAAGCTGATAACTGATCACATACAAAACCTCTACTTTTTTATTGCTCCCCCATTTTATGATTTTAATGTCACAATTTACATCTTTTTATATTGTATATGTGTTAAAACTATTATAACTATAGTTATATTTAACACTTTTGTCCTTTAACATTTATACTAGAGTTAAATGGATAACACTTTACCATATCACAATAGTATTCTGAATTTGATTATATACTTACTTTTATCAGTGAACTTTATACTTTTCAGTGTTTTCATATTACTAATTACTGTCCTTTCATTCCAGGTTGAAGAACTCCCAGTTCTTAGAACAAGTAGGTCTAGTGGTGTGAACAGCTTTTGTTTGTCTGGGAAAGTCTTTATCGCCCTTTCATTTCTAAAGGATGAGTTTGCCCGCTAAAGTATTCTTAGCTGAGCAGTTTTTTATTATTATTGTTCTTAGGTGGAAAGTTTTTTTTTTCTTCTAGCACTTTGTACATATCACTCTATGATCTTCTTTTTTGCAAGGTTTCTGCTGAGAACTTCACTGATAGCCTTATGGGGGTTCACTTGCATGAGATGAGTTAAATAATTTTTTTTTCTGCTTTCAAAATTCTCTGTTTTTCTTTTTTGACAGTTTTATTATAATGTGCCTCAGTGAGGTCTTCTCTGAGTTGAATCTATATGGGGACCTATGAGCTTCGTGTATCTAGATGTCCATATCTCCTTCCAGATTTGGGAATTTTTCAGCTCCTTTAAATAAGCATTCAGCCCTTTTCTCAGTCTCTTCTCTTTCTGGGACTCTTATAATGCAAATATAGTAAGTCCCCTACATATGAATGAGTTCCTCTCTGAGAGCATGTTCATAAGTTCAATTTGCTTGTAAGTCCAGCAAAGTCAGCCTAGGTATCCAGCTAACACAACTGACATATAGTACTGCATTTTAATAGATGTATAATACTCTTCAGAATATTATATATATAACATACAATAATAATAATATACAAAAATAATATATAAAAATAACATACGGTAATATATAAAAAGTAAACAAGTAATATATAAAAGTAAACAAGTAATATATAAAAATAAACACAAAAATAAAGAAAATATTTTAAATCTTACAGTATAGTAGTACCTTGAAAAGTACAGTAAGTACAACAGCTGGCATCAGGGGCTGGCATTGAGTCAACAGGTAAGTTGCTAATTGGAGGAGGAGGAGAAGTAGAATATGGTAGAGCTAAAGGACTGTCAGCAATGGGAGAAAGAGGGCAAGTTGCAATTTCACTCAAGCCTGATGTTGATAGAACACATATGTGCATCGTTGAAAGTTTTCAACTTGAAGGCTCATGTGTATGAGTCTTACTGTATTGTTTGCATATATGACATATTGTATCATATAATTCATGTAGGCTTTCTTCACTCTTTTTTTGTTTGGTAAGAATGTTCAAGACTGTTCTTTGTTCTCCTCTAGCTGGATAATTTCAAATATCCTGTCCTGTCCTTTACAGGTTCTTCCTTTTGCTGTATCCTGTCTGCTGTTTATGCTTTCTGTTTATTGCATTTTCCATTTCATTTATTGTATTCTTTACCTCTTGAATTTGTTTGGTGCTTTTTTTTTAAAGTTCCTATCTCTCTATTGAACTATTTTTCAATATTTCAATATTCAATTATTCTACTGATTATTTTGTTCATGTCTTGGTTTCCTGGTTTCATTGAATTGTCTTTTTTGATATTTACTTATAGCTCACCAAATTTCCTTAAAACAGCTATTTTGAATTCCTTATTGGACAAATTGCAGATATTCATTTCTCTGAGGTTGGTTACTAAAAAAAAATTTTTTTCTTTTGTGGTGTCATGTTTCCTTGATTGTTTGCATAACTTGAAGCCTTGCATTGCTATCTGCCTACTTGAAGTGGCAATCACCGATTTCATTCTTAATGACTGGCTTTGGGGTAGAAATATTTTCTGTCACCCCTGCTAGGTATTCTGGGGCTTTCTCAGACCTTTTCTAAGCGTACACTGCTCCATACTTGTCCCCTCTTGTGGTAGAATCCTTAGCTTGCATACTTTCTTGGTAATGGCACTGAATGCTTCAGTTTGTGATTTCTCCCAGGCCTACAGAGTTGGACTGGCTTTCTCAGTGTGCTTGCTTTGTTGTTGCTCAGTTGCTCAGTCATGTGTGACTCTTTGCCACCCCATGGACTGCAGTACACCAGGCTTTCCTGTCCTTCACCATCTCCCAGAGCTTGCTCAAACTCATGTCCATCGAGTCGGTGATGCCATCCAACCATCTCATCCTCTCTTGTCCCCCTCTCCGCCTGCCTTTAATCTTTCCCAGCATCAGGATCTTTTCCATTGGGAAGAGTCAGTTCTTCCCATCAGGTGGCCAAAGTGTTGGAGCTTCAGCTTTGGCATCAGTCTTTCCAGTATTCAGAACTGATTTCCTTTAGGACTGACTGGTTTGATCTCCTTGCTGTCCAAGGGACTCTCAAAGTTCTTCTCCAGCACCACAGCTCAAAAGCATCAATTCTCTGGTGCTCAGCCTTCTTTGCTCAAACTCATGTCCATCGAGTCAGCGATGCCATTCAACCATCTTCTCCTCTGTTGGCCCCTTCTCCTCCTGCCTTCAATCTTTCTCAGCATCAGAATCTTTTCCAATGAGTCTGTTCTTCGCATCAGGTGGCCAAAGTACTGGAGTTTCAACTTCAGCATCAGTCCTTCCAACGAATATTCAGGACTGATTTCCTTTAGGATAGTTCCTCTTCACTGCCCTAAGGGTGGTGTCATCTGCATATCTGAGGTTATTGATATTTCTCCCAGCAATCTTGATTCCAGCTTGTGCTTCATCCAGCCCTGCATTTTGCATGATGTACTCTACATATATATATATATATCGGAGAAGGCAATGGCACCCCACTCCAGTACTCTTGCCTGGAAAATCCCATGGATGGAGGAGCCTGGTGGGCTGCAGTCCATGGGGTCACTAAGAGTGAGTGCCTTCACTTTCACTTTTCAATTGCATGCATTGGGAGAAGGAAATGGCAACCCACTCCAGTGTTCTTGCCTGGAGAATCCCAGGGACGGGGGAGCCTGGTGGGCTGACGTCTATGGGGTCACGCAGAGTTGGACACAACTGAAGAGACTTAGCAGCAGCAGCAGTGTATGTATATATATATATATATGGATTCCTGGTGGCTCAGACAGCGTCTGCCCACAATGCGGAAGACCCGGCTTCAATCCCCTGGTCAGGAAGACCCCTTGGAGAAGGAAATGGCAACCCACTCCAGTACTCTTGCCTAGAAAATTCCATGGATGGAGGAGCCTGGTGGGCTACAGTCCACGGGGTCGAAAAGAGTCAAACACGACCGAGTGACTTCACTTACTTACTTACTCTACATATAAGTTGAAAAAGCAAGGTGACAATATACAGCCTTGACATAGTCCTTTACCAGTTTGGAACAAGTTCATTGTTTCATGTCTGGTTCTAACTGTTGCTTCTTGACGTGCATACAGGTTTCACAGGAGGTAGGTAAGGTGTTCTGGTATTCCCATCTCTTTAAGAATTTTCCAGGGTTTGTTGTGATCCACACAGTCAAGGGCTTTAGCATAGTCAATGAATTAGAAGTTGGTGTGCTTGCTAACCAACTGCAAAAGCTCATTCTTACCGCTGCTGGGAGCACTGATAGGGAGCCAGTCTTGAGGTAGGGGTGAGGCATGTGGACTTCTGGGGGTGACGTGGGGCAGTTGGGGAGATTTGAAGGTGAAGCATCTCCAGTGGCCCATGCGCAGACCTCCTGATGGAGTTTGTGACACGGTTACTAGGATGTGTGTCCCTTGGATGGCCTCTGAGGGCTCTACTGCTGCTCCCTATCTTTCTGTTGTGCGGCACACCTCAGGTTTTGGATGGAGCAGCAAAGAAGTGGGAGTCTTTGGCAGTGACCTGCAAACTGAGGATGCTGGGGACGCACTCACAAGCTCACTTTCCTCCATGGGAGGGATCATGGGCCAAAACGGTCCCTCTGAGCACTGAGCTGTGCCTCTCTGGGGGAAGCAAAGCAGAACTGGTCCTCTTATCATCTTTGTTCAATCTCAAATTGCCTAAATTGTTGCTCTTTGGGAGGACGATGGTAGAAAGCTCTTATTCTGCCATAATGACAACATAACTCTTTTGAGTCTTTTCAATGTTATACTATAGCCCAATAGGATTTATTAGTTAATTCTCTAGGGGATGTACCTTTGACTTGCTATTACTACTAATTACAGCCTAGATTCACTGAAGTTACAAGTTGACTTGTAGATTTTTGCCTCGTAAAGGTGTAAATGATATTTGGCTAGTAGAGAAGATAACTCCAAATGTAGTGCAGTTCATTGTTTTGCTATAACAAAGTACCATAGACTGGGTGGATTATAAACAATAGGAATTTATTTTTCACAGTTCTGAAGGATGAAAGTCCAAAATCAGGGTGCCAGCATGGTCACGTTCTGCTGAGGGCCCTCTTCTGTGCTGCAGACTGCCGTCTTCTCATTATATCCTTACATGCCTGAAAGAGAGGGACGGAGCTCTTTGGGGTCCCTTTCATAAGGGCACTAGTCCCATTCATGAGGGTTCCAGCCTCCTTACCTAATTATTTCCCCAAAGCTCCACCTCCTATTACCATCACATTTCAACATCTGAATTTTGGGGAACACAAACAGTCAGTCCATAAGCCTCTACTTTAGCAAACTTATTTAAACATTCCCTTCCCATGTAATTATGTAAATCTCTGTTCTTTAACTGCTCTCTCAATCAGCTTTCCCAATCTTCTGAGTTAAGCTTTAAAAATTTCTACTTTGACAGAGTTACTGTGAGCCTGGGACTGAGGTCTGAGGTGACATTATTGAGAAATTAAGCTCTGCTCTACAATTATATAATGTGACAATTCAGAAAGTCCTTATGGTATTTTCTCCTTTCTTAGAAAAAAAAATTAAACATATAAAGAGTAACAGTGATCACCAATATATTTATCTTCCAAGTTTTTTTCTAGTTTTATGGATATAACTGATACAGTATCAATTATGTAAACTAAATAATAGTATATAGTTTATTTTTTGGTGCTGCCCTGTGGCTTTTGGTATCTTAGTTCCCCAACCAGGGATTGAACCCATGCCCGCTGCAGTGGAGGCTTGGATTCCTACTCACTGAACTGCCAGGGAACTTCCTCACCAGTTTTTCCATTTCCATGTCCTTTTCCTGTTCTAGGATCCAACCCAAGATGCTACATTACATTTATCAGATTATGTTTGAGGTTTATAATGATATATGGCATTCTTTTTTATTCATTCTGACTGAAGATAGAATTCCATTCTTTGACTGTAACCAAGGTATACATTCTCCCATTGGCACATATTTAAGTTGCTTCCAAATGTCCTTTACTATTATAAACTGGTGCAATCCTAGTGCCTTTATCCTTATCTTCTTTACATTGTCAGGAAACAGAGAGAGAGAGCATCTATCTGCAGCATCTGTCTGTAATTTATGATGAAGTGCCAGCCTATAACCTTCAAACTCTGGCTTTAATTTTCTGTTCTAGAAACAGACAACCTTCAAGTTCCCAGACAACCAAGTTCACTACTGACTCCTCTAGCTCTCTCTAATGTTTTCTACTGTGCCCAGTGCTTTCCTGTTTCCCAGACTTGCCTTTGCTGGTCATCTGCCTCACCCCACCACAAGCTCCAGCAGTATCAGTTAGAATGCTGTACACATTAACAGCAGAATGGGATTATATGTATGGCTGAGTCCCTTCGCTCTTCACCTGAAACCACCACAACATTGTTAATTGGCTGTTGTTCAGTTGCTCAGTCACGTTCGACTCTTTGGGACCCCATGGACTGCAGCACGCCAGGCTTCCCTGTCCTTTACCGTCTCCCAGAGCTTGCTCAAACTCATGTCCATTGAGTCCATGATGCCATCCAACCATCTCATCCTCCGTCATTCCCTTCTCCTCCTGCCTTCAATCTTTCCCACCATCAGGGTCTTTTCTAATGAGTCAGCTCTTCTGCATCAGGTGGCCAAAGTACTGGAGCTTCAGCTTCAGCATCAGTCCTTCCAATGAATATTCAGGATTGATTTCCTTTAGGATTGACTGGTTTGATCTCCTTGCAGTCCAAGGGACTCACAAGAGTCTTCTCCAACACCGATTGTATTGTACTAGCTACACGCCAATACAAAATAAAAAGTTTAAAGCTTGAAAAAAAAGTGAGCAGAATGAGATTAAGTATGTTTAAGAAATAACTATCTTCTTAATTTTTTTTTAATGATCAGTATGGATATGGAATAACACCACATTGAGGCATATGAAAGTGAAAGAGATTTACCATACTCACAAGCTGTAGAAGAGAGAGGCAGGCATGCCATACAGGGGACTATGTGGGAGGATCACTAAGGGACCCAGCTCAACCAAGCTGGGAGAGCCTGAAGACGGTGGGCAAGTTCCTCCCTGAGGATCAGGGTGATGTACACAGCAAAAGGAATGAAGGGGTTTCACTGGTGTGCTTGATTTCACTAGGTCACAGTCAGGATAGGACAAGAAGGGGAACTTGTGGCAGGGACCAGCTTCCTCATACTGTGCGCCTTTTCTCCTGGGCAGGGGACTCACAGACTTCGGGGCTGTTGAGGTAGCAGGAAAGTATGATAGCTAGTCTGTTCCAGGTGGTCTCATATATCCTAATGGTTTCAACTCTGTTATCTACACCTCCAGCCTAGACTTTACTTCCTAAGCACCTGACCCATATATCTATCTGCCTCTGGAATATCCCTATTTTGCTATCTCATGTGCTGTACTGTGCTTAGTTGCTCAGTTGCGTCCAACTCTTTGCAACCCCATGGACTATAGGCTGCCAGGCTCCTCTGCCCATGGAGATTCTCCAGGCAAGAATACTGGAGTGAGTTGCTATGCCCTCCTCCAGGGGATCTTCCCAACCCAGGGATTGAACCCAGGTCTCCTGCATTGCAGGTGGATTCTTTACTGTCTGAGCCACCAGGGAAGCCCATGAACCTCCCCAGGTTCCTCTGTCCATGGGATTTCTCAGCAAGAATACTGGAATTGATAGCCTATTCTTTCTCCAGGGGATCTTCCCTGACCCAGGAATCAAACCAGGGCCTCCTGCATTACAGGCAGATTCTTTACCAGCTGAGCTACGAGGGAAACCTGGCAATCTTATAGGTAACCTCAAAGTCATCCTATTCAAAAATGAACTCATCATCTGTAATATGCCCTGAATCTGTTCCCCTTCCAATGCTCCCTATATCTTAGGGAATGGCATGAGCGAGCTCCCAGAACTCAAGGTAAACACCTGGGAGTTTCTTTGGACTTACTTCTCTTCCCCAGCATTAACCTAACACAGCACTAAGTTCTGTCTATTTTATTACCTTAGGATAGACACATTTGTCAACTGAATTCACTTTTTATTCACTTTTGCATTTATTCAGTGTCTTTTTATACTGGAACCTGTCCTGGCTTCTGGGAAACAAAAGCCAGTGCTTCTCAAACTATCCTAGTGAAGGACCATTTCTTTTTTTCTTTTTCCAACCAATCAAGAATGGATTCTTTTGGGACTTCCCTGGTGGTCCTGTGGTTAAGAATCCACCTTGCAATGTAGGAGACTCGGTCTGATCCCTAGAGAACTAAGATGTCACATGCCTCGGAGCAACTAACCCATAGGCCCCAACTACTGAGCCCACATGGCACGACTAGAGTCCGTGAGCCACAGTGAAAGACCCCGTGACGATGTGACAAAGATCCCGGGTGCCCTAACTAAGACCTGATACAGCCAAATAAATAAATGAATATTTTTTAAAAAGAATGGATTCTTTTACAGAATACAATGAAAATCAATTACTAGAAAAATAAAGTGAAAGAAAGGACATAAAAAATGCCAGTCCCAGTTTTTCATTACTAGATTCAATCAACAGAAATTACTTGCCAAATCACTATAAAAGTTTATAAATGTTTCTCTCGATTCCTGTACCTATCTCACTGCAGACTGATTAAGTTTGCAAACTGGTGTCATCCATGGACCACACTCTGAGTAGAACAGAGGAGAGAGAGCAAGCAGAATGGAGTATGTATATGTGGGCCTCACAGTGAGAGGGGGGAAGGCAGAAAAGAAAGACTCTTAAGCAAATAAATAATAACCACATCATCAACAAAAAAGCAATTAGTTATTTGTGCCAAGACGTGGGTAACCCAAGGCAATGGGAGCACAGAGAAGGCACATAACCCAGCCCAAGTATCAGGGAAGCCTACCTTATAGGAGGTGCAAGACAGGTAGGAATTAGTCAGATTGCAGATGCTCTAATGACGAGCAGGAAGGATATTCTCAGCAGAGAAACATGTTCTGGAGACATTAAGTAGCATATGGCTTTTGGAATTACCTTCCTATGATTTGATGGACTGCTTTTCTCTGAGCCTCAATATGTATAAATGGATGTGACAGTCCTCTCTGAATGATGAAAGAAGCGGTGGTGGTGGTCCAGTTGCTCAGTCGTGTCTGACTCTTGCAACCTCATGGACTAGCCCCCCAGGCTCCTCTGTCCATGGGATTTCCCAGGCAAGAATACTGCAGTGGGTTGCCATTTCCTTCTCCAGGGGATCTTCCTGAACCAGGGATCGAACCTGGATCTCCTGAATTGCAGGTGGACTAAGCCATCATAGAAGCCCTAAGAGAGATAAGGATGAAAATGTAACAATATAACAGTGCCCAGTGCTTGGTACCATGCTTTTTTGTGTGTTTGGAATATTTAACACGAATCAGAGCTACCTTGGATGTGGGGTAGAATGGGTGAAGCGACAGGTCGCTGACCCAAGACCGGAGTCCAGAATGACCCAAGCTGAGGGGAAATAGGGTGGCATGCCTGCCCCTGAGTCATTCCCAGGCCTGAGGCATATTACTCTAGGATAGTCAGCAGACCATGAGTGTAGTTTTAGGTGGGGGCAGGAGGCAGGACCCCAGAATAATCTCTTCTTCTCCAGTCCCTGGTGTTCCAGATGTCCACAACAAAAATATGTTCTATATTAAAAGACTGAAGGGTGGGTTGTCTCTGTCCTGTTATGCCTTGCCCTGGGGGAGGAGGGGCTGATGAAATAAAGACATGAATAGATTGTTCATGAATCACAGAGCTAATCCTCTCAAGTACTGGTTGCTAATAGTGAGAATCAGGAAGATTAAGTCAGAGATCACAAATCTCAAAGCCAGAGTGATGTGAAATTGACATGAAATTAATTAATACATTTGATTTATGAAAATAATTTTGTCCTATAGAGGAATGAGGTGTTAAAAAATGACCGACTCTGTTTGTCAAATATGCTTCATTCCACAAATATTTTCTAAGTGCCATGTTAGAAGAAACACTAGGTGTATGGTAACTGGCAGAGGCCTCACATGGGAGTCAGAGAAGGCCCATAAAGAGGTGATACCAGAGCTGATACCTGAGCAGGTGTTAGTTATGGAAGCATTGGAGCACTACTTCTCAAGGTCACACCCTTCTTAGTGAAGACACTGATTCTTTTTTTTTTTTTTTTTTTAGGCAATATAAATACATTTATTTATTTCTTGAAAGTGAAAGCGAAGTCACTCAGTCGTGTCCGACTCTTTGCGACCCCATGGACTGTAGCCCACCAGGTTCCTCTGTCCATGGGATTTCCAGGCAAGAATACTGGAGTGGGTTGCCATTTCCTTCTCCAAGGACACTGATTCTTAAGACTTATCTCACCTGTTACAATAGAGCAGAAGTCCCTGCTCTCAGTCACACCCTTCTTAGTGAAGACACTGATTCTTAAGACTTATTATCTCACCTGTTACAATAGAGCAGAAGTCCCTGCTCTCACCAAAAGCTCTCTTGTCTATTTGTACCTTGGGTCCTGTCTATTCTGCTTATTATTGTCATTCCTATAATTAAACCCTCTCTCTGCTTAAATGTCAGTTTCAGACTCCTTGGAAAAAGCTGTTTACCAGACAGTGTGTCTACCTTATCAGCACCTGTTCCCTTCTTACCCACTCCAGTCTGGCTACCGTCTCCTCTGTAACTGCCAAAGTCATAGTCAAAGTCACCAAGGATCTCCAACCTTGTCAAATCTCATAGGCTCTTACCTGGTTCTTAGCAATATTCGATGTAGTTTAACATTGCCTCTTTTACATACATGTTTCTCTGGATTTTTTTTTTTTTCTCCTACCACATGGCTTGTGGAATCTGGACCCCCTACAGTGGAAGCCCAGAGTCCTAACCAATGGACTGCCAGGGAATTCCCTCTCTTGGCTGCTTGAAATATAATTTCCTGACTTTTCTTCTCTCTGGTGGTTATTTCTCAATGTCTTTGGATGACCTCACTGTTATACCTGATCTTAAATGTAGGGTGAATTTGGGTTCTGTCCTGTTATCTTCCTAGTTGATATCATCCATTCTTATGACCTTAAAACCACCGTTTCTATGCTGACAACACCTAAATTTACATTTACACCCCTGATCTCTCTCTGAACATATTTGTTTATTGTTTGTTTTAGTTGCTAAGTCATGTCTGACTCTTTTGCAGCCCCATGGGCTGTAGCCCCACCTGGCTCCTCAGTCCATGGGATTTCCTAGGCAAGAATACTGGAGTGGGTTGCCATATTCTTCTCCAGGGACTCTTCTCGACCCAGGGATCAAACCCATGTCTCCTGCATTGGCAGGTGGGTTGTTTACCTCTGAGTCACCAGGAAAGTCATCTCGAAGTCAACATGTCTAAAGTGGAATTCTTGTCTCAGCAGCCTCTATATCTTCCCAAATTCCTTTCAGTGTTACCAAATGGTGCAGTCAGCACTTGGTCGCTTCCCCAGTAATCTAAGGGTCACCTTTAATTCTTCTTTTCCTCCCAGTCCTTTACCATTCAAATCCACTACCAAGTCCTACCTTTTAAAATTCTAAAATATTCTTTAATGACCATCATCAGCCCCCCCCCCCACCCCTGCTGACCACTGAACAGTGACTTCTCTTTCTTGGAGACCTCCTTTAGCTTTTTAATTGGTGTCCCTGCTTCTCTCTTGTCCATAAGCCTCAAAGGAATGGAAGGATTATTTCCTTTTATCAAGGTATAATTAATTTACAATGTTAGTTTCAAGTGTAGAGCAAAGTGACTCAGATTCTTTCCCATGATAGGTTATTGCAAGATACTGAATATAGTTCCCTGTGCTATACAGTAGGTCTGTTATTTTAAAATAATTATTTTAAAAACTTAGATCATACCAATTTCTTGCTTAAAAATCCTTCAGTGGATTTTTCACCCCTAGAATAAAATCCAAACTACTTTCCACAGTCTCCAAGACCCTGCTTATCTCTGCTCTCATGTCATTCCATCCTCCCCCTTTATTCACATCACTGAGGTCACCTGGGCCTCCCTTGCCCAACTGGCCTCCCAAGCTCTTTCTTCTTCCATCTTCCTCCAATCTTCCTATGTCTGGTTCCTTTCAGGCACTTGGTTCTCAGCTCACCTGAGAACCTAGTGCCTGAAACAGAATAGCCTACTGGTCCTGCTTTGTTTTCTCCACAGTGCTCACCCCCATCTAAAATTATGTTGACTACTGATTTTATTATATTTTTTTCCTGTTTGCCCATTTAGGATGAAAATTCCCTGAGCTTAAGGACTTGGTTCTGTCTCGTTTGTCATTGTATCCCTAGTTCCAAAAGATAGCGCCCAACACACAGTGGGTAGTCCCGAAGTACCATAGAAAAAAACGCTTTGTTTCCAAGAGCTCCCAGTCTTCAGCTGGTACACTCAAGGACATCGGTACCTGGCCTATAGCGGAGGCCACGGCAAGAACCCCGAGCTGGTGGGGTGGTGCTGGAAGCTCTCCTGTCTGCAGACGCCCTACACCCTGACCTGCTGTTCTCTTCAGCCTCCATAAAGTCCACATGGCCTGACCGAAGTCTGAAACCTTGGGGTCTCCACCCTCACTTAGGCCAAATACAAATGCTCAGAAAGGCGGGTGGGGTAGGTAGGGTGGTGAAGACGTGAGACACAAGTAATGAAAGTCTTGAGGTCCCCTGTTAGTGACCCTGCTGCCTTAGGGCAGGCAGCGCCAGGCTGAAGCGCTGCAGGGTGGGGCAGCGGCTGCTGGGTGGGTCGGTGGGTGTGGCCCTTGGCTCCGCCCCCCCGCGCGGTGAGAAGTAGAAGCTGAGCGCGGTGATTGTGGCGTGGTAGTACCAGACCTGCGACGCGCCGCGGGTCTCAGCTCTGCTCGGGTGTGGGTCAGGACCCTAGCGCAGGGTCAATGTGCAACCCATCCCAAGTTCAAATGGAGCAGGGGGCCGAGGGCCTGAATCAGTGGCATGTGGCTTCGCACCAGTTCACAGAGGTGAGTCAGGCCTTCCCAGGACACCGCGTGGGGGCTGAGGGCATGGAGGTTGGGGTAGTCGAGGGAAGCAGAAATCGGGAGGATTAGGGGTCCGAGGAATAGGTTGGGAAGGGAAGGGATGCGAGGAAGAGAACATTAATCATGTGTCGTTTGTTCCGTTAGTAGTCTTAGGGTTGGATACTGGGAGTAAAGATTTCAGATAACTTCTGATAGAGACTTTTTTGAGTACTCTGGGAAGAAGACAAAGAAAGTTGGCGGAAGCAGAGAGGAAAAAATTACTAATTGGCAGGGCTTTGACAGACCCTGGGAATAGGATAGTGAGTTTACCATTAGATATTTCATCGATTGTTTTATTAATAAATAGCCAGATGATTGGAAGTGTAGAAATAACTGTAAAGAAGAAATATAGGGGCCACGGTAACGTAGAGTAGAGGTGTTTGATCTGATTTAGGATGTGGAGAAGACAGCTGAGTATTCATTCTGGGACCGCAGAGAAATGGTTAGGTGAAGGGTTGGCAGGTCCTGAGCCCAGAGACAGAATGCTCCACTTTGGAGGCAGTGAAGATGCAGGAAGAGACCAAGGCCAAGAGAGTGATGGGAGAGTGGTCAAGGGGAGGGGAGGCAGGGACTCTGGAACCACCTAAGTCCTGCTGGGCTTGAGTTGGTTGTTCCAAAAGCAGGGGAAAGCCATTGAAGAGTTTAAGTATGATCAATCACAATTAAATTTGTTTTTTTTTTTAATAAAAAATACTGATTAATAAATGGTAAAATATACGATGGTAAACTTACCATTGTACTTCCAGTATCTGTCAAAGGCCTGCCAATTAGTCATTTTTTCCTCCCTATCTGCTTCTTGCTGACTTTACAACTTTGTCTTCTTCCCTGAATACTCAAAAATCTCTATCAGAAGTTACCTGAAATCTCTTTAATTCCAGCACCCAATGCTGAGACTATTAACTGAATAAATGACACGTGATTTATGTCCTGGTGGGTATGGGCAGAATTCAAGGCAATAATTAGAAAGCTATCATGATAATCCAATCAAAGTGGTGGCTGAACTAGAAAGATGAGAGTGGAGAAAATGGAATAGATCTTGGAGTCGTTTTGGAGGTAGACATCACAAGAATTGGTAATTAACTTGGATTGGCGACATTTTCTGGGACCAAAGGATGAGACCGAACAGGAATAATAGTTTTTTTCTCCTGGGGGTAGGTTGGGGGGTGGGTGAGTGGATAAAGCTGATCCTGGGTTTTGGACTTAGTCCAAAAACTAAATGCCTTTGGGCTATCCAAATAGACTGAGCATTAAGCATCTGGAAGATTCTGAACAGGTCTGCCCTGGAGCTATTGATTTAAGAATAATTGACTATAAACAGAAGTGGATGTATTAACATGAGAAAGGTTGCCCAGAGAGTAGCTTAATGCAAAAGAGGACTGAGGAGGAAGGCCAGAATGAAGGGAAGAAGAAAAACCTGGCGAGTGTGTCCCTGTGTTCCAGAGGCCAAGGGGAAGAAACCATTTAAGGAAACAATGGCCATTATTCTTTTTATGCGAAAGGAATCTAAAAAAAAGTGGGTATATGTGTGCTGCTGCTGCTGCTGCTACTAAGTCGCTTCAGTCATGTCCAACTCTGTGCGACCACATAGATGGCAGCCCACCAGGCTCCTCTGTCCCTGGGATTCTCCAGGCAAGAATACTGGAGTGGGTTGCCATTTCCTTCTCCAGGTATATGTATATATACAGGCATAACAGATTCACTTTGCTATACAGCAGAAAATAATACAACATTGTAAATCAACTATACTCCAATAAATTTTTTAAAAAAGAAAGAGATCAATGGCCAGTAGTCTCAGAAACTTGTGACAGGTCAAGCAGGGGAGGACTCTGACACGTGTTTGGACTTGATAACATGGAGATCGTCAGTGACCTTTATGAACGCTGTTTCTGTGGAGAAATGGGAGCCAGACCAAACTTGGAGGAAAAGTAAATTGAGATAGTGGTAAAGTGTTGTAGACATCCCCAAAGAAGTTTGCCTAAGAAGAATCAGTAAAGGAAAAGGGAGGGAAAAGTGGCTGTGTACCCCAGAAATACCCATCCAGTAGATAGATCTCTGGCGCCTATTATGTGCCTACTTTATGTTAGTTACTGAGTGTAAGTGGTGAATAAAATGGATGAAGTTTTGATAAAACGGATAGGATGGCAATTTCTTTTCTTCCATAGTCAAAACACATTATCACATCTTCAGAGTTAATGAACGATAATTTCTAAATATCATCTTAGATGTAATTCTTTCAAAATTTTTTAAAAAATTGTTTTGAAATACAGTTGATCTACAATGTCATGTTAATTTCTGCTGTACAGCAAAGTGATTCAATCATACACACTTACATATTCTTTTTCATATTCTTTTCTGTTACGGTTTATTAAAGGATATTATATATAGTTCACTGTGCTATATAGTAGCAACTTGTTTGTTTAGATGTAATTCTTATTCACATTCCCTAGTTGCTCCTAAAATGTCCTTTCCAGTTAGTGTGTCCAAACCAAAATCTACTTTAAGTCTCTTTGAAATTAGAAGAGTTTTCTTTTTTCCTTACTGACCTTTCATTTTTCATCATATTAACTTTTGCCTTGTAGACTATTCCTCCTTGTGGACTTATCAGATTGCTTTCTTGTGATATGATTTCAGTTCAGTTCAGTTACTCAGTCATGTCCGACTCTTTGCGACCCCATGGACTGCAGCACACCAGGCCTCCCTGTCCATCACCAACTCCCGGAGTTTATTCAAACTCATGTCCGTTGAGTTGGTGATGCCATCCAAACATCTCATCCTCTGTCATTCCCTTCTCCTCCCACCTTCAATCTTTCCCAGCATCAGGATCTTTTCAGATGAGTCAGTTCTTCACATCAGGTGGCCAAAGTATTGGAGTTTCAGCTTTGACATCAGTCCTTCCAATATCAGTCCTGAATATTCAGGACTAATATTCAGTATGGACTGGTTGGATCTCCTTGCAGTCCAAGGGACTCTCAAGAGTCTTCTCCAACACCACAGTTCAAAAGCATCAATTCTTTGGCACTCAGCTTTCTTTCTAGTCCAACTCTCACATCCATACATGACCACTGGAAAAACCATAGCCTTGACTAGATGGACCTTTGTTGGCAAAGTAATGTCTCTGCTTTTAATACGCTGTCTAGGTTTGTCATAACTTTCCTTCCAAGGAGTAAGCGTCTTTTAATTTCATGGCTTCAATCATCATCTGCAGTCATTTTGGAGCCCTCAAAATAAAGTCTGTCATTGTTCCACTGCTTTCCCATCTATTTGCCATGAAGTGATGGAACCGGATGTCATGATTTTAGTTTTCTGAATGTTGAGCTTTAAGCCAGCTTTTTCATGCTCCTCTTCCACTTTCATCATTATGATTTAGCTTGATCTAAATTATTATATACTATATTCCCTCTAAAGATGTTAAAACCAATTGGATTCCTGATTTGGGGTAAGGATGTCTCAAAGGTACTATCCAGAGATACATCTGGCTCCCACCTTTGGTGACATTAGCTGTGGCCCTTGAATTTGGGGAGAGAAAAGCCTCATTGACCTATTTGAATTTATATTTCAGCTTTATTGTCATAAAGTAATTTGTAATTTTACCTTGGATCCATCCAATGTCCCCCTCCCCACTTATCATTCACTTTCATTTAAACAAATACTAATTTTTCCTTAACCAAAAGTTCCCTTAGTGTTAGTTGCTCAGTCTTGTCCGACTCTGTGCGACCCCACGGACTGTAGCCCACCAGTCTCCTCTGTCCATGGGATTTTCCAGGCAAGAATACTGGAGTGGATTGCCAGTCCCTTCTCCAGAGGATCTTCCTGACGCAGAAATCAAACCTTGGTCTCCTGCCTTGCAGGAGAACTCTAACCCTTTGAGCTACAAGGAAGACCTAAAAGTCCCCTTAGAGGATATAAATTGATTTTCCAGTTCCACCATTCCTTCTGTATTAGTTTGTACTCTTCTGTAAAGGAGGATTTTTCTTAAACAACTGGAATCATTAGGTGAATTTGAAGTAATAGTTTCCTATCAAACAGAATAAATGCTTAATTTTTCACTTCAGTTCACAATGTTCAGAGCTGGGATAATAGCTGACTCCTTGTCACTTTTGATTCATGAATTTTCATAGATTTAATCTATTAAAATCAACAATTGTTCTTTTTGATTCTCAAATTGTTACAAATGTGGCCAGTGGGAACCCCTTCTGTGCCCCTTCTTAAGCATTTAAAAAATTATGGTAAAATCTGTATAACATAAAAATATTATATGTAGTTATGTTTATATAGTTCAGTGGGATTAAACACATTTTCATTACTACTTTCTGTCTCCTTGAATTTGACTTCCTGAAGTATCTCATGAATGGAATCATACATTGTTTTTTTGACTGGCTTACTTCACTTGGCTTAATGTCTTAATGTTGAAGCCTGTGTCAGAATTTCCTTCCATTTTAAGACTGAATGATATTCTACTATATATATATATATATCTCGGAGAGGGCAATGGCACTCCAGTACTCTTGCCTGGAAAATCCCATGGACGGAGGAGCCTGGTAGGCTGCAGTCCATGAGGTCTCGAAGAATCGGACACAACTGAGCGACTTCACTTTCACTTTTCACTTTCCTGCATTGGTGAAGGAAATGGCAACCCACTCCAGTGTTCTTGCCTGGAGAATCCCAGGGATGGTGGAGCCTGGTGGGCTGCCGTCTATGGGGTCGCACAGAGTCGGACACGACTGAAGTGACTTAGCAGCAGCAGCAGCATATATATTTTGTTTATCTGTTGATGGACACTTGGCTTGCTTCCACATTTTGGCTATTGTGAATAATGCGGCTCTGAATATGTGTATAACATATCTATTCCAGTCCTTGCTTTCAAATGGGTTGCCTTTAGACTCTTTTGATAGTGTCTTATGATGCACAAAAGTTTTAAACTTTGATGAAGTTAATTTTGTCCGTATTTTCTTTTGTTACCAGTGCTTTCAGTATCATCTCTTAGAAATTATTGCCAATCCAATATCATGAAACTTTTCTGATTTTTCCGCAAGAGTTTTATAGTTTGGCTCTTACATTTAGATTTTTTATCCATTTTGAGTTAATTTTATATGTTTTTTTTTTAAACCCTTGCCTGAGATCAACATGTACACACTGCTGTATTTATTAATTTATATATATTATTTATTTATTTTGGGCTGTGTGGGGTCTTCATTGCCGCATGTAGGCTTTCTCTAGTTGCAGAGAGCAGGGGCTACTCTCTGGCTGTGATCTCTTCTGTGGTAGTGGAGCACAGGCTCTAGGCCTTCTGACTTCCATAGTTGGAGCCCAGGGGCTCATTAGTTGTGGCTTGTGGACCCTGGAGCGTACTGGCTTTAGTAGTTGTGGCTTATGGGCTCCAGACTGGGGCTTCAGCAGTTTCGGTGCATGGGCTTAGTTGTTCTGAGGCATGTGGACTCCTCCCAGACCAGGGATCAAAACCGAGTCCCCTGCCTTGGCAGGTAGATTCTTATCCACTGCATTCACCACCAGGGAGATCCGGGTATATGGTGTTAGGTAAGGGTCCAACTTCATTTCTTTGCATGTGGATAACCAATTATACCAGCACCATTTATTGAAAAGATTGTCCTTTCCCCTGTTGAATGGTCTTGTCATCTTTTGACAATCATTTGACCATATATGTAAGGATTTATTTCTTGGCTTTCTTCCTTTCTGTTGGTCTGTTCTTAATGCCAAAAATAGGTTTTGCTTTTTTTGTTGTTGTTTTTTGGATTTTTGTACCTATATTCATAAAAATGTTGGTTTATAGATTTTTTTTTTTACTTGTAATATCTTTCTCTAGCTTTGGTATCAGGGCAATGCTTAGCTCATAGATTGGATTAAGAAGTAGTCTCCTTTTTTCCAGTTAAAAAAAAAAAAGTATTTAGCTGCATTGGGTCTTGGCGGTACTTGGGATCTTCCTTGCATCATGCAGGATCTCTGGTTGTGGAGCGTGGGCTCAGGAGATGCAGCACGGAGGCTTAGTTGCCCTGCAGAGTATAGAATCTTAATTCCCCAACCAGGGACTGAACCCGGATCCCCAGCATTGTATGGTGGGTTCTTAGCCACTGGACCACCAGGGAAGTCCCCTTTGCGATTTTTTGTTAGAATTTGAGAAGCACTGACATTTTTCTTTAAATGTTTAGTGTAGGCATGAAGCCGTCAGGTTCAGGATCTTTCTTTGTCCTGGAAGCTTTTGGTTACTGATTTACTAGGTGTGGGTGTATTCAAATTTTCTATTTTTTCATAATTTGGTGTTGGTATGTATTGTTTTTCTATGATTTTATCCATTTCATTTAGATTATCCAATTTGTTGGCATTCAGCTGTTCATAGTACTCTATTCTTAAAACTTTCATGTCTATACAATTCGTAGTAATGTCTTCACTTTCATTTCTGCCATCAGTAATTTGAGTCTTCCCTTTTTCTTGATCAGTCTAGCTAAAGGTTTGGAATTTTGTTAATCTTTCCCAAAAGCCAACTTTTGGTTTCAGTAATATTTCTCTAATATTTCTTTCCTGCTAACTTTGGGTTAATTTGTTCTCTTTCTAGTTCCTTAAGGCCTGAAGCTAGGTTTGAGATCTTTTAAAATTATAAGCATTTATGGTTATAAATTCCCTCTTACCATTGCTTTTGCTGTACCTTGAAAGTTTTTTAGTGTTGTTTTCATTTTTGTTTGTCTAAGTATTTTCTAATTTCCCTTGTGATTTCTTTTTTGACCTGTTGGTTTTTTAAGAGCATGTTGTTTAATTCCATAAATTTGGATATTTTCCAGCAATGTTGTTATTAGTGATTTCTGTCTTTTAAAATCTCTTGAGCCTTAATTTGTGACCTGACATATGATCTATTCTGAGAATGTACCTTGTGCATTTGAGAAGAACGTGTATCTTGTTGAGTAGAGTGTTCTGTATATGTTTGTTGTATCTAATTGGTTTATGTTTTGTTCAACTTCCGTTTCCCTATTCATCTTCTGTCTGCTTGTTCTGTTTATTATCTAGAGTGAGATATTGGCATCTCCAGCTGTTACTTAGAACTCTTTATTTGTCCTTTCAACTCTGTCAGCTTTGGTTTCAGATACTTTGACCTATTAATAGGTGTAAATCTTTATAATTATGCATCTTTTTGCTATGTTGAACCTTTATTAATATACTGATATATAATATCCTTTGTCTCTTGACACTTTTTTTAATTTAAAGTCTATTATGTTTGATAGCCACTAGTATAGCCATGCCAACTCTTTTGTTTACTATTTCCATGGAATATCTTTTCCCATATTTTCACTTTCAGCCTATTTTTGTCTCTGGATCTAAAGTAGTCTTTTGTAAACAACATATAATTAGACCATGTTTATTTGAATCCATTCTTCCAACCTCTGTCTTGATTGGAGAGTTTAAACTGTTTATATTTAAAGTAATTAATGATAGGGAGGGACTTCTGTCATTTCACTCTTTGTTTTCAGTATGCATTTAGCTTTCTTGCCCCTTGTTTCCTTTATTATCTTTTGTGTTGATTTTTGTTTGTAGTGAAACTTTAATTCCCTTCTCATTTCCTTTTGTATGTATCATACAACTATTTTCTTTGTGTTCACTATATGGATTAAATTTGACATCCCATAATTATAACATACTAATTTGAATTTATACCACTGAATGTGATTAAAATAAAAGCTCCATCCTGTCCTGTCCCCATTTCAGTTCAGTTATTAATGTCACAAAGTTACATCTTTATGTATTACGAGTACAAAAATACAAACTAGTACATTTTTTATGCATTGGTACCTAAGAAAACTGTTTTCCTTCATTCTCATTCTCAACACTTATGACATCAGCTATGTGGGTTTTCTGCAATAAAAAACTAACTGCCTGGAATTAGTGCCCAGTCCTACAGGTTAAGGGCTTAATCCCACAGACGGCCCCCTACCCTTATTTCCTCTTTTTGTTAATATTTATTTTTAAATTTAAAAATAATTTTATTTACTTATGTTATTTATTTTTGGCTGTGCTGGGTCTTTGTTGCTGTGTGGGTTTTTCTCTAGTTGCAGTTTGAAGGCTTCTCATTGCAGTGGACTCTGTGGAGCACAGGCTCTATGGCGCTCAGGCTTCAGTAGTTGTGACACGTGGGCTCAGCAGTTGCAGCTCCTGGACTCTAGAACACAGGCTCAGTAGTTGTGGTGTACAGGCTTAGTTACTCCATGGCATGTGGGATCTTCTCAGCCACAGACAGATCCCATGTCTCCTGCATTAGCAGGCGGATTTTTTTTACCACTGAGCCACCAGGGAAACCCCGTCATTTTTATTTATTTGGCTGTGCTGGGTCTTAGTTGTGGCATGCAGGATTTTTAGTTGAGACATACAAGCTCTCTAGTTGCAGCATGTGGGACCTTGAGTTGTGGCATGGGAACTCTTGTGGCATGTGGCATGTGGCATCTGGTTTCCTCACTGGGGATGGAGCCCAGGCCCTCTGCACTGGGAGCATTGAATCTTAGCCAAGGGACAGCCAGGGAAGTCCTCACCCCCTGATTCAGACACCAGTCACAAGTCCAGGTTGTCACCTTGGCTTCTGACCAACTGTCTGTGAATTGGGACCAGTTTCTACGACCTCCTCCTGAGATCTGATAATTTTCTAGAGCAGCTCACAGAACCCAGGAAAAGTTTATTTACTATTGCTGATTTATTACAAAATGATGTCTTAAAGAATACAATTGAACAGCCAGATAAAGAGCTACATAGAGGGTGAGGTATGGGAAAGGGGCACAGAGCTTCCATTCCCTCTCTTAGGTACACCACCCTCCTAGCACCTCCAGATGTTCAACAACCCAGAAGCTCTCTGAGCTCTGTACTTTGGGGATTTTTATGGAGACTTGATCATGTAGACATCATCAATTATTAATTCATTTTATAGGCCCTCTCTTGTCTCTGGAGAATGAGGGATACGGCCCAAATTCCAAGCTTCTAATGATGGCTTGGTCTTTCTTGGTGACCAGCCCCTATCCAGAAGGTCACCAGGAGTCACCTCATTAGAACAAAAGATGCTCTAATGGTAATAAACTCTTCCAGCATTTATCTGGAAATAACTTAATATTTCCTTCATATTTGAAGGACAGTTTTGCCAGTTATAAGATTTTTGGTTAGACAGTTTTTTTCAGCATTTTGAATATATCAACCCACTGCCTTTTGGCATCCAAGGTTTCTAATGAGAAATCTGTTAATAATCTCATCTGAGATCCCTTATATGTGATGAGTTACTTTCTTACTGCTCTCAAGATTCTCTTTGTCTTTAGACAGTTTGATTATAATGTGTCTCAGCGAGGATTTCCTTGATTGATTTTATCCTATTTGAAGTTCACTGAGCTCTTTGGAGGGCTATATGCATGCCTTTCATCACATTTGAGATGTTTTCACCCATTATTTTTTCAGGCAGTCTCTCTGCTCCTTTCTCTCTCTCATTGGATTCCCACAATGCATATGTTGATCTGCTTGATGTTGTCCCACAGGTCCTTTCAGTGCTCATTTCAGTTTTCTTCAATCTTTTTTTCTTCTTGTTCCTCAACTTGACAATTTCAATTGTCCTGTCTTCAAATTAGCTGATTCTTCTGCCTACTCAAATCTGCTTTTGAATCCCTCTAGTCAGTTTTATTTTAGTTATTATATTTTTAAGCTCCAGAATTTCTTTTTAGTTTATTTTTAGGTTTTCTTCTTTATCAAAATTACCATTTTGTTCATACATCAGTTTTGTGACTTTGTCCACATCTTCTTTTAGCTCTTTGAGCATCTTTAAGACAGTTGTTTTAAATTCTTTGTGTAGGAAGTTCACCATCTGGTCTTCTTAGACATTTCTGTTTATTTTTTCCCCCTTTGAATGGGTCATAACATTGCTGTCCTTTTATGACTCATGATTTTTTTGTTGTTGAAACAGGACATTTGAATTTTATGATGTAGGAACTCTGGAAATAAAATTCTTCCTCTTCCTTGGGGTTTACTGATTTTGTTTATAGTTTATTTAAATTGGGGTCTGTTGTCTCTGTGACAGCATCAGCCTGAGAGGTAAGCTTAAGGTTTCCCAGATATTTGATGAGTCTGGATCTTTTCTTAGGTATGTGTGGTAACTTTCTAAATTTTCCATATATGTGGTTACTTTTGAGTATGTGTGTGTGTGTGTGCACGCGTGCTCAGTCGCTTCAGTTGTGTCTGACTTTTTTCGACCCCAAGGACTGTAGCAGACCAGGCTCCTCTGTCCATGGGATTCTCCAGGCAAGAGTATTGGAGCAGTTGCCATTTCCTCCTCTAGGGTATCTTCCTGATCCAGGGACTGAACCCTCTTTTCCTGTGTCTCCTGCATTGCAGGCAGATTCTTTACCCACTGAACCACCCGGGAAACTTTTAACTATACTAGTTCTTAAATATATGGTTCCCAAAATGTGAAAAAGGGAAGAATGAAGGGAGAAAAAAACAGATGCCAGGGACTTCCCTGGCAGTCCACTGGTTAAGACTCTGTGCTTCCACTGCAGGGGGCACAGTTTCCATATCTGGTCTGGGAACTAAGATCCCGCAAGCCATGCAACATGGCCAGAGAGAGAGAGAGAGAGAGAGAGAAATAGGTGCCAGTCCTTTTAAATACCCTGTAGGTTCTGCCATTTGGAAGAGGAGGTTTGTGACGATTGCAGTGGGAGTTGGAACAGTGGCTTCCCACCTCTTTCTGCAGCTCATGATCAGAAGCAGCAGTTGGTAATTAGAACACAGAATACCCATTACTTGGAGCACAAAGTTTTCGTTGCCCACTCTGGTTCCCACAAGTTGAGGCAGGCTGCTCCAGAAATGTGTGCACAGCTTCCTTGTATGGGACCCAGGATGTTTGGGGATAGCCACTAACTACCTAAAGAGCTGAAACTGACTGAAATTAACTGCAGCCTACCTTTCACACCTTCCCTTGAAGTCACAAGCATTTAATAGACTCCATTGTTCCAAAGTAATCATATCAGGCAAATTCTGCAGTCAGAGACGTGAATTCCTAGTGCTTCCTACTCTACTGTCTTCCCTGGTGTCACTTCAGCTGTGTCCGTTTGACACAGTCCTAATTATCTTGGCAAGTTCCCTTATTTTCTGGCACAATAAGAAGCCCCAGGTTCATTTATTCATTCCTTGCTCCAGACTTGGAGTCAGGAAATTCTCCCGACTCTTCCTTTTAGTAAGGAATAGAATTGAAGGCAAAAATCTGAGCATGAGGGATTTGTGCTTGTATAAAATATTTCCTATTTCAATAAGCATTATTTTTGTGTCTGATTTTTATAGTTTCACTTATGCTGAAAATCCAGATTTCTCACAGTATTATGTTAAAACCTTTTTATTGTGATAAAAGGCACTCAAACAAAAGTATGAATGTAAGTGCACAGTTTAACAGATTATTACAGAATAAGGACCTTTGAAACACTGTTAGCACCACGGAAGCCCCTATGGTTTCCCTTATCATTGTCTCCTTGTCTCCTTTCGCTCTATTATTACTCATAGCCTATTGTCTGGACATAATTTCTTTGAATTCCTCTGTCTACCCTGTGGTGTTCCTGTAATTGGTAAAAGCTGCAATTGCTTTCTTAAGTTTTGTTTTCCTTTTCTTTTTTTTTTTTAACTTATGTTTGAAGGTTGTTAATTTTCCCTTGATCTTCAGCAACACTTTTCTGGTGAATTTTCTTTCTCTTTTGAGAAATTACAATCTTCAATTTCTGTTTTGGTGTTTTAGCATCTTCTGTGGATACTGTATTTTACTCATGTTTTGGTTTTCATGTTTGAATGGATTGGTCTTTTCTGGAGAGATACTGGGGTTGTGTTCCCAGTTTCTCAGATCAAGAGCTCTCTCTATTGCAACAGTAGTTGACAACTTTAAAAAATATGATTCTTGGATTGTGTCCTGTTTCAAGAAATTCTACCACCAATCTCTTCTCTTTTCCCTTAATATCAGTCAGTCAAGGAATAGTGCCCTTGCCTTCCAAGACAATCCCCCACCCTTTTAAAAAGGGCTCTTAAGTCTTCCCCTTTTCTTTACTTCCTCCAATGCTTGATCTCAGACTTAACCACTGCATTCCTACTCAGATGAGAGCCTCTTTTTTTTCCCCCTAAATTAGTACTTCTAAAGTTTTTAAATTTATTTTTGGTTGTGGTGAGTCTTTGTTGCAGCCCACAGCCTTTCTCTAGTTGTGGTGAGTGGGCTCCTCATTGCAATGACTTCCCCTGCTGGAGCACAGGCTTTAGGAGAGTGGGCTCAGTAGCTGTGGCACACAGGCTTACTTGCTCTGCAGCATATGGGATCTTCCTGGACCAGAGATCCAACCTGTGTCCCCTGCATTGGCAGGTGGATTCATAACCACTGGACCATCAGGGAATTCCTGAGAGCCTCTTCTGTAGGTAAATATTTGTGAATGGTTTCTAAGTTTTGCCAAAGCTGAGACCTATCTGAACCCTCCATTCTTCTTACCTTTATGGTTTTCTGAACCTGTTCTGATAGTTTGGGATGATCTTTAACCCTCACACTTAAACATAATCTGGAATTTGAGAGTTTTCTCAAGAGTCTCAGCTGAAAGTACAGATTGTGGAATATTTTATTTGCTCTTTATACTTTTTATGAAATAAAACTAAAAGCATGACAAGCAGGTAGAGTGGCATGAGTCACTTCTGGGCTTCCACCATGCTTCTGTCAGCCAGACTGGCATTTTATTTACTTATTTGCCACACTGTGTGGCATATGGGATCTTAGTTTCCTGAACAGGGATCGAACCCAAGCTCCGTGCAGTGGAAGCAAGGAGTCTTAACTACTGGACTACCGGGGAAGTCCCCGAGACGTGCATTTTAGAAAACCCAAACTGGAGAATGGCCTGAAGGTGTGATAATTCAGACAAGAGATGATGAAGGCTTGGATTAAGGGGGGGTCTGGAAATGGGGACATGTGGAAGTGTGGTTTAAGCTATGGTGAATCTCCCCTGACTTTCTTTCTCCAAGGATGCTGAGAAGTCAATGTCCATCTTGAACATGTCTTCATCTCCCGGAAGCAGTGAAATGCATACCTCTTGGAACCATAGTCCATTAGACATTCAACACATCCCTCAGTGCACAGAGCTGCAGAGGATCCCCTTGGCTTCTGCTGAGGCACCCAGGCAGAATGCCAGTGAAATGGGGCCACAGTTCAGTATGGCACTGCCTGACCACCGTGTGAGCTACTGCCCCCAACTGACTTTCACCCCTTCCCAGATGACTTTCACTCAAGGAATGTCTCCTTCACAGCCAGGAATGATGATTTTCAAGGAACCCCAGATGATGCCCTTAGGAGAGCCCAATATTCCAGGGATGGCCATGACCTTTGGTGGGAATCTAAGGATGCCCCTTAATGGGCCACCAGCCTCACCTCCCAGTGGAATCCCAATGATGTCCCACATCAGAATGCGAACAATGTCTTATCCTGGCCTCCCAACAGTAGCTTCTAACAGAGACCCTTTACCACCTAAAACATTATTAAATCCAACCGTGCCTTCCACTGAGGCCCAAGCAATGCTCCCTTCTGTGGCTCAGATGTTGCCTCCTAGACAGCCCCACAACTTTGGGATGCCCCCAGGTGGACCTCCATTATTGCTGGCTTTGGAATCCCAGGGCTCTTTTGTGAACCAGCCAGTCTCCCAAGAAGACCCCTTCCTACCTAAGCAGCCCATATCTGCTCCACAAAGAGCAGAGCAGCAGTACTCCAGGACCCAGGAAAAGGCTCCCAAGCGGAGATCCCCAGTTTTAAGGCCTTACCGCTGCAACTATGAGAACTGTGAAAAAGCTTACACTAAGCGCTCCCACCTCGTGAGTCACCAACGCAAACACACAGGTAAATGAAATATCAGACATGTAGGGTGGGTGGAGAAATCTCTGGTTTTAGATTTGTGGTTTGTAATGGTTTGGAATTAGCCCATCATCCTTAAAGCTTGGGATCAAGCTCTGGTGGCCCCACTGACCTGCTTTCCCACAGTCTGGTATGCCTGTGCTGAGATGATGGAGACTGCTAGTTATGCCATCTCCTCACTGCTTTCCTATATTTTTCCTTCTGATTCCTCAACATTGACAGCTCTGCTTCATCAAGTCAGACCCCTTTCTTCCTACCTGCTAGCCTGTTCCTCTAAATTCCTTCTCCCCCTTGTCATTCCCCAGGTGAACGGCCCTATAAATGCACGTGGGCAGCCTGTACTTGGTCCTTCTTCCGTTCTGATGAACTTGGAAGGCATACTCGGATACACACCAAACATCGACCACATAAATGTGACCAGTGCGGCCGACAGTTCATGAGATCTGACCATCTCAGGCAACACCAAAGGACTCATATGCGGACGCCAAGATCTCCAGACCCACCTGCTGACAATGGATGTATGGCTGGTCCTCCTCCTACTCCTGGTCTTTAGGTCAATCTGCTCATCCCCTCATTTTGGCTTCTCCACCCAGATCCTGCGTGCCTCTGACCAGCTAGTCTCTTTGGTGGGTGTAGGCTCTGATGAAGACACTAAGATTATGAGGCAATGGTGAAGCCCGTATGAGCTCTGGACCCAGTCAGCGCTCCTCAGAAACTGTTGGATGTCCTCTCATCTCTGGGGCCACCTCCTTGTGCCAAGTTCAGCCACATGGGGAGATGGAGCAAAGTAAAGAATGGGAGCTTTAGTCAAAAGCTCTTTATCTTATGTCACTCCCAGCTTGAAACCCTTTAGCGACTCTCCTTTGCCTGCTACACAAAATCCAAGTTCCTTATCTTGGTCTTTGACAGTTTCCAGAGCCAGACTATGTTCAAATCCTGAATTACCACTTACTAGCCATGTGACCTTGGGAAAGGTTTTTGACCATTGTGCCAGGTTTCCTCTTCTGATAAATGAGAAAAACAGTATTGGACTGTTGTGAACACGTCTTATGTACAATATCAAATGCTCTCTGGCACTCGTTAGCCACATATCCAATTTGTCTCCTCCCATCATTTCCAGACCTGGATGAAATGCTCCCCACAGGACATGGGATCTGACATCTCAAGTAGCCCACTAGCAACCCAGGAGTGTGGAAGAGTTAATGCTCCAGGCGTAGTGTTTGACTATTGGGAGTTGGGAGAAATCCAGGCGGATAAATTCCCTCTTCTTCCCTCCCTTCCCTGAACTGATGCAGGATTTCTCCCAGTGGGGAGACCTCCCTGGAAGCCAGTGCACACAGCTTCTGTGGCTCTTCCAGGCTTGTCATGAAGCAGACTGTGTGCTATCACCTTGCATTACCTCCCATTCTTCCTTACCTTGTGTCCCTTTTCTCATCCTCAATGCCCTGGGTTTTTGTCACCCAAATAAAACATTGATACTTAGTTCATGTTCCAGGCTCTGTTTTCTAGGTGACTCGTGGGTGGAGGACATTAGACTGGGACAGAGAAGGATGAACCCCACTGTAATTTCCCCTCTGCCCCCTACCAAGCCCAGGTACTTGGACTCCTAAATATCAGCTATCACAGGGCCTGTTCTGCCCTGGCCCTCCCATGGCGTTAAGGGCATAATGACTCCCCTGGCAACTCAACCACAGTTAGTTCAGAACCTCATTTCTGTACCTCAGCTGGCTGTTTTACTGACCAGCAAACTAATAGGAACTGGCCTAAGTCCTCAAGTAGCAGAGCTGGGATCCCAGTCAGTAGCTGTCCACTTCAGAGGTGGATCTCTTACCTTAGAGGTGATATATTCTACAGGTATCTCCTAGGCCCAGCACTTCCAGGAGATGGCCACAGTGAAATGAGTCAGGTCTGGTTCTTGTGGCCCAGGGACCATCTTGATCTAGAAGCTGAGAGGTCCATCTTGGTGCAGTGGCCATGGAGAGGTGGAATACCTGAAGGGGGAAGGTCAAAGACTTTCTGGAGGAGGTGACCCATGAGCTCAGTAAGCAAGGGTACGTAACATCTAGTAACCCCCTAGTGTTGAAATAAACCCATCAGATGAAAGAAGAGAATTCCAAGCAGAGGGAAGCTGGATCTGGTAATCTGCTCTGAGGACAGTCAACCTGCAAGCTTCCTTTCATTCAACACATGTTCATGAAAGAACCCACAATACAGACAGCACCACGGCTGTGAGGAACAACTCATAGTGAGGGGCACAGAGAAAACGAAAGGATGAGTCAAGGAAGAAAGACTTCTCAAAAGAGGTGCCTGAGTCAGACCTAAAGGGTTTATGGGGGCTAGTTGGGTCTCCCATTTCCTGGATGTCTGCCTTTGATTATGCTCTGTGCTGGACAGTAAGGACTTAGAGAATGACAGTGCCTTGCTGGAGGGCAGAAAGATCATGGACGAAAGTTCTGAAAGTGCTCCATGCTGCCAAGGAGAAGAGTCAAACCTCTGTGGACTCAGATTTCTTCTGGGCATCTGGGGGCATTCTCATGGCCTTGGTTGTGCCTGCCTCTCTCCCTTCCACCCTGACCCTGTCCTGCAGGACACCTTGGTCTGTTTCCTAAGTGACTCACTCATACTTGGGCCTGGCATCCTGGTGGCTTCCACCCCAATTGTGAGCCATGGTAATGGATCTGATTTTTAAAAATTGGGGCAGAGGGCAATCTTTTGTGACCAATTTCTGGCCCCAAGGACAGGAGTCTTAGGTATCCGAAGTCCCTTTGGTTTCCACCTGAGCACTGGGTCCCTTCCATGGAGTGGAGCATCCCAGACTTAGTGGGCCAGGGCTGGTCTCTTGGCATCCCTGCTGGTAGGGTCAGCAGGACAGGTTGCTTGTTGAGGTGCAAGAGAGATCTGTTGGTGACCCATCACTTTCACTGAGGAATGGGAGCAGGTAGGAACCAGAGTGGGCAAGAATGTGCCACGTATGCTGCAACGGTGGGAAAAACAGGCCTCCACCCTTGGAGGTCACAGCCTCGTAGAGGAGGGAGGTGGGAAATGTACAGCATGCTGTGAGGACAAGTATCTGAAGGTGACTATACTAGGCCAAAGTATTCTTCCCTTGAGAACCCCATGAACAGTATGAAAAGGCAAAATGATAGGACACTGAAAGAGGAACTCCCCAGGTCGGTAGGTGCCCAATATGCTATTGGAGACCAATGGAGAAATAACTCCAGAAAGAATGAAGGGATGGAGCCAAAGCAAAAACAATACCCAGGTGTGGATGTGACTGGTGACAGAAGCAAGGTCCAATGCTGTAAAGAGCAATATTGCATAGGAACCTGGAATGTCAGGTCCATGAATCAAGGCAAATTGGAAGTGGTTGAACAGGAGATGGCAAGAGTGATTTAGTTTGCTAGGAATCAGCGAACTAAAATGGACTGGAATGGGTGAATTTAACTCAGATGACCATTGTATCTACTACCGTGGGCAGGAATCCCTCAGAAGAAATGGAGTAGCCATCATGGTCAACAAAAGAGTCCGAAATGCAATACTTGGATGCAATCTCAAAAATGACAGAATGATCTCTGTTCGTTTCCAAGGCAAACCATTCAATATCACAGTAATCCAAGCCTATGCCCCAACTAGTAATGCTGAAGAAGCTGAAGTTGAATGGTTCTATGAAGACCTACAAGACCTTTTAGAACTAACACCCAAAAAAGATGTCCTTTTCATTATAGGGGACTGGAATGCAAATGTAGGAAGTCAAGAAACACCTGGAGTAACAGGCAAATTTGGCCTTGGAATACAGAATGAAGCAGGGCAAAGGCTAATAGAGTTTGGCCAACAGAACGCACTGGTCATAGCAAACACCCTCTTCCAACAACACAAGAGAAGACTCTACACATGGACATCACCAGATGGCCGACACCGAAATCAGATTGATTATATTCTTTGCAGCCAGAGATGGAGAAGCTCTATACATACAGCAGAAACAAGACTGGGAGCTGACTGTGGCTCAGATCATGAACTCCTTATTGCCAAATTCAGACTGAAATTGAAGAAAGTAGGGAAAACCACTAAACCATTCAGGTATGACCTAAATCAAATCCCTTATGATTATACAGTGGAAGTGAGAAATAGACTTAAGGGACTAGATCTGATAGATAGAGTGCCTGATGAACTATGGAATGAGGTTCATGACATTGTACAGGAGACAGGGATCAAGACCACCCCCCTGGGAAAAAAATGCAAAAATGCAAAATGGCTGTCTGGGGAGGCCGTACAAATAGCTGTGAAAAGAAGAGAAGCAAAAAGCAAAGGAGAAAAGGAAAGATATAAGCATCTGAATGCAGAGTTCCAAAGAATAGCAAGAAGAGGTAAGAAAGCCTTCCTCAGTGATCAATGTAAAGAAATAGAGGAAAACAACAGAATGGGAAAGACTAGAGATCTCTTCAAGAAAATTATAGATATATAGATACCAAGGGAACATTTTATGCAAAGATGGGCTTGATAAAGGACAGAAATGGTATGGACCTAACAGAAGCAGAAGATATTAAGAAGACATGTCAATAATACACAGAAGAACTGTACAAAATAGATCTTCACCACCCAGATGATCACGATGGTGTGATCACTTACCTAGAGCTAGACATCCTGGAATGTGAAGTCAAGTGGGCATTAGAAAGCATCACTATGAACAAAACTAGTGGAGGTGATGGGATTCCAGTTGAGCTATTTCAAATCCTGAAAGATGATGCTGTCAAAGTGCTGCACTCAATATGCCAGCAAATTTGGAAAACTCAGGAGTGGCCACAGGACTGGAAAAGGTCAGTTTTCATTCCAGTCCCAAAAAAAGGCAATGCCAAAGAATGCTTAAACTACCACACAATTGCACTCATCTCACACGCTAGTAAAGTAATGCTCAAAATTCTCCAAGCCAGGCTTCAGCAATACATGAACCGTGAACTTCCAGATGTTCAAGCTGGTTTTAGAAAAGGCAGAGGAACCAGAGATCAAATTGCCAACATCCACTGGATCATGGAAAAAGCAAGAGAGTTCCAGGAAAACATCTATTTCTGCTTTGACTATGCCAAAGCCTTTGACTGTGTGGATCACAATAAACTGTGGAAAATTCTTCAAGAGTTGGGAATACCAGACCACCTGACCTGCCTCTTGAGAAACCTCTATGCAGGTCAGGAAGCAATAGTTAGAACTGGACATGGAACAACAGACTGGTTCCAAATAGGAAAAGGAGTACATCAAGGCTGTATATTATCACCCTGCTTATTTAACTTCTGTGCAGAGTACATCATTGGAAACACTGGACTGGAACAAACACAAGCTGGAATCAAGATTGCTGGGAGAAAGATCAATAATCTCAGATATGCACATGACACCACCCTTATGGCAGAAAGTGAAGAGGAACTCAAAAGCCTCTTGATGAAAGTTAAAGTAGAGAGTGAAAAAGTTGGCTTAAAGCTCAACATTCAGAAAACTAAGATCATGGCATCTGGTCCCATCACTTCACGGGAAATAGATGGGGAAACAGTGTCAGACTTTATTTTTTTGGGCTCTAAAATCACTGCAGATGGTGACTGCAGCATGAAACTAAAAGATGCTTACTCCTTGGAAGTAAAGTTATGACCAACCTAGATAGCATATTGAAAAGCAGAGATATTACTTTGCCAACAAAGGTCCATCTAGTCAAGGCTATGGTTTTTCCAGTAGTCATGTATGGATGTGAGAGTTGGATTGTAAAGAAAGCTGAGCGCCGAAGAATTGATGCTTTTGAACTGTGGTGTTGGAGAAGACTCTTGAGAGTCCCTTGGACTGCAAGGAGATCCAAACAGTCCATTCTGAAGGAGATCAGTCCTGGGTGTTCTTTGGAAGGAATGATGCTAAAGCTGAAACTCCAGTACTTTGGCCACCTCACGTGAAGAGTTGACTCATTGGAAAAGACTCTGATGCTGGGAGGGATTGGGGGCAGGAGGAGAAGGGGACGACAGAGGATGAGATGTCTGGATGGCATTACCAACTCGATGGACGTGAGTTTGAGTGAATTCCGGGAGTTGATGATGGACAGGGAGGCCTGGCGTGCTGTGATTCATGGGGTGACAAACAGCCAGACACGACTGAGCGACTGAACTGAACTGAACTGAACTGAAGCTTCTTTAAAGTTTTATTGTCTTAATAAAATTTGGAAAAAATTTGGCCATTGTTTTGTCGATTTTTGTCACCCCTCCTCTCCTTCTGACACACAGACACACAGTCCAACAAAGGCGGACATTGTAGTCGTGTCCGACTGTTTGCGACCCTCTGGAGGGTAGCCCACCAGGCTCCTCTGTCCATCGGTTTCTCCAGGCAAGAATACTGGGGTGGGGTGCCTTGCCATTCTCCAGGGCATCTTGCCAACTCAAGGACTGAACCAGCATCTCTAGTGTCTCCCGTATTGACACATGGGTTCTTTATCACTAGTGCCACCTGGGAAGCATTGCCCCAAAGATCAGTAATACTCAATTTTTTTTTCAGTCTTCAAATGGCTGACAGTTTATTTTCTGGATGTCAGAAAATTGTGAATTTACACTGTTGATTGTTGGATTGTTTTATTCCTGTAAGTGTGGTGTTAGCTTTTATTTCTGGCATGAGTTTTACTTGGAATTAGTTGGATCTCTTTGAGGCTTACTATTTTTCTCCCTTTGTTGTTGTTCAGTCGCTCAGTTGTGTCCGACTTTTGACCACCCTGTGGACTGCAGCATACCAGGCTTCCCTGCCCTTCACTATCTCCTGGAGTTGGCTCAAACTCATGTTCACTGGGTCGGTGATGCCATCCAACCATCTCATCTTCCGTCACCCTCTTCTCCTGCTGCCAATCTTTCTCAGCTTCAGGGTCTTTTCCAGTGAGTCAGTTCTTCTCATCAGGGGGCCAAAGTATTGGAGCTTCAGCTTCAGCATCAGTCCTTCCAATGACTATTTAGGGTTGATTTCCTTTAGGACTAACTGGTTTGATCTCCTTGCAGTCCAAGGGACTCTCAAGAATATTTCTCCAGCACCACAGTTCAAAAGCATCAATTCTTTGTAATGCAGCCATCTTCGTAACTTTTCTGCCAAGGAGCAAGCGTCTTCCAATTTTGTGGCTGCAGTCACCATCTGCAGTGATTTTTGGAGCCCAAGAAAATAAAATCTGCCACTCTAACTTTCAAATAATGAATGACAACTAGATTTCTTTTCATATATTTCATATATTTTAGCATTCAGTTACTTTAGTATTGAACCCTTTTATTTTACCCTCGCTGGCTTCCCTGGTGGCTCAGATGGTAAAGAATCTGCCTGCAATGCAGGAGACCTAGGTTCGATTCCTGCATCTGGAAGATCCCGTGGAGAAGGGAATGGCAACCACTCCAGTATTCTTGCCTGGAGAATCCCATGGGCAGAGGTTTCTAGCGGGCTATAGTCCATGGGGTCGCAAAGAGTCAGACATGACTGAGCAACTAACACATTTATGGTCTATTATTCTTTGATGTGAATTATCTGTTCATGATTTTGTCCATTTTTTCCTCTTGGTTTTGGTGTATTTTCCCCTCATTTTTAGACTTTGAGTTGTCTTTTGATTTTATCTACCCTCAATTTATAAACTTATGGCTGTGTAAAAGATTTTTATTTTCATGCAATCAATTTTCCTCACCTACTTTTATCGCATCTGGATTTGAGTCATAGTTAGAACCCTTTGTCTAAATTCTGGTTATAGAGGAATTCACCTGTTTTTTTTCCTAGTAATTTTATCTTGAATATTTTACTTTTAGATTCTCAATCCATTTGAGATTACTTTTACTTATGGAATCAGCTATAGATTGAATATCAACTTTTGCTAGTAGGCTAAGCAGCTATCCCAGAACAGTTTCTTTTCTTTCTTCTTATTTATTTTGGCCATACTGCTCAGCATGTGGGATCTTAGTTCCCCGACCAGGAATTGAACCCATGCCCCCTGCATTGGAAGTCCAGAGTCTTAACCCCTGGACTGCCAGGGAAGTCCCTCTTTAAAAAAAAAAATTCTGATTGATTGATTTTTGGCTGCTCTGGGTCTTTGTTGCTTCGCAGGCTTTCTCTAGTTCCGTTGAGCAGGGGCTACCTTCTAGCTGCAGTGTGGGCTCCTCACTGCAGTGACTTATCCTGTTGCAGAGCACAGGCTCAGAACTTGTGACACACAGGCTGGTTACCCCACAGCAGGTGGGATCTTCCCGGGCCCAGGATCGCACGTGTGTTCCCTGCACTGGCAGGCAGATTCTTAACCACTGGGTCACCAGAACACCCTCAGGCCCTCTGTTAACTCACAGGGTTGTCTCCTCTGACTCCCCCCAAACCACAGCCCTCCCACCGTGGACACTGTATTCTGTGCCTCAGGCCCACACTAGCACCTCCCTTCCCTCCATTCCCAGAACTTCTTAGTTCATTTTTCTTCCAGTGATTTGTTACTTTCATACTTATTTCCCCAATATCCTTGTGTCAGGCACCCAGCCCCTCATCCACTGGCTCCACATTACTTATTTGTTGACCTGCACCCTGGAGGTTCCTTCCTGCTTGATCAGTGACTGTGGACCAGCCTCAGCCCTCTGCAGTGACTACAAACCTGCAAACACCACAGCCCTCCCACCATCCACCTTCTGCCTCAGCCCACACTATACCTTCTTCCTGAGATCTGAACCTCAACCTCAGGAGGGGGCTCAGCTGCCATCAGTGACTTATCAGCTTACTGCAATGACTACAAACCTGCAAACTTGTCCTCACCAACAGTTAGAACTGGACACAGAACAACAGACTGGTTCCAAATAGGAAAAGGTCCTAGTTAGAACTGGACACAGAACAACAGACTGGTTCCAAATAGGAAAAGGAGTATTGTCACCCTGCTTACTTAACTTCTATGCAGAGTACATCATGAGAAACGCTGGACTGGAAGAAGCACAAGCTGGAATCAAGATTGCCGGGAGAAATATCAATAACCTCAGATATGCAGATGACACCACCCTTATGGCAGAAAGTGAAGAGGAACTCAAAAACCTCTTGATGAAAGTGAAAGAGGAGAGTGAAAAAGTAGGCTTAAAGCTCAACATTAAGAAACCTAAGATCATGGCATCTGGTCCCATCACTTCATGGCAAATAGATGGGAAAACAATGGAAACAGTGACAGGCTTTATTTTGGGGGGCTCCTAAATTGCTGCAGATGGTGACTGCAGCCATGAAATTAAAATATGCTTGCTCCTTGGAAGGAAAGTTATGACTAACCTAGACAGCATATTCAAAAGCAGAGACATTACTTTGCCAACAAAGATTCATCTAGTCAAGGCTATGGTATTTCCAGTAGTCATGTATGGATGTGAGAGTTGGACTATAAAGAAAGCTGAGCGCCGAAGAATTGATGCTTTTGAACTGTGGTGTTGGAGAAGACTCTTGAGAGTCCCTTGGACAGCAAGGAGATCCAACCAGTCCATCCTAAAGGAGATCAGTCCTGAATATTCATTGGAAGGACCGATGTTGAAGCTGAAACTCCAATATTTTGACCACCTGATGCAAAGAACTGACTCATTTGAAAATACCCTGATGCTGGGAAAGATTGAAGGCGGGAGGAGAAGGGGACAATAGAGGATGAGGTGGTTGGATGGCATCACTGACTCAATGGACTTGAGTTTGAGTAAACTCCGGGAGTTGATGATGGACAGGGAGGCCTGGCATGCTGCAGTCCATGGGGTCACAAAGAGTCAGACACGACTGAGCGACTGAACTGAACTGAAAGCTTCTCCTCTTTCAGTCTCAGAGTCCCATATAGTGTTCCCTTTTATCTCAGAGTTTCTCTTTTATTACAGTTTATTCCTTCTGTACATCAAACTTCTTTTGTGTAAATCACTGTGTTTACTGTCTCCTGATTGGACTCAGAATGGTGCAGTCACAGAGCATGTTTTTTTGCTGTGAAAGGAAAATGCAGTTAGTATCCCATGCTGGACAGTATCATTGCCTACTGCATACTACTATGTCTACTAATTAGTTTATTACATTAGAAATAAATATGGAATTAGTGGTTTTAATGCTTCATATAATATGAAATTCTTAATGGGTTATTATACGAGTGTTTTAGTGAAATGTGAGGAAAGTATCTGAGATATTTAATGGGGTGGGAGTGTGTTACTATTTTTCATATTTAGGTTAATGTCTAGAATTCATTGTCCAGCAGGTTAATTCTGGATAATGAGGGATAGCTGTATTATCTTTTCTCTTTGTGGTGGTTGCAACTGACGTAAGATCCAAATGCATTCTCATATCTCTTTGATCTCCTTCCCACCCCAGTGAGTTGATAATTTTCCTTGGCAGTTGTTATTGAAGATTTTTAGGGGAGGCGGGGCCTTTCCTCTTGGCATTCAAAATCTTAGTTCCTTGATCAGGGACGGAATTCATGGCCCCTGCAGCGGAGGCACCGAGTCTTAACCACTGGACAGCCAGGGAAGTGCCCCGAAAAGCTATACATTTTTTTTAATACATACATTTGTGATAAACTGATATAAAGAAAAGCAAGGAAATTTATATATACAAAATTCAGAGTAGTGGTTAATCCTAGGTGATAGACAGTTGGATGGGAGAAGCCCATGGGTAGATAGAAAAGTGTCAATAATATTCCAGTTCTTAAATTGGGGAGGATTCTAACTCTAGTCCAAACCCCATGTATGATTTTTTTTCAGAGCTGACCTTAATTAAGGCTGTGCCTGGCTGGTCTCCTGGGGGAAGCTGCCCTCTCCACACCAGACATGGTACACAGCAGGGCACTGCAGTTTCTGAAGGGAGATGAAGGACCCAGGGTCCGTTGGAGCAGACAAGCTGATGCATGGTTGTGTTTCTTGCCTGCTCACCTCCATCCAGAGGCCTTCTTACCGGAGCCCTGGTGAGACATTCTTCTTCACTATGACCCAGTACTTTTCTAGTCTTAGCCCTTCCTCCCCTTCCTCCCCAGACTCCCCAAGTGCATGAAAAGACAGGAAGTGTTTGTTTGTGGATCTTTGGCAGTGAGATCATTCCAGTCGGCCTGCATTATTTGACCCTTGCCTGGTGCTGTTCTGAGAGGGTGTCAACCCAAATAATCAATAAACAGTCTATAGTAAGGAATAGAAGAGAGTGTGATTCTAGCCATATTGAGGACTAGCCTGGGGGTGTAGTCTCCACCAAGAAAGAAAGTGCTCTGGAGATGGGTGGGTGGCATTCAGCACAGTTTTATATCTTCTCAGAACAAGAGCATACATCAAACATGACATGAGTATATTCCTTCAAGGTCTCGAAAGAAACTAGCATGCGGCGTCAGAGTGGCCTTGGCACCTGAGAAGGGAATCTTCCAGGAAGTACTAGCATTGGTGTCATGGGAAGGGTGGCAGTGATCCCTATTCTCAAGACATTCTTTTCACTTCTAGACAATGCATGCTGCTCTTCTAGACTTAAAGCAGATGTACAATGGATGTTTGGCCAAAAGCCAGGCTGCTGTAGCCACAAAAAGTTCAGGCCAAATGTTGCATATGCCAGAATGCTTTCCCCACATTCCAATGGGTGAAAACCTTTTCCATTTTGGAAAATGGAGCATCAGGGAGCCAGCACCTCTCTGTTTCACCTCTTCTTGCAGTGTCACAGGAAGTGAGTAGATATTTGACTTTTACCTGCAGTTTGACTTGTTGTCTTGATTAACCATCTTGGCACCTGGCAACTCAACAGATTGATGCAGCCGGCAGGGTGCTCCATTGAGCCCTAAGGCTTTCTGGAAGAATAAAAAGCCTGAGGGTTCCATGGGCATTTCCATAGCTCTGCAAATGGGCCTTGGGAGCACTAGTGAATGAGGTGTGGCAACTTTTAGTTCTGAGAGGAACTGTTGGTCTTGAACTCCTTGGCTGAGTTTCCCTGTAGGTCAAATGAGCAAGCCGACAGAGGGGCTCTGGGAAAGCTAGGGAAGCAGCTCCCTGGCCACTGCTCATGGTTCTGGGACCAACAACTGTCAGAGACACCTCCCTCTGTGGAGTAACTGTTTTGGAACCCGTGCAGGTCCCTGGTGCCAAGATAAGCCTTGCAACCCAGTGTGTTATCGATTCTCATAGAGTAGTAGTATGTGCGGGCGTGTGCTCAGTCACGTCCGACTCTTTTGCCACTGCATGGACCACCAGGCTCCTTTGTCCATGGGATTTTCCAGCCAAGAATACTGGAGTGGGTTGCCAAAAAACAAAAATTGAGATTCATGGTTTCTGTCAGAGTATAGACTCCTCCAGGGGCACTTTCTTCAGCAGCTCAAAGAGACCTGGAGACTTGGTTAGTCTGCCATCACCATGGCAAATATCATCTTGTTAAATTTTGTGCTGGAGGGATCTACCTGACTGTCCAGTGGTTAGGGTTCCTCGCTTCCACCATAGAGAGTACAGGTTTGATCCCTGGTGGGGGAATTAAAATCCCTCATGCCTTGCAGCCAAAACAAATAAATAAGCTGTGTGGTGGAGAGTCTGTTTTGGGGTGCGTTACTACAGACCCCTCTTTCAAAGTGCCCTGACAGTGTTCGCTTTGGCTGGGAAGCATGAGGAAGATGAAGAGGAGACGGCCCAACCATCTGAGACCTCCGTCTTCTACCAGTTGCTATTTGGCTCCCTCAGGTTTGAGCCACTCGTGACAAGTTCCTCCTCTGGACTACACCTGCAGAGGCTAGAGCCTCCTTACCGCCATCCCTGTGGTCCTAAGGGAACCAACAATAAGGGATTGAGGACAGTAGGTGGTAAGACTTAGCCAGATTCAGATTTCCAGGTTTGTAGATGCTGCTTGAGTTGGCCGTGGGCAGTTGGTCCAAGACACAGTTCAAGTCTTATCTGACACATTCCTAGATGTGGAAAAAGCTGCCACTGCCAAAATAGAGAAGATTGATGGAGAGAGCAGGTGTTAGAGTAATGACCTGGCGCCCTCTCCTGGGCAACCTGGGCTAAGCCCTCCTCAGAAAGCTCCCTAAACTTGATTCTTTGCTGACAGTCTCAAAGGAGACTGATCTAGGCCAAGGAAACCCAGACCAAGTGCTGGCCGTGGGTCACCTGATGTGGGGGCTCCTGTGGATCCGGGAGATGAAGAGTATTTCCACTCTTACCTGGACCTCTTGACGTTAAAAAAAAATTAAATTAAATTAACAAGATTATGGGCCATGCTAAGGTCCCTCTGTCACCACAAGGGATCGAAACCCTAGGTCAAGATCAAGGTTCAACAGGGATGTGGGGGAGAACTGCACTTCTTGACCTTTTTTAAAAATTGAAGTTGACTTACAATGTGTTCATTTCTGGTGTACAGAAAAATGATTCAGATATCTGTATGTATATCTATCTGTATGTATTTCTTTTCAGATTATTTTCCATTGTAGGTTATTACAAGGTATTGAATATACTTCCCTGTGCTATACAGTAAGTCCTTGCTGTTTACCTACTTTGTTTTTTTAGAAAACATTTCTTTGGCTGCACGGGATCTCGGTAGTAGCACATGGAATCTTCATTTCGTCACATTGGGTCTTTGGCTGTTTCGTATGGACTCTCTAGTTGTGGCGTGTGCGTTTAGTTGCTTCGTGGAATGTGGGATCTTCCAGACCATGGATTGAACTGGTGTCCCAGCACTGCAAGGCAAATGCTTAACCACTGGACCACATTAAGAAAGCAAACATCCTTTCCCTGGCAGCCAGCCCTTGACACCAACACCACCACCGCTGTGTCCTGACAGCATTTGGGGAAGGCAGAAGGGAAAAATAAAACACTTTGCCTAAGAGAAAAACAGTTGAGACAACTGTTGAGGAGGTTCCATTTTTTAATAGATTAAATTCATCCAAATAATCTTCATTTAATCTGAGACTGCTTGACACTGAAGTGACCAAGTGTCCCCCTCCTCTTAACTCCATAGAAATGGACTTTCAAAAAAAATATGAGCTCAGAGATAAAATGCTACATTCTTTACACATTTGAACTATGAATACAATTCTCTACATATAAACATTTTTACATGTACAAATAGAAGTAAATACACAGATAGTGATCTACAAGGATTCATAGCACACTGATGAAAACATTCACTATGTACAGGAAATTCAATGCAGAGTGCTTCTGATTCTACTGAAATGCATACACATATTCTTTATACATTACATTTATACAAAAATTAATGAAAACCTTAAAATTTACAACTAATATTAAGCATCTACTATGTGCTGGCACAGTGCTAGGTGCCAAGCAAAGTCTTAGCAGGGAGACTCAGTTCATTTCCTCAAAGGCTGCTGGGTTTGTCATCATGGGAGAAATTCATCTGTGGACTCTCTGATGCTGCTTTAAGTGATCAGATCGGGCAAAGGCTTTGTCGCATATAGTACACAGATAGGGCCGCTCCCTGGTGTGCCTTTTCTTGTGTCTGTTGAGCTCATCCGAACGGGAGAATGCCCATGTGCATCCATTCACGTTACATTTATAGGGCTTCTCTCCTGGAACCAAGAAAGAAAGGGAGACTTGTCATGATTCAAGGTAGCATGGGACAGGGAAGTTGGAAAAGAATGGAGAAGAAAAACATTGGGCATGTTGGGGTGGGACAGAGAGAGACAGAAGACAGGACTGGAAGGTATGTACAGGAAAGGAAGAGGAGGAGGGCAGGATAGGCTAGAGGGCTGAAGGAGGAAGAGGAAGAGAAAAAGAAAAGTAGGAGGGAAAGCAGGAAGGTAGTGGTGGGTAGAGAAGGTTGAGTGGGGGTCATCTGTTGGGACTATGGGAGTCCATAAAGAGACAGTCCCAGAAGAGGTAGGGTCAGGACCATCCTAAGAGCTCAAACAAAGCCCTCCACTTCTTCCATCATCCCAGGCAGTCAACACCACAAAATGCTGCAGCCAGGTTGCCTCTGGAGCAGAACTAGAGTCTGTTCTTAGGACTGCTTTTTATATCCTTTCAGATCGGCCAACCTTTTCTAGAGTCTTCTGGGTCCCAGACTTAGAGGGAGGTGGCAATGATCTCAAATGATCCCAACATTTTGTAAAGGCAGAGGCCTTTAGTTATTTTCCTGACACCCCCATCCTTCAGTCTGTACTCACCTGTGTGCACACGCTCATGGATCCGCAGGTGGGAAGATTTGGCATACGCTTTCCCACAGTTCTTATAGGTGCAGATGTAGGGCCTCAAAATGTCAGGCCTCTTCTGCAACGGACACCTCTGAATCTTGGGATTCCACTTCTGCATTTCTACAGGTTGTCCTTGGATCAAATGAGAACTGGCAACATACAGAATTCTAGGATATGACAATGATGATAAGGATTGTGGCGTTATATGGACTCCATGGAGAGTGTCATCATTGACTGTCTTCATCTGACCCCCATAGAGAGTCTGGTCCCCACTGAAGTTCATCTGTCCTACACTGAGGATCTGGTCTTCATCTATGGTCTTCATCTGATTCCCATAGATGGTCTTGTCTGCAGTGAAGGTCATCTGGGTTCCATTGAGATTTTGGCATACAGTGGGGCTCTTCATCTGACCCCCATAGAGGGTCTGATCCCCACTGATGGTCATCTGGCCTCCACAGAGGCTCTGGTCATCATTGAGGGTCTTCACCTTGCTACCCTCATTGAAGATTGTCCTCTTGTTTGCATTAACAACTGTTACTTGACAATCAGTGATAAATGTCATTGGGGTGTCAGTGACATCCATCAACTGGGATGCTCCTGTTGGGTTTCTGTCATCAAAGGAGGTCACCTTGGGGTCAAAAAGAAAGTCACTTTAGGTTTTCAAGGGACAAATCAAGGTTTTAACAAGGGTTGTGATTAGTTCTGGACAAGAACTGTCCAGATGTGAGAACATGCATAAATCTTCATTGTGGGCCTCAAAGGATTTATTACCTGGTTCTTCATGGACTCCATTTGGCTGTCCTCATAATGGGCAGTCAGAGGTGCACAGACCTCTGACTCTGGTGCAGGTGGGGTTTTTGCCTCATGTATCTCATTGATCTCATGAAGAAACTCCTCAATGTCCTCAAGTGTCACAAAGAAAGAAGTCATGGAAGCCTCTTTGCTGGTGCCTGATAACTGAACAAGATCTTCAGTTGTGGGTTTCTGCAAAAAAGTTAACGTTCAGATACCCTATCCAGTTCAAATTCTGATTCCATACACCCACCATCACTGCTTAGCTAAAAGCCTCCAATTGCCTCTTAGTAGGCCTCTGTGAATCTGGAGTTGACTCCACCCTGTGTGCCCCCAGCCCCACACACACAGAGTAATATTTCTAAAATGAAAACACTTCCTTTGCATCTCCTATCTATTGGTGGAGGTGGGAATCTAGATGAATGCAAACACCCCACTATTCCCTGCAGAGATCTTGCTGTACAGCCTTCTTAAAAATTGATGTACCCTTGATGTACCATATTATATGTCACAGGTGTACACTATAGTGATTCACAGTAGTTAAAGGTGAAGCTCAAATTTTAGTTTATATAAAATATCAACTATATTCCTTGTTTTGTACAATACATCCTTGTAGCTTACTGTATACATAATAGTTTGTATCTCTTAAACTCTATATTGTGCCTGTTTCCACGCAGAGACTTTTCCAAAGCTGTCCCATCTCCCAGATATCCTACTGGACATTTGGTTAAATTAATGAACTTCCAACCACATTATCTCACTTTATTGCCATTATTACCCCAGAAAGAGGAGCCATGATAAAACCCTATTAAAGAAGAACTCACAGAAGTTTGAAGAGGTGAAATGACTTAACTTGAATTGGACCTATCTTGCTCTAGGTGCTCACTGACCTGAACCACTATGGAAAATACCCTTGAATCTTCCTGGGATTCCCTCTGGCATGGCAGCTTCCTGAGAACTATCCTGGAAAGCATCAGCTTCTGGAAACCAATCCGGGAAGAAGCTACTCTACAGGCAGAGGCTTAATGTGCACATGCCCAGACTCTATGCTTCTCTTCTCAGTAGCCATCCTTACGCTTCTAGATTCCTATACATCCGGTAGAGTTTGCAGTTGACTGCCAAGAGCCATGATGTCAGTAGCCTCCCAGGTTCCACCCTGTGTGCCTCTTTGTAGCGCTTGTCATACTCTAGGCAGAGAAGTCTGCTCAGTTTTGCCACATCCCTGCCCTGTCTCGAGTTCAGCCTACCTCTCTCGGCAAACTGTCTCGGTGACGATAACCTGTCTTATCAAATACGACCTCCATTCCCATTCTGCCACCAAAGCCTGGATACCCTGCCTTGTCCTGACTCTCAGAACAGAGAGACAGATATCACAATTCTTTCCAGGTTATATTCAAAACTTATGACTCTGCAGCCATTGAATATGGTAGACTGAGGACACTCTGAAATCTTCTTCTACACAAAATCCATAGAAGAAATAGACGGGCTTACATTTGTTATCTACAATCACACTGTGAAAGAAGTGGAATTTTCAAAGCCACAGTGTAGCAGAGGCCATGTCACTTGGAGGTGTGGAAATGGATACTTTCGTGAGGCCAATGTCATTGTGGAGACACTCCACCAGGACCATCAAAACCTACAGATTCTCTGAGATAAAGGCCTCATTGAAAGTCAACTTCTAATAATGTCTTACTCTGGCATTTCCTTTCCTCCCATTTTTACTCTTGAAATAGTGTCATGCCTGTCTGCTCCTCTTCCCCCATCACTGAACTTAAAGTTCCTCAAGGCTAGAGGACTCTACTTTTTCCTTATAAGGGTCTGACAGATCCAGCTGGACGTACATCAGAGTAAAGGGACCAAATGAAGGACTTCTGATTTGCCCTCCCAGCTCTCGGTCCACATCCAGCCTCTAAAGTCTCAGGATGTATTTGGTATGTCAATGACATTTGTCATCTGGCATGTTACTTGGATTTACTCTCATCAAAGCAGTTCCCAGTGGGGTCAAAAAAAGGTCTCACAGGTTTCCAGGGGCAAATCAAGAGTTTTAACATGGGTTGATGTTAGTTCTGGTTGAGAACTGTCCCAGGGATGTTCAAGCATGCACAAATCATCAAAGGATTCATTACCTGTCTCTGCATGGACTCCTTTTGGTCATCCGCCTCACGGGCAGTCGGAGGCACACAAAGCTCTGGCTCCAGGGCAGCTGGGGTCCGTGCCTTATGTGTCTCATTGGCTTCCCGTAGAAATGCCTTAATTTCCTCAACCGTCTGAAGATAGGAGTACCTCGACACCTCTTTGCTGTTGCCTGATACCTGAACTGCATCTTCAATTGTAGGATCCTGTGAAAAAGAAGTTCATGGGTCGTACCCAGATCTAATCACAGTTCCACACTCCCTTCTTCTCCATCCCTGCTGATACAATCCTAGTCAAGCCCACCAACATATGTTGCCCAAAGTCCATAATTGCATCTTAATTGGCCTCTGTGAATTTGGAGTTGACTCTAGCTCATATGCCCTCCACACACACTAATATTTCTAAAATGAGAACTGTTCCTATGCTACACTTATCTATCAGTGGAGACCGGCCTCTGGATGATTGTGTAGGTGCTCCACCATCCCCTGCAGAGACTTTGCCCCACAGATTATTTTTTAAATTGATGTATACTGGTGGGTGATATTATATGTCACAGGGTACAATATAGTGATTCACAGAACTTAAAAGTTATACCCAGTTTTAGTAATTATAAAATATTGGCTATCTGTTTTATACAATATATCCTTGTAGCTTATTAAACACATAAGAGTTTGTAACACTTAATCCCCTCTGTCTGTATTTCCTCCCCTCCAATCCCCAGAGAGACTTTTCCAAAGATGCCCCATCTCCCAGACATCCTACTGGAGATTTGGTTAAATCAATGGAAGTCCAAACACATTATCTCATTTGATTCACACAATGACCCCAGAAACAGGAGCCATGCTTAGACCCTGTTAAAGAAGAATTCAGGACTTGCCTGGTGGGCCACTGGTTAAGACTCCACCTGCCAATGCAAGGGATCACTTTCTCTTCTCTCATTTCCTTTCTTGAAATAGTGTTTTGCCTGTCTACTCCCCTTCCTGCACCACTGGACTGAAAGCTCCTCAAGACTAGAGAGCTCTACTTCTTCCTTAGAAGGATCTGACAGAGCTAGCTGGGTGGTCTTCAGAGAAAAGGGATCCAGTGAAGAACTTCTGATTTCACCTCCCAGTTCTAGGTCCCCATCCAGCCTCTAAAGTCTCATAATGTGTTTGAGGTGTCAATGACATCTGCCATCTAGGATGTTACTTGGGTTTACTCTTATCAAAAGATTTCACTTTGGGGTTTAAAAAAAAAAAAAAAAAGGCCTCACTTACGTTTCCAGGGGGCAAATCAAGGGCTTTAACATGGGTTGATGTTAGTTCTGCAGAAAAAGTGTCCCGGGGATGTTCAAACATGCGTAAATAATCATTGTGGGTCAAAAGATCCATCACCTCATTCTGCACAGATTCATTTCGGCGGTCCTCTTCATGGGCAGTCGGAGGTACATCGGGTTTTGCCTCAGGTGCAGCTGGACTTCTTGTCCCATGTGTCTCATCGAGTTTCTGTAAAAATTCCTCAAGCTCTTCTATTGCTTCAAGGTAAGCCTCTTCACTATTGCCTGACCAATAAACTTGGTCTTCAGTTGTGAAATCCTGCAAAAAAAAGTTGGAAGTTCATGTTCTCTACCTAGCTGAAATCCCAATTCCACACACCATGTGTCTCCATCTCTGATGACCTAATTCTAGTCTAGCCCACCATCATTGCTTGCCTCAGTTCAGTTCAGTTCAGTTGCTCAGTCGTGTCCGACTCTTTGCGTCCCCGTGAATTGCAGCTCGCGAGGCCTCCGTCCATCACCAACTCCCGGAGCCTACCAAAACTCATGTCCATGGAGTTGGTGATGCCATCCAACCATCTCATCCTCTGTCAGCCCCTTCTCCTCCTGCCCTCAATCTTTCCCAGCATCAGGGTCTTTTCAAATGAGTCAGCTCTTTGCTCAGATGGCCAAAGTAAAAGCCTGCAATTGCCTCTTAATTGTCCTCTGTGAATCAGAGGTTGACTTCATCTTGTGTAGCCTCCAAAGACAGTCAGAGTAATATTTCTGAAACGAAAACTCTTCCTATGCTACCTTTATCATCAGTGGAGGTGGGAAACTCGATAAATGCATGAATACCCTACAATCCCCTGCAGAGATATTGCCTTACAGAGTTTAATACATTGTAACATAATTTTGATGTTTAAAGTTTCAGGACCCATATAGGCTGAAAATGAAATGAAGACGAAATATATTCCACGGCAATGAAAACCAAAAACCAGGGTAGCTATACTGCCTCAGAAAATTTTGCTAATCAAAGCTGTTGCATGAGACAAAGAAGGTCAGTACGTAATGAAGGGAAACAATTAATCAAGAGATATAGCAACTATAAATTAATGGACTCAACATTAAGAACACATAAATGTGTTAAACAATACTACAGTTCTGAAGCCAGAAATAGACAATGACACAAGTAGTCAGGGACTTCATTCTCCACTTTCAACAACAGATAGATCATCCAGACAGAAGATCAATACAGAAATGTTGGACTTGAACTGCCTGTTAGCGCCTATGGACCTAACAGTCATACTCACTACATTCAATCCAGCAGCACCTGATACACATTCTTCTCAGCTACACGTAGAAGAATCTCCAAGATAGATCATCATGAAATTTCACAGAACAAAAACAGACTTAAAAATTTATTAAGACTAAGATCATACCCAGTATCTTTTCTTACCAAAATGGTGAAAAAGTAGAAATTAAACAGAAAGATTGGAAAATTCACAAATGTGTGGAAATTAAACAACACTCCTGAGCAGCCAATGTATCAAAGAAAAGATCAAAAGAAAAGAATACATTTTGAGACAAATGAAAATGGAAATATATATAACATACCAAAACCTAGGAGAGCAGCAATAGCAGTTCTAGAAGAGAAGTGTACATTGATAAATGCCCTTATTAAAACTCGCAGGATGCAAAGTCAACATACAAGAATTAGTAGTGTTTCTATACACAAGGAACTCTCAGAAAGAGAATTTTTTTTGAAAAAAAAAAAAACCCTTACAATGGCATCAAAACAATAAGATACTTAGGGATGAACTTAGCCTTAGAGGTGAAAAATCTGTTCAGTGAAAATTATAAGATGGTGATGAAATTGAAGAAGACACAAAGAAGTGGAAAGATATCCCCTCTTCTTAGACTGAAAAAATTTAATATTGTTAAAATGTCCACATTACCCAAGTTGATCTACAATCAAGGGATTCCTATCAAAATTCCAATGGCCTTTTTCACAAAATAGAAAAAGAACAATTGAGTTGAACAAGAAGTTCAACTCAACCCATCAAAGATACGAATTACAAAAGCAATTTGAGAAAGAAAATAAAAAAGCTGGAGGCATAGCACTTCCTGATTTCAAACTTAAATAGCTATAGTAATTTAAACAATATGGTGCTGGCTGAAGAACAGACACATAGATGAATGAAACAGAATAGAGAGTCAGAAATAAACCTATGCATGTCGATCGACTCATCTTTGACCAGGGTACCAAGAAGACACAATGCAAAAAAGATAGTCACTGAAATAAAGGGTCTTGGCAAAACTAGATTCACACAGGCTTAAGAATGAAACTAGATACCTAACTTATAGAACTTACAAAAATTTGACCTGAAATAGACCAAAGAATTAAATATAAAATTTGAAACCATGAAGTTTCTAGAAATAGACATGGGGAAAAAAATCTCCTTGACATTGGTCTTGGCATTGATTACTTTGGATCTGACACCAGGAGCATGGGAAACAAAAGCCAAAATAAACAATCAGGACTCCATAAAACTGAAAGCTTCTGCACAGTAAAGGAAACAATGAACAAAGTGAAAAAACAGCCTGTGGCTGGGAGAAAACCTTTGCAAACCATTTACCTGAGAAGGGGTTCATAGCTAAATACATACGGAAACCATACCACTCCATAGCAAAATAACAATCTGACTTGCTTTTATAAATGGACAAAGGACCTTCATAGACATTTTTGCAGAGATACAGACAGTCAATAGGCACATAAAAAGATGCTGATCATCACTAATCATCAGAGTAATGCAAACAGAAACCACCATGAGATAGCACCTCATACCTGTTAGAATAGCGATATTAACAAAAAGAGAAGATATAAATTTGGGGCAGGATGTGGAGAAAAAGGGGTTCTTGTACACTGCAGATTTTTGCAGCTGTTGTGGAAAACAGTACGGAATTTTCTGAAAAATTTAATACTAGAGCTACTATGAAAGTGAAGTCTCTCAGTCATGTCTGACTCTTTGCAACCCCATGGACTGTAGCCTACCAAGCTTCTCCGTCCATGGGATTTTCCATGCAAGAATACTGGAGTGGGGTGCCATTTCCTTCTCCAGGAGATCTTCCCAACTCAGGGGTTGAACTCAGGTCTCCTGCATTGTAGGCAGATGCTTTACCATCTGTGCCACCAGGGAAGTCCTGAACTACTATATGATCCAGTATTCCACTGCTGGATGTTGAAAGGAAATGAAATTTATATCGGGAAAGAGATCTATGCTCAGAGGTTCATTGCAGCCAAGATGCGGAAACAAGTGTCTGTCCACAGGATGAATGATAAAGAAAATGTGTTCTTTAGGTATCCAGAGTTTTTGGAAAGTTTATTTTATGCCATTTTGCTTTTGTGGAAAACCTACATTAGTATCTGTTTTCAATAATCTAAAAAAAAAAGAAAGAAAAACCCAAGAAAGAATTTTTGCTTTTACAAAAAGGGGTGAAAATGAAAGTAGTGCTCATCATTTGTTTTGCAGTGAACTTGAGTAGAGTGGCAGCCCCTCCCTGGGGAAGTACACCCAGCATCTCCTTAGCAGCACAGCATTGAACTCTGTCTATGACCATCTGTGCTTTATTTCCATTTGTTTTGCTAATCCTTGTGCAAGAAGTGTCCTAAACTAACTGCCTCATTGCTGTATGCCATTTCAGCTTACACACGTTTTCATAGGAATGTGCCACTTTCTGAGAGCAGAGAAAGCCTGTATATATACTACAGAACATTATTCGGCCATCAAAAAAAAGGAAAGCCTGACATTTGTGACAACGTGGATGAACCTAGAAGGCATAATTCTATGAAATGTCAGAGAAAAACATGAACTTCATGGTATTACTTATAGGTAAAATAAGAAAAGGGTGTCCCAAGTGGTGCTTGTGGTAAAGAACCAGCCTGCCAATGTAGGAGACATAAGAGATGCGGGTTCAATCCCTGGGTAGAGAAGATTCCCTGGAGGTGAGCATAGCAACCCACTCCAGTATTCTTGCCTGGAGAATCCCATGGACAGAGGAGTCTGGCAGGCTCCCTGCTGCTGCTGCTGCTAAGTCGTTTCAGTCGTGTCCGACTCTGTGCGACCCCATAGGCGGCAGCCCATCAGGCTCCCCCGTCCCTGGGATTCTCCAAGCAAGTACACTGGAGTGGGTTGCCATTTCCTTCTCCAGTGCATGAAAGTGAAAAGTGAAAGGGAAGTCACTCAGTCATATCCGACTCTTAGCGACCCCATGGACTTCAGCCCACCAGGCTCCTCCGTCCATGGGATTTTCTAGGCAAGAGTACTGGAGTGGGGTGCCATTGGCAGGCTCTCTAGGGTCCCAAAAAGTCAGATGCAACTTCAACAACTTTACACGCATAGGATTGGAGAGAAGAGTGTTGGTTGCTAGAGGCTAAGGGTCGGGGAAATTGGAGATGCTGGTCAAAGAGCACACAAGTCATAAGACAAGTTAAGTTCTGAGGATCTAAGGTACAGCCCAGTGATGATAGTTAATCATGCTGTATTGGATACTAGAGATTTGCTAAGACAGTGAATCTGGAGCATTATCACCCAAATCAGAAAGGTAACCACACCAGGTGATGATTGTGTTAACCACTTTGAGTGTGATCATCATTTCACAACATATACATACATCAAATCAGCATGTTGTACACTTTAAAACTATGGGAGTTTGTCAGTTCAGTTCAGTTCAATCCAGTCGCTCAGTCATGTCCAACTCTTTGCAACCCCATGAACCGCAGCATGCCAATCCTCCCTGTCCATCACCAACTCCCAGAGTTTACCCAAATTCATAGATATTGAGTCAGTGATGTCATCCAACCATATCATGCTCTGTTGCCCCTTCTCCTCCTGCCCTCAATCTTTCCCAGCATCATGGTCTTTTCAAATGAGTCAGCTCTTCACATTAGGTGGCCAAAGTATTGGAGTTTCAGCTTTAACATCAGTCCTTCCCATGAACACCATCCTTTAGGATGGACTGGTTGGATCTCCTTGCAGTCCAAGGGACTCTCAAGAGTCTTCTCCAACACCACAGTTCAAAAGCGTCAATTCTTCAATGCTCAGCTTTCTTTATAGTCCAACTCTCACATTCATACATGACTACTGGAAAAACCATAGCCTTGACTATATGGACCTTTGTTGGCAAACTAATGTCTCTGATTTTGAATATGCTATCTAGGTTGATCATAACTTTCCTTCCAAAGAGTAAGCGTCTTAATTTTATGGCTGCTGTCACCATCTGCAGTGATTTTGGAGTCCCCCAAAAATAAAGTCTCTCACTGTTTCCACTGCTTCCCCATCTATTTGCCATGAAGTGATGGGACCGGATGTCATGATCTTAGTTTTCTGAATGTTGAGCTTTAAGCCAACTTTTTCACTCTCCTCTTTCACTTTCATCAAGAGGCTCTTTAGTTCTTTTTCACTTTCTGCCATAAGGGTGGTAGTTATACCTCAATAAATCTGGGCTAAAAAACAATCTTTTTTCAAGGAAAGGAGAAATCAATGCCCCCTCGTGGATTATAACTCCCTCTCTAGATTTTCCAGTTTCTACCAGAACTCACCCAGGCCCCTCCACACATGGCTATGTATTTTGCACATCCTTCTACCCTTCCCACAGAGGTTGCAGCCACTCTGTACCACGCAGTGATCTGGGGACTCTGGGGACCATCCAGGTGGCAGCCTTGCCTTCAAGGGGCGTTTGGGAACCAGAGCCAACTGGACAAGTCTCAACACTGTCCACTCTGCAGGAATGGGACTGTCTGGACCAGGGCACCCCCTGGGCAGTGCGTGCATGCAGGGTTGCCCAGTCAACAAGGCCCCAAAGAAATGAACCATTTCGAATATTTGGGTTCCTCTTCCCCAAGTCCTAGTCCCCTGCTAGGGCTCATGACTGTCCACCTAGGAGTTGCTGACCTTCCACCCCAGTGCACAGACTTTGGCCCCTCTGTTTGGCAGGTTCAAACTTACCATTGATGCATCCATCATGTGCTCAGGGACCTCAGTGTGGTGGGTCGAGAGTTGCCAGGACTGGGCTGCTGGCTGGAGCACCTGGCCTTTTATAGGGCCTGGGAGGGATGTATTGGGGTCCCAGACCAACATTCTTTGGTTGGCCACGCCCCGCTGGGTGGATCCCAACCCTCAGAAACCAATCACTTGGGAATTCTCGACCTCTTAGGGTACCTACCTGATTAGGTTACCCACAAGGCACTTCGGGACATTTTTAGTCTTTGCCAGGTGTTCAAACAGTGTGGGGTAAATGAGTTACACAATTCACGTATTTAATCCTTACCATAGTCCTATGAGGTGGAATTTATAACTGTCAGCATACGATGCAGAAAGTGAGGCTCAGAGAGGTTAAACAGGTTGCCCGAGGTCACACCGAGAGTCAGTCACATGTTCTAGATTTGAACTCAAAAGGTTTAGTGTTTGTAATCCAGGTCCTTAAACACATCAGAGGTGTCAACCCAGGATCCAATCAGCCACTGAGTTCTGAGTTTCATCTCTTGGCTGTAAACAGAATCAGAAGTACCTCCAGGGTGAAATCCTGGATTTGATGAGATCACCTAGAAATAATTTCCATCTCCCCTCCCCCATCCCCAAGTGTCACTTTAACTTGTTTCATCCCGGCGCAGTGATCCACTTCTGGATCACTGCGTGACTTCCGACCCTCTTGCAACTCCGCTCCAGGTCCGCGTCTGGTCCCCACTGCCTATAACAAGCACCCAGGCTTTAACCATTCATAGACCTGCTCAAGGGGCGCCCCTCCAGCCTCCGGTCTTTAAAATTTAAAAAGCAAGCAGCACACGTCCCTTCACCTGAGCCGAAAGGCAGAAGGAGCCTTCCTGGGTTCTTGGGCCGACATCTAGATCCTTGCTTCTGCTCAGGCTGCTGGAAGACCTGTCCTCCTGGGCATCTCCAGTCCTCTTTCCCTCCGCTCACTCAGAGGCTACAGCTCTCCTGGGATCACCACTGTATAATCCTAAGGGATTTGATTTAGGTCATACCTGAATGACCTAGTGACCCTACTTTCTTTATTGCAAGATTCAGACTTAAATTGAAGAAAGTAGGGTCACTAGGTCATTCAGGTATGACCTAAATCAAATCCCTTAGGATTATACAGTGGTGATCCCAAGAGAGCTGTAGCCTCTGAGTGAGTGGAGGGCAAGAGGAACCATGGACTTCCCTGGTGGCTCAGACGGTAAAGTGTCTGTCTATAATGTGGGAGACCTGGGTTTGATCCCTGGGTTGGGAAGAATCCCTGGAGAAGGAAATGGCAACCCACTCCAGTACTCTTGCCTAGAAAATCCCAAGGATGGAGGAGACTGGTGTCCATGGGGTCGCAAAGATTCGGTCTCGACTGAGTAACTTCACTTTCACTTTTCACTTTCAATCTGAACCATAGTCAGCTCCAGCGTGTTTTTGCTGACTGTATGGAGCTTCTTCATTGTCAGCTGCAAAGAATATAATCAATCTGATTTCATTATTAACCATCTGGTGATGTCCATGTGTAGAGTCATCTCATGTGTTGTTGGAAGAGGGTGTTTGCTATGACCAATGCATTCTCTTGGCAGAATGCATTCTCTTGTTAGCCTTTGCCCTGCTTCATTTTGTACTCCAAGGCCAAATTTGCCGGTTACTCCAATTATCTCTTGACTTCCTTCTTTTATATTCTGGTCCCCTATGATTAAAAGGACATCTTTTTTTGGTATTAGTTCTAGAAGATCTTGTAGGTCTTCACAGAACTGTTCAACTTTAGCTTCTTCGGCATTAGTGGTTGGGGCATAGACTTCGATTACTGTGATATTGAATGGTTTGCCTTGGAAATGAACAGAGATCATTCTGTCCTTTTTGAGATTGCATCCAAGTACTGTATGTCAGACTCTTTTGTTTACTATGCTGGCTACTCCATTTCTTCTAGGGGATTCTTGCCCACAGTAGTAGATATAATGGTCATCTGAATTAAATCCACCCATTCCAGTCCATTTTAATTCACTGATTCCTAAAATGTCGATGGTCACTCTTGCTGTCTCCTGTTTGACCACTTGCAATTTACCTTGATTCATGGACCTAACATTCCAGGTTCCTACGCAATATTGTTCTTTACAGCATTGTACTTTGCTTTCACCACCAGACACATCCACAACTGGGCGTTGTTTCCACTTTGGTTCAGCCTCTTCATTCCTTCTGGAGCTATTTCTCTGCTCTTATCCTGTAGCATATTGGACACCTACTGGCCTAGGGAGTTCATCTTTCAGTGTTATATCTTTTTGCCTTTTCATATTGTTCATGGGGTTCTCAAGGCAAGAATGTTGAAGTAGTTTGCCATTCCCTTCTCCAGTGGACCACATTTTGTCAGAACTCTCCACCATGACTCATCTATCTTGGGTGAGATATAATACAATATTCTAACTAATTAGTAACATAGGCAAGGATATAGCCATTTCTCATTCTCAGTCACCTTTGCTCTTATGATTGTGAACTAACCAGTTTTTCTGGCACTTTTGACTTAATCTTAGCTTTCTGCTGGATCCTGCTCTCTTTTGCATCCAGATTATTTCTGTGGCAACTATTTTGAACTTATTTTTATTTTTGCTTGTGAGACTGCCCAGAGAGACACTGAATATCACCAAAGGTTTGCTGCCCATCTGCTTGGGCATCCTGAGGCAATGCACCCCAAAAGGAATTTTAGAAAAAAAAACTATGAGGCTCCTAATTCTTCCAGAGTGGCTCAACAGTATGGTAAAAACTGCTTTGATTTGTTATTCCCACAGTGTGAAAAAGATTGTTAAGACAAAAAGAAAAATGTCAGGGCTGCCATCAGGTTGTCTCTACCCAGGAGTAATGTCATGTTCATGTCATATACCCTAACAGGACACTTCACCTCTGTGGTTAAGAAGGGCACAAATCCAACCTAGTCATAGAAACCTTCTGAAAAACTTTAACTGAGGAACATTCTATAAAATATCTGGCCAGTGCCCTTCAAAAATGTCCAGATGGGATGCACCCAACATATGAGCACCACAATATGTAAGACAAATGCTAACAAGTATGAAAGGGGAAATTAACAATAACACAATAATAGTGGGAGACTTTAATACCCCACTCACACTTATGGATAGATCAACTAACAGAAAATTAACAAGGAGACACAAACTTTAAATGATACAATAGACCAGTTAGACCTAATTGATATCTATAGGACATTTCACCCCAAAACAATGAATTTCACCTTTTTCTCAAGCACACATGGAAACTTCTCCAGGATAGATCACATCCTGGGCCATAAATCTAGCCTTGGTAAATTCAAAAAAACTGAAATCATTCCAAGCATATTTTCTGACCACAATGCAGTAAGATTAGATCTCAATTACAGGAGAAAAACTATTAAAAATTCCAACATATGGAGGCTGAACAACACGCTGCTGAATAACCAACAAATCACAGAAGAAATCAAAAAAGAGATAAAAAAATATGCATAGAAATGAATGAAAATGAAAACACAACAACCCAAAACCTGTGGGACACTGTAAAAGCAGTACTAAGGGGAAGGTTCATAGCAATCAGGCATACCTCAAGAAACAAGAAAAAAGTCGAATAAATAACCCAATTCTACACCTAAAGCAACTAGAAAAGGAAGAAATGAAGAACTCCAGGGTTAGTAGAAGGAAAGAAATCTTAAAAATTAGGGCAGAAATAAATGCAAAAGAAACAAAAGAGACCATAGCAAAAATCAACAAAGCCAAAAGCTGGTTCTTTGAGAGGATAAATAAAGTTGACAAACCATTAGCCAGACTCATCAAGTAACAAAAGGAGAAAAATCAAATCAATAAAATTAGAAATGAAAATGGAGAGATCACAACAGACAACACAGAAATACAAAGGATCATAAGAGACTACTATCAGCAATTATATGCCAATAAAATGGACAACGTGGAAGAAATGGACAAATTCTTAGAAAAGTACATCTTTCCAAAACTGAACCAGGAAGAAATAGAAAATCTTAACAGATCCATCACAAGCATGGGAATTGAAACTGTAATCAGAAATCTTCCAGCAAACAAAAGCCCAGGTCCAGATGGCTTCATAGCTGAATTCTACCAAAAATTTAGAGAAGAGCTAACACCTATCCTGCTCAAACTCTTCTAGAAAATTGCAGAGGAAGGTAAACTTCCAAACTCATTCTATGAGGCCACCATCACCCTAATACCAAAACCTGACAAAGATCCTACAAAAAAAGAAAACTACAGGCCAATATCACTGATGAACATAGATGCAAAAATCCTTAACAGAATTCTAGCAATCAGAATCCAACAACACATTAAAAAGATCATACACCATGACCAAGTGGGCTTTATCCCAGGGATGCAAGGATTCTTCAATATCCGCAAATCAATCAATGTAATACACCACGTTAACAAATTGAAAAATAAAAGCCATATGATTATCTCAATAGATGCAGAGAAAGCCTTTGACAAAATTCAACATCCATTTATGATTAAAAAAAAAAACTCTCCAGAAAGCAGGAATAGAAGGAACATACCTCAACATAATAAAAGCTATATATGACAAACCCACAGCAAACATTATCCTCAATGGTGAAAAATTGAAAGCATTTCCCCTATAGTGAGGAACAAGACAAGGGTGCCCACTTTCACCACTACTATTCAACATAGTTTTGGAAGTTTTGGCCACAGCAATCAGAGCAGAAAAAGAAATAAAAGGAGTCCGGATTGGAAAAGAAGAAATAAAACTCTCACTGTTTGCAGATGACATGATCCTCTACATAGAAAACCCTAAAGACTCCACCAGAAAATTACTAGAGCTAATCAATGAATATAGTAAAGTTGCAGGATATAAAATCAACACACAGAAATCCCTTGCATTCCTATACACTAACAATGAAAAAATAGAGAAATTAAGGAAACAATTCCATTCACCATTGCAACAAAAAGAATAAAATACTTAGGAATATATCTACCTAAAGAAACTAAAGACCTATATATAGAAAACTATAAAACACTGGTGAAAGAAATCAAAGAGGACACTAATAGATGGAGAAATATACCATGTTCATGGATCAGAAGAATTAATATAGTGAAAATCAGTATACTACCCAAAGCAATCTATAGATTCAATGCAATCCCTATCAAACTACCAACGGTATTTTTCACAGAGCTAAAACAAATAATTTCACAATTTGTATGGAAATACAAAAAACCTTGAATAGCCAAAGCAATCTTGAGAAAGAAGAATGGAACTGGAGGAATCAACCAGCCTGACTCTAGGCTTACTACAAAGCCACAGTCATCAAGACAGTATGGTACTGGCACAAAGACAGAAATATAGATCAATGGAACAAAACAGAAAGCCCAGAGATAAATCCACACACCTATGAATACCTTATCTTTGACAAAGGAGACAAGAATATACAATGGAGAAAAGACAATCTCTTTAAGAAGTGGTGCTGGGAAAACTGGTCAACCACTTGTAAAAGAATGAAACTAGAACACTTTCTAACACCATACACAAAAATAAACTCAAAATGGATTAAAGATCTAAATGTAAGACCATAAACTATAAAACTCCTAGAGGAAAACATAGGCAAAACACTTTCTGACATAAATCACAGCAGGATCCTCTATGACTTACCTCCCAGAATATTGGAAATAAAAGCAAAAATAAACAAATGGGATCTAATTAAAATTAAAAGCTTCTGCACAACAAAGGAAACTATAAGCAAGGTGAAAAGACAGCCTTCAGAATGGGAGAAAATAATAGCAAATGAAGCAACTGACAAAGAACTAATCTCAAAAATATACAAGCAACTCCTACAGCTCAATTCCAGAAAAATAAACAACCCAGTCAAAAAATGGGCCAAAGAATTAAACAGACGTTTCTCCAAAGAAGACATACAGATGGCTAACAAACACATGAAAAGATGCTCAACATCACTCATTATCAAAGAAATGCAAATCAAAACCACAGTGAGGTACCATTTCACGCCAGTCAGAATGTCTGCAATCCAAAAGTCTACAAGCAATAAATGCTGGAGAGGATGTGGAGAAAAAGGAACCCTCTTACACTGTTGGTGGGAATGCAAACTAGTACAGCCAGTATGGAAAACAGTGTGGAGATTCCTTAAAAAACTGGAAATAGAACTGCCTTATGACCCAGCAATCTCACTGCTGAGCATACACACTGAGGAAACCAGAATTGAAAGAGACACGTGTACCCCAGTGTTCATCACAGCACTGTTTATAATAGCCAGGACGTGGAAGCAACCTAGATGTCCATCAGTGGACGAATGGATCAGAAAGCTGTGGTACATATACACAATAGAGTATTACTCAGTCATTAAAAAAGAATACATTTGAATCAGTTCTAATGAGGTGGATGAAACTGGAGCCTATTATACAGAGTGAAGTAAGCCAGAAAGAAAAACACAAGTACAGTATACTAACGCATATATATGGAATTTAGAAAGATGGTAATGATGACCCTGTGTGCAAGACAGCAAAAGAGATACAGATGTCTAGAACAGTCCTTTGGACTCTGTGGGAGAGGGAGAGGGTGGGATGATTTGGGAGAATGGCATTGAAACATGTGTAATATCATATATGAAACGAATCGCCAGTCCAAGTTCAATGCATAATACAGGATGCTTGGGGCTGGTGCACTGGGATCACCCAGAGGGATGGTACAGGGAGGGAGGTGGGAGGGGGGTTCAGGATGGGGAACACGTGTACACCCGTGGTGGATTCATGTTGATGTATGGCAAAACCAATAGAATATTGTAAATTAATTAGCCTCCAATTAAAATAAATAAATTTATATTTTTAAAAAACTGAAAAAGGAAAAAAAAAAAAGTCCTGATGGGGAAAAACAAGGAAATAGAGAAACTACCATAGATTGGAGAGGATCAAAGAAGCACGTTGATTAATGCAATATGGGATCCTGGACTGGAATTTTAAACAAACAAAACAATAGTGGAAAACCTGTCAAAATTCAAATAGTCTTCTTAAGCATTCTAGCTAAATGTGTGTCCATTTTGTAAAGCTTTTAGAAGAATCAGCTTTTGGTTTCATTGATTTCTTATATTCTTTTTCTGTTTCATTTATCTCTGCTCTAATATTTATTTATTCCTAAACTGTCTTTGGGTTAGTTTGCTCTTTTCTAATTCCTTGAGGTAAACATTTAGATTGTTGATTTGATATGTTTCTTCCTTTTTAAAGTGAGCATTCCCTCTTAGTACTGTTTTTATAACATCTTGCAAATTTTCATTGTGTATTTTCATTATTATGGAAATAAAAAGTTTTTTTTAAATTTCCATTTATCTCTAGGTATTTATTTCTGTTTTGATTTCTTTCTTGACCTGTTGGTTGTTTAATTCAAACAGTTTGGGGAATTTTCCAGTTTCCCTTTTGTTATTGATTTTAACTTCATTCTATTATAGTCAGAGGAAATACTTGGTAACTGTATCCATCTTTTAAAAAATCTATTGAGAATTGATTTGTGGTTTACTAAATTGTGTGCATTAGAGAATGTCCCATGTGGAGGTGGGAAGAATGTCTATTCTGTTGTTGGTTCTCTAGCTAATACTCATTGGTTTTATGTGTTGTTTAAGTTCTCTTACTTAACTTCTGTCTGGTTCTATCCATTATTGACAGTGTGGTATTGACATCTCCAACTATATTATTGTAGGACGATTTCTTCCTTCATTTCCTTCAGTTTTTGCTTTATATATTTTGGTGGTCTGTTATTACGTACTTGCTGCTGCTGCTGCTAAGTCACTTCAGTCGTGTCCAACTCTGTGCGACCCCATGGACTCCAGCCTACCAGGCTCCTCTGCCCATGGGATTTCCCAGGCAAGAGTACTGGAGTGGGGTGCCAGTGCCTTCTCCGATTATGTACTTAAATGTTTGTAATTATAATTACCTTCTTGTTGTATTGAACCTTTTTAAAAAATATGTAATAAAGTGCTTTGTCTCTTGTAAACTGTTTTGATTTAAAGTCTACCATCAGCATAGTTACTTCTCTTTGGGCTACTATTTGTGGGGACTATCTTTTCTATTCTTTCACTGTCAATCTGTTTGTGTACTTGGATCTAAATGGGTTCTCTTGTAGACAGCATTTAGTTGGATCATGTTTTTTTACTTCATTCTACCAACCTGTGTCTTTGGAGTGTTTAGTCAGTGAAAGTAATTACTGCCAAGAGGGCATTCACTTCTACCACTTTGCTGCCTGTTTTCTTCTATATGCTTCCTAGTGTTTTTTGTCCCTCACTTCCTCTATTACTGTCTTCTTTTATATTTAGTTGACCTTTGGTATGTTTAATTCCTTTCTTTTGTATATATCGTATAGCCATTAACTTGTGCCTACCACCGGGACTAGGTTTCACATTATAAAGTTTTATACTCTAATTTGAAATTATACTAGCTTAACTTCAAAAACATAAGAAAATTTCGCTCCTCTGCAGCTCAATCTCCACCTCCTTTCAGGAAGAGCTAATGGGAACAATATTCCCTAAATTCTGGCCTGTTTAAAATTGCTTTCCAACAGCCTTGATATTATAGGTAAAGCGTTCCACAATTTCTTTCCTTGTGTAGGTGTTATTCCACTGTTTGTTTGTTGTTGTTGTTTTGTTGTTGTTTTTACTGATTATTTACATCAAGAGCATGATTTCAAACTGATTGCTTCCACTTGAGTCTTTCTGCTTGAAGAAAAGGAGAAAAAAATTCTTCTTATGGAAGAATTATTTTTTACTTTTAAAGTTTAAGAATTCTATGAGGATACATCTCAGAGTTAACTGTACTAAGTTGATTTCTCTAGGTAAAGATGGTGCCTTTTAAATATATGCAGATGAATCCTATTTAACGTCAAATGTTTTCTTGAATTAGAATTTTAAAAAATTAGTTCCTTGACTTCTTTGGTTGTCCAGTGGCTAAGAATCTGCCTGCCAATGTGAGGGACACAAGTTTGATCTCTGGTCTGGCAAGATTCCACATGCCTTGGGGCAACAACTACTTTTTTTTTCTTAATTTATTTATTTTATTTGGAGGCTAATTACTTTACTTTACAATATTGTAGTGGTTTTTGCCATACATTGATATGAATCAGCCATGTGTTTACATGTGTCCCCCATCCTGAACCCCCCTCCCACCCCCCTCCCCATCCCATCCCTCTGGGTCACCCCAGTGCACCAGCCCTGAGCACCCTGTCTCATGCATTGAACCTGGACTGGTGATCTGTTTCACATATGATAATATACATGTTTCAATGCTATTCTTTCAGATCATCCCACCCTTGCCTTCTCCTACAGAGTCCAAAAGACTGTTCTATATATCTGTGTCTCTTTTGCTGTCTTGCATATAGGATTATCGTTACCATCTTTCTAAATTCCATATATATGTGTTAGTATATGGTATTGGTGTTTTTCAACTACTAAGCCAGCACTCTAGAGTCAGTGCTCTGCAACAAGGGAAGCAACTGCTATGAGAAGCCTAGACAGCACAAGTAGGAAGTAGCCCTGGCTCTGCACAACTAGAGTTCCTTTCGTTTTGTTCTCTATACCCTTTATTATATTTCCATCTTATTTATTCTCACTGACACCCTGTAATTTAATTTTCATTTCTGAGATCACTTTGTCTTTTTCAGTCTATTTCTTGCTTTATTAAGTAAGCCACATTTAATATGATCCTTTAGTTTGGTCCATTTTTGTATTTTTGCATCTTTGTTTCTTGTGACCCCCTTCCCCCATATTGACAATTGCCTATTTAAGTATTTGAGATTCAGGTTGGGTTCTTCTTTTGCAACTTTCCTCTGCCAGGGAATTTCGAGGGGCTTCCTTTGGTGGCTCAGATAATAAAGAATCCACCTGCAATGCAGGAGACCTAGGTTTGATCCCTGGGTGGGGAAAATCCCCTGGAGGAGGGCATGGCAACCCACTCCAGTATTCTTACCTGGAGAATCCCATGGACAGGGGACCCTGGCAGATTACAGCCCCTGGGGTCAAAAAGAGTCAAAAATGACTGAGAGACTAAGCACATGAGAGGGACTTTTTAATTGTCTTTTTGTCTGACAAAAATAATTGCTTCTCATTTTTAACAATTCTTATATCTTTGTATCAAGGTTTGATTTTTCTTGTTTATGTTTAGAATGTGTTGGGTTTTTCTGGACCATTTATTTGAAAGGAATTTCTGGTGTATGAGGTGGGGAAATTTAGGTATTAAAAGTAATTTTCAGTTCAAGACTGTCCTCTTTTATTTGCACAGTGTAGAGCCATTTCTTTAGTACATGGCACTTTTATTTCTGATTGTTTTCTCTGATTCTTAGATCTTCTCTAAGTAGAATCTTTATTCTGAGCTATTTCCTTCCTTCTTTCATCATCTGCTTAAGCTTCCTGGAAACACTACTGTCTTCTAGGGTGCCCCCTCTCTCTTTTTTGCATTCTGCTGCTGCTGCTAAGTCACTTCAGTCGTGTCTGACTCTGTGAGACCCCATAGACAGCAGCCCACCAGGTTCTCCCGTCCCTTGGATTGTCCAGGCAAGAACAATGGAGTGGGTTGCCATTTCCTTCTCCAATGTATGAAAGTGGAAGTGAAAGTGAAGTCGCTCAGTCGTGTCCAACTCCTAGCGACCCCATGGACTGCAGCCTACCAGGCTCCTCCATCCATGGGATTTCCCAGGCAAGAGTACTTGAGTGGGTTGCCATTGCCTTCTCTAATCATACGTTTATTCAACAGAACTCTTTTACTCTGCCCAACAAAGTAAAAACACAATATTATCTAAAATGCTGCAAAGTTACAAAACTCAAAACAAAATTCATAGTACTGACTGTACAATAAAAGCCAAAAAAGCAGTGTGCATGTTGCTAAGGTAACCTGCACCAATACCATGAATACCAACACAAAAGGAGTTCTGAGATGACCAGGCAGTTATCATTGTCAACTTACCAATTTCAGAGAGAGAGAGAGACGTGTGTATGTTTGTGTGTGTGTGCGTGTGTATGCATGCATGTGAATACATGTGAAAAGAACCATTTGGGGCAGATAACAGGGTATTTAGATCCAGAGGTCAGAAGAGGACTCAGGCAGGGGAGCAGGGCCAGGCTACCAGGAAGGACAGCTAGGCATGCCCTTCCCTGTGGGATTCCGCCACACAGATAACCAGATAGGACTCAGGTCATCTGTGGAATGGGGAAACATGCTCCCAGGTTGGGACGGTACCACCACCTAGAACCCTCTGCTCATCCTTGCATCTTTACAAGCATTATCCCAAACCAACAACACTTCTGCAGCTGGAACCCTGCCACCTGGGAAACATCTCAATTGCTGCCTTCACCTTGGAAGCCTACCTCAGAGGGAGGGAGGGAGTTATTTCCTATGGATCCTCCTTCAGCTGCGAAAGAGGCAAAAGTGAGCTGGATGAGATATAAGTCACAGGGGCAGAACTTTGGTGGCCCTGCTTATCCAGAGGTGTTGGAGATGGAATGGCTCATATAGAGGGAGTGGCAAGGGGCTTAGGTGGAGGATGGGGGGAATGCAACCTCCTTCATCCGAGGGGGTGATGGGTGACCTGCACCCCGTGGGAGTCGATGGGAGCATTCTCCTGGGAGGGCTGACTTGCCTGGGGGATGGCTGAGGCCAGGGAGCCAGCACAGCGGTAGCAGTGATCTTCTGGCCATCGATTTTTCCTCTGTCCATGTGCTTTCAGAACCTTCCCAGCCTCATCCAGATTCTCAAACTTCACATAAGCCTAGCCTTTAGACAGACAGGGGTGCATCTTTTTGGTAGACATGTCAGTCATTTTAATTTTTCCACAGGTGGAGAATATCTCCATGACGTCACCCTTGGTCACATTCCTGGTGAGCCTCCCACTGTGGACTTTGGTGGATTTAGGGGAAGGGCTCTTCCTTTTCCTTCTCTTTTCATCCCTTTTGGGATTTGTAACAAGAATGCCGTCTGTTGTCCTGTCTGCCTCAAGAAGGACTCGGAGAGCCTGAGGAGCCTCTGGAGCTGGAGCCACGGGAGGTGCTGGGACTTCTGGAGTGGCTGGAGCTGGGCCTGGTGCTACCACCACCAGAAGCACGGAACCTCTTCCACCGTCTTTCCTTCTCGCTTGACTCGTTGGAGGCCCATTTATCTTTAGAGCGACCCTTCGACTTCTCATCAGAGCAGTTGCTGCATTTGGTAGAAGGAGCCCTTGTTGCTGTTTTTGAGTTGTTCGATTGTATCTGACTCTCTGTGACTCCATGGACTGCAGCACACCAGGCCTCCAAGTCCTTTACCATCTCCCAGAGCTTGATCAAACTCATTTCCATCAAGTCGGTGATGCCATCTAAACAACTTGTCCTTGGTCGTCCCCTTCTCATGCCTTCAATCTTTCCCAGCATCAGGGTCTTTTCCAATGAGTCATTTCTTCACATTAGGTGGCTGAAGTATTGGAGCTTCAGCTTCAGCATCAGTCCTTCCGTGAATATTAAGTGTTGATTTCCTTTATGATTGATTGGTTTGATCTTGCAGTCCAAGGGACTCTCAAGAGTCTTCACCAACACCACAGTTCAAAAGCATCAATTCTTCAGCGCTCAGCTTTCTTTATAGTCCAACTCTCACATCCATACAAGACCACTGGAAACACCATAGCTTTGACTAAATGGACCTTTGTAGGCAAAGTAATGTCTCTGCTTTTTAATACACTGTCTAGAATCCCAGGGACGGAGGAGCCTGGTAGGCTGCTGTCTATGGGGTCGCACAGAGTCAGGCACAACTGAAGCGACTTAGCAGCAGCAGCAGCTAGGTTTGTCATAGCTTTTCTTCCAAGCGGCAAGTGTCTTTTAATTTCATGGCTGCAGTAACTATCTGCATTGTTGTTGGAGGCCCCAAAATAAAGTCTTTCACTGTTTCCATTGTTTCCCCATCTATTTGCCATGAAGTGATGGGACCAGATGCCATGATCTTCATTTTCTGAATGTTGAGTTTTAAGCCAACTTTTTCCACTCACCTCTTTCACTTTCATCAAGAGGCTCTTTAGTTCTTTGCTTTCTGCCATAAGGATGGCGTCATCTGCGTATCTCAGGTTATTGATATTTCTCCCAGCAATCTTGATTTCAGCTTGTGCTTCATCCAGCCCGACATTGCGCGTGATGTACTCTTCATATAAGTTAAATAAGCAGGGTGACGATGTACAGCCTTGATGTACTCCTTTCCCAATTTGGAAGGGCCCTAGTGCTGGACTTTTTATTATTTTCTTTGGCTTCTAGCAAGCTCTTGTTTTTCACCCCTGATAAATTCGTTCTCCCCTTTTGAGGTGTTCAAAGCAGAATGGCGGCCTCGCTTACATGAACACTCACTTCTAGCTGGAGTCTGAGAAAGGATCTCTAATGAATCGCAGTTGACACCAAAGTGCAACAACTTCCCGCTGCCGCTACCTCCTCCAGCTCTCCTCAGCCTCTGAGGCCAGCGCCGCCAGAGCTGTTTTTATTTACTCTCAATTCTCTGTTTGATTTTTAGGAAGAAGTGTGTGAAGTATCAGATCTGTTACCCACTGCCTCAGGCAGATGTGATGTTCAAAAAATACCTAGAGTGATTTTTAATAAATGCCCCCAGAGAAAATGGTGTTTGCCCCAGGCAAACTTTGAGTCTGGTCAAATATTGTCAGTTTTGCAACTGGGGTCTTCCAGGGACCCACCAGATAGGTCAAATAATGAGAGTTCTCTGGGAAGGGGTGCTTTACAGGAATTCCAGCCTTGTTCTGTCCTCTCCAGTGGCTGCCAGGCTGCTAGTTTTCAAGTCCACAAGGAACTTTGATGGATGGAAACAGGACAAGCTGAAATACCACAGAGCTTGTTGTTCTTTTCATGTCAGCCATTTTTCTCATATAAATGCTCCCCAGTCTCAAGTCTGTGATGAATTTCTTGAGTTTAAAATTTTTTATTCTAATCCATTGTCATTATTTTATGGAGGAGAGAATTTTAGAAGGTCCTTCACCATTTTCACTGCCTTCATTCTTTAATTGTAGTTTTCATTTTTACCCTTCAAATTATAAATGATAGATTTCTTTTCATATATTTACAGGCTATTAAAGTATATTTTCATGTAAATTGTCTATTCAGTGATTTTGTCCATATTTTCCTCTGGGTTTTGGTATATTTTCCCCTCAGTTTTTAGAGTTTGCCAGTTGTCTCTTGGTTTTATCTGTCTGCCTGTTAATCTCTCTATTGTTTGCCCTGTGAAAGATTTTTATTTTCATAAAGACAGTTTTACCAACTCTCTTCTTTTATTGCATCTGGACCTGAGTCCTAGAATTCTTTCTATAAATTCTGGTTATATGAGCCAACTCAATGGAAAATGAGCACCCTGCTGCTGAGAAAGATTGAAGGCAAAAGGGGAAGAGGGCAGCAGAGGATGAGATGGTTGATAGCATCACCAACTCAATGGACATGAACTTGAGCAAACTCCAGGAGATAGTGGAGGATGGAGAATCCTGGCGTGCTTGCAAAGAGTGGAACACGACTTATTGACTGGACAGCAACATAGAGGAATTCACCTGTTTTTTTTCTGGTGCTTGTTGTTCAGTTGCCCATATGGTTGCATGTTTTACTTTTAAATACCTGATCCCTTTGTGTTTACTTTTACATACGGAATGAATTACAGATTTAATTTCAGCTTTCGCTACTAAGTTAAACAACTATACCAACATTTTCTTTCTTTCTTTCTTTTTTTTTTTGGCTGCACTGCAGCCAGTTCTCTGACCAGGTATTGAACCCAGACCACAGCAACGAAAGCCCAGAATCCTAACCACTGGACCACCACAGAACTCCTCCAGCACAATTTCTTAAAGTTCATCTTTCTTCTATTGATTTGTCACTTTTGTACTTATTTCTGATATGTCCTTGTGCCTATTTATAGGTTTTCTATTTTATCCCTCTGGTCTGTCTCTTCATCCTCTGGCTCCACATTACTATTTGTTGACCTTGCAGATAGAGCAGAGCCCGGTGATCACCCTCCCGCAGCCCTGTCAATGCAGACGCTGCACACCGCAGGCCTCCCACCCACATCACCGCCTTCAGGCCCTCTGCTAACTCCCAGGGTTGTCTCCTCTGACTCCCCCAACACCACAGCCCTCCCACCATGGACACTGTATTCTGTGCCTCAGCCCACACTAGCGCCTCTATTCCCTCTCAGGCACCCAGCCCCTTTCTACAGCTCACCTGAATCCTGGAGGGTTCCTTCCTGCTTGATCAGTGACTATGGACCAGCTCTGCTTTTGCAATGACTACAAACCTGCAAACTTGTCTGCCATCCACCTTCTGCAGCTATACCTTCTTCAATGAGATCTGAACCCCAATCTCAGAGAGAGGGCTCATCTTCCAAGCTTGCCTTTACTCCTTAGCTTGTCCTCTTTCAGCCCTTGAGTCCCATATAGTGTTCGCTTATATCTTAGAGTTACTCTTTTATTACATTCTGTATTTTATTCTTCCATTGCTTTCAGTTCAGTCGCTCAGTCTTGTCCGACTCTTTGCGACCCATGGACTGCAGCACGCCAGGCTTCCCTGTCCATCACCAACTCCCAGAGTTTACCCAAACTCATGTCCATTGAGTCAGTGATGCCATCCAACCATCTCATCCTCTGTTTTCTCCTTCTCCTCCTGCCCTCAATCTTTCCCAGCATCAGGGTCTTTTCAGATGAGTCAGCTCTTCACATCAGGTGGCCAAAGTATTGGAGTTTCAGCTTCAGTATCAGCCCTTCCAATGAATATTCAGGACTGATTTCCTTTAGGATGGACTGGTTGGATCTCCTTGCAATCCAAGGGACTCTCAAGAGTCTTCACCAAACCACACTTCAAAAGCATCAATTTTTTGGCGCTCAGCTTTCTTTATAGTCCAACTCTCACATCCATACATGACCACTGGAAAAACCATAGCCTTGACTATATGCACCTTTGTTGGCAAAGTAATGTCTCTGTTTTTTAATATGCTGTCTAGGTTGGTCATAACTTTTCTTCCAAGGAGCAAGCAAGTGTCTTTTAACTTCATGGCTGCAGTCACCATCTGCAGTGATTTTGGAGCCCAAAAAAATAAAGTCTGTCACTGTTTCCACTGCTTCCCCATCTATTTGCCATGAAGTGTTGGGACCAGATGCCATGATCTTAGTTTTTTGAATGTTCAGTTTTAAGCCAACTTTTTCACTCTACTCTTTCACTTTCATCAAGAGGCTCTTTAGTTTCTCTGCACTTTCTGCCATAAGGGTGGTGTCATCTGCATATCTGAGGTTATTGATATTTCTCCTGGCAATCTTGATTCCAGTTTGTGCTTCATCCAGCCCAGCATTTCTCATGATGTACTCTGCATATAAATTAAATAAGCAGGGTGACAATATAGAGCCTTGACATACTGCTTTCCTGTTTTGGAACCAGTCTGTTGTTCCATGTCCAGTTCTAACTGTTGCTTCCTGACCTGCATACAGGTTTCTCAAGAGGCAGGTCAGGTAGTCTGGTATTCTCATCTCTTTCAGAATTTTCCACAGTTTATTGTGATCCACACAGTCAAAGGCTTTGGCATAGTCAATAAAGCAGAAGTAGATGTTTTTTTGGAACTCTCTTGCTTTTTCGATGATCCAACGGATGTTGGCAATTTGATCTCTGTTTCCTCTGCCTTTTCTAAATCCAGCTTAAACATCTGGAAGTTCACGATTCACATACTGTTGAAGCCTGGCTTGGAGAATTTTGAGCATTACTTTGCTAGCATGTGAGATGGGTGCAATTATGCAGTAGCGTGAGCATTCTCTGGCATTGCCTTTCTTTGGGATTGGAATGAAAACTGCCCTTTTCCAGTCCTGTGGCCACTGCTGAGTTTTCCAAATTTGCTGGCATATTGAGTGCAGCACTTTCACAGCATCATCTTTCAGGATTTGAAATAGCTCAACTGGAATTCCATCACCTCCACTAGCTTTGTTCATAGTGATGCTTCCTAAGGCCCACTTGACTTCGCATTCCACTGCTTGACATAATGTAAAATCCTTAATGGATTTTAGTTGTAGTGAAATTTCAAGAAAATGGCTGGGGTTTTTAATGGGGTGGGAATGTGTTACTGTTTTTCATATTTAGGTTAATGTCTAAAAATTCACTGTCCAGCAGATTAAATTTGGATAATGAAGAATGGTGTATTATCTTTTCTCTTTATGGTGGTTGCACTTGATAAAAGACTCAAGTGCATGCTCATATTTCTTTGGTCTCCTTCCCACCCCAGTGTGTTGATAACGCATTAAATTTTTTTTTGGTGGTTGTTATCGAGGGTCTTTTGTTTATTTGTTTGTTTGGCCACACCTCACAGCACTCAGAATCTTAGTTCCCTGCTGCTGCTGCTGCTGCTGCTGCTAAGTCGCTTCAGTCATGTCCGACTCTGTGCAAACCTATTGACAGCAGCCCACCAGGCTCCTCTGTCCACGGGATTCTCTCAGCAAGAATACTGGAGTGGGTTTCCATTTCCTTCTCCATTAGTTCCCTGACCAGGGATAAAATCTGTGCTGCCTGGAGTCTTAACCACTAGATAGCCAGTTCCCAAAGCTATACATTTTTAAAATACATACATTTGTACTAAATCCATAGAAGGTAAATCAAGGGGAGGTGTGTGTGTGTGTATATATATATATATATATATGCAAAATTCAGAGTAGTAGTTATTCCTAGATGATAGACAGAGGGTTAGATGGGAAAAGCACATGAGTAGATACAAAAAGTGTCAGTAATATTCCAATTCTTAAATTAGGTGAGGATTCTGGCTCAAGTCCAAGCCCTATGCATGATTTTTTTTCAGGGCTGACCCTAAGGCTGTCCTTGGCTGGTTTCCTGGGGGAAGCTACCCTCCCCACATGGGATGTGGTGCATAGCAGGGCATTGCACTTTCTGAAGCTGACCCATGGCCCCTAAGATCAGACAGGCTGATGAAAGATTTGTTTCTTGCCTGCTCACTTCCATCCATAAGCCTCTTTAACTAGAGGCATTGGTGAGGCACATTTCTTCATTATGACTCATATCTCTCCATATCTAGCCCTTTTTCCTCTTCCTCTCTGGGTCTCCCAGGTCCATAAGAAAGTAGAAGACTTTTGTCTGGGGCCCGAGGTGGCTCAGTGGTAGATTCAGGAGCTGTGGTTTCCATTTTTGGGTCAGGAAGATCCCCTGGAGGAAGAATAACAACCCACTCCAGTATTCTTTCCAGGATCATCCCATGGACAGAGCCTGGTGGGCTATAGTCCATGGGGGTCACAAAGAGTCATATATGTCTGATCACACAAAAGCACAACAGTAAAAACATCACTGTCTACCTGCAAACATCTGACCCTTGACTGGTACTATTCGAGTGGTTGTCAACCCAGATAATCACTACATAGTCTGACATAAGGAGTAGAAGAGAGTGTTATTTCAGCCATACTGAGGACTAGTCTGGGAGTTCAGTCTCTACCAAGGAAGACAGTGCTCCGGAGGTACGTGGCATTCAGCACAGTTTTATATCTCTCAGAACAAAAGCATACATCAAACATGACAAATATTCCTTCAAGTTTTCAAAAGAAAGAAATTAGCATGCATATGGTAAGTCAGTATGGCCTTGGCATCTGGGAAGGGACTCTTTCAGGGAGCTCTAGCATCGGTGTCATAGGAAGGTGGCATTGATCCCTACCCTCAAAGCAGATGTTCTTTTTACTTCAGGACGATGCATTTTCTTCACCTATGGTTAAAGCAGGTGCACGGTGGATGTTGGAGAAGCCAAAGCCAAGCTTTCTAGTTGCAGGCAGTGACTGTTGGTGACTGTGAGCAGGTCCCTGGTGTTGGTAGACTTTCTGCAACTCATGTGTTATTGAGGCTCATGGTTTCCAGAAAAGAAGGTAAAGTCCTTCAGGATCACTTTCTATAGTAATTCAAAGAGACCTAGATAGAGACTTGGTTAGTTTGCCTCTACCATGACAAAGATTATTTTCGTACACCTTGTGATGGAGCATCTAAAAATGGGGTGCATTGCCACAGGCCCCCTCTTTCAAAGTGCCCTGACACAGTACACTTTGGTTGGGAAGGAAGAGACAAAAGGAGAGGAGAGGGGCCAGTATTTGGTGGGAGGCTTTGGAACTGGTGCCCTCCCACTGACCCATTTGGGGATCTTGGTGGTATTTGTCTACTGGGTTACCAGAAAGGCTGCTTCCTTAGAGTGGGACTCTACCAATGAAATGCGAGGAAGCCATCCAATGGCCCACCCAGTCACCCTTTTCCTGGGACCCCTTTATTCACATTTACTCTTGTCTTACATGTCTCCACAATCTTCAAGATCACCAGTTGGAATCTAGGGCAGGAGAACAGTGTCATAGGCCAGTTGTGTTAGTTGGCTTTGGATTCATCAACTCTGATTTGTTTGAAAAGTGCATCTCCTTTGATAGGCAATTAGGGCCTTTCTAGTACCTCAAGTGCACCAGCACCATCAGTGTGACATTCTTTGTTGATGCAACTGGATTCTGCAGGAGCAAAACGCCTCCCTAAATGTGAGCTCACTCCTGTCAGAGAAGGAGGCCACTGGAACATCTGGGAGAGCAGTGGAAGACCCACCACCAGAGAATTTTGGCCACACTAGTGGTGGCCTGCTTCCTACTCTCCTACTCTGCCCAGACTGGTAGTTTCTCTCCCTGCTGGAAGCCTCTAATTATTAAAAAGTTCTATGCAACCTGCCCTCGGCCCTTGTTGAAGTTATTAGTGATACTTTCTGAGCACTGGAGGCACAACAGAACAGCCCCCACTCCTTGGCCTGAGTAGTGTTGGCTAACTGCTTAGTCCTTGGCTTCCAGCTGCCCAGTCAAGGAGGGGATCTGTGCCATTGCCAACACTTGGATCAAGAAAACTGGCAAATTAGACCAGTCCATTAGGAGGCTGAGACAGAAGTCCTTCTGGCCCTCTGGAATAGACCCTAATGGGTTATAGGCCATCTTTATCTTGCTTAACAAACATGGGGGCTCATGGCCTCACTCACTCCTCCAGGCAGGCCTAATCATTCGACTTGGAGTGGCTTAGATCATGGCCCTCGTACTCACCAGTCAGCATGGTCACACCCCCTCAATGTCTGGCTCACAGAGGACCTGATGGTGTAACCTCTGCTTCTCATTCAGATCCTAAAGGACCCAGGGGTTGAATTAAGGAGTGCAATTCCAGGAGGTCAATACCTATTTGTGATCTTTTGGGCCAGGTCATTACAAGACTATGGATGGCTTCATGCTGGAAGCTCCCCTCCCTACACCAGACCTGGGGAAGATCCCTGCAGTGCAAATCTCTGAAGCAAGTGGCTGCAAGGACACCCACACCTCCTTACTAGGGGTCTTGGCTGAAGCATTCTTTTCCCATCTGACTCAATATGTTTCCACTCCTAGAATTCCCCTTTCCCACCTCTCTCTCCCTTCCACAAAATGGTAGGGGTCTTTTGTTGGAGGCAGTGAGAGAACTCCCCCATAACTGTATGTAATGTAACCCTTGCCTGGTGTTTCACAAGTAAAGAAGGAACGTTGGAGAGCTGCCACCTCTTCTTTTGGCTCCCTGCTCACTTTCCAGCAGTAAGTGAATAAAGGCTTGATCTCTACTTTCAGGTTGGCTCATTGTCCTGATTGATCATCTCAGTACCTGAGTGCAGGCCATTGGGTGATGGGCTCTCACAGATGTTTACTTTTCTACTTATATTAATTCATATCATATTTAATACCATGAGATAATTAATGTGAGACCTCAAAGACCCAGGAATCTAGCTCCTGGGGCCTCTGGAGTGAGAGTGGGTGGGTCAAATAGAACTTTAAATGCTGCAGGGCAAACTGAAGCCCTGGGATTTTCAGTTTGCTTTTTGAAGTCTTGCAGTAGAAAGTGCCTTTCTGAGTGGTCCCAAACTTGGAAATAAATGGAGGGCTTACCCAGACACTTTCTCAAAGGAATATTATTCAAACTGGTACTTGGATGAGGGTTCAAGTCAGACCTAAGAGGACAGGGCCTGCAAGAGGTGGGAGAAGGACCTAAACAGCAGATGAAGATGGCTAAGCTCCTCAGGAGCAGGTGTTCAGTCATGCCCAGGACAAGAGCAACAGACCCCAGGTCACTGCAGCTGCAGACATGTCAGCAGAAGCCTGAGGCCCCATGGAAAGGAAACATCTTTCCCCTGGCAGCCAGCACTTGAGCAGTCCTCCTCCTCCAACACCCCCACCTGCTGTATCCTGAGAAAGCAGTAGGGGAAAAGAGACACTTTGCCTTAGAGAAAAACAGCCAAGACAGGAAGTTCAACTCTTTAATGAAGTTCATCCAAATGAGTTTCATTCAACGAGACCACTTGACACTGGAAGTGACCAAGCGTCCCTTTCCTTGTAACTCCGTAGAAATAGACCTCCAAAGAAAGAAATGAGGTGCTCAGATATGAAATGCTACGTTCTTTCTTCTTTTTTTCTTTCTTTCTTTTTAATTGAAGGTATTGGTTTGATATCTGCCATACATTGCCATACAAGCCATAGGTGGACATATGAACCTCCTTCCCACCTCCCACTGAAATGCTAATTTCTTAACACATTTCAACTATGCATGCATTACAATTATCTACATAAGACATCTTTACATGTACAAATAGAAATAGAGGATTTCTATTAAAGGAATAAAGGATTTCTACAATTGCACTCATCTCACATGCTGGTAAAGTAATGCTCAAAATTCTCCAAGCCAGGCTTCAACAATACGTGAGCCGTGAACTTTCTGATGTTCAAGCTGGTTTTAGAAAAGGCAGAGGAACCAGAGATCAAATTGCCAACATCTGCTGGATCATGGAGAAAGCAAGAGAGTTCCAGAAAAACATCTACTTCTGCTTTATTGACTATGCCAAAGCCTTTGACTGTGTGGATCACAATAAACTGTGGAAAATTCTGAAAGAGATGAGAATACCAGACCACCTGACCTGCCTCTTGAGAAATCTGTATGCAGGTCAGGAAGCAACAGTTAGAACTGGACATGGAACAACAGACTGGTTCCAAATAGGAAAAGGAGTACGTCAAGGCTGTATATTGTCACCCTGCTTATTTAACTTATATGCAGAGTACATCATGAGAAACGCTGGGCTGGAAGAAACACAAGCTGGAATCAAGATTTCCAGGAGAAAGATCAATAACTTCACATATGCAGATGACACCACCCTTATGGCAGAAAGTGAAGAGGAACTAAAAAGCCTCTTGATGAAAGTGAAAGTGGAGAGTGAAAAAGTTGGCTTAAAGCTCAACATTCAGAAAATGAAGATCATGGCATCTGGTCCCATCACTTCATGGGAAATAGATGGGGAAACAGTGGAAACAGTGTCAGACTTTATTTTTTGGGGCTCCAAAATCACTGCAGATGGTGACTGCAGCCATAAAATTAAAAGATGCTTACTCCTTGGAAGTAAAGTTATGACCAACCTAGATAGCATATTCAAAAGCAGAAACATTACTTTGCCAACAAAGGTCCATCTAGTCAAGGCTATGGTTTTCCTGTGGTCATGTATGGATGTGAGAGTTGGACTGTGAAGAAGGCTGAGCACCGAAGAATTGATGCTTTTGAACTGTGGTGTTGGAGAAGACTCTTGAGAGTCCCTTGGACTGCAAGGAGAACCAACTAGTCCATTCTGAAAGAGATCAGCCCTGGGAGTTCTTTGGAAGGAATGATGCTAAAGCTGAAACTCCAGTACTTTGGCCACCTCATGCGAAGAGTTGACTCATTGGAAAAGACTCTGATGCTGGGAGGGATTAGGGGCAGGAGGAGAAGGGGACGACAGAGGATGAGATGGCTGGATGGGATCACTGACTCGATGGATGTGAGTCTGAGTGAACTCTGGGAGTTGGTGATGGACAGGGAGGCCTGGCGTGCTGCGATTCATGGGGTTGCAAAGAGTCGGACACGACTGAGCGACTGAACTGAACTGAACTGAACAAGGAATAAAGAAATAAAGGATTTACACAAGGATTCATAACACACTGATGAAAACATTCACTATGTACAGAAAAGTAAATGTAGAGTGCTTCTGATTCTACTGAAATGCGTACACATATTCTTTATACATTACATTTATACAAAAATTAATGAAAACCTTAAAATTTACGACTAATATTAAGCATCTATTATGTGCTGGCACAGTGCTAGGTGCCTAGCAAAGTCTTATCAGGGAGATTCTTTCAGTTCAAGTCCTTTCCTCAAAGGCTGCTGGGTTCGTCATCATGGGAGAAATTCATCTGTGGACTCTCTGATGCTGCTTTAAGTGATCAGATCGGGCAAAGGCTTTGTCGCATATAGTACACAGATAGGGCCGCTCCCTGGTGTGCCTTTTCTTGTGTCTGTTGAGCTCATCCGAACGGGAGAATGCCCATGTGCATCCATTCACGTTACATTTATAGGGCTTCTCTCCTGGAACCAAGAAAGAAAGGGAGACTTGTCATGATTCAAGGTAGCATGGGACAGGGAAGTTGGAAAAGAATGGAGAAGAAAAACATTGGGCATGTTGGGGTGGGACAGAGAGAGACAGAAGACAGGACTGGAAGGTATGTACAGGAAAGGAAGAGGAGGAGGGCAGGATAGGCTAGAGGGCTGAAGGAGGAAGAGGAAGAGAAAAAGAAAAGTAGGAGGGAAAGCAGGAAGGTAGTGGTGGGTAGAGAAGGTTGAGTGGGGGTCATCTGTTGGGACTATGGGAGTGCATAAAGAGACAGTCCCAGAAGAGGTAGGGTCAGGACCATCCTAAGAGCTCAAACAAAGCCCTCCACTTCTTCCATCATCCCAGGCAGTCAACACCACAAAATGCTGCAGCCAGGTTGCCTCTGGAGCAGAACTAGAGTCTGTTCTTAGGACTGCTTTTTATACCCTTTCAGATTGGCCAACCTTTTCTAGAGTCTTCTGGGTCCCAGACTTAGAGGGAGGTGGCAATGATCTCAAATGATCCCAACATTTTGTAAAGGCAGAGGCCTTTAGTTATTTTCCTGACACCCCCATCCTTCAGTCTGTACCCACCTGTGTGCACACACTCATGGATCCGCAGGTGGGAAGATTTGGCATACGCTTTCCCACAGTTCTTATAGGTGCAGATGTAGGGCCTCAAAATGTCAGGCCTCTTCTGCAATGGACACCGTTGAATCTTGGGATTCCACTTCTGCGTTTCTACAGGTTGTCCTTGGATCAAATGAGAACTGGCAACATACAGAATTCTAGGATATAGCAGTGATGCTGAGGAAAGTGGCATCATATAGACTCGGTGGGGAGTGTCTTCATCACTGAGTTTCTTCATCTCACCCAGATAGGCAGTTTGGACCCCACTGAAGGTCATCTGGCCTCCATAGAGGCTCTGGTCATCACTGAGGGTCTTCATCTGGCTATTCTCACTGGGGACTGTCAACTTGTTTGCATTAACGGCTGTTGCTTGACAATCAGTGATGAATGTCTTGAGAGTGTCAGTGACATCCATCAACTGGGATGCTGCTGCAGGGTTTCTCTCATCAAAGGACGTCACCTTGGGGTCAAAAAGAAAGTCAGTTTAGGTTTCCAAGGGGCAAAGTAAGGCTTTAACATGGACAAAAACTGTCCCAGGGATGACAGAACATGCATAAATCATCATTGTGGGCCTCAAAAAATTCATCACCTGCTTCTGCAGGGACTCCTTTTGGCTGACGTCATCATGGGCAGTCAGAGGTACACAGACGTCTGACTCTGGTGCAGCCGGGCTTCTTGTTTTATGTGTCTCATTGACCTCCTGGAGAAACTCCTCAATGTCCTCAAGTGTCAGAAAGTAAGATGTCATAGAAGCCTCTTTGCTGTTGCCTGATAACTGAACTAGATCCTCAGTTGTGGGTTTCTGCAAAAAAGAATTAGAAGTTCAGATGTTGTGGTGGTGGTAGTTTAGTCACTAAGTCATGTCCAATATTTGCAAACCCATGGACTATAACTTGCCAGGCTCCTCTGTCCATGGGATTTTTCTAGGCAAGAATCCTGGAGTGGGTAGCCATTTCCTTCTCCAGGGGATCTTCCTGACCCAGGGATCAAACCCAGGTCTCCTACATTGCAGGCGGATTCTTTACCGAATGAGCCACCTGTCAGATGTTGTACCCAGTTCAAATTCTAATTCTACACACCCACCATCACTGGGCATATAGGTTTCCTAAACATCTGGTAGAAGGTTTACAACTGACTGCCAAAAGCCACAATGTCAGTAGTCTCACACCTTTTCACCCTGTGTGCCTCCTTGCAGCTCTTGTCGTACTCTGATCAGTCTGCTCAGTTTTGCCATATCCCCGTCTGGTCCCTTTCTCAGTTTGCCTCTCTCAGCAAACTGTCTCAGTGACTGTAGCCTGTATTACTAAATATGATCTCCCATTCTCATCCCTGCCAAGAAAGCCCAGACTCTTCCACCTTGTCCTGACTCTCAGAGCAGAGAGACAGCTATGCTGATTCGCCCAGGGACTATAATCAAAACTTATCATGATACATCCATTGAATAAGTAAGCTGAGGACATTCTCAAGTCTTCTTCTGAACAAAATCCATAGAAATGAGAGATGGCCTTAAATTTAACTTTTATGTATAATCATGCTTGAACCTAAGTGAAAATTTCCCAGCCACAGTGGAGCAAAGGCCACTGTCACTTGGAGGTGTAGAAATAGGATATGCTCATGAGGCCAATGTCACCATGGAGACACTCCACCAAGAAGGACCATGGAAACTTATGGATTTTCAGAGATGAAGGCCTCGTGGAAAGTCAACTTCTAATGACACCTTAATCTGGCACTTCCTTTCCTCCCATTCTCACTCTTGAAATAGTGTCATGCCAGTCTGCTTCCCTTCCTCCATTACTTAACTGAAAGCTCCTCAAGAATAGAGAACTCCATAGTGAGTTCTGACAGATATAACTGTGAGGACCTCAGAGAAAATGGACTCAATGAAAGATTTCTGATTTTCACTCCCCCAGCTCTAGGTCTGCATCCAGCCTCTAAAAGCTCAGGATGTGTTTGGGGTGTCAGTGACATCTGACATCTGGGATGTTACTGCTGGTCTACTGTCCTCAAAAGAGGTCACCTTGGGTCAAAAAGGATCTTGCCTAAGTTTCCACGGGGCAAATCACAGGCTTTAACGTGGGTTGATGTTAGTTCTGCACAAGAAGCGTCTGAGGGATGTTAGGACACATATAAATCACCACTGTGAGTCCAAAGCCTCTTCACCTGGTTCTGCATGGGCTCCTTTTGGTTGTCCTCTTCATGAGCAGTCAGGGGTACACAGAGTTCTGCCTCTGGTGCTGCTGAGGTTTCTGTCCCATATGTGTCATTGAGTTCCTGGAAAAATGCCTCAAGCTCTTCCATTGCGTCAGGGTAAGAGTCTCCTGAAGCCTCTTGGCTATTGCCTGATAGCTGAGCTTCAGTTGTGGAGTCCTGAAAAAAAAAAAAAAGTTCATGTACCCTGCTGCTGCTGCTGCTAAGTGGCTTCAGTCGTGTCTGATTCTGTGCGACCCCATAGACAGCAGCCCACCAGGCTCCCCCGTCCCTGGGATTCTCCAGGCAAGAACACTGGAGTGGGTTGCCATTTCCTTCTCCAATGCATGAAAGTGAAAAGTGAAAGGGAAGTCGCTCAGTCGTGTCCAACTGTTTGTGACCCCATGGACTGCAGCCTAGCAGGCTCCTCCATCCATGGGATTTTCTAGGCAAGAGTACTGGAGTGGGGTGCCATTGCCTTCTCCGTCATGTACCCTACCTAGCTCAAATCCCAGTTCCATGTTCATGCTTCTCCCTTCCTATTGATCCAATTTTAGTCTATCCCAAAGCCTGCAATTGTCTCTTCATTGGCCTCTGTAAATCAGAGGACTCCATCTTATGTAACCTTCAAGACAGTCAGAGTAATATTTCTAAAATGAAAACTCTTCCTATGCCATCCTATCAGTGGATGTGGGAATCTAGATGAATGTAAAAATATCCCACCACCCCTACATAGATATTGTCCCACAGAGTTTTAAAAATCATAATATGATTCATGTTTAAGACTTCAGGACACAAGTAGGCTTGTGAAATGACGACCAAATATATTTAATGGAAAAGGAAACCAAAAACCAGGTTAGCTACACTATATCAGGAAAATTCACTGGCCAAAGCTGTTACATGAGAGAAAGAAGATCATTATATAATGAAAGGGAACAATTAGTCAAGAGATAGACCAACTGTCCCCTGGAAGAGGAAACAACAACCCACTCCAGTATTCTTGCCTGGAGAATCCCAGGGTCAGAGGAGCCTGGCTACAGTCTATAGAGTTGCAAAAAATAGTAAGACTGAAGCAACTGAGCACGCGTGCACAGGTGTCCAATAGGCACATGAAAAGATACTGTTTATTCAGTTCAGTTCAGTCACTCAGTCCCGTCCAGCTTTTTGTGATCCCATGAGCCATAGCAAGCCAGGCCTCCCTGTCCATCACCAACTCCCAGAGTTTACCCAAACTCATGTCCATTGAGTCAGTGATGCCATCCAACCATCTCATCCTCTATTGTCCCCTTCTCCTCCTGCCCTCAATCTTTCCCAGCATCAGGGTATTTTCAAATGAGTCAGCTCTTCACATCAGGTGGCCAAAGTATTGGAGTTTCAGCTTCAGTATCAGTCCTTCCAATGAATATTCAGGACTGATTTCCTTTAGGATGGACTGGTTGGATCTCCTTGCAGTCCAAGGGACTCTCAAGAGTCTTCTCCAACACCACAGTTCAAAAGCATCAATTCTTTGGCACTCAGCTTTCTTTATAGTCCAACTCTCACATCCATACATGACTACTGGAAAAACCATAACCTTGACTATATGGACCTTTGTTAGCAAAGTAATGTCTCTGCTTTTTAATATGCTATCTAGTTTGGTCATAACTTTTCTTCTAAGGAGCAAGCAAGTGTCTTTTAATTTCATGGCTGCAGTCACCATCTGCAGTGATTTTGGAGCCCCCCAAAATAAAGTCTGCCACTGTTTCCCCATCTATTTGCCATGAAGTGTTGGGACCAGATGCCATGATCTTAGTTCTCTGAATGTTGAGTTTTAAGCCAGCTTTTTCACTCTCTTCTTTCATCCTCATCAAGAGGCTCTTTAGTTCTTCACTTTCTGCCATAAGGGTGGTGGCATCTGCATATCTGAGGTTATTGATATTTCTCCTGAAATCTTGATTCCAGCTTGTGCTTCATCCAGCCCAGCATTTCTCATGATGTACTCTGCATAGAAGTTAAATAAGCAGGGTGACAATATAGAGCCTTGATGTACTCCTGTTCCTATTTGGAACCAGTCTGTTGTTCCATGTCCAGTTCTAACTGTTGCTTCCTGACCTGCATACAGGTTTCTCAAGAGGCAGGTCAGGTGGTCTGGTATTCTCATCTCTTTCAGAATTTTCCACAGTTTATTGTGATCCACACAGTCAAAGGCTTTGGCACAGTCAATAAAGCAGAAGTAGATGCTTTTTTGGAACTCTCTTGCTTTTTTGATGATCCAACAGAAGATGGCAATTTGATCTCTGTTTCCTCTGCCTTTTCTAAATCCATCTTGAACATCTGGAAGTTCACGGTTCACATACTATTGAAGCCTGGCTTGGAGAATTTTAAGCATTACTTTGCTAGCGTGTGAGATGAGTGCAATTGTGCGGTAGTTTGAACTGTTTATTAAGGAAATGCAAATAGAAACTCCAGTGAGATAACACCTCTACCCCGATAGAATAGCTATATCAAAAAGACAAGGTATAAATCTGGGGCAGAATTTGGAGAAAAGGGAATTCTCAAGCACTACTGTTGGGAATGCAAATTTTTGCAGCTGTTGTGGAAAACAGTATGGAACCTCCTGAAAAAGTAAATACCAGAACTACTGTATGATCCAGTATTCCACTGCTGGGTTTTCAAAGGAAATGAAATTCATATCTTGAAAAGAGATCTAAACTCCGAGGTTGATTGCAGCCCTAGTCACCATAGCCAAGATATGGAAACAACCCAAGTGTCTGTTCAGCAGATGAATGATTATGTGTTATTCAGGTATCCAGCGCTTTTTGAAAGATTACCATTTCCCTTTTATGGAAAATCTACACTAGTACTGTGTTCAGTAATCTACAAAAAAAAAAAAAAAGATTTTTGCTTTTACAAAAAGAGTTGAAAGTGAAAATAGTGTTCATCATCTGTTTTGCAGTGAACTTGAGTAGACTGGCAGACCCTCCCTGGGGAACTACACTCAGCATCTCAGCATGAAGTGCCATAGCCTTGAACTCTCTCCGTGACCATCTGTGCTTTGTCTTCATTTGTTTTGCTAATCCTTTAGCAAGAAGTGTCCTAAGGCTTTATACCATTTCAGCTCACAAGAGGTTTCATAGGAATGTTGCACTTTCTGAGAACAGAGGAAACCTGTGTATATACTACAGAACATCATTCAACCATCAAAAAAGGAAATCCTGACATTTGTAACAACATGGATGAACCTAGAAGGCATTATTTTATGAGAAATATCAGAGAAACCTAACCCTTATGGTACTATTTTGTATGTAAAATAAGAAAAAGCATTTGAACTCATAGAATCAGAGAGAAGAGTAGTGGTTGCTAGTGGCTGAGGGGTCAGTAAATGAGAGATATTGGTCAAAGAGCAAAAAGTCTTAAGACAATTAAGTTCTGAGGATCTAATATATAGCTTGGTGATGACAGTTAATTGAATACCGGAAATTTACTAAGAGAGTAAGTCTTAAGCATCATCACCCAAAACAGAGAGGTATCCATAGCAAGTGACGACTGTGTTCACCACTTTGAATATGGTCATCATTTCAAACATATACATACATCATATTAGCATGTTGTATGTTTTAAATCTATGGGAATTTGTCAATTATTCTTTGATAAAGTGAAAGCAAAAGTCACTAATTCATGTCCGACTCTTTGCAACCCCATGGACTACACAGTTCTTGGAGTTCTCTAGGCCAGAATACTGGAGTGGCTAGCCTTTCCATCGGAGAAGGTGATGGCACCCCACTCCAGTACTCTTGCCTGGAAAATCCCATGGATGGAGGAGCCTGGTAGGCTGCAGTCCATGGGGTCGCTAAGAGTCAGACACTACTGAGCGACTTCACTTTCACTTTTCACTTTCCTGCATTGGAGAAGGAAATGGCAACCCACTCCAGTGTTCTTGCCTGGAGAATCCCAGGGACAGAGGAGCCTGGTGGGCTGCCGTCTATGGGGTCACACAGAGTTGGACACGACTGAAGTGACTTAGCAGCAGAGCCTTTCCATTCTCCAGGGGATCTTCCCAACCCAGGATCAAACCCAGGTCTCTCGCATTGAAGGCGGAGCCACAAGGGAAGCCCTACTTCAATAAAGCTGAGTATAAAAATACATTTTTTTCAAGGTAGGAAGAAATCCGTGCCCGTCCCTCATAGATTATAACTCTCTTTCTTAATTGTCCGATATCTATTAATGCCATAATACACCCAGACTCCTCCATACATGGTCATGGTCACACATTTTTCACATCCTTCCATTCTAAGCAGAGGTTGCAGCCACCCTATTCCACACAGTGATCTGGGGACTCAGGGGACCATCCAGGCAGCATCCTTGCCCTCAAGGGACCTTTGGGGACATGCAACTGAACAGGTCTCAGCACTGTCTGCTTGCAGGAACCTGTCTGTGTGAGGGCATCCCCTGGACAGTGCATGCACACAGGAGTGCCCAGTCAACAACACCTTGAAGAAATGAACCATTTCGAATGTTTGGGTTCCTCTTCCTCAAGAGTGTACTCCTGCTAGGCCTCATGACTGTCCACCTGGAAGCTGCTGACCTTCCACCCCAGTGCACAGACTTTGGTGTCTGGTTTAAACGGTGCAGACTCACCATCGGTGCATCCAGCATGTGCTCAGGGACCTCAGCGTCGTGGGCCAAGAGTTTCCAGGACTGGGATACTGGCCGGAGCAGCTGGCCTTTTATAGAGCCGGGGATGGATGTACTGCAGTCCCAGACCAGCTTTCTTTGGTTGGCCACGCCCTGCTGAGTGGATCCCAGCCTCAGAAACCAATCACCTAGGAATTTTCAACCTCTCAGGGTATCTACCTGATTAGGTCACCCAGAGGCACTTCTGGATGTTTTTTTACAGTCATTTGCCAGATATTCAAACTGCGCAGGGAAAATGGTTTACACAAAATGGCAACCCACTCCAGTACTCTTGCCTGGAAAATCCCATGGATGGAGGAGCCTGGTATGCTACAGTCCATGAGGTCGCTAGGAGTCGGACATGACTGAGCAACTTCACTTTCACTTTTCACTTACATGCATTGGAGAAGGAAATGGCAACCCACTCCAGTGTTATTGCCTGGAGAATCCCAGGGACAGGGGAGCCTGGTGGGCAGCCGTCTTTGGGGTCGCACAGAGTGTGACACAACTGAAGTGACTTAGCAGCAGCTCAGCAGCACAGTCATATGTGGTGGAATTTATAACTGTCAGCATATGATGCAGAAAGTGAGGCTCAGAGAGGTTAAGCAATTTGCTTGAGATCACACCCAATGTCAGTCACAGGTTCTAGATTTGAACTCAAAAGGTTTATAATCCAGGTCCTTAAACACATCAGAGGTGTCAAGCCAGGATCCAATCAGCGTATATATCCAATCAGTTCTGTATATTTCATCTCTATGTTGTAAACAGAATCCGAAGTGCTTCCAGGGTAAAATTCTGGATTTGATGAGATCACCTAGAAACCATTTCCATCTCCCCTCACCCACCCCAAAGTGTCATGGAGACTGTTTTATCCCAGTGGCATGATCCACGTCTGGGGTCACAAGAGTGACTCCTGACCCTCTTGCAACTCCACTCCAGGTCCGAGTCTGGTCCCCACCGCTTATGGCTCATCCATCAAGAGCAAGCTTCAGGGCTTTAACCATTCATAGACCTGCTGAAGGGGTGCCCCACCAGCCTCAGGTCTAAAATTTTTCAAGCTGCTCACATCTGTTCACCTGGCCTGATGTAGGTTGAGAGGTGAGGTGAGTGGGACGGAAGGAGCCCAATCAGGTCCTTGGACCCACTCCCTGATTCTGGCTTCTGCTGTTGGCCACTGGCAGGCTTGTCCTCATGGGCATCTCCAGGGCTCTTGAGCTCTGCTCACTCAGAGGCTGCTCCTCTGGAGAGATCAGTTGATAATCCAAACAGTTTTCTCACACAGACTCTTTTATTCCCAGGCAAGCACTGTTCTGTTTTTTCTCACTGTTCCACATATGTAAATGACAAAGTATAATGTTTCTTTGTGTTTTTAGACTCATATGTATGGCATTGTTGTTGTTGTTCAGTCGCTAAGTCATGTTTGATTCTTTTTGACCCCATGGACTGCAGAACGCCAGGCTTCCTTGTACTTCACTATCTCCAAGTTTACTTAAATTCATGTCTTTTGAATGGGTGATGGAACCATCATACTGAACCACTCACTATGCTGGAACCATCTCATCCTTTGTCCCCACCTTCTCCTCCTGCCATCAATCTTTCCCAGGATCAGGGTCATTTCCAATGAGTTGGCCTTTCCCATCAGGTGGCCAAAGCATTGGAGCTTCAGCTTCAGGATTAGTCCTTCCAATGAATATTCAGGGTTGATTTCCTTTAGAATTGACTGGTTTTATCTCTTTGCAGTCCAAGGGACTCTCAAGCGTCTTCTCCAACCAAAAGCATCAATTCTTCAGCACTCAGCCTTCTTTATGGTCCAACTCTCATATCTATACATGACTACTGGAAAAACCATAGCTTTAACTATACAGACCTTTGTTAGCAAAATAATGTCTCTGCTTTTTAATATGCTGTCTAGGTTTGTCATCGCTTTTCTTCCAAGGAGCAAGTATCTTTTAATTTCATGGCTGCAGTCACCATCTGCAGTGATTTTGGAGCCCAAGAAAATAAAATCTGGCACTGTTTCCACTTTTTCCCCATCTATTTGCCATGAAGTGTTGGGACCAAATGCCATGATCTTAGTTTTTTGAATGTTGAATTTTAAGCCACCTTTTTCACTCTCTTCTTTCATCCTCATCAAGAGGCTCTTTAGTTCCTCTTCACTTTCTGCCATTAGGGTGGTGTCATCTGCATATCTGAGGTTGTTAATATTTCTCTCTGCAATCTTGATTCCAGCTTGTGATTCATCCAGCCCGGCATTTCCCATGATGTCCTCTGTATATAAGTACATGATGGCATGGCATTACTCAACACTTATTCTGAAATTGGCCTTTTCTCACTGGACCTTGTATCTTCCATCTATTCTTGTGGATAGTCACTTAGTGCAGTGTTTTTACTGTGGCTTTTATTCACTTTGTGTGAGCAGAGTAATGAGGAGATGCATCCAAGAAAATTTGGGGGCCTCAGGAGGGACTGGCTTTTCTTTTTAAAACATTTTTGATTTGGGGGACATGCCACGTGGCATGTGGGATATTAGTTCCCTGATCAGCGATGAACCTGTGCCCCCTACAGTGGAAGCTCAGAGTCTTAGCCACTGGGCCACCAGCATATTCAGGAGGCATCTGGTGTGAGCCCACCACCAGGACAAAGGAGAGCTGGTTCCTTTCCAGGTTATCTTCAAATAAATTTGGAAATTGCTTTTGGTTAAGGGCTAAGGGTCTGTCCACGTTCATGGATGTGTACAAAACAGCAGGCTCAGGCCTCTCAAATCCAGTGTCACTGACTGAATTTGCATTGATTTGTAAAAGAAACATAGTAAATAGTTTGAAGAAATTTTAGTCTGAATCTTATGATAGTTTTGATTTTGAAAAAATGTGTCTGCCTAGTGGAAAAAGTAGAACTTTGGTCAAAAGGTAAAGGTTACACTGTGGCAAAAATTTAAAACGTCATGTGAATAACCGTAGACACTTTACTGTCTGAGCCACCAGGGAAGTCCTTATATAAGCAACTGCTGCTGCTGCTAAGTCGCTTCAGTCGTGTCCGACTCTGTGCGACCCCAGAGACGGCAGCCCACCAGGCTCCCCTGTCCCTGGGATTCTCCAGGTAAGAACACTGGAGTGGGTTGCCATTTCCTTCTCCAATGCAGGAAAGTGAAAAGTGCAAGTGAAGTCGCTCAGTCGTGTCCGACTCTTAGCCACCCCATGGACTGCAGCCCACCAGACTCCTCCGTCCATAGGATTCTCCAGGCAAGAGTACTGGAGTGGGGTGCCATCGCCTTCTCTAAACTTCGTATAGATGAACTAAGTAAAGACCGTTAAATCCATATTAGCATTGCTCAAACTTTTAGGTCTTAAGATTCTCAAAAATTAATAGAGGACCTTGAAGAGCTTTTGCTCATATTAAGTAAACTTGTCAGTATTTATGATATTAAAAATTAAAAGTAAAGAGTTTTAAATATAGGAATACGTACTTATTAGCTATCATATCACCTCTGGAAAACTGTTCTGTGCTCATGACAGAATGTGAGTAACATTCTGAGTAACATCTGAGTATTATTATGATATTTGTTTTGACCTTGCAGACCCTACCCCACCTACCCAGTAAAGGCCTCAGGGATTCCCAGAAGTTGTAGTTACACTTTGAGAATCCCTGATCTCTGTACTCAGTAAAACTGCTATTTTAATCAATCCTAGAAGGCTTAACAACAACAAAAAAAGAAAACCCAGCTGATTTAAAGTTTATATGGATGAGCAAGGGGCCAAGAATAGCCAGAGATCATTTGTAAGGTGAATAAGGATGGGGAACTTGGCCTACCAGATATCAAGAATCATTAGAAAGCTGTATAAGCAACTAAGTATCGGCAAAAATTCAAACATCATTTCTCTAATATTTTTTTTGCTTAAAGACTTCTTTTTAATAAGAAAAGAGAAAAGCTACCTGTAACGTGGGTGTCCCTGCTGAATTTTAAGACATAGAATGAACATATGAGAGTCAACATCAGGTCAACAATTCATAGTCATAAATGGAATTCTAAGAAACTCCTCTCTCTAAGATTTTTAGCTGATTTAGAAAATAAACTATTGGGTTAGCCAAAAAGTTTGGATTTTTCTGTACTATCTCGTGGAAATATCTGAACAAACTTTCTGACCAACTCAGTAAAGCCAGGAAATTAAAATTTCATCAAAGTTAATTTTTTATGCCTAGTCACAGCATACCTTTTGATAAATTAAATTTGGAGGCTGAATCTGGAGCTTAAAAGATGGTTATACAACTTCTTGATTTTACCACTGAGAGAAATAAACCTGCAAATATGTCATTTTAATTTATGTAGGATTTGGTTTAAATAAAAAGGTTAAATTAAAACAATCACCTAAATTCCTTATGGTTGCCTCATGAGTCATATAGTTTATTATTACTTACAATAATGTTAAGGATTCTAAATGTAAAAATGGGTGTCTAATTAACTTGGATCATAATTTGGATCACTAGCATCTTTATAAATTTTGTCCTTCTAAATCTTGGAAAATATAAAAATTATGTGAGTCTATGCAGTTATGCTAACTAAACTGAGTAAAGTCATATTTCTTCATTAGATACTTATTATCAGCAGTTGTATTATTCTTTAGTGATACTTTAATTATGTCATGTAAAGTTGCTAACTTACTTTAGGATCTTGGACTAATCCAATACTGAGATAACAGTAGTCATTTTGTATCTGAAAGCCTCATGGAGGTTAAAATTCAGAGAGTGGGAGAAAATAAATTCTTAATTGCCATACAATCTTCAGATGATTTTTTTACAGTATAAAACAAATTTAATTGCAGGAATGCATGATGATTGTTTGCCATGAGCGTTTTGAACTTATGACAAGTCTCATTTTTTTGTTAAATTTGCATTTCCTGGAGAAACTGGTGTATAAAACCTTAATTAAGTATAAGTTCAAATGAGTTTTTAACCTATATATATATATTTACCATATATTTCTTCTTCACAAGACTCAAAATAAGATGGAAAGTCATTCCAAGTATTAAAGTGCTTATTCTAAAATAGTGCATCTTTGCATTAGCTTGGGAGAAGGCAATGGCACCCCACTCCAGTACTCTTGCCTGGAAAATCCCATGGCGGAGGAGCCTGGTGGGCTGCAGTCCATGGGGTCGCTAAGAGTCGGACACGACCGAGCGACTTCACTTGCACTTTTCACTTTCATGCACTGGAGAAGGAAATGGCAACCCACTCCAGTGTTCTTGCCTGGAGAATCCCAGGGACGGGGGAGCCTGGTGGGCTGCCGTCTCTGGGGTCGCACAGAGTCAGACACGACTGAAGCGACTTAGCAGCAGCAGCAGTATTTGCTTTAGCGTGTCTAAGAATCACCTGGAAAAGACCACAAATTACAAATGTTAGTGAAGATGTGGAGGAAGGGGAATGCTTGTACACTGCTGGTGGGAATGTAAATTGGTGCGTCTGTTACCAAAAGTTGGCCCTGGCTGCTTGCTCCTAAAAAACCAGTACAGAGGAAAGGTTGGGACTTTCTTGTGGTTCAATGGCTAAGACTCCCAGCGCAGGGAGCCTGGGTTGGATCCCTGGTTGGGAAACTTGATCCCACTAAGAGTCTGCATGCTGTAATTAAAGATCCCACATACCACCACTGAAAGATTCCACATAGCACAGGATGGTTGAAGATCCCTGCCTGCTGCAGCCAAGGCCTGGTACAGCTAAACAAATTTTTTAAAGAGAGAGAGAAGCAAGGTTGGTGAAAAGAAGTTTGCTTTATTCTGGATGCTGGCAGCCCATGGGGAGGTAAGAGCTTTTAGCTGAAGGGAGGAGTCTACGTGGAGAAACAGCATAGTCAGCTCTGACAGTCATCTTGAAATTGGTCCAGGGGTAGTCTTCTTGGAATTGTGGCAGTTTACATCATGGCTACAGTCTGGTCATCATGTGGTTAACTTCTTCCACCTGATAGAGCTTTCAGTATCTATAAAACAGCTCACAGGACATGGCTCAGAATATTATCAATAGCCCATGAAGAGGAACTAAATGTCTTTGACTTTTCTTAATGACTAAACCCATTATTTACTCTTGTTGGACTGCTTTCCTCTTCTCGACCCCATGGACTGTGGCCCACCCGTTCCTCTGTCTATGGGATTCTCCAGGCAAGAATACTGGGGAGGGGGGTGGTTGCCATTCCTTTCTCCACAGGATCATCCTAAGGCAATGGTCCATACAAAGTGTTTTAGAAAAAACTACTAGGCTCTTAATTCTTCCAGAGTGGTCCAACAGTGCAGTTAAAAACTGCTTTTGTTATTCCCACAGTATGAAAAACTGTCAAGACAGAAAAACTTCAGGGCAGCCATTAGAGTGCTTCTGCCGAGGAGTAATAAGTCATGCTCATATCTTGTACCCCAAGGGACACTTCACCTTTGTGGTATTCTTCCCCAAAGGGCATGATAAGTTCAACGTAGTTAAGAGAAACTTCAGAAAATCCTTAATTGAGGAACATTCTATAAAATACCTGACCAGTACTCTTCAAAAGTTGGAAAAAATAAGGAAATAAAGAAAACTACCATAGGTTGGAGAACATCAAGGAAACATGTCAATTAATACAATGTGGAATCCTGGCCTGGATTTAAAAAACAAACAAAATCATTCAGTAGTGGGAAAACTGTCAAAATGCAAATATAGTCTTCTTAGTCAATCTAGCTAAAGGTCTGTTCATTTTGTTTTGCTTTTAGGAGAACCAACTTTCAGTTTCATTGATTTCCTCTCTTCTATTTTCTATTTCATTTGTCTCTGCTTTGTGCATTTTGTGTCCTCAGTCACTTCAGTCGTATCTGACTGTTTTGAACCCCATGGACTGTAGCCCACCAGGTTCCTCTGTCCATGAGATTTTCCCAGCAAGAATACTGGAGTGGGTTGCCATTTCTTCCTCCAGGGGATCTTTTAGACCCATGGATCGAACCCACATCTCCCGTGTCTCCTGCATTGCAGGCAGATTCTATACAGCTGAGCCACCGGGGAGGCCCTTATCTCTGCTCTAACCTTTATTATTTCTTCTTCCTACTAGTTTTGGGTTTAGTTTGTTAATCTTTTCTAATTCCTTAAGGTGTACATTCAGGGTATTGATTTGATATGTTTCTTCCTTTTTAAGGTTAGCATTCACAGCATTAAATTTCCCCCTTAGCACTGTTTTCACTATATCTCACAAGTTTTCATCTTTTCATTGTATATTTCATTGTCATGCAAATGAAAACAGTGTTTTTCACTTGCATTCATCTCTAAGCATTTTCTTATTTCTGGTTCGATTTCTTATTTGACCTGTTGTTTGGTTAAAATGGTTAAAAGTGTGTTTAATTCCCACAATTTTGTGAATTTTCTAGTTTTCCTTTCGTTATTGATTTTAACTTCATTCTGTAATCACAGAAAATACTTGGTGTCCTTATCACCTTTAAAAAATCTATTTGAGAACTGACTTGTGGTCTAACACATGGTCTGTATTAGAGAATGTCCTACATGCAGGTGAGAAGAATGTTTATTCTGTTGTTGGGTAGAACGTTCTCCTTGTTAAAACTAATTGGTTTTTTGTGTTGTTCAAATTCTCTTACTTATCTTTTCTCTGGTTCTATCCATTATGGACAGTGTGGTACTGAAATCTTCAACTATTATTACAGGACTGTTTCTTCCTTCTTTTCCTTCAGTTTTTGCTTCATATACTTTGGAGGTTTGTTATTATGTCTGTAAATATTTGTGTTATCTTCTTGCTGTATTGAACCTTTTATGTAAATATAATCTTTGAACAGGAAGGAAGTGAAGAAATGGAAGCATTGATCCAATCTATTACAAAAACCAAGTAAGGAAGTAGACAAAAACTTATGTAACAGAAAAAGGCATTTTTAATCTGTGGATGTTAGCTCCTGTGCTAAGCTTAAGCTAATCTCTCAACCCAGTTGGACAATGGAAGCAGCAGATGTATTAAAATAAGAATAAATATTCTCCAATAATAAAATCCTCACATGGGGGTTTCTCGCCTTAAAAACTCTGTGCCTTGACTGAGATACTCACCAGCACTTGACTTTGGGGGAAGAGAACCTGTTACATTAGAGGAAGATTTTCTTAAAGTCTCTAGATTGTGAATTAAGCAAGATCTTCAACTCTTTGAGTGCATGAGATCTGTTTTTTTTTTTTTTTTTTTACTTCTGGAAGAAAGTATGAGTTGGTTGAGAGATGGAGAGTGGAGATTTTAGGAAAATTCTGCAACCCCAAAATTACTTTTTGAAAGAAGAAGTTTTATTTTGAAATCATTTCAAACTTACAGAAAAGTTGCAGGTATAGTACACAGGACTCCTATATGTCCAACCAGATTCCCCAAGTTTTAGTATTTTGCCACATCTACCTTATCGTCCTTATTATAATTTTCTCTCTCTCTCTCTGTATATGTGTAGTAGACATATTTGTTTTTTCCTGAACCATTTAAAAGTTAGGTTGCACACAGTGCTCCATTAATACATCAGTACTACCCTTTAATGCTTCAATTTTCTAAAAGAAAGGGCACTCTCCACAGTAAAACCAACCAACAAATCAGAAAATTAACATTGGAGCAATTTGACTCTCTAATTTATATACCCCACTCACATCACTATTATTCTGATATCTTCTATAGGTCCAAGATCCAATCCAGAATCACACATTTAGTTGTTATGTCTCTTTATTCTCCTTCAATATGCAACAGCTCTTTGGTCTTCCCTTGCTTTTTATCATCTCGACATTTTTTAAAGAGTGCAGACGCACACTCTAGAGCCCGTGCTCTGCAACAAGAGAAGCCACCGCAATGAGAAGCCCGAGCACAGCAATGGAGAGTAGACCCTGCTCACCACACCTAGAGAAAGCCCATGCGCAGCAATGAAGACCCAGCACGGCCAAAATAAATAATTAAAAAAGAGAGAAAATTGAAATAATGCAAGAAGACAAAAAAATTACAAAGGAAAGGCTAGGAAGGACTTTTACCAAAGATTTTGAGTGGAAAAGTTTACATTTCTGCAGGCAGAGAGTTCTGGAAAAAATAAGTACCCATACTAACGTAAGTCAGAAGTAATTCCTTGGGGCCACCGCTTTAGTGGGCTCAGAATCAAAACGCACCTCCAAATCTGTCCTCCTCTTATGGGAGCCAAAGAATTAGAAGGTCATTTCCACATTGGGCAGAACTCTTAGGTCACTCGGGTCTTCCTGTTTTCCGTACACTAGGTGGCACCCAAGGCAAGGGCTTGTCCCCATGGTCAGTTTGGGTAAGTTTTGGCTTATTCCTCTCTCTTCAAAAATATCTAATGGTGTGGGGATTACTAATCAAAGTGTGACTTCTTCCAACTCTCTCCCTGTAAATGTTACCTTGGGGCCATTTGGCATTTTTAATTAAATCCTTCCTTTCCCATCAACCTGATGTAGACCAGATGGAAAGCGTTTCTGGATGACACCCCATTCCCCCAGGAAAGGAGGGGAGGGAAGCAGGTGGACTTATAAGACTCCCAGGCACTTCCAGCCCTCTGTATGGTAGGGCAAAGGTTTAGGACAATGCATGCTTTGCCACAAGTGTAAGATTTTAGCACCAAAACATGCAGAAGTTTGGGGGAGGGCACACAGAGAAGATAAAGGGAAAACAAGAGGGTCTGCGCAGGGCCCTGCAGTGACCACTTCTTGTACATAAATCTATTCTCCAAGTACCTGCTAGAAGCTGAATTGTGTTCCCTTTAAATCCTGTATTAATGTACTAATCCCCAGTTATTTCAGAATGTAACTGTATTTGGAGATAAGATCTTTAAGAAGTAAGTTAAAATTGAGGTGATTAGGGTGTGTCCTAATCTTGGTAGTAGTCACTAATATGACTGGTATGTTTTTTACTTATTTCGTTGGCTGTGTTGCAGCATGTGAGATCTTTCTAGTTGCTGCAATGTGGGATCAAGTTCCTGGAGCCAGGGATCAAACCCTGGCTTGGATCAAACTCCATGCATTGGGAGCATGGAGTCATAGCCACTGGACCACCAGGGAAGTCCCTGGTATCTTTATAAGAAGAGGAAATCTGGACACAGACACGCACAGAAGAAAGATGCAGGGAGAAGACAGCCATCTATAGGCCAAGGGGAGAGGTCTCAGAAGAAACTAACCCTGTCCACTCCTTGATCTTGGACCTCTAGCCCCCAAAACTGTGAGAAAATAAATTTCTATCTTGTAAGTCATTCAGTCTGTAATATTTTGTTATGGCAGCCCAAGCAAGCTAGTACAGAATCTATTGCATCTGGAAGCAGATTCTGTAATTATATCACTTTTAAAGCAAAGTATTTTCCAAACAAGAGCTTTTCTGTACCTAGATACCTCTATGAAGGTCACAAAGTTAGTCAAAATATGTTTTTTAATTAAAGATGTCCACTCTGTTAATGAAGCAATATTGCCCTTCATTTCCAGTTGCTCCCAATCCAGTCATAATACTGCTAAATATTTCACAGTCACAACCTCGGGTTCTACCTTTTTCTCTCTCCCAGTGTACTAAGAAAACATTCCAAAGACTATCCGCTTTTTCTAAATGCTTTGAAAGGGTTTAAATAATATCATGTTTCCTGGTTGTTTGGTCTCATCTGACACAGTGATGACCTATTGCTGTTCTGTCCTTCAGTAGATGCCTGCAAACAGAGCAACTATCTTTCCTGTGTAGCCTAAGAGAGCCACGATGCTTTTGTGAAAAATATTACAAAATTTTATGGGACTCTGGCTCCACTATCTAGAACATAATATCTCTTCAAGGAAACAGCATCTTTCCAACAACTGAGAAAAAAACTATTTTCAAGGACTCCAGACATATTGCAGTTTCACAGATGTACTCTTTATTGGACATGATTGGAAATTTTCTCTTTTCTTTTCATGCATAAGAATAAGATAGACCTATGGCTAATGGGATTCCATATTCAAAACGTGTTGGGTTTCTTTGTGCATTTAAATGAACATGATTCATATGTATGAGTTACCATAACAGCATAAGGCACTTAACAAGCTTAGTAGTGCTGCCAGAGACATGGTGAGCAGGGGAATCAAATCCAAGTCAGAATAAGTATCTATTCCCATGGGGTTAAGTCACTACTATGTTGGATTTGTAGTGCCCAACTGTCCAGGCATTACAGGTGCCTGACCACCTCCAGGTGCCTGACTGTCCCCAAGTGCAGGGGGCTAAGGGTTTGTGACTTGCTGATAAATCGGGTCTCAGTAATGGCAATAAGGGCTTCCCTGGTGGCGCAGACAGAAAAGAATCTGCCTGCAATGCGGAAGACCTGGATTCGATCTCTGGGTTGGGAAGAACCACTGGAGAAGGGGATGGCTACTCATTCCAGTATTCTTGCTGGGAGAATTCCATGGACAGAGGAGCCTCATGGGCTATACTCCATGGGGTCACAAAGAGTCAGACAACCGAGTGACTAACGTTTCACTTCAATGGCAATAAACATGTCAACCTTGGGAAGGGGAAGCCCATGTGATTCAGCTGGGCTTAATTTAATTTATGAATCCATTGGGCAAGTACTGGAGTGACTGGGGAGGGAGGCTGACCGACATCCATGGAACAGGTCATCTTGTTCACCAGGTTATGGAGTGTCTCCTCCATTCTGAAGATTCTCAAGGTGAATAAATACTCTCATAGTCTAGACCCATTTTAAGAGGGTCTTAAATCCACCTACATATCTCTTCTCCAATCTTCCTTGTCATCGATTTTCTTATCTTGTCCCTTTCAAGTCCCCAGCCATAAAGTTAACAGTTTACCACGTTTTTGTGTGTCCCTGGGGGGCCTTACCTTGGAACATCTTCCCTAACAAGGAAAGTGGACAAGTTGTGCTACTTGAGTTCTGCCCACTAGGAGGATTTCCCCTCTCTGTGGTCTGTCAGGTGAATGTAATACATGACGCAGTAATACACTGCTGGCCGCTACCAGTGTTCTGTGCTGAGTATTCTGTAAAAAGTTGAAATGTTTTCTCTCTTGGCTCGCTGATCATAGGAAACTGTGAGGTCATTGGCGTTGGCTGAGGGATGGATGGCAGGGAATGAGAGTGGACATATTAGGAATGTAAACAGTTAGCTCGTGCAACTTTCATGCGTATTCAGACTTGAGCCTGGTCTTATAGGACTACTTCCACTTGATGGATGAAGTACCCTCTGTTTTATGGTTTGAGATCAGTTGGGGATGTATAATCACCAAGTGTTTCGTGGTTAAGTGTTGTTGTACTCTGCTGGAGTCCAGGAGCAAGCCAGGTGCTAGTTCCCCAAAGAGCCATTTGCTGAATTCGACATGCTTTCTAAATGATACTCTATTTATTAGGATAAAGTTAGCTGGCAACTTCAGATGATTGTACTTGCAGACTTATTGTATGTTTGTTTCTATCACACCAGAGTATCTCAAACCAAAGGCCACCAGCCCCATTCTTTACTTTGCTCTAACTAGTCAAATAGGAGATTTTTTCATGCCTCCATTTTTTTCCCCATCTGCCTCCCATCCCGATTTTAAAATTTTTTTAAAAAGAAGAAGAAAAGAAAGGAGGGAGTGTTAGAGAGTCCTTTAGGAAAATTTTGTATATTGGGTCCTGAATCCCATAAAACTGCCATATAACTATTTATCCTTCTCATGGGAAGCATATGGGATTAACAGACTGTGACAATGGTCTTTTATTTTTCCATAATATTTTAACTTCTATCTGTTAAAAGGCTTTCAAGACCAAAGAAAGTAACTTAAAGAAAGGAATTTATGTTATAAAACTTTTATTTGATCTAACATTTGATCTTGCTCTTTTGAGTTCAATGGCTTCATCTGGGGAGACATAGCAGTGACAGAATTCATACCTTTTTATTACGGAAAATTTCAAACATACATAAAGTAGAGAGCATAGTATAATAAGCCTCCAAGCACCTACTCCAGCTTCAACAGTAATCAACATTCTATTCTTGTCATTTATACTCTATCCTTCCCACCAGTATGTTTTTTCTTTTGCTGGAAACAATCTGATTGTGTTTGCTAAAACAATCTAAGACAGCATATAGTTCCACTTTGTAAATTCTTCAGTAATATAGACTAATTTTATAAACATAACATAACCACAATTTCATTATCATTCCCCCCAAATCAACAATTAACTACTTAATATCATCTAACAATTAGTCCATGTCCAGTTTTTCCCAGTGGTCTCAAAATGCCTTTTTATAGTTGGTTTATTTAATTTAGGATCTAAACAAGATGTACATATTGCATTTGGTTGTGTCTCTTAAGTCTCTCTCTCTCATTTTCTAAGGTAAATACAGTCTTTTCTGTTGAAGAAATTTGTGTTTTTTCTAGTTCCCAAAATAGGCATCAGGTTTCTAAATAGAAGGAAAAAGCCTTAGCCAAAGAGTCACATATTATTCAGACTAGTCTAAGAAAACTAATAACTTGAGTAAATGAACTTGAATAGATTAAAAGCCACATCAGAATAGAATTGTAGGCCTTCCCTGGTGACCCAGTGGTGAGGAGTCTGCCTGCCAATGCAGGAGACACGATCCCTAGTCGAGGAAGATGCTACATGTCACAGAGCGACTGGGCCCCTGTGCTGCAACTATGGAGCCTGTGCACTGGAACCCAGGAATAGTAACTACTGAGCCCACGCACTGCAATTGCTGAGGTCGGTGCCCTGGAGCCCCTGCTCTGCAAGGGGAGGGCCCCCCACAAGCCTGCACATAGCAACTGAAGGGTGGCACCCCACCCCCTTCATCGAAACTAGAGAAAAGCCCACGCAGCAGCAAAGACCCAGCACAGCCAGAGATAGAAAGAACAGGATTGTACCTTTTGGTCAGAAACATAGGAACCAAAGGCAAAAATCTGCCAAGCTTAAGGCCAATTAATATATATATACAAATATATATACACAACACTGTATTTTCCCCATTTTGCATTTATCTTGATATTGCATAAAGTGCATTGCCAAGCTAAAATACAAGCTTCCTGGGACTTCCCTGGAGGTCCAGTGGTTAAGATTATGCACTTCCAGTGCAGGGGACACAGGTTCAATCCATGGTCAGGGAACTAAGATCCCACAGGCTGTGCAGCCAAATAAATAAATAATAAAATAAGTACAAGCTTCCTAATTAAAAAAATAATGGCATATGAATTTCCCTTTGTTTTAAAGTCTTCCTTATACCTATTAATGGTATTTTGTTTTTGCCTTCACTTTGTATAGGACGTTGCTGCAACAATCACATGACTCTAAAGCAGAAGTTTGGGCACAAAGCCTGACAACCTTCAGCATGATGGCCGTAGTAAGGAGTTATTGCTTTTTTTTGTGGTTAAGTTTGTGTATATATTTTAATTGTGTATATATTTTATTATATCAAAAGTGTAAAACAAGGTACATTCAGGAGATACATCCGTACACTTTTCCTTATAGGTAATCATTTTTATTTATTAGTTTTTGGTTTATGCACTTTAAAATTTTGCATATATGTGTGTGTGTGTGTGTGTATGTATATATATATATATATATATACTTTTTCCATTCTTCTACAAAAAGTATAATACTATACATACTTTTCTGCATGTTGGTTTTCTGCACTTTTTTCCTGGAGGTCACTCTTTGGCAAGACATAGAAATATTCTCCTTTTTACAATTGATGGATACCCCACTGCATGTATGTACCACTGTTTATTCACCTGTCCTTTATAGATAGACCTGTGAGCTGTTGATTCTTGTATTATTACACGGTGTGCTGCAATAAATAGCCTTGAGCATTCATCATTTCAAGTTTTTGCCATTTTATCTTACGTAGAAGGGAGGTTTCTTGGGCATAGAATAAATGCACACATAATCTTGCTAGCTAATGTCAAATCTCCCTCTACAGTTGCACCATTTCTCATCTCCATCAGCAATACATGAAAGTACCTCTTTCTGCACAGTCTCACCAGCTTAGTGTGTTATCAAGTTTGAGATTTTTGCAAATCTGATAGATAAGTAGTGCTTATTTTAGTATTAATATACATTTATCTTACTATACAAGTAGCAAATCAAAGTTAAGCATCTTTTCATATACTTAAGAGCTATCTGTATTTACTTTTCTTTAACTTTCCCATTTACTACTGGATAATTACACTAAGATTTGAATTTCTTTTCAATATTTAGAAAAATTTTACATATTAGGGATATTGGCCTTTTGTGATATGAGTTACAATTTTGTCTTGATTTTTATTTAACTTTGACATTGCTCATGGTATTTCAGGCATGCAATTTTTTAACTTTTGAAAATTTCAGGTAGATAAATTTACCCATCTTTCTGTTACTGAATCCAGATATGGAATCAGAGGAAAGTCCTCCTCATTTCTAAGTTGTAAAAAAATTGACCCACGTTTTCCTCTAGTATTTGTATGACTTTCTATTTTTACATTTAGATATCTGACTCACTTGGAATTTATCCAAGTGCAAGTCATGAAGAATGGATCCAATTTTGACTTTATCCACTTGGCCATCAGTTGTTCCAACAGCATTTGTTTATCAAACACCAAATGTCTGTATACCTTTGGAATCTATCTTTAAATTTTATATCCTGTTAAATTAACTATATATCTATTTATGCACCATGTTTTAATAAAAGAATTTTTTTAAAAAAACTAAAGAAAGAAAGGAAAACGAGGTCGCTCAGTTGTGTCCAACTATTTGCAACCCCATGGACTGTAGCCTACCAGGCTCCTCGGTCCATGGAATTTTCCATGGAGTAGGTTGCCATTTCCTTTTCCAGGGTGTCTTCCCAACCCAGGGATCAAACCTGAGTCTCCCACATTGCAGGCAGAAGCTTTATGGTCTGAGCCACCAGGTTGGTATTATCTTTAGATTTTTATATCCTGTTCAATTAACTATATACCTATTTATGCACTAATACCATGTTTTAATAAGAGTTGTTTAAAAAACTACAGTTGATTTGCAATGTTGTATTAGTTCCTGATGTACAACAAAGTGATTCATACATATATACATAAATATATGAATAAATATTTTTCCCATTATGGTTTATTATAGTATATTGAATATAGTTCCCTGTGCTATACAGCGGGACCTTTTTGTTTACCTATTTTATACATTGTAGTTTGTATTTGCTTTTCCCAAATCCTTAATTTATCCTTCCCCCACCCCCTTTCGCTTTTGGTTACCCTCAGTTTGTTTTCTCTATCTGTGAGTCTGCATCTTCTCTTTTTCGGCTGTGCTGGGTCTTTGTTGCTGCGTATGGGCTTTCTCTAGTCTCGGAGATTGGGCGCTCCTCTCTAGTCGTGGAGTATGCGATTCTTGTTGCAGTAGCTTCTCATTGCAGAGCATGACCAGCTCTAGGCACATTTAGCTCTATTCATGTTGCTGCAAATGGTATTGTTTCATTCAATAAGAGAGTTTTAATAAATGTTTCAGTGTGAAGTAGGGCTAGTTTCCCATTTCTCTTCTTTAAAAGGAGATTTCTGGTTAGTTTTGTATTTATTTTCCAAAATAATATATAATCAACTTGTCTGGCTCCAGAAAAAAATAATAACCTGAAGATAATTCCCTGGTAGCTCGGCTGGTAAAGAATCCACCTGCGCAGGAGGCCCTGGTTCGATTCCTGGATCGGGAAGTTCCCCTGGAGAAGGGATAGGCTACCCACTACAATATTCTTGGGCTTCCCTGGTGGCTCAGACGGGAAAGAGTCTGCCTGCAATGCAGGACACCTGGATTCAATCCATGGGTTGGGAAGATCCCCTGGAGGAGGGCATGGCAACCCACTCCAGTATTCTTGCCTGGAGAATCCCCATGGACAGAGAGCCTGGCGGGCTATAGTCCATGGGGTCTCAAAGAGTCAGATACCACTAAGCACAGCACATAAGATAATTTTATTGGGATCACAAATTGCAACGTGTAGAGTATTGATCTCTTTCTGATATTGAGTCTTCTGATCAATAATATGGCATGTTTTCTCATTTTTTCAAATCTACTTTTTGTCCTGTAGGAATATTTTATAGTTTTCCTCAGGCAGGAGGCCCTGATTCGATTCCTGGGTTGTGAAGTTCCCCTGTAGAAGGGATAGGCTACCCACTCCAATATTCTTGGGCTTCCCTGGTGGGGAATTACACCTTATTACACAATCCTCATTACACAATTCTCATTAAATTTGTGTCTGCATTTTATTTCATTTTGCTTTTGCTGTTGTGAATGGAATCAGGACTCTCTTTTTCCTTTATTTTTTACAAGTGATTACTATTTCTTCCAAGTGGTTACAAAGCTCTTTATTTCTATATGCTAATTTTATAACATGCTACTTGACAAAATACATTTATTCTTCATAGGAATAAATTTTCCACTTATCATAAGTTTCCTACAACTATATCATTTGCACATGAACATAAATTTACTTCTTCTTTTTCCATTCTTAGTTTCTAATTGTTTTCTCTTATGTTAAAATAGTGGACATCCTTGTCTTCTCTATGATTTTTGCGATGAGTTCCAAGACTATTTGTCTGATACCAGCTGTGTGCCCTACAATTCAATTCAGTTCTGACACCAGCTACCCACAGTTAGTGAAGATTCCACAGGTTAAGGCTTTCAGTCCCACAAGGCTGCTCCCACAGCAGGTCCTGGGGGTCCCCAGCCCACCCACACTTCTGCCTGGCTGGATACAAATTTGGGACTTCCCACAACATCTTCAAGTGGAAAATTCATTAGATCCACTCACAGAACTCAGGAAAGTGCTATACTTACACCATTTTATTACAAAGGATATTAATGAACAGCTAGAGGAAGAGATACTACCCTCCTAGACTATTAAGATATTCCCAGCTGAGGAAGCTCCCTTAGCATGCTGGCCCTGAGTTTTTAAATCGCTAGTTTGGTGATTGAACTCAATCTCCAGTCCCTCTCCGCTTCTTGAAGTTGAGCATAGGAAAGTTACAATGCTCTAATCAGGTGGTTTGGTTCTTCTGGCCCCAGCCTTCATCCTGAAGCTACCAAACCCCTCTCTGCTATAAATCATCACCATGAAACCTGTCATTAGCATAAACTCAAGTATCAAGTTTATATATAAAATCACTGCAGATGGTGACTGCAGCCATGAAATTAAAAGACGCTTACTCCTTGGAAGGAAAGTTATGACCAACCTAGATAGCATATTCAAAAGCAGAGACATTACTTTGCCAACAAAGGTCCGTCTAGTCAAGACTATGGATTTTCCTGTGGTCATGTATGGATGTGAGAGTTGGACTGTGAAGAAGGCTGAGCGCCGAAGAATTGATGCTTTTGAACTGTGGTGTTGGAGAAGACTCTTGAGAGTCCCTTGGACTGCAAGATCCAACCAGTCCATTCTGAAGGAGATCAGCCCTGGGATTTCTTTGGAGGGAATGATGCTAAAGCTGAAACTCCAGTACTTTGGCCACCTCATGCGAAGAGTTGACTCACTGGAAAAGACTCTGATGCTTGGAGGGTTTGGGGGCAAGAGGAGAAGGGGACGACAGAGGATGAGATGGCTGGATGGCATCACTGACTCGATGGACGTGAGTCTGAGTGAACTCCGGGAGTTGGCGATGGACAGGGAGGCCTGGCGTGCTGCGATTCATAGGGTCGCAAAGAGTCAGACACGACTGAGCGACTGAACTGAGCTGATATAAATTCAAGTATTGAGTTTATAAATTCAAGTATCAAGGGGGTTGTTATGAGTAACAAGACACCCCTATCACTCAGGAAATTCCAAGGATTTTTGAAGTTCTGTGCCAGGAATCTGAGGAAAAAAAAATTTTTTTTTTAATTATATCACCAGTAGGAAAGCCTCTAGGGTTTGCCCACTAATTAATTTGGGGCCAAGATATTGTAAAGGAAGTATCCCTCAATTTGTTTTTATTGAGTCTTTAACATGAATGGGCTTTGAATTGTGTTGAAGGCCTTTTCAATATGTACGGAGATTATCATTTCCTCCTTAGGTACATAAATTTGATACATTATGTTAACAGATTTCCTAGTATTGAATGATCTTTATATTCCTGAAATAAATCCCATCTAGTTATATGTATTTATTTAATGTGTTATTAATATATGCTTACTAATATTTTACCTTTTTTTATTCATTTACTATCAATGTTGTATTTACTCCACAAAAAGAAATTGAAAGTGTTTCTTCCTCTTCTATGCTCTAGAATGCTTTAAGTGGCATTCAGTTATCTTATTTATTTCATCAAGATTTTCATATTTATTTGCATAAAACTGTACAAATTAATAGGCTCTGTTTTGATGGCCCTGTCTGGCTTGTCATTAGTTTGTATGTTTTATACTTTATTTTAAAAATTAAATTATTCAATAGTTTGTGTACATTGTTAGTGTTTTCAAATAAGCCTTTTGATTTCTGTATTACTTTTACTCTGTTTTATCAGTTCACTAATTTTTCACTCTTATTAATTCTTTGCTTGTGCTTTACTTTGGTTTTCTTTGATCTTTTTCTATCTTTGTGACATCAATGTTTCATTTACTTACTTTCATATTCATTGATAAAGATATCCAACATAATGAATTTTCCTCTGATAACTCTTTTTTTGCCATAGACCATTTATTCAGATGTAATGTTTACACTATTAGCAGTAGTATTTTCAAGAGTTCTAAATTTTTAATTTTTCCTTCATCGAAGGAATCATTTAAAAGTATGTGTATTAAAACTTTTTTCCAAGTGGCAGAGACTTTATTGTTATCATCAATATCTAGCATTGTACTCATAGAACACAGCCTGTTATTTGCATTTAAATTTTTTACATTATTTTATTTTATTACTTTTAATTGAGGTATAGTTGATTTACAATATTATGTTAGTTTCAGGTATACAGCATAGTGATTCATAGTATTTTTACATATTATATTCCACTAAAAGAGCTGACTCATTGGAAAAGAACCTGATGCTGGGAAAGATTGAGGGCAGGAGTAGGGGGGTAACAGAGGATGAGATGGTTGTATGACATCATCGACTCAATGGGCACAAGTTTGAGCAAACTTCAGGACATAGTGAAGGACAGGGAAGCCTGGTGTGCTGCATCAGTGTACGGGGTCGAAAAGAGTCAGACACGACTGAGCGACTGAACAACAGCAACAAAAAGTTGTTACAAGATAATGGCTGTAATTTCCTGATACCTGTCACTTATCTATTTTATACAGAATAGTTTGTATCTTTTAATCTCATACCCTGTCTTGCTGTTCCCTTTTTCCCTCTCCTTAATGGTAACCACTAGTTTGTTTTTTATATCTGTGAGTCTTTTTCTGTTGCTACATACATTCGTTTTATTTTTTAGATTCCACTTATCATACAGTATTTATCTTTCTCTGTCTGACATTTCACTAAGCACAATATTCTTTAGGGCCATCCATGATGCTGCAACTGGCAGAATTTCATTCTTTTTTGTGGCTGAGTAATATTCCATTGTACATATATATCACATCTTCTTTATCCATTTGCTGTTGATGGGCACTTGGGTTGCTTCCATTTCCTGGCTATTGTAAATAGTGCTGCAGTGAACACTGGGGTGCGTGTATATTTTTGAATTAGCATTTTGTTTTTTTTCCAGATATATACCCAACAGTGGAATTGCTGGATCATATGGTAGCTCTATTTTTAGTTTTTTGAAGATGTGCCATACTGTTCTATAGTGGCTGCACCAATTTACATTCCCACCAGTTGTGCACAAGTATTCTTTTTTTCTCCATATCCTCTCTGATACTTGTTATTTGTAGACTTTTTGATGACAGGTATGAGGTGATATTTCACTGTTGCTTTGATTTGCATTTTTCTAATTATCAATGTTTGTTGCCAGTTTTCTTTATGTCTTAAGATGTCCATTTTCAGGAACATTCCATGTGTACTTCAAAAGGAGGTATATTCATTAATATAGGTATTCCGAATTTGACATAAATTTGTAAGAGTTACCATACTGATTATGCTGTTTAGGTCAGTGATACTCAAAGCAGCCAGTCTACTATGTCACTAAGCATACAATAGTTCAGCTGATTTTTTTTTTCTTTTTTGGTGGCAAGACTTTCCAAATGAAGGAAGTAGTGCATTGATTTATATTCTGGAGCAAGCTTCTTATCTCACTGCATCTGGTAACCACAGTTCATGAATTGGCAGCAGTCTGTAACCACATTTTCAATAGCACTGGATAAGGTTTCCTAAATCCTTATTCATAATTTATCCACTTGCTTTGTCTTGGAATGAGCTTAATGTATCAATCTTTTCTTTTGTTAATGTGTTTCTGTTTTTATTCAGTGGAAGCTGACTCTGTTATTGACTACATATCTCCATTTTTAAATTAGCCATTAACATTTCTTAAAGCCCTCCTTTTTCTTTTTAAAGTCTTTTGGTCAGAATTCTATCTTGACAGATACCAACATCATGACCCTTGCTGTTTTGTGTTTTACATCTTGCCTGGTATAAATTTATCCATTCTCTTATTTTTAAGCATTCTAATCTCTTTGTTTTAGGTGTGTTTTTAAATAACATAGGATTGGACTTTGCTTCGTTTGACAATTCAAAAATCCTTTCATGTAATATGTGAGTAAGCCTCATTTATAGCATTGGTAAAAATAAGTTTTTAATTATAAACTATTTTACCATATAGTCATCTCTCTCTTTGTTTTAAAAAATATTTCTCTTGACTTGGAAAGGAGACAAGATGGCAGAGTAGAAGGACCTTGAGCTCACCTCCTCCCACAAGAACACCAAAATCAAAACTAACTTCAGAACAACCACTGATAAAAAAAGACTTGAACCTACCAAAGAAAGACATCCCACATCCAGAGACATGAAGAAGAAGCTCAACAAGATGGTAGGAAGGATGCACTCATCATATAATCAAATCCCATACCCCTTGGGTGGGCGAATCACAAACTGGAGAATAATTATATTAGAGAAGTTCTCCAACAGAAGTGAGAGCTATGAACCCCATATCAGGCTCCCCAGACTGGGGGTCTGGTATGGGGAGGAGGACCCTCCAGAGCATTTAACTTTGAAGTTAAATGGGGCTTGAATGCAGGAGTGCCACAGAACTGGAGGAAGCAGAGACTCCACTCTTGCAGGGTGCATGCAAGTTCTCGTGCACCCCAGGAGCCCAGGGAAAAGCAGTGACTTCATTGGAGCCTGAGCCAGACCTACATGCTGGTCTTGGGGAGTCTTCTGGGGAGGGAGAAGATGTCTGTTTTTCTCTCTGGAGTCATAAAAGTTGGTGACAGAAATATCAGGAAGTCTTCATCTACTTGAACTCTTGTTGGAGGCAGATATCTTGCTTGGGTTGTTGTTATTCAATCTCTCAGCCATGTCTGACTCTTTGTGACTCCGTAGATTGAAGCACACCAGGCTTCCCTGTCCTTCACCAACTCTCAGAGTTTGCTCAAACTCATGTCCATTGAGTCAGTGATGGCATCCAACCATTTCAGCCTCTATCGTCCCCTTCTCTTCCTGCCTTCAATCTTTCCCAGCATCAGGGTTTTTTCCAATGAGTCAGTTCTTCACATCTGATAGCCAAAGTATTGGACTCTCAGCTTCAGCATCAGTCCTACCAATGAATATTCAGGACTTATTTCCTTTAGGATTGACTGGTTTGCTCTCCTTGCAGTCAAGGGACTCTCAAGAGTCTTATTCAGCACCACAGTTCAAAAGCATCAATTCTTTGGCACTCAGCCTTCTTTATGATCCAACTCTCACATCAGTACCTGACTACTGGGAAAACCACAGCCTTGACTATGTGGAGCTTTGTTGGCAAAGTGATGTCTCTGGTTTTTAATACACTGTCAGGTTTGTCATAGCTTTTTTTCCAAGGAGCAAACATCTTTTAATTTCATGGCTACAGTCACCATCTGCAGTGATTTTACAGCAAAAGAAAATAAAGTCTCTCATTGTTTCCATTTATCCCCCATCTATTTGCCGTGAAGTGATGGGACCAGAGGCCATGATTTTCATTTATTGAATGTTGAGTTTTAACCCAGCTTTTTCACTCTCTTCTTTCACGTTCATCAAGAAGCTCTTTAGTTCCTCTTCACTTTCTGCCATTAGTGTGGTGTTATCTGCATATCTGAGGTTATTGATATTTCTCCTGGCAATCTTGATTCCAGCTTGTAACTCATCCAGCCGGCATTTTGCGTGAGGTACTCTGCGTATAAATTAAATAAGCAGGATGATAATATACAGGCTTGACATACTTCTTTCTCAATTTTGAATCAGTTCATCGTTTCATATCTGGTTCTAACTGTTGCTTCTTGACCTGCACACAGGTTTCTCAGGAGGCAGATCAGGTGGTCTGGTATTCCCTCCTCTTTAAGAATTTTCCACAGTTTGCTATGATTCACACAGTCAAAAGCTTTAGCATAGTCAATGAAGCAGAAGTAGATTTTTTTTTTTCTGGAATTCCCTTGCTTTTTCTATGACCCAGTGGATGTTGGCAATTTTATGTCTGATTCCTCTGCCTTTTCTACATCCAGTTTGTATATCTGGATGCTCTTAGTTCATATACTGTTGAAGCCTAGCTTGAAGGATTTTGAGCATTACCTTGTTAGCATGTGAAATAAGCGCGATTGTGTGGTAGCCTGAACATTCTTTGGCATTGCCCTCTTTTGGAATTGGAATGAATTAGCACCAAGACCTGGCCCCACCAGTCAGGCCCCAGTGCCTTCGGCCAAACAACCAACAGGGTGGGAACACAACCCCACCCACCAGCAGACAGGCTGCCTAAAAACTTCCTGAGCCCACAGCCACCTCTACACACATCCTTTGACATGGCCCCGCCTACTAGAGGCCCAGGACCCGGCTCCATTCACCAGTGGGTAGGCACCAGCCCCTCCCACCAGGAAGCCTGCACAAGTCTCTGAACCAGCCTCACCAACCAGGAGGGAGCCACCAGAAGCAAGAAAACTACGATCCTTCAGCCTTCAGAACTGAGTCTACAAATGCAGTTCAGAACCTACCCTGGGACCAGCTGATCCCTGGCTCTTGCGTGATGAGAGGCGACAAATACGATGTTCCCTACAGAGGGCAGTTCTCCAAGGTCAAGAAACATAAATAACCTTCCATATACATAAAATACAAATAGAAATTTAGACAGAATGAGTTGGCAAAGAACTATGTTCCAGATGAAGGAACAAAATAAAACAGAAGAACAACAAAGTGATGTGGAGCTAGACAATCTACCCAAGAAAGAGTTCAGGGACAGTAACTGTAAAAATAATCAAAGAACTCAGGAAAAGAATAGATGCACATGGAGAGAAGTTACAAGAAGTTTTTAACAAAGAGTTAGAAAATATTAAGAACAACCAGTTGAAAAATACAATAACTGAAATGAAAAATACACTAGAAAGAATCGAGAGCAGAATAAATGAGACAGAATGAATAAGTGCTCTGGAAGACAGAATGGTGAAAATTACTGCCACAGAACAGAATAAAAAGAAATGAAGACAGTCTAGGAGATCTCAGGACAACATTAAACGCACCAACATTCAAATTATAGGGGTCCCAGAAGGAGAAGAGAGAAATGGCCTGAGACAACATTTGAAGAGATAATAGCTGAAAACTTCCCTAAGATGGGAAAGGAAACAGTCACCCAAGTCCAGTAAGTGCAGAGAGTCCCATTAAGGTTTAACCCAAGGAGGAACATGGTGAAACCCATAGTAATCAAATTGACCAGAATTAAAGATAAAGAGAAAATATTAAAAACAACAAGGGAAAAAATAATAAATGACATATAAGGGATTCCCCCATAAAGTTATCAGCTGACTTTCCAGCAGGAACTCAGCAGGCCAGAAGGAAGTGGCACAACATATTTAAAGTGATGAAGACAAAAACTTACAACCAAGAATACTCTACCCAACAAGACTCTCATTCAGATTTTGGTGGGTCTCAGGACTGTTTGAATAATTTAAAACTCTTTCCTACAAGCAGAGGACAGGAAGAGTATGAATAATATCTTGATAGTACTTGGCAAAGACTTTGATAGGGAAAGAAGCAAATAAACCCCTTTTGATCAATCTGTGCCTCTGAGTGAGGTTTCAATTTCCATTCTATTATGTAATATGAAATCAAAGCATGAGGTCTTGTTTATGGGGGAGGGTGTGGTACTCCCAGATTCTGAAATGAGATCTGCTGTATGAAGCTGTTGCTCTCACTTTTTAATCACCTCTTTCATGTTTACACACAATTTTTTTAACCATATGGTAATGCAGTATTTATTCTGTCCATTAGTAACTACTATTGATAACATTGTAATACTATTAGAACTTAATATAAAAGTTCAACCTACTTTTTTTTTTTTTACATTTCAACACTGGATATTAATCAGAAAGACAGTATAAATTAGTATGGTTGAAATCTTTGTCAAAAATTTATAATAAATGTTTGGTATTAGTCCACATACAGTTAAGTTTTTGGTGTAAAGTTATTTGGCTTCAAGAAAGAACATTTGGTTTACTTCACTAACAGGAATATCTCTTAGTGCTGGGATGGCCTCTTCTTGGTCTTTCTGGTGCTGTTGATTTTTGGCATAGTCATCTGTGATACTATGAATGGAGTCGAGTAGAGAGGTACTCATCATGTTTATTCCAAATAAGAGGATATAACCGATGACTACGGTAATGAGGAGATACACAGGCAGAACAACAGCCCAATACTTTTGAGGCCAATAAGTTAAGCCTAAGGATTTTAGCCAAGATTCAGGAATAAAAGCCCACACAAGATACAGTATGAAGCCAAACTGGGAGCTTAAGAAAAGAACCAAGCCATAAATTGCTCTTTCTGGCAATGGTGAATTTTCCACCATTTTCCCCATGGCTTTAGATATTCTTGGGTCCTCCAAGCGCCGACTCCTACACACAATTTTGAGTGATAGCAATGGTCCCTACCTTGTTTCTGTCTTTATGGGAGTATACTTAATGTTAAACCATTTAATATGATGTTTGCTCTTCAGTTCAGTTCAGTTCGGTCGCTCAGTCATGTCCGACTCTTTACGACCCCATGAACTGGGGGTTCAAAAGCACGATACTTTTGAACTGTGGTGTTGGAGAAGACTCTTGAGAGTCCCTTGGACTTCAAGGAGATCCACCAGTCCATCCTAAAGGAGATCATTCCTGGGTGTTCATTGGAAGGACTGATGTTGAAGCTGAAACTCCAATGCTTTGGCCACCTGATGTGAAGAGCTGACATTTGAAAAGACCCTGCTGCTGGGAAAGATTGAGGGCAGGAGGAGAAGGGGACAACGGAGGATGAGATGGGTGGATGGCATCACTGACACAATGGAGATGGCATCACTGACACAATGGAAATGGGTTTGGGTGGACTCCGGAAGTTGGTGATGGACAGGGAGGCCTGGCGTGCTGTGGTTCATGGGGTTGCAAAGAGTCGGACACGACTAAGCAAATGAACTGAACTGAACTTAGTTTCTCAGAAAAAGAGAATAAAAGACTCTTCATCATAGTTAGGAAATAGCCTTTGTCTCTTGTTTTACTTAGTGTTTTTTCCAGAAGCTCTTCTTGACTTTTCTTAGCTGTTGTATAATTGTACAGTTTTCAACTTGATTTTCATCCATGTGATTAATTAGGTTGAGGTTTCCTAATTTTTGACTATCTGTAAGGGGCCAAAGTAATTTTTATTTTTAGGTTTATTCTTAGGTGGTTAATAGTTTTTGCTGCCATTGTGAATAGAATCTTATTTTCTATTACATTTTCTAATTGGTTATGGCTGGTATATAGGAAAGCTATTGATTTTTTTTTTTACGTTGATCTTGTATGTGGTCACCTTGCTGAATTTTCTTATTAATTCTAATAGTTTGTCAATTGATTTTCTTGAGTTTTTCTATGTAGCGATAGTGTCATTTGCAAATAATCACAATTTGCCTCTTCTTTTCTAATGTTTATACCTCTTATTGCTTTCCTTCTCTTTTTGAATTAGAGAAAGTAAATGATACCATTTGAATAGTAGCGGTGATAAAAGTCATTCTTGTCTTGTTTCTGACTTCAATTGGAATGTGTGTCTATTACTTCACCATTAAGTATGGCATTTGCTGTAAGTTTTTATCATTGTTTTATTAAAAACAAACAATGCATCAAATTAAAGCTGTTCTTTTTCTACATGCTAGGAAATTTTTTCTTTTATATCATTAGTGGATGTTGAATTTAAGACAGTCATTTAAATTTTTTATTTATTAATATAATAAGTTAAATTGATATATAACCTAATGCTGAGCCATCTTAGCAATGCTGGGATAAATCCTCTTTGAGCTTGATGAATTACTCTTTCAATACACTGCTGGATTTAACTTTTAAGATTTAATTTAAGATTTTTGCTTCATTGCTCTTATGTGGGATCATGTACATATATTTTTTCTCTTGCCCTTACCTGGCTTTGGCTTCAGGATATGCCAGTCAGTAAAATGTGTTGTGTGGCTTTCCATCTTTTTCTTTCTTTTCTTCTCATTTCTAGCTTCCTTTCTTTCTTTAATGACAACTTGTTTTTTATACTTAAAGGCTGCTGAGAAACGATTACTAGTCCTATTAAAGAAAATCTAACATCTTAATTGAAAACTATGGTAACTATATGTACTCATTAACTACTACTGAAGTTTTCTAAAACAACTTGAAAACATCATGTGCGTGTTTAATTTCAGTACAATGGTTTCAAGACCAAGTATACATGTTACATGCATTAAGGCCAGATTATAAATGATTGTCATCACCATCATCATTATCAATATCACCTTCACATTTTCTTTTAACTTGTTTGATGACTCATTCTCACTTCCACTGTATAATCATAAGGGATTTGATTTAGGTCATACCTGAATGGTCTAGTGGTTTTCCCTACTTTCTTCAATTTAAGTCTGAATTTGGCAATAAGGAGTTCATGGTCTGAGCCACAGTCAGCTCCTGGTCTTGTTTTTGCTGACTGTATAGAGCTTCTCCATCTTTGGCTGCAAAGAATATAATCAATCTGATTTCGGTGTTGACCATCTGGTGATGTCCATGTATAGAGTCTTCTCTTGTGTTGTTGGGAGAGGGTGTTTGTTATGACCAGTGCATTTTCTTGGCAAAACTCTATCAGTCTTTGCCCTGCTTCATTCTGTATTCCAAGGCCAAATTTGCCTGTTACTCCAGGTGTTTCGTGACTTCCTACTTTTGCATTCCAGTCCCCTATAATGAAAAGGACATCTTTTTGGGGTGTTAGTTCTAAAAAGTCTTGTATGTCTTCATAGAACCGTTCAACTTCAGCTTCTTCAGCGTTACTGGTTGGGGCATAGACTTGGATTACTGTGATATTGAATGGTTTGCCTTGGAAACGAACAGAGATCATTCTGTCATTTTTGAGATTGCATCCAAGTACTGCATTTCGGACTCTTTTGTTGACCATGACGGCTACTCCATTTCTTCTGAGGGATTCCTGCCCACAGTAGTAGATATAATGGTCATCTGAGTGAAATTCACCCATTCCAGTCCATTTTAGTTTGCTGATTCCTAGAATGTCGACATTCACTCTTGTCATCTCTTGTTTGACCACTTCCAATTTGCCTTGATTCATGGACCTGACATTCCAGGTTCCTATGCAATATTGCTCTTTACAGCATCAGACCTTGCTTCTATCACCAGTCACATCCACAGCTGGGTATTCTTTTTGCTTTGGCTCCATCCCTTCATTCTTTCTGGAGTTATTTCTCCACTGATCTCCAGTAGCATATTGGGCACCTACTGACCTGGGGAGTTCTTCTTTCAGTATCCTATCATTTTGCCTTTTCATACTGTTCATGGGGTTCTCAAGGCAAGAATACTGAAGTGGTTTGCCATTCCCTTCTCCAGTGGACCACATTCTGTCAGATCTCCTCACCATGACCCGCCCATCTTGGGTTGCCCCATGGGCATGGCTTAGTTTCATTGAGTTAGACAAAGCTGTGGTCCTAGTGTGATTAGATTGACTAGTTTTCTGTGAGTATGGTTTCAGTGTGTTTGCCCTCTGATGCCCTCTTGCAACACCTACCATCTTACTTGGCTATGTCAAGGCTATGGTTTTTTCTGTGGTCATGTATGGACGTGAGAGTTGGACTGTAAAGAAGGCTGAGCACCGAAGAATTGATGCTTTTGAACTGTGGTGTTGGAGAAGACTCTTGAGAGTCCCTTGGACTGCAAGGAGATCCAATCAGTCCATTCTGAAGGAGATCAGCCCTGGGATTTCTTTGGAAGGAATGATGCTAAAGCTGAAACTCCAGTACTTTGGCCACCTCACGTGAAGAGTTGACTCATTGGAAAAGACTCTGATGCTGGGAGGGATTGGGGGCAGGAGGAGAAGGGGACGACAGAGGATGAGATGGCTGGATGGCATCACTGACTCGATGGGCGTGAGTCTGAGTGAACTCCCAGAGTTGGCGATGGACAGGGAGGCCTGGCGTGCTGCGATTCATGGGGTCGCAAAGAGTCGGACATGACTGAGTGACTGATCTGATCTGATGACTCATTGGAAGTCTTTTATGATCATGTCATGTTAGTGGTAATAATAGTGGTTTTGGACACTATTAATGATGGATTAATCCAAATATGGTGAACTGCTGGTGTTGCAAGAACTGATGCTTTTACAGCTGGGGACTGTGAAGCAGGAATCTGTACTGTACACCTTGGCTCTGTGAGGGACATTGGAGTCCCTACCTTAGTTGAGGGCTTCCCTGGTGGCTTAGCTGGTAAATAATTGATCTTAGTTGAAACAGACATGATTTGTGGGATTGGGTGACTGGAGTGGGAGTACTTGGTATGCCAACAACTGAGCCAACATTTACCTGTGGAATTGTTACTCTACCTGCAGAGTATATGTCTTTATTTGGTAAAGATTAAAGTCTATAGGTTGGAACAGCCAAGCAATATCTATCAAGTGGCAATTTGCTGCTGCTGCTAAGTCATGTCAGTCGTGTCCAACTCTGTGTGACCCCATAGACGGCAGCCCATCAGGCTCCTCTGTCCCTAGGATTCTTCAGGCAAGAATACTGGAATGGGTTGCCATTTCCTTCTCCAGTGCATGAAAGTGAAAAGTGAAAGTGAAGTCGCTCAGTTGTGTCCAACTCTTTGCAACCCCATGGACTGTAGCCTACCAGGCTCCTCCGTCCATGGGATTTTCCAGGTAAGAATACTGGAGTGGGTTGCCACTGCCTTCTCCAAGTGGCAATCTAGGGCCTGAATATGGCTTGATTGATTGCAAAAGAGTTTGATTTCTTTCTTCAAAGTCTAATACAAAAATCTCTCGGGGAAGGAGAGGTAAAAGATTGGTTAGCACAGCACTGGATTGCCAATTACACATCATGAGCATCAACAGTAACTCTCTTAGAAATTTTTGCATCATCTAAAATTGTGGTCACAAATTGAAAGGCAAACTCCAACATCTGATTTACAACTTTTACCTCATATTCTGTAATCTCCATGTCCTTCAGGATTTGTGCCATCATCTCTGCATCTTTCAGCATGCTCTTGGGAGAAGGCATCTTGCCAAACTCCATATAATATCCATCGATCAGACTTTTCGAGTTAAATCACTCACATGAACGTATTTCAGTGGTTTTGATGCAAGTCCTTTGCCTAGTGCCTGGTTTACCTTGCCTAACCTACCCTCCATCTCTGCCCTGTCGTGCACCCTGACCAGTGAGCAGGATGTTCAGCCTTTTCTTATTCTCTTAAATAGATTCTATAATGTGAAAATTATGTATCCTTCAAATGTGTTTTTCTCTTTATTAGGCTCTGATATCATGCTACTTTCCTGCCTTGAGGAAATTTCATCTTATATGCTCTAAAGTCAACTTATTTATTTATAAATGAGGAATAATCTTTCCCCTGAAGGTCAACTAGAACTCACCTATTTTAAATTCTCAGCCTGTTACCTTTTAACTTTGTCATTCAATGACAATATTTTCAGTTTTTCTATGGTTATTGCCCCATTTGGTTTTCTAATTCTTTTTGGAACAATTTTGGCTACTTTTTTTAAAAACTGGAAAACATAACTCGGAACTATGAGCTTTAACTGGTAAAGAAATTGGTATCATAACAGGCAAAAATTTGGTATTTATTTTGGGGCAGTGAAAATCCAGGTAATCTTAAAGGTAGCCCTTGACCTGCTGCAACTGATTATCACTTGCAATCACTTATCACTTGAATGAACGATGAAGGCAAAGTGTTGGTGAACTAAGTGGCCTCTGCCACAGAACAGTATGGAGGGAATAAGGGATTCGTGAACACAGTAAAGAGGAATTTCTTTCTGAACAGAGTCAAAAAAATAAAAAGAAGACAAGAATGTGAAACTCAATACCCTAAAATTTTGATTCAAGACAAGTCCCAAACCATTGACTTTCTATGTCTATCATAAAAATAATTTATCTCTTGCAGTCATGGGGCTGATAGTAACTGAAAATCAAATCCAAAGTGTGATATTGAGGATTACTGTAGTATAATACCAATTAAATTCACAGCCTTGCCACTCTGTTATGTGAATGTCAGAGTGTTGACCAGAAAAGAAAGCAGTCAGCTAACTCAGAGCATCTAAAATCCTACCCGCCTTGAGTCTCCCCGGCCAGTGGAAGAGGCTTCTCTTCCCCTGCTGAGGCTAATGGGTGACTTCTGACAATCCTTGTCAGCAGGAGGAAATAGTGACACAGTTCTATGAAAGCCTTCTGTTGACCCCTTCTGGTAAATCAAGGTAAATTCCATGAAAATACACGTGAGTGATGTTTCTGCAGAGCCAGTGTTCTAGACGGTATCACAATGTCCTTTCCTAAGTACCAGTTGCTTCACCTTATACCCTCCTACCATATGAAAGTGACAGAATGCTATATTTTACTGATTCATATTTAAAAAAATAAAATGTTGTTGAGGCAAAATTCATATAACATAAAATTAATTATTTTAAAATGAACAAGTCAGTGGCATTTAGTTCATTCACATACCTTTGAATGTGATTCCATATCTTTGAAATGGAATTTATGTTATAATCCATGATATGCTATAGTTTAATTGGTAATGTTTCATAAAATTCTTCATAGTGGAATATAAATAAAGGTGCACCTTTCAGTTTATGGTGTCTTAGAGTAGTTGAATTTGGGTACTTGGTGGTTTTCTTGGATTTTTGAGGAAGCACACTTTATATTTGGATGTCTTGCCAGCCATTCATCTACTGAGTTGACCCGAAAGACCATTAGCTTTGAGAGGAATCCAGAGCAAAGGAAACTGTCCAATTGGTCTAGCCTGCAATGTAAGTAGATGGGCCGCTTGGTCTCCATGACCCACCAGATTCCAGTCATGTTGCAATCACCTTGCTGATGGAGACTATACTAAGCCCAGGAGCAGCAATGCAGAAGTGAAGAAAACCATGCTCTGTTTGATAAGTAACTGATCTCCTTTGAGAAACAGCTTTATCTTACTACTAGGCCCAGACAGAGACTGCATGCTTGTCCCTGGGACAACCAGGTGACCTTCCTTCCATAACCTGGAAACTAGTTGATCCATTCTCAAGTCTGTAGTGTTCAAAAGCATTCGTCATCAGATGGAAAGGATACAAATGAGACCAGGCCTAAGTGTCTTCTCCTTTGCCACCCATCCCTCGATAAACACTTATGTCTTAACAGGCAGAGGTTGTTTGAATGGATAAAGAAAAGCAAAACCCAAATACCTGCTGTATATAAGAGATGCACTCTAAAAGATGAAATAAAATGGAAGGAAAAAGTATATACCATGCAAACAGTAAGCTTGGGAAGGCTGGAGAGACTGTATGAGTTAAAGTATATTTCAAGACAAAGACTAGAGATAAAGATAGATACTTCAGGACCACCCTGGTGGTCTAGTGGTTAAGAATCCACCTTCCAAAGCAGGAGATGCAGGTTTGATCCCTGGTCAGAGAATTAAGGTCCCACATGCCAGGGGGCAACTAGAGAAATCTCACGTGCTGCAAGGGAAGATCACACACGCCACAACTAAGACCTGACCAAAATAAATAAATAACATAAATATTTAAAAAGATAGATATTTCATAATGGCAAAGTGATCGATTCACCAGGAAGCTATAAGAATTATAAATTTGTTACAGCAGAGATTATAACCTAATGACAGAGTTTCAAAATATGTGGAACAAAAATTGACAGAACTAAAAGAAGAAATACACAATTCCATGATCATAGTTGGAGATTAAAAGAAACCCTCAGCCATAGACTAATAGACATAAAAATATCAAGAAAGACAGATTATGTGAACAATATCATCAAATATCTTGCCCTAATGGAAATTCATAAAACTGTATACCACAACTGCAGGATATATATTCTTTTCAAACATTGTACACATCAATGGACCATATGCTGAGCCACAGAACAAGTCTCAATAAATTTGAAAGCTTTGATATCATACAGAATATGTTCTCTGACCACAATAGAATTAAATTAGATATCAATAATCATAAGCTACCTAGAAAACTCCCAAATATTTGGAAATTAAGCAACATAGTTCTAAACAATCCATGGATCAAAGAAGTAATCACAAGGGAAATTAGAATGATATTGAAAACATAAAATGAATAGCAGGATTCAGGATAAACTTCATAGCTCTAAGTACTTGTGATTGAAAATAAGAAAGGTCTATATACCCCTTGGGCTTTCTTATATGGACTTCCCTGGTGGCTTAGATGGTAAAGCATCTGCCCGCAATGCGGGAGACCTGGAATCAATCCCAGGGTTGGAAAGATCCCCTGGAGAAGGAGATGGCAACCCACTCCAGTACTCTTGCTTGGAAAATCCCATGGATGGAGGAGCCCGGTAGGCTACAGTCCATGGGGTCGCAGAGAGTCGGACACGATTGAGCGACTTCACTTCACTTCATATACCCCTTACGTTTTATCATGGAATGCTGGCTGGCATCCCCAACGTTATGGTCCAATGGATCAAATAATTTTCAGTTCTCACTGGGTGGTTTCATGGCCTCTCACAGACAAGTGTTTAGTTTCTACAACAGTCATTGTAAGCCAAAAACTCCTTCTCAAGTAGTGGCCAGTGGTTTATGGGTGGGATCAGAGTCTTGCTTCAGAATCCTGGGTGCCCATGCTGTGATTCCCCAATTGGAATTGCCTGCAATGGCACCCCACTCCAGTACTCTTGCCTGGAAAATCCCATGGATGGAGGAGCCTGGTAGGCTGCAGTCCATGAGGTCGCTAGGAGTCGGACACAACTAAGCGACTTCACTTTGACTTTTCACTTTCATGCATTGGAGGAGGAAATGGCAACCCACTCCAGTGTTCTTGCCTGGAGAATCCCATGGACAGAGGAGCCTGGTGAGCTGCTGTCTATGGGGTCGCACAGAGTTGGACATGACTGAAGTGACTTAGCAGCAGCAGAAGGTATTAAGTAAGATTTCCGTCACAAAATATGTCCAAAACATTGGGTCTGTTGGATAATCAGGCCCAACTAGTAACACAGCTTGCACTGCAAACTAGGCCTATCTTTTGGAGCCAGGTTCCTCTCTAAACCTACAGGTTACTGATAAATGTAACACGAGAGCAGCACGCTCAAATATAGTACGTATGGCCTCCAAACCCAAGAGGGCCACCAAGCTTTCTAACTCTTTGAAGTGAGTGGTACAAGGTGTGGCCTCTTGTTTCTTACTTTAATTTTTGTTTATCTATTTAGTGTAGACAAGCAAAAGAATTGTCTCACAAGGAAGTCTGTAAAAGACTCCAGATTTTGGAAGGACTGGCTCACCAAATAAAAAAATACATGTGTTTAAAAGAAAAAAAGAAAAATGTCTTAGCTTGAGCTGCTATAACAGAAATAACTATAGACGGAGTGACTTAAAAGATATGTATTTCTTAGAGTTCTGGCAACTGAGGAGACTGTTCTGCCAAAAAATTAAAAAAGCTCAATAACATAAAATAGACCACAGGAGTCTGCTCAGGAAAGCTGATAATTGATGACATGCAACTGGTAGGGGAAGGAGAAGGGAGATGCCTGCAAAAGCTAGAATTTCAAAAAAGCTGAAATGGTACAGAGAGATACCTCCCACAAATCCTGGAATCCATGGTAGGTGAGTGTGAAAACAGAAATCTTTTCCTTTGTGGAGAATGTTGGAAGCTTCTTCAATCTACTGCAAATTCTGGAGACTTCTGGGGGTGGGGACAGGGGCAGGGTTCCCAAGAATATCCCAGTGGGAGGAGGGAGCCACCCCTCACTTTGCCTGCTCGACCCCCCTCTCCCCACCTCTCCGCCCCCTGCCTCCACACACACAGTGTCCTGGGACTGCTCCGTGTTGGGGCCACACGTGCCCTCCAGCCATCCCAGAGAGGTTTTCATCTTCTTTTTGCTCCTAGAACTGGAGGGGGACCACACAGGACTTGCTGAGACCCCTGTCCTCCGGCTCCTTGCCCTGGACTTTGTCAATCCTGCTCCCCACTGGCTTTTGCCCAGGGGCACAGGATGCTTTGGAGAGGTAGTCATCTTGATCAGGCCTCACAGGCAGCTCCAGTTCTCATCTACTTGGTCCTTTATATTGAGGTACAATGTTCACGCGATGAAGTGCACAGTTCTTAATGTACCAGCTGAAGGCAGTAATCACATTTTCCTTCTGGACAGCTGGAGCCTTTAAGGCACAGGGCCTGGCATGTAATGGCCTAACTAAATGACTTCCCTGGTGGCTCAGAAGGTAAAGAATCTGCCTGCAATGTGGGAGACCTGAGTTCAATCCCTGGGCCAGGAAGATCCCCTGGAAATGACTTCAATCCCTGGGCCAGGAAGATCCCCTGGAAAAGGGAATGGATACCCAGTTTAGTATTCTTGCCTGGAGAATTCCATGGACAGAGGAGCCTGGCAGGCTATACAGTCCATGGGGTCGCAAAGAGTTGGACATTACTGAGTGACTAACACGTTCACTTTCACTTTACAGTTAAATACTAAACAATTATTTGTTGAATAAACTAATGAACAAAATCAAGTCAATGTACATTTCCACCAACAGTATATAGAAATATGGCACCTATTTCAACCACACCCTTGTCAAAAATAGGTATCACAATTATGTTCAAATTTTAGCTATTTGATAGTCATAAAATGATTTCTCATGATAGCTCTCAGTTCTTCAACTCTTTGAATCCCAGTAAGATGGAATGCTTATCTGTATGGTTATTGGCTGTTGCACTTGTGTGAATTTCCTAATCATGTTCTTTGCCCATTTCAAAACGTGGGAAATTTGTCCTATTAGTTGGAAAACGTCCTTCGTAATTCGCCTGAGCAAGACCAGGGCAGATGGAGTGGCTCCGGATCTTGATCACAGCACGCACACACCATCTTCCCTTCCCCACAGTTTCTAAGAAGCCCCTGAAAACAGGACACATGACCGCTTGCTGGGAGAGCCCAGAAGATGAGAAAATCCACTGCCACACTTATGGAGTGCATGGTCTTGGTGAGGAGAGGGGAGGAGGGGGAGGAGGGGGAGGAGGGGGAGGGGTGGAGGGGAGAGAGAGAAGAGAGAGGAGGGAAGGAAGGACTGAGCCAGGCCAGACCCTCGGGGGCGCCAGTCTACTATTTTCTAGCTGAGCTGTCAACAGACAGGCTGAAGAGGGATGGGCCTCTAGGATCCCTTTTTATTCTGCCTCCTACATCCACATCCCATCAGTTCCTAGTTCCAGTTGACCCTACCACTGCTTCCCACCTTGTTCTCCTGTCTCCAGTTCCCTGCACCAGCAAGCCACCAGTGATCTTTCTTAAAGATGAATCTGACTGTTTTCAACCTTCTTCCCAACTCTCCTCCCCATGACGCACCCCCCCCCCAATACCCTTCAGCGGCTTCATATGGCTCTCAGGGTTGAATGAAAACTCTGTTAAAGTTGACTCTGCAGCCCCAGAGCACCCCAACCTGAAATCCCTCTCCCAGGCCCCTCAATAGAACACTGCATTGCAAGAGTCTCTTCAGAAGTGATGCTGGGTTTCTGGGGAGGGTCAGCTGGGTGGGCACCAGAGAGTAAGCTCCCCTCGGGCCTGGCAGAGAGATCCACTGTCACCTGCAGTGTGATACAGGAAGTGTGGCAGTGGCTCCCAGAAGGGTCAAGAGAGAGGCATCCCTCTCTCATTCCCTTTTCCCCAATCCTGGACTCAGTTTCCCCAAGGAATGAGAAGCTCTGGACCAATCATTCTGAGGGATTTCCTAATGACAGCAGCTAAGGCGGCATTCCAAGAAAAGGGAAGAAACCTGGCCATTTCCAAGACAGAAAGATAAATGATTCCTCTTAGGATAAAACCCAAACTGTGGCCCCTAGTGCCTACCTCTGATCTTAAGTCTTCCTATTCTTCCCCTCCTTACCCAACGACCACCACACCAGCCTCTTTTCTTTATGTCCCTTCAACATACAGTGTTCCTTCCATTTTAGGAAGGAACACTTTGCATTTGTTATTCCTCATGTCTGCAACACTCCTTCCCCAGGTATTTTGTGGCTGATTTCATCATTTAAACCTCAGCTCAGATTTCAGCTCCCTGAGAAACTTTTCCTGACCACACTACATTTAGTCCCCTATCCTATTACCCTATTTAATGTTTTTCATAGCTCTTGTCCCTATGAAACTTACACTATCTATTTTATTGTTCATATGCTAGATATGAGCCCTGTTGGGAAATATTTGTATCTCATTCACCCAGCGCATTCCCAAAGCCTAGAATAACACCTATCATGGACACACATTGGTATACCACATCCTTGTCCTCACAGGAATTATTCTATCAGGAGAGATATATCTTAAACAAATAATCATGCAACACTGATTACAAGCAGAATCAAGTGTTTGAGGCTGAGGTGCACGACCCTTTCCCACTGCTTTGTCCACTTCCGGCTCCAAGGACTGTTCCTTTACCCTGTGGGCATTTGCTGTTGCAAGACCCTGGCTTCCCCTGGAAACTGATTAGAGCTCAGAGCATTCACTCAGGAATTAGGCCTCAGAAGCAGGGCAAGGTTTATATCTCTAGGCCCAGTTCTCCAAACTTTGGGGATCTAGCTAGGTTTGTGGCTGCAGCAGCAATTTTTCCCTACCCCTCTCCCTACGCAAGTCAGAACAGGATACAACATTGATAGCTCACTTGTGTGGGCTATCTGCTCGTCCTAGAGTTTTGACAAGACCCTGGCTTGGGGTCTGGTCTCCTTAATACCTTACAACAGCAGTCCCCAAGCATTTCTGCACCAGGGACTTGTTTCATGGAAGACAAATTTTGCACTGATTGGGGGTGGGGGTGGTTTCTGGATGCTTCAAGCACATTACATGTATTGTGCACTTTATTTCTATTATTATTACATCAGGTCCAACTCAGATCATCAGGCAGTAGATTCTGGTGGTTGGGGACCCCTGCCTTACAAGCTCCACTCCATCTCCCATGCCCAATGCGCAGGGTCTTCCATGTCTGCAGGCTATTTTGCAGAGGCTGAAGTTAGGAGCTGCTTCCCCTGTCCCTTTGCCCTTCCTCAGGACCTTCTGTTCTTCGATTCTCTCTCTCTCTCCAAGAAGATCAGCAAGTTTCTTCCCTTGTGGGATACTTCTTCCAGTTGCTACCTGCTCGGGGCTGTGCTCTTGAACTTCTTTGGAACCCACACTAATGCAGCTAGCTCCCAGACAAGTGAAGTTTCAGAAAGCTGGGCTCCAGTAAAGTCCCACGGGATCCCGATCCACAGACAACCCAATCAGAGGAGGTGCAAGTGAGGGTCCACACCTCACACGATCTTGGCAGCCACCCTGGCAAGCTCTGCCTTGTCTGGTTGATCTCTTCAACGCTCAGCACAGTGTCTGGTACGTACTTAGCACTTAATGAACAAAGGCAATTAACACCACTAATTCGTTTAATGGAAAAAGGCACCGTGTTAATGTTTTACATGGATTATTGGCACTTCGTTTACGCAGGTACCATTACAGTTTCCACTTTGAAGAAACGAGTGCAGAGGAATTAAGCGACTCCCAAGGTCACAAAGCTGTGCACTCTCTTTTCATTGCGCGATGGCGCAACGCAGAGGGAAATGCCAACGCCGAGGGAAAATGCCAGAACCCCAGGCAGTCCAAGAAACCGGCGAGCTCCTGGGAGGCAAGGTGGGTGACAGGCTCTGCGCGGTCAGTAATTTTCATACTGGGTTGCCAGCCGGCTTGCTTTGCGCTTAGCACAGACCGGAAGCGTTCCAGTCGGCCACGTTTCTAACGCGCACGACCGGAAGTTTCTGTCCGCTACTTTCAGGAGATAGTGGAGCTGCTGGGCCGCAGCCGGGAAGCTTGGGTGTGGAGGCGCTGAGACTTAGGAGACACCTGGGGCCGTTAGGGAGACTCAGGTGGCGGGACACTGGTGGAATCCCGACCTAACCCTGGGCCAGTCTCGTTCTCGCGGCCCGCCTCCTCACCCCGCCCCCACTTGGGGCTGAAGTGGCTCCGCCTCCTGATCTGAGCCTGGTCCCTCTTCAGGCACTGACCCTTGACCTCGGGGCGCTCCCCCATCCTTTGGGCGCGATGGCTACAGGCGCGGATGTCCGGGACATTCTAGAACTCGGGGGTCCAGAGGGAGATGCAGCCTCTGGGACCATCAGCAAGAAGGACATTATCAATCCGGACAAGGTAGCAGTGGTGCCTGGGAGTTGGGTAGCGGGAGTGAAGTGGTGAGGAGTGACACAGAAGAGGGCTCGAGGAGAGATGGGGTGCCACACTGGAGTGAGACGGGCGGTAAAAGATATGACACAACGGCATGGAGAGCATGTGTCACCGTGGTGAGGTGGGACGGAGGAGGGGGACACCCGTGGAAAGTGTGGGGACCAAGAAAGTGTGACGCGTATAGGAGAGGACCTGGAGAGTGACACTTGTGTGGGATATTTGGGGGAGGGGCATCAAGTCGGGGTGACCATGCTGAGATAAGGGAGAAATGTCTTCTCCTCTGCCAGGTCGGGCTCTGAGGTTAGCGGTGTGGTGGGGAATGACCCACTCGTACCCAGGCGCCCCTGGAGTGGGTTTCTGTGCCTTCGTAGTGTGTCATGACGTGTCACAGTGTGAAAGTGTGTCGCTCTACCTGTAGGTGCTGGTTTGTTCAGGGATTGAGCTGGGCTAAAGAATTTTCAGGAAAGGGAGTTTAGGCTGTGGTTCCTCTCCTGTGGTTTCCCTCCCCAGAAAAAGTCCAAGAAGTCCTCGGAGACACTGACCTTCAAGAGGCCCGAGGGCATGCACCGGGAGGTCTATGCACTGCTCTACTCTGACAAGAAGCAAGTATTAGAACCCCAGGGCCCCAGGCTTAGGCTCCTGACCAACCTGCCTGTCCCTAACTCCTGATTTTCCCAGCCAGTTTCCTCCTCACTCAGGGCTCTTGCTTGCCCACTAGGATGCAGGAGCGTGGCTGTCTCACTCCAGGCCATGACTTCCTTGCTCTAGGGTAGATCAGCAGCCTGGATCCAAAGGCTCTCTCCACACCTTCTGACTCTGTAATTTCTCACCTCCTTAAACCTGCTCCCAGGGACGCGCCCCCACTGCTACCCAGTGACACTGGCCAAGGCTACCGCACAGTGAAGGCCAAGTTGGGCTCTAAGAAGGTACGGCCCTGGAAGTGGATGCCATTCACCAACCCAGCCCGCAAGGATGGAGCCATGTTCTTCCACTGGCGAAGGGCAGCAGAGGAGGGCAAGGACTACCCCTTCGCCAGGTTCAATAAGGTGAGCCACCACCATGGGGACATAGGCCAGGGTTGTGCCTACCTGCTCTGAGCCACATGCCTGAGCTCTCCAGTCTCCTGGTTGGCTCCAGAGGCACTCTCAGACCAGGTCTCGACCATGTTTGCCCACTCAGTCCTTGGGACACATGCCTGCAGGGTCTTCTCTGCCCGTGGGGTCCAGTCCTCTCCTAGCCCTGCTCTGATTTTTGGTGAGCTGCCTTGGCCTTTCAATTGTTGCTGTTCTTCAGAGCAATGTCCTAGGTGCTCTACTCTGCTCACTCTCTACTTTCTCCCTAGTGTGCCTCATTTACACCATGACCTCAGTTACCCTCTCTCTGCCACTAACCCCAACTTAATATCTCCAGTCCAGAGCAGCAGTTCCCATATATCCAGTCATTTGCTTACCTCTCTCCCTAAAGGCTCCACAGGTACTTCAGATCAAGTGGATTTCCGTTAGCAGAACTTACCATCTTCCCTCTGCTCCCCACCCGTAAACCTGTTCCCCACATCAGTGAATGACACCACCATCCACCCAGTAACCCAAACCAGAAATTTGGGACTCATCCTTAACTAGTCCTCCTTTAGCACTCATATTATTTCAATCAACAACAGAACAAAGAAAGTAGGGAAGACGTACGACAAACGTGGAAACAAATAAGTTGGATTCTTTCAGATAGGACTGATCAATGAAACCAGGATATGAAATGAGATAAAGAGGGAACTTGTAGAGGAGGCCTAATTTAGGTAGGGTGGTCAGGGAGGGCCTCTCTGAGAAGCTGGGATTTGAGCTAGACCTCAGTGATACATCTCGTCATGAGTCCTGCTGATGGTTTCTATATATATGACATCTGCCTATGTTCTTCATTCTCTGTACCAGCACCCTAGTCCACGCTGATTTTTCTCTGTTCTAGATGACTGAGGCTCAGATGGAGCAGGGCCATACCCAGACTCACCCAACCAGGGACAAACAGAGCTGGGCTAGGCTAAGATTCCCTAGGCCATCGTTTAAGCCACTACACAATATGGACCCCAGTCCCTGCAGCTTAGAGCAGCCTAATCTTTGAGCCTGAAAGCCCAGGGGGCTTGTAGCTGGACTCCCAAGTCCTGACTTCTTTCCCCTCAGCTAGTACATCCGCTTGCACCTGGACACGTTCCCCCGAATGGCTCACAGGCCTTTCAGACTCAGCATCTCCAGGTGTGACCCGTCATTCTCCCCCACACCCCCAAATTTTCTCCACCTCACCACCATCTTTAGGCCCTTCAGGTCCAATGGAGGGAGAGGCTGGAGATGTAAGACTGAAAAGGGATATCCAAGAGGTAAGAGGTTTGAGGTGGGGGAGGAAAGGTTGGATGAGACAATTCAAGGTGAAGACAAAAGAGTGTTCATTTTATATTTCGTAAATACTGCTCCATGCCAGGACTTCCCTTGTAGCTCAGTGGTAAAGAATCCACGTGCCAGTGCAGGAGATGTAAGTTCGATCCCTGGCCTGGGAAGATCCCCTGGAGAAGGAAATGGCAACCCATTCCAGTATTCTTGCCTGAGAAATTCCATGCACAGAGGAGCCTGGTGGGCTACAGTCCATGGGGTTGCAAGAACTGGATATGACTTAGCGACTAAACTATATATGTGTGTGTATACATATACATACACACACACACATATATATAAATATAAAATTTTTCTTATTCTTTTCCGTTTTAGGTTATAACAAGTTAATTGAATATAGTTCCCTGTGTTATGCAATAGGACCTTTTTTATCTGTTTTGTATATAGTAGTTTGTATCTGCTAATCTCCAGTTTCCTAATTTATCCCTCCCCCATCCCCATTTGGGAACCATAAATGTGTTTCCTGTGTATGTGAGTCTGTTTCTGTTTTGTGAACAAGTTCATGTGTATCATATTTGGATTGCACATATAAGTGATATCATATGATACTTGTCTTTCTCTGTCTGACTTCTCTAGTTGCATCTATGTTGCTGCAAATGGCATCATTTCATTCTTTTTTATGGCTGAGCAGTATTCCCTTGTGTATATATACCGGTTTTCTTTATCCGTTCACTGTCAGTGGGCATTCAGGTTGCTTCCACGTCTTGGTTGTTGTGAATAGTGCTGCTGTGAGCATAGGGGTGCATGTGTCTTTGAAATTAGAGTTTTCTCCAGGTATCTGCCCAGGCACAGGATTCTGGGTCATTAGGTATTGAATTGACTCTTGAAGGATGTCACCAGGTAATAGTAGGAAAGAGTACAGTGACTTGTTCAGGCAGAGGAGTCATCGTGAGCAAAGACATAAATGAAAAATCAGTCATGTGTATGGGATGCTGTGGGCATTTCCCTGTTGACGAAGCCTGAAGTCCAGGACGGAACAAGGGAGAAGAGGCCTGAGAGGCTAGCAGGGCTGGGTCAGGCAGGGCTGGGCAGCCAGGCTCAGGAATGGGCTTTGCGCTGTCTTTGGGGAGCCACTAGTAGGTTTTAAGTAGAATGGTGTCAGGATCACATTTGAGTTTTAGAAAGCTTGTGGTGGCTATGGGTGGAGAATGAAGCCACAGTAAAGGAAACTAAGCATCTTCCCGCCAACGCTGCTCATTCCTGGGGTCGTGCTTTCAGTCTGTGGCTCCCCAGCTCAAGCCAGCAACACAAGAGTTACCTGTGACAGCATCTTCCCTCACCTCTTACGGCCAGTTGTCACAACCTGGGATATTTAAAGCCTCTCAAGTGTGTGCCCTTTTCTTTACCTTCTGCTGCTTTATTTCAGGCCTCTTCACTTCCTACCTGGATTATTTCTTAAACCTGCCAGGTGGTCTCCTAAGTTCATATTTCACCCCCTCTGTCTTCACTGTTGCCAGGGTGGTCTATGTAGAAGAGAATCATGATCTCACTCCTCTCTTTAAAACTAACTTTCTGGCTCCCATCACCTACAGGATGAATTCCAGACTCCTTAGCGGGCGGATAGGCCTGCAGCAGCTCCCCTCTGCTGACTCTCCAGGCTCTCTTAGGCCTTTCCCTGTCTTGCCCTTTTCTTGTTCCCCTAATGTGTCCTGATGCTTCAGGCCATTTCTCTCTCATCACTGTTTACGTGGTCCCCCTGCTTAGGATTCTCTCCACTGCATTCCCTCACCAGTTCACTTCTATTATACTTAACCTTAAGGCTGAACCAGACCTCATTTATCTCTTCCCTGTCAACCCTTGTCCCAGGCTGAATCAGGTGTCACTCATTACACCCTAGGCATACCTTTGTCATCAGTTTTGCCTCACTGTACTAAATTAGTTTTGCAGCTGGACTGTGAGCTCTGAGAAGGTAAGGCCCATCTTACTCAGCACTGTGTCCCTAGCATAGGTCTAGCAGGCCCACGATATTAATAAATATTTGCTGATCTCTCTTGCTTGACTGTGAACTTCTTTTTATTTTTATTGGCTGCGCCATGTGGCTTGTGGGATCTTACTTCCCCAACCAGGATTCAAGCCTGGGCCCCAGCAGTCAAAGTGCCAACTCCTAGCCTTTGGACCACCAGGGAACTCCCTGACCATGAGCTTCTTGAGAACAGGACCAGCTACACTGTTCCTGAGTATTTTTTTTTTTAGTTAAATGGAATTAAAATGCATAGGAGGGGTACTTAACCAACTGCAGAGAGATCCAAAGGATGAGAAGTTATCTAGGTAGAAGGAATGTGGAAGTGAGAAGGCATTTGGGGCAAGAACAACAAAGGCTGAGGGGGAGAGCCTGGTATATTCCAGTAACTGCTAGTCTCTCAGCTGGAACTTAGGGTCCATGAAGGACAGTGGTTGCAGAGGGAGGCCAGGTCACTTACCATGTGTTCACTGATTGATTCAATAAATATTCATTGATACCTACAGTGTGCAGGTCCTGTGCTGAGCCTAGAAGGTAGGAAGTGATCCAGACAACCCTTGCTCTTGGCAAGTTTAAAGATTATCTAGAAGGCACTTTCAAAGTATCAGGGAGCCTTTGAGGGGTTTCATAAGGGATGGTTGGGTAACATCAGTTATATATTCTAGAACAGTGCTTTTCAAATTATCTGTGATAAAGGACATTTTAAAACATTTCCCAATTCATCAGAGACTACTAAAGATAGTAAAATTGTAAGAAAAGATAAAATATCAGTCCATGTTTCTTCTCAATTATTTAGCAGCAGATGATGCTATAAGATTGTTGTAAAGCTTTCTAAATGCTTACTCTCGTTTCTGTACTTACTGTAGACCAGGTTTGCAGCAGCACTGGTCTAAAGGCTGCCCTTGAGCAGTGTCAGAGAGGTCACATCTTGGCTGCAGATGGAGAATTGCCCGAAGAGGATTAAATGGAGGCAGAGAGACCAGTGGGGAGGCTGTATCTCTATCCAGGCAAGGGGGTAGTGATGGTCTGGACACGGGCATGGCAGTGGAGAATTGGGAGGTAAAAGACACAGATTTGGGAAAGAGGAGCCGTCTCTGGGGTCGCACAGAGTCGGACACAACTGAAGCAGCTTAGCAGCAGCAGGGGTTCAAGGGTAAAGGTAGGAATTAAAGATGCCTCCTAGGGTTCTTGCTTGGGTGATGCCAACATTGAGATCTGAACTGGAGGAGATAGAAGTTTGAGGGAGCACAGTGAGCTCAGTACTGAACATACTGAATTTTTTATTGAGGTATAACTGTTATATATATATATTAGCTTCAGTTTAGAAGGTAATGATCCCGTATCTGTATATACTGTGAAATGGTCACCCCAGTGAACCTGGTTAACATGCACCACCTGAACACACTCATTGAGATGTATGGAGGACCTCCAGTAGGAAATGTCCAAGAGGCTGCGGGACATGAGGGTTTTGAGAGCCAGTGTCGTTTGATGGAGAAACTTCCCTGGTCCCGCCTAGCACTGTCTCCTTCCTGGGGTCTCTGACTGACAGACCCAGCCCATAGTGGTGCTGTTTCCCTGAGGGAGGTCTGGAGGACAGGGCATGGGGGTTGGGATGGGGGTTTATGTGGGGGGTAGGATTCAGGTGCCTTTTCTATAGAGATGAAACCTTGGCCAGCTTGGGGAGCTGCAAGTCTCCCTGTCACCACTGGGTGGCAGGAGTGCTTCAGACAAGTGTTCCCTGCTAGGGGCTCCTGGACCTTTCTCTGAACTTAGCCGTCTGCCCTACTCCAAGTTGACAACCTTGGACTCCACAGACACGCTTACCCGTGGGCCCCTCACCTTAACCATGGGGTCAGGAGCGTGTGTTTTGTGCAGTTGGTCTCCTGGAGTGGATCCAGAGGTGGGCGACAGTCCTGGAGCCTGCCAGGGCCTTTGGTCAAGCCGTCAGTTTCTTTCCTTGCTCTGGAAACATCATTTCCAGGGGTCCTGTGCAGGGTCCCAGGCAGAGGATCTGCTTTTGTCCAGCGCAGGCATGGGCAATGAACAGGAGGGACTGTGGTCACGGGGCTGCAGCCTGTGCGACGTGCCGTGACCGGGCGTGCCCATCCCCTCCCGCCCGCCTGTAGACAGTGCAGGTGCCCGTGTACTCAGAGCAGGAGTACCAGCTCTACCTTCACGACGACGCTTGGACAAAGGCAGAGACCGACCACCTCTTTGACCTCAGCCGCCGCTTTGATCTACGTTTTGTCGTTATCCATGACCGGTATGACCACCAGCAGTTCAAGGTGAGCTGGTGCCTTGTTATTTGCATGTGTGCCCAACCCTCGGGCCCGGCAGGCCGCTAGCTTCATGCCTGCCATTTCACACACCTCTGAGCGTTTGTCTCTCTCTCCATGTCGTCCTTAGAAGCGTTCTGTGGAGGACTTGAAGGAGCGGTACTACCACATCTGTGCCAAGCTTGCCAACGTGCGGGCCGTGCCAGGCACAGACCTCAAGATACCAGTATTTGATGCTGGGCACGAGCGACGGCGGAAGGAACAGCTGGAGCGTCTCTATAACCGGACCCCAGAGCAGGTCAGCCCCGAGTCCCACAGACTCTTCTCCAAGCCCTGAGACCCCCAACCACCGCCTCCACCCTCCACGCCCTCGGCTCCCCTACTGCCCCCGCTCCGACCCCATCCAATCCCACCCTTCACTAGCCACCCTCCCTGCTATAGCGCTCACGACCCCCTGCTGCTCAGAGTCCCTCACAGACAGCCCAGCACCCCCACCCCCACCCCCGTCTCCCTCTCTCTGTCGCTGCCGCTTGAGTTTCACGCTCCTCTCAGCGTCTCTCTTTCCCAGGTGGCGGAGGAGGAGTACTTGCTGCAGGAGCTGCGCAAGATCGAGGCCCGGAAGAAGGAGCGGGAGAAGCGCAGCCAGGACCTGCAGAAGCTGATCACAGCGGCAGACACCACTGCCGAGCAGCGGCGCACGGAACGCAAGGCCCCCAAGAAGAAGCTGCCCCAGAAAAAGGAGGCTGAGAAGCCGGTGTGGAGACTAAGCCAGCCCAGCTTAGGGTGGGGGGCTGGGACTAACACTGGGCCCTCTCCCAGTGACACCCTGGTCTCCATAACTGCTCTTCCCCAGGCTGTTCCTGAGACGGCAGGTATCAAGTTCCCAGACTTCAAGTCTGCGGGCGTCACGCTGCGGAGCCAGCGGGTACGTGAATCACCTTCTTCTCTGTGTCTGGGCCTCAGCTTTATAGCCTGAGCGCTGTGGGCCAGGGGCCTGGAGCAGGTGGAGGCGGACACACCAGGATCTCAAGGGGACGCCAGGCTGAGCTCAGTTTTCAGCCTGTTCTACTCACTGGTTGTTTCCTTCTGTGACCCAGAGCTGCCTCTAGGGGTTAACTTCTCTTCTAGCCCTCCCCACCCCGACCCAATTCCTTTTGTCCCCTTCATTCTAAACCACTTGTCGGGAGAGGGTCCCGCTTGAGCTGAGCTGCCTGGGTCATTGCAGATGAAGCTGCCCAGCTCTGTGGGACAGAAGAAGATCAAGGCCCTGGAACAGATGCTGCTGGAGCTGGGTGTGGGTGAGTGTGGAGGCTGGGCCCCTCAGGATGGACCTTCCCACCAGAAGGGGCCTCCGCCCTCCCCCACCTCCCCCCCCCAGGCGAGGTTGTGGATGAAGGCCAGGCGGTAGGGGGCAGTTCTTGCTGCTGGCCTCCCACCACCGTGCCTCCTGCCCGCCCACAGAGCTGAGCCCAACGCCCACGGAGGAGCTGGTGCACATGTTCAATGAGCTGCGGAGTGACCTGGTGCTGCTCTACGAGCTCAAGCAGGCCTGCGCCAACTGCGAGTATGAACTGCAGATGCTGCGGCACCGGCACGAGGCGCTGGCCCGGGCTGGCGTGCTGGGCGGCCCCACCACCCCGGCGTCGGGCCCGGCCCCCGCCCCAGCTGAGCCAGCGGTGTCTGAACCCGGTCTTGGCTCTGACCCCAGCAAGGACGCCATCATCGATGTGGTGGGCGCACCCCTCACGCCCAATTCGGTAAGAGGCTGGACTGACCAGGAGAGCTCCAGCTGGCCCTGCTAGTGAGCACACGCACGTGCATGCACGGGCCCCACCCCCTCTAGCGCACGAAACGGGATCATCGCTCTGAGGGGTTCTCAGAATGAGTGGGTGGCCAGTGGGCGTCACCTTCCTGACTCAGAGCAGGAAACACGTGCACCAAGCCCGAGTCCAGCCATTGATCTCGGCACCTTGTGTCTCCTCAGAGGAAGCGGCGAGAATCGGCCTCCAGCTCCTCTTCTGTGAAGAAAGCCAAGAAGCCATGAGAGGCCCCACGGGGTGTGGGACGCTGCTGTGTAAATAGAGCTGCTGAGATGGACTGGGCTGCCTCCTTTTCCTTCTCACCGCTTCTGATGCCCCTGGCTGGGAGGGTGGCCAGGAGGGGTGGCACTGGGGCTTGCCTACGCTGAGGCCCTTGGCAGCCCTTTAACCACTGACCGGCTCCCCCAACTCCTGTATCCGGGAACACGCGTCGTTCTACACTTGGTTTGGTTTGTACATAGCAACGACTATACATCCCAGCTGCCTTCTAACACAGCCTCGTGCTCAGACAGTCCCCGCAGCCCTGTGCGTATTCAGAAAGAGTCTCAGGTGCTCCACTGATGCCATCTCTACTTACTGGTGGCCTTGAGCACAGGGCAGCCTGGCACCACCTGGTCCACACACACACACCCAGGGCCTCATTTCCCCGACTTTATTCAGTGGCACGTTCACAGCAGGGACGGGGGCAGACACAAGGTGGGGCCTGATCTGTCCTGGAGCCCTGGGGGCACCACACACCATGCACTACAGATGGGAGGGGGCACAGGGGGGCTTGGTGGCCCCAGCAGAAGCCTGTGTATTGGGAGGAGGCGGTGAGGAGGAGGTCCCCCAGCCCAGGCCCACAGTGGGAGGGGCTGATACTGGGCTGAGGTTGAGAGGTGGGGGTAGGGGGCACAAAGTGTCTGTTCCAGAGGGGCCAAGTAGCCAGGCCTTACCCAGGGCAGAAGCCCACAGGGCGGGCTGGGGGACACTCTGGATGCAGAGCTGTGCCACTCTCCCTTTGCCCCTCTGGTGAGGGAGAGGAAGGTTCTGGGCTGGGCCAAGCAGCTACCCTGTCCTGCCCCATCCCATCCTCGGCCAGTCAGAACGGCTTTGACGTCTGCTTGAAGATGAAGCCTCGATACGCGAGTGTCTTCATGATGTTGGCAATGTTCTTGCAGTCATCTAAAAGGAGGGAGAGGAGACAGTTAGGTGGGCCCCAGATCCTTCCCCTGTGGGCCCACAAGTGCTCCTAAACGGGTGTCGGAAGAAGGATCAGATTCAGGAGCCAAAGGCTCTAAACCAGGGGGGTCCTATACCCAGGTGGCAGCATCTCCAGCTTCAGGTTGGGTCGGCAGGAAGCCTGGTCTCAGGGCCTCTCAGTCCCATAATTCATGCTGGAAATTGGCCGGCATGTCCCGCCCGGCCCCAGTGGTGATGTATGGGCGCCGTCGCAGTAAGAAAAAGGCAGAGTAAATGTGTAATTTCTCCCTTGACGGCCCCCGGCCGCTGGGCGATCCTTCTTGTTGCCGCCGCGTGGGGACGGCCCGTCCGCCACACTCCGTCTTCCCGCCACCCGCCTTGATGTCTCCATTTCATTACTGTGCGGCCATTCATCACACCCACGGCCAGGGTGACTTTGCCGGCACTTCCGTGTGTGTGGGAGATGTGGCTCAGGACATAATCACTGGTGACAAGGCACAAGCCTTGGCACTTCCAGTTGGGGCCCCAGGCTCACATGCTCCAGCAGCAGCTGCCTGGGTGCCTGGTTCTGTGCAGCCCCAGCCAGAAGAGAAAGGCCAGGTCTGTGGTCCTCTCATGCCCTGGCCAGCAGCCTTCTACCAGACATGCCCGTGGAGCTCAGCCCAAGCTTGCTCTCCTTCCCAGGCAGGCTTCAGACCCTCACTCTGGCAGTATCTCAGATTAAAGACATCTGCGCCTGCCAGATGCTGGCAGCAGTCTTCGGTATTGATTCCTATGAGAAACTCCATGGTGAAAGCCATCCCAGACCCCAGACACAGGTAGCCACAGGCACAGGTACCTCAGTGTCATGGTCATGGACCAGGACTCCCTTCACCACCCCCCTCGCACATCCCATAGGTGGCTCCTATACCACAACCGGGCCCTCAGCTGCCACAGCCCTTACCAGATCGATGCTAGGACTGCAGAAGTATTGTACATCGATGTCATAATCAGGTGTGGGGGGTGGTAAGGTCAAGGTGAGGTCAGGAGGCCCTGCATAGGTCAAGGACCAACCCCTTCCAGTGAGCTCCTAGCCTCTCCTTGCCAGGATCTTAGACTAGGAAAGGGGACCAGCCAGAGCGAGGATGCCTGTGGGAGCGGGGCAAGTCCGGTCACCAAGCCTCATGCCATCAGCTGGACCCCAGCTCTGCAGACCCTGCACGGAGCAGACAAGTCACACATAGTCCTGTTTCTCAGAGCTCAAAATGAAGGTAGCCAGCTGGGGTGGATGTGGGCACAGACATGAGACCCCAGGCATTTGGGAAGCCGTGAAGGCTGGTCTGAGGCAGAACAGTGCGAAGACAGATGGGTGGGTAGTGGCGGCCATGGCAACTCCAGACGTGACCCATCCTTGCGGTTTATGGGCCGGACACGCACCCCGCTCAGCTGCCGCCCCGTCATTTGTCTCCCTTAGTGTACGCCTAGGCTGTGGGGGTAGAGGGTGGAGGGAGGGGGCTGCGACAGGAGGAGCCAGGCAGTCGAAGGGGAATGGGGCAGGAACGGCTGTGCAGGAGGGGTGGGTGTGGGAGCAGGACAGAAGGGCCTTAACGACAGGGTCGAGGAGCTGTGATGGTACTGTTTGATAGGATGATTTTCTTCCCAAGTAAATCTGGCCTTGTCAGGGCACCTCCAGTCCTTCCTGTCTCTGACACTCTGGGGACCACGGCCACTGTGCATATTAAGAATAAGTCCCCTCGTTATCTGCAATTACCCAGCGGCCACACACCTCATTTCTTCCAGCAGAAAAGAAAATTAGTTTTCTATTGACTTCATCTGGCTCCTCCCTCGTTGCTGGACAAATCGCTCAATCTGCCTCCCCTGGCCCAAGTGAAGGTGCCCAGCCCCTCCCCCCAGGCCACCAGCCATCCAGTGGGCGAGCGCTGACCTCCCACCTGTGCCTGGTCTGGGGCTGGGTGAAGGTCCACGCACCCTAGTCTCAGCCCTGACCTCTCCTCACTCTACACCCTGGAGGGGTTCATCCACATCCTGAGCTCCAGCTACTTCTGGAAACTGCCTCCTGAGCTCCAGACCACAGATGCAGATACCCCAGGGACATCTCCTCCTAGATTCACACACAAACTCAAAACGGCCAGCAGTGAGCTCGTTTCCTCCCCCCCCCACTCCTTCACTCTCCCGTGTTCTCCACCACAGTGAATGGCACCCCACAATGTCCCAGAAGAAGCCCGATTCAAGCCTGGCATCCTGCCTTCTCCCCCAGTCCAATCAAGCATGAACTGAAGGCTTTGTCGTCGTCCTGTCTCCTCTTCTTCCCTTCACTCTGGCACCACCTCCCAGTCCAGAGCCCAGCATCTGCTCTTCCAACAGCAGCTTCTCTTTCTCCCCCTTTTAATCCATTCTCTCACAGCCAAAGTGATCTTTTTCACACAAATCTGATCACGTTCTTTTCTCCTTAAATCTCTTCAGTGGCTTCCCTGCCCTCAAGTCTGCACACTCATTACGACTTCAAGGTTAAAGGGATCCTGCAAAACCGGATCCCTGCTATCTCTGGTCTCACCCCTGCCACTCTCTACCCTCAACCCCCGGATTCCAGCCTCAAGGGGCCACTTACTGTTTTCTGAAAATGACAAAGTAGGTTTTGGAGTCAGATAGACCTGTTTCTAGTCTTAACTTCGCCCGTTGGCTGTTGCCCTGCGGCAACTGCCAAGTTTCCCCAAACTTCAGGTTCACCGGGGTTATGATAAGAGGTGCTACCTGAGTGTTATGTGAGGAATGAGCGAGTGAAACCACCACATGCCTGCACATGCTTTATGTTTGGAATATCTCCTCTCTTCTTGACGGGTAGGTAAGGATGCTAGTTTTCAGGATGGTCCAGTGGTGAGAAGGTGTGTACTGTACAATCTGTGGCATAGGTGACATAGGGGCCAGCACACTTGGAAAAACCACTTATCACTCATGGCACAAACTCTGACTACTGACTTCATCCACCAGGGGTTCCAGAGTCTAACTTGTTGCAGCTGGTCTATCATAATGAAGAGAGACCCAGACTGGGCTCATTCAGCAGGTCAGTACTACTGCAGTTTTGGGCTTCCACCCCTGGAAGCTGACCTAAGAGTCAGTACTCCACTGATCAGCACAGACACAAATCTGGGCTTTTAATAGTAAGTCAGATAGAGCTCCCGGTGAGCCTGATAACAACATGGCCTCCCAGGAAGTCCTCGGCTTGAAGCCCTGGGTCAGCAGTCCCATCTTGTGGCCCATCACTGAGCAACTGGGAACAGCCTGAGGCTGTTCTGGGGGGTCAAGAGCAGGAAGCCTTGTGCCTACAGCAGAGGCCTCTAAGAGTAGGTCTTCCTCACCTCCAAATTCTAGAAGACTAACCTGTTTTTATGTTCCTACAGGATCATCAACTTTTGACAAGACTGCCCTCATCTTTTGGGGGGCATTAATATTTTTAATGTTGGCATTAATTCTTAATGTTTTTATATTGCCAAGGCTGTAATGGGGGTGGGGGCTAGTTGCCTACATCCCGCAAAGGTGAGTGGGGTCAGCACTTAACAGGATGAGCTTGCTGGCTGGGCCCAAGGGTAGTCAAACACCTGCTTGGCAAGGTAGCTGCTAGTGGAGGGCGGCTCAGACCGCTCAGGACAGCCTGTGAGAATTTACACAGGGCAGCTCCCTGCGGCTGACACGCTCCAGCTGGTGCCCTTGTCTGGGACCTGAAAGAGGACAGGATGCGGAGCCTAGGCCAGGCCACCCTCAGGAGGGAAGGGGCCCCAGGAAGCTCTTGGAGGGCCATCTATTCATACACTCACTCATTCAGCAAATACACTGACACCTCCTGGGTGCCAGGTGCACAGGCCCATGCTGGGCCACAGCCTGCAGACCCTGCAGCTCCCTGCCCTCGAGGAGCTTCAGAGACTGCAGCTACAAGTGGTGCAGCGTGAACGATGCTGTGAGAAAAGCAGGCACAAAGGATCAGGAGAGGATTCCTGGGAGGAGTAAATAAAAAATGCAGAGGAGGCTAGCCAGCAAGGCGGGGAGGTGTTCTCAGCATAGTGAACAGCACAGGCACACTTTCATATGGGAAATGTGGAGTGTTCCCCCAAATTTAAGATGAGCAGATGGTGGGTGGAGGTGATGTAGAGGAGACAGGGGAGTGGCGAGGTCAGCACTGGCTGGCCAGAGGAACTCCTGCAGAGCCCCAGATGCCAAACTAAGGAGCTTTAATTTCTTCATTCTGGGAATGATGGTGAATACACATGTTTGAGGAGCATGATAGGCTCCAATCTGAGTTTCAGAATTATCTTTTGAGGACTGGAGGGGTTAACCCAGAAGGCAGAGATGCCAGCTAGCAGACTGTACTATGTATTTCTGGTCCAGGTCAGAAATACTGGCCCAGAACAGGCCAGTGATGGTGGAGATGAAAGTGGAGAGATAATGGTCATGTGGAGAAGAGGATGGAGGCAAGAGATTTTCAGGAAATAGAATGAGCAAGACCTAATGAACTATCATATATTTTCATCTAATACTCTGTTTATAAAAACTTTGACTTTTTAGTCTGCCTGGAATTTATTTTTGTATGTGGTGAGTAGAAGATCTAATTTGCTTTTTCCCCTAGTGGATAGCCAGCTGTCTTGTCACCACTGACTGAACTGTCCACACCTGCCCCACACTTTTGAATGATCCCCCATCACTGTAAATATATACAATTTCCATACGTGGATCTGTCAGACCAGGAAAGAGAACGAACGTGAAATGACCAAAGAGGCAAATCATCCTGAGAGGACACCTGGAGCAGAACGGTGACAAGCTGCTGACCTGAGGAGGCTGTGAGGCCTAAAGGACCTCAGACACAACCTGAGGTCCCCTGCCTAAAATGCTCAGCATGGCAACACACTGTATAGTGATCTCCTGGAGCCAGCGAGGAATGGGGCTGGAGCACACAAAGCAGGGACCCACGAGATGACCACGAGAGAACAGTGCGAGAAGCAGGAACCATGACAAGGAAGATGGCAAGAACCTGGCGCACGTCAACATTCTAGAACCTCATCCCGTCTCCGCCTCCTTCTGCTAGGATGTCTTGGCCGCAGCATGCCTGAGCACAAAGGGTCAGAGGGACTGCCAGAGCAAATTCGCTCCCAGCCCCACGTGGAACACACTTACTCTAAGAAGTTATTCGCTGTTTATCTGAAACCCTAATTTAACTGGCATCCTATGTTTTTATTGCTAAATCGGCTACTCAGTGCTGGGGGCAGCATCTCAAGCTATGGCTGGGCGCAGTTCAGGGCACAGCAGCAAATGGGAGCTCAGAAGACAGGAGGCCAAGGCAGGGAATCAGGACTAAGCCAGCAGAGGGCCCCTGTGTATCCCTAGATTCTGGATTCGAATCCAAACTCCATCACTGGACAACTGTGTGAACACGAGCAGATTACTGTACTTTATTTAACCTGTGTTTCAGATTCTTCTCTAAAATGGGAATAATAATAATTATAGCAACTACTTCCCTCAAAGGGTTGTTAAAAAGATGAAATGAGTTTTTATTTGTGAAGTGCTTAAAACAGTGGCTGGGTTAGTTATTAGTAGTAGTATTGGTAGTGTTATTCCAATAGTATCCAATGATAATATTGTTATTCCAACAGAAATACTCTGCTATCCCCCAACTCCCATTCCTTGTCCCAGACGCAGCCCATACAGTCCCCTGGACCCACAGACAGGGTGACCTTGGCCCTCCGGAAACGCCCCACCCCAGACACAGATTCCCTTCTCCCCACCAGCAGGGCTCCTGCAGCTCCCTCCCCTCCCCCCAGACAGGGCCCTCTTAGCCTCAACTCCAAAGTGACCCCTTCTTCCAGCCGCCCCCCGCCCCCCGCACAACCCCCCTCCACCCCACCGAGGTGCCTGGAGGTGCCACAGGGCTGATGGTGAAGGATGACGGTGGTTCCACAATAAGGGGAAAAGGCAATTTCATCTTGATTAGCAGGCGATTTCTCTCTCCGTAATAAGCGCGCTCCAAATAATTAGCGTGTTTTACGTAATAATGAAATTACAGAAATGCAGTCCACTTATTCAAACAACTCACCATTACCATATTTTTAAATATTAGACTTAATTAGAGTTTATCACTTCAGAGAAGTATGCAGACCGAAGATGTTTTTAAAAAAATCCTCATAAAGTGTTTATTAAGCTGGTAAAGCTGGGATAATGATGTGTTTGGAAATTAAGGCAATCAAACACTTACCGCCGCTCCTGGAGGCCGGGCATGGAAATGAGGCCATTACACGCCCATTACCCGCCAGCTCGCAGCCACTTGGGGGGCGGGGAGAGGATGCGCCTGGCCGAGAGGGCACAGTGCCTGGAAATGCCTGTGCCAACAGCGCAAGACACCCTGACCAGTAAGCAGAGAATCACTTATAGGCCACTGACATGTGGCCACCAGGAGCCTGACTCAGACTTGGCCAGGCAGATGACTGGACAGGTCCCAAATGCCAAACACACCCAAGACTAACCTGGGTCCAGGCTCCCAGGCCTGGCAGGACACGTCAACTCCATTCAAACCCCAGTGCAGTACGGGGACAGGAGCCCCATCGGGCAGCCAGAGAGGTCAATGAAAACAGGTGGAAGCTGAGGACGCTGCGGACCCAAGTGTCCTCTCCCGATTCTAGGCCACACAGGAAGGGGAGCTGGCATGGTAGAGGGCGGTCTAGGAGGAAGCTGGGGGACTGAGTCAGGGGCCAGGCTCAGGAACACACCTGGGGACAGACCCGGACTGGGCAAAGTAGGCAAGAAGGGTGGCGGGAGAGAGGGGCGGGTGGCTCCAGGCCCCATTTATCCCGGTGAATAACTAATTCCAGAATTTATAGTGCTGGGTTTTTGTTCTGTGGCCATTTATATCTGCGAGGGGAGGAAATGAAGAGGCAGCGCGGACGCCACATCTTTCTGTGTTATTGCTTGTCTGCCATTTGCAAATCATTATTAATTGTGGGCCCTGGTGGCGGGCCGGGCGGGGGCCGGGCCGGGTACATCCACATAGCTCTTCATCAAGGACCCCAGCCGCTGCCCCAGAGAGCCAATTACCCCGCCCTGATTGGGATCAGATAAAGAGGGAATTTTTACAAATTAGGGAATAAATAGAATTTCCACACAGGGCGCGGGCAGGACCTGAGAGGCTGTAATGAAAAACCATCCGTCACCATCAGCGCGGACTGGGCACGCAGCCCCGGCACTCCCTCCCTGTGTGGGCCCGCCCTAATGCTCAGGGGCCCAGGCATGCAGGTCTAAGGACACCCCAAAGCCCTCCAAGGCCTGGAAGCAGGGAGAGGAGTTCCCACTGGGGCGTGTGTACACCCTCCGGGCTCAGCTCTGACACTATCCCTGTCGCCTCATCCTTTCCTTGTCTTTCTCTCCCTCAGGGTCTTGACAGGAGGAGACTGAGGCAGTCCTGAGTTGGGGACCACGGGGCAGAGACTACATCCATGCCCCTCCAGCTACCGCAGCCCCAGGGCAGGGCCCCAGCCCCATGGACCAGTCACTCTGGGCTCCCATTAGCGCTCCTCCCCTTGGATCATTAAATATGTATATCTTATTACACGCCTTGTTAGAGTATCGAGCTCTATTGACTGATGATAAATCCTGAGCCTCGTCCTGGCCATAAATTTATCTGGAGATGATGAAGACTCAATAATCTAGTCAGGCAGATAATATCATCGGGCCTTAAAAAAGATCATTACATTATATGTCAGAATTAAAAGTGAAATACACCGTAGTAACAGGGCGGCTGCTCTGGCCATTACAACGGGTGCCCGCCTCCCCCTACTCGTCCCCGGCCAAGACCCCACTGGGGTAGAGGGGCCAGGAAGCCTCACCTTCCTCTTGGCTCTGGACGCCAGGGCTAAAAGTGCTTGATAACCTAAGGCCAAGTGAAGAGGATCTGGCTTGGAGGGGAGCAGGGAAGAAGTGGCCACTAAGAACTGCGGAGCACACCCACCATGCCTGGCAGCCTCTTCTGCCCCAACCAAGCTCCCACCTTGGCCTGTCCCTAGGGGTCTCCTGTGGAACTGTCTTCTGGGGGCCCTGGAGTGGCTCCACTGGGAAGGTGATGGGGCTTCACCTCCTTCCAGAATGGCCTGACCAATGAGGGCAGATTCTTTCCAAAATGGACACCCAGGATACAGAGAGGTTAGGCTTGTCTGCATGCCCCAGACCCACGGCCAGCAGCCTATCTGAGGTCTGTCCTGTGAGCATGCACTATCAACAAAGACCATGGCCACCTCCCTCCCGGGAGCCCTGCCTGTCACGGCCTCTGCATCCTGTCGTTTGAGAACCTTGCTGCCAGCTTCTTAGTGTTTGCCGTCGGCAGGAACAACCATCTCCATTACGTCTTATTTTCACCCATTTCCACAGTCACACCCTGCACCTTGTTAACCTCCTCCACTGTTCTTCCTTTGAAATACTAAATTCATACATCCCTAGTTACTGACAGTAATACACTTTTTCTTTCCCCTCACTGGAACCTCAAAACCATTTCGATCCCTCATCTCTCCAGGTACATCCCCCTCCTGGTCTCCACCTTTCTCCTCTGTTCACTGTTGACTGGTTATCCAACAGCCACTCCCTCTCTGCAGAGCTAATGGAGCCCGCTGACCCACTGCCTTCACTGACCCAGGGGGAACCCCCAGGGTCTGAGCCATTTGTGGGGATCCTAACCCCTTGCCAGTCATGGGTTTAGGAGCGGCCAAGCATTCTTGCTACTGGGATATGATGGTAAGTTTGCTGAAAGACCTTCAAGGAAAATTTATTGACTCTTAAGAAGAGAAGCATGCGGGGGAAATAGTCCTTTATATTCTGGCTGGATGTTTTCATGTCTGTACATCATGTCCGGGACCAAAGAAGCCATCTCCCAGCCTTGAGGGCAGTTAGTCTGTGAAGAACATGCTGAAGATAAAAGAACAGAAAAATGAAAAAAATGGAAAAAAAAAAAAAAAAACACCTGGGTCCTTGATGACACTGCTGAGATGCTAAATGAACCAACCCTACGATAACCTTACCTCTCTGGTGACGTAATAAACCCTCTTATTGTTTAAGATTTAAACTGGGTTTTCTTTTTCTTATAGCCAAAAGCATAGTAACTGATACAGAATGTAAAAGCAGGAAAGAGAGTGAGAAAATAAATCAGGGGAGGCAAGGGCAGCAAGGGCACTATTTGAGGCTAGGGAATTGGTAACCCCTGTTCTCTTAAAATATTTGCTCAAACTGTTTTCCTGCTATATCTCAGGATACAGGCCATGTTACCATAAAGGCTAAAAAAAGTCAAGCTTAGATGGGAACCCAGGAGAAAACAGAGGGAAGAAAATACAACTTTACTGAGAAAGGATTTTAATGTATGTGACGTGCAATTTAAGTAGAATTTTTAAAGTCCCACAGCAACACAAAGTCAACAGACTCACTCATGGTTTCTTCTTTCTCCCCTGCCCTTCTTAGCAATGTCACTTCCAATTCCTAGATTATCTCATGGTCCAAAATGGCTGCTGATGCTCCAACCATCACATCCACATTTTAGGAAAGAGGAAGAAGGAAAAAAGCAAGACTAACGTACTTTCCAGCTTAGTCATTTCCCTTTCAGTATTGCTCCTGAAAGGGACAAGTGTGTTCAGTGTGTTCAGTCCCACACACTTTTCTCTTTATCTCACTAGCCAGAACTCAGAGATACAAACATCTAGTTGCGTGAGAAACTTAAAAAAAAGTAGCATTTACCTGGGTACACCATGTTGCCCCTAATTATCCAGGGGCTCTATTTAATGAGGAAGAAGGTCAATGGCTATTGGGTACATACCAAGTAGTTTTGGTCCAGGCAACGTAACTGATACATCCCATTTTGGAGCCTGGATTCCACAGTCCATCATCTCAGTCCTTTCTTGCCCGTAGTTTCAACTCTCTTGCTCCCTTTTCCTCCTCTCACCCTCGCCTGGAAAAACCAAACTCTGCCTTCTTTCAGCTTACATCTGGGCTGAGTGTGACTAGAGAAAATAGTAACCTTACAGGTTCATGTGACTCATAAAATCAGTCATCAACCTCACCTGGGTGTATAAACGCCACCCCATTTTCTATGTGCCTGATCAGTGTGCACGCTCTTTTTTTCCTTAGTGACAATTTCACGTTTTCTCTACTTTCTACAACTCTCTAACCCCTACCCCCAACATCACCCCTGACTGCCTCACCCACGCAATCTTGTCCCCTGCTTCACAGGAAACACAGAAGCCAGCCCCCTGCACCTGGGCCGGTCTTTGCCTTTCATCTTGATACAGGAGAGGAACTGTCCTGAGGTTACTTCTGAAGCCCACCCTCTCCCCAACTCTACCTGGCTTCTGGAGTCTACCCTGACTGCTTTTCAGGGGTCTTACATTGTGAGTAACCCCTTTCTCTGTGATATAGCTTCGGTGGGCTGACTCAGGCCTTGAGACTCTTCTCTGGGTTTCAGTGACACCACCCTTTCTCCCCTCCCCTCCTCCAGCACCCCCGTCCACGCTGCCTTTCCTCCTTACCGCGGTCACTGGCCTTCTTCCCTTTTGACTCTCTGCACTCTCCCTCAGCAAACGTACCTGCCCCTAAGCTTTACTTACCACCTATCTTCTAATAGTTTCTCAACCTGCACACCTACTACTATTCTCTCGGTCCAGGCGTCAACCTCTCTCGACCAGGTGACATCACTGCCCCCTGTCCACCTCCTCCTCCATGGTGTCCTTCTAAGCCACAAATCTGGTCATTTCACTCCCTCTTAAACCCCTTCAATGCTCCTGGAACAGAAAGGACATCAGTGGAAATGTCGTGAAACTGAAATAAGGCCTTTTGTTTAGTAAGCAGTAAGGGACCGATGCTAACGGCCTGGTGCTGATGGTTGCACTGTGACTGGGCAAGAGGCTAACACTAGGGAAAGCTGGGTAAGAAAAGCTTCTGCCAACAGAAAACCAGTTCCAAGTAAAAAGTTTAAGAGTTCATAATTCAAACAACAGACACCCACCACCACCACCACTTCCAACAAAGCCTCACTGCTCTAAGGACAGTATCCAAACTCCGACACTCAGTTCCAGGGATCTACCCAGGGTCCCTCTCGGGCCTCATCTTTCCCACACTCCTGCCGGACTGTGGAATTCAGCCTCTTCTCCCTCTTGGCTTTTCCACATGCCCTTCCTTCTGCCTGGGAAGCTCTTCCACTGCTCAGCCATCCTGAGGGACAGAAGTTTGCTGCGGTTTCCTGAGGTCCTGGCCTGCACCCCCATGTTGACATTAGGAACCCCTTCTGTGTGTTCCCACAGCACCCACTGTTCCTCCATGTGACTGCCTCTGTCACCCCCTGCTGGACCACAAATCCCTTGAGGGCACTCCTGTTATCTCCACAGAAGCCCTCAGTAAATACGTAATAAGTGGAGGAAAGGAAGGACTGGAGGAAAAGTAAGAGGGAAGGATGGGGGGACAAGATCACATGAGCCTACTCTAGCCCTGATACCTGCCGCCTGCAGCCCAGACAGGCCCCAGCCCCAATCCTGCCCCAGGTTCCCATGTGCTGGCAGCTTCAGCTCCTTCCCCACCTCCACTCATTCGAGTATCTTTATTTCCCCAAGATCTCCTGTGCCAGGAGACAGATTGGGACCTGAGCTCTCATTGACCTGGCCAGCCCGTCCTGAATCAAGACTTCTAGGGGCAGAAGGAGCAGTGTTGGGGCTCCACAGTCCCTGCCAGTGATGCCCTGGAGAAGGGCCTGACTAAGCCTGGGGACTCTGGGAGGGGGGGCTGCCCTCCCTAAGCCCAGTCCCACCTGGTAAATATTTCATCCTCAAGCTGCTCAGCTAATCCCTATTAATTTCAATACCGCCGCCTTGCCTGGCTCAGCTCCCAATGCATTATTTATCCCCTTTGTTTGTTTGTCGCTAACAGGTGGGCCCCAGCGGAGGCGCTGACTGGGGACAAGCCCACTCCATCACAGTGTGGCTGTGAATTAATCATGAGGACTAATGGGAACCACCTCAGCTCCAGGCACTTCCCTAGCCCCCTCCCCCTGCCCTGGCACCCAGGGGTGGGCCTGAGCTGTCTCAGCACAGTTTAACTCAATTCAAAACAACACATTTTATCCACTATCTACCCACAGGAATCAGACACTATGTTATGCTTTGGGGACACAAGCTGAACAAAAGAGACATAAATTCCTGCCCTCAGGGAACTTTCCATCTAGTGCGGGGGAGGGGGAGAAGGGGGCATTTAACAACTTCTTAACGAGGACTATGACTGCACGCTCCAAAGGTCGAGTATGCAGGGGAGGGGACTTGACCGAGGCTAGGAGTCAAGGACTCTTCGTTGAACAGCAAACTGAGCTGGGCTCCGAAGGATGCTGCTGCAAAGTCGCTTCAGTCGTGTCCGACTCTGTGCGACCCCATAGACAACAGCCCACCAGGCTCCCCCGTCCCTGGGATTCTCTAGGCAAGAACACTGGAGTGGGTTGCCATTTCCTTCTCCAATGCATGGAAGTGAAAAGTGAAAGTGAATTCGCTCAGTCGTGTCCGAGCAGACTGAATTAGGCTAAGGGTGGGAATGGGGGCTCCCAAGGAAAATAAAGCCAGGTGGGAAAGCCCTGAGGTGAATGAAGGCATGGCAGTTTCCAGAGAATGAGGGAGGGCGCTGTGTGCTGCGGTACAGGGGGCATGAGGAGAGAGGCTTCAGAAGGGGCCCCTACATCAACAAGGCCCAGCCTGGGTATGCGCCTCTCCCTAAGTGACCAGCATTTGTCGCAGGAGACTAGCACCGAGTCCTCCCAACACCTGGATACAAGCACACGCTCACACCACCTCTGCTGACTTGAGCAGTGTCTGAACCGCTTGCCCTTTGTGCCCGTGGCACTGGACAAGTGGTCAAGACTATAAGCCTTCAACTGCACAGATCAGGAGATTCAGGTGAGCATTTGGTCTGGAGGACTGAGGCGGCCAGTGCGGGCCTCTGAATGCCCGGAAGCTTAGGTGTGGCAGGCCAGGGCTGGGAACACTGACTGGCCTCAGCCACCATGCTCACATCACCTCCCAGGAAGGAAGTGGCCTCATCTCTGAAAACTCAGCACCAGACTGGGCACCCAGAAGACCCCAGCAAACACCTTCTGAATGAATCACTGCACAAAAGTGAATGCTCACCATCTCCCACAAAGATCTTTCCCCAGACACTCCCCTCAAAAGTTTCCCAGAGATTTATATAGATAAACGAGCTAACTCATAGTCAGGGTGGTACAATACTTTCATGGTAAGCCTCACAGGTAGGAACCATCATCAATCCTACTTTAAAGAGGAAGAAACAGAGGCCCTGGAAGGTGAATGACTTACCCAGGACCACAAAACCTGAAATGATGGGTATAATCAGAATGAGGTCAGCATGGCTCCAGGCTCCTGGCAGGTCCATAGATCTGCCCCTTCTATGGAGGGATTTCCCCCAGGAATCTCCCTTAGTGACTCCAGGGACCCCCAATCTTGAGAGCAATCCTAAAAGGGACCTTGTTTATGAGCCAAATGTAGCTCTGCCAGGGCAAAGACCTCACAGTGCACATGGCTGGGGGCTTTAATTCTATTCAAAGTGGCCACTTTGAAAATCCATATGTCTCCAGGCTCTCCGTACATCACGGTGTCAAGTCATGGAGCAGTGGTATCCATCAGCAGCTCCCAACGCCAGGGCCTGGGTGCCCGTATGCCTGATTCCACCCCATGTGCTTGTCCTAACTAGGGGCTGCTCTGGCAGCATTACCCACGCTGTGAGAAGGCTCAGGCTAGCCTGCCTGCTTGACCCAGCCTCACCCCTGACCCAAACGCCTCCTCTATCCCGCTCAGTCTCTGTTTTCTTGGAGCTAGGCAGCCAGCATGGAGGCAGCCTCGATAACTCGCTAACGTGCTGCCCATGCTGTTCTTAAAAATTTATGACTGTGCAACATGAAAAATCCGGCTGAGGAGCCGTCATTAGCAGCGCTGCCTCCCTCCCCCACCAGAGCCGCCCTCGTAAATTGAGATTTATGGCTGCAGCAGGCAGGGCGGGGGCGCGTGCAGACGATGAGGATGTTGTGGGGGAGACAGGAGAAACCGATGAGGCCGCGGAGGGGCCGGTGGCTCCCCCCTGCGGCAGCTCCGGTTCATCGCAGTCTGCGGAGATACCTACCGAGAGCTGCGTCTGGCCTGGGGTGTCAGCCGTGAGCGGAGGCTGATTCCCTTTAGCCGCCGCACTGGAGGGGGCGGAGCCTATCTATGTCAATCACTGGCTCCTTGAGGTCTTGGGCCATATCCTGAGGTCCAGGTGCCAGCAAGCGAGGGTCTCTTAGAAGGATGACTTGGGGAGGGGGAAGGTTGGACCGAGGGAGGAGGCATCATCTTTGTTGGGGTCACTGGGTCTGGGCCCCCCGCCCCCCAGTCCGTTTCTCCAACCAGAGGCATCTAGGTTGGGCTGTGACTGTGGTATGCCAACCAGAGAATAGAAGGGAAGGGAGGGAGGGAGAAGGATGTCAGGAACCCTTCAGAATCCCCTCTCTTGCTAAGGCAGGCCTGAGGAGAGGATGTTACAGGCGGGACGGCAAGGATGCCATCAGTCTCAGAGCCTCCCCAACCAGAGCCAGGCTGGGGCTGAGAAGAGGAGGTGAGACCGCGAGCCCACACCTCCACGCCCACCCCCCGCCCCGCGCCGCAGGCCCTCCCTATTACCTCCCCTCCGCCTACCCCCCTGCTCACTTAGCCCTGTCAGCCAGGCCATTATGAAATTGGGGTTTCATTTACAGACTAATTAAACATTACAGCTTGTTCACAATTACAACGCGGGGATGAGGGAGTAACTAATTACGGAAGAAATGAGCTAACATTTATCTCTGCTCCCACCTCCCTCTCCCCCCCCTCCCCTCAGTCCGGCTTCCTCCCGCTCTCTGGTCAGTACCAGCTCTCAAGGCTTATTACCTAGGATGGGGGACTGGAAGGGCCCGATACCCACCCACCCCAGACACAAGGTCAGACTATTCCCAGCCACCCCAGGGGAGGGGCTTAGTTCCCAGGGCCCTGCCGCCACAGTCAGGGCTTTTGCACAAGACCCTGTGGGTGTACGGGACCCTGTGATGGTACGTGTGGCCATACGAGGGTGGGGTTCTTTGGTGTATGAGTATGACAGCACTGTGGAGCCACGCGACTCTGCATCTTCATCTTTGGGGCAAGGTGTGGGGCTACAGATGATGATTTCTGTGATGGAGTATGAAGATGAATGATCCATGCCCTGACCCCCAAGCCCCCAGGGCAGTACAGGAAAGAACCAGGAGGCTGCAGGAGGTGATGGTCTAAGTGGGCCCCAGGACCAAATTCCCCACTGGGCGACCTTTTTCAGTCAGCCAGAAGCAAGAGAGGCGGCGGGTGACCCTGCCCTGGGGCTCAGCTCGTCCTAGTCCGCCAGCTGGCCTTGGCTTCTGGCCAGATTTGCACCCCCCAGGGCCCAAGGAGCCTCCTGAGGGGTCCTGGGGTGCCCCCTGTGGGCAAGAGTCCTGGGGTCTGGCTGGCTTGCCGCAGAGTTTAATAATAGTAACAGTGAGAGTAAGCGTTTCCATCCTTCCTGCCTTTGGGCAGAAGAAGAAAGGAAAGAGGAGGGAGAGGAGGGAGTGGAGGGAGCGGGCTGAAGGGAGGCTTTGAGGCCTCAGAACTCACATCAAACGGCCGGATCTGGGCCTAATTGTCTGACCCCTGCCCCTGCCTTCAATCAGCTCTGCGGCTCCCCGCCCGCCCCTCGCCTAACTAGCAGCCATGTTCTCCTCATTAGGACAAGCTCCCCTTGCACACGTGTCCCCGGACATGTCCCCAGCACTCCCAGCTCCCAACCCTGCCTGGTGGGAGGGTACAGCAGGGACCCAGTTTTGGAGGGGCTCCTGGGACACCTGTACCCTCGGCCACAGCTGGCTGGCCTGAGCGGCTCAGCACCTCTCCCTGAGCAGCGGGGCCCCGGAGGCCACATGCTGTGACACGTCCCTGGGCTGGCTCAGCCGCTGTGTGCATTCTGTCCTCTGTGTGTCCTTCTTGTTACAGCCCGACTGTCTCAGACACATAGCTCCTGAGGGTGAGCTGTGTTTGAATCCCGTCCCCTTGGGGCTGGTTTAGCCTGGCAGGGGGTCTGCTGTGGGCCAGGGTCTGCATTCAGAGGCCAGGAGCTGAAGGACTTTGTCGGCCTACTGTGCATGGATGGTTCCCTTAAGCAGATCCAGGCACAGCACTGTGTGAGCGTCTGGGGCTGGTGGCACGGCAGGGAGGCAGGGGAGCTGGGTGGTGAAGAGCTCTGACCCTAGAGAGACGTGTGTTTGAACCCCAGCTCTCCCACCTCCTTGCTCTGCTGCCCTGGGTGTGTGACAGCTTTCCTCAGCTTCCTTAAATACGATATAGGTGACAGCCCCAATCTCACAGGGCTTGAGGATTCACTGAGGTAATAGGTGTAGAGTCCTCTCTACTATAGCCGGCACCAGCAAATCTTATGAAAGGATACAGGTGGGGACGGTGGATTCGGACCAGGACAAATTCCCTTCTCCACAGGCCTCACTTTGCCCAGCTGGGTCAAAAATGTCAGGGACAGAAAGAGCTGTGAGGAAGGGTTCAGAGCCCTGGAGGAAAAAAAAAGAGCAGCTCCCAGGGGACCCAGCTGATACCAGGGGCAGGAGCTCCGATGCTGGAGCCACAATTTGGGGGCAGGGATGCCACACAGCAGTGTCAGGTGGGAGGGCAGGGGCCCAGCTTAAGGACTGTCAGGTGGCATTGAGGTCAGATGAGGCAGGTTAGCAGGGCTGGTCCATGAGACAGAGATTGTCCCTTGAGTACTGAGGGCTTGGGAGGAGGGGTGCTAGGAACACCACGGGAGTGCAGGCTCTCTGGGTCACTCTAGGTATTCGTTCTCAAGGTACCAGACCTATACGGGACTGGGGGAAGGGCTGGACTGGCCTGGGCCTTGACATTGTCTCTCACCTTACACCAGTGGTAATGACTTGCATATATTGATGGAAACGCAAACTACAGAGATTGTGTTTTTCGGGGAGTGAAGGTGGGGAGAGGGGATAAGGAGAAAAATAAACTGAAATGAAGTCCGGTTATCTCCCATCTGTGGCTGCTCCTAATCCCCCAGCCCAAAGGAATCCAATGCAGCCCCTTATCTGCCCTGTCAATCACTCCATCACCGCCCAGTGCTTGGTGGGCACCGCACGCCCTCGCACACACTCAAGCACATGCTCACACATGTACACACTCACTCCACGACTCTTGCTCCGACACTCCCGCCCACCCCAGCCCATTACTCCTCTGAGTAGGAGCAGCCAGCACGCAGGTCCTGCCAGATGGATGCAATTTGCATAATATCAGCAGCGGAGGCTGCAAGATCACCAGGGGTCAGGGCGCTGACATCCCCGCACAGTCTATCTGCAAGTGCTAATTTGGCCGGCATTGATCTGTCTTTCTGATTTCTTTGTCATTTACGTCAGCGATGGTTTGACAGGAGATACAGAGAGAGACAAGGGAGGCCAAGCCGGGCCTGGGGCTAGGGAGGTAGGGAAACAAAGATTGTACTTCCCAGTGCATCATACACACACAACACACACAGACAGACGCCAGAACCTCCTCCACCTATCCACCACTCCATCCATCCATCCATCCATTTCTCCATCTCTTGTATCTGGCAAGGGCCAGTTCCTCAGATGTTCCTGGGCTCCGAGTGCACCAGTCCAGGGAGGAAGGTGTGAACAGCCCTGAGCACTATGCAGGCAGCCCAGTGGAGGCCCTGTGGATGCCTAGAGACATGTCCCTTCTCGTGGTCAGCCACCACCCCTGGCTCATCATTTTCTCTGGGACACTCTAGAAAGAACTGGACGGGGTCAGGGGAGAGGGGGAAGGGGGGTGGTAGTGCTGAGGAAACACACACTCCAGCTGTCTCTCCCCGCTCCTCATAAGGGAGCTGTGCTGACTTCTCCCCTCCCAGCCTCCCTGCCCTGAGGATGGCCAAAGCCAGGAGTGGGGGGCGACACACCCCTCTGCCTCTCCAGGAGGGCCAGGAACAGGTCTATCAGGTCGCAGAGGCCTCACCTCAACACTTCACCACCCTCAGGTCATCCGAAGAAGCCCAGACTGGCTCTGGCTGATTCTGAAGCCCTCTAGCTCAGCCAGCAAGTCCCAGGTCAGATCTACATCCTCCCTGCTGGGCCCTTGGCCAGAGTCCCCACGTTCTGAGATGTAGGACATGTCATGGGGTGGGGAGAGGGGGAGAAGATGGGAACTCTGGGAAGGAAGAGGTCATTCTGTCAAGGGAGGAAAAGGGGCTGGAGCCTCCCAGGAGTGACCCCTCCACCAATGGCTCTGTCCCAGCCCCACCTCTTTCCCTCGCCCGTAGCAGGAGCAGGGTGATCAGAAGGAACTCCCTGCTGGGCAAGGTGGGGGCGGGTGCTGGCGTTTGGTGTGTGCTAATCCCGGGCCCGAGGTCTTCAGAGGGACCGGGGAACTTCAAGGAGGGGAAGGCAGAGCTGTACTGCAGACGAGCTCATTAGCCAGCACCCCCACCCCCCCACCCCCCAACGAGGAGGAGGGCGGGCGGCCCAGGGAGCTTGGCGGCGGAGGCGGCAGAGAAAAGGCTGTCACTGTCCTTTCTTCCTTTTGGTACAAGCATCTCCCCGAACCGACGATTCTCCTGCAGTGACATCTCTCACGGGCGCTAATGAGATCTGTGTCACAGAGCTAATGCGCTCTGACTGGACTCTGATAGACACCCCACTCCATCAGGGGAGCCTACAGGCTGGCACTGCCCCCCAGGGCTGGGCCCCACCCAGCCACCTGCCAGCCCAGCTCTCTTGCCAAACTGTGCTGGGCAGCAAGCTCCTGAGAGGGCTCACCCGGTGACTTGCCATCCCATCTCACCTGGAGCCTGTGGAATCCCTGGTCCCTGGGCAGAGGAGCTAAGCAGCCAGGGCAGGACCACCCAGCTGGGCACCAGGGAAGGTTTCGATTGTTCGCCCCACCTGTGACGCCGGCAGTCTGCGGGGCCTCCATGTCCCAACAACGGGAGATTTTACTGAGGTTTCCTGTATGGATTTCCAACAAGAAAGAAGGGAAGGAGGCCCAGGCCATGCCCTTAGGGAGGTCAAGTATGTAGGGCCTGATCATTACCTCTAACTGGGGCCTAGGGATGTCTTCTGTGCGCTCACACTGGAAGGGCTAGGCAAGACCCCCAGAGGGGTGGCCCCTAGAAGCGCAGGATCTCCTGGATGGAAGGCAAACAGAAATCACTGTGTAGGGCTGTCGGGTTAGGAGGAGGCTGGAAACCAAGGGGCGGGGCCCTGGCTCCCAGGGCGACTGTGCCAGGGTGGCCACGCCCCCTTCCCCTTTCTTCCTCACCTGCTGCTACCGAAGCTTTGCCAAGACCTGTGGGTTTTATGTGACACTGAGAGAAACGCCAAATGTAAGCTTGTTTTCTTCCTCACTGTCTCTGCTGGCGGCACAAAGCCCAACACCAAAAAAGTGCTCCTAATTCAGCACGGTGGTAAGAATGCAGACTTTGTGCTCAGATGGTCCTAAGAGTGAATCCTGGCTCCTTTGTCTGACTGCCTGTGTGACTGCAAGTAAGTTACTCATCTGAGCCTCAGCCCCTCAATCTGTAAAATGGGGATGACGATGGCTGCCTTCATCAGACTGTATGAAACCTAAATGAGTTAATACAAAGCGCCCCAAATAATGTGAATGTGCTGTGCTGACCACTTGCTGATATGAAAGGAGGCCCACTCAGCAGTCCCCCGTGGAGGCTGCCCAAGTCAAGAACGCTAACGGAGCCCACTGACACAGCCAGTCAGCAGTTCTGCAAATGCGTAGTCCCCCTCACCTGCAAACTCCTCCATGCCACCCTGCTCCCCGGGGTCCCGAGGCTGAATCCACTCCCCCAGGAAGAAGTGTCTCTCCCTGACCACGAGGCCACACTGACAGCCACTGAGTCCCCTCTCTGGCAGGCGTTCCATCCCTGATGCTCCCCCTACTGAAGTCCCCAGGGCCAAGCCCTCTCCCCATCCTGGTGACGGAGCTCAGTGGGGCAGGACCAATGCAGGTTTAGCACCTACCACAGCTCCTGAGACACAGCAGGTGCAAGGTAGCCGTTCACCACCTCCTTCCCCATGCCCATGGCCAGCTGGTCGGCCCTGAATTAACCACCACCTCCCACATACCTTACTGCATGCATCCCTCACCTACCCTCCCCATTGCCCCCCCTCCACTGATTGCCCTGTGGCCTCCCCTTCCGTGATTTCTCATTGCTAGTCCTTTCTACACAGACTCTCAGATGGCACTGACTGGAACCAGCTCTGACCAGGTCATTCTACCCAAACACCCTATGGCTCCCCCTCAAACAGCCCAGCCATGCACATCTATCCCAGCGGGCCCCTCCCTTCCACAGCCAAGGTCCCTGTCCTGCCTGGCCGGCCAAACCTCCAGCACACCTGCCCCCTTACTCTGTCAGCACCTCCACCACCCCAGCGCCCAGCAGGAGTCCCCGCCAGGTAAGCCCCACAGCCCTCCCCTGCCACCCATACCTTAAAAGGAGACTCAGGAGATTCCTCCAGGGGCCAGGGTCATCGGAGCTCAGCACACCCTGCCACTCCCCCCAACCCAAGGCACTGCCGGAGAAGCCAGCAGCCCCTGGAGACGGCTAATCTATGGGACCTGCAGAGCCCTTACCCAGAGTCACCAAGGCTGCCTCACCCCCCAGCAAGATACATACCACTCCCCACTTGGGGCTGGCAGCTCCTCACACAGTTAATTAGCACCATGTCACTGAGGACCAGCCTGAGTGGCCAGTGACAGGAGCTGACCCTTGACCCCAGGGCTGGGAAACAGTCCACATCAAACTCTTACAGTGCGACCCTTTTAGCACGCACAGTAACTCAGGGCACCACCAGCTGAAGCTCATTAAAGCTGTCTCTTTGGCGCGAGGGCCATTAACCTCACCGCTCAAAATCTGCACCTCCCCTCCCCGCCTCTCCCAGCCCAATTAATGCCCTGCATCCTCCCTTCCTTCCAAGCACCCTCACCCACTCCTCAGAGCCAGCCAGCAGCTGGCAGGGCAGCCCCCTTCATTCACGAATACAAGGATCAAATGCCAGGAGCCCCCCATGCCCTGGGCAGAGCAACAGAGGAGGCAGCTCCTGGAGCACCCACTGTGCACCCAGACTGCACCAGCCATTCCCAACAGCCCAGGGAGGCAGGTGGCACTGCCTCTGGTCTAAGGTCACAGGGCCTGAACTGCTGCTAGCTCCAAAGCCCTGACTTCGCTGTCATCAGCCAGAGCCTTGGGTGGTCCCCTGGGGCCCACCCAGAGGGAAACACCTTCTTCTCTGAAGAAGGAGGGAATACTTCAAGGGTCCCCACCTAGAGCCAACATGGGTGAACAGACAAGAACGACATCAGTGAGTCCCAGGAGGCAGCAAAGATGGGAACAAAGCACCCCTTCCTCTCAGAAACAGCCCCAGGACAGATACACAGAAGCAGGGCGCCCCGCTCAAGGCTGTGTGGGGTGAATTACCCCAGTCCTGCCAGCCCCTCCGTTTCGGGCTGCTCTTCTTTCCCTGGGCCCAGGTTCTCTGGCCCCTCCCTTCCCCAGCACCCTGGCCCTGACTCATCACTCGCTCGCCGTCTGTCCATCCACCAGAGCGTCTGTCGAGCACCTACTCAGAACCAGTGTGTGTAGCGCCCGACTGCCTCACTGATTCTGGACCAGAGCTCTGATCCTGTCTTTATCTCACTCACGGACTTACTGTCTCCTTAAAACCACACAAAAAGCCACATCCTCTGACCTGGCATTCAAGGCTGCCTTATTTCCCCATTTATCTTCTAGCCATTTCATTCCCTAACCCAAATGTTCCATTCCAGTCACAGGAAACTACTTGCAGATGTCCAAAATTGTCCTCTCATCACAACAGGCTTCCTCCTGCCCGCGTGCTTTGGTATACAGACGGCCTCCCCAAAGTTGAAACCCTTCCCCCAACTGTCTGCCTAGCAAACTCCTATTCATCCTTCAGGGATCCCCTGACTCAAGTCTCATCTTCTCTAGGAAACTTCCTGCTGACTCCGAAGGCCCATCGGCATGATAGGTTTGGGGTCTCCTCTAGGCTGTATAAAACAGCTCCTATGGGAGGGAACAGCAGTTGTGGGGGACTCCCAATTCCCCAGGCCTGATGGCCACTTCCTCTTTCCCCCGGGACCCCAAGAGAACCTTGACAGCCAATAAAAATGATATGCGGGCATCCTCAAGTAATGAAATGTAAATGAAGAAGAAGAAGCCCTTGGCAACTGAGGGCAGGGAAACCATCCTTGGGGCAGCCCAGGTGTTTCTATCCCGACCCTGAGCACCCTGGGTGGAGACTGCCCAGTTCAGTCTCTGCCTCCTCCCAGGAGCTCCCTGAGGACAGGACCATCCGCTCAGCACGCCCAGCCCTAGCAGGCACCTGCAGTGTCTGCGGAAAGGATGAGAGGCCAGTCTGCAGCAGGTGACTGGACACCTTTCAGTGTATCTTGCCGGTCCCCTTCCCTGTCATACCTCCACAAAGGTACACAGGCTCTGCTAATGCGTAACATCACCCAGGAACACCCCTGTTCCTCCTAGCTTGGAACAAAGTCTATGCCTGTCAAGTACCCTGCTTGAAAATATTTGCATGCACACGTGTGCAGACACACACACCAAATAAGATGCACAGAAATGAACAAACACATTTTCTGATGGATATACACACAGGCTGATGGTTGCTTCCACAGAGACAGGTGCCCTCAGCAGGTGTACACAGAACACCTTTACCCATACACACATCCCTCAAAAAGACACATTACAGGGACACATACAAACTCCCAGACACACACACAGAGACATGCGGCTTAAGGTGCCATTCACTCCCTCACAGACACACATCCACAATGATATATAAGAAGCCAGCAGAGCCTCCAGTGCCTAGAACCAGCCCCCTCCCACGGAGCAATCCCCCTGAGGAGGCACCCCCATCTGGTACCCCAAGTGGCCCCTCCCAGCCCAGGCACCACTCAATGGAGGCTGCTGCTCCTACGGGGGAGTTCAATACCCTGTGGACGGAGCCATCGGTCAGAAGGACCCCGACTAATTAAAAGCTGGTGAGGTTTAAATAATTCATCTCCTTAACTCCCATTGATCGCCCAGTTTAGTGGCCACAGACTTGAAACAATATTAAACAGCCTTCTCCAGCTCCACAGGGGGTGGGTAAGCTGACATGTGCCCACCCCTCTGAGGACATCACCCACCAGAGATGCAACCCAGGGTGGGATCCCTTGGTCTGAATCCAAGGCCACCTGTGATCCACCCAAAGCCCAGACCCCAGCCTCCTCCTGAAAGTTGTTTTGAGAGACCCTTTCCAGCGGTCAGGTTCCACTCTCCCCTCACTCCACCCCTCCTTCCCCGCTCCCCCCAGCTACAGAGAGCACCCTGCTGGAGCACTAAATGAGCCCCAGAACCCCTCTGTGTGCCAGGGGACTGGGGGGTGTGGGCAGGGGACTGACCAAGCTGCCAGGGGGATGTGTGGAGGGACTGACCAATGCCGCTGTGGGGCCGGCCTATGTGTTGCAGGCTGAGGCCCTTGTTCATGTCTAGAAGTCCATTCTTGGGCCAGCAGCCCATGGCGAAGCTGTAAGCCTGGAAGACAGGAGGCAAGAGTGGTTACCAGAGGCCCTGACCCAACCCCATCACTCACCAACACCCCCAGCCCCCCATGTCTTCCTAGCAAGGGCTTACTCTCATCACACTACTTCATGAGAGTCCTCCCTACTTGCTGGGTCCCCCTTCCACCAGAGTCCCTCCAGAAAACCCTTTCCACCTTCAGAGCTCCTTCTCTCCTGGGTGTCTCCCCATCAGAGGTCCCCAGCCCTCATGGGGTGCCCCTCACCAAGCTCCTCTCTAGAGCTCCCATTTATTAAGATCCTCCTTCTTAAGACTCCTCCTCCCACCAGGCATCCCCTTCATCATGCAACCCCCCAGCCCCCCATCCAGAGTCTCTGACCCTCTGTTGGGTATTACTGGTCACAAAGACTGGTGGTGGGAGGGACTTGGAGATCAGTATATCCAGACTTCACTCCAAAGACAGGAAAACTGAAGCAAGAGACGAGGGGGCCAGCCAAATGCCTGTGGTCAAGGTGCTTTTGACCTGGAGGTAGGCCAGACTGTGGAGCTGAGAGCCATATGGGCCTCAACTGAAGAGGGGTAAGGTCACCTGGCCGACTCAAGCGCTGTGAGGGGAGCGCACGAAGAGTGTGTGTTTGTGTGTGTGTGTGTGTGTGTGTGTGTGTGGTGGGAAGCAGATCTCGCTGAAGGTCAAGTGCTCACTTATGCATATTCAAAGCGGCCACCCATCGATCTGTACTTAATTGTTTTCCTGGGGTTGGGGAAGCAAGCGCTGGGGGCATCGATCTGTTCAGCCCCCAGCACTTCATTGCCCCCCTCTGTCCCCAGGCCACCACCCACCTCCTCCACGGTGGGGGGGCACACATCAAGCAGGGAGAGCACTTCCTCTCACATCCCATACAGGCATGACAACCAGGTATCACAGATGAGGAAACTGAGGCCCAGAAAGAAGAGACTTATAAGGGTCAGAATGCTATTAAGTGGCCCAACAGGGATTTAATTCCTATTCAGCCTGCCAGCAAGTCCCAGGCTTCTATCAGTGGGCTTGCATAGCCAGCTGACCCTTCAAACAGTACCCATGTCTTCTCCCAAGAAATCCCCAGCACCAGGCTGTCCTTCTCCCAGTGGCAAGAAGGTGACAGGGTGGTTAAGACAGTGATCATTGCAAATGATGTTTGGGTAAGTTCCCAGAAGTTGGATGGTAAGTCCACTGATGGAACTAAGGTGACTGTTAGCCATGGGCAGGCAGGCACCACAGAGCTCCTGTCCACCACTGGGCCAGGGAAGTCCCCGTCCCACCACAGACTGCCTCCCAGCGGAAGAGTGCCCAGCACGGGGTCAGAAGCAGAGCACAGGAGGTTGAACACGCAAGCTGTGCCAGGACCAAGGGGCTGAGCAGAGGGCTGCAGGAAGATCTTGGGGATCTTGATTCCCTCCCAGCTGCAGGAATCAAGTGTCAGCCCTGTGGGCCCTGGGAGGCTAGGAAAGAGTGCACCTCAACCTCAGCTCCCTCCAGAGCCACTCTGCTTGACCACAGAGGTACCAGCCACCGCCCGATTTCCCAGCCCGCCCTCCCACGCTTCCCCAGGCCACAGCTGTACCCACAAATCGGGGGTTGAGCGCAAGCCTCAAGGACAGGGGAGAGGACGCTGGCTCGGAGCCAGGGCAGAGCTGGGATGCAGGCAGCAGGCAGAGCAGCCGGTGGGCGGTGCACAGCTGGGGGAACTGCTGAGCATGGTCAGGGCCGCGGCTGGAGTGCAGTGGGCCAGAGAGCAGTGGTGGGCCGCCTTTCAAGTACTTTAAAATCACTTACAAAGGCCGGATTAAACGATCAGAAATTCCATTTAATAGGACAAATAAAGAAATAACAATCTACTCTATCAGCCTGGAGAAGGCGAGCTGGATGGGTTTTCTTTCTTTTTTTTCCCCCCCTCTAAAAAGGAAAAAGGGAAGGAAGGGGGAAAAAAGAAGGATAATGTGTGTTTACTCAAGCAAAGAAAAAAATATTTAAGTGATGTCGGGGAGAAGATTGCGGTAACTAGTGAAGAATAACACCGTCTACTTTGCTGTCAAATCACACCCGAATTTCAGTAATAGATTCTCGGCTGACACTCAATTCAATTCGAAGGTGATCCTGCTTTATCCCAGCCCATCAAATATTAAACACTTGCATTAGCAGGTGCTGCCGCTTCCCGGCTTAAAGCAGCGGGCGGGCGGCAGGGCTGCGGAGGCCCCTCTGCTCTGCGTGCGGCTCGGGGACAGGGCAGCTTGGCGTTATCTGCGCGTCATCCTGAGCCTTATCGCCGCTAAGCGGGAAGACCACTTCAGATAACATTAGGCGCCTGCCCCAACGCATCACCGTGATTAGATTATTATTATAATGATGACTCCCCAAGATCTTCTGCAGACTGGAAAGTGAGGGGGCAGCAGAGCCCAGGAGGGCCTGGCTGGTCCAGGGCAAGCCGGGGCCCACAGTGGGGAAGGAGGAGTGCCAGGCAAGGCGGCAGCCCGGTCCCGCCTGACGAATGCCTTTCAGGAAGGGCAGTCTAGCTTGTCAGAGCCAGGGCAAGATGAATTGGCGTCTCTGCTGTGGCCGCCAGTGGCATGCCCCACGGTCTCCTATTCCCAGATAAGGCGTGCTAACCAATTGCTGCCGTGGCATGGCCTCAGCCAGCACTTCCTTCGGGGGCGCGGGCGGGGGCAGGGAAGGCGCGTGCACATGGGTCTGCCAAGCTCCTAATAAGAGGGATTTAATTTTTACAAATGCTGCTTCCAGCGGGGCCTTCACGTAGCAGCCAGAGTCCAAAATGATATTAAAAACGGTTAATTAAAACTGCTCTCCTTCAGCCTGGGCTCTCCCCATGCTAGAGAACCCTGGCAGGCCTCCTCCAGGTACTGCCACGCGCCTCTGCAGAGCCGAACCTTCGGACATGACCGCCTGCCTCATGGATCCCCCCCGAGGCACAGTCCCAGGGCACAGCACCACAGCTCCCCCCAGCTTCTACTATCTCGGGCACCCCTTGGGCACAGCTAGCAGACAGCAGAGAACACAGGGTTCTTCTGCCACCTAAGCTTCTATTGGCATGTTCTGGATCTTGCTCCTGCTGCCCTTCTGGGCCTGTACCTTCAGGCCTACTACCCCTGGCACTCACTGCTAAAGTCCCTACCCCTCCCCAGATACACACACCGTTAAGCACGAGTACACACTCACACAGGCACCAAATTCTCCCTCGGGTGACTCAGCCCATCTTTCCATTCCCTACGCCCCTCCCGACGCCCTCCCTCAGAGATTACATGCATCTGTGAATCTTAGCAGAGCCTTCGCAGGAGCCCAGCTCAGGGCAAGGTGATGTGGGCTGTGTCTCAGAGGTTCTGGCTGAGGGGTCAAGGCTTGCACCAGAGAGCCACCAGAGCAGGAGGATCAGGGACGGTGAACCCTGTGGGTTGCCCACAAGGACACCGGAGACAGACAGGCCCATGCTGGAGGTGACCAGGAGAGCTTCCTGAAGGGAGCGGTACTGGAGGCACTGGAAAGACGACACAGCAAGGACAAAGGTGGGTGACAGGAGCGAGCTGGATGGCACCAGGCAAGGGCTGGGGTGGCCAACGTGGAGATGTCTTGAGGTGCTGTCTGTACAGTGCTGGCATCAGTCAAGGGGCCCGAGTACCATCTACCGCCCCCCTTTACTCCTGCCTGCTTCCTATCCCCACTCCCTCTCTCTCTTCTGCCAATCTGTGGGGCATGGGGTAAGGGACCCAAAAGCTTTCTGACCCTGATCAGGGCTGGGCAGATATTTGAAAGCCAGAGCCTGTGCCCGAGCCCCTGTCCCATGCTGGTTCCCAATTCTCTGGATGCCACTTCTCCAGCTGCACCTCTTCTAGCTAGTAGGGCCCACCTGCCCAGCTGAGGGTTCCAGGCCAGAGGGTGGGGCAGGGGGAAGGATGACTGAGGAGTCCTCTCCAGGGCAGGCAGAGTCAGGGTGAAAGATGCTGGGCCTCCCAAGCCACCCACCCCAGCCCGTGCCAGGCAAGCATGCACACTTCCCTTCCCCTGAGCTGCTGTAATTTCCATGCGCAGGGAAGCAGGTGCCGAGCTGTTCCCGGCTGGCTCTCCCCTCTCGCGGCTCTGCCCGCCTTGGCTGCTGCCCCATTAGCTTAGTGGCCAGCCATCTGCGACGGGCCTGCCGCGCAGCCCTGCTGTAGGCGCGGCGGGTGGCCCCCTGTGTAACAGGGAGCTTTGCCATTAGCGCCTTTAATATTCTGACACCTCAGCACAGCCTGCTATTACATGCAAACGCTGATCGCCCTGTGAAATTACATTGCTGGGCCCGCGAAATGGAATCGTGTATAATCAGCCTCCTCCATGCACTGTCAGTCCCATCACAAACACGGCGCCCGGCGGCTTACGGGGGCTTAGCAGCTGCGACAAGTGTATTGGGTTTAATAGATGAAGTAGCCCTCATCGGCAGCAGCATCAGATCCTTCAAAGAGGAAAGAAGAGACATTGACAGCTGCTAGGGTGGCTCTGCCCACTGGTTCGCCACCCACCAGGGCCCTGAGAGTCGGATGGACACAGCATGGGCAGGGCAGTGGCTGGGGATAGAACCCAGCTCAGACCACAAAGAGAAGCACAAACTTGCAGAAAACCCAGAACTTGAAAGCTGGCAGCGGCACATCTGAGCCATCCAGCCTCCCCGCAAGGTCACCCTGAGGGGTGGCCTATGGCAGAAGGGCCATTTCCCAAGACAAGGAAACAAATCAAATCACCTGCATTTCCCATAAACACCCAACAGACAAAGACAGGGAGGTGATACTCTGGAGGATCCAGGGGAGGAAGTCTGACAGACAGAACTACTCTCTAATCTTTTCTTTAACCGGACAACATGTCGATAGTTGGTAAACCAAACACCAAGGCTGCAGAGATACATGAGGATGGTGTACCCAGCAGCCCAGGCCTCATGGAAAAAGTGCATGCAGAAGTTGGTTCCCAATTCTGCCAGTTATTAGCAGTGTAACTTTGGTGATAACCTACAGGGGTGAGATGGGGTGGGAGGTGGCAGGCAGGTTCAAGAGAGGGGACATGTGTATACCTATGGCTGATTCATGTTGAGGTATGGCAGAAACCAACACAACATTATAAAGCAATTATCCCCCAATTACAAATACTTTTTTTTTTTAAGCACATCATAACTTTGGATGAGTCATTGAACCTCTGAGCCTCAACTTCCTGTACTATAAGACGGGATGACAGTTCTTTCTCCCAGGTATACCTGAGATCACTCAGGAACACCCAGTCCCACTGCCACCCCCAAATATTCTTTGCCATCACGCAAAATGCAGGCTGTCTTTGAGAATGCTATCCGTCCTTTTTCCAGGTTCAGCTTAACACCGATTACGGCAGACTGTGTTTTCCAGTGACGGTTAACATTATCTTCAATCTCACATATGCTCTACTTCTGATATGACTCTGATAAACCTGCCGTCAAGAGGGGAGTCTATACCCCTTTGGAAAGGGGTGAGCTTCTGTTATAACTTCAACCAAAAGAGTAATGCACAAGTAATGCTGTGTGATCGCAAAGCTATTTCAGAAATGCCAAGGCAGCTTCCTCCTCATTTGCTAGAACACTTTCCCTGACCCTTGAGCTGCCTGTAAGAGGTCAGACTACTCCAAGGCAGCCATGCTCTGAGGAAGCCCAAATCAGTCCAGGAGGAGACACCATGTGGAGAAGCCATGGGACTTGATGGAGAGAGAGAGGTGCCCAGCCAGCCTCCAGCTGCTCCACCCAAACTCTTCTGAGTTTTCCCCTTCTCTGATGTCTTTCCTCACAGTCTCCTGTAGTCTCATCTGGTCATGTGTGGCTCCTGCATGCTCCCTTCCTGTTTCTGTCTGTGCTCTACCACTCTCCCTGTGTGATTTCCTCAACTCCCTGGTCTGCACCTGTCCAACGTTCAAATCAATTATTCTTTGCCACTATTTAAGTGTCAAACAGATATCTTCTATTGCCCACTTGGCATTTCCACCTGGAGTCCATTCAGGAAATTCATTTTCAATAGGGTTAAAACCCATTTCAACATCTCCTCTCCAAAGTGTTCCCTCTCCTGGGCTCCTCAATCCCAGTGAAAACTCTTAGCATCCACCTGGCCTACCAGAGATGCAGGGGGTCAGCCTTGCTCCCTTCTCCTTCCTTACTTCTCCTCAAGTCCTGGGATTGCTGCTTTATGCCCCCTAAGACTCTACTTGAGCAACTCCTTAGCCTATCTAGGGTGCCCTCTGCCTTCTCCCAGTTTTTATCCCTAATGAACACATACTCTTCTTTCAGCATTCAGTTCAAAAGTACCTTCCTTCAACTTCCCTGGTGGTCCAGTGGTTAAGAATCCACCTGCCAATGCAGGGGACACGGGTTCAATCCCTGCTCTGGAAAGACTCCACTTGCTGCAGGGCAACTAAGCCTGCGAACCACAAGAGAAGCCACCGCCACGAGAAGCCTGCACACCACAACTAGCGAGTGGCCTCTGCTCGCTGCAACTCGAGAAAATACGTGCACAGCAATGAAGACTCAGCACAGACAAAAATTCAGAAAAAAAAAATTTAATGTATATACATAAAAAAGTACATTTCTTTACCAAGCCTTCCTGACTCTTCCCTTCCTTAAACACACCCTGACTCTGAGTAGCACCTGGAATATTAGATTTGTTTACACATCTGTTGCCCCATGATGTTGGGAGTCTCTTGGGGTGGGACTGTATCTGCTCTCTCTGAATGGTCTCCACTGAGGGAAGGGCGTAACTCTGCCAGGCCTGGTTTTCGGAGAGGCTGCTCCTGCCAGTCCTATTCCATTTCCTTCAGGAACCATGGTTGATCTCGCCTAGAAGAAGAGCAATTCCGCCCCGTCCCCAGCCGTCCTTGGAACTGAGGGCTCAGCTACCTGGGTTAGGAAAGAAGGAGAGACTACTTTTGTCTCCTCCTTTTCTGAACTCTTTGGGCTTATGGATAGCCTTGAGTCCATTCTTCAGGCCAGCAGAGACCTGGGCAACACAGCTATAGGAGCAAAAGGAAGGACACTCCCATCAGGTGACACAAGACCTTCCTTCCTACCCCCAGCTGGTAGTTCTGTGTGTTCAGTGTTCCCTGGCTACCGACACACTTCAGGGGCACCAGAGCTGCTGCTGCCTCTGTCCATCAACAGAACCTGAGTGGGATAATTATCTTCTCTGTGTACTTAACCTTCCTGCTCACTGCCGAACAACAGGACAGCTGCCTCAAGTACATGGGACCACCACCATGGCAAAGGCAGGAGCTGTGCTACAGGTCCAGGACCCACAGTTATTTGGAAGACAGCTGCCGGCTCAGTTTGATCCCTTGGGTCCTGAGTCTATTTTTAGGTGGAGCGATCTCCCTCATGTTTCCAGAGCCCTTGCTTCTCTGCTGAGTCAGAGAGGACTTGGGGACACTGAGGCTTCTGGGGAGAGAAGCAGGTAAGGAGCATAAGCCCTGCTGCCTGAGCCCCCAGAGAAGAGGCTGGCCTGTCTGGGGCCCCACATGCCACCAAGTCAAGGCAGCAGGTCAGCCTGAGCCAGCTGCCCAGGGAGAAAGCCACATTGTGGGTTTTCTTTGTTTTCATTACAATTTTCTCTCCCATTGCTTCTTTGGAGCCAGCCCTATCCTCCCCGGGGTGCTGAGGATTGAATGAAACACCACCCCCGGCTCCAATAAGTGTATTTCAATTACATCTGTCACTGCATAACGATATAATGATATATCATGTGATATTAAATCCATGGTAATCATATCAGGGATTTTTTTTAATCGTGCACTAATCGCATTATTACATCTCTATAATTAACAACAGGAGGTATGGAAATTCAGTTAAGGCAGAAGGCTCAACGTACTCCCCCCCACCACACCCCCGCCCTAGCTCCCCAGATTAGGACCTGATTAGGAGATGGGAACTGCAGGGCACTAGCAAGATGGGCCAAAGCTTCCGCCTCTCAGGACCAGAGCCATGGGCAGAGCCTTCAGCATCCAGGGCTGGCAGACATAGGCCAGACTGAGACCTGGGTGCTATCTGTCCTGTAGCTGCTCAGGCAAGAGCCTGGGGCAGAGGCCACACAGAGAGGCCCAACTATAAGGCAGCTGGGCCTTCCAGACCTCCAAGCCACTGTGGGACCAGATCTTCTCCTTGGGGAGGGGTGTGACCTTTCCTTCAGACCAGCAAGGCCCCCAAAGGTGCTGGTAGGGCCCAAGGCAAGCGATTGCCTCACGACCTCCTGCGCCAGAATTCTTCCCTCCGCCCTAGCCCTTTGTGTTGGCAGCTCTTAACATCACCAAGTCCAACAGCTGTGATGTCTCTGCCTTTTGGTCCTGTCATCCTTGAGCTGGGCAGATCCAGTTCTTCCACGGGCCATTCCTCCCCAGTTCCCTCTCTGAAGTCTGGCCCTGAGTACTGCATGATAAGCAGGTTTCTGATGACCACTGGAGTTGTTCCCCTATGCCCCACAAATGGTCCAAGTTCTTATGTCCTCCCACCCAGGCCTATATGGAGAGGGGAGGGGCTTGGGATTGCAGCCTGAACTATGTCAAATGACCCTGTCTTTCCCACCCCCTTCCTGATACTGAGCTGTCAGGACTAATCCCCTCAGGGGTGTCAGAAACCAGTCTGCAAAGCAGAATTTTGTGTTTCAAGTCCAAAGCTTTGAACTTGGCATGTAACTAGTCCTCAGTGAGGGGCAGGCATTTTGCTAAGTTTGACGCTCAGAAGTCAGACAGGCCTGAAGATGAAAGAGAAAAATCATGTCCTTTTTCCTAATAAAAAAGAGACACTAATAGCAGTCAGCACTTAGGCAAAGCACTCTAAGTTTCTAAAGTGCTCTCCAAATTAAAATATAATCCTTCATCGGGCATGGGACACCACCACCACCACGGCCACCCAGCCCTCACACGGAAGGCATGCACATGCTGGCACCCAGCACACACACCTTCCCTTCTTCCCTGTGCATGCAGAAAACGGAAAAAGTGCTTCCACCTTCCTCCCAGACCGCCCTCTCTCTCTGCTGGCGTGTTCATGTAACACACACCTCATGAGCAAATCCACGTGCCAAGCTCTGTGCCCAGTGCTAGAGATCAACCACGATAGGCCACTGACTCCAAGGAGCTTCCAAGCTGGAAGGAGATACATGTCGACTCACACAGGGTAGGGGACTGAGATCCGACAAGAGCCCCAAGGGAGAAACCAGCCTTGGAGGGGAATAACCAAGAAGGACTAAGATGGCCACAATGTGCCTGTGGAAGGTGGACATGCAGGCCAGGAGCTCAGTTCAAGAAAGTCCTTGGAAAGCACAGAGATGGTGCAGGAATCTGCAGGACTCGGTAAGATCACCCAGGTAGAGAATAAGCCTTTAGGGCCAACGAGGCCCTTCTTCCTCTGATGTCTGGATGGAAACTAGGAAGGCTGAACAGCAGTGTCTTGTCTCTAGAGCTAAGGCTCTCTGGGCACACCCAACATCCTGGCCTCTGCTCTCCTGTTATCTCCACCTTCACTTAACCCAGATGGGATAGGATGAAGCAGTAAAGACTTCTAGGTCACACTGACTTAGTCATGACAAACACTACTGAGAGTCTGTTATATGCCAGACCACATGTTGAGTGAGTGAGTGCTCAGTCATGTCCGACTCTTTGTGACCCCACAGGCTGTAGCCCGCCAGGCTCCTCTGTCCACAGAACTTTCCAGGCAAGAACACTGGAGTCAGTTGCCATTTCCTACTCTAGGGGATCTTCCTGACTTAGGGATTGAACCTGCGTCTCTTGCACCTCCTGCATTGGTAGGTGGATTCCTTACCACTGTTCCACCTGGGAAGCTAGCAATATAGACACAGTGCTGTCCCCAGAAAGCTTCCAGCCTATTGGAGAGAGCCCATGTTAAATAAACAGCAACATATATAAGCACTAAGTCATAGCTTTCAGAAGGACTCAAAGAAGAAAGGCAGGCTGCTTACAGGACAGAAGAGGGGAACCTGACCTAGATGGGGAACTCTGAGGACACTCAACAGAAACTGAGTGACGGGGAGGTGACAGGGGAAAGACTAGTGCTCAGGCCTCTAGGCAAACAGCACTTAGAAAGAACCAAGTCAAGGCTAGTGTCCCTGGAGCACAGACAGCCAGCATGAAATGAGGCTACTGAAGAAGGCAGAAGATGCCGGGGCCTCAGAGGACACGATGAGGGTTCCGTACTGTTTCCTAAGGTGATGGGAAGCCATCAAAGTGTCCGCCACTGCCATGCTATGCCATCTTAGGTGCTCCAACAACACCAAAAGTTAGTTCCTTGGCACATCTAACCCTCCCTATTCCTAAGGGTAGACAGACCTGGGAACCAGGGACCATTTTTTTTAATCTAGAAGGAGAGAAAGAACCTGCATGAGCAAATGACCTCATTCATTCATTGTAAGATTCACACATTCACTGAAGGCCTGCCAGACCCTGGCAACTCAACTGAATCCCTTATAAACCCTGTCCTCATGGAACCCACAGTCCTTTGCAGGGAAACAGATGCCAGGAAATGCATGATCACAGTGATATGGAGTGATTAGAGAGAATTGAGGTAGAGACAGAAAGGAGGACAGTGCTCAGGCCCATCGGAGGCATCTGGAGCTCAGCACAGGGAGCGCTGTCCCTGGATCCTCTCCTCACTGCACCAGCCAGGGTGGGTGGGGAGACTGCACTCCCGACATAGACTGCAGCCTGGGCGGGGGGCAGGGGTGGCAGGAGGGCCCTGAGCGGCAGCGAACCTAAGCCAGGATCTTCCTGTTGCAAAGATGAAGGCTGAAAGGCTGTGAGCAAAGCCACTGAGGAGAAGACGGACAAGCTCACTGTATCATCCAAGGATGGGGGACGGAGCACCTTTAAAACAAGCAACAGGACTTGAACAGAAAATCATTTCCCGAAATGGCAACTCCAGTCCCCAGGCTGTTTCCTCTTTGGAAAACAAGGGGCTGGAGGGTGGTGGCGGGGAGGGATAAATTAGGAATTTGATATACACTACTATATATAAGAGAGATAAACAACAAGGACCTACTGTATAGCACAGGGGACTATATTCAATACCTTGTAATGACCCATAATGGGAAAGAATCTGAAAAAAAATTACATATATACACATATAGCTGAATCACTCTGCTGAACCCCTGAAACTAATACAACACTGTAAATCAACTATACTGTAAAAACTAAAGAAAATGCGGGGAGAGGAGCTTAATTACCTGTTTTCTTAGGTCCATTGCTGGTCTGAAATTCACCAGTTGGTTCTTCAGGCTCCCATAAGAGTCAGGCTTATTTCTGTTCCCACATCTTTGCTCATACTATTTTCCCACTTGAAACACTAGCCTTCTTCTACCCTCTCCAAGTCGAACTTCTACCCTCTCCAAGCCTTCTTGTACCCTGCCAGGACACCACCTTCAGGGAGCCTTTCCTGATTTCTCTTCCCCCCACCTCTACGACCCACCCTGACCTCCACAGTTCATACCACAGTTCTCCCAACAGCACTTTGCTTAATTACCTATTGCGTATGGTCTAGTACCCTTACTTGACTGGTCGAGAGACTGTCTCATCACTTTCAACCCCTGACATCCATTTCGGGGGCAGGAGGGAAGCTCCACTGGCACAGGCCGAAGAAGCAGGCGGAAGTCTGGGTCCCCACTCCCTCTGCCCACAGCCCTTTGAGAACTCGACAGGCCTCCACTTGAAAAGGGTGCTGAAAGCAATGATGTCTCCAAGTGCGATGGGAGATATTTGTGTCTGCTTTACCCTTGGCTTTTTGCTCCGGTTCAGGTAGGAGCGGGGTGGGCTGGCTGGCAGATCTGAGAGCGCGGCACGCCCCAGCGGGCAGGGCGCACAGCGCGGAGGAAGGCGCGAGTCAGTCTGGAGTGCTCCCCATTTATCAAGCTCACGCAGGCCGCCAGCCGAGCGAGTCTTTCTATCATTACACCTCTCAAAATCCGATTCATACCACTAATCCTGCCTTCATTCTCCCAGATTAATAACATCTCTTTCAACCTTCACAGTGTGATAAATAGACAAAGAGAGAACAAAAGGAGAGACAGAAGAGAGAGAAAGAGCTGGAGCAAGTCCCCATAATAGAGAGAGCCGAGAAAGAGGAGAGGGGAAAAAAGGAGAGCGGGCCAGAGCAGGCAGCGGCCAGAGACTGCAACGGTCTCAGAGAACCGAGAGGAGAGCGTGGCTGCGCCCCGCTATGCGCGGCGCTCTGTCCCCGAAGAGAAAGAAAGGCTCGTTAACAGTTCCTTCCTGCCTGCACTTTTGTTCAAATTCTTTTCTTCCCTTCCAATCCCTGCTTTAGGTCAAATTCCAGTGAAAATGAGTCTTCTGGCTTCCTGGTCTCCTCCCAGCCTCCCTACCAGGCCCAGGGAACCAATCTGGCCCCTGGTGGCAGGGCTGGGGCTGGGCAGGGGCTTAGCAAGGGGCGGAGCGAGCTGGCCTAAAGCCCAAACCCCTGCCCCTTTCCTGCTCCTAAGGCAGAAGAGGGGAGAGAACAGAGCAGAGCCGGGGCCCAGGGCTCTGTCCTGCGTATCTCTCCAACCTAAGGCTCTAGCTGGGCAAATCCAAGGCCCCAGCTGCTAGCAGCTCAGCTAGATGGTCAAAGTGGGCACCCCTGAAGCTTGCAAAACAACAAGGTGTGGCCCACACTAACACACGGGGCCTGTGACACTTCTTGCTCTCCCTGCCCATGTGCGCGCCCAGACTGGTCTCCACAGTACAGTCCCCACCCTCCTCTCGGACAAGTGCAAGGGCCCTCTGGATGCCTGGCTGAGCTCTTCCAAGAGGATTCAGGCACTCTCTTGCTCTGGGCTCTGGAACGCAACACCGTTCACATTACACTATAATTCACACTAACCTGTTGCCTTCACTCCACTAGGAGTCTGTCCTTTGAGTTCTCTAGTCCCAGGAACAAGGTGCCCGTGGCGCTTCCAATCATCCTCAACTTTGCCCAAAGTAGCCCTGGCAGGAGACTAAGCCAAACAAGGCTCAAGCCGCCCTTTGGACTGAAAAAATATTCCCATGCAACTGGCAAGCTTCGCTCCGAGGCGGGGGGACAGAAGCCCTCCATGTGCACAACTCACTTCCCAGTCCATCAGACTGGACAGGGATCAGTCAAGCTCCCTGGACCACTGTCTCAGCACACCCTCATGACGGGAGGTGGGGCGGCATACATGTAGAAGGCAGGCCTGTCCTGCCCAATCCAGCCTAGTAGGAGGAGTCTTCCATGAAAGTCAAGTCTTCTCCAAGGATGGAGCCTGATGGTGGACAGGAAAGACCCAGACTAGTCCCACAGTAGTAGCCTGGTGATCTCTTTAGAAGTAGGTTCCTCCTAGGGAATATCTTGCAGACACCTGTCAGATACTTTCCTCCAAAAAGCCTCCCTCTACCCTCTGCCCCAATCACAGTCTTCCTTTAGGATCAAAATGGCTGCTACCAACTCCCACCACTCACTATGGGGACCACATTGCCTCCAGTCCCAACTTCCGGGCTTGACCATTATATCTCTGCTTGGGGAAAGTCTGGAGAAAAGAAGGCTTCATAGGGACAAGTTAGAGAGCAATGTAGGTAAGAGGGTACTCCTTGGGATCAAATCCCATTCACCAAAACTCCAGTTCTGCTGACCTTCCCTCAGCCCCATATGAGAAGGACTGTTCACACTGTCACCTGCTCCACCTGGCCTCCAGGATCAGAGTCCTACAGCAGGGAAACCCGGAAGAATGACCGTGACTACTGTTTGTCCAAGAGTCCAACTGACCAAAGGACTGAAGAGGGAGGGCAAAAAGGAGAGAGAATGATTGTCTCGGTAACCCTATAACCCACCTAGCCCACGAGTAGTACCCTGGGTTCCAGGGCAAGCTAGGTCCAGCTGGCACACAGGCCCATGAGGCCTGCAGGGCCAAGGTCACAGCAGAGTTCCAGAAGCATGGAGCTCAGGCCCTTCCTTCCCTAAGAGCCCAGAGTGCTGGCAGATCAGGGAGCCTCAGCCAGTCAAGCCTACAGCCTTCAAGACACAAGCAGCCAGCAGGCCCAGACACCCCTAAACTTGCTCTAACCAGCTCCCCCAGGGGCTCAAGAGAGCTGTCCCCCCCCAAGAGTGGGACAGTTCTGGCCCTGGGAAGAGACGTCACGGTGGCCCCTCTATCCTTTGTCTTTACCCAACACACAAACCAGGGCCTCCCTGCAGCCATCCAACTCAGGGGTGAATTCCCTGCAGCAGAGAGTCAACCTTCACCCCAGTAAAGGACCTGCCAGTGGTCAGACAGAAGAAAAGTCAGCCAGACACAACAGGGTCTCCAGCAGGTCAAGAAGCCAGACCCGAGTGATACTCTCCCCTCAAACCAGACTTGAAAAGCTCTTTCCCTGAGTACCTGGTTCTAGAGCCCACTCTCCGAGGCAGCCAGGGGCACAGAGCAGGGAAGAAGTTGGGTCCTAATGTGTAAAAAGCTCCAGCAAAGCAAAATCATTTACTCTTCAGTGCGACTGCTCAGCAGAGCTAATAAATCTTGCATGAGCAGGGCCGATTCTAATTTCCTAATATGAAAAGGCATTTGGATTGAGAGAGAGGGGGAGATAAAAGTGATTGAATCTCCAATAGTCCAGGTTACTGACAAGAAACATCCTGCTCAGCCCTGAGAGAAGGATGGCAGCGCCCGGCCGCCTGCACACACCCATCCGTTCTGCCCCCCTCTTGGCGTGATACATCTCAGTCTCTTCTATTGACAGGACGTGGCTTTAAACACAGTTACACAAGTTATCATTTCTGCCTTCTGATCAATCTGAATTTTCAGGACAATTACCCTCTTAATCAATGATTGCTATCAGCAGCCCTGCGCCTGGACGGATTTCTCAGCAAGGTAATCATGCCGCCAGGCTGGACGGCGCGTGCATAGGCAATGAAGCTCCGGGTGGGGCCTCCTCCCTCCCTCCGGAGCCCCCGTATCCCAGCGCCACTGCCAGTACCGAGGACAAGCACGGCAAAGTGTGAAGGCCACTTCAAGGCGTGATGGGAGTAGAGGACGGGAGGGAGGGGCCCAGCCGCCCGCCAGCCTTCCCGACCACCCGATTACGGAACAGACCTATTAAAGCCCTAGATTTACTGCCCACCATGCTGATACATCTCCACATGCCCTCCTGCCATCACTCCTACCTCCTAATTAGCCTAATAAAGCCCAATTCTAATTATGGGCTCAAACTATTAGGGTGAGTAAGTGCAAAGAAAAGAGAAATATTGGTTTTACTAATCTCTCAGAGGCTCTTGGTTCCAGAAACTCCTTTTTCTTCTACACATTCAGTTCACATGGGCTCCTGACTGGAATGGCAGGGGTAGCCTCTCCTGCTCAGAGGTCCGGGCATCTGGAAGTCACAAAGCCGGCCTGGCCTGGAGCCAGGAGGCCACCCAGCCCCACACTCTCTCCGGGGTACTTCCACAGAGTCAGCCCTCCATATAAAGCAGGGCAGGGCCCCTCAGGAGAAGAGGGGAGGGAAGGGGAGGATGGAGTTGGTCTCTGCCTCAAGGTCAAAGTCAGCCAGACGCTGTATCTGCCATCATGGGGGCAACTCAATTTCTCAGATCACCTGTTGTTGCATAAAGGATCTACACCAGAAAGGCCAACGATGGAGTGAAAATGGCATGGTCCAGGACATGACACATCAACTTATGCTTCAGCGTGGGTGGCAGATGCGAGTTATACCCGGGCAGAGTGGGTTATGGGATTAAAACAGGTCCTCACAATTTGCTATTTCATTCTCAGGGGGAAAGAGAATTAGAAAGCATGATGTATTCACTTTCTGACATTTACTGAGTGCTAACCTTGGGCTGTACTTTGGCCACCTCATGCGAAGAGTTGACTCATTGGAAAAGACTCTGATGCTGGGAGGGATTGGGGGCAGGAGGAGAAGGGGACGACAGAGGATGAGATGGCTGGATGGCATCACTGACTCGATGGACGTGAGTCTGAGTGAACTCCGGGAGTTGGTGATGGACAGGGAGGCCTGGCGTGCTGCAATTCATGGGGTAGCAAAGAGTCGGACACGACTGAGCGACTGAACTGAACTGAACCATGGGCTGAATGTCGGGGATACATCAGGGAACGGTAGAGAAGTGACCCTTACTCTTAGGAGCTCACAATCTACTGAGAAAGACAGACAAGTGTCTTTCTGTCTGCAAAACAAAAGCAATGAAACAAACCTGCACACAAATGTTCATAGCAGCATTATTTAATAGCCATAAGGTGGAAACAGCTTAAATGTCCATCAACTGATGAGCACATAAATAAAATGAGGTATATTCATACAATGGAATATATTATTCACAATAAAAAGAAATGAAGAGCTGATTCATGGTGCAACACGGATGACCGTTGAAAATTATGCTAAGTGAAAGAAGCCAGAAACAAAAGGCTACATTTAAGAAATTTCCAGAATTGCAAGAATAGGCAAATTTATAGAGATGAAAGTAGATCAGTGGTTGCTTAGGACTGGGGTGTTTGAGGGGAAATGGGAACTGACTGCTAGTGTTTTAGGGGTGACAAAATGTTCTAAATTTAAATGATGATGGTTGCAAAACCCTGTGAAGATACCAAGAAACACAGAGGATAGAGTTAGGTCGTGAAGGGTCAGCAGGAGCTCACCAAGGCAGGAATGAAGGAAGGGGCATCCCGTGCAGATGCAGCCAATGTGAATAAGGCCTAGAAGTGGACAGTCACATAGACATTCTTGGTATTACTGGAGAGGTACATTCAGGGGCCAGGGAGCTTGTACTTTATTCAGGAGACACCAAGCTTTCTCAAGCAGAGAAGTTAGGTGATAAGTACAGGATAGCTTGGGGTCTGATGGTTCAGGTAGGAGAAATAACACGTCCAAGTTGCACGGACATGTTTTTGGAGTCAGATATCCAGGATTTAAAATTCTTCAATTCTTTTTCAAATACACTCAAATAACCAGCATGTGCTGGGAATTTGCTATTTTGCTCACTATTTTATCCCCAGTGCTTGGCAGAGTGCCTGACCTAGTAGGTGCTCAACAGCCATCTACTGAATGAAAATGAATGAATGGATGGGTATGTTGAATTCAATCCCATTTGCCAAACGTTTATTGAATACCTACTGTGAAGCTGGGACTCTGGTTACACACAGTGAGCTCTTCAAGGGTAGGGACCCTGTCTGATCTCTGATCTCTTCTGTCTTACTGCCTTACACAGGTTCTGTGTGGCATAGGGCAGGTGCTGAAGTCAATGTTAATTTCCTTTCCTCTCCTGGTCCAGGAGGTTTTCCTGAGACCCAGTGATTCTTGGAGAGGCGTGGCCTGAATACTTCACTGTGGTTGGCGAGAAAAGATAAGCTGAAGCTATAAGGGTGGAAGGAGCAGAGGGTGATGCCCATGGTACTTATCCCCAAATCAGCCATGGTGCTCAGAAAGCCAGGAGGCAATCTGAGTTGTCCAAGTTAGTAAAGGACTGAGCAGGAATGAGACTGTTCCCACAGCAATTCTCAGAACCCTCTGCAGACCCCCCTGCACCCGCAGCAGCAAGCCTCTTCACAGGAAGCCAAGCACAGGTAGGGTGGGAACAGAAGCTCAGGACTTGCAAGTGGAGGAGGGAGGAGGAGAGGAAGATCTAGTCCTTTTCTCCTGAGCACCCTGTCCTGCCCCTGGACAGCTGCCATTTCCATACCTCCCCTCTGGTCGGGAGGGCCCTTCAGCTCATGGCTGACCACAGTAGGAAGGGGGCTCCTCCATCTCCCAGCCCTCAGGCCTCTCCCCTCCCCTCCCTTTCTTTCCCTCCCTCTCCTTCCTGCAGAGCTTCCCTCGAGCCATAAAAATAAAATAAAACACAAACACCCACAGTCCAGGAGGAGGGCGTCAGACAGATAATGGGCATTTTATATCTTTTTATGACACTCCCCATAGGCAGCTCGGCAATCACAGCGCAATAAAGGCAGGCATGCAGCTTGCATAGTTAAACAACTGCCGGGTAATTAGGCACAGCAAACACTCCACTGGGGAGGCCGCAGGGCTGCCCTGGGATCTGCCTGCAGCCCGCCCTCCTGCTTGCAGCCACGTAGGTGCCAAGCCCAGGCCTAGCACCAGCAGACCTGGTGGTGGTGCAGAGGACAGACCACTGGCTGCTGCCGTGTGCATACTTGGCCTCACACCTGTGCATGCTCACAGACACACCTGCCCACACCCACACACAAGCACTTCCTGAGCAGCTAGCTTGGACCTCATCTCCCCAGGAAGGCCGCTCCTCTCTTCCAAGTCAGATAGCCAAGGGTCTAGAGAGGGCCCTGCTCTAAGACCCTTGACGAGGACCCAGGCCTGGCTGCAGCAGGGGCTCGCTCCTGCAGGGAGCCCCGAGCTTCCTGAGCTGCATAGGCAAGGGGACGTCTGAGCGCACAGGAGTGATTACATGGGCTCTTTCTCCTGTAAACGCCAACTCAGTACAGAGCTGGATTCAAATAAGTTTTTAAAAATACACTCACACACACCATACACACATTCCTTTTACTTCATTTACTACCTCTACTGTATTTCCCCCATCTGCCTTGACCCGTCCATCTTCCCTCCTAGATCCGGAACTCTGTACAGGTGGAGAGCAGGCCTGAATCATCTCTGAGTCTACATGCCCTGAGGCACAGGGCTGTGTTGAAGAAAGGTGGTAAGTGAGGTGTTAATTGAGATGAGCTGGCCCAGGCAGAGCGCAGGTCACTTGCTACCTGAGGCTTAGGTCTAGGCTGATCGAAAAACAACCAACAGAGACAGAAGCCCTCACCAGGGCTGAGGCAGCTGCACTGAGAGTCCACCAATACTCATTCTTCCTCTAGCGATCCAGTCAATCAAATTCAAACTTTCAGGGAATGAATGGCTAATTAATGAAACAGAAGAGGCAAAACCCCGCTCCAATCCAACTTGAAGATTGAAACAGACTCTAGGAGCCACACAGATCAGCCCTGAGTAGGCTGGGGAAAACTTAAGCACCCAATCCTATACCACTCTTCCCTCAAAGGGAGCTGACAGCAGGCCAGGTGAGCTCACGGAAGGGCCTTGGGTTAACCCAGCACAGTCACATATGAACGTGAACCCAACCCAGCTACTTTTCCTGGTGTCTATCTGGCCATCACTCCCTGTCTGCCAAGGATCACAGGCCAGAGGAAGGGCCTGGGCTGCACCCTGCCTTTAGCGTACTGAGAGGCCCCTCCCGCCACCTCCTATAGAAGCAGGGTGACAAGCTTCTCCTCGCCCCATATTCTCATGGAGAAGCTGCCCAAAGCCTCGGTAGCATTAAGCTCCAGTCCAGGTCACCCCAAACTCTGGGATGACCAGCCATCCAAACTCCTTCCCAACGTCTGAGTCCCCAGCTCTCCTGACCTAATGCCAGGCAATACCTTGCCCTTCCTGGACCCTCAGTTTTCCCAATAGGATACAGCAGTAGCCCCAAGGCTAGAGCTCAAAGTAAGTATGAGTCAAAGAGGGACTTCTCTTGCCTTCCTTGTATCTGTCACATTTTTTGCTGGGAGCAAAAAGGAGGAAACCTCAGGTCCCATAAATGATCTCAGGATGGCAAAGGGAAAAGAGAAAGATCACCTTGCTCAGCTTCCTTATTTGTTAGATGAGGACACTGAGGCCTCAGAAAGGGCACGAGACCCAACGCTAGAGCCCACGTCTTTATCCTCCAGCTTCGAATTCAGTCCAGGGTTCTTTGTATTGCACCATGCTGTCCTCTAGAGACAAGGGCTGCATCTGCACAGCTCCAGGTGGAGTCAGACCACAAGGCCCATACCCACACCCTCCCCTGTATTCCCACACGAGGGCACATACACATAGTTGAGTATATACACACGAGCCTCCCCACAAGGAGAAATACAAGATCCACATCTTTAGTCACATATAGATGTGCAAGTACACATGTGCTCACTCTCTGACACACAGATTCCCATTAAATAGATGTCATGCCCAAGAGATCTGGAGCATGAGGCCGAACTCTGTCCTTCCCCAACCACTGCCTCATTGGCCATACAATTAGGAAAGGCCCGTGTGTGTTTGCCCAGGCCTTCAGCCCAGGCCAGACCAGAGGAACTGCCTTCAGGTAATATCTGCTATGGGACTAGTCACAAGAAGAAAGTCATGGAAGGAGAGAACCTGGATTAACATCCTGGTCATGTGACTTTGAGCAAACTTCTTCATGTCTCTGAGTCTCTACTTCAGCACCCACAAAATAGGGACAATGGCCCTGTCTTGGGGAGTAGCTGTGAGGACTACATGTACGAAGCGCGTGGAGCACAGAGCCAGGCTCCTGCTGGGACTCTATTACTGATACTAACAGACGTGACCACACCTGCCTTTCCAGAGTGGACTGCAGGGTAAAACAGCAGCTGGGAGACAGGGCTGTGCCTCCTGCGTTCAAGGAAGTCTCTGTGCCTTTTTCTCCCCTTTTTTGCAAGTCCTCCCAGTTTCCAGGGTCCAAAGCAGCAACAACAACCATATAAGAAGGAAGGGAGCAAAGAAAAAAGGAATGAACCTGTGAGAAGGCAGAGTAACTAAGGGTGCCCTTGGCTTCTCAGACTTCACAGTGAACTCTGATGAGCCCACCTCTTCCACAGTATCTATGCCTCTACAAGCCTCCTGACATCCCCTCTGCTCACCTCACCAGGTGGACTCCGAGAAGCAGCAGACCTGGTCCCTTCCCTCAAGTGGCTTACGGTCCTGCACACGGACAGACCAAACCACACACAGTAGCCAAGAGGCATGGACTAGCCCCTGGCCCGAGGGTGAGAGTACAGGCTCTGCAGTCTGGATGCCAAGGTTCAGATCCAGTCTCCAAACACACCCAGGACAGCTCCCCACTCTCCCCTACTCCAGAATGGGCTCGGAATTCACTTCCTCAAAGACACAAAAGAAAGACAAAGGAGGCTCAGGGACCAGGACCAAGACGCTGTGTCATTTGACAGGACACTGACTCTGAGCAGCAGCCAGCGAGAGGCACACAGAGCGGGGGCAGGCCTCAGGGTGAAGACCTGCCATGGAAGGCACTGCAGGCCACCCCCAGCTGGAGGTCGACTTGTAGCAGCTGCAGGGGAACCTCACAGAGGAAGGAAGGATCCCAGCTGCCCTGAGCTGACTCCTCTCCCTTCCCCCTCATGGCCATACCCACCAGGGATGCACAGCAAGGCAGGCTGGCTCCCTGGTTGAGCCTGTGCTGCACTGCCCGACCCCATGCCACGTACCAGCACTTGTCTAGGACCTTGACAAACAGCACCTAACTGATTCTTCACTCTGTACTTTCCTACGTGTTACCGTAAGGATTCTGGGGTCGTCTGGCCAAGCAGTCTCAGACTGTTCACAGCCAATAATGCGACAAGGCCGAGTGGCCTCTTCCCCGCTGCCATCCAGGCCCACAGGCTCTTCCCTCACCTGCACGTAAACTTGGCAGCTTCCTGGAGCGACCGCCCCACTATTAGAGGGCGGCTGAGGCCGGCTCCACCCTAGACCACGGGAGATAGTTCCTTCTGTGCTCACTTGCTTTCTCCTCCACTAAAAGGCATACCCACGGCTGGCCCACATCGTAGCTTAAAACACTTGAAAACTACTGTTTGTAGTTCCCAAGTGCAGCAAGCTCCTTCCCTCCAGGCCTCCGCTCACATGGGTCCCATTCTGACTCCTGAAAACTCTTGTGCCTTCCAAGGCTCACCTCGAGTCTCCTCAGTGAGGCTTGGCTGACTGCCTCTCCCACACCCCAGGGGAAACACTGGTGTGCGCTGGAGGCAACAGGGCAAATCAGTTTTGAGTGTGGTCCCCGGAGTCGCCTGCCTAGATTCAGGTGCGTAACTCCATCACTCACTGGCTGCTAAATCCTGTGGAAGGTACTTAACTGCTGTACCTCAGTTTCCTCATCTGGAAATTGGCTAATAGCACTTAACTCAGAGCTGTTTGAGGACTGAGTTGATTTATAAAAAGCATTTAGAGCGGCACCTATTTGTTATTATTAATTAACTCTACAAGTGAGGAAAGCAAGGACTGAGAAGGTAAATAGCTTGTCCAAGGTCACAGCACAGCGAGGTGGCAGAGCCAGGAACTGCCCGAAGGTGAATGCGACTCTGTACCCATGAACAGCCAGGCACGCTGGTGGCGGCTGGAATCCAGGACATGAGATGACAGACTCTGTCCCTTGGCATCAGCTGAGGGTCAGTCAGTCCGAGGATGGCATTCGGCTCCTCCTCCCTGGGCTCACTTGAATTTTGCTGGAGGAACCCCTCTTTCCTAGCTCCTGCCCACAAAGGCTTGTATGTCTACCTTGAACTCCTGTCTCTTTGCCCCTCGTAGCCTAGGTGCCTTGTCTCTGGTGCTCTGTGTGAGGGCAAGCGGGGAGCAGAGGCGTGAGCTATCACCTCATGCCCAGGACAACTCTCGGAGTGGGTAATGTTCTTACTGTTTTACAGAGGATGATACTGAGGCTGAAAGAAATGAAGTGACTTTCCTAAAATCTCACAGCTAGTAAGTGGGCAGAGTCAAGATTCTAAACCACGCCTACTGGACTGCAGAGTCTGTGTGTCGGATACTGGTATCTCTCATAGTCAGAGAGGTTAAGGAACTTGCCCCAGATCACACAGCTGGTTGGCGGTAGTATCATCTGGTTTGAGCCAGACTCACCTGGCTCTGAAGCTCTTTCTCTTGCACCAGTGGCCTCTGGTCTGAGCCACATCCACAGGGCCCAGTGTAGGCATCAAGTATCACCTGAACACTAAGTGAAGGGTAAGTGTCAGCTATGGCCACACCATTTGTCTAGGATGATGCAGCTAGCATTGTAATTAAGAAAATACAAGCTCCTTTAAAAGCCAACCAAATTCACTGCAGCTTTTTTCATTATGCAATTTTATCACTGCTGCTGCTGCTACTGCTACTGCCATGTCGCTTTAGTCGTGTCCAACTCTGTGTGACCCCACTGATGGCAGCCCACTAGGCTCCTCTTTCCCTGGGATTCTCCAGGCAAGAATACTGGAGTGGGTTGCCATTTCCTTTTCCAATGCATGAAAATGAAAAGTGAAAGTGAAGTCGTTCAGTCTTAGCGACCCCATGGACTGCAGCCTATCAGGCTCCTCCGCCCATGGGATTTTCCAGGCAAGGGTACTGGAGTGGGGTGCCATTGAAAGACCAAAAGCAATGTCTGTGAAGTTTTCCAACATTACTAAGAGCCCCATGTGCTCTGTCTGCCTACCTCCCTAAGAGCGCTCCAAAACCACACTTAGTACTTTTCTCAGGTACTTTCTTGATCCTCAGTCACAAACTCACAACACAGAAGTGCCTTTTGCGTGGAAGAACTGTCTAAAGGTCATTAACATAAACAGGAGGCACAATCCTTTCCAGGTCTTGAGTCCCATGAGTATTAAGAAGTAGTGTAGTCTCCAGCAAAGAGGACCCAAGTCCTGAGCTAGGGAGGGAAGGAAGGAAGGACGGAGTCAGGGAAGTGAGCTTCTGCCTTTTCTATCCTGGCCTCCAACTCCTTCCCCTTGCCCATCTGCCGAGGAGACATGGTAGGGAAAAGACCAATACGTATGTGGGTTCTAATCCTAGCTTTCTCTCTTCCTGGCTGTGTGCCCTTAGGCAAATTGCTTAACTTCTCTGTTTGTCTGGGAAATCTGGCAGAGGAATGGGCATCTGGACTCTGGAGCTCATTAGTCTGGTGTTAATATTCAGTGTGGGTTCAGTGAGTGCTTGTTGACACCTAGTGCATACCAGGCCCAGTGCTAAGCACTGGACACACAGAGATGGGTGGTAAGTAGGCCTCGAGGAGCTCATAGTCTAGCAGAAAAGACAAACATGTAAGCAGATGATTACAAGATCATGTGATATACTCATTACAAAGTACTGAAGCCCTCCAGAGAAGGAGGTGATTAACTATGTCTACCAGAATCGGTGAAAGTGAAAGAGGAGAGTGAAAAAGTCGGCTTAAAACTCAACATTCAGAAAACTAAGATCATGGCATCCGGTCCCATCACCTCATGGCAAATAGATGGGGAAACAGTGGAAACAGTGACAGACTTTATTTTCTTTGGCTCCAAAATCACTGCAGATGGTGACTGCAGCCATGAAATTAAAAGGCGCGTGCTCCTTGGAAGAAAAGCTATAACCAACCTAGACAGCATATTAAAAAGCAGAGACATTACTTTGCCAACAAAGGTCCATCTAGTCAAAGCTATGGTTTTTCCAGTACTCATCTATAGATGTGAGAGTTGGATTATAAAGAAAGCTGAGTGCCAAAGAATCGATGCTTTGATCTGTAGTGTTGGAGAAGACTCTTTAGAGTCCCTTGGACTGCAAGAAGATCCAACCAATCCATCCTGAAGGAAATCAGTCCTGAATATTCATTGGAAGGACTGATGTCGAAGCTGAAACTCCAATACTTTGGCCACTTGATGTGAAGAGCTCACTCATTGGAAAAGACCCTGATCCCGGGAAAGATTGAAGGCAGGAGGAGACGGGGAAACAGAGGATGAGATGGTTGGATGGCATCACCAACTCGATAGACATGAGTTTGAGCAAGCTCCGGGACTCGGTGATGGACAGGGAAGCCTGGCGTGCTACAGTCCACGGGGTTGCAAAGAGTTGGACACGACTGAGCGACTGAACTGAACTGAACCAGAATTGGGGTGGCATCAGAGAAGGTTTCACAGAAGAGGGTTTTGAAGGATAAACAGGAGTTTTCCCAACACTCTAAAAAGGAAAAGGAATGTAAGCAATGGGAACAGAATGAGCAAAGGGAAGTGAAAGTGTCCTGCCTACTGGAAGAGCAGCAAGAAGTCTGATACGGCTGGAATGTTAGAGGACAGGAGCTATGAAGACAGGGATGCTGCCATGAGCTGCATCTTCCAGGCCTTGGGTACCATGCTCAAGAGGAGGGATGGGCCTCCCATACCTACCACCCTCTTGGCTCTGGTGCTCTTCCTGTCAAAACACACACACTGCAATCGCACCCTTTCCTGGGCCTTTGATTTAAGAGTTCCTCTCCTGGCCCTGACAGTAAGGCATTTCTGTCCCACAGATTATAACTCACTCTGGGCTATTATTCAGTTCCCCAGCCTTGGCCCTGCTGCAGTTAGTCCAAACATAATATCCTTCATGCATATATTATCTGTCTCCCTATTATCTGGAATCATTCCGGAATTAAATTTCAGTCCTGCAATATTGGCTTCAGGAGCGGCGCGCTTTATGGGCTAGTCAAAGGTTAGAATACCAATCAAAATAACAGTGCCGATGCAGCGAGACATTTTAATATTCCAAAACCCGGTAATTGTAAAAGGACATAATATTTTTTCCCTGATTACCCCAAAGGCAACACATGTTAACAAGGCGAAGGAAGGAGTGAAAGAAATTTCAGAGTTCAGACAGCTGTTAAGACATATTTAAAGGAAAAGCCCAGGCAGGGCACTACGCCATGGGGGCAGGGAGATGCAAAGAAAGAAGACAGCCTCTCCAGCTCCAGCTGCCCCGACTCCAAACACAGCACTGGTTCCTCTGCCACCTCTGGGCTTCGTCCCAAGAGCTCATTCCCAAGGGGTGATGTCACAGCGGATGGGATGAAAGGAGGAAGGCTCAGGACGTGGAGTCTTGAGGCCCAGGTTCCAGTTTCAGCTCTTCAATCCAAAGCCTCCAGCCTCCAAGCTGACCCCTCCCAGGGCTTCAGCTTCGAACCCTGTGGCAAATGCTCCAGGCTGCTCTCCCACCAGGCCTCTCCTTGTCCCTGCCTGTGCCCCTGCCTCTCCCAAACTTCCACCTGGTGCTTTGTGTCCTGTTCTTACTGCTAGAGGCCTTCATCTACCTGGCCGCAGAGCTAGTTCCCCTTAAGACAGCGGCCTGTGTGACGCTGTCAACACCCCACAGACAGTGCTCTGTACTTCGGATGGATGATGCGGAAGACCTGGGCCGCAGCCCCTACCTGTCTGGTCCTGACCGCTGAGTGGTCCAGAAGCATCCATCTCGGTGTGAGCCCTCCTCCCTCCAAAATAAGACAAAACACCCGGCAGGGGCCCTACATCTTCACGCCTCTCTTGGTTTCCGTTTTTGTTTTGTTACTGTTTTTTCCAAATCACCCCAAAAAGGGGCTCTGCAGCAGGCACCAGGCGGCCACCACTGTATACAGAACCCCAGCCTCTGTCAGGCTGCCTATTACTGGAGCAGCTCTCTCACCACAGCACCAAAAAAGTGACCTGACCGGCAGAGTTCCAGACCCTTTCAGTCCTGACGGCTTCCCAGCTAGCTCAGCCCGCTCATTGGAGCCTCCCAATCTGCACCATCCCGACCTGCTGACCTGCCTATGGCCCCCAGCGAAGAACTTCATTAAAGCCGAGAATTTATTCCTCCATAAGCCCTTAATTTATTACTGCGCTGATTGGGACTCTGAATGCTCCAAGGTCAGGAAAAGTCGTACTCAATCGTAGACACCAACCCTCCCTTCAGCAGTTTCTCCTGCTGTCCACTCCCAGGGGAGGGGGGAGACAGAAATGCTTCGTGCAGGGACCCAAGAAGGCCTCCTCTCCCTCTTTCAGAGCTGGCCCAACCCCATCCCCTTCAGGGCACCCAGCACTGTGGCAGGGTGTATAGCACAGATGGCAGAGGGCAAGTGGAGCAGCAACCTTCACAACCTGCTTCATCTGAGTCTGTCAAATTCTAGGTGACCTCCAACCCTACAACTTCTCAGCAGGACTGTCTGAGCCCTGTCTGCCAGGACTGACTCAGAATCCTCCTAAGGCTGCCTGCCGGCTTCCCCCAAAGCCCATCCAAACAGGCCCAGGCATCAGAGGGAATTCCAGACCATTTGTGAATGTATATGCATACACTTGCATGGCGTGGTCTGACCATACATGAAGTGCTTATTGTGCAGGCATGCACTTATACATACATTTATACCTATGTGTCCTGCAGTGAACATATACATATTATGTATGCATATGTATATATACACATATTCACATCCTTTGGGACCTACCCATTTCTTGACCTCTTATTTACAGTAACATTCTCCTCCACCTAATCTTAGCCGCCCGCCCCTTTGGGCACAACTCGGAGCCTGCCAACACCTAGAATCACCCCATCTCTGAAATCACTGATTCAGACGTGCCGCTTTCCAACCACAGTCTCTTATTCTTCCATCTGGAATGCTCCACTATACTGGTTTTTACCTGTCCCTCACTTCTTGGGACCTATCTACTTTTTCCATATCTGTCAGGTCCCCTGCTGTCTTCTCTTCCTTCAACATCCAGCTTAAACTCCACAGTCCATCCTGGCAACCACTGTCTTGACAAAATCTTCAACTGTTGCTTTCATCACACCCCTTGGGAATCACTCTTCTGTGGATGAATCTAAATGTCTGCTTTCTGCATGCGCACAGCCAGGCAGCTGAGCTCTGCTAAAGAAAAGCCACACCGCTGAACAGAGAGGTTCCGTTGTGAATTAGTGTCACCAACATCAACTGGACCCTCAACACTGCCTATAAATCCCACTGAACTTCTCAAGTAAAGCTCACACTGCTATTCTTTACTACAACTATAGCAATCCTTTTCAACTTTCTGCCAACCTTCCCAGCCCTCCCCTATTCATTATTAGCAAACAACTGATCTATTTCACAGAGAAAAGCAAAAGCCATTAGAGGGAAACTCACTCTTGTCATCACCAAATCCACAAGCCTATTTGCACCTGTCTGCGCTTCTCCTCCCCCATCACAGTGGAAGGGCAGCCTTCCCCCGAAGACAGTCAGTGTCAAGAGACTGGGTTTTCCATCCCTTCTCCTGTCACGTTCTTAGAGACCTCCCTCACTCCTAGATTTCAACCTTTCTTCTCTAATACACAAATGAGAACATACATCTTCCATCTTAAAACACAAAACTTGCCTCGATTCCACAGCTGCCCCACCACAGCTCTTATCCTCCCCTTCCCTCCTTCAAAGCTACATTTCTGAAAAAATTCAAACTTCTCTTATCTCATTTACTCCCCAGTTTGCTCCAATTTTGACCCATCCCTATCATTCCATCAAGAGGTGTCACCAGGGTCGCCAAGGTCCTCGAGCCCAGGTCTGGCACTTGCATTTCAGTCTTTACATCACGTGGCCCCCTTTGAACTGACCGATCCTTTTTTTTCTAGAAGATACTCTTTTTCTTTGGTCTCTGTGATCTCACCCTCTCCTGACCTACCTCCTCTTCTGCCATCCTTTCACTGTCTTTTTTCACTCTGTTTATTCTCTTCGGCACAGATGCAGGCAAAACCAAATTTAAGTTCTAACTTGGTCATGTACCAGACTGAGATGCTGAGCAGGTTTCGTCATCACTCTGTGCCTCAGTTATCTCAACCTTAAAATGCAAAAAATGACAGTAACTACCGTACAGAGTTGTGAGAATTAGATAATGTAGGTACGTGAGCACACAGCACTCGGCACAGCACTGTCCAACACAGACATAACGTGAGCTCTATAAGCAAGCTAGGAATTGAATGCCCAGCTCAAGTAAAAAAAAAAACAAATGAAATTAATTGTAAGAATATATTTTATTTAACTTTGTATATCCAAAGATTATCATTTCAATACGGACTCAGCATAAAAAATTATTAAAGAAGTATTCTGTATTTTCTCATACCAAGTGTGTAATTTACACTTACAACACATCTCAATTGAGATGCTAAATCTTCATCAGAAATACTTCAACTGTATTTAGATTTTAAACAATTAACAGTTGAAAATACAGATTTACCAATCCAGTTCTAAACATACTTAAAAGTTCTTCTTGAAAGTTTTCAACTTATTTTTAATTAAAATTAAATAAAATTTAAAATTTGTTCACCAATCATATTAGCTACATTTCAAGTATTCGATTGCTATAGGTGACTAGTGGCAACTACACTGGACACTGCCAGGTCTAGCACGCAAAATACAACCATTAATTGAGAAATATTATTACCACTAGTGACCACTCCCCATCTGCCTCTAGTTCTGACTCTCCCTCCTCTATGTATCAAACACTGATATTTCCCAGTGTTCTGTACTAGGCTCTCTTTTCTTCTCATCTTAATCACTCCATTCCATGGCTTCAATTATCACTCGCACACCAATAATGCCCCCAAATCTGCATCTCTTATCCAGACCTTATCCCTGAGCCCCAGGACTATATATTCAAATACCTTCTCAAAAGCTTCACCAGAATGCCTCAATGGCATCTAACTCAACATGTCCCACACTGAATTCGCCTCCTCTTCCAACGTCTACACTTCTTCCATTATCTCAGTAAATTCATTCCAATTCTCCCAGTTGCTCAAATCATAAACCTTGGAGTCATGATGGTTTCCTCCTTCATCCTCAACCCTCACAGCCAATCGGTCACCATTTCCCATCTATTTTACAGTTAGTTCTGCTCTAACACTGATTTTGAAAAAGCAAGCTTGTTCCACTTCAACTGGAGTATTAGGGGACGATTCAGCATAACACACACTGTGCATTTATGTGAGACTCTGTCCAGAAACAATATAAGATAAACTCAGGAAACTACACCCAGCTGAACAGAGCTGTGCAAGAACATACAAAATGCACACATCCCAAACACATACCAGCTACCTGGACCACCACTTGTGCTACAAGCCACACCCATCTGGTTACAATCTCTGGTTTCAGAGAACTCTCGTTCTGCCACTTCATAGTAACTCACAAGCTGCAACCGTTCTCATGCTCATTTCCACGCAAACTTCAAGTTTTCTTCAAGGTAAAAATACCATAGTTATTGTAGTATTTGTGTATTTCTTAATCATTTAATGCATGTAAAGTCATACTACCCATAGTTTTTATTTTATTACATTTTTTAAATTAGATTCCCATCTCTTTTCATGTACCACTGATGAAGTTTGTGAGGACTGTGCTCCTAAGCCCATTTTTACTGCACAGCTTTCCACAGCATGGTGATCTGCAGGGAGGCGTATGTTTCACCACAGGAGAACTGACTGTACCATTTAATACTCCAGACTCAGTCCATTTCTCTACATTTCCATTGCTGTCACTTCAATCCCAGTAACTATCATCTTCCACCTGAACTAAGCAATGGTCTAATTCCATGGTTCTCAAGTAGGTACAGTACCTCCCAACTCCAGCTTCATCCAGGCCACTGGAAATGTATGTTTGTTTAGTGGGCGGGGGGTGGGGGGGGTTGGCATTTTCAGTTGTCACAGTGAATTGGAGAAGGGCACTCTCCTGGCATCCAACAAACAGGGGCTGGGGATGCTGCGAGTTCAGCCATGTTGCCCACACAATGATCTGCCCATCCCAACACACCAACTACAGCTCTATTACTGGCCCCCTGTTTCTACTAGCTGTCTCTACACTGCAGCCTGAGAGGTTTTTTTTCCAAACGCAAATCAGATGATTCCTCTCCTATCTTCAATCATGTCCCCTCACCCTAAGGACAAAGATCAAAACCTAAAGTCTGGTCTACAAGGTGCTGCCTCCCCTCATTTCAGTTCAGGTCAGCCTTCTCTCTGCCCCACATTCATGTGCTTCAGACGGTCATTTGTCCAGCAAATAATGATTACACATCTACTGTGTGCCAGGGACTACCCAGAGTGACGAGGACGGAAGAGGGAACACAAGAGACAAACATTCTCCACCCTCATGGAACTTACATTCTAACTCCATGAAGCTGCCAGGCTTCTCTTCACCCAAAGCCTTGCCATATGTGGTCTCCTTTGCGCAGTCGATTTCTGCTCATCCCCCAGGTCTCAGCTTAGGCCCCCTTCCTCCCCCTTATCCCACTAAGTCAGGTGATATTATCCTATGATATCCTATCATATCCCTTGTGATATGATCCTATGACTCTGAACTTTTTGGTATTATAACACAATTGAAATTGTTTATTTAACATACATATTTTCTGTCATATCCCCAGGGCCCAGCACAGTATCTGGAACACAAAAGGCACTCAAGAATATTTTGCTTATTTATGCACATGTGTATGTTTATATATGTGCATGTGCCTTTACAGTTTATGAATATGTACATATAAACACACTTGTATATATTTTAATGTTTCTGCACGTGAATAGGTGTGTACACATGTATTCAAGTATGGATACATGCATAGTTTTGGGTACGGGAGTGTACTCATTCACATGATACACGTGTGTATATCTATGTGCACGCGCATGTGTGTATACACTCTTCTGGCCCCTCAGTGACAGCTCTGACCTCCTGGAGGCCGCTGGAAGCAGGGCCCCAAGTTCTCTCTAAGCTGACAGTTCAATAAGAGCATAGATCATTCAATGACATTCCAAATGTCAGCAAACACTAGTTCGCTCCTCTCTGCTACAGGGAAAGTAAGTGGAGGCGGGAGAAGTGGAGGCTTGGCCCTGGAAGAGTTGCCCTTCCCTGAGACCACCCATGCCACCTATGGACAGGAGAGGGCAGCTGAAAGACCACATTCTGCCTCTGCTCAGACTGGAGGCCTTAGTCAAGTGCGGACAGAGACCTCAGTCCCAGTTGCTTGCTCACTCAGCAGGTCTAGGGGGCCAAGCAGGCCTGGAGCCTCCCCATTCTTTTCATGGGGCAGAGCCCTCCTGGGGCACTGAGGAGAGGAAAGGAAGGGAAGGGGGCAGCACAAAGTAAGGTTAAGGATGGGAGAGAAGCCCAGACAGCCAGGGCCTGGGTGCCATGTGGGGAAAGAGGAGTGAGGCTTTTACGTGGTATTCCCACAACCCTGGCAATGGCCTCTCTGGCTTAGCTTTTCTCATTGCTCTTTTTAAGGGTGCAGAAATCCCTGTGCAACCTGCACAAGTCACACAGTATAAAGGTCAGAAAGATCGCCATGTGCCTGGATCTCCAGGGTCCTGTAGCCTCCCTGTCTTGAATGGCTGAAAAGGACTACAGTTGGATCACCTCAAGCACAGCTAGAACACAGTGTGGCTGGAGAGCAGAAAGGAAGGGGTGAGACCCCTGGTTTTTCTTAGACCTATGCGGTCTACCTCCCAGGAGGCGATCACAGAGTCCTCTGTTTCCCCTAGTACCCATTTCCCCTTCTACGACTCAGCATAGTCTGGCAGAGAACCAAGCTGAATAGGCACAGCACAGCTTCCTCCACCGCCAGCAGCACCAAGGTAGTCCCGAGTGGCAATGTTATCACACGGGTCGGCTGGTTTCCTGCCTCTCTGCCAAGGAACCTAGAGGCAGGGAGCTATCCATACACCAAAAAGTCTAGTGAACTTCACAGAGCAATTGTTCATGGTCAGCGCCCGCCTCGCCTGGCCGGCCCTTCACATTGCATTTGCAGAGACCAGCAAGTAGCCTCAGATGCACTCTGACAGCTGGCATGCCGTCTCTTCCAGGCGCACGGGCCTGGCCACACCCGCACACATAGCCCTGCCAAGGCCCGCGTGAGAGGCCCTCTCTGGAGCCAGCTCTCAAGGATCAGTCAGCCAGCTAGCAATTGCTCACTGGGCATACACTCTGCACCTAGCCTTGATCTGGCCAGTGGGGACACAGAGAGGAAACAAGCTCAGTCTCTGCACTTTGGAGGGACACACCCGCAAGGAAACACATGGACTCAAAGATCACGGATATCCAGAGTGTCAAGGCCTTAAGGCAAGAAATCAACTTCTGAGCTTCTCAGCCCAGGTGAGACCTGAGCCGAATCATCAAGGAGAGGGAATATGCCTGATGAAGATGACTGGGGGTGCTTCAGACGGACAGAAGGCCTCACGACCAGGCCCAGAGGCAGGACAGAGCCTGGCCTCCTCAGCCCCAGCTGGGAGGCAGTAGGAAGCTATTGTTCAGCTGCAACAGATCAGCAGGACAGGTGGGGAGGGGTCAAAACACAGACTAGCCAGAGGGCAAAGGACCCGCACACCAGAGGACAGCAAAGGAGCTCACACACACTGCCACAGACAGCAGCCCGAGACCTACGGAACAAAGCCCAGGGTGGCTGTCTTCCACTGCTCCTCCAAACGCTCGCTCACCTCCAGCACCCCCACACACCAAAGAATGCTGCTCCCCTACACACAAGTCCCCTCTCCCCAGATCCAGATCCCACCTTCCGAGAATGCCCAATTCATTCAATACAATTCAATACCATTGTTCATACAATACCAGAGGGCCTGGCCCTCTAAGATCTCTCCTTCTCTGAGCACTCCTCTCCCCACCACCCCCGGGGAATCACTATTCTGACTCCTGGTGTGTTCTCTCTCCTCTGAGCTTCCTGGGAGTCACTGAGCTGGCCAATGGCACAGGTTCCTGGGGCTGCCCCTGGTCTGTTACCCTTCCATCACAGGGATTCATGGGAGTAAAGTCTCCCGAGTGGCCTGGGCCTCCCACAGCCAGGATCCTAAGACAGCAGGAATCTGAGAAGTCTATTACTACACCTCCCTTCTTCTGCTTACCTAGGAAGCACAGCACACACTAGGAAAAGTACAGCTTTCTGGGTGATTCATTCTCTGCCAGGGCCCACTTTCCTAGCTGCACAGGGTCCCTCCTGGCCCACAGCCTCAGCGCCCACTCCCCATGTGCTTGGGGCTAGGTGAGTGCCAGCCTCCCCCATGCTCAAAGGGAAGTGGGTACTACTGTCCACAGCCCTTCTCACATGAGCAGGCTCGGCTAGGGGTAGGCAGAACCAAAGCCAGCCTGGACCAACTCCACCTCACCACCAGAAGGAGATACCAGGGCCAGTCAGGAGGGTCAGAGGTCACACTCATGATCACTCCTGGCACTTCCCTCCTAGAGGAATACAGCTCAGCCCAGAGCGGGAGCTCAGAGCAAGAACTGGAAACTCCCCTTAATAGGGACTTTTCTGCACATCCAGGGGACACCAAGGAGGGTGGTGTCAAACTCCACCTAGCAGCCTGGTCCCTTAAGCAGCTCCCCACTCTCAGAAATAACCACAACCTTTCATATTAGCTAGGGAGGAGGAAGGAGTATTGAGAAAAGAAAAGAAAAGAGAACAACAAGATGAAAAGAACAGAAATGAGGAAAGAAAGCAAGCGGGATGGCGTCTGAGGCACAGGAGAACTTGAGGACACGTGGAGAGGGGCTCAGATACAGTACCTTTTTCAGGTTAATCCACTGCTTGAAGTAATCTGCTACTGGCAAGCCCAAGTACTGGCACTGTCCTGGGAGCCTGAAGAAAGAGAGGGAGGAGAGAACACGTTGAGCAACCCATGTCGCAGGTACAGGGTCTTAAGACAGGAAATCCAACAGAGTCTATAAGACAGGGAGACCCCCAAAAGGCTAACAACCCACCAACCATAGGTCCTACCCCACCCAAGAAAGGCACCCCACCTTCAGCACCCTGGACACCAGGCTCCAGATGCAGCCCTCAGATCCAAATGTGAGAACCTGGAGACTCTATTCAAAATAATATCAGACACACTGCTTTCTGATGGCCTACGATATTGCTAAGTTTCTTACTTACATTTTCACATTAATTCAGAGTGATGCTGGCAGGTGGTAGATCTGTACACTTTACAGATGAGAAAACAAGAGTCAGAGAGGCTACCCAAGTCCCCACAGCTAAAACACGATAATGTCAAGAACTGAACCCAGGTCTGGCTCATTCAAAAGCCTGTGTTCTTTCCAGTGCAACAGGGTGTTGTCATTTTGTTACAGAGACAGGAGGAGAGAGAAAAAAGAGCACATGATTTAGAGACTGCTGGGCAGGGCCTTTGCCTCACATTTAAGTCTCTAACAATAGCTTTCTGTGACAGCGAAGAGAGAGATAAAAAGATGTCAGAATGTAAATCGAGAGTCTGTTCTTGATTTTTCTTTAAATTATAATTTATAAACTCTCCCCTTCTAGCTGATGATGCCATTTTGCCCACACAAATCCATTCAAACAAATACTTATTAAACACTGATGTTTAATAAGAGTCAGGCACTCAGGACTCAAAAAGTAAAACTTAACTCCTGCGCATGAGAGACTCACAGTTTGTTCAGCAGAATGCTGGATTAAAAGCCTTAAGTTAAAGCATTGGGGTACATGGAAGGATGGAAGAAGATACAAGGAATATCAGCTGGGGAAGATCATAGTTTTCTTGCTAAGAGGAGCTTGGCCACAGGCAATAGAGAGCCTTTGAAGAGTTGTGATTTACAAAGATAGTTCTGGGGGCAACAAAAACAATACACTACAAAAGCCAAGTAGTAGCCAGGAGACTAGACAGTAGCCATAGAGACAGTGAGCAAGCAACAGAAAAAAAGAGATGTAAAGGAAATCTTGGTGAGCGAATGAGAGAAAGTGGTAGAACCCAATCCAGAGGCATGTGGCTAGACCAGCTTTGTGCTTCTTACTGAGACAGTTAGGGGTGCAGAGAGCATATGTGACAATGCAGATGAAACCAACCAGCATTTAGTCAATTTCATTACTGTCTTTAAATTCTCTTCATACAGTATCTCCCTAGACCAGGCATCATCCCACTACCTTCCCTCTACTAGCCCACCGGATGGAGGCTTCAGTTTGGGAATGCAATTTGAGAGGTATACCTGACGCCCGCTAAGCACTCAGTACCTGTTGAGTTTGAGAGCCCTAGGAGACATTTGGCAGTGGAATGATGTCTAAGAGGCAGATGGATATCCAGTTTTGAAGAGAGATCTGGCCTGGAGATATAAACTGCTGAATCACTCGTGTAATTTAAGTAAAATTAAAGCCACGAAAGAAGACAAGATTACCCAGGAAGACTATGGAATGAGAGGAGCAGAGCACCCAGGTTAATGTCTCACAAAGCTCAGTCAGTAAAGAATCTGCCTGCGATGCAGGAAACCCCGGTTCGATTCCTGGGTCAGGAAGATCCGCTGGAGAAAGGATAAGCTACCCACTCCAGTATTCTTCCCTTGTGGCTCAGCTGGTAAAGAATCTGCCTGCAGTGTGGGAGACCTGGGTTCAACCCCTGGGTTGGCAAGATTCCCCAGAGAAAGGAAAGGCTACCCACTCCAGTATTCTGGCCTGGAGAATTCTACGGACTGTATAGTCCATGGGGTCGCAAAGAGTCGGACACAACTAAGTGACTGTCACCAATGACAATGACCACCAAGCTTTACTGAGCTAAAATGAAATGAGGCCACCTGTACCAGATCAACACCAGAGACAAGGAACTCATAATACACACAGCAGTCGGCTCTAACTGTGGTCTCCTCCAATTAACAGAACATCCTTCCTTAATGCTAAACTTTAACCTGTCTTTTGTAATTTCCACCCACAAGTCTGAGGCATGTCTTTAGAAACTACAGAGAATGAGACTTGCATCTCTTCCTTGCAGAACCTCTCAAGATGCGCGAGCCTAGGGAGCTTCCCTCTAAGTTCCCTTCTCCAGGTCACATAGCCTCAGCTCCTTCGAGATAACGTGCCATGAGGCAGGACTCACCCAATCCACCTCCATGCCCAGAGGGCAAGGCTCCTAGTATCAGAGAGCCAAGGTAACACATGCTCTTTGGACCCCATGTCACATCACCTGGGGCCTCCCTGGTGGCTCAGATGGTAAAGAATCCACCTGCAATGCAAGAGACCTGGGTTCACTCCCTGGGTCAGGAAGATCCCCTAGAGAAGGGAACAGCAACCCACTCCAGTACTCTTGGTGGCTTCCCTGGTGGCTCAAATGGTAAAAGCGTCTGCCTACAACGCAGGAGACCCGGGTTCAATTCCTGGGTCAGGAAGATGTCCTGGAGAAGGAAATGGCAACCCACTCCAGTGTTCTTGCCTGGAAAATCCCATGGATGGTGGAACCTGGTTACGGTCTACAGATTACAGTCCATGGGGTCCCAAAGAATTGGACACAACTGAGCGACTTCACTTTCACTTTCCGGTATTCCTGTCCGGAGAATTCCATGGACAGAGAAGCCTAGCGGGCTACAGTCCATAGGGTCACAAAGAGTCAGACATGACTGAGTGACTATACTTCAGACTTCAGACTTCAGATCACCTGTGGTCAACCTAAAGGATAACAAAAGCAAGCTTACCGTTTCTGGAATAATTGATTTTTGAGCCTAAAAAGCAAGTCATTAATGTCAAATGCCATAAAGCAGTCAAGTAAGAGAGAGCTGAGAATAACCCAATGAATTTGGCATCAGTGGGCTGGTAGGGACAGAAGGCAGCAGGTGACATGTTGAAGGGTGAGAAGAAATAAAGTGGAGATCACAAGCAGACACTCCCTCTTTAGGAGGTTTGGCAACAAGAATCTAGTTGTAATGACTGTTTCTACCCTAGAAAGTGTTAGGGCAGTCAACCTTCCCTCCATTACTCTTCAACTATTTGATAGACACTAGCTTTTTCTGTTTTATTGACTATGCCAAAGGCTTTGACTGTGTGGATCACAATAAACTGTGGAAAATTCTGAAAGAGATGGGAATACCCAACCACCTGACCTGCCTCTTGAGAAACCTGTATGCAAGTCAGGAAGCAACAGTTAGAACTTGACATGGAACAACAGACTGGTTCCAAATAGGAAAAGGAGTACGTCAAGGCTGTATATTGTCACCCTGCTTATTTAACTTATACGCAGAGTACATCATGAGAAATGCTGGGCTGGAAGAAGCACAAGCTGGAATCAAGATTGCCGGGACAAATAGCAATAACCTCAGATATGCAGATGACACCATCCTTATGGCAGAAAGTGAAGAGGAACTAAAAGGCCTATTGATGAAAGTGAAAGAGGAGAGTGAAAAAGTTGGCTTAAAGCTCAACATTCAGAAAACTAAGAACATGGCATCCGGTCCCGTCACTTCATGGGAAATAGATAGGGAAACAGTGGAAACAGTGTCAGACTTTATTTTTGGGGGCTCCAAAATCACTGCAGATGGTAATTGCAGCCATGAAACTAAGACGCTTACTCCTTGGAAGGAAAGTTATGACCAACCTAGATAGCATATTCAAAAGCAGAGATATTACTTTGCCAACAAAGGTCCGTCTAGTCAAGGCTATGGTTTTTCCGGTGGTCATGTATGGATGTGAGAGTTGGACTGTGAAGAAAGCTGAGCACCAAAGAATTGATGCTCTTGAACTGTGGTGTTGGAGAAGACTCTTGAGAGTCCCCTGGACTGCAAGGAGATCCAACCAGTCCATTCTAAAGGAGATCAGTTCTGGGTGTTCATTGGAAGGACTGATGCTGAGGCTGAAACTCCAGTACTGTGGCCACCTTATGCGAAGAGTTGACTCATTGGAAAAGACCCTGATGCTGAGAGGGATTGGGGGAAGGAGGAGAAGGGGACGACAGAGGATGAGATGGCTGGATGGCATCACCGACTCGATGCACGAGTTTGGGTGAACTCCGGAGTTGGTGATGGGCAGGGAGGCCTGGCGTGCTTCGATTCATGGGGTCACAAAGAGTCGGACACGACTGAGCGACTGAACTGAACTGAAGTGGGAGTCAATGCCTATGTTTTAGGCTAGTAGTAGAGTAAGCATTTACTTTTCTAAGACCTGAAATACCTTACCATGGGGAAGGCTCCTCTCCACACCCAGATGACACAGTGACACTAACGACAACCAGTCAATTTCCTGGGAGGGAAAGCCTGGCTGAGACCAAGAGGATGAAGGGGTATCCAGGTAGGACGTCTCCATGTAAGAACCAATGACCAAGACTAGAAGGAAATGAGGCAAGATTCTGAAAGACAAAAGGTAGCTTTAGGAACTAGAATGAGGTTGCCTAAGACACAGAACTGTAATGTTTGAGTAATTTTCTTATTTCCTTCAATTTTTCTTTCATGTTCCTATCCTTGGTGTTTGTGAAAATGCTTGCTCAGGTCAGCTACTTTTAAAACATCACATTTAAGGCCTGTGAGTAAAGGGGGCCACCAGAAGCAGCAGAATCTGCAAAGGAACACATCAGGGGACTGGCCGGGAAAAGGCAAAGGTCCGGGGTCACCTATCACACTCCCCCAGCACCCTCTGGTTCATCTAGTTGACCCAGGCCAGGAGTGCTCTTGGCTGTGGCTGGCCCTGGGAGAGGAAGGGCTCCCTCTTCAGCAGGATTTCAAGGGCAGATGTCAACTGTCGGCTGTCAGAGAGTGTCCTCTACCCAGGCAGGAAGTGTCTCACAGGATCCTGCCTGGTTCTCTTGAAGGAGGACAGACTAGACAGATTGTCAGGCTGAAGACTCAGCTTCAGATATGGCTCGGCAGCATCTGGAGTGCTGCCTGGGCCCCTTGGCTGACTGAAGCAGAGAGCGGCGGGACCATCACCCTCACTCGGGGCTTGCACAGTCACTTGTGGGTATACCTGCCATTTGTAGGTTCACAGGCAGTCCAGTTGTCAAGTCCTAGCTCTGTGACTTCAAGACGCAAGCAGTACGTCTGCTACAGGTGTAGCAGGACCCAGGCCCGTCTTCACAAGAAACACAGAGCTACATGCCAGAACTTGAACTCCCAGGTGCCTCGTGGGAAGACAGCTAGCTACACATTTCCATGACAGAACCCTAGCCCAGCTCAGAGAGCACCAAGAGAAACCCCATGAGGAAGGGTAGGTTAGAGGAGTTGTCATTCCTTCATAAAAGAGGAAACTGATGCCCAGAGAAGAAAAAGGATTTGCTTGATCAGACAAGAAGCCAAAGGCAGAACCAGAAATGGGATCTAAGCCTTCTGACTACACAAGGCATCAATCATGTAGACGTAGTCTTTACAAGTCCCTGGGAAGGCAAGGTCTGGGTTTCAGACGGGAGGTACCACAGTGGTTGGTGCTCAAGGTCACTTCTGGGTCCACAGTTCTCATGAGCATAAGGCTACTGTCAGAGGGTACTAGTGGGCACGCAGTGCCACTAATTTGGAAAAGAAAAAGGAGAAAGTGCCCCTGGCACAAAGGGCTTGAATGCTATGAGTTCTCCCAGACACTGATCCCAGGAAGAGCCACTGGCAGTGGGCCCTGGAGTAGCCTACGGGCGTGAACGTGCAGGCAGGTTTATGGTGCCCAGGCCTCCATGCAGCTGGGATCACTGGGCACAGAGCTCCTCAACTGCCCAAACATCATCTGGCCATGCTTATTACTGCTGCCCAATGAAATTTTATGCACCAAGTCCACAGGTGTGATTTCCCCTTCTTTATGAGGGTCGGAATGACATCACTGATGGCCAATAGAAAAGAGCCAATTATGTCCAGGCCATAAAAAGGAATGGGAATTTTTTTTCAACCAAATCAAAACTTCCTTCAGCCTCATGAATGCAAGGGGCCCTCTTTAAGGAAGCCCCCCACCCTAGTCCTGCCTGTGGGCTCTAAACCAAGGGATACGATTGCTTTCCAAATACTATGGGGCCTAGGGCCAGAGAGGGGCTCCGCCTTTGGTGTTTACCATGGGGCTCATCTCTTATCACACTGGCCCCCAGGGTCATCAGAACAGACCATGAAACCTTTCCCTCTGAGGCCTGACTGGCTCCCTGCTACTCCATCCAGGGGGAAGTCAGAAAAGATGGGGTACTCCTCAAGTTCCCTTACTACTGCGGCTAAGTGACAGAATGCAAAGAAAGCCCTCTCCTACTTAGAAAGAAGAGCATGGGAGGAATAAGGGTATAAGAAACAGCCCCCTCAATAAGCATATAGCACAGAGCAAAGGGAGCCCCACCACCTGCAGCCCCACACTCGGGCTAGGCCCAGACAGCCCTGATGGCAAACAGGTGTGACCAGCTCGGCGCCAGCCAAGGCAGGGGACTGGCTCATTAAAGGAACACCACCCTCGCTAATGGGTATGGGCGGGATGAAGCCATTGTTAGCAAGAGCTCAGCTTTGAAGACTGGGTGACACAGAGCTGGGGGGCTCTGCTAGAACTGCTAGGCTTCAGTGGAGGGGGCCAGCAGCATCCATGGAGGTCTGACACACAGACTGGCAGACACCAAGAGCCAGGACCAGCCAGAGAGCAGGCAGCAGTGCTGGCAGAGATCATGGACACTCTTCCTTCTGGGTTTCCTTCTCTGCAAGTCTTAGGGACGTGCAGGTCACTCTCAAGCCTTTACGAGGAGGAAGTCAGCTGACTCTACGGGCTATATTTGACCCCTCTCTGCTTCTCTGGAAAGGCTGTGGGACCTGGATCTCGGAGTGATGTAGGCTGTCATTTCTCGTACCCAAAAGCACATTATCGCTCACCTGCAAGGGCAAACTGTTTTGTTCCACCTGATATGCAGAAAAGGGGGTGTGTGGAGGTGCAGAGGTGAAGAGCTGGGAGAAAGGCCCTATCTTCTTTAAAGTCATCTCAGAGCACAGAGGCACGGAAGGCGAGCCTGGGGAAAGCGGAAGCGGCACACCCAGCCGACCAGTCAGAGAGGGAGCTCCTGTTGAGGGATCACCTATGAGGGGTGTGGGGCTTGTTTCCATGAAGGGCTCCACTCTTGCTCATTCTGATGCAAACCTTCCCACAGATGCTGTCACTGTCACTGGCTGTCCTGCACCTCGGAACGCATCTCCTAGGCCTATCTCCAAGTCCCACCGAGGCTGAGCCTCGGGGAAGGTCCCCTTCCCCTGGGTCCCAGTCTGGGAGTCCCAATCAGAGCCCCACAGTCAGCACGACACGCGTCTGCATCCAGCTCAGGCAGGCTACCGGAGCCCAGGCAGCACTTCACTGGGGACGCAGCTCTTTGTCTCTCCTGTTCCCGTTTCCCCACCCAGAGGAGATAAACAGACCCCGGGTGATAAACGGCCCACCTTTCATGATCACTTTTCCTCAAGTTGAGGAGAGTAGCTGGTGATGGATGGGTTAGAATTTGGTTATCAGGAAGGGCTGTCAGCCAGAGGTGCCTATCTCCTCCCCCACTACACAGGGCATCATTATGCTGTGGCATCGAGGTAAAATATGATCAGGGGGAGAGAAGGAAGCAAGGAAGGCTGGGCTTCCTTCCCTGTGTGGGGAGGCCGGCTTCCCACAGAGCCAGCCGAGCTACAGTGAGAGTAGGCATGGGGCTGGGACCTTAGTTATCTGCCCATGACACCTTTTATCTCTGCACAAATTGGTGCTTCCGCCCCCACTGCATCCTCTTAGACAAACAGAGGCAGGCACAATGTGGCACCACTGCAATCACGTAGCAATTTAACCCGAATTAGTGAGAGGGTCAAACCAGGAAATAAGGGTTTCTCATTTCAACAGGTTCCTTAGTCTCTGCTCAGAACCACCACACTGCAGCAAGGAGGGGGGAGAGAAAGGAGACTCATAATTGAATTCACTCACTTGGCCTCTGCTGATGTATAAAAAATTAATGCTCGAGCCTTGTACTTATCAAAGCCGGCCAGTCTCCATCTCACCTGAGAGACACACCGTGGTCGAAGACACAGCCCAGCCACTCCCGGCCAGGCAAGGACAGGAAGGGAGAGGAAAGCAATGCCTTGCGCCAGCAACACCTAGAAACCTACAGGATAATGTGTGGGTTGTGGGGGAAGGAGAGGGGCAGCAAGGGTGTAGGAGGTGAGCACATCAAAGATGACCCTGGCCAGTTCAAGAACACGCTTCAGGGCTTCCCTGGTGGCTCAGTGGTACAGAATCCGCCTGCCAATGCAGGAGACATAGGTTCGATCCCTAGTCCGGGAAGATTCCACACACCATGGAGCAACTAAGCCCATACGCCACAACTACCGAGCCTGTGTTCTGGAGTCAGGAGCCACAACCACTGAAGCCCAAGCACCCTACGGCCCGTGCTCACAGGAGAAACCACTGCAGTGAGAAGCCTGCACACTGCAACTAGAGAGTAGCCCCTGCTGGTGAGCAAAGCGCAACCAAAGAAAAGCCCGCACAGCGGTGAAGACCCAGGCAAAAACAAAACGAATTAATTAAACAAAACAACAAGAATACACTTCAGTCTACAGAGAGAAAAGACATTCTGGCCCCACCCTCCACCAGGGATGGCCAGTAGCCCCTCTGTCTGTCTGTCTCTCTCACTCACACACACAAACACACACACCCAGCTCTGTGCTGAAAGTAACAATGCCCCTCCCCAACCTCCCCCCCACACACACAGAGCTCCATGCTGAGTTAGTAACCCCCGCCCCCCCACCACACACACACACAGAGCTGTGCTGAAAGTTAGTAACCCCCCCTCCTCACACACACACAGAGCTGTGCTGAAAGTGAGAAAGTCAAAAGGAGCACGTGCGCGTGTGCGCGCGCACACACACACACACACACACAAACTCTGTGCTGAATTGAGTAACCCCTCTCTGTCTCTCACAAACACACGCACACACAGAGCTGTGCTGGAAGTGAGTAACCCCCCCACCTCTCTCTCTCACACACACACACACACAGCTGTGCTGAAAGTGAGAAAGCCAAAAGGAGCGCGCGCGCGCGCGCGCACACACACACACACACACACAGCTCTGTGCTGGAAGTGAGCAACCCCTCTCTGTCTCTCACAAACACACACAGAGAGCTGTGTTGAAAGTGAGGAAGCCAACATGAGTGTATACACACACACACAGCTGTGCTGAAAGTGAGGAAGCCAACAGAGTACTGACAGCATTGACAAGGCTAAGAAAGCAGGGAGTGGAGGAGTCACTTCTGCTCCCCAATCACGTCCCCCACTGCAGACCCTGGAGCTAGAAGGGCCCCTGATGGGGGAAAGGACCAGGTCTGTGGTTCTGCCGCACTAGGAGAAAACTTGGTCAAGTGACCATGCGTCCTCGGGCAAGTTATTTCACCTCCATGACCCGCTCTGTGCAGGTTAAAGGAGCCAGCCAAGGGAAACACTTCATAAATAAGCACTTACAGAAGGGGTCCTGGCTGTAAGGAGGTCAGCTGAGACCAAACCTGCAACTGCCTTTGGAGACGCTTCCAAGCCGCCTGCATTGAGAGACAGTGCCTTGGTCAGGAAAAGGCTCCTGGGGAAGTTTTCTGGGGATGACAGTCAGGGAAATCCAAAACCACTCAACAGCTGCCAGAATGAATTCCAGGAAGCTTGGGGATGAGGGGAGGACTTGTGGGTAAGAAGGCACCTTGGTACTCACTGTCCAAATCTAAAAATTCAGCATGCACATAGGCGGCAACAAAAGCCAAGGTTCCAGTTTACACACAAAGCGGGAGAACTTTCTCCCTCAATTGAAACCACATATTTACAAGTATCACTGAGATCCAGGACCCTCAGGGGGCAGAGGCCAAGCAACTGTGATTCCTAGAGATGCAGAGCTTTCAGGACCACCTAGGAGATAACCATAGCATGAAGCTAATGATCACTCCAGGAGAGACTACTGCGAGAAGGCCATCCCATTTCCAGGGATGGGAGGGCAATGCTGGGGAGCACTCACAAAGATTCAGCTTCAATCCCCTCTGCTCTAACACACACACACACATACACACACTCTCTCTCTCTCCCTGTCCCTCCACTCTTCTCTGCTTGCCCACAGCCCTGGGAGGATGCACTGCTGACTTCTCGGCCCCCTTGGCCCCCACACTTGCCCCCATCCTCTGGGACGGCTGCAGGTTACAATTCCAACCACAGGCTTCAGAAAGATGATACACTTGCCGGAGCCTGCAAAGGGTCAGGAGAGAGTACTGTTTGAAATACCAGCGTGACAGCTGGCTCCTTGTCTGTCTCTTCCTCCCCCACCCCCCTCCCCAAACTTGTCATGGTACAAGAAGTCTATAAGCAGCCCATCAGCTTTAAATATCAGTGTGCGTGAGGCAGGAGCACGGGAGCGAGGGAGCGGGAAGCAGACAGCGTGCGCCTCTGTCGCCACTGCCTGTCAGGGAACACTAATGAATTTCACCACCAGCAGCCATGCCTTAGATGGGGGTGGGGGTGGGGTGGGGAGTTTTCTAGGGAGAACTCTCACAGTATTAAAACGTCTCTTCCTAAAGCCCTGTGAATAAATGCCACTGCAGAACCGAGAACTATGCCCGCCACTAAGACTCAGGTCAAAGGAGGGAGAGGGCTTGGGTCGAGCCCTGAGGTCTTCCCAAAGAGGAAGGGGAGTGCAAGTGTGAAGCTGGAGCGAGCCAGCTGAGCCCCCCAACAGGAGGTGACCACCATCAACCGTATTCATCTCTTAACGGCCTTGGGATGGACAAGAAGAAAAGCCTGGTGCAGGGAGAGTACCAGTCGGCCAGACTCATTCCCTCCCTGCTCCACGTCCCAGCAACTTCAGCCAGCTCACTTCACTTGAGCCCAGGAGCAAGGGCTCCTAGATTGTTCCAGATCTAGGAGAGGTGGGGTGAGGAAACCGGAGCGCCAGTAAGTCCCAAGAGGAAGCTACTTCGGCCACGGATGTCAGGAGCCAGAGCTTATTGTGCTCTCCATTTTACAGATGAGGAATGGAGGCGGAGGGAGTCATGTGACTTTCCCAAGATCCTACAACACAGGCAGTGGAGCCAACACTCAAACCCAGGTCTCCTTCACTTCTAAAGGCCCTGCTCTTTCCACAGTACCACACACCTCTCTGAGGAGGGGCTGACCACTCACTGGCTCCTGAGTGCCCTCAACTGCCAGGCCCTGCCCTGCCCTGCCCCTCCGCTCCCTCCCCCAGAGACACATGCACCTCTGGCTGGCAGGGGCCACAGCTGCCATGTAGCACAGGGCTGGGCCCCGGGCCAGGGTGAACCCAGCCTGGCAAAGCAAGCACTGGGCATGAGCCAGGCCATCACCTGGGAGTCTCCACGGCTCAGAGGGCATGGCTGCAGGCAGAAGCCTTCCCTTGGGTGCCCTCCATACAGCTCTGTTCAGCAGTGTCTGATCTGGCACTGACCTGCTGTGCAGGGGGCAAATGACATTTAATTTCCTCTTGGTTTCCCTATGGTACAGACTAAAGGCCGTCACCTGCGTCTGGGTCTGGCAGCACAGCTGGAAGTGTTCCCAGACATGCTGCTCTGGAGAGTTCCCAAACAGAAACCAGAACACAGGCGGGTGCAGAGGGACGCCCCGTAGGCCAAGCTGCCCATCCTCCCAGAGAAAACCAACCTCAAATCCCCACAGGCAAGCAGATGTTCCAAAAGCTTCTGCATGTGTGTAGTGCACCTCCCTGCGCCACGGCTTTCCGGCCCACTTGCCGCCTATTGTTATTCCCATTTCTCCCTCGTGGAGCCCATATAAATAACCACACACAGCACATAAGAGCCACAGACACCCTGTGGAACATATAACACGCGCTTCCCCAGTGCCACAAAAACGCCACGAAATCAAATACTGTGTATCTCGCCAGCCCCTCTCCAGTGAAAGGATAAGACGGGCACCTCTCCAGAGCCTCTCCTGCTGCTGTTCTTCCAGGGAAAGGGCATGGTGCCCACCTGTGTGGCTGCGAGAAGTGCTGGAGTGGCTGCCAGGACTTGGGCAGGTGGAATGGCAGAGGCCCCAGTAGGCAGCAGGGAGTAGGGTTGGGGGAGGAGGGTGGGCAGGTGCTGGGAGGTTTCCAGCGCACTCTGGTCAGTGTCTCGGATGGTGAGCTATTTGCTTTTTCGGCTCAGGCGCTCTGTAGCAGTTTGAGCGGTCTCCAAGATACCTCACTCATCCCCCACTAGAGTCTCCATCTGGCCTATCGCCATCTTGACCCTTTGCCTGGGCCCTTGGCCCTTTGCCTGGCCTACAATGCCCTCTGGAGGCTCCACAGAGAGCATCCTGCAAGCATTCGGGATGCAGCAGGCAGCCTGACCTCTGCTTCAAGGACACAGCTGTTCCCCGAACCCCGCTGATCTCCTCTGCCCTGATCCCGGCTCCCCTGACTCCTTCAGAATGTGTAACCTAGCCGACAGAGTCACACTTCTGGTGGGCATTTTCAACTGTGCTCCCCCGAGCTCTAGGGTTCTAGGAGGGACATGAAGCTACTTTGTGGACTGGTGAGGGTGGGAAGAGGAAGAATGGGCAGGGTCTTGCTCCAGCTTCAAAAAGAACAGCTCAACTTTTATATATTTTGTAATATTGGGCTTTCTTTAACATTTATTTTTTTTAAAGTTTCCTGCTAAAAATACTACCCATTCGACCTCTACTGTGCTGCTCTGGGTTCATTCACTGTGTATCTTTGTAGTGTTTGCTCTCAAGCTCTACCTTACTTATTACTTAGCCTACAACTGGTTTTGCACATGCTGCTCCTTCTGTCCCGATCACTGGTGGTCCCCAGAGTTCCCAGCACAGTCCTTACTGGGCCTAGAGCAACTCTCAACAGGGGCTCACTTTAGGCTCCTGCTGGAATATTCTTCCAGGACACACAGTGGCTAGTGTCTTCAATGGTAGTTTCCAACAGTCTTCCTCGGAAGACAAGAACTGCCATGGGTGGTAACTGACATTTACAGGAAGGTCCCAGTGAAGACGCATGGCACGTGCCACTCTTAAATCACCAACTGCAGCACACCTGCTACCATCATCAATCATCTAAACCAACCAGAGACCAAGGAGGCTTTTGCATCTGGCCAATCTATGGGCAAAATGGAGTATATTCCAATAGGAAATACCACTCATTAGAAGTCTTCAAGCCACAGAAGCAGGACCACTGAAACACAGGATGATGCTCCTCAGCCAAGTACTCAAGGGCCTGCCCTTATATAGAGGAGGCGCTCGTGTGCGTGCTCAGTAGTGTCCGACTCTCTGTGACCCCATGGATTGTGCCCTCCAGGAGTCACGAGTCCCACAGTTCTGCTTATCGGACTGGAAATGGGCAAAACCCCTTGGCCCATCAACCAGGCCCGCCTCCTGGGTCTCCTCCAGCCAGCTCTGGGGAGGCGGCAGCAGGAAGGCAGGGGACCGTGTTCCTCCATGCTGAAGCCACTTGTTAATAGGCCCCAGATTCCCTCCTCCCCGGGGAAAAGGAGGCAGCAGTGAGCACTCTCCCTCCTTCCACACCCCCCCAGCCCACATCTGCCTCCCAGCAGGGCCAGGAGGAGAGCCATTAGCGTGTGCCTCAGCAGACAATGGGGAGGAGAAGTCTCCAGAGCAAAGGACAACTGCAGCAATTAGAATGCAGGGAGGTTCAGAAGCTATTTAACTGGGTGACCCTGAGGTCGCTGCATCTGACTCCCATCCCTGGATAAATATTGTATGAGAGGGGAGGGGGGCCAGCGAGGGAGCCAGCGGAGTGCTGCTCCTCCTTCCACTCCTTTCCCCACCCCACACGGCTGCCTCCAGCCACACACACCAAGAACATTATTTACAGCCCTGACAGTCAGAGCAATCACTCTGCTAACCAAGAGGGAATGGACAAAGTCGACTTACCCAAAATTGACTATGGCAATTGAAGAAGAATCCAGGGCTGTGGGGGAAGGGAGCAGAGCCAATACTGAGATGTAAAGCTTCTCCCAGACTATGGGTCCAGCTAGCATGAATACTCTCCATCACACCAAAACCACCAGCAGGTGAAGCTGGTCCCGACTGGTAGACAGTCATCAAAAATGGAGCACCCTTCTACCCTTCCGGGGGGCCCCATAACAGATAAACTCCTGGATCTCATCACTACCCAGGCTGTCATTGCTCAGTCGCTAAGTTGTGTCCAACTCTTTGCGACCCCATGGACTGTAGCACGCCAGGCTTCTCTGCCCTCCACTATCTCCCAGTTTGCTCAAATTCACGTCCGTTGAGTCGGTGATGCTATCTAACCATCCCATCACACCCAGGTGTTCCCTAGCAAAGATGGGAGTCCCAGCTACCTGCCCAGAGGAAGCCATATGCCACTTACTTATCCAGTGGGTCCCTTGGCTGACTTAGTGGGTTAAGGCCATGAGCAGGAAAGTCAGACAAAGCAGCAAGGGGTCAGGGTGGGGGAAGAAGAGGAGAGCGTCTGAGCACAGGCTGCGCCTCAGCCCCCACGTGCCGCTCCTCCAGTCCTGCTCTAATGCACCCTGACATGCCTCTGAAGACAGAGAGCTGTTTGCAGTCAGCACCGTGATTTGTTAGTAATTATTTCCATGGTGTCACATTGCTGTCACTCTGTTAACAAAGAGACAGGCTGCCTCGGGCTGCCTGCAAGAAAGAATCGCAGAGAAAAAGGCCTGTCAGGCTCCCGGGACTCTCTAGGCTGGCTGGCTTTCTTCCCCAAACCAACATCCTTGCAGGCTTTGGAAGAAACAGTTTTACAGAACTATCAAGTCTGAGTCGTGTCACCCGTTAGCCAGGGATACAGAATTTATCCCACCTGCTCATAGGCGCCCTTCCCAAAGCCCGACAGAGCTAAGCCCCCAGAGTCTACAGATCATTCAGGCATGGGCCACTCTGCCAGCGGCAGCTTTGGGTTCCCTGGCCCACACCTTCCCAGCCCTCTGCTTCCTGACTTCCTCCTCACTGGGGTGTTCACAGCCTCCTCTGTGCTCTCAGGAGCCTGATCACAGTGACCAATTTCAGAAGCAGCTGGCACGGATGGTGGTTAGGGAATACACAGTGGAAGGGCATCCTCCCTCCTTGAACCTGCCAAACACCATTCAGGACTAAAGATGCTCAGGTGCCTGAGCACCTGTGAGGAGATCCTCTCTGAGCTGCCTAGATCAGGACAGAATCCGCACTAAGAGAGCTGCTGCTGCTGCTGCTGCTGCTGCTAAGTTGCTTCAGTCGTGTCCGACTCTGTGCGACCCCAGAGACGGCAGCCCACCAGGCTCCCCGTCCCTGGGATTCTCCAGGCAAGAACACTGGAGTGGGTTGCCATTTCCTTCTCCAATGCATGAAAGTGAAAAGTGAAAGTGAAGTCGCTCAGTCGTGTCTGACTCCTAGTGACCCCATGGACTGCAGCCTACCAGGCTCCTCCATCCATGGGATTTTCCAGGCAAGAGTACTGGAGTGGGGTGCCATTGCCTTCTCCAGAGAGCTGCTGGTGGTTTGCTTTAACACAAAGTAATGTCTACATAAACCCGGGCTGGGAATTAGAGGACAGACTGGCGAGCGCTGACAAAACAGAGGTCACTCACCTTACAGGCATGGAAAGTTGGAGATTAATTCTCTCCTCTCACAGAGGGAATCAGACTCCAGGATAGTGGAAGGATGCGCCAATCTTGAGAAACCCTTTCACTGCCAAGCAGTAGTAGCAGCAAAAAAGGAAGACGAAAGCCCACAAAAGTCTGAGAGAGGCCCTGTCAAGGTGGCAACAGCCACTGCCACTCAGCTCCTACAGAATCCCAGGGGACAAAGGAGTCTAGACAAGACTCCAAGTCTCCTGGCATCAGCGTCCAAAAGACAGGGCAGTGCTGGCTGCACGCACTGAAATGAAAGCCCCCCGAAGGCAGGACGTTCAGAAGTTTTATCTCTTTGTTCACTGCTAAGTCCTCAGTACCTGGAACAGTATAGACATATCATGGACACTCGATAAATATCTGTCGAAAGAATAAATAAATGGGTGACTAGGGCTCAAAGGCCACTTCCACACCCCTGGGGTCAGCCTCTCTCATTGGGGGTTCAGAAAAGAGGGAAGGCCAGTGCAGACTCCACAAGACACAGGGAAGACCACACATCTAAGGGGCTGGAATTAGGTTGAAAAGGACGAGGGAGATTAGTACAAGCTGACAGGACTAGGCAGATGCTCGTATTAGACTGAACCTTCACATACTCATTTGGTAAACATGAATGAAAAGACCAAAAGAAGGTATATAGTCCAACCAAAAAACCAACTGCAGTATAGTAATACAATGGAATCCTACCCAGCAATACATAGGTTGAACGACCAACGATGACACGGATGAATCTCTTGTATATTACACTGAGCAAAGGAAGTCAGACTCAAAAGAGTGTATCTTGTATGAGTCCATGTATATGAAAGCCAAAAAGAAGAAAATGAGCCCAAAGTAACGGAAGTCAGAGTAGTGGTTACCTAGAAGAGGGTAGGCATTACTGACAGGAGAGGGGCACGAGGAAACTTTCTGGGATGATGCAAAAAGTTCACCTTGACTTGGGTGGCACACAAGTGTGTACATGTATAACAATATACTGAGCTGACCATTTCACACTTGTATACAGAATGTACCCTACTGTACCTATTTCATACTTCCATTTCTAAAAAGATAACATTTTTTTGGTTTTCCTTTTTCTGGCTGTACCACACGGCATGTGGGATCTTAGTTCCCCAACTAGGGATCAAACCTGAGCCCTCTGTGTTGAAAGTGTGGAGTCTTAACCACTGGACTGCTGGGGAAACCACAATAAAAAAAAAATTTTTTAAGTTGGGTCTCAAGAGTCACGCGAAAAGTATCTCACCCATACAAAAATATTTTCTAGCATCAACAGTGGAAGTTCAGTTCTCCCTGGAGTTCAGGACACAAGCCCCCCATTTTTCACTCTCTATTTTCCAGAGGACATCACTTCAGTCATGTCCAACTCCATGCGACGCTATGGATGGTAGCCTGCCAGGCTCCTCTGTCCATGGGATTCTCCAGGCAAGAATACTGGCGTGGGTTTCCATGCCCGCCTCCAGAGGATCTTCCCAATCCAGGGATTGAACCTGCGTCTCTTACATCTCCTGCATTGGCAGGCAGGTTCTTTACCACTAGCGCCATCTGGGAAGCCCTTGCCAGAGGACAGAAGGACCCAAACTAATGGCCAAGGCCTGTGAAGGTCCAAAACTTTTCAAAACACAAAGCAGTGCCACCTGAGTCTCAGGGGTAGCCTCTATTCCAGACCACGCAGACTCCACAGAAGTAGAGCTGGCACCCTGGTCAAGCCATGCCCTGCTGGTTCTGAGGCTCTCTGAATGAGCCTCTCAGGTTCTTCCACGGAGCACAGAACCAGACTTCCAGACACTGCCCAGAAGAGCCACAGACACAGAAACCATCTGTCTTCCTGACAAGCCAGGCAGAGACCAGCTGATCCACTCCAGCTCTAGGTGACGGTCAAGGTCCAAGTGCCTACGGCCCCTCCTGCCAGCAAGGAGGCGGTAAGACCCTCAAGGATGGTCGAGGGGCACTCTATCCATCAGATTGGGGACCAGACACCTGGCAGCCACACTCACCTCAGGACCAATGAAGCAATAAAGAGTCGTCTAGTCAGCAGCGCCACAGCAGGCTCCCACCACCAGAAACATCTCAGCGCCTGGCCAGCCACTACATAAACACCTCCGTCTTTTATCAGGGTTTTAACTGAGCAGAACTCCCACTCCAGGGATTCCCACAACCACTGAAGTGCTTAAGACCCTCCGACACCTTCCCAGGGGGAGAGGAGATGAGTCTGCCACTGGAGCCCCACCCTGCAGCCTAGAAATGCCCAGAAACTGGAATACCAGAGGCGCTATCTGCCCGGGAGGGGCTGTGCCCGCAGACCTGATGGAAGAGCTTCTTTCTCCCCGAGTGTCCCTGCAGGCCGAAGGTCCCTCCAGTCCTTCCCTGGACTCAGGCTCTGAGGGAAGGCTGCAGGCTGCATGGCCTGCCGACCCGCAGCTCCAGGACCACGTGGAGAAAGGTGGGGAGGAGCACCAGCTGGGAGCCAGGAGCCTGCTTGGACTTCACAGAAACCTGCTCCTGTCCTGAGGCCCACACGCTGGAGATGGGTAATCCTTAGCCGAGCCCATCGTCAGCAGCCCCTTTCCTGCCAGGTCCTGGCCCCAGGACAGGTGCAGGAAGGGGTTTGCCCACATCTGTGAGAAGGCTGGCTCCAGAGGCCGGAGCTCTCAGGTGGAGGCGGGGCACCCCTCGCTCCCCAGCACCCAGGAACCCTGGGCCCGAGGAGTTGTCAGGCTAACGAGGCTACCCCACCACCACTCCATCTGAGCGTGGCAGGCTGTGCCGCACGACTGGCTTCAGGTGGCTCTTCTTTAATTAATGGCATCCCAGGCTCTGCAGGGAGCTTCACCCCACAATGAATGGCCCTCTCTCATTAGAGGCAGGCCTGCCATGATGTATTCAGGGCGAGGGCCAGGATTCATTTCCCTGTCTGTGGGTTGGGGATGGGAGGGAGTGGGGAGGCAGCAGGGAGAGATTTATATCGAGTGACTTGGATTAGCTGCAGCTGAAACATGACCCCATCAACGCAAGCTGCCTTCTTGGGGCTAACCCAATGCACCTCTGCTGACGAGAGGGCTCTAGGGAAACTAAAGGGAGGGCAGAAGGTCTGGTTCTTGTTCGCTCTGGGCTCAGGCTGCAGCTCAAAGGCCCAGAATTCCTATACAACCTCCAGAAGCCCCTCCCCAGCCCACCCACACACATGGTGTGCAGTGCAAGCCTGGCCTGACTCTGAGCTGATCTCGCCTTACCGAGAGCCTCTTCGTGGCCAGGAAGCTGACCCACGGGCTTCACAGCTATATCAAAGCGCTGACCATGGCAATCAGCTGTTTCTCTTGCTTTCTATGGGAAATACCCTCACTCCCTACCTCAGAGGAGGAGTCCACAACGTGGGAAGGCCCCACGTCTGCAGCTGTGTGGGCAGGACCCAAGTATGTGTGCCCATCTCAGACCTCGGGCTACCCAGCACTCGGGAAAAGGCAGGCATCAGTCTAACGTGGAAACATGTGGGCAACACCGCACTGCACTGACCCCTTAGGCTGAACCTCACCTCCAGGGTGGGGGGATCCTGAGCAACACTTCTTCTCTCCCCCACAGCGATCCTGAGACCGAGCAAAGTGGCCTGGGGTCTTCAAGGCAAAAGGGAAAACGTGCCCCATGTTTCCAACGTACTTCTCACAGCCCTGCAGAGGCTGCACTCTGCTAGCCACAAAGGTGGTTTTAGGCCATGGAGCTGGGTAGGTTCAGGCTGGCAGCAAACAGCACACAGGCCTCGAAACTTACCCTACAAGTCGCATTAAACTTGCTGTTCAGTTTTGCTTGTGCTTGGGAGAAAAATCCTACTTCAGAGCCTATCCTCCATCCTCGGCCCTCTGAGAACACCCAGTTCACTTAGAGAGATGGAGGGTGGGCCCTCAGCTGCTGCTGCCAGCCAATCAGAAGGCTGCTTTGCAGACCTGCTGTGTCCCAGGGAGGCCAGGGCAGAATGCCTATCATCTGTACACACAGGCTCCGTGTCGTCCACGCTTTCCCTGGCCCTCGTGGTGGAGCATTCATATATCCTTCCTTCCCTACTCAGAAAGAGATGTAGCTCAGTTCCGCTTTGCTAAGTCCTATTTGGCAATGTGTCTAAACACATGCAAACTTAATTAGTTCAGGAGGGGAGCCCAAGCGCTTGCAGTGACAGATAAAAGTATCAGGAAATGAGACAAGTCAGGACTGCCAGGGAGTTCTGACTCGAGCCCCTCCCCCCAACAGGCTGCTAATCAAAGGTGATACAGCTCCGTGCCGGGACCAACTGGCAAACCCATGGACAAGGTTCTCGCGAGCTTAGAGACTCGATGAGATGCCCCACGTGCTTCCAAGGATACTATAGAACAGAGGTTTCCAAAGTAATATTGGCAATGATCTGAGGATCCATTCATTTGTAGATCAGCAAGCAGCCTCTCAGACAGCCCCAAGCCATCCCCCACCACATCTCCTGGCCAACCACGTTCCCAGAGCAAAACGAACACAACGGTCCAGCCCTCCAACCAACGCCAGCCAGGTACCAGAAGCCTAGGGTGTCAGAGAACATCCCAAGGCTCTGTCACTCAGCGCAAACAAAGGGGAGGAGGAAGGGCACTCCCACCAAGCCCAAAGCCATGCTGGAAGACAGAAGCAGATGGTCAGATACCCAAGCGGTCAAACATGGCAGCTTCCAGAGTTCAAATCCCTGCTACAAAGTGGCTGTGTGCCCTTGACAACTTACTTACCTCTCAGTGCCCCAGTTTCCTCCCTCATGTGTTAAAAAATAATTTATTTCATAGGATTGCAGTAAGGATTAAATGAGATAACACATAAATAGCACAGCAGGACTCCTGGTATGTAGTAAGTAGTCAATAAATGTTGGCTATCCTTATTATCTGATGTCACTTTTCCAGATCAGTTCTAGCCCTCAGTCCTGGGGACACAAATGTCTCAGAGAAAGCCCTTCACATTGCTCCTAGGACCAAGCCCTGTCCCCCTCACCCAGGCCCTTGCACCATCTCACCCAGTACCCCCCTGCAGGGCCCAACATCCAGTGCTGGCAGGGGAACCCAGGAGCTTCTTGGCATGAGCAGTGCAGTCCTCTACCCCCTCACACTCAGTCTGGGGCAGGAGGATCTGAGATTTTTTCTTCCATTCCATTCTCCCTGAATCCACTCACTACCACCCGCTGCCATTCTTCCTGGGCAGGGATTCTACAGGCCCACTCCATGCCTTAGTTGTCATTTATTCAACACACATTTATTGAACAATTACTACATGTCAGGCATTGTCCTGGGGTTATAATGGTGCACACAATCTAGGGAAAGAGACAGACAAGTCTAGGCAGCTACAACACAATTTCATGTAAGAATAAGTACATGTACTCCAGGAACGTACAGGAAGGCACCTAAAAAAAGATGTTAGGAGGGATCCTTAGGAACTGGCCAGTTAGAGCACCTGGCTAGGGGTAGGGGGAGCCTGAGTACATAGAGAGCATCAACAGATGAGGCTAGAGAAATAAACAAGAGCCTTGAAACCTTCAATAATCAGTGTGACTTTGCCTAGAGGACAAGGGGAAGCCTTGAAGGGTGTTAAGTGGGTATGATGTAATCTGCTACAATTAGGAGAAAGAAATATAAGAAACAGGACAGCTGGAGAGACCAATGAGCAAGAAGACATTCGTAGGAATCCAAGAAGAACAAGGTGACCTGAACTAGGGCAGGGGTAGTGGGTTTGGAAAGGCGGCAACAACTGTGAGAAACCTCTGGGAGAAAGGATCATAGGGTCTGGCAATTAACTGGTTATGGCTAGAGGGGGGAACCAAGGAAGATTTTCAGTTTTCTGACAGAACTACTGAGTAGATGGTACCAGTGAGTCATTATTCAAGAAAATGCTGAAAGACAAGGTGTTGGGAGAAAAAATAGCACCTGAGCTTTAAGTTTTAAGGCTTCCTTGATAGCTCAGCAGGTAAAGAGTCCACCTGCAATAGAGGAGACGTGGGTTTGATCCCTGAGTTGGGAAGATTCCCTGGAGGAGAGAATGGCAACCCACTCCAGTATTCTTGCCTGAAAAAGCCCATGGACAGAGGAGCCTGGCAGGTTACAGTTGATGGGGTCGCAAACAGTCAGACACGACTGAGCAACTAAGCACAAGCTTTAAGGGTATCTAGGTAAGATAGAGAAGAGGAGCTGGATATGAAGGCTCAGAGTTCAGATGGCAAAGGGAACAGATTCCTTTTCTCCAGTGGGATCACTGCTGCATGTTGGTTCCATTTCTCATATAGAGGAAAAGATGAGAAGACAGCATACAGAGAATAGCTGAGGCTGAGAAATAGATGAGATCACTCCCATAAGTGTGAGTGTGTAGGATACAAAGAAAAGACAGCTAGGAGAGAGATCAAAGAAATGCCAGTAGTTAAGAAACACCAAATTTAAGAGAAAAGGAAAAAAGAATCATAGGAAAAGGAAGGAAAAAGTCAGAGAAACAGGAGACATAAGTAGAAATGAAGAGTGCTTCAAGAAGGAGGAAGTAGGCTGAGGAGAGATGCCAAGAGGGCCCAGGAGGACCCCCAGCAAGCCTTTCAGATGCCACCTACACATCCCGCGAGGTACTGTGTACCCCACAGAGTCCTCCCCGGCATGTGCTTCCTCTGCCATGGGACCTCTCTCCAGGAGACAGCACTCTCTGCTCTCCCATCGTCCTGGCTGCGTGACCCTCAGCAGTCCCTGTTGAGACAGAGTGTGTGTGTGTGTGTGTGTGTGTGTGTGTGTGCGCGCGTGTGTGTGTGTGTGTGTACTCGTGCGCACTAAGTCGCTTCAACTGTATCCAACTCTTTGTGACCCTATGAACTGTAGCCCACCAGGCTCCTCTGCCCATGGGGTTCTCCAGGCGAAAATACTGGAGAGGGTTGCCATGCTCTCCTCCTTCCTGACCCAGGGATCAAACCCACATCTCTTGTCTCCTGCATTGGCATGTGAGTTCTTTACCACAAGTGCCACCTGGGAAGCCCAAGTCCCCGTTGAGTATGTATTCCCAAAACAAACAGTAAGTAGGATAATTTGAGCAAGTATCTTTTTTTTTTTTCAGAGACAATGTTTGTCTGTACTTGAAACAAGAAGGGAGAGCCATGTAGTCTAGAATGGTTTCAATCATCTGGAAAAAAAAAAAAAAGGAGTGTGAATTCAGGAGTGACTTCACAGAGGTGCTTCCACCTGCCTCCTGACTAGGTCTTCTTCATGATGGATTAAGAACAAAATAATACAAAAAATTTCATGTCCGAGTATGGAAGTAACTGAAATAGATCTCATTTTCTTTAGCTAGACAGCCTAGTATTAAGAGCTCTCCCCTAGTTGCCATTCTTATAAATTATCATTATTTTTTCAAACTGTTTGCTACCCAGGTGGCTGAGTTTTTCGTTGCAAAATATTAGTTCAGATGGTCTCACACAAACTTATGTTAAATGTTAAATATCTTTTGATCTCCAGACTTTCTGGTCCACATCTGCACAGACCAACAGAGGGGTGTGGTATGCGAAGTGTACAAGGAGAGCAGGGGAAACACCTAAGTCAAATGACAGCCCTGCACTCACACATTTGGCCTCCAACAGCAGGAAAACGCCCTGCTCCCAAGCTGAGGGGAAGCTGCATGAGGGCACTCCCGGCAGACCCGGAGTGGACCCCTGGATCCTGCTCCTCCACAGCGGGATCTGATCATCCTGACCCCCTCCTCCAAAGGGCCTCTTCCCCTGAGGCACGGAGGACCAGGTCCACCCTCATATCAGCTCTTCTTATCCCCCAGCCCACTCTGCAAACCCAAGTCCTCCTGATCTGCTCCTCTTCTTAAACCCACAAGCCACTGCGAAACCCTGTGGCCTAGCTTCTAAGCACCTGTGCCTAGAATGCCTCCTGACTGGGTCTTCTGGCCGTTCAGCTGGCAAACCCATGTCTCCAAACTACAGGTGAAAAGGTAAGCTCCTCAAAGGCAGCGCCTGTGCAGATGTCCATCCTCACTGCATCTTCCCTATCCTCCCACCATGCCAAAGACAGACGCCCTTTACAGAGACAATACAGAGCCTGGATAAGCAGAGGAGAGAGAACACTGTGAAAGAACACTAAACTCTACAAGGAGCTTCAGGAAACAACAGGTAAGGCAATGGAAAGGCAGGTCAGGTAGGGAAGGCAAGCCGACCAAGAGCCAAAACCACAAGTGTCGTTTCTTAAAAACGTTTAGAAGGAAAATGAAATCTGCACCCACTGTATTAAAACCCACCTGAGCGGAATCTGTGACGACAGCTTCAAAGCCCACATAAACCTGAGTATCACCCCATTCAGGCTGACAAAAGACGGACACAAAATTAATTTGTTAGGATGGGGGGAGATTTCTTTTCTCCAGTGGGATTTCCACTGCCACTTCAGTCCCCATTTCTCAGTGCCACACTAATCAGGCCCTTTCCAACAAAGTGATGTGCAGCTGGCTGCAGGGAGAGGGAGGCTGCTGGGGGCAGGGGGCGGGGGGAGCAGCAACAAGAGGGAGCGTGGCTCGGAGAGACTAGAGTGGGAAATGAAAATATTTGCTGAGTTCCTTAGACTTAAATTTGAAAATAGATGTCAAAACAAGAAGTGAGCCACATACTAACAAGTTGTTAGGTCAGTTTACCACCACCCTTGTCAGGCTCATCAGCAGGCTTTACCAGGCATGAGAGAAGGTGATGCTTCTGACGAGAGCCATCTGACAAGAGGCTCCGGGAACACGGAGAAGCTGTGCGCCGTCACGCAGCGCTGCTTAGGTTTCCTCTCTGGCTGTTTTTATTTTGTTACACATTTAATTAAGAGCCTTCCCAGCAGTTACGGGAATCCTGCTTCGAAAAGGCGGCCACAGAGCTCTCCTCCCCCCGCCCCTGCCACCAGACATCTGACTCCTCCCTGCACTCTCGCTTCCAGAGCTTGGCTGGCCTTCACGAGCCAGACCCAAACCAGCCGCCAAAGTCTGCCCCAGTCATCTCTTCTGGAAGCCATGTGGCCTTAAGAATTCCATTCTGCCTAGCTGGGTCTACCAATTTGAGCATCAGGTTTTAATTTGCCTTTGTTTTCTCACCTATAAAAGAGAGACACCACCTCCTACCCAAGAAGACAGGTAGGAGACTGAGAGACACATGGCATGTGCTCATTAACACATTTAAAAATTGTACTTTATCACAGTCACTGCCACTTTCAAAAGGGTGTATTGTTTGTATCTGGTGCCTTAATTTCTTATTCCTGATTTGTTACACATGCATCACTCTTTTCCCTTCCTTTTTATACCCTTGCTCCTTGCTTGTACCATGAGCTACCTCGAGAGCAGAGACGGTGTCTCTATTTGTTTGCCTTCTCAGAGGCCCTGGCACTTATGCTGGGGGAACACACTTCAACCTTCCGTGCCTAAACAAGTTATGGATTTTAAGATTCTGCCAATCTAACTGGTTGTTTTTCCTTCATCTCCCAACTGATCTAATTTCTTCCGTTTAATGAAATTCTTTTGGCATCATAGAGTAGTAATGTTACAATAGAAATATCAACTAAGAAATAAGATCAGAAACATAAAACGTAGTTCTTGAAACTGATGTTAGCTGTCATTTTCACGTTTTCTTTTTTTCCTTTATTCCCTCACTCCCTTAGTAGTTAAAATAAAAAAGTGAAACAGCTTCTCTCCAGGAGGTAAAGGAAAAGAGTAACCCAGAAACTGTGCTCATTAACATCTGATTTTCCTTTCACATGTGCTCTGACTCCCCAGCCCGATCCCTCTTATTGATGACAACAGTTCCATCAAGATGCAAAGCAGCCTCCTAAGTCACCAAGATTTGTCCAGGGCCCGCCATGCCAAGGCTTCCAATGCCAGCCATCCCCTCTCCTTGTCATGGAGAAACCGACCCCAAGCTTTGGAGGCCCAGCCAGATAGTCCCCAACATCATGGGCAGGAAAGCTCTCACATACGCATACAAGCACACGCCATTCACCCCTATCACAGAAGATGCTGAAATTGGGTGTTTGGGACATGAACACGCCAAAGAGAGAAAGCCACTGGGAGAGCGGGAGTCTCAGCTAACTAGAGAAACCAGGCCTCTGGCCTGGGCCACACGAGCCCTAGAACCCTGGGTGTCAGCCTGTACCCTGCCCCACCCCGGATACCGTCTCCTGTGTTGGAGCTCCCTCCCCAGGAGTCCCTTCTCACTTGAGTGCTCAGAGCTGCTCAGGATATGGAACGCTGTAAACCAGAGCAACAGCATTCTTCCTCCTCACCCTCTCCTCGGAACCGTCCCCTGACTCAGCTCTGCCTCCAGGCACAGCCCCTGTAAGTTCCCCAACAATGAGTGTCACGGGGAGCTCTGGAGCGTGTGGTACGCAGTCAGTGCACACACATGATCTCAGGCCTGGGGGAGACAGGTGTGCGGGCGAGTATGTGACCTGGGCCTGCTCTTCCTCCCGCCTCACCTAGAGGGTTGGGTCCAGTAGCAGGCTAGACAGCCACCCGGGTGCAGAACTTCACCTCAATGCCCAGCAAAAGGCATAAAAAGGATCTTGGTGAGAAAATAATGCCTGAATTGGAAGGAAATGTCACTCCAGAGCCATGGCTCCCCACCCCCACCAATACGCCATCCTATGCTCAAAAACTCACACACATACACACACAGAATGCTCGTTGCTGCCTTCAGTCACAAAGATCACAGAGGTATGGATCCTATCAGTGCTCAGCACACAGCGCCCCCCTACTGCCCAACCTCCACCCTGCTTTCGTTCCCTGGGGACTTTCTGAAGCCAGGTATCCATGAGGGTAGACAAGAGGCCGAAGTGTCAACCCAGCAAAGGAACCAGCTCTGTCTTCCAGAACTGGGACAAGACCAGGAGACAAAGGAGAAAAAGCAGTGGGGACAAGGGAGGAAAAGAGGAGGCTGGTGACCCGGCAGCAGCATCCCTCTCCCATCCCCACCCTGGGCTCTCTGTGGGATCATCAGGGCCTCGCATCCCACATGAGAGCCTAACATAGCATCATGGTTAGGAAGATGGACCTTGGAGCCAGGTTGCCTGGGTCTTAATTCTGGCTGTGTGTGTCCCTGGGCAAGATACTTAACCTCTCTGCGCCTGAATGTCTTCATCTATAAAATAGGAATAATAAGAGTCCCAAGGGTTAGTAAATGAGTTACTATTTCTAAAGCATTTAGAAGAGTAAATACTATGTACTTGGTTTAGAAGAAAATTAAAGACCCTCTTTTAACTCCTTTCTTTCAGGGCAGTAACGTGTAGCCCACAATAGGAAGAGCTCTCCTAGCACAGGTAAGAAGGCAACAGCAGGGCTGGAAAGGTCCATCCAGAGGTAGAAGGCAGAGCTCCCAGCCCTCGTTCTGCCCAGCCAGCCCCCAGATCCAAGACTGCCTGACCCAGCTGCCCTGTAGGTTTGGACATTTGAGACTGTAAAAGGCAAAACCTGGTCCCGCAGGTTCCGAGCCCTGTCAGCAAAGGAGTCCTGCTCATACTCACATGACTTTTAAGTCCCAGTCTCCACAGGTGACAAAAATTGACTTGACGTTTGGATCTAAGAGGCCTTCCTTCGCCATCCACTCATCGACCCTCTGAAAAGTACACAACAAGAACAGATGAGATTTTCCATTTTTTTTTTCCCTGAGTCTCTGAAGAGCCACAACAGTGAAACGCAGATAAGCTGCTTGTAATCAGAGCAGGAGAAAACTGTAATCTTATCCTACCACAGCTCCACTCTGGGCTCTCAGCCTTGGCTCAGAACTATGGAGGCCCTGGCAGGATGATCCCTGCAGGCAGATCCCACAAGCCCAAGTGCTAGAGGGGTGGTGGGGGGCAGGATGCCCCTCCACTCTCCCGGTGCCTGGCAGCCCACCCTGGACAGGATAAGGACAGAAGCCAGTAGGTCAGTCCAAATACCTCTGGTCCTCAAACAAAGGTACTGCCTAGCACAGACACAGGTTGGCCTGGACCATGAGAACAGGCTGGAAGAGGCCCCCAAGCAGGGAACTCCATAGGATCGTTTGCTTGTTTAGTCATTCCACCCTCCCACCAAATGTTTACTAACCAAATGTATTAATTTACTTATTCTCCAAACGAAGGTCAAGTTAACTTTCCCCAAGAGGCTAGCAGAAGAGGCTCCTCTGCCGGGCTGTAGCCCTATTCTGACAACTGGGAAAGCACAGCCTGCTCCAGTCGCTAGAAGTTCATCAACTGGTCCCAGAATCTGTATTTTTCTCCTCCTGGTTGGGGATTCAAATTCAGCAGAATCTTTTGAAGGCTGAGCTCAATTCCTAGACAGGGAAAGAAACTGCTCCTAAAGACATTTTAAGTCTTTCTTCCCCTTCATCCCTTGGATCCATTTTATTATTTGCACTCACACTGCAAGTACAAATATTAAAATCAGTATATAACGAGAGAATTATCATAAAGAATTCACGAAGCAGTGCCTACTTTTCAGAAGATCCCAGGCATGGGGCAAGAGTGCAGCAGATCACACCGCTGTGCCACTCACACAGGGGGATTATTTTTAAAGGCTATATCGCACAGTCGTTAGAAACTCGGGATTGAAAAATCAGACACATCTGGGTTCTAACCTTGGCTCTTCTATATCCTGGCTGTGTCACTGATGAGAAGTCATTTAAAAGTCATTTAACCCCTCTGAACTTCAGTTTCCTTCATCTATAAAACGAGGTAGGATGACTAACCTTACAGGGTTGTTTTGTGAATTATATGTGATAATGGATTAAGTGCCTACCTAAAAATAGACAGCAGGCTGGGAAGGGGAGGAAGACAGATCATCTTAATACAATGCAACAGAGGCATCAATGGAGAAGCACCCAGGATGCCATCGGACCAAGAAGAGGTGGAGGCCAGCCCCAGCTTTCACGGGGAAAGGCATCAGAAAGGCTGCATAAAGATGACTGAACTAGTGGCTGGGTGGCTGAGTTTGCCTGACAGCTTGGAACACAGGACAGGAGGCAAAGGCACAGACATTCTGCGTCTGAGCAACATTGTCTGTTTAAATTCTGCCTTTCCCACCAGACTATCAGCACCATGAAGGCAGGGGCTGTTAAGGTGTCTTATTCACTGTCCTAATCCCTAACCCAGCACAGTCCCTTCTCGATCTCTTGATTGAGATATGAGTAAGAAGTAATGTGACTGGAGTTCTGCAGTGACTGAAAGGAAGGGCAGGAAATGAGGCTGGGGGAGGCCAGACTGTGAAGGCCTTGTGTATGCAGCAGATAATGGAGAGCCCATGATAACCCTGGGCTTCCTGGATCCTCAGAGATGCTGGAGGTCTGGCCCAGCTGAAGCAGTCCTGGAGCAGGGCCGATGGTCCCATGCAGTTTCATGGCTACGGCAGCCCTACCTCCTGGGACATCAGGGCCAGACTCTGCAGACCCTCTTCACAGTCTGCACCCCAGAGCATCCTCTTCAGTGCAAGGGTCTCCCCGGCAGCTAAATTCTGGACGTTCCACTGCTGAATGTATGTCTCCTGGGCCACTCTGGCCCCAGCCCTTGCACGGACACACACGCACACACACACATGCATGCACACATGCATCCTTTCCCTAGGGTCACCTAAAGAAAATTAGGTAGACATTACATAAGAAAAGAGGTAAGGCAAACCTGGAGCTCCCTAAGTCAGCTAATCTCGCTCCGGTTCACTGGCCTTAAATCCCCAAGGTAAGTGCCCCACCTGCTAGGGGGCTCCCCAACGCCCCAACTCCTGCACAGTGGTCCTGGAAAAGAGAGCAGGACAGGACAGGACTGTCAGGAGGCAACGCCCAGCAAGACCAGGCCTCTACCATGGGAAGCACTCACTGCTCCTTGGAAGCTTAGGGCCAAGGCCATTCACTCATGCAGCAGGTATTCAGTGAGCAGCTTCTGCTACAAGGCTGTCCAGGGAAGTCATGTGTTTGGAATCAAGCCTGTCCTTTTCCTTCCCTTCTCTGTTTGAATGGAGAGATGGCTGGAGGGACCACCAAGACAACCCGCAGGAGCCAGCCTTCCCGGCTACTGAAGGTGTGGAGAAGCCCAGTCTGAGACCGGCTAAGAACAAATGTGTTCAACAAACACCCATCTTGCCATCTGCTCAAGGCCTTGGTTAGGATGAGAACTAGCTCCTCAGCTCTTTAACCAGCTCAGGACTCATGGGAAAAAGCAGAGCCCAGTCTGGTCTCCTCGAGCCCCCAGAGACTCCCTCAATGCCAGCAATCTCCCCTCTTCACCCACAAAGTACACTGAGACTGGGTGAGACTCAGACTCCTCTGAGCACCCTGTTTCAGGGTTGGCTCGGGGTCAGCAGGAGGAAGCCTCCTGAAGACCAACCTCCCCCTCAACCAGCACCAGTCAGGAGAAAACTCCATAACCTCAACAGCCCTGGTTTGGTGCTGGCCCAGAAAAAGCATCTTCCTCCCAAGATCCCAGCCAGAGACACTCCAGGGAAAAGCTGCCTGTCCCCTGGCCTCGCTCTGGGATGCTGGCTGGAAGACAGGGATGGAAGGGTCCCCTCTTTCTCCTTGAGTCTGGTCTTGGACAGAGCAGTCCAGGCTGAGGAGACTCCTTAGTCATAGGGGTGAATCTCCCCACCCAAGAAGAGGGTCAGTGGGGCTGGGAGACACTTCAGGGCTCATCTTCTCCCAACCCTTCAAGAGCCTGACCAGCCACAGAACCTGGGCCTGCATGCTCCCTGGGACCAGGAACATATTCGGCCACTGGGTGAGCCTAGACCTGTCTCTCTGGCCCTAGTTCCACCCTGAGGAGCCCCAGGAAACTCAGTCTGCATTTCTCTCCTCCATGGGACAGGCCCTCTGGGCTCAAGAAAAAGATCGTCCTCCCTCTCCCTGCCACCACCCTACTCCCTCCAGCGTAGGTGCGCTCTGCTGTCCTCCCAGACACACGGCTTGCTCCTGCGATGGGGCACAGCTTTGGGCGTGTTGCTCTTAAGGATAAATAAAGCACCTAATGCGATCCACAGGCTTTTTCGCCTCTCCCCTCCCCCTAGAGAAGGAAGGGGAGGGGGGCTCTCTCCCTCTCTGCAAACTCCAGGCCAGCGGGGGTGGGAGATGAGCTGAGGCCAAGCACGGCTTCCCGATTCCCTAGGCTGGAGCACGAGAAGCAGCGTCTTAACCTTTTCCAGCTCCCCAAGGAGAATATCCCAGAAGTGTGGTCTCTGCCAAGGGTTCTAAAGCCTTTAATTTGATTTTCCTCACATAGGCAATTGTTGTAATTATTCTGATTAGGAATCATTACCCAGTGCAGCCTCCGCACCCCTGACAGGCACAATGCATCCAGCGGCAAGCTGCAGTGGGGCAGGCGGGCCGGCCGCACCTCCTGGAGGAGCTGACAGCAAACAAAAGCCATCAATGGGGAGTTCTGGGTGAGTTAATGAAGTGCTCACATGCCACAAGAAGCCAACACTAAAGCTAAACAAAAACACCTCCAGTCCCCGGGGCCGCCCGCAGTGCCGCAGCTCGGCTCCCCTGCTCCCAGCGCAGGCTGCCCGAGTCACCGGAGCCACCGGCCAGCAACAGCCTCGGGCTGCGAGCAGGCGGGGCCTCCACTGACTCCCGGGGGCGCGCGGACATCTTGTCAGTAACCCTGACAGGAACAGCTGGAGATGACAGATCAATGGTTCAATACTCTCAACAGCATGTCACTGATGTGACAGCAAATGTTATTCTAATCAAGCCATAATCATAGTCAAATTACATGGCTACATTCTCAGGAGGGGAGGGAGAGGAAGGTGGCAGGAAGGGGTCAGAGGTCAGGAATTAAAGGTCACTCAACCTACCTCCAGCACTTGCTGCAGGCTTGGCTGACCATCCACCATGGCTTGAATAATCCCGGTGAGCTGAAAGGAAAGAGAAATAGCCTATGGGTGGAAACCGGGGATGCAGGAACTCAAAGCTGGACTGGAGTCTTTTCTGTTTTCCTCCTTCTACAGTAAAAGCCTCTGACCTGCACAGCTGTAGGCTCCAAACCTGGCAGAAGCCTTGGGGATCACGTACCCCCACAACTTCCTGCCCCGAGATGCGGGTACATATCCACATAGGGAGCATGGGCTGGGTCTCAGACCTGTTTTCAGCTTTCATTTTGCAGAAAATACGACTTTACACATCTTTTGTATTCAGTAGGTGCAATAACTCCTCCCGAATTACTGTGCTAGTAGTCCGCCAGGCTCCTCTGTCATGGGGATTCTCCAGGCAAGAATACTGGAGTGGGCTGCCATGCCCTCCTCCAGGAAATCTTCCCAACCCAGGGATCAAATCCAGGTCTCCCACATTGCAGGCAGATTCTTTACCAGCTGAGCCATCAGGGAAGCTATCAAGGCTTTAGTTTTCATGTAGGCTGAGGGATCTTTCCAACCCAGGGATTGAACCCAGGTTTCCCGCATTGCAGGTGAGTTCTTTACCGTCTGAGTCACCAAGGAAGCCCAAGAATACTAGAGTGGGTAGCCTATGCCTTCTCCAGGGGAACTTGCTGACCAGGGAATCAAACCAGGGTCTCCTGCACTGCAGGCAGATTCTTTAGCAGCTGAGCTACCTGGGAAGCCCAAGTAAATTCACCTCCAGGCTCCTCAGGAGTTCCTGCAGAACTCAGGGAATGCCCCCACATGGGACCAGGACCTCTAGTTCCAAGTCCCCCTTTCTCTGAGCCTCGGTGTCCAGCACTTCCCCCTCTACACCAGTGAAGGGCCAGGGGGCCCCCCAGGCATCCACCCTTCACCCTGCATACCTGGGCCCTCGATACCGGCTGGGCAAGCAGGAAACTGGCACCTTCAGCAGAAGAAAAAGCCCACAAACCTAGCCTAGAGGATTTCTCACTCAAGGGCCTCTGCTCCACCCAGGTCAGGCCTAGGTTCAAACCAGCTTGGTGCTTTGGTCTGCTTTATTTTGAAGTGGAAAATATCCCTCAAGTACAGACTAGAGAGGCTGCCTACAGGGCCTGCAGCAGGAGGCCCCTGCACAGACATGGACCCAGCTGGAAATCACCATGGCCGGCATGCCCCCGGCCACTTCCAGACAAGAGTAGCATCTCAGGCCTGATTGGAAACTTCTCTTTTTTTTTAAGTGTGGGGGTGGGGATTAAACTCCAATTAAACTATAATTATGTGTAATGAATACCAAATACCCAACTCACACAAACCGCTGGCTCTAAGAGGGAAGGTTATTTTCTCATAGCGACTTACACGGAATGGTAATACACACCTTTTAGGGAAGAAATTTTCATTTTAAGAACGCTGAGTTCCTCTAGGTGGGTTTCTGTAGTTCATCAAGTCATTATTAGGTGGTATTTTAAGGAAGTGTAAGGACACAGCCACTCTATTTTATATTCCAGAAACTGTTTTTATATTAATCTGTATTTTAATTGGGTAACAGCTGCTGCCTACAGACTTCCCATGGTCTAAAAGGAAAATAAATTAGAAAGATTAACTACACTGTTGTTTCGCGAGGCTTTAACCCACAGCATGCCCACCCGGCTGGCACTTCCACACCCTTTCCTTGCTTGGAAGACCAAAGGACTGCCCAGTAGAGGGAGGGCCTGAGCCAAAGAAAAGAAAAGGTGGTCCCTTGAGGGCTCGGGTGGGGATGGGGAAGAGCCCCAGGTTTGTGGCTTTCATCATGGAGCGCTGAGGCTTCTCCTTTCCTTCAGTCAGCATCTACTGCTGGAGGGGCTGGGCCCCACTCAAGCAGGCAGGGATCCAGCAGTGAAGAAAGGCATGACAACCCTGCCACTGTGGAATCTGAGTTCTTCTTGGCAGCCCAGTCCTGGCCCAATCCAGTCAGCACCCAGAGCCACACTGAGCAGGCAGGGCCCTGTGTTTTGTCTTGGCAAGGTCTGGACCAGGCCTGTTGCCAACTCCAGGTCCCACAGCCAGATGACTGGTTGCGCCCACTACTGCCCTTTCTCGCCCAGCTTCTCTCCTGCTAGGTTCTCCTAGGGCTGAGTCACATCCCCAAACCTGGCGCTGGGGCTCTGGATCAGGACAATCCTGGAAAAGAGGGCGCACAGCCACTTGTCAGGGAAAGCCCCAGGGTCTGCACAGTCTCGTGTCCAGTCTGAGTTTCCTGGGGCAAGGTTAGGTCTCCTCCTCTTGGCTCCCACCAAGTGTCACTCAGATGAACTCTGAAGGGCTTCCAGAAACTCCCTCTTACACAGGAGACCAACAGCATCCTTGCCAAGAACCCTCGCTCCTTGGAAATGGGACTGAGGTCAGCACCTGCCCTAGGTCCCAGGAAAAGTACTACATCGAAAACAACAACCGAGGCGCTGACCTGCGGGATCTCTCACCAAAGACTAGGCCCGCCTCCTGTCACCATGGGGTGCAGAGGTGCAGATGGCCTCCAGGATTCTAGGGCTTTCTCACACTCCCCCGCAGTGGTCAGCAATCCTAGAATCATCAGCCTGGGAGGAGCCTAGTGAACTTGGCTTCCTCCCTCTCTCCATGCTTCCCAAACCACCTGTGGTCCAAAGCATGGCTTACAGCTTATAGCTAAGGGACTTGAACTCAAGCCCCAGAGACACAGGGGCTTGAGATCCTTCCAGGAACAGGCCTCACTCCCCTGCATTAACGCCTCCCAACAATGGACCACATCTGATCAGCTCTGTCAAGGCACTCGATGAAGATGGTGGAGGGTGAAATTTAAGAAGTCAATCCCCATACCTGATACCGACAACCTATAAGACATACCAGAAACTGTGAGGAAGACAGAAAATATAATAAAATACTACTGGGAAGTGATACCTTAGGCCTAACCTAAATCTTTCACGCTGCTGTTTAAGTCCATTCCCACTTGGGTTAATATATGTTTGTAAAAAGCTTTCACATCCTCACAATGAAAGGTACTAGAGCAAAGCCAAGTATTTATTAAGCTGAGAACCAGGGCTCACAGGCTAAACAGAGCTCAGAGACCTTAACCACTTAAAGCAGGAGAGGTGAGAGGAAGGATTAATGTGTGCTCTGTGGCTCCTTTCACTGAGGGATTACAGATTAACTCCCGCTTCCCCAGACTCAGAAACCACAAGGCGAGGGGCTTCTGACCCTGACTGATAATGTGACTGGTGACTGAGATCCCCTACCCGCACCAGAGCTCAGTCTGGGGACGAGTGGGCTTCCTCGTTCGTAAATACGGGCAACTACAGAACGCAGCCCTGGATGCTCGCTGCCAATAGCGTGTCAGCATCCAGTGCTTTCTCCCTTCACAGTTTATCTCCAGCACAATCGTATTCTGACACCAAGACAGTTTGTTGATTACATAAGCACTTGTCTCTGGTGTGCAATCTGATAATCAGACCCACTCTTTCTCCTCAGACAAAGAGACCAATAAATCTCACCCTTTACAAGTACAGGTGTAAGACAAAGCCCTTTACTGGCATTTAGCAAAATGGGTATTTTTTCCTAGTTTGTTTTTTTTTTTCCACAGTGACAACAATAACAAAAAGGACTGCACGTGGTCAGGGACTGTGCAGCAGCCCAGCTGCTACAGGCAGAGATGTAATGAGCTGGAGTGGATTCTAGAGGTGGTAGGAAAGGGCTTGAGAAGGAAGAAAACACACCCCCATCCTGTTTCTGTCAGAACATCTCCAGGAAGCCTATCAACTGGGACTAAGAAAGGACCTCAAGAAGGCTAATGACATGTTCATCACTCAGAGCAGTGAGAGTGTCTGCATGCGGGCTGCAGATTCACTCAAGGCAGAACCCCTCTTCTGGCTATCCAGCATGGAGCCTGTCTCTCTCCTAACACAAGCATGTGCTTGTGCATGCACACACATGGCCAGGGTTCTTAAAAACAAAACTTCTGGTCCAAGAGAGAAAATCCTCCCGGAGGACCTGCTTAGAAAAGTCTGGAGGTTTGGGGTTGTTCCTCAGCCTTACCAATGAAAGATTCCTTGTGGCTGGAATGATCTCACTGCCCCCCGCCCCGTCCACAAAGGCACATTCTGCCAGACTGGATGAGGTCGCAGAAGGACGGCCCCATTCTGTGTCCGTGCCTCCCTTGGCATTATAGTCCATCTAGACAGGGCGATATCTAGATGACCTTAGGTTTTCCAAAGAAGACGTTACTTACTCAAAAGAGCAGTGAGCAGTACAGCTACTTTGCGGGGAGGCAGGCTGTGGTAGAAAAACTCCTTGACACCAGCCACTTGAGGAACATGGATTTTTACTTGGTGCCAGGCCCTAAGGATAGGACCGTCAGGGATCACATCTGGTTTCTGCCATCAAGGAGCTCACAGTCTAGTGGGGAGATGGACAAATGACTGCAGTATAATGTATCTGACTGTGCTATGCCGGGTTGAGCACGGCCCAGCCTGGGCTCAGTGAAGGTTTCCCAGAGAAGGTGACCCTGAGCAGAGTGCTGGAGGACAAGCAGGAGGGCAGGCGGGTACACAGGCAGAAGGACCATCGCGTGTAGAGGCGGACTGAGAAAAGTGAGGGGGAGATGAAGCAGGGAGATCTGAGGCTGGATGAAAAAGCAGGGACCAGGCCAGGGGGAGTTCTGAGCTCTGGGAGCCTGAGAGAGGATGGCAGAATCCATGCCTACAGCACAGTCACAGCCTCGCTTCAGAGCAGGCTTCATAAGGAGGATCCAATGCCACCAAGCCTGCTACCCTCCAAATTATGTATGCGTGTCCTTCGGTGAGACTTTCCAGAAAAAAGAAACATTTCTCATCAGAGTCTTGCAATCCCTTCTCCTCTCCGTCAAAAGAGAAGCAGTACCAACTTTGCTCTGAAAAACCCCTGTTTCCCAATATCCTCAAGCATCCACTCCTGCCCAGAGCTGAGCTCCAGCAATGCTCCATCCCATCCCTAAACAAGTACCAGCTTCCCCCAATTTAGGCCTGCCTGTCGACGTCAGGCAGTGAGCTGGAACTGGAGGCCCCAAGGGGGAGGCCGCACACAGAAAGGAGGAAGGAAAAGATAAGGGGACACTACACTTTCAGGCCAGTGGAGGGCTCAAGAACCTGGCTAGTTTCAGGAAAGTCTTCCCTTCCCTTCCCATAAGGAAGGGGATTTTCATCATCATTAAAGTGACGATTTTTTCCCAAAGAGGGAAACAGGACAGATTAGCGCCCCCTAGTGGTACAGGTAATTCCCAGGGGAATGAGGGGAGAAAAGGTGTCCCAGTGGAAACAAGAGCCGCATCATCATTGGTTGGAACAACAAAAGGCTTGAGAGACTAGACTCCTTGGCAGAAGGATACCTACAACAAAAGGCCCACCTGGGGCACTGGCATCAAGGCCAGGAGCCCAAGACCTCATATCTGGGCTAAGTCAGTATCAGAGACCATTGAGCTCCCCAACCAGCACAGGCAGGCACTTCCCCAAACCCCACCACACCAAAGGGATTGTTTGGGGATTACTTGAGAACTTCTGTCCTCCTGATTCACTCATATGGAGAAAGCAGGTCCCTGGATGATGGCACCAAGTCTCTAACGTACTCTCACCCCAAATGCTAGTTGTTCAGTCGCAAAATCATGTCCAACTCCTTGCAACCCCATGACCTGCAGCATGCTGGGCTTCCCCATCCTTCATTATCTCCCAGAGTTTGCTCAAACTCAGGTCCATTGAGTTAGTGATGCTATCTCATCCTCTGCTGCCCTCTTCTCCTCTTGCCCTCAGTCTTTTCCCAGCATCAGCTTCTTTTCAAATGAGTCAGTTTTTCACATCAGGTGGCCAAAGGATTGGAGCTTCAGCTTCAGCATCAGTCCTTCCAATGAATATTCAGGGTTGATTTTCTTTAGGATTGACTGGTTTGAGCTCCTTGCTTTCACGTTTTCCCAGGATCTCTGCTACCACACACTCTTGGCCCATGATTCTACCACCCCAGCACAGAGCACGTAACACGATGCAGCACAGGGAAAAGCAGCCACAGAAGGCTTCTTCATACAGTCCTGAGAGTCAAACTCTTCCAGGGCGCCTCCTCTCTGCCAATGGTTCTTCTGAGCCCCTAGCAAGCGCCAAGATCTCAGTCCCAGTTTCAAAATCCATAAAATGGGGCCACACTAACCTCTTGGCAAGGTGCCCAAGTACAGAAGCAGCCTAGGATAAGGATAAAGACATCTCCGCCTTGGCCAGGCTGTCCTCATTCCCCACCTGGACTGCCCATCTCTTTCCTTAGTGATAGCGCTGTGCTTCCCACAAATTCCATCAATGCTTCACAGAGCACCACTTCATTCAAGGACAGAAAATCATCACCAGACAGCTAAGAAAGCCTCAACATAACCAAGAAGCTGAAATCTTCACCTCCTGCCAAGGACCCTAGGGGGAAATGGAACTGAAAAGAAGCTGAACCCCAGAGGTACCACCCCACTCCTAGACTCCAAGTTCCTGGTTTACCAGGAAAGGTTGGGATGATGAGGAAGGGAAAGTGTCAGGGAAACCGGGAAGAGTGAATCACTACTCTCCCTGGGTTCCCCAATGACCACAGTGATCCAAGGGGAGTGGCAGACTTTGTAAAAAGCCAACTGCTGGGCCCAATGTGTACCTGCCTTAACCACTGAGAAGACCTATGCTTTCCCTCAGCAGCCAGTATAGAGCACCAACGATCCCCAAGCTCCTGTCCCAGCAGCGCCTGCCGCTAGCCAGGGCCCTTACCTCTGTACAGAAGGGAGTAAGCTGTGGATGGACTACGGGCTGGACATACATGTGAAAGGTAGACTCAATCTCCATGGTCCGGCCATTTAGCTTCAGGATGGGGAACTCGATGATTTCCTGGAATGGCAAAGGCACAGAAAAGGAAGAATCAGTTGTTTTTTTCTAAACTAACCATCTCAAAGAACTCTGAATCAAGAATGGGGGAGTATTTTGGACTAATTAGCTCCTGCCAGGTCAAACTGAAGACTTTGAGTGAGAAGATGCCAGCTCAGTTATAATCTTGACCCTCCCACAGTTAACATTCTCACAGGTTCCAGGGACCCGACACACACTCCACCCTCACTGTCTCTGGGAAGGGGAAGGAGACAGTGGGAGCATCTGGCCCGGTTTCCCCCACCCCTGGTTCTCCAGCAGGGGTCTGCTCACTCCAGCCCCTAAAAGGATAACCCCCTTCCTCCTGCTTGGGTCCCTTCCCTGGAAGGGGCCTAAGTCTCCAGCCACATAGATAACCAGCCATCAGACTAATGCACAGACCTCTGTGCATGAAGTTTAAACAGAGCCAATGAGTTTCGTTAGCTTTTACAGAAAGAAAAAAAAGAGAGAGAGAGAGAGAGAGGCAATAAATAAAGTCAAAGGAACCAAAGACGATACTGAAGAGAAGGAGAAACCTGAGTAAGAGTATTAAGAGCTAGTGCCTCCCACCTTTCTCTCAGGCAGCACATCCACCCATCAGCATCCCCCCGCCCAGCCCAATCGCTTAGCCAGCCCTTCCCAGTCCGCGGGAACGTAATGGAAGAGAACGAGGAGGAGTGACAATTTGTTTGGTGTCTCTAAGATTAATTTGTCTCCGTTATTTAATAGAGATGCACAGCACCAAGGTCCTGGTGTGCAAACAGGCTTGCAGCATGCCGACTGTGCAGCCCGCTTCATACATCGCTCCTGGGAAGGGAGGAACACGCCAGAGTAGGGGGAGAGGGCCGGAGAGAGCACGCACGCGCCGGAGAGACGAGGGGAAGCCAGGAGAGAGAATAAAAAAAATTATTGCTTTTTAATATTCAAAAACAGTTTGCAAAATTTAATCAAAGCAGAGGAAAAGCTAACATTTTTACCACTTTGACATTTTTATTAGTGCTTTCATAAATTTTTAAAACATGAATGGAATTAGTTTACAACACACACACACAAAAAAACTGCCCTGAAAACATCTGGAAGAGACAAATAGGAAATAATAAAAAAAATAAATAAAAGCAAAATCCTCCAAGTAAAATTAGCATGTGAAAGAGGCCTCCACTGCAGAGACAGGAGCGGGGTTTTGCCCACTCAGTGGCCCCCGCAGTCAGCTCCAGTGGCATCCTTTCCCCAGGTCACCCATTCTGCTGAGGACCTTTCCAGCATCACTAAAATCAAGGCAAATTGGTTCTCTCCAGGGACAGCCCAGAGACACAACACAGAAGCCGCTGACACCTGACTGCATTCAGGAAATGGATGAGTGGGGAAACGGAAGGAGAAATGGCCTGTCTCCCTGATATTCCAGGGCAGCCTGGTGTCTCCCCACCAAACACACCTGCTCTATGGGATTCGTTTTTCAAGCATCTTTATCCAACAGATCACAGCAGGACTGAAGACCAAACCAAGGCAGCCAGATTTCATGACAGAGAAATTCAAAGCTTCTGGCTGCCTGAGCTCCCTGGGCTGCCCCAAGGATGGGGAAGCTGTCAGGAGCCCCTAGAGACAGGAAGGGTGGAAAAACTAAGACTGAGGCAGAGACGGGGCAGAGAGGAGGCCCAGGCTGCTGCTTAAACTGAGTGGTGCCTCTCCTCCCAGAGTACCACAAGGTAGGCCAGAGAGGAGAGCTTGGCTCTGAAAAACAAAACACACACACACAAAGTACACACCAATCCCCTTGAAAAATCAGATACCTAGTAATCCAAGCTCTAACTCTGAGGTGGGGCTCATCTGAGTTAGGCTCGTTTCTGATATATCCTTCCTCTGCCACTAAGTAGAAGAAACGCTTCCCCAATGGAAAGACCTCCACAGCCTGGTGGGTTTGGCAGCCCTGGTGTCTAAGGAAACAAATACAGCCAGCTCCTCACTAACAATGTTAGCTGGGCCCACAATGAAATTTAACCTGTGACACAACTGTACTTTTCATTTAAACTTTCATTTGGAGAGAAGCAGTGTTTGGAGACCTGCAGTTTGTCCTGCTAATAAAGACAAGTGTTGGGACCTTTAAGGATGCCATTCATCTCTGGCTTTTATTAAATTCAATTTTCTTAAGCCCATGATACATTATGAAATTAGGAGTTGACATTCCTCTGGAAACAAAAATATCTATCAAACATAAATAGAAAAAAACCCCTCTATTACCAAGAATTTATGGCTTAAAGTTGATCTCTTTCCACTTTTTTACAAGCAGATGGTTTGTTTTAGAGATCTGAAATGTTATTATAGATCTAGAATTTTATTAGTATTTATTGTAAAATAGTAAGCGCTTCAGCTCCCGCTCTGACCAGGACCGAGTCAGCATTCCCAGTAGATACTCTTAACACTTGGCCTTTGGGTTTCCCTACTACAGCTCAATCCTTCCTGCCACTGGCTTCCTCACCCCTGGGGAAATGGAGCCAACCTAAGTGCTCACACTCAAAATCACCCTCCCAGAGAGGGGGAACAAGTCAGCCTTGGCTCTGTATGAAGAGAGGTAACCCCTCTGAAATGTCTGCGGGCCAGCATGCAGCAGATTGGACCTATCCTAAACACCTCTCCAACGTTGTTTGGCCATCAGCCAAGCCTTCTCTCCAAGACCAAGAACAAGGCCAATCTCAGAACATGACTTTGCAGGAGTCTTACCTCAGCACCACCCTCAGCTACTGTAACAAGGACCTTACACACTGGCATATTCTTTTGAGTCATGGAAGATGCAAAAGAGGAACTTCTGATAGAAGCCCCTTTGGGGAGTGAGAACAAAAAGGACCTCACTTAGCTACTTCTAACCTTTCCATATTGCCCAGACAAGCCCAGAACCTCAAAGCACTGTTCTCAACAGCCCATTCATGGAAGAGGAGCCCCAGTCTGTACCAGCTGACAAAACTCTGCAGCCTGTACACCTGCGGTAGGCCAACCACTTCACAAGTCTTCAGCTGATAATGATCAGGGACGGAACCCCAAAACTATAGGCTGATCACATTCATCCCACCCAAAGCTTATGAAGATGTCCCTAAGTGCCAACTTCTAGGGGTAGCTGTTCGGATCATGAACCTGTTATTCTGCCTTTCCTCCTTTGCCCTCCCTCAATTTCCTCATTCCCCTTGGACAAAGTTTTTTAAAAAGGAACAGTTGAGTGTCTGCTTGTGTAAAGGCAGCACCATGAAGGAAAGAAGAACTGGTTTGTATTTAACAGCCCTCTTTTCCAGCCCTAATAGTAATTTCACAATCCCTTACTTCTGTATGATGTCTGCATCCAATCAAACTACATGAGCATCTACTCTGTACAGGACCCTGGTCAGGTGTGGTAGTGTGATTTAGAGATAAGATGTGGTCTGCTTTGGAGAAGTACATGAACCAGAGAGCAAAAAAGCAAATGATGAACAATGCACTACAAGAAGTATTTTAATGGAGCAACATACCCAGGGTTATGCTTTTTATTATACGTTTTCAAATACATTTTCTCATCTTACCCTTTTTAATCCTGGAAGGTGAGTCGTATTGTCATCATCATCAGGTCATAAACCAATACTATTAAGCACCTGCTATTTACCAGGCACGGGCTGGGTATAGACACAAAGGCAAATACAATGCGATGTGTCTCCTCTCTCCAAAGTGCTGGGAGCCTGGGCAAGGGGTAGTGAGGAGCTGGCCCCAACACCTTCAGAGACAAACACAACATGGAATCATTTCATTCTTTCCATTTATTGCTTACTATATGGCAGACAGTTAGAACTGGCCATGGAACAAGAGACTGGTTCCAAATTGGGAAGGAGTAAGCCAAGGCTGTATATTGTCACCTGGCTTATTTAACTTCCATGCAGAATACATCATGCAAAATGCTGGGCTGGATGAGCACAAGCTGGAATCAAGACTGCCGGGAGAAATATCAATAACCTCAGATATGCAGATGACACCACCCTTATGGCAGAAAGTGAAAAAGAACTAAAGAGCCTCTTGATGAAGGTGAAAGAGGAGAGTGAAAAAGCTGAGTTAAAAGTCCACATTCAAAAAACGAAAATCATGCATCCAGTCCCATCACTTCATGGCAAATCAATGGGGAAACAATGGAAACAGTGACAGACTGTATTTTCTTGGGCTTCAAAATCACTGCAGATGGTGACTGCAGCCATGAAATTAAAAGATGCTTGCTTCTTGGAAGAAAAGCTATGACAAACCTAGACAGCACATTAAAAAGCAGAGACATTACATTGGCGACAAAGGTCCTTCTAGTCAAAGCTATGGTTTTTCCAGTAGTCATGTATGGATATGACAGTAGAACCATAAAGAAAGCTGAGTGCTGAAGAACTGATGCTTTTGAACTGTGGTGTTGGAGAAGACGCTTGAGAGTCCCTAGGACTGCAAGGAGATCCAACCAGTCAATCCTAAAGGAAATCAGTCCTGAATATTCACTGGAAGGACTGATGCTGAAGCTGAAGCTCCAATACTTTGGCCATCTGATGGGAAGAACAAACTCATTAGAAAAGACCCTGATGCTTGGAAAGATTGAAGGCAGGAGGACAAGGGGACAACAGAGGATGAGATGGTTGGATGACATCAGTGACTCAATTGACATGAGTTTGAACAAGCTCTAGGAGATGGTGAAGGACAGGGAAGCTGCAGTCCACGGGGTTGCAAAGAGTCGGACACGACTGAGTGACTGAACAACAACAGAGGTGGCAGACACTCTGCTAAATGGGCAACAGGAATGACGACATTGAATCTACCTAACAACTCATGAAATGGGAATCCTTATTAGGCCTATTTTACAGGACAACTAAGACCCCAAAAGCAGTTGTCACTTGCTCAAGGTTGCACTGCTAGTTAGGGACAGAGCTGGGACTCCAAATGGGGAAAATGAGACTTAAAGACAGTAGGACTGCTGCTGCTGCTGCTGCTAAGTCACTTCAGTCGTGTCCGACTCTGTGTGACCCCATAGGCGGCAGCAAACCAGGCTCCCCCGTCCCTGGGATTCTCCAGGCAATAACACTGGAGTGGATTGCCATTTCCTTTTCCAATGCATGAAAGTGAAAAAATAAAGTGAAGTCGCTCAGTCGTGTCTGACTCCTAGTGACCCCATGGACTGCAGCCTACCAGGCCCTTCTGTCCATGGGATTTTCCAGGCAAGAGTACTGGAGTGGGGTGCCATTGCCTTCTCTGAAAGACAGTAGGACTAATAGCTCTCAAAATCTGAAGGGTCAAGAAAGATCTGATTCTTTTAGTCTGAAAGACTGTCTTTAAGGAGCTCAGTGCTCTATCTCCTAAGAAGAAAGACTGTTCTTGAGTTATAAGAGCAGTGAACGTGAACCATCCAGGCAGAAAGTCCTGCAGGATTCCAACTGAAAAGCCTCCAGTACAGCTGCAGGGACACACACAGTGCTGGGCTCCGTGCTCAGGGAGGGTGAGAACTACGAGCCTTCAGTCTGCATCTCTAGCACCCAGGTCTGCTCCAGCACACAGACCCCACTCTCAGCTTTTGGTAAATAAACACATAAAGGGGCTGATAAATGGCAAGAGAGAAGCCAAGAGCGTGCCTCTAACAGGAAAATTCTGTTTTCACAGAGTTCTCCATAGGACCAGAGAGGTGAAGTGACCTACCTAAGGTGACAAGATGGGAGGTGGCAGAGCCAGGCTGCAAAGAACTTTCTACCAGATCCCCTGCCTCTCATCTCCCAGCCTCCCTCAACTGCTACAAACCACCAACGTCCCAGTTTCTGTGTGCCTGGGACCACAGATTCCTGGAGCAGTAATCTGCTAAAATTAGGACAGCTGGTCACCCTACACCATCCACCGCTACCTGCGCTACTAGGTTGTCCAAGGGCAGAGCACCACAACCCCAAAAGCTGGTCTGCTGATGATGGATGGGAACCAGCCACATCTTGACAACTAAGCACAAAAGCCTTAGAACTTGGATTTCTCAAAGTACCCATGGTTCCAAACCTATTGTATCTGCTGTCTCACTCAATAAAATGCCAGCTGTAAGTATTTTTTAAAAGGGGAAGGAAGACAGAGAGATAAAAAGGAAGCACCAAGCAAATATTCTTTTATCTTTTTGAGTAGAAGTTTCAGTTGGAGCAAAGATTTCAAATGCAGCTACTTTCTAATTGCTTGAGTAGGAACCCCAGTGATTCTCTTAATAAACTGAAGACAAAACTGCAACAGCATTTCAAATGAAACTTCACATGAAATTTCATACCCAAAATCAGTAGCTTATAAGAAATAAATGTGTAGGTTGCTTTCAGGGTATTCAAACTCCCTTAAGCTAAAGTGTCTGCAGTGATAAGATTATATTCAAAGATACAACAACAAAAGGATTTTAAGCAGAAGGACTTTGGGTTAGGCATTTTTTGACAGTGGGACAGAGGGTTTAATAGTGTGGCATTCTTACAGACCTTTTCTCCAAAGCACAGATTCTTCTTTGCCCTGAGCCAATCTTTCTATGGTCCTCTCTGAAACGAGCAGGTCATTTTTCATGGCTCCCCCTTCTCAATCTAGGAACTGGCATTCCCTCAGTTTACAACTAATCTATGCCTTCTCTCCACCCACTGATTCAAAGTCCAAAACGTGTGCAGTCCTGCAGAGAAAGGTTTGACAAAATCCAAAAGCAACATCATCACAAGACAAGGCAGAAAAAGTCGTACCTAGTGAAAACATGAATTTTATCCAGACAGAGATTTTTGGATAAAAGTTTCATGCAAAGGCAAGACCTTTCTCCAAGGGATCAAGGAGCCTCTTGACCACAGGGAAGAGGGGAAGTTGAGAGGGAGAAGGGAGAACTGCAGGCTGTGCTGGGTAACGAAGGGATGGTAGTTGACTTAACAGTTTCTCCTTTGGGGGGAAAAAAAAGACATTTTATGCACAAGGAGCTTATTTCTTAAACAAACACTCGTGGTTTTGATTTACACCACAGCCTGCTCCTAAATAATTTATGGCGGGTTAAATTTATTGCCGAGCCCTGGCTGGCTGCAAATTCGAATTGCCAAATAATTAGATTTTAGGGCAAAGCTTATAAATTACCCGTCGATTTGTCCGGACTTGTTTGTCAGTTGCTTTGTGCTTCAGGTCATCTTTGGCATTTGGCTGTTTGGGTTTTAATTGCTGATTTACACTTTGACAGATGAGAGCTGATGCTCGAAGTTTCAGGACAAGGAAGGGTAAAAAATTGAAGCTGTACAAGGCTGATTTTTCACCTACACGTCCGTCTTCACCCATTCCCATAGACCCCAAAGCAATTAAAATATAGAAAAGAGGCTGAAAATAGAGACTGCTGTTCTTTACAGGGGGGAGGGGGTGCAAACTGAATTATAATTCAGATTTTACTGAAATCTGAATTTTTAAAAGTATATAATACCAATAAATGAAGGAGACCAAAGATCTTAGAAACTACATCCTCACCCAGGGGTGTACAAGCTGGTGTCTACACACACATGACTCTGAATCAGCCTCAGTTCAAACATCTTCAGATACTCAATTGTAAATAACTTCTGATGTAAGTGGCCTCTGTGAAGCTGACCCTTCCGGGCAGCAAACCACCAAATTATTTCTTTGCAGCTACCTGTATACCTACATTTGTCAGGGAATTAATTTAAAAAAATCTCAGGTTGTGTGCAGGAGAGGTCCCCCAGGGGCAGCAGTCCAGGAGGGCATGGAAGTGGAAGGGCGCCAAATTCAACTTACCATTCTAATGGAGGGAAAAAACCTCTTTGGATAGTGCTGTGGCTCCGTCTACATGTTGATAGAGGACCTGCAGGCTCGCTTTATGCTCCCCAGAGAAGGAGGGCCGGCCTCCCAGCCACCTGCTGTACCCCAATAGCTTACTATGAGGCCATGAGTCAAAATAACATTAGCAGTAATTCTCCTAACAAGAGCTGACACATATAGCTATTACATGCCAGGCACAGTTCTAAGCTCTTATATTTTATCCTCCCAATAGTCCTATAAGATTGGTACTATCATTAATCCCATTTTGCCAGTAATGCCAACTGAGGCATACCAAGTACAAGTAACTCACTCAAGGCAGGTCACACTGCACCTCACAATGGTGGCGGACACCAGGCTCAGATCCAGAGGGTCCGTTTCTGGAGTCCGTGCTCCTCAGCACTCTGCTATACTGCTCCTCACAGAACAGCCTCTGCCTCAGTTCGCCTCACTTTGAGGGGAGGTTGAGCGTCCACATTCTGGCACCAGGGCACACGCTGCAGCCAAAGCCTGTTCAGTTAATCCCCCCATAGGGTGGGGAAAGTTATGTAACACAAAAGATGAATCAGAGGCTTGGTTTGACAAAGTCCTTTTTTTCCAATCAATGAAAATATTGCACTGAAGACCCACTAGCCAGGAGTGAAGAGGTGGGGCTGAGTAACAGGTGATCAAGACAGACCAGGCCCACTCAGGCAGAAAGTGGGCTCTGGCCAGGCAACTAGGAGAGAAGCCCAGAGAGGCCAGTTGGGCTTCAGGAAGCCTTGCACAGTAATCCCCACTCACAGTCCCAGGGCCCGCTAGTCTCTTCACAGAAGACAGCATCCCCCAGGGGAGCTTCATAGATCCCCTGCTCTCTGTGTGTGCCTGACAGCCAGATGCAAGGCCAGGGAAACAGTTGTGCTGCCATGACGGCAGATTTTCAAAATCACTGACCAGTAAGCGAGCGACACAGACTGACATCTTGTCCACACTGCCTGAACACTTCTCTCGCACACTGGCTCATAGGAATCCACATCTCCATAAGGCAGGCATCACTGCCCTATTTTATAGATGAGAAAGCTAAGGTGTTCAGTGACTTAAAAGCACAGTCCCTTACAGGCAGCATAAATTCCCATCTCCTGGGAATTTATGAGAAATGCAAGTTTCTGGCCTCCAATCTAGACTTTCTGAATCAGAAACCCTGAGGGTGGGCCCAGCAATCTACGTTTTAAAAAGCTTCCAGGTAATTCTGAGACTTGTTGAAGTTTGAGAACCACTAGAGGAGTAGAGCAGTGTTTCTCAGACTTCGAATTACCTGACATCTTGTCAAACTACATTCTATCTAATGCTGGGCCTGATAACGGGCTTCCCAGGTGGCTCGGTGGTAAAGAATCCACCTACCAGTGCAGGTGGCACGGGTTCGATCCCTGGTCCAGGAAGATTCCCTGGAGAATAAAATGGCAACCCCCTCCAGTATTCTTGCCTGGAAAACCCCATGGACAGAGGAGCCTGGTGGGTTACAGTCCATGGGGGTCACAAGAGAGTCAGACATGACTTGAACAACAAGTGACTGAACAACAAGGGCCTGATACTCCGTCTTTCTAACAAGATCCCAGGGGCTGGGGATGCCACTGGTTCTCAGACCACATTTTAGCCAAGGTATAGTCTAGAATATCTGTGTGACTAAGTCCTTATCACAGAGATATTGACAAAAGAACATCAGAGCCCACGGTTCTTGGCTCTTAGAATAAACCCTTGCTCGGCCCACTTTCAACCCCCTCAGGTGACCCTTTATATCTGCCAAGCACTCCGCCAAGCACTCCTGGCTTCTGCCATCAGACATTTCATTCTCCTGGCTGCAGAGATCCACGGTGGAAAAGCTGACATGTCACATCCCAGAACTGTGTAGAGCAAGTTGACACATTTCTGTTAGGAAGCTTGCAAGAGGTCCTCCTGCCAAGGCAATGCCTGCTCCCTTCAAGAATGTGATCAAGACCCAGGCATCAGCTCCCCACAGAGCACTCATCATACTACTCTCTCCAGAAAAACATTTGCCTTCTACACAAATGAATCAGAAAGTGGGACTGGATACCTCTCCAAGGAAGACCTCTCATTATAGACATCAGCCAGGAGCTTTCTTTATACCCCTGGTCCTGATTAAGCCTAACACTGGCCACAGAGGTAAAGCAGGATCACAGCAATTCCTACAATAGCCTGAGGCCCCAAGCTGGAGACACCACACCATACCATGAACCAAGGCCTGCCCCTGGCATTGTTTCTCTGGTCACCTTACCTCTCTAGTGAAAGCAGACCTTATCAAAATTGCATGCTTCCTCCCAGTCATCAGTCCCCGCCTCCTCCATCCCCAACTACCAATTCCTTTCGGGTGATCAGTTGGTTTCTCGTTCATACTTGCTAGTGCTGGGGAGAGGCGGGGAGCACAGACTGTGATCAATACAGATTCCCTGAACTCCATTTCAGACACTGCAATTTCAAGCCATGGCCCTCAGTTTATCACATTGGTAGAGCAAGATTCCAAGCTTTTCAGCCAATTATCGTCCTATCCACCATCACCATCTACTTCCCAAAGGACACGGTCAAACAGTTCATCAGATACCAGAGGAGTAAAGTAACTGCCTGCATCACCACTAAGCTCACTACGTCAGGCGTCCCTGACACAGGCCTTCAGTGCAGAGCACTCCATTTATAACCACCGCAGGTTTCCACTCTCCACTCCTCACCAAACCTCTTAGCACCACTGACAACCAGAGCCCACCAGTACCCCCAAAAAGCTATGAGCTACTAAAGAGCATGGTTCTCAAGCTTGTTTCTTTCCCAGCAGATCTAAGGGCTACAACACATAACTCTTCTCCATTCCCACCATCACCACCTTAGTCCAACCCACTAACCCACTTTCAAGTAACAGCTTCTAACCAGTTTCCCTCTGCCCATATTTAACCCCTTGGAACACCTTCCCTTCCATTCCCTTGAACACTGGCTAACGACATCTACTTCTGTTTCTTCTCTTCCACTCAACATTCACACTTCCTTTCCTGGCTCGCCGATTTTACTTTATCAACCTTACTGTGGACTCTGCACTTCCTTTCCTTTCAGCAACACCAGCACCTCCCAGTGAGAGCCTCTGCTAGTAGTTAGCCTTCAGACAAGTCCTTGGCTGGAAGGGCCTCCCCTGGACTAGACACTGACCAGGGCACTGGAACAGTGGAACTCACACAACAGACATTTACTACCATGGACCAAGATCTCCTACTGGCCACTACAGACAGTTCAGTTCAGTTGCTCAGTCGTGTCCGACTCTTTGCAACCCCATGAACTGCAGCACATCAGGCCTCCCTGTCCATCACCAACTCCTGGAGGCCACCCAAACCCATGTCCATCAAGTCAGTGATGCCATCGAACCATCTCATCCTCTGTCGTCCCCTTCTCCTCCTCCCCTCAATCTTTCCCAGCATCAGAGTCTTTTCCAATGAGTCAGTTCTTCGAATCAGGTGGCCAAAGTATTGGAGTTTCAGCTTCAACATCAGTCCTTCCAATGAACACCTAAGACTGATCTCCTTTAGGATGGACTGGTTGGATCTCCTTGCAGTCCAAGGGACTCTCAAGAGTCTTCTCCAACACCACAGTTCAAAAGCATCAATTCTTCGGTGCTCAGCTTTCTTTATAGTCCAACTCTCACATCCATACATGACTGCTGGAAAAACCATAGCCTTGACTAGACAGGAGGGTCAGGGTCTAAACAAGCCCATTCCAAGGCAGTTTTACTTCAAATGAAGAGCTTCCATAACGCTTGACTTCCCCTCCAGAGTCCTCCTCCCTCCTGATTCTCCCAGTACCTAACCAGGCTTTGCCCATGGCAGCACTCCACACACACAAACCATCTGTGCCTGTCCTAGCCTGCTCACCCTTCTGCTGCAGACCTGCCAGCCTGGGGGGCGGGGGTCGGGGGTGCGGTTGGCTAATGTCAATCTGGGAACACTCTTGTTCCAGGCTTTTAGGCAATGACTCAATTTTCACAGCTAGAGCTCAAAACTCATCACATAAATGTATGACTGTGGGGCCTTTTTAAGTATTGTGAACACCTAGGATAAGGGGATAAAAAATAATCATTCCAAAGCATCTTAATCAAAATGATGCAGGATCCTTTTTCCCAACAAGACACAGAGATGAAGGAAGCATCTCCTAGTATCAGTTTTCCTCATGTCAGACAACTGATTCCCGTCTACAAAATACGAAATGTAACCAACAGAGGCGAGAGGAGAAACAAGACAGGACAGGGGCAGGGAGAGGTGAAGGGAAGCCCGAGACCAACCCTAAATGCTCCTCAGGATTTCACGCCCCTCCCCCTTCCCAAAGCACCGGCTTTCTTTCTGTGGCTGTTACCTGTTGCTGCTGCTCAGACGGACAGCTCATTTTGTCCCCACCTTCCACCCTCTCCAGTCTATAGCGAGTCATTTCTCTCCTCCTGCCTCTTCATTAATCCTTCCCTCCTTCCTTCTGTTCTCAGTGTTAAGTCAGCTAGCCATTTATCTGTTTGAAGGGTATAAACCTCCCCAGTTTATGGAAGGAGGTCTTCCCATGGGATGCCTAGCAGATTCAGATCCAAACTGCCAGTACTAGGAGCAGGGGGTCGGGGGTGATGTCGTCCCCTAGCCCTTGCCTCTCCCTAGAGACCTCACAGCCCAGACCAGTGCCACCTTCTAGGGCAGCTCCCTGACAACGCCTCAGGGCCTTAGCTCACATATTTCTATTTGACCCTCACCCTTCTGCCTCTCACACTTTTATTGCATAAAATTCTCTTAAACCTTTTTAGCTTTCATAGTCTCACTGATGTTCTTGAATGTGAAAAATACCATATTAATGATACAGACAATCATACTAGCCAAATGCTGAAATCACTGGCTGGGTTCTGAGACTTCCTTGGTGGTCCAGTGGTTAGGACTCAATGCTTTCAGGGCCTGGGTTCAATCCCTGGTTGGGGCCTGAAAGATCCCGCAAGCCACGTGGCACAGAAAAAAAAAAAAAAATTGCCAGTTCAAAGTCTTCATTCTCCCTCTCCCTCATTTTCAACTACCACACAAGCAAGCTTGCAATCCAGCTCAGTTTTGTCAGACTTTGGTCAGTTGGTCCTGGTACATTCTGTGAGCACCTTCTTTTGTTCCTGCTACAGCAGTTCTGAGAGCCCTCGGGTCCACCTGGCACTTCTGACCTCCTGACTTTCCTTAATGGGGAGCTATGAGACCCCTCCAGAAGCAGGGCTGACCGTTCCCCTGCTCTGTGCGCCCACTGTGCCAAGTACTCACCCAGGCGATGGTGGTTATCATGTTCCTTGACTATGAGCCCCTTGGAGGGTAGGGACCATTTCTCGTTTTTATATCCTGGCATCTAACATAGAGGTTGAAGTTTTTATCCAGAGTAAAAAGAGGCTTTTTCATTGCCTCTAAGGTGGTTACCATGAGGTCCTCCCTATTCTTTTACGGACTTGGTTAGTTTTGTCATGTCCAACAAAAACCTTAAAAGGCAGCTCAGTGTCACTGGTAGTTTACAATCCCTGATTCCATTCACCATTGATCAATGGCCCCATTCTTTAGAGCTCTTCCCCACCACCAACCTTAGCCCAGTGTCTAACAAAATCTGCATTCCAAGAGCTGTCTCAGCCCTGGAGAGGCCACCAGATAATAACAGGCTGGGGGAAACGTCTCCTGATTTGCACTAAGTTACGTGGTTGATTTTGTTACCAGTGACCCAGCGCTTCTTCCCAAGGAAAGTTCCTGGTCCCACCCCCAGGCAACTCCAGAGCCTAACTACACACTATGGCAGGTTAAAGGTATAAACCCTGGGGAAGGTAGAGAAGCAGACTGAATAGTGCAAATAAACCCACTTCGATGTACCTCTGCTACGCCAAACACACAAGAGAGCGCCACCGTGCACCAGTGCTCGGCTCCCGAGATGTATATTTTACTTTTACATTGCTATGTCTGCTCCGAATAAAGAAGGGCCGTTCGGCTTTCACTTGAAGTTTCAACAGGGCCCGGACCCGGACACAGCAAATGCTTGTTCCCATTCAGGGAGCACTAGTGAGGAGCCACAGTGAGAGCCTTGGGAGGCCCATCCTGATGAGGGACCACCAGGAAACTGCAGCCTGTGGAGGGGGGGCCTGGGGAGGGGGCAGGGGAGGCACCACATTTATGGAAGCAGCAACAAAAATGACAAAAGGGCCTAGTGGGCTGCCATTCCCACCCATCACTGGCCACCAATAGAGGAATTCATTTATAGTGACCCTGGAAGAAGAGATGTGCTAAAGCAGACATATAACTAAGAAGAAAGGCAATAATTGGTCTGATGGGCAGGGGAAAAATTATTCCAGGAGTTGAGAGCCTATGCAAGAACACTTACGGCTCACACAGTCATCATAACTCAGCCCCCTCAAGCATTTTGTGCTCTGCTTATGGTGTTAACTTTAATGTCTTAACATATAACACCATCCGCACTAACACAAAATACTACACACGCCAGATGAGGCTGAGTTATAGTTGCTGTGGGAAGCATAACTTTGAATTTCCTGATTTTGGTGCATTTAATCTCAACCATAATGTTACATTAACGTCGGTTTTGCATTTCATTTCCCAGTTTAGAAGAATAGAACAGCATCAGCGCCTTCGCCTGTCTTTACAGAAAAAGGAGGCTGGCTGACTGGGGCCATGGGCAGGTGGACCGCAACCCAGCAACTGGGCCCTCCTGCTAAAGAGCCTGACCCGACCCCTCCCACTTGGAGGAACCTGGACCAGGACGAGTGAAAGGCAAGGAAGGGGTGAGTTCTTTCTCTAGGGAATGACCTTTCCATCCACTTGCAAAGTGCAGGAACCAGGAGCAGAGAAGGGAAGAAGCGGAATACAGAGCAACAGCAATGTGTGTGTATCAGGTGGGTGGGGGGGGGGTGGTGGGAGGGCTAGAGGCAGCCTCCTGCTGCTCAGCCTCAAATGGAGGAGGAGACCAATACAGTGTGATTTGTAGGGATCGCAATCAATTTCCTGTGAAGTTTTCCAAAATGTCTCTTTCACAAGACTAATAATGAGGAGTCAGCTTCAAATCACACCAAAAATCCACCAAATGCCCCTCTTCTATATTATCCCTTCTCCTGTCACCATCAACCCTCCCCCATCACCATCAACCCTGCCCTCCCCAAATACCCCAGCATCTGGACAACTTTCTATAAAAAAGAAATGCCTTTACTCATAGTTCTAACTCAAAATGCAGATGGAATCTCTTCAAGGTTTCCTTAAAAAAAAGAAAAAAAAAGGCCCCTGTGGACAAAGAGCAAACACTAGAAAACCTCAACCCCAAAGGTCATTTTTCTCCAAGATATGGGCACTTGAATACAGATGGGAAGGAAAACAGTCAGTGGGGCTGCCGCGGAGCAGCGAGGAAAAGACTGCGCCTCGGGGCCTGACCGAGCCTGATGGACAAACTCAGGGAGGGAGGGGAGGGGGCAGCCGGAACGTGTGCTCCCAGATCGGAGCCCTGGGCTACCCCTCCCTGGCCATCCGGAGGGCCCAGGTTACTTCCTCCTCCCCACGTTTTGTGGCCTACACCTCATTTCCCTCACTTACATCTGCTTCGGGCTTTTCTGAACACTGAGGTGGTGAGAGGACTTGCCCCCAGGTTAAAAGTGGCACAATTAAAGTTCCCACCAAAGCTTTCAGGCTGCTCCCTGGGCTTCAGGGTCACAGCCGTCGTCATCTGACGCACAGCCACACCAAAATGAGCAACGTGAACTCTCGCTGATTGAGGACAAGGCAGTCACGATTCTCAACCAGATAAAAACCCACTTTCATGTCAAGAAACCATTCCTGAGGCAAGAAAGGAATTGTACACCTCACATTCAGAGTCTCTAAAACATGGTAATCCACCTAAATTACGTGAAAAAATATTTTCAAATGAAAAATAGTCTCATATTCAACCTATACCTATCATGTCAATCTGAATCAAAACACATAAAACAAAATGAGTGCAAATACCAGAAAGGTGAAAGCCTGTTACTGGCAAACCAACCATTCCAGTTTCAGCAATCTGAACAAAGTACAAAAGTAAACAGCAAAAATTATGACAAATGGAAAATACCAGATGTTTTACCACATTTACAATCAGTATTGTTGAGTACAACTGAGTCTGTGCCTGTCCGTTTGTATGGTGGCAATCCTGTTGGATAGTCCCTACAAGCTGACTCAGGGACTTCTGAATGGCAGACACAGATGAGAGAAATGAAACCCACGCCAAGACTCCAGAGAGATCCTGGCCCAAAACTCGTTCCTGCCTCCTACACAAATGAGGGATATGATACACTCCCAGAAGAATCAGAAGTGCACTGCGTTCAACCATTCTCAAAGAGTTCAACTCTTGGGAGCCAGGCAGGAGAGGAGCTGGGGTGGTTCTGATTCACAGTCCAAATGCATCCCCAGGAGACATGCAGACCTTGTCCATGAAATATCTCTGCAGGTGGACAGTCACCAAGCCACTAGGGAGAGCTGACCAAACCTGTACAACATATTCAGGTTCTTTCACTGTCATGTCTAGAAGCAGACACTCATCCCAAATCTCAATCTTTTCTGCTCCCATTCAAATTCTTTTTTGGTTTTTATTAAAATAACGAGCAAGTCATTATCATTCTCCTTGGAACAACTCCTTCCCAGTTTGGACAAAAAAATCAGTCACTAAAAGTATATTAAATTTTTTTTTCTAAGTCTTAATTTTTGTGCCTTTAATGATTCTTGTTCCTTTTATCCTAAGCTTCTCTCCAATTCCTTCACTAGCCATGTTGACCAAAAGACCTAACAATGTAGAGGCTATAATGAGAACCTGACCTATGAAGAGTTCAGTGGAAGGACACAGCGTTATCTGGGACTGACAATCCCAGTTAACGCTGGGATTTTCCAATCCACCTTCCAACTTTCTCTGAATCCTGTCAGGACTCCACCACCTGCAAACTTTAGGGCAGATTTTGTTTGTTTGTTTTCAGAGAGAGAGGAGGGCTATACGTTGCCAATAACAGTAAGTCTCAGTCACTCTGGGCCACCCATCCCCTTCCTGAGAGCGGTCTGGTTCAACAACAGAGCTGTCTGGCCCCAAACTCACCTTCCTACCTGTTGATCACAGCATTGTAGAGACCTAATGAAGTAGAGATGCATTACATTTATCACTTGCCCTAGATCCACTCAAATCCATCACTATGTCACAGCAAGAAGTTAGATTGATCTGACAGGATTTGCTCTTCTTCACAAACCCATGTAAGTTACTACTCAGTACCCTATGCTCTTCTAGCTGTTTGTTGATTGATTATCTGACAATCAGGTCAAGTATCTTCTCTGGAATCACAGTAAACTAACGGGTCTATCATTTCCAAGATCATTCGTATTCGCCTTTTAAAGATAAGCAAGACAGCAAATGCTTCTTCCTGAGTTCTCTACAGCAACAACTAATGCTTTGCTAATAATGAACCAGGACAGCCAATTCCTTAAGTGCCCCTGGAATCACATCATCAGGGTTCATTGACTCTGGAGATAATCTTTAATCAGGCTCAGATCCTGGTGAACAACAGGAAGCCCAACCTCAAACTGGGTCCAGAAGGTTTCTTCCTTCTTGGGAAGGAAGTTGGTGATACAAGTGATTTAAGTCTGCACTGCATTACATTTTCAGCACTGCAATAAATTAATAAAAAGAACAAAAAATTAAAAGAACAATGTCCTTGAAAGAGAAATGAAAGGTAATACTGACAAACCAAACTGAGACATGAATCAAGCTTCATCTTCAATAACATTGGCAGAACCCTCTGAAGGACAAGAGAACAAAGCTACATCATTATCTCACCATATAATCTAACTGAAAAGTTCGGAAACAAACATACACAGGCAGGTGTCAGGAAGCAGAAAGCAGGAAATGTCATCAAGAAGGTACCCAGCAACCGTGAGGCTTCAGAAGAGGGCTGAATCCTGTGCAATAGGGATGTGTTAGATTTTTAGACTCAGGTCCTGCTTGGGCTTACTCAGTGACTGAAATCATCAGCAAGGGAGATAATATGGCATATTGGGGTATGGCTCCCTGATTCTCAACTCCAGAGAATCTATGTAACCAAGACTTCCACCCACCACCCAAGCACACCCATCACAGAATCTCCAGTAGGTTGGGGAGGTGGAGAGGATGACTCTACAGCGTGGGTAGGAGCAAGAGGCTGAGAAAATAAGTGGCTCAGGCAGCTCCCAGGCCGTCCTCCCTTTCACACAAAGTTCCTTTCCCTAGGACGCTCTCTTCATACAGCTCCTGTCTTCTCAAGCCTCAGCACACCTGCTTTCAGTCCTTTCCCAAAGTAGACCACTAGCTTAAGGGAGAATAGGAAAGAGAGGAGTAGGGGAAGGTAAAAGCGTTGTGGTACCTGCTTTCTGGAAAATAATCTCCCATCTAAAGATAGAAGCCTTTCCTGGGAAAAAACCAACCATGAGAAATGAACCCAGTTCACCTGTGCAGGGCTCCTACCATCCTCTTGTCTTCCTCTAACTACTAAAAGCTACTCCCAGACCAACATGTCTACACAGCCCCAAATTACATACCTGATAATCCAGTCCTACAGGGAAGAGTTACAGTTCTAGAGTCAGGCACACCCAGGACCCCCACACTATGATGAGCTGCCATATCAACCCCCAGGCACACCCCCAAAGCAAATACCAAGCACTCCAGTATCACAGGTGCACCAGTCTCTTGCTGCTAATCCAAGCTTCCTAGCAGCACTGCCTTAAAAAGTAAAAGATCCCTGAACACAGCTGGTAATTAAGAAAAAAAAAGCAAGAAATGTTCCTTCCCAACAGTGCAACAATGGTTGAGTTGTCAAATGCTGTGTAACAAATCATCCCAAAACTTAGTGGCTTAAAACATCAATAATCATTTATTCTCTCACAGTTTTATGAGCCAGGAATTCAGGAGTGGCTCGGCTGGTCAGTCAGACTCAGGGTCTCTCCTGAGGTTAAAGTCAGATGTCCACGGGGTTGTAGCTATCTGAAGGCTTGACTGGGGCTGGCAGATTCACTTCGAGACAGGGCCAGGAAACATCACTAGCGAGTTGGTACTGGCTTTTAGCTATCAGTCTCAGTTCCTGTACACATGCACCTCTCCCCAGGGCTGCCTGAGTGTCCTCAAAGCATGGTGGCTGGCTTCTTCCAGAGCAACTGATCCGAAAGAGCAAGGTGGGCTGCGATGTTTTTCATGACTGAGCCTAAGAAGTCACACAGTGTCTTCCGTGCTGCCCCACTGACTCTACAGGGCCAGCTCTGATTCAGTGTGGAAGGGGAACTACCACAAGTGGGAATATCGGGAGGCAAGGATCACTGGGAGCCATCTTGGAGGCTGACTAACACAGTATTCCTTACAACAACATGCAGCAGCAGCAGGAGAAGGAAGGAGGGGAGGGAAAGGAGAGAGGAAGGATGGGACAGAAGGAAATATTTGATTCTCAAAGGCTGAGACCAGAGAGAAACAGTGTGCCCAGTTGCCTCCAGAGGCCTCTCAGGTCTGCCTCGCCCTAGGATGCCTGAGGCAAGTCTTGCTTCTTAGGCAGGAACTCCAGATGTGTAGCTAAAAGCTAAGAAGACAAGAGAAAGTGCCTCTGCGTCCCAGAAAGCCAGTCTCTCCTCCCTCCCTCCTTGCCCACCCCACCTTTGCTGAAGCAATGATGCAACAGTTACCTGAGGATGAATCTGTGGCTTGTCACACGTGGCCTCAAAGTCCAGCACTAAAAAGTAGTGATACCTCTGGGGAGGGAAGGACATCATTGCCGCCATGGATGCGCCAAAGCTGTGGGCCGCCAGCTTTCTGGTGGATATGGAGCAGAACTCCGGAACACCACAAGGAGAGAACAAGTGAGAGCCCAGCACTTTTCTTGCTCTTGAAAGCAAATATGAAGAAAATCGAGCTGCTCCAGTCTGTAAAGGTGCTAGCATTGAACATCCAGAAGCATCTAAAACTTAGGGGAGGAAAGTTAAAAAAAAAAAAAAAGAAAGGAAAAGAAAGAGAAAAAAAAAAAAAGAACAGAGTCTGGGTTACTCCCTCCCACCGTGGCCCTGTTCCATCTAGTCTTCAGGAATATTCAGACAACATGAACCACTCCCCAGAGTTTCTGTGCCCCTTTTCTAAATCCCAGTATTCATGACTGAAGCTCAAGACCCTAAACACTGGCCCCCACAGCATTATGACAGCTCTGAGTCTCCCAGACCATCTCAAAACAAGATGCAGCTCTGGCCTTGATCTTTAACTGGAGCTCTGAAGTTCAAAAGAGAGGAGAGACAAAAATGCTGTGGTCACGTCTCAGGTGGCAACAGTTAACACTAAAGCTAAGTTTCCCAAAGTAACCCGGGGTGACCCCATTGCACCAGTCCTGGGCGCTAAGTAGACTCAGACAAACAGCAGAAAATGCCCAGGATTCTGTCCTCAGCTACAGTCCAAGCCACTTGCCCCTGGCATTCCTTTCTGTATCTTGCCGTCTCCATATGCCTGCCTCCCTTCTTCCAATTGGAAAGCAGGCGGAGTCATCACAGGGAGCTTGCTCACCATAGTCTGGTGACTCCCCAGCCCCCAGACAGTAAGTGGCACCTGGGGGAATGAATGACGCCTGCAGAGCACAGCTGGCAACAGCCTCAGCCCTTTCCCACCCCTGCCTTTAGACTCTCTACTAGAGGCCTTGAATGACTGCAGGACTTTTTTAAATAGGGAAGAAAAAGAGAAAACCCAGATGTGGCAGTAATGGGAGCATTGCTAAAAATCTAGTAAAGTTTGCTGAGTGAACATGTGCAAAAAAAAAAAAAAAATCCAAATCACTTTTCAAGTTTGCCCTTTAAATTTGCAGAATGTCTGCTCCTTAGAGGGCTAACAAAATATAAAAATCAAAGCCTAAGTTTTACTCACAAATAACTCAAGCTTCCTTAAAAAAAAAAAAAAGAGGAATAAAGCAGAAATTTTGTGTTTTTCCCATTTCATACCCAATACTCAAATTCCCTCAACTTTAATCCTCAAAGTAAAACAAGAAATCCTGCTGCTCAATATGGAAACAGCCACAGTTTAAGCTTTCTGAAGCCCCATTCTGACAGATCCAAAAGCTTGTCTCTGAAAGACTGCAGTGGGCACTCGCTCCCTGCTGTAGCTCGGAGGCGGTCAGCAGCCAGAAGTCCAGCGCACCCTCAAGGCAACGATGTTACTACTACCTGAGTGAACACGGACAATGCCAAGTATTACTTCTCATCCCGGCTCTCCTGTGACACACAAACGGACCTACAATAACTTGCCTGTGTATTTATATGCTGGTGTGGGTCCACAATTTGCCTATTCCCATAGTGAGAGCCCATGTAGAACTAGGACTGGAAAGTATTTTAAGTTCTTCACGATCCCAGCACAAGCACAGTGCTTGTTTTCACCGTGGCTTCACAGCCTCTCCAAAAACACAGCCTGATCCCGCAGCCCAGATCCGGAGCCTGGCTTAGACAAAGGCTGGCTTGAGTTTCATTACGGAATCCCTTGGAAGGCAAACAGGCCAACACTCCTTTGAAAGCTGGAATCCAAAATAACTCTCCACGTCACCCACTCCTGAACAGTACTAGAACCCTTGCTGACATGGGAGACACCAGTCTGCTCAGATTATACATTCTAGTTTGGATTCAAAGTCCCTCAGTGCCTTAGAACTCTTCTCTAGGTCCTCAAAGTCAGGCCATGTATAAGTACTTTTGAAAGTTTTAATGTTTTCCAGTGTATATATACTACGTAAAGTGTTTATGGCCAATCAGACCCAACTTGCCCAATACTGCAGGCAATTAAGCATCATGATTAAGGAGCACTTCTGGGTTTGAATCCTGGTTTCACCACTTATTTGCTTGCCCATGGCACCTTGGGCAAGTTCTGTTCAATTCCTCACCTGTAAAATGACAATAGCAGCTCCTACTCCTTAAATGAGAGTGAAATGAGAGCAGGGTTTGGCACAAAGGGCTCAGTAAGTATTAGCTTACCATTATTACTATCATTCTGTTGGGTTATGCACACCTGGCCAACCCAGGACCCCCATACTTGGAGCCTATAAACCCAATGCATAAGGCAATCTCAGAGTAGCATCAACGTCTTCTGCATCCCCTGACTGCTCTAGACCTCCCATACCATATGCTATACATGCCCTATCCCCTGCCATGGACAACACATTGAGAGCCAGAGGTCCTCACAATGGCCAGCGCTTCCTTTCTCAACTGATTTCACCCACATCACAAAGCTTCTCTCTTGTAAAAAGTCTTTGAAGGAAATTCAAAAAAGAGGGAATCTATGTATACATATAGCTGATTCACTTTTCTGCTATTTAGCAGAAACTAACACAACAGTGTAAAACAACTATACCCCAATAAAAAAATAATTTTGAAAAATTTAAAAAAATTTTAGACCAGGCCTCCACATGTGTGCAGTCACTGGGTTCCATACTTCCCTTACTTCTAAAAATCGAGTTCAACTCAAGTCAAGAAAAAGAAGGCAGCTCTTCTCTTCCTACAAAATTCAGTCTATAGCTTTAGAGCCATTAATTGTGGAAGAGGGAAGTAGAAGTCTCCATCAGCTGCAGTGGGAGGAACAGAAGAGAATGTGCGTTGGGGGGTGGGGGTAGGTATCAGCATTCATAAAGAGGCAGGAAGGTGTGATGCAGCGCACCACAGCCCTAGTCGGGTACGAAGGGCATCCACTGGGAGAGAGGGGAGAGAAGCCTGATGTGGGAGCCACAGGCAGGTAAAAGAAACACCCAAGAGGGGAAAGGGCAGTGGCAACAAAGGGAGATTAGTTACATACAGAGGGACTGATCCAAAAGGGGATTGCATTAAGGGTAATGGGACCAGGCTTCTCACTGTTCATATGCAAAGGGAAAAACATCCGTATATCAAAGTGGAACTGGAAATATCTTCAACTGGAATTGGAGTTGAACTCAAGGTTTCTGACATATATGCTATAAAAATAAAGCTAGGTGTAAATGTGAGGATGAGTATATATCTACACACAAATATATAGATACATGTATACATAAAATCCCATGGACGGAGAGGCCTGGTGGGCTGCAGTCCACGGGGTCGCTAGGAGTCGGACACGACTGAGCGACTTCACTTTCACTTTTCACTTTCATGCATTGGAGAAGGAAATGGCAACCCACTCCAGTGTCTTGCCTGGAGAATCCCAGGGACAGGGGGAGCCTGGTGGGCTGCCATCTATGGGGTCGCACAGAGTCGGACACAACTGAAGCGACTTAGCAGCAGCAGCATACATATTTTCTAGCTCTGTTTACTGAAGGGCCAGGGAGAAACAACACTCTTTGGAGAAAATGGCCAATTCCAGGGCTACAGCAGAGAAAGCACAAGATGAGCTTAGAACATCTTGTTGTGCCAGAAAGCAGGGAGACACTCAAAGGATGCAGAAGCCAGCTTGAAGGGGCTCCCACTGGCAAGTAAATAATATTAATGGATTATTATGCACTGAATAAAAAAAGGAAACCATGAGGCCTTAAGATAAAAATAAATAAATGAATAATTTTAAAAGTTAAACTTTGGCAAGGGAATTCACATAGTTCCAAAGTATCTACCCACAGAATGCTTATTAACAGGGAGTAAGTTTACAGTGCAGAAGCCTAGCAGACATCTCCCCAATCCAGTGAGCAAAATGAACATCAATAAGGGGATTAATCAAAATCATGCATCACATGATAGGATGCAATGAGAAAATCAAAGCATCATTTCTGTGATATTTCTATCAAAGACGCATGAAATGAAGTGCAAGTCGCTCAATCATGTCTATGACGTGATTCATAGGGCTGCTTGACTCTTTGCGACCCCATAGACTGTACAGTCCATGGAATTCTCCAGGCCAGAATCCTGGAGTGGGTAGCCTTTCCCTTCTCCAAGGGATCTTCCCAACCCGGGGAGCGAATCCAGGTCACCCGCATTGCAGGCGGATTCTTTACCAGCTGAGCCACAAGGGAAGCCCAAGAATACTGGAGTGGGTAGCCTAATCTTTCTCCAGTGGATCTTCCCCACCCAGGAATCGAACCAGGGTCTCCTGCATTAGATGCATAACCTGAATCTAATCATGAGAAAATACCAGACAAACCCTAAGTGGGAGACAGTCTACAAAATAACCAGCCTGTAATCTTCGAAAGTATCAAAGTCATGAATATCAAGGAAATTTTACTGGGAAAAGTCTACAAGAGATTAAACAGACCTGGTAACTAAATGCAATGCATGATTTTGAACTGGATCATTTTGCTACAAAGATCATTATTGGGACAACTGGCAAAACTTGAATGGGGTTTGAGGATTAAATGGAGGCAACATATCAATGTTAATTTTGATGGCTGTGCTATGGTTTGGTAGGAGAGTGTCCTTGCACGTAGGAAATACATGCAAAGTATTTAGGGTGATGGAGTGTTAGGTAGGCAACTCAACAGTTCAGGAAAAAAAAATTCTTTGTACTGTACTTCTAACTTTATATAAATCTGGCCTATTTCAAACTTAAAAAAAAAAATTTAAGCCACATGCAAAGTTATTAAAAAAAAAAAAAAAAAAAGTGCAACAGGGAACGGTACATGAAGGAGCCATAATCCCGTACTGCCTACAGAAGGTAGGCTGCCCGGAGGCTGGCAAAAGCCAGCCCTCAATGCACAGTCTCCATCCTAAGTGCCCCCGCCCAGTGCCCCCTCACTGGGCACTCCTGCCACTGCTGGCATCTGCTCCGGAAACACCCCTGCACTCCCTGCAGAGGCACCCCACCTGCCTGTCTACCTGCTGACATCTTAGGGATTTCCCCTTTCTGTTGATGTCTTTATACTTCAGTCACAAGTCTGCAGAATATAAGTCGATAACCTATATCATCAACCGGGACTATGAGAATCTAGTTGACAGGCGGAACTCAAAAGGAACCGTTTATGTTCTCTGTATATCTATTTGCACACCAGCTTTCACCTGAGACCAAGATTTACACACATTTACTCTGACACCCATTTCCTTCTCCTAGCAAATTAAAGGTAGTAAGTAGCCTATGGCAAAGAGGAAAATGAATGATTCTCTCTCCTCAAAATAAAGGGACCAGCCTCCCGGTGGGGCAGGGGAGGGGAAAACAGCCCCATTCGGAGGCGCAGGCCCGCGCCACAGCCCCTGGAGGACCGTCTCTGGGTAGAGTATTTACACAACAGACACAATGGCTCCTCTGCAGCCATTACTGTCGGTCAGGTAAATAACGCATGTGCCAAAACACACATTTAATGAGGGAAATAATATGCCTTTATAAAAAGCCTCGATCCGTATTTACCTGAGAGACCAGAGAAGCACCAAATCACCAGATTAGTGGAACCACAGAGGAGTCATTCTGGTGTCTTGGGTAAATAGACATTTTATAGCCTTCCATTACTGGAGGGGGAAGGAAGGGCGAAAGGAGGGGGCCATCCTTTAATATCCACATGCAGGCCAGGGGAGCCTGGGGGAGAGAAAAGAAGAGAAGCCCATCATGAAATATGGGGTCCACTCCCACCCCACCTCCCCATCCACTTGGGATATCTCTGGGGAGGGTATGGGTTTGTACCATCCCTGAACTCAACCCATTCCATAAAAAGCCAGACTGGGGAGTTCCCTGGTGGTCCAGTGGTTAGCACTTAGGGCTTTCACTGCTGTGGGCCTGGGTTCAATCCCTGGTCAGGGAATTAAGATTCTACAAGCCACACGTTGGTGGGTGGGGTGGGGGAGCCAGACTGGGAGGCAGAGGTGCATTCCAGAGAAACCCCAGGGCACTGAGGCAGGTTCTGGGCCCAGGTGACTGGAAGCACGCGGGACAGCTGCAGCATGCCCAGCACCGAGTTTCAGGGCAAGTCCCTGCCCCAATCTGACCTGCAGCAGCACAAGTACTCAGGCACCTGAGCCACAGAGGCATCCTCAAGAACACAGTAACACCTGTCTGCAACTCATCAGTCACAGGCCCTGCCTCAAGTAGCTAAAAATAACCTGGGAAAAATATAAATAAACCGCATGCCTTCGAGAGTCATAATGTTCAGTCTAATGAGTGCATTCTTACTGCTGGAGCACTTTCTGTGAAAATCACAGACTGTCAAAGGTGCAAGAAAACCTAAGAGGAGACACAGTCCAGTCAGTCAGGGAAAATGAGCCCCAGAAAGAGAAAAGAACAGTCCAAGGTTCACAGAGCAAGTAAGGGTAAGAAGAGAAGCTGGGACTCCCAACTCCCAGCTCAGAGCCTCCGGCCACTGCCCCAACACAAGCAGCAGGCCCCAGCACTTGTCCCCTCAGCTCTTCTGCAGTCTCACAGTGGAGGCCAGAAGCCTGAGGGCTCAGCCTAGTCTGCTGAAGGTGCAACAAAGCTTGACAGACCTACAAAAGCCTGGAACCTCTACATGACTTCCTGATGGCCCCAAAGCAGAACGGAAGCAGGAACTCTAAAGCTGGGTCCTCATCTCAAACAAAACACCCTCCTTCTCTGTACAACCCACCACCCTCCTGGCCTGGAGCTTTAGCTACTTCAGCTCCACGACAAGGCTAGGGAGAATCTGTCCAACATCGGAAGCAGCTGCTAAACCCAAACTATCAGCAGAGCTAAAGTCGCTAAAGACCTTCAGGAACACAAAACTCTGACGGCAACATCACGAGCCATAGGAGGCTCCCTCTCCCCTTCAGTTAGCCCATCTCAGCCACTCAAGACAGCATAGAAAAAAGAAGTGCCTGTTTGTGATTTGCCTGCTGTTTGCTAACCCTCAGCCACATCCAGTGACTTGGGCCAACTCCTCGAAGGGGCCAAAGCTGAGAAACCTCTCTTTGCAAAGACCTGCATGTCAGCTGTGCCCCGTGGCACAGAAAAGGGGGCAAAGGCTCATTTCCTAACACACCATAAACAGAATAGAAATGGAGAAAGGGCAGGGTATGGTATGGTATCCTCATCCCTTTAAGCTCCTCCCACACTCGTAGAACAGTATCTGACCCCAGATGGGAGGTTCCCAGAACTGGCTACTTCCCTGCTTCCAAGATGGAGAACTGGAATAGAAACAAGTAGTTGTTAAAAATGCTGGTATGAGACAAACACTGGTTCAAATCCCAACTCCACCACATGTTCTTTGTAATAATAGCTACAACAATAATGCCTATCTCATAAAGATTAAATTAGATCATATAATATGTACAAAGTGCTTTACACAATAGTACGATCTCAGTTAAAGGGAATTATTGTTAATACAGGAGAAAGAGAAAAGGAAACTACTATTTTCTGAAAATCTACTATAAGCCAGGCACTACAGTGGTTAATCTGCATATTTCATCTCATTTAAGCCCCCCAACCATCAAGCAAAATAGGTAACAGCATTCCCATTTCACACACGAGAACACTAAGGCTGAGATGCACTCAGCTCTTCAGGGCTCTGTTCTCCTCTCCTACATTTGAGGGCCCACAGTCTCCACTTGGCTGATTCTCCCATCAGCCATGGGGCTAACAATGCCTATCAACTGTAGTTTTTCTTCTGAGCTAAGATATGATTTTAACTAAAAGGAACTCAACCATAAGCAATAATTAAGTCTGTCCAAATCACCCAAATTTGTTTCTAAGAAGAAAACCAAATTGCAGCCCTGGGTACAGAAGCGGAAACAGGAAGCACTGTCTTGGATTAGAACAACTGCAGCACAACGAGCTCAAAGCCTCTCCTCAACCCAGTTCCACAGGAGCAAATCTGCCCATCTCACAGAGCAAAGAAACTGGCAGGAAGCAGGGTGACAACCAGCTCGTGCTCAGGCCCCTTAATGTGACGTTTCCTTTTACAAATCTGTGCCTTGGCAATTGCTGCTCCCTCTGTTTTGAAATGTACTTCCATTTTCATCAGGCAAATTACTGCTCCTTCTTCAAAACCCAGCTCAAATCTCCCCCTTTTAGTAACTTTTGCTGACACCTCATCAGAAAGTTGATTGCTTAAATGATCCAGCAGCACAGTTTATTCCTACTTCCTAACTTTCATCTCACTATACTGTAAGATTTTAGTTACCTGATTCTCCTCTTACCAGTCATTTTCAGGGAGATGAGAACTTTCAGGGAGTTTCATCAGGTGAGAATAACAGAAGATAGGTGTAGGGGTATATGTTACATATGTGTGTGTAAAAAGTACTTAAGTTGGACCATTGAAACCATTTTAAAATTCCAAGTAGCATTAAAGTAAAGCATAGTTTTTCTCCATCTAAGAAGTATATGAGTTCTAAAAAGTGTGAGGAACACTGAACTAGACCTAGATCCTTAAGGGCAAGGACCATGTTTTATTCATTTCTGTACTCTCAGCACAGGGCCAGGCACAAAGTAAGTGGGAGGCAACATTTGAACGACTTACGATGTTATCTGCTCTGGAACTGGAACATGTCAGAACAGAGCAGGGCCTAAGAACCAGGAAAAGCTTCTTTTCTTTCTCTCTTCTTCCTGCCCCTCCACCCCCCACCAATTCTGTCCTCCCCAGTTAGAGAGAGTGAGCCAGCACTGCCTTGGTGCGGGAATACTATTAAAAGGATTAATTTAGGGACCGGTGTTTGGACTGTCACATCCAATCACTACCCACAGATCTACAGCTTACCAAGTCAAGCTCATGCAAAGAGGAATCAATGGCAAGGACACAGAGGGTCTGAACAGGCATACTAATGGCCTCCTGAGGTGCCAGCGGCCAGCTCTGACACTCCCATAAATTATCTGCCTTTTGATTTTACCTGTAGCTGTGGGGCACGAGGCACAATTTTGAACATATCAAAGCAATCTCTCGTCACCCAAGGCTCCCCCAAGAATGTCCCCAAAGGGGGCTGGTCTAAAAACAATGGCCCAAAGGGAATCTGCTTCCCAGCAGGCCTGTTCCTAGCAGTCATCAATTAAAACCCAACAGGACCAAGCGAATAAACGGACACAGATCAAGACGAGCAGATGTGGACAAGGCATGCAGCAGACCACGGTTCTGCATCAACTGTACACCTCTTACTCAAAGGAAGAGAAATCACAGCAATAAACTCACACAATTTCATCGGGAGGCAACCGCTCCAGCTGATAGCACACTCAACCATCCTGGGCCTCAGTTTCCTCACTTGTGTAGCAAGGACAATAATGCTGACCACCTGACCCACTTCCCAGAGGGGTGGTGAAAAGTAATTAAAAAAAAAAAAACATTCAAGAAGCACTTTACAAAGACGAAGGGCCACAAGGGTGGCAACACTAATAATGGCCCTGACAGACTGGGAGAAATGACTGGTCACACTTTGATGAATTTCTCTCAGGTAGCTGCTCACCCAGTTCACTTCACTGATGGTGTTGGGGCTAACGGGCCACCCCAAAGAAAAGTTCTGGAATTCTGCATGGGACTCCTATTGTCTGAAAATTTTTCATTGTGAAAAGCAGCGTCTTGCCTTAATTATAATTTACTCCTGTCTGCTGGCTGCCTCCACCAGGGGCTGCATTTTCATTACATGGCCACGATGACAATTGTGAGGACCCCAAATGTACTAAGCCAAAGGCCAAGTCACCCGATTGCTAGCTGCTTTTTTAAAAAACTGTGTAAAATACTATTAATAACAAAAGTTAAGGACACCGTGCTAGGAGTTTTACATCTCATCAAATCCTTAACCAACCTTCCATTTTACAGACATGAAAGCTAAACTCAAAGAAGTCAGTCACTTGCCCAAAGTCACATAAGCACTGCTATCAGAAACCTACAGGCTTCCCCCCAGCAATGCACACCAGAGCTTGTAGGAGGAGGAAGACAATTCATCAGACACTCAACAAATACTTTATTTGGTCCCTGTACCTGACACATACCGTCATACTCAACTAGGAGACATTCTCAAAAAAACCAGAGAAAGGTCACCGGTTTCCTACAAGCAAACAAAGGAGAGACTGAGTAGGACATGTAAAGAATAAGGCAATATCCTGGGAAGCTTAGGAACATGGATCCCCCTCTGTGTATACAGTTCAGGAAGTTCAAAGTAATTGACATTAAGCTATGAGACCAAAGACTAAAATCTCTCCCAAGCTACATTTCCCACTTTTTTCAATAGAAAAGTTTCCCAAAACTTCTCACGCATTCCACACCGACCTGTCCTTCCCACCCATCTTTTCTAGTCTGTGAAATAGCTGGTATTGCCAACAATTTCTCAGGTAGATATCCTTTAAGCTCAAGTAGATAATCCGAAAATTAGTAAAGAGGACAGCATACACATCGATGCAAAGATTCAGGTGTACTCAATCTTTAGTTCTCAAAACATTGCCTCAGTAGCAAAAATATAAAATGTCACCCATATGTAACTGCCACAGCCTCCTTACTGGTCTCTCTGCCTATCCCAATCTATTCTTAACATTGAACATTGAAATCAAAGCAAACTTTCCAAAACACAAATGTAGTATTAGGCTGCTGCTTAAAACTTTTCAATGGCTTCTCACTACTTTTATGATGGTCTGATCTAGTGGTTGGTTCACAGGCCAAATCCAGCTGCCACCTGTTTTTAGAAAGTTTTACTGGAACACAGCCATGCTCATTCATTTTCATACTATGGCTGCTTTTGTGCTATAGCAACAGAGTAAACCACTGTGACATGGACCCATAAAGGCTAACTATTTACTACCTGGTCCTATACAGAAAGTTTGCTGACCTAATCTTTCTTTCCTACCCACTACTTAATCCTAAGAGTTGATAAGGTCCTGGCTTCTGCTTACCTCTCCTTCATTTCTTACCATATTCTCCTATTCCCTGCCCACTGAGTTCTGTGTGTTTCGATCACACTGAACTTCAGCTTCTCAAACTCAAGAAAGCTCTGACCTTTACGCTTAATTCTTCACATCTTCATTCTAGCTGAGTAGGTTACTTCCTCTGTAAAGCCTTCCCTGAATCCACCAGTCTGGGTTGAAGCTCCTCTAAGTCCTCTCAGAGCACATATACCTACCCTGTTACAGCCCTCTGAGGTCTCGTAACTGCTTCTTTACTATCTGTCTCTCCCATGTAGGCTCTTTAGGGACAGAGATACCAGTTGTCTTGTTCACAAGCCCAACACCAAGCAAAATGCCTGGACCTCAGTTATTCAACAAACAGCCTCTGAATCCTGGATATCAATCAACAGAGTATAACTTTTTAGCCAGCCCCAAAAATCCTCATAAAATGGAAATAGGCTGGAACTAACCATCTACCCAGAGGTGATCCACAACCCAAATTAAACCAACATCTCAAAGGCCTTGGTAAAATGCATTTATAAAAAAACAAATAAAGATGATCCTTCCTAATGTCTTAAGATGTGTATTTCTTAGGACAAAGAATTATTCCAGCTCTATTCAACATTCCTGAACTTCAAGTAGGTGTTTGTGCAATGTCCACAAAGAAATCACGGCAGAACTTGAAAGCCTGGATACCCCACCTCCAACTCTCACCAGTTCATAAACTTTGCATAAGTTTCAGTCATCTTTCAGCATATGGTATTTTGTCAGAAAAAACTACAGAAAAGTAAAAGTGTGCACCAGTCCCCACTCCCTTCCCCCCAAGCCCAAATACTCATCAGGAAGACATCAAGCCGAAACGTGACCATGCAATAAGATTTCTCACCTCTCCTTACTTCGAAGATGCCAAGACTGGCCGCTGGGGATGCTGAAGGTTCAGTGAGAGCTGGAAAGCCCCAATGCTGTGGATAAACACACATCTCTGCAACAAGTCTATTTCAATATAAATGATCATATCCCCAGGGGGCTGCTGTTTGAAACAACTTGAGACCACACTATACTTCAAACTCCTAAACTCAAACTACTTTGGGATAACAGTTATCTATGTAGAAGCACAGTACCAGTACAGAGTTTTCAGAAGCTACAGTTGACCTCTGAACAACAGAGGTTTGAACTGTGTGGGCCTACTTCCTATGTTAGGGTGTTTTTCAATAAATATACTGGACACTTTTTTGAAGATGCCTGACAATATTTAAAAACTTGCAGATAAGCCAAGCAGCCTAGACATGCCAAAAATTTTAACAAAAAAATAAGATGTCATGAATGTGTTAAATGCAAATACATATACATATAACAAACAAAATATGTGTTAATCAACTGCTTATGTTATCAGTAAGGCTTCCAGTCAAAGCTATCAGTAGTTAAATTTGGAGAAGTCAAAAGTTATAAGCAGATTTTTCAACTGTGTGGGGAGTTGGTCTCCTTAACTCTTGCATTTTTCAATGGTCAACATATATATTTTTGGAATGATGAATTTCATTTTCTCCAGTGGCATATTTTTCTTCCAAAGAAGGTTTATCTCCTAGAGACACTAAATATTTAAAATATCTGAGCCTGGACTGAGAAAAATGGCCATGAAGCGGTGGCTCTCTGGATAATCCAGAATCCTAGTCTAGTCAAGGAGGGGACACTGGTAACAGCTGACAATATTCATAACTCAGAAACTGAAGCAGGGACTGGAGCAAGCACTGACTGCCGCAAAACCACAGCCTGTATCGCAAATGGGCCACAAAGAGCAGGTAACACTTGCAGAATACATGCAGGTCTGCCTCAAGTTCTAAGTCAAGGTAACCAAATCCCAAGTCAAATCATCAATGGATACCTATCATATTTATCACTTAATCCAGATCTTCCATACTTTCTCTTCATAGCACATAAATCTTACACCTTTTACTAATCACATCTTCCAAAAGACTAGAAATTGGAGAGGTGCCCTTGTAAGCCAGCAAGCAACACACTTGCACAAACAAACACCTAGGTTTGGAACCAATCTACTCCTGTCTACCACTCTACACATTTAACACTTTATTCTACTTAGATCCCCTAGGAAAATGCCACTCGCCAACTTACCCCACCACAAAGAAAACACTTTTCAAAATGAAAGGGAATAAAAGCACTTTTATTTGGAAATTTCAAGTTGCAAGGAGAGCTCTCAGCCAAGCTCTGTGACCTAGCTAGCCGATTATTTACAGGATCTTTGGGCAGGAATAGTTAATGAGCTTTTAATTTGGAGTGCTTAAGTTGCCAAAGTGCTCTGAGCTCCAGTGAAGCACCACAGAATCCATAAAGGAAACCTTATCAATCACTTCCCGGCAGCTACCTTCCCCCAACCCCCACCTCTCTAAGGAGAGGCAGCCAAGTGGGTTTCTAACCAAGATCACAGACACACACATTAGTGGAGTCACACTCCAAGTCCCTGTTTATAAATTGGCTTTTAAATGGTAGGGAATTCAGGTATAATATACTTAAGCTCCAGGCATGAACCCACCAAAACAAGGCATGCTGTGTATGATAAAGTCCAAATAAAGCAGAATTTGATGAAGCCAATTTCTGGTAGAAACTCTACAATCAAAAATCATTCAGCCAATCACAACCTACTATAGTTCAAACAGTGTACAGTCTTTAGCCAATGGGATTCCTGGTTTTTTGCCCTTCAGCTGGAAGGCTGATAAAATGTCTGACAAGAACTAATACCAGAAACCTATAGCAGAGGCAATGATGGGTAGTACCAGTTTGCAAAATCCAGCCCTAAGGACAGAATTCAAGCGAGGAGCCATGTTCAGCATTTTTCAAGTCAACAAGACGCAGTTATATTTTGCAAGACTTTGCAGTCAAGCCCCAATCCAAGTTCATGACTTTTTAAGAAAACACCTGTTGCTGGAGCATTTGCAGGAAAAGCAAACAGGAAGCTAGCCAAGTTAGGCCCTTTATTCACTCTTTCCACCATAACTACTACCACGGATACAGATTTACAAAGACGTAAACTGCTAACCTAGCGTGTCTGCGCGTATGTGTGTCGGAGAGGGGGTAAAGGGGATGTTCTATCTACCATCTCCTTGTTAGTTTTCTATCCTATTTGATCAAACCTCTTTTTCTCCTAAGGAACCCCAGGTAAGAAGTCAGCATGCTTAATCACCTCACCCAGCCTGTCCTGCAAAGCCCTGTCCCTCTCCCTCTCTGCCTGAACGTTTTTCAGTAGACCATATGCATCCAGGGTGAGCACATGGGCCAGCACCCCAGGCTGCCCAAACTGCGCGCCGCGACCCTCACCCCGCATGCATTACCAGGGCCCAATCTGGGGGGCCTCGCCGCATCACCCACCCCGGGATGTTGCCCCCAACTCGGGCCCATCCAAGTCCAAGGGATTGTAAGCGGAGGAGCAGGGGGCCAGGAGACCAGCCCTCCTTCCCAGGGCCGCCCCCGCCCCCCGTCAGCAGCGGGAGAGGCTGTCGCCATGGCAACGCCCCCTCCTCGGGGCCAGCGCGGCAGGCTCCCTCCAGGTGCAGGCCCCGACGTCTCCCTCGGCCTGAGCAGAAGCTCAGGACAGTTTACGGCGGCGGGCGCGGCCCGCGCCGACTGCGGCGCCGGCCAGGCAGAGGCAGGGCCAGCTCCGCCCGCTCCCCACCGCCCGTTCCCGGCCGCCTCAACAGCGGCAGCCAGCACCACGAGTCCACAACACACCGACTCACCTCCGCGCACTCTGACCCCGGCCGACGCGGCGGACGGGCGGGCGCGGTGGCCAACCGCTGAGCCCGCCGCCGGCTCCTCAGACCAATGGGCTGCAGGAGGGCGGGGCTTCTTCTCCCCGAAGGCTAGCTCTCCCGCCGACATGCGCGCTAAGGTGTGCCAAGATGGTGACTCCCTTAGGCAGGCCTTGTGGGACTTGTAGTTTTGATATTGCACGTATTTAGAAGAAAGTGAAGGGGCCTCATTTCAGAGCTGTGAAAGAAATTTTTTTAAAAAACGGAACTTTTTGAGGCCTAGAACGACCCAGGTAACCCACTTCCATTTTCCCACCATCCAATATGCTCATGAGGTGAGTATAGGTTTATAAGGTGACATGTTGTACTTAGATATCACCTCATGAGTCGTTCATTCAACAAGTCATTATTATCATTACCTCTCTGATGTGAGCATGGGGAAGACCTGAGAGGAGGGGGATTTAAGGCGGAGAAGAAAATGGTTAGATTTCTGAAGGGCCTTCCCAAGGAAGAGGGACCTGAGTTGGTCAGATCAGCTCTGCAGGGAACTTAAGAGTTAAAGGGATTCTGGCCTCAGCTACAGAGAATTTCCACAGTCAATTACTTCAGTCAACTGCAAGAAACTCTGGCCAAAGCCAGAGATGTATTTCTTCATCTTGGTTATGCCTCTCTGGGAATTCAAGAGTACCAGGTTCTGAGCTGTGGAATCCCAGCCTTGGCCAAGCCACTGATGGCTTTGACAGCCTCCCACTCAACCAGGAACCGTCTTCTGAGCCCAATTTCAGTCACCAAGCCCTCTGTCTGCCATCTGAATATATTCACTTAAGAAAATGATGTCATTTCTGGGCCTTACAACCTCCATGAGATCTGACCTTAACATAATATGGTTTCCACCTGAGCTGGGAAAACCTGGTAATCCCCATATCAGGGAATGCCTACCTTAATCCCACATGGTGGATTAGGCGATTCTGCTCTGCACCTACAGAATTTATGGCATGGTTTTATAATTGTCTGTTTTTTTCTTGTCTCTCCCCCAGGGCTGTAAACTCATTTAACATAGGCATTATTTGCGTATTGTTTATGCTGTGAAGTAATACCCAGCACAGTTCCAGACATAAAGCAGGCATACACTAAATGTTTGTGAATAAATCAGGAAATAAGTATCAGCAGAGACCTGTGTCTCCTAACCCAAGGTCAGTAAAGTGGAAGTACATCTACCTATCCCCTGATTTTTGGAGCTGGAACTGGGTCTTCCTCCTCCCATTAAAGGCTTCTCTGGTGGCTCAGCTGGTAAAGAATCCACCTGCAACACAGGAGACCTGGGTTCAATCCCTGGGTTGGGAAGATCCCATAGAGAAGGAAAAGGCTACCCACTCCCAGTATACCCAGTATTCTGGCCTGGAGAATTCCGTGGATGCTATAGCTCATGGGGTTGCAAAGAGTAGGACACGACGGAGCAACTTTCACTTTCCTCTCATTAATGTTATCTAGATGTTAATCCCAGTTGATTAGACCAGTCAACATGTTTTATTATACAGTGCCTCTGATAAGTGTCAGGCACTGTTTCTTTTGCTGAGTATTCATTGGTGAGTAAGTCACACAAAATCTGTATCCTCAAGGAGCTTTTATATTAGGGAAGAAGAGGGAGAGGAAGAGCAGACAATAAACAAATAGTTAAATAGATAAATAAAATTAGACCAGTAAGAGGCCCTAGTATGGCCTCTCTTGCCTCTGGCTTTGTTATATCCTAAGTCTAGTCTGAGAATAGGTCATAGCCAGCCTTCTTGGCTGTAAGAATGAAGTAAACATACTGTATGAGGATTGGAGATTTTCCTTAGTGCCCAGCCCCAGGATTCTCCATGGAGACTTCCATGATCCCCTTGACTGCCCCAAAATGTGTTCTTTCCACCTTGGTGCTCTAGAGCGCATCTGGACAACTTCCAGGGCCTCGCCAAATTGTAAGCTTTTTTTGGACATGGACCAGGCAAAATGCACCCAAATAATAGGATAGTTTAAGTAAACTTGGTGCCTTATACTGTTGCCTAAGCTAACATTTGGCTCCCTCAAGCCTTTGGCTGAGTTGTGTGTGTGTGTGTGTGTGTGTGTGTGTGTGCATGTGCACATGCACACACCCTCAGTAATGTCCAACTCATTACAACCCAACCCCATGGACTGTAGCCTGTCAAGCTCTTCTGCCTATGGAATTTTCCAGGCAAAAATACTGGAGTGAGTTGCCATTTCCTGCTCCAGGGGATCTTCCCAACCCAGAGCTCAAACCCATGTCTCTTGTGTCTCCAGCATTGGCAGATGGATTCTTTACCACTACTCCACCTTGGCTGTGTTGTAGTTCCCTAGAAAACAGAGCCTGAAGCAAGGCTTATGTTGTAAGATTTCACTGGGAAGTAGAAATCCAGGACTGCAAGAGTCAGGGGAGAATGGAATTGAGACAAGCAAGGGGGGAAAGAAAATATAAATATGACCAAAGGTTGAAAGAAAGCACAGCTAGTCAGTCGTTTTGTCCTACAGACCATGTAAAACCATCACTTCTCAGACAGGAAAGGAAGGTTGTGTTACTCAAGCAGCCACAGTTCAGTTGAGTCACTCAGTCGTGTCTGCCTCATTGCGACCCCATGGACTGCAGCACGCCAGACTTCCCTGTCCATCACCATCTCCCCGAGCCAACTCAAACTCATATCCATCACGTCGGTGATGCCATCCAACCACCTCATCCTCTGTCGTCCCCTTCTCCTCCTGCACTCAATCTTTCCCAGCATCAGGGTCTTTTCCAGTGAGTCAGCTCTTCTTATCAGGTGGCCAAAGTACTGGAGTTTCAGCTTCAACATCAGTCCTTCCAATGAACACCCAGGACTGATCTCCTTTAGGACTGACTGGTTGGATCTCCTTGCAGTTCAAGGGACTCCCAAGAGTCTTCTCCAGCACCACAGTTCAAAAGCATCAATTCTTCAGCGTTCAGCTTTCTTTATAGTCCAGTTCTCACATCCATACATGAGTACTGGAAAAACCACAGCTTTCACTAGATGGACGTTTGTTGGCAAAGTAACGTCTCTGCTTTTGAATATGCTGTCTAGGTTGGTCATAACTTTTCCAAGGAGCAAGCGTCTTTTAATTTTATGGCTGCAGTCATCATCTGCAGTGATTTTGGAGCCCCCCAAGACTTTATTTTTGGGGGCTCCAAAATCACTGCAGATGGTGATTGCAGCCATGAAATTAAAAGATGCTTACTCCTTAGAAGGAAAGTTATGACCAACCTAGATAGCATATTCAAAAGCAGAGACATTACTTTGCCAACAAAGGTCCATCTAGTCAAGGCCATGGTTTTTCCAGTAGTCATGTATGGATATGAGAGTTGGACTGTGAAGAAAGCTGAGTGCCAAAGAATGGATGCTTTTGAAGTGTAGTGTTAGAGAAGACTGTTGAGAGTCCCTTGGACTGCAAGGAGATCCAACCAGTCCATTCTAAAGGAGATCAGTCCTCGGTGTTCTTTGGAAGGAATGATGCTAAAGCTGAAACTCCAGTACTTTGGCCACCTCATGCGAAGAGTTGACTCATTGCAAAAGACTCTGATGCTGGGAGGGATTGGGGACAGGAGGAGAAGGGGACGACAGAGAATGAGATGGCTGGATGGCATCACCAAATCGATGGACGTGAGTTTGAGTGAACTCCGGGAGTTGGTGATGGACAGGGAGGCCTGACGTGCTGCAGTTCAAGGGGTTGCAAAGAGTCGGACACAACTGAGTGACTGAATTGAATTGAAAATAAAGTCTGTCACTGTTTCCACTGTTTCCCCGTCTATTTCCCATGAAGTGATGGGACTGGATGCCGTGATCTTAGTTTTCTGAATGTTGAGCTTTAAGCCAATTTTTTCACTCCTCTCTTTCACTTTCATCAAGATGCTCTTTAGTTCTTCTTTTCTTTCTGCCGTTAGGGTGGTGTCATCTGCATATCTGAGGTTATTGATATTTCTCCCGGCAATCTTGATTCCAGCTTGTGCTTCTTCCAGCCCAGCGTTTCTCATGATGTACTCTGCATAGAAGTTAAACAAGCAGGGTGACAATATACATCCTTGACGTACTGCTTTCCCCATTTGGAACCAGTCTGTTGTTCCATGTCCAGTTCTAACTGTTGCTTCCTGACCTGCATACAGATTTCTCAAGAGGCAGTCAGGTGGTCTGGTATTCTCATCTCTTTAATTTCATGGCTAAAGTCACCATCTGCAGTGATTTTGAAGCCCAAGGAAATAAAGTCTGTCACTGTTTCCATTGTTTCCCCATCTATTTGCCATGAAGTTGATGGCACTGGATGCTATGGTCTTAGTTTTCTGAATGTTGAGTTTTAGGCCAACTTTTTCACTCCCCTCTTTCACTTTCACTTTTAGTTCTTTGCTTTCTGCCATAAGCATGGTGTCATCTGCATATCTGAGATTATTGATATTTCTCCCAGCAATCTTGATTCCAGCTTGTGCTTCATCCATCCTGGCATTTCGCATGATGTACTCTGCATGTAAGTTAAATAAGCAGGATGACAATATACAGCGTTGATGCACTCCTTTCGTGATTTGCAACCAGTCTGTTGTTCCCTGTCTGGTTCTAACTGTTGCTTCTTGACCTGCATACAGATTTCTCAGGAGGCAGGTCAAGTGGCCTGGTATTACCATCTCTTTAAGAATTTTCCACATTTGTTGTGATCCACACAGTCAAAGGGGTGCCACAGCCACAGAGGGCACCAGATCCCACACCCCAGAGCACAGTGGTTCTTCTGAGACTACAAATCTTGAGGAGCCTCTGGCTTGATCACAATAGGCCATTGCAGTCTCACCACGAAGAAGGCAATGGCAACCCACTCCAGTACTCTTGCCTGGGAAATCCCATGGACGGAGGAGCCTGGTAGGCTACAGTCCATGGGGTTGTGAAGAGTCAGACAAGACTGAGTGACTTCACTTTCACTTTTCACTTTCATGCACTGGAGAAGGAAATGGCAACCCACTCCAGTGTTCTTGCCTGGAGAATCCCAGGGACGGGAGCCTGGTGGGCTGCCGTCTATGGGGTCACGCAGAGTCAGACACGACTGAAGCAACTTAGCAGCAGCAGCAGTCTCAGCACAGTGGGCACATTGGAAGCTCTATCACAACCTAATCCTCCTCCTGAAGGAAGCTAAGGCAATCAAATGTATTAGTAAATGATGTGATAGTAGTGGCAGCTGGGCTGTCCAAAAAACAAGTGGCCAAGGCCCAGGGTGGGATGTGAAAGATGGGGCAAGTGAATTGTTGGAGACAGATGAACTGAGTCCAATACAGGCACAGATACACCATGGGTAGACCAGCTGGCTACTGGATTAAGTGAGCTAAAGTGAACACTGAGAGCAAGAACCAAAAAGGGTCACGTGGGTTTTTCTGCAGGCCTGTCAAGCCACCAGGAAAGACAGCAAGATGACAGTCAAAGTTGGGATCTTTATCAGTTAAAGGGCTCAAGGACCCAAGGACTGTGCATGGCAGCCCTCAAACATGGCACGGCTAAGGGAACCCAGACTGAGTCTGAAACCATCTTATTTGATAACTAGAAAAACCACTCTGCCATTCTCAGTCCCTGTAAGCTGTGTGAGATAGCATAGTGCAGTTATAAGGAGTGAGAGATTGGATAGAGCCTGCTCAGGTTTGCAACCTGGCTCTGTCTGTGAGCTCAGGCAAGTCACGTATTCTCTGAGGCTCAGTTCCTTCATCTCTCTAGTGTAGATAATAGTAGTCTCTACTTGTTACTAGAATTAAACATGCTTAGAACAGTATCCTACATAGAGTTGAGTATGTGTCAGCTATTACTATTATTCTTACCCCTCCCCCACCCCTCTGGCAACTCCTCTTCCCACTGTGATCACCACCATACCACCTCCTTGCCCGTCACCTGTCCCCCTCACCCCCAGTTTTCTCCACTCCAAGAGCAGTCAGGGCTAGACCTGCCATGCCTTCTTCGCCCTGCTTTCCCCAGGGCTGTTCCCCAGGAGCCTGAGCCATTCATCTCCCTGGTGACCTGAATCTGAACTAAGAGATGGATGTGGGGTGGCTGAGGCCAGGGTGGTAATGTGCTCCCTTATCTCTCTGCCCCTCACCGGGGCCTAGTTAATTTTCCCTTTGATTTTAATATAGATTTATTGAAAGTTTCAGTTATCAAAACAAACTGCAGCAGCAAATTGGTGTTCTTTGCAGGCCTACAAGTGCCTATAAAGCTGCCATGCTCGGGAACGAATGGCACTCTCCGGGAGGTCAGTCATGGCAACAGGAAGTCCCTAGGGACACACACACTGCAGTTTAATATTTTTCTTATTAGCCTTTTTCTTCTTGGCTATCTAAGCCTCCCCTTTAAATTGGAAATCAAATGGAGCCACCTGCCTAGGGAGGCTGTCTTCCCCAAGCTGCTCCACTGTTCCTTCTCTAGTCCTAGCCTTCCCACCCCTAATCCTCTGACCTCTCCCTGCCTTGCCCGTTGTTCCACAGAGAACTGTGATGCACATGCCCCTGAGATAGGGCCCACCGTGCTGTCCCAACTGTGGAAGGTTGGCTTAGGCTGTCCAACTACTAGTCAGAGGCAAAGAACCCCTAAAATAGATTTAGGCCTCTTCCAGATCTATGCTCAGAAGGAAGGAAAAAGCAAAAATTTTAAAGCAAAAGAGTTGTTTTCCAAAAGGCAGACCACCCTGTCAGGACCTACTGAGCTCTACAGAAATGAAAAGGAAATGATGAGTCTAGAAATTTGGCAGGTTTTCCTTCCAGCCCAAGAATCGTCTGATTTCATTCTCACATCCTCACTGCCATTCCCAATATGGCCCCTCCTCTAGGTCCCAAGCTGATTTTTGAAACCCTTCATTTTCTGGCTTGCCCCATTGGTTCCTAGGAGAACCACTCACTGCCACCTCTACACTCTGGAATCATCCTGTCCCAGGGGAGGGGCTTCATGACCTGGTAACCTCTCCTCTCCTCATCACCATCTCCTCTTCTGGGCCTAACATGTTGCTGGTCACTTGTACCTGCCACATCCCAATTCCTCATGTCTTCCTTTTGCTCTTAAGTGTTTCCTGCCAGCAGAAAGAGCTACTGTTCTTCAGAGCTCAGACTATGACTAAGGGTCCTGACAGCTGTTGCTGTACAGAGTGGTGCTAAGGTTGGGATCCAGACAGTCCAAGAATTGAACCTTGTCTCTGATACTTACTCTGTGACTTGGGGGACCTCTCTGTGGTTTCAGTGTATCTTGTGCTCGCCTCTATTCTTGTCTAAGGACCACTCTGTAATAAAATGATTTGTCTCTGTATCTCTTGCCTACAATATGCTGAGATCCTCAAGGATGAAGACTGTGATTGAATCGTCTTTATATTCCACGTGTGTCTATTTGATATATAAGTAAAGGTTGTTTACTATAAAATGGAGGGAATACCTACATAAACATAAGGCAACGAAAGCACCTTCAACAGTGCCCAACCAACACGAGGCAGGTTGCTCAGTGAGTGGAATTTCTTTCATCAGTTTTCCCTTGAAGTTGGTCATCAGCCACCAGCACTCCCATTTTTTGCTTGTCCGCATCTCATCTTCAAGTTCAGCTCTCTCTTGTTGCCTGCTGGAACCCTCCCATCACTGTTAAGATGCCAGCATTCACCCTGACCCCTTCAAAGTGGTGCCAGTTTCTTCTCTCCTCTAGACCAGGCTCCCTCTATTTTTCCCAAAAGTACTCACAAACTGCTGTCCCCTGGTGGCTCTATTCCCTGGCCTGCCTTGTGACAATGCATATGCTCCCTACCATCTACACCAGCTTGTGGTAGTATCAGTAAGTTTACATTGTCACCAGTCTTGCTTATTCTAGGCCCTCACCCACTTCTGTGGAAACACCAAGCCACAGCAATGTTCTTTTAAAAAAAAGCTCTAGTTGTGCCATTGGAGCCATCCAAGCTACTGTGCTGCACTGGCCCCTGTCACTAAGAGCACCGTGGATGCACCTGGAATGCTTCTGCTTGATGCATTCAATTCTCATGGTACCTTGACAGTGTGAGAGCATGGCACTCTCTCATGAAGTAAGAAGTTGACTCCCTCCATATTTCATGCAGCTAGGGGGACATAACACCCCATAGCACTGTAGTTTGAGCTCGTAAGTGTTTCAGAGACAGTTCTTCCCACTTATTTAACCAGACCTTTTTCTTCCCATTTTGCACACCTACTACCACCAGAGGAAGGAAAACAGGGTGAGTTTCATAAAAGCCATCATATTGAACCAGAGCCACCATCCTTCTTCAGCCCTTAGTCCTACTGTGGAAGCACTCACTTGCCAGAATCCCCCTCCTGTATCAGTTTTCTCTTTGGAGTTCTGCTGGCTTTTCCAGCAATAGAGTGTCTATTGGGTTATCTGTTTATACAGGTATATACCTGATCCCGTAGAAGGCAATGGCACCCCACTCCAGTACTCTTGCCTGGAAAATCCCATGGACGGAGGAGCCTGGTAGGCTGCAGCCCATGGGGTCGCTAGGAGTTGGACATGAGTGAGCGACTTCACTTTCACTTTTCACTTTCATGCATTGGAGAAGGAAATGGCAACCCACTCCAGTGTTCTTGCCTGGAGAATCCCAGGGATGGGGGAGCCTGGTGGGCTGCCGTCTATGGGGTCACACAGAGTCGGACACAACTGAAGCGACTTAGGAGCAGCAGCAGCAGCATACCTGATCCAGTTAAGTATTTGGTTCAAATTTGTTTTGCTCTAAGAGGATTTTCAGCCTAATGTAAAACAATGGATTCAAATAGATATTTGGGTTCAGGGTTGCTGCCTAACTCCCCAACACTGGATATAGCCAAGTATCAGCTCCAAACCCATCAGGACCCCCATTCCACTACATTTTCCCCCAAGATGTAGTGAATAAATTCCTTTTACTAGCTGCCACCTTCCCTTACCTTCCCAGGCTAATGAAGCCTTATCCTTACACTGCAGCCTCTTGTGGTTTAATAGCTCCTCCTTCCTGGTCTTAACTTGGCATCAAATCCTCTACACTTAGGCTTCAACCTATGCTTCCAGCCTTAATTCCTAGTACTTCTTAACTCCCCTTGTCTTCCAGGCCAAAGGAGCTGATTATTACTTATGGAGGAACTTTGTACTTTTCTGCCTCTGAGACTTTACTGGTGGTGTTCTTTAAACTGGGGAAACCTTCCCCATTCCCATCTCTATGACTGAACTCCCAAAGAAGTGTGCCCTGTTCCAGGAAGTATTTCCTGATCTCCCAAGTATTTCCAGATCCCGAAGTGGTCTGAAGATGAGGGACAAGTCACAGCTGGAAAGGTTTCTCCAAGCACGTGACATTTAAGTCAAGTCTGAAAAGTTGAACTGAAATTTCCCAGGCCCACGAGGCAGGGAGGAAAAAAATGAAGAGGGCAACCCAGGCAAAGGGAATAACATGAGCAAAGACTCAAAGCAAAGAAATGGTCCACGTGTGGATGGGAAGAAAGGACTACAGGTGGAGAAAGTATGGAAAATCAAGTGGTACAAGAGGAGCTTGAAGTAGGCAAGAGTTAAATTCATGCATAGTCTCTCTTTTTTATTTTTTTAAATTTATTTTAGCCTGCACCGGGTTTTTGTTGCTGCTTACAGGCTTTCTCTAGTTGCAGAGAGTGGGGTGGTGTGGGGGAAGCAGTACTCTTTGTTGCAGTGTGTGGGCTTCTCACTGCAGTGGCTTCTCTTGTTGTTTCTCAGTAGCTCTGGCCCATGGGCTTAGTTGCTCTGCGGTATGTGGAATCTTAGTTCCTGGACCAGGGATCAAACCCATGTCCTTTGCATTGGCAGGCAGGTTCTTAACCACTGGACACCAGGGAAGTTCTCATGTGTAGTCTTGTAAGGAACCCTTCCTGAAGTCTTTGGATTTGATTTTAAAGGCAGTAGAAATGCAAAAAAGCAAAATGGCTGTCTGAGGAGGCCTTACAAATAGCTGTGAAAAGAAGAGAAGCAAAAACCAAAGGAGAAAAGGAAAGATATATGCATCTGAATGCAGAGTTCCAAAGAATAGCAAGGAGAGATAAGAAAGTCTTCCTCAGTGATCAATGCAAAGAAATAGAGGAAAACAATAGAATGAGAAAGACAAGCGATCTCTTCAAGAAAATTAGACATACCAAGGGAACATTTCATGCAAAGATGGGCTCAATAAAGGACAGAAATGGTAGGGACCTAACAGAAGCAGAAGATATTAAGAAGAGGTGGCAAGAATGAATACACAGAAGAACTGTACAAAAAAGATCTTCATGACCTAGATAATCACGATGGTGTGATCACTCACCTAGAGCCAGACATCCTGTAATGTGAAGTCAAGTGGGCCTTAGGAAGCATCACTATGAACAAAGCTTGTGGAGATGATAGAATTCCAGTTGAGCTATTTCAAATCCTGAAAGATGATGCTGTGAAAGTGCTGCACTCAATATGCCAGCAAATTTGGAAAACTCAGCAGTGGCCACAGGACTGGAAAAGGTCAGTTTTCATTCTAATCCCAAAGAAAGGCAATGCCAAAGAATGCTCAAACCACGCACAATTGCACTCATCTCACACACCAGTAAAGCAATGCTCAAAATTCTCCAAGCCAGACTTCAGCAATACGTGAACTGTGAACTTCCAGATGTTCAAGCTGGTTTTAGAAAAGGCAGAGGAACCAGAGATCAAATTGCCAACATCTGCTGGATCATGGAAAAAGCAAAAGAGTTCCAGAAAAACATCTATTTCTGCTGTATTGACTATGCCAAAGCCTTTGACTGTGTGGATCACAATAAACTGTGGAAAATTCTGAAAGAGATGGGAATACCAGACCACCTGACCTGCCTCTTGAGAAACCTTTATGCAGGTCAGGAAGCAACAGTTAGAGCTGGGCATGGAACAACAGACTGTTTCCAAATAGGAAAAGGAGTACATCAAGGCTGTATATTGTTACCCTGCTTATTTAACTTATATGCAGAGTACATCAAGAGAAACACTGGGCTGGAAGAAGCACAAGCTAGAATCAAGATTGCCAGGAGAAATATCAATAACCTCAGATATGCAGATGACACTACCCTGATGGCAGAAAGTGAAGAAGAACGAAAGAGCCTCTTGATGAAAGTGAAAGAGGAAAGTGAAAAAGTTGGCTTAAAGCTCAACATTCAGAAAACAAAGATCATGGCATCTGGTCCCATCACTTGATGGCAAATAGATGGGGAAACAGTGGAAACAGTGTCAGACTTTATTTTTCGGGGCTCGAAATCACTGCAGATGGTGATTGCAGCCATGAAATTAAAAGATGCTTACTCCTTGGAAGGAAAGTTATGACCAACCTAGACAGCGTATTTAAAAGTGGAGACATTACTTTGCCAACAAACGTCCATCTAGTCAAGGCTATGGTTTTTCCAGTGGTCATGTATGGATGTGAGACTTGGACTATAAAGAAAGCTGAGTGCCGAAGAATTGATGCTTTTGAACTGTGGTGTTGGAGAAGACTCTTGAGAGTCCCTTGGACTGCAAGGAGATCCAACCAGTCCATCCTAAAGGAGGTCAGTCCTAGGTGTTCATTGGAAGGACTGATGTTGAAGCTGAAACTCCAATACTTTGGCCACCTGATGTGGAGAGCTGACTCATTGGAAAAGACCCTGATGCTGGGAAAGATTGAGGGCAGGAGGAGAAGGGGACACCAGAGGATGAGATGGTTGGATGGCATTACCGACTCGATGGGCATGGGTTTGGGTGGCCTCCGGGAGTTGGTGATAGACAGGGAGGCCTGGCGTGCTGCGGTTCATGGGGTCGCAAAGAGTCAGACACGACTGAGCAACTGAATTGAACTGAAGAGAGCCTTTAAAGCAGGACAGTGACTGAGTCAGTTTGGTGTTCTGGTACTGCTCCAACTTTAATGTACTCGCATTGCAATTACCTGGGGATCTTGTTAAATGCAAATTGTGATTCTGTGGTCCTGGGAAAGGCCTCAGATTCTGCATTTCTCATGAGATCCCCAGTGATGCTGGTCGTCAGACCACACAAGAAGTAGTCTGGTCTTTGTGCGATCTTTCTGGTCCAACTTCCCACCTTCCCCAATGCGTCCACTCACAGAGCATTCTTTTCATTAAAACTGGTTCAAGCCTGCTGTGGCTTTCACTTTTATTTAGCATCTATCTTTTAGAAGCTGTTAATTGAATATGTGCTCCACACCCAGCAAAGGATCCGATGCAGAGGGTGCAGGGCTCAGGAAGACAAAAAGCAAAACATTTTCCTGCCCAAAAGTGTTCCATGTCATCTAAGAAGGGGCAGTTTTCTGTGAGCTGCCCTCTGCCAGACCTGTCATAAACATGGTAAATGAGGCCTGTCTCAGGAGTGCTCCCTGGGGCCCCACCTCCCCGGCAGCCCCATCCAGAGATGAGCCTGTTTATCCCTAACAGTTGTCTCTGACCTCTAAATCAATTCCCTGTCTGATACACAAACCCTAGTCTTCCCCAACCCTCCTCCCAATTCCAGACTGTGTCAATTTGTAAAATTGGAGGCAGCATGTGATGACAAGAGTTACAAGCGCAGGCTCTGCAGTCAGACTGCCTGGGTTCATCGCCCAGCTCCACTACTTATTAGCTGGGTAACCTTGGGCAAGTGGCTTAACCTCCCTAAGCTTCAGTCTTCTCATCTGTAAATTGGGGATAATAATTCTTTCTGTGTCGCAAGGCTGTTGTGAAAGTCAGAGGTGGCAGTGCCCATAAAGCACAGCCCCTGAAAGAAGCAGAGAGCTCCCCATAACTGCTAGCTATTGTTTTTAAAAATACAAAATCCTGGGACTCCTCTGGTGGTCCAGCAGTTAGAAATCCACCTTGCAATACAGGGGATGTGGGTTCAGTCCCTGGTCAGGGAACTAAGATGCCACATACAGCTAAGCCTGTGGAAGGAACTAGAGAGTCCATGTGCCTCAGTGAAGATACAGTGTGCCGCAACTAAGCCCCAACACAGCCAAATTAATTAATTAAAAAACAGCAACTAGATCCTGTGTGTACAGGAGCTTACCAGAGCCTTTTTGAAAGCTCATATAAGTGAAAGTCCTTGTTATCCCCGGGCCACCCAGGATGGCTTTTTCTGCCTGCACCACCCTCTCCCTGATGCTGGGTGAAGGAGGGGGCAGAACACCTCCTGAAGCCGGCAGTGCAGAGACGCCCCGCTGATGAGCAGCCTTTTGGGAGCACTTAACAGGGCAGGGGGCTTCAGCCTCCCAAAGCTGCAGCTCCACGTTGGAGGGGGAGGCTTTGTGGATTCCCTCCTACCTCCACCCGTCCCCACTGTGTCCCCTCTGTCCAGGGTCACCCAGGCTGCCCCTCCTTCCGGCTGCAGGGAGAGAGGCAGCTTCAATCATTCATCTTAATGTCTCTATTAAGCAGGGTTATGACCAGGATGAGACAAGAAACAAGGTCTTTTAGTGTAAAAACACGGCTTCCAGGGCTTGGCCCCAGGGGACTCCTCTCGGCACTGCTGCTGCTCCCAGTTACTGCAGCTGGAGGCCCGCTGAGGCTCAGGTCAGGCAAGGTGATTCTGCCCCTGGGTTCTCTCTCTCTTTCCCCACTTCTCTGGAACTTTCTAAGGGCCTGCCCAGAGCTTTCCTATCCAAAGAGAAGAGCATGACTTGGCATTTGGTGGCAGCCCCAGGGGCCTCAAGACTGTCTGTTAGGCCTGCTTCCTGGCTTGAGATCATTCATCTGCATGTGCAGGCAGCGACAACCTTAGCCTCTGTGGCTCGATCAGGCCTGACCTGGAGTCTGAGCTCAGAGTCAAGGGGCTAACAGTATTCCTGATTATGGGAAAATTGAGGAGGGTCCTAACAGGACCATTCCACAAGTCCCTGTCACTCAGAGAAGGTTTCAGAGCCATCATAGAGTCAGCATATGGTGACTCAGGCCTGGGCTCTAGAGTGGTAGCTGTTGGCCCACAAAAGCCACAGCTTACTGACTCTTACCCATTCCCATTCAAGGGCAGGGATTAGTGGGCAGCAGCAGGGCCAACTCCCTCACCTGGAGGGAAAGATGGAGGCTCCTGGAGAACCAGAATCAAAAGGCATCAACCCAGAAAACACCAGAAGGTCTCAAAGGGAGCCATGTGCACAGACCCACCCTTCAGAAGGGTGGCAAGAGTCCCCAGATAATTGTTCCCACATAATGTCACCAAGAGAACACGAGTCCTTTAGCTAACTAACATGGAGGATGAGAGTGTGGAGCACTAAGAGGCCAAGCCAGGTTCAGAAGGATGACACCAGTCCCTCAGCGTAGTTTGCTGACCGCCGCCCTGCTGATCCTCAGGCCACTGACTTCTGCATCCCACTGTGCTGCTGCCTTCTCACTGGCCTTGGTTTCTCCCTCTGTTTCAAGACTTATCCTGAACCTGAACTTCTCACATGGGCTCCCCTGAGGCAGGCTGGCAGAGAGGAAAGGCTCAAGCTGTGGAGTCACGTGGTAAAATTGGGTTCCAATCCTGGTTCTAGTCCCTTCGAAGCCAAGCGACTCTGGGCAAGCCATTGCTGCCCCCTGTCTTGTTCTTGGGCTTCCCTGATAGCTCAGTTGGTAAAGAATCCGCAATTGTAATGCAGGAGTGTTCTTAAAGGTCTTGAGAAGTTGCTGGGACAGCCTGTGTCCAGCTTAGAGTAGGACCTGGAGCCTAGTGGAGGGGAGAAGGTGGAGGAAGGAACTAGGGGTCTCTGTTCTCTTCATGCACAGGAAGAATGAAACCATAGTCCCTGCCGTCCTCCCTGCTGGCAGTGGGTGAGGGGCCTTGACCAGAGAGGGCTGAGAGAGCAGGGGGGCTGCAGAGGGAATGCCAGAGCCGCTGAGGGCAGCACAAAGTCAGAGTGAGTTAGCACTGGTCCCAGGGGCTGCATGAGCCAGGCAGGCTTTTACAGAGATATCCAGGGAACGAGAAATACCAGCAAGGAAGTTGCCCCATTAATAAATAAGAAGGCGGGAAATTAATGATGGCCTGAAAATGGCTGAGCTACTGAACTCGTTCTTTAAATCTGTCTTTAACAAGAAAAATAAAGAAAAGAGATTTGGCCAATTAGGAGGTAATGAAGACATTGTAAAAATAGCACCTGACAAAAAGCACACGTTAGTGGTGGTTGGGGGAGCGGGGGCAGTAAGCAGTGAGTGAATATCCAGTGGCTTTGACCCTGCCCCCACCCCCACCCCAGAAGAGGGCTAACAACACAGGGTAGAACAGGGGATCATTGGAGGACCTGGGAAGGGGCAGGTAAGGAACTGGGATGCGGAGACTCCATTTGGGCTTCACTGATGTTTTTCAGGAGCCTATTGTGAGCCAGGCACGATGCTCCACCTTCTCCAACATTGTCTCCTGTGAAGGCTGGAATGAAGGTGAAAATGGGGGTGAGAGTGGGGATAAAAGGAGAGCCAGAATGAGGGCAGATGAGGTGATTGAAGGGGGCTCAGAGTGAGGGATCTCTAAGGGCACAGGGCAAAGCAGCACCCTGATTAGAACCACAAAAATTCTAGGCCCCTGTCATATTTGGGGTGGTCCCTTTGCAGATGGTGATTGCAGCCATGAAATTAAAAGATGCTTACTCCTTGGAAGGAAAATTATGACCAACCTAGACAGCATATTAAAAAGCAGAGACATTACTTTGCCAACAAACATCCATCTAGTCAAGGCTATGGTTTTTCCAGTAGTCATGTATGGATGTGAGACTTGGACTATAAAGAAAGCTGAGTGCCGAAGAATTGATGTTTTTGAAGTGTGGTGTTGGAGAAGACTCTTGAGAGTCCCTTGGACTGCAAGGAGATCCAACTTGTCCATCCTAAAGGAGGTCAGTCCTGGGTGTTCATTGGAAGGACTGATGTTGAAGCTGAAACTCCAATACTTTGGCCACCTGATGTGAAGAGCTGACTCATTGGAAAAGACCCTGATTCTGGGAAAGATTGAAGACAGGAGGAGAAGGGGACAACAGAGGATGAGATGGTTGGATGACATCACCAACTCAACAGACATGAGTTTGGGTAGGCTTCAGGAGTTGGTGATGGACAGGGAGGCCTGGCATGTTGCAGTTCATGGGGTCACAAAGAGTCGGACATGACTGAGCAACTGAACTGAACTGATCTGAACTTTGGAACCCTATGTCTGTAAATAGCAGAAGGGAATAAGCGAGGAGGCATGGGACGGAAGGAAAAAGAAGTCTGGAGGAGGGCTTCCCTGGTGACTCAGTGGTAAAAAAATCTGTCTGCCAATGCAAAGGACACGGGTTTGATCCCTGGGCTGGGAAGACCCCACGTGCCACAGAGCAACTAAGCCTATGCACTAAAACTATAGAGCTTGTGTTCTAGAGCCTGGAAATCGCAACTCTTGAGCGCAATGCCCTAGAGCCCGTGCTCTGCCATAAGAGAAACCACGGCAGTGAGAAGCCTGCACACAGCAACTAAGAGTGGCCCCCGCTCAATGCAACTAGAGAAAAGCCTGAGCAGCAGTGGAGACCCAGCATAGCCAAAAATAAATAAATAAAAAATTTAAAGAAGTCAGGAGGAGATACCTGAGGTTGAAAGGAGAGAGCGCAAGGTTATCACATGGAGGAAGGAAAATGAGAGGGAGTATTTGGGTGGGGCTTAGGAAAGGAGCCAAGGGAGCTACAAGAGAGGGGCCCTTCTGCTAAGCTCTGGAAAAAGCACACGGCTGGCCAGCTCTAGCACTCCTTGGAGGCCTGGGTGACCCACCCAGTGAGCAGAATGGCAACCTCAGTGACAGGTTGCATCACAGGTTGATTGTAAGCAGAGGAGCTTTGAAAAAGAAAGATGAACTAGAAAGATGAGGGTGAGAAGTCCCAGAGAAGAGGTGACCTTGCAGGGTGAACTACAGTGGGGAGAGTCTACAGTGGGATGAGAGAACTACAGTGGGATGGTGCTCTGCACCCCCCACCACCCAGGTCAGGAGATGGGGGTAGTGTGGGTGCCTGCAAGAAAAGCAGGGTCACAGAGGAGATTTAGAGGTAGGCTCTTGGGAGAATCTGGGCAGGGAGGGAATGGTGGAGCTTGAGGAAGAAAGTAAGGGAGGGAGCGTGCAAGCCTACTCTAACACCACCGATGCCCCCTCTTATGGGCAAATGAACAGGGTCCTATGGTGAGGAAGGGAGCCTGTGCATCCTTACCCCACCCCACCCTTTCCTGGGCCATAGTCCACCCTCCCCTTTAGCTCTTGGGTGCTGCCTTTGGGCTAACCCCATTGCCCGTGGAACCTAAGACTCAGTTCCCCCAGGGGACTGAGGTGGTCCAGGGTCTGTCCTGAAATCCAGTCCCAGAATTCAATCCAAAGTGACTGGGCTGTAACAACACTGACATGGTCCGCGTGGGGCAGGGAGACTACGGGAGTGACACTGCAGGAGAAAGAGAGGGCAGCTAGTGATGAATAGGGGCAGCCAGAGCCTCGTTAGAGGGGGTGCGGAGAGGGTGGCCGCTGCAGGGATGAGCCAGGGGCCTGATTTATCATCTTCAGAGCTGATCTGAGCGAGAGGGGTTAAGTAGCAAGTTAATGAAATCCGCAGATGCTGCTAAATGGGGAGAGCTGGGTGGCTAGAGGGGATGCAGAAGGGAGGCAAGGAGGCCCCTGAAGAAGGAGACTCATGTGGAAGGGGAGGAAGATAGACATAGCCCAGAGAAGGGGAAGTCCTGTCACAGTCCCTGAAATCTGGCTTTGGCCAGCCAGGGAGAAAGAGGTTAGACTGACAACAGGGAGGCAGGGAGAAGCCAGGCCCGGCCCAGGGATGTCCGCAGGGACATCAAGCTTCACATCGCCGGCCCCAATCCCAATAGGCTTCAGCAAACACTTACTGGGCGGCCCTTGAGCCCCCAAGACGAGGAGGTGGACCAGACGGGCCCTCTGCCATCTCTTCCCCCAGGCTGAGCGGTGAAACAAGTAACTACAGTTCGCCGTGATAAGTGCTGTTGAGCAACACAAAGGAGGGAGCAATTAATTCTGACAGGGGAGGCCAGGGAGGTCAGGATGACATTAAAGCAAGGCTTGAAAATAAGGATTTTACCAGGCAGAAAAGGGAACAGAAGGACTCTAGGCAGAAGGAACAGCATGAGCCGAGGCCAGGCAAAGTGCAAGGGAAGCAGAGGGAAAGAGAGCTGGCCCCCCAGAGACCAGGTCAGGGAAGGGAAGGGGCCAGGGGAAACCTGCCTACGGCCTGGTGTACTCCATCCACCAGTGGGCTCACCTGGGGGTGCTCCGTGTTGTGAGGCTGGAGCAGCCGGCCCAGGTGGTCTGGGCAGGATCCTGGCCAACAGAGCCAGTGCTATGTGCCAGCTGCATGCTGTGTCTCTAACAGGACCTCTGTTATGGGGTTGACACGAGGTTGCAATCAAACCAGCCAAGGAGCTTTGGGCACAAGGCCTGGCACACAGTAAGTGCTTACTAAATGTAAGGTATTATTTTAGTTGTTAATCTTTCCAGGCTGAAGTTAAAAACCTGGGCCAAGGGCATTGCTGCAGCTCCAAAATGCACCCAGGCAGCCAGCAGAAAAGAGGGCTGAGGAGACAGAAAGTAATCCATCACTCCAGTGATGAGGTGGGACAGGGTGCTGCTGAGACATCAGGGCCCAGAGATCCCTGAGAAGCGAGAAGACTGAAACTAGGCTATTAAAATGAACTTTGAGAACCAGAATGTCGACACCTCTGCCCAGACTCCGCAGACGCAGCTCCTGGAAGCAGAGAGGAGAGCAGTTTGCCTTCTCTTCCTTCCTCCAGCCCTCAGAGCTGTCCTGAGCAGATGCACACAGCCCTTCCTATAGGTGGCTCCCTTCTCTTGTCCTGAGCAGCAACCTTCCCCTGCAGGAGAACCTTCCCATGGGGAAGTAGCAAGGGTATAATGGCAAGGCACGTCTCCCTCCTTTTTATTCTCTATGAACTGGATATTCAGTGATTGTTGTTGGATGAAGGACCAACTCAATTAGTAAGAAATCTTGAAGCTCTTCTGCATAGCACAGCTCAAGTTTACTAGAAAAGCTCCTCAACCTCCCCTCACACACTCCTCTTTCTTCATTTTATCTCATGGCATCTGGCTTGAAGAGAATTGCTAATGGTGTGGCTATTTAAAGAAAAGGCCTTGATAAGATCCAGCAATTCTGCTTTGCGGTATTTATCCAAAGAAAACCAGAACACCAATTCCAAAAGATATATGTACTCCTATGTTAGTTGCAGCATTATTTATAATAGCTGAGATTTAGAAGCAACCTAAGTATTCATTTATAGGCAAATGGATAAAGATGTGATACATATATGAGATGGAATATTACTCCAACATTTAAAAAAAGAATGAAATCTTGCCATTTGTAGCAACATGGATAAACCAGGAGAGTATTATGCTAAGTGAAATAAGTTAGAGAAAAACAAATATTGTGTGGTTTCCACTTACACGTGAAACCTAAAAAACAAAACAGACTCATAAATACAGAGAACAAATTGGTGGTTGCCAGGAGGAGCAAGGTAGGGAAAGAAGTGAAATAGGGTTAGGGAAGGATCTTAAAGAGGATTAAGAGGTACAAACTTCCATCTATAAAATAAATGTCATGGGAATATAATGTACAACATGGGGAATATAGTCAATAATATTGTAACAACATTGTATGTTGACAGATGGTTAACTAGACTACTTTTTGTAGTGATCATAGTGTATTAAAATATTAAATCCCTATTGTACATCTGAAACTAATATAATACTATGTGTGAACTATAATTCAGTTTTTTTAATTAGGTAGAAAGAATAAAATACAGGCCTTGAAGTCACACAGTCCTGAGATTCAGACTTTGCTCTGCTACTCACCAACTCCATGCTCCTCGGGAAGTCACTTACCCTTTGTAAGTCTCAGTTTCCTCTTCCGTAAAAATAGGTATAATAATAATGATGATGATACCTACTTCATCGTTTTGATGGATTAAATTAATAATTCATATAAAGACCTTAGAATAGTGTGCGTGGCACACAGAAATAGACTCTTGATGGGGCTGAAGTCAACAAAATCAAAACAGTAAAGGACATTAAAGCAGTGGTATAGAAAACACCCTAATTCTCCCTTCACCTCCACCTTGTATTCCTTCCAAATTTCTCTAGGAGGCTGCTCTTCCCCTAGCTCTTGCAACATGGGTTTTTCTAGCCAGGTCCTATGACTTTATTCTTTAATAAAAACTGGACTTTGAGACTGACCGAGTCATAAGGCTGTGCAGGCCCGGTGACAATCCATCCTCAGATGGAAGAGGCAGATGTGAGACTGAGGACAAGCAGGACTGTAGGGCACAAGCCACCTGCTGAGCAGGTGTCCCAGACTCCTGTGTCATCTACTCCACTGATGCACCGGTGCCTCTCCCCTGCTCACACCTGTTTGCATGGAGGAATGACCAGGGGGTAGGAGGAAAAAGCCCTAACTTGGTTCTTGGTTGGGTTGACTCAGTGTGAGGGGACAAGCTGAAAATGGACAGGGGCTGCACTGAGAGACAGTGCTGAGGGACAGTGTTCCCAATGGGCAGAGCACTGGTCATCCACTTTGTGTGAAAAGAGAAGTGATTCACGGATAGAATATATCTGGACTCATGGGTGGTAGTTAATGACTGGGCTGACTGGTCAAAGGCCTAGAAGGAACAGGATTAGAAGATCACAGACAAGAAGGTCTGGGGATTGGCCAGTGACTAGACCTATGAGAATGAACACAAAGTGTGATGATTTTTGTATCACATGTTAATGCCCAGCAGAGAGTATCTTATCATAGAAGGGGCACCAAATCATCAAGTAAGTACGATGAACCAGCCCACTGCTACCTACCAGCCTCTGTCATTGGCTACCCCAACATCAGCACAATGAATGCATGAATGAAGGAGCTATGATGGCAGAGATGGAGGGAAGTCATGCATGGGCCCAAAAGCACGAGCTGCTACTTACCAAGGCTGATCTAGCTACTGCCACTACAGAATGGCCAGCCTACCAGTAACAGAGACCAATGCTAAATCCCAGGACGGTACCCTCTCCCGAAGAGATCCATCAGCCAACTGGCGGCAAGTTGACTATTTTGGGCCCTTTCTATTCTAGAAGGAGTAAAAATTCCCTTTGACAGGAATAGTCCCATTTTCCAGTTATGAGTTTGTCGTTTGTGTCTAATGGGCTTTAGGTAGCACCACCAAGGGAAGGTTAACAGGGTGTTTGATCCACTAGCATAGAATTCCATATAAAATCACCACATGAGACCAAGGGATCCACTTTACAGCACAGGAGGGGACCCACTTCACAGCATTTAAAAATACAATATACATTTTGTTTTTATCTCTTTACCCTTTTAAATTTTTTTATTTTATATTGGAGTGTAGTTTTTTAATTAATTAATTTCTGGTTGCCCTGGGTCTTCATTGCTGGGCACAGGCTTTCTCAAGTTGTGGTGAGCAGGGGCTACTCTCTCTAGTTGAAATGCACAGGCTTCTCACTGCAATGGCTTCTCTTGTGGAGCACAAGCTCTAGGCACATGGGCTTCAGCAGTTGCAGCACACGGGCTCAGTAGCTGTGGTGCACGGGCTTAGCCTCTCTGTGCTATGTGAGATCTTCCTGGACCAGGGATCCAACCTGTGTCCCCTGCATTTTGGCAGGTGAATTCTTATCCACTGTACCACCAGGGAAGCCCAACACTGGAGTTTGGTTGATTAACGATGTTGTCTCAGTTTCAGGTGTACAGCAAAGTGATTCAGTTACACATATACATGTATCTATCCCTTTCCACATTCTTTTCCCATTTAGGTTATTACAGAATATTGAGCAGAGTCCCCTGTGCTACACAATAGGTCCTTGTTGGTTATCTGTTTTAAATATAGCAGTGTGTAATGTCAACCTCACACCCTCAAGCTCTTTTTCCAGCAGAGAATGGGGAAGGGAAGAGAGAGGGGGGAGAGAGAGAGAGAGAAAGTAAGAGCACGTTGACCTCAATCAGGGATTCTGTAAGCTATTACTCAGTATCTCGCCAAGCCAGCCTTAACATATCTAGCCTGGAGGAGCCTTCTGGTCACCACCTCTGGGCATACCTGGGTCAATAAGAAGATCAAGGTGGAGATAGCTGTCTGTACATTTATGTGCGTGTAGACGTGTTTGTGATTGGAGGCTCATTCAGGGCAGAACAAAGCCTAGCCTTACACCCTCTTGAGCCCTGCTCCAGGCTGGTACAGGGCCTGGGACTGAGAGCCGATGGAAGGTGAGTTTTTTCTCTGGGACCTACTTAATCAGGAAGGGCTCCTTATGAAAGAGAAATAAGGTTTGGAGAAAGGAATACAAGTAGTCACCTTGACTCAGGTTATGTTGAGGCAGACAGATAGATGATGGGCAGGGAGAAGGAATACAGAGAGGAGGGGAGGGTGAATCAGTGCTGCAGGCTGGGTCCTCAGCAGATCACACAAGGACCAAAGAAAGCCTCTCTTTCCATGGAGCACCCTCATGGCCTGGGCTGTGGCAGGAGCCTGAGTGGCCTCCCTTTAGGACTTTCTGGGGCAATATGGCTGCTGCACCTCTTGGTTCCTTCCAGGTACCCCAACTGCTATAAAGCCTTCTGCTCCACCAGCTCTGCAAGAAGCCCCACACAGCAACGACAGCTCCTCCTTACTGTGCATGGGATCTGGTGGCTCTGAGGCCCGTTCGTCAAGGGAGAAGTTTCTGTGGTTCTCTTTGAGGACTTGGTGGTGCCTGAGGCACCACCAGGGGGCACTAGGGCTTCTAGGCACCAGGGGCCAAGGGAAAAGGACAGCCACGAAACGAGGAAGCCCCAGGTCCAGGCGCTGTGCCCTCCTGCAGCAGCCCCCTGCTGCAGGACCTCAGCGCAGGAGATCAGGGAGACTCTGCTGGCTTATCTAACGAGAAATGAGAGGACTGGGCCAAAGAGCCCTATTTCTGTCCAGCCCTACACTACCTGCCATAAAATTAAATGATCACAATGAGTACATTAATTACCTGACATGAATGCTTTAACATAACAAAATTATTAGCCATTCTAGATTTAGTGTTTGTACAGCACTTTATATTTGCAAGGGCGTTGCAATAACTTACCCTGCTGAGGGTGTATTTCAGGCCCGGAGTGACCTCCTAAAGGGTTTCCTCTGGCCAACCAGCTGTCTGGCCTCCACCACAGCTGGTCCCCTGCCCTCCTTGCCTTCACTGACTCTTCTTTTCCAGCTGCCACTTGGCATCTCCTCCTGGTAGACCCCTCATCCTTTCGTCCAGTCCCTTTTACTTTAGAGAGATAGTTTCTTCACTTGCGCCCAGGTCCCCTGCCTGATCCTGCATCAAAATGAACGGGCTCAAGCGCAGCTGCTGTGGCCACAGCTGGGGTCACCCTGTCCGGCAAGTCTCTCTTCAGGGTGGGCTGTGGCTGCCGGTACAGACACATGATAGGCTCGGCACGTAGCAGGAACTCAAAGTGTGAGGCCTGCAGGCCCCCAGCCTCTACAGGAGTTGACTGCACATCCTGTCTTTGGAGAGGGTTCCCTGCACCCACCCCACAGCCCGGGGCCCTCGGGGGGCATGGCATGAGCGGACTCACCTCTGGACAGATTCAATTCTACACAGGAAACTTCACTAGGAAAACTTGTTGCCGTTGGCTTGGGTGTGAAATCTGCTTCCTGAGCAGAGAGATCAAAAGCCGCTGTGATGGATGGCTGTGTACCCAGCTCTCCTTGCTTGCTTTCATCTCCCTTCCAGAAGGAGGAGTAAACATTAAGCTAGTGAGCACTGCAGGTGTCCTCTTGAGGAGTGGAAAGGAATATCACTGAGTGCAGACCGGACCACCAATGTAGGCGTTCATGGGATATCAGGGGTCTCAAGGAGGAGCAGAAGGTAGGGCCCTGCAGCAGCAGTTCCAGAATTTCTATGAAGGAAGTTCTCTGAGGCAGCAGCAGTTTGGCTGGAAGATCACTGGGGAGACTTACCTTGAAGCTGCATTGGTATAGCTTGTATGATACAGATCAACACTGTTTCTTAATATGCTTTCAGTCATACTTTATACAAGTTGAGAAAACATCCATTTTCTGGATGGTGTGTGTCTTAACTCACAGCGTAGTTGTTAAAAACAGAACTCTGGAGCTGGATTGCTTGGGTTCAAGTCTAGCTTCACCATTAAGCAGTTAGGTGACCTCAGGCAAGGGTTTTAGCTTCTCTTCATCTATAAAATTATTTTCTTCATCTATAAAATGTGGGTAACCATAGTATCTATCTCCCCAACTTGCTGTGAGGATTAAAGGAGTTAATCCATATGAAATCTTTAGCATATAGTAAATGTTGAAATACTTGTTCCTTGGAAGAAACGCTTGCTCCTTGGAAGAAAAGCTATGACAACCCTAGACAGAATATTGAAAAGCAGAGACGTTACTTTGCCAACAAATGTCCCTCTAGTCAAAGCTATGGTTTTTCCAATAGTCATGTATGGATGTGATAGTTGGACTACGAAGAAGGCTGAGTGCTGAAGAAATGATGCTTTTGAACTGTGGTGTTGGAGAAGACTCTTTAGAGTCCCTTGGACTGCAAGGAGATCAAACAAGTCAGTCCTCAAGGAAATCAGTCCTGAATATTCATTGGAAGGACTAATGTTGAGGCTGAAACTCCAATACTTTGGCCACCTGATGCGAAAAACTGACTCATTTGAAAAGACCCTGATGTTGGGAAAGAGTGAAGGCAGGAGGAGAAGGGGACAACAGAGGATGAGATGGTTGGATGGCATCACTGACTTGATAGACATGAGTTTGAGCAACTCTGGGAGATGGTGATGGACAGGGAAGCCTGGTGTGCTGCAGTCCATGGGGCCACAGAGAGTCGGACACAACTAAGCAACTGAACTGAACTGAAATGTTGATTAAGGGTTCAGATCAGTCACTCAGTTGTGTCCGACTCTTTGCGACCCCATGAATCGCAGCACACCAGGCCTCCCTATCCATCACCAACTCCCAGAGTTCACTGAGACTCACATCCATCGAGTCAGTGATGCCATCCAGCCATCTCATCCTCTGTCGTTCCCCTTCTCCTCCTGCCCCCAATCCCTCCCAGCATCAAGGTCTTTTCCAATGAATCAACTCTTTGCATGAGGTGGCCAAAGTACTGGAGTTTCAGCTTTAGCATCATTCCTTCCAAAGAAATCCCAGGGCTGATCTCCTTCAGAAGCTACTATTATTTATTGGGAAGAGATCTGGGAGGGCCTAGGATGCCTGTAGCACCCAAACTAAATATCAGGAAGTAAATTTCTAAGTCATTCAAAGTGAAGGGGTGGTAATGTAGAGGGAGTAGAGATTTAAGCTAGGAGTGGTATATATGATGGGGTGCTAAGGAGACTCCTGATAAAGTCCAGAGAATTTCACCTCTAAAAGGGTCATGGAAGGGAAGGGCTATACTCCAGGTGATGGGAGACCTCCAGCCGTTTGACATGCATAAAATGGCTGGGGGCTGCCTGGCACCCCCTTTAAGTGGTCTAGATGTTACACCTATGAGTAGTAGGGAGAATGTGGTATTTCCTTGCCTTTCAGATCACAGAGTTTGGAGTGCAGGTGGCAGGTGGAGGGGAACGTCTGTGCGGTGGGCAGGTGGCCCTGCACCCCTGGCCTGCCCCTGTTCTGCGCCACTCATAGGTTCATCCCCAGGTTCCTGGTCTTGACCCAAAGCGGTAACATGATGGAGAAAACATAAGCCCAGAAGGAAATTTGGCCCCTGGTTGAGTCACAGAAAGCCCCAGGCCCACTGGCTTGGGGGATCTTGGGCACTTCCCGCCACATCTCCCTCTGCAGTGAAACAGGGGGTCTGACAAGTTTCCACTAAAGCCTCCATCGTCAACAGGCCCATTTGAAATTCCGTGTCTTCTTGTTACAGTCACCAGGAAAACAAGGGAACAGAGCTCAGTTCTAGGGTTTTGCTATGACTCTTCTGGGCTCTGGAACCTTAAAACTGAGATGTCCGGGCCCAGCCCCCCTCCTCCCCAGGCTCCAGGCAGAGTAAGCTCACCCATTACAAGGTGAACAGAGAGACCCAGATACCCATGTTTCTTCCTGGAACCTCATTTTCAGGAAGACTCTGGATTGAATATAGAAAGCAAACTAGAAAACCTAGTTACTTGAGACAACCTTCTGATCACTGAGTCTTCAAAGGTCAGGAAAAAAAATGTTTGAACGATAATTTATATGTATTTTTAATATAAAGAAGAAAGAAGTTTGGGATTTGCTGATATTTGTCAAACACACTGAGACAGGCACCCTCTCTGGTAAGTCACTTGGTCACCTGTCCTATAGGGAACCTGATGTATCCTGAGGGGAGACAGGGAATTCAACAACGTGGAGTTGACTAGGGTGCTTATGACCTATTGCAGTTAACATGTGTCCAGCTAAGGGATTTGCTGATTATATTAACTAGTTTTAGTTGAACATTTTCATAGAATGGACAGATGGTTTTAAAAGATTCCTACAAAGAAAGCATGACTTTTAAATAATATCCCCAAAATGCAAGCCCAAGCAATCACTTCTATTCCTAGTAGGAGTCCTTAGTCAGATTATCAGATTAAAAACAATTACAAGCTTATCAAATTTGACAAGAAATCATCAAAAACTTTAAAAAACTATTTAGAAAAGTAGAAGAGTTTGTGAAATATGGGTTTACACAATCATTACAAAATTTCCACTATTGTACCTTGATATATTAGCAAAGAATAGTAATTTAGAAATAAATATCTTGAGGGGGTGTGTGCTTTTTTCCTAGTAAGTATGCATGGTTAAGAAATCTGGAGATCACTATTTTAGCTTGTCTGTGGCTCAGGTTTTGTCAAAAATAATTATTGTTTTTCGAATAGTAATAAAACTTCATTTCTCTTAATTTGTGGTATGTTATCTAGTGTCTGACTATCATTTCCTATCTATGAAACCTTGTACAAGTATCTCAAAATTTTCTGACCTTTGCTTTGCTTACCTATAAATCATTATAAGGTTGTTTTAGGGATTATATTAAAATGTTTAAATGTCACTCACATTGTGAGTGTGAAAGTTGCTCAGTCGTGTCCGACTCTTTGCGACCTGATGGACTGTAGCCTGCCAGGCTCCTCTGTACATGGAATTCTCCAGGCAAGAATACTGGAGTGGGTAGTCGTTCCCTTCTCCAGGGGATCTTCCCAACCCAGGGATTGAACCTAGGTCTCCCGCATTGCAGGTGATTCTTTACCGTCTGAGCTACCAGGAAGCCAGCCCTTGGTAAATAGTTGGCATCAGTACAAAGAAAGAGATTGCTAAGCCAAATTAAGAGGATTAACAAATTAATAGGATAAACAATATTTTAGCATGACACTTTTAAAAAACTTATTTTATGGAAGTATAGTTGATTTTCAGTGTTGTATTACTTTCTGCTATATAGCAAAGTGATTCATTTATACATATTTTTCATATTGTCTTTCATACTCTTTTCCCTTATGGTTTATCTCAGGATACTGAATGTAGTTCCCCGTGCTATACAGTAGGACCTTGTGTTTCCATTCTATATATAATGGCTTGCATCTGCTAAACCCAAACTCCAATCCCTCCGTGCCCCTCCTCCCTCTCCCCCTTGCAACCACAAGTCTATTCTGTATGTCTGTGAGCCTGTTTCCGTTTCATAGATAAGTTCGCTTGTGTCATATTTTAGATTCCACATGTAAGTGATATCATATGCTATTTGTCTAATTTGCCAAAGACTCTGGGGTCCAGAATTTGGAGCTGGGCTGCCTGGATTACTGCAACAGCTCTCTGACTAGTCTCCCTGTCTTCAGTGTTCCCCACTGTTCCCTAACTTCAGCTTCCCTTTTCATGTGACCAACAAACCAGTCCTCCTTTTCACTTTCATCACTTATTTCCATGCCTAAATACCTTCCATGACTCTCTTGTCCTAGACAATTATCTGCCTGTCCTGTACTATCTTGTATTGTTCAATGACTTTTCTTTGTTAGACTTCTCTTCCCAGATAAAACTCTTCTAGTTAGCACTTAAAACTTACAAATAAGGAAAATCAAGTTGCCCTTAAGAGACTTTAACTTAATCAGCAGGTGATGAAAGGAACCCAAGTTCTCCTAGGCCCCTGGGAACAGTTACTTGATTTCTAATCAGTGGTATTAACACATCTAAAGAAAGGAAGCTTCAGTATGGTCTGCAATATAGGAAAGAGAGGAAAGGCAGAGGAATAAATTTTGGCTAAATGCATCCAGCAAAGTCCATGGGAGAAAGTTATTGGACACAGGGGAACCTGAACACTTCAGTCGTTAGTCTTCAGTGCTGCTACTTCCTCTACCCAGGAGAGGTCCTGCTCCACTGTCCCTTCTACTTCCCTAGGTAAGATACCCATCGTTTTTCTCATTTGTGACCTCCTGGGTGAAAATTCCGCTCTTTTAATTATAGTCAACCCTTGAACAATGCAGTGGTCATGGGTACTGACCCTTCACGCAGCTGAAAATCTGTGCACAACTTATAAATGGCCCTCCAACTACAAGTTTCTTCCATATTTGAGAATTCACACCCACAGATTCAACCAACTATGGATTGTGTAGTGTTTTCTATTGAAAAAAAATCAGCAAGTAAGTGGACCCATGAAGTTCAAAGCCATGTTGTTCAAGGGTCAACTGTACTAATTCTGGGAATACCATCAGCACATCAGTTTACTAATTCTGCTTCCTAAGTACCTCCAGAGAAAGATGGAAAATTACATCTCCATTGTTTATGTGAGTATGATAATCAAAGTTTGGTAATCTTAGTTTACGTAAAGCTGATAATTAAATAAGGATAGAAGTGAAAAAGATGAAACTTACAGACCATGAGAAAATAGTGCAGAACGTTTTTTAAAATCTTGCAGTTGATATATTCCTTCTAAGTAAGACATAACATGTAGATACTATAAAGCAAACATTTAACTAAGGAAGAAAATTCAAGTTCTATACAAAGAAAAACACTGTAATTCGAAAGATGTTATGGACTGGGATTACGTATTTGCAATATACAGGATACATAAAGGATGAAGATCCACAATATATGAACAGAACTTAATAATGAATAAGGAAAAGGCAACCCAATAGAAAAATGATCAAAGATATGAATTAGGAAAGTCACAGAAAATACATCCAATATTAATATGTCTCACAGGCAGTTGAAAATGATTCAAGTTCTCTTTTAACTAAGGAAATGCAATTTAAGAAGCAGTGATATTTCCCTTCCATAAGATTGATATATAATTTTTGAAAGATATATGAGAGGGGTGTAGCACTGGTATTTAATTGAAAATTTGATAGTGTCTTTAACACAAGGGTGTGGGGAAACAGGTATTCTCAAAATACTGCTAGTAGGATATCCATTGGTACAGCTACTTTTGGAGGATCATTTGGAAGTATCTATTAAAATGTCTCTCTTGTGGCCAGCTTCCCTGGTGGCTCAGATGGTAAAGCGTCTGCCTGCAATGTGGGAGACCCAGGTTCAATCCCTGAGTTGGGAAGATCCCCTGGAGAAGGAAATGGCAACCCACTCTAGTATTCTTGCCTGGAAAATCCCATGGACAGAGGAGCCTGGCAGGCCACAGTCCATGGGGTGGCAAAGAGTCAGACATGACTGAGCGACTTCACTTTCTTTAAAAATGTTTAAAAGAGCTACAACAATAAAATGTTACTTTTTATTAATATTATACTTGAAAGACAACTTGGCTAAGAATGGGTTGCATTTTTTCCCGCCATCAGAACCTAAAGTCCATGGCTCTATTGTTTTTGTGATGTTGTGTGTTCCTTTAGTTCTTTTATTCCAGCATTTTCATTCATCTCTTGATGGGTTTGATTTCATCTTAAGTTTTTGTTTTGTTTTTTGTTTTCAGGAAGGGATCATATGTTCTTTATTCCGTAAGTTCTTGCTTGTTTAAAAATGTCGGTCTTCGGCTTGTTTACTTAAATGATAAGTTGACCAGATGTGATTTTCTTGGGCTCACTTTATTTCCCTAGAAACCTTGCAGCCATTGAATCTGGTGGAAAAGTCTGAGATCTCTTTTAAGTGACCTGTTTTTTCTGCCTGAATGACTGAGGAATTCCTTCTTCCTCCTTAAAGCTGAACGATTTAATCAAGATCTATCTTGGTTTTAGTTGTTTGTAACTGGTTTTTCTTGGAACACAGTGTGTCCTTTTACTGAGTAGATTCAGTTCTGCATAGGTCATATCAGGAGAAATGTCTTCTGTTATACATTAAAACAGATATCTTTTTAATTTGCTACATTCTCTGAGAACATCAATTTTCCATAAGCTGTATCATCTTTATGTGTCTCTCATATTTTTAAAAATCATATCTCAATTTTTTTTTATAAAATTGACTTTTTCCCTCTGATTCACCAATATTAAACCAAGAATCATGTTGTTTCTTCTTCTTTCACCTAATTTATAAGTTCTGCAATAGTGTTCATTGAGTCTCTAATTTTCTCTGCTCTATAATACCTCTTTTCATCTCATTCTGTTACTTTATCATGTTACCTTTGCATTCTTTTACTTATTCTATGCTTTTAGAAATTTCTTTTGTAGCATGAACCAGTCATGGTCAATTTTCTTTTCCTCTGGTTATATTTTCTCAATAGTGCATTCTTTGCTTTTTGCATGCCATATTCCTTTCTTTCTTTTTCTTTTTTATTTGCCATATTATAATTACACATTTACCATGCTGTTATTATGGAGGAATTCCTTATATATATATATATATATATATATATATACACACAAACATTGTATACTTGAAACATCAACTATTGTACATCAACTATTACCTCATTAAAAATAATATCTTCTTAAAAAGAAAATAGTCATCATAACAGCTAAGCATCCCTCACCCTCCCTGTATGTTCTCAGGCTTCAGATATGTAGGTAGGCTTCCCCAATCCTCCCTAAACTGTAGCTCTTAGGGAAAAACAAATATCAATTCTAGTGTCACCTCCTCAGAAAGGTTTCCTCTGATGACTCTCTAAGAGTCCCCACACTCTAGTTACTCTCTAAAAGCACCTAGTTTTATGTCTTCAAAGTGCCCATCACTATTTGAGATAGACTGCAGTGACCAGGCAGGGTGAAGGTGGCAGGGTTCTTACAAAGAGGTGAAGAAGCAGTGGACTTCTAGTGCCACTTAGGAGTTTCCTCCTCTCCTGACACTACACAGGTGTGAGAATATGAGCAGTCATTACTGGGAAGAGTTGCAGGGAAAGTAGTGAAAAGAGAGCCAGGTTTAGATAAGACAAGAAGCAGAAAGAACATTCAGAGAAGTGACTGAAGGCATAGAGGACTTGGAATTTCCAGAGGGTGAAAGGAAAGCTTTAGCATGGAAAGGAAGGGGATTTGATTAGGCTGAAGAAAGTGTAGCACATTTTAGGCATGACACTCCATAGAGGACAAATTTAGGAGGGCAGCAGATACTTCTACTTCAGTCTTTGATCTATGAAAATAGGAACAAAGCTTGGCAGGTTTGGTCATAACTGACCCATGGAAAACAGTGGACACGGGGCTTAATAAAAGTTGACTGTGGTCTGGAAGGTTCTGCTAGTACTTGTTTTCTTGTAGACATATGATTAGTCACAGCAGATGCAGCAGAGGTGAGCAGTGGGAGCAAAGAAGCTTGAAGTTCAAGGCTCTTTGAAGGGAGTGGTGAAAAGTGGACCTAAGGAGATGAAACTCTTAGGCTTAGTATCCACTGCTGTCCTATTTAATCAGGGGTTGGAGGTTTTGGTGCTTGTGGCTTGGGGTGGGGTATATGGAGGGGAGGGACTTGGTAGTGGCCCAGGAATCTAGCCTAGATTTCCATGTGCAGATAAGGTTTAGAACTTCTATTATAGCACAATCTTTATTTTCGTTCTCCACATATAGAAATTATACCTAAACTATTATTTTAAAATATTTACACTTTCAGGCTCAAATTTTAAATGATTTGGGCCATTTTCCCCAATTTCTTTATTTTAGCTTATTATATATTTGCTTAATTTTTTAATTAAAAATTTTTTTTAAATTTTCAACTTTCAAAGAACAAAGATCATGGCATTGGGTCCCATCACTTCATGGCAAATCAATGGGGAAACAATGGAAACAGTAACAGACTTTATTTTCTTGGGCTCCAAAATCATTGCAGATGGTGACTGCAGCCATGAAATTAAAACATGCTTGCTCCTTGGAATAAAAGCTATGACCAACCTGTTGCTACTGCTGCTGCTAAGTCGCTTCAGTCATGTCCGACTCCTAGCGACCCCATGGACTGCAGCCTACCAGGCTCCTCAGTCCATGGGATTTTCCAGACAAGAGTACTGGAGTGGATTGCCATTGCCTTCTCCATGACCAACCTAGACAGCATATTAAAAAGAGACATTATTTTGGCAACAAAGGTCCATCTAGTCTAGTCAAAGCTATGGTTTTTCAAGTAGTCACGTATGGATGTGAGAGTTGGACTATAAAGAAAGCTGAGCACCAAAGAATCAATGCTTTTGAACTGTGGTGTTGGAGAAGACTCTTGAGAGTCCCTTGGACTGCAAGGAGATCCAACCAGTCCATCCTAAAGGAGGTCAGTCCTAGGTGTTCATTGGAAGGACTGATGTTGAAGCTCCAATACTTTAGCCACCTGATGCAAAGAACTGACTCATTGGAAAAGACCCTGATGCTGGGAAAGATTGAAGGCAGGAGGAGAAGGGGATGGCAGAGGATGAGACGATTGGATGGCATCACTGAATTGATGGACATGAGTTTGAGCAAGCTCTGGGAGTTGGTGATGGACAGGGAAGTCTGGCACGCTGCAGTCCATGGGATCGCAAAGTATTGGACACGACTGAGTGACTGAACAGGTTTTTTAAAAATCTGATTAATTTTTAACTTAAAAATTGGGAGTTTAAATTAAAATTTCCGATACAAGAGAAGTCATAGAGTTTAGAAGTCTTAACAAAACTTAAAGTTGTCACATTTAAGGGGGGAAGTATGAAACTTAATTTTTAATTTGTTCTTTCTTACAACACCTTATAGAATCAATAGGAAATACATTAGCAGAACTAGGCTAGAATTATACACAGTGAGGTTCCTTGTGACTTCTTGCTCCACTGAACTTCTGGGATCCTTTTGAATCCAATACTTGGAGCTTTTTATGGGTATATTCCATTATTTTCTCACTGTGGAAGCTCTTTATTTTTAACCCACATACAATCATTCCTAAGATTCGTACTTTCCACATTGTGGAAAACAGTTTTGATATCGGGATGGAAATTATCTCTTATTACATGAACTGTAGTACTTCCTAGCACATCCCTATACAACCTAAGTCCTGACACATAGCAAGCACTGAACAAATGTTTGTCTGTTGTTTGACTAATATGTAATTTAAGAAGGGGTCATTTAATTCTAATTACTTCTTCAATCAAACTTTAACTAGACCTCTGGCATTCCTTCAGTCTCTTAAGGTCCCTAAGTCTTTATTCAATGAAATATTAGATTGTTTAAAAAAAATAGAAGGAAGAAATGATGAAAGTGTAATTAGTTAACTGCTTTTATGACTTTTAAATGGACTTAATACTTGGTAGGTGTTCCATAATAATACCTACCTTACTTCTGTGTAAAATTTGTCACCAAAACCCCCCTATAATACAGGTAGGGAAAAAAGAGTAATAAAATACATGATTTGCTGAAGTTCCATGACTAGTCAGTGTCTTGCTTTCCTGGTTCACTGTATTTGTTCTTTTCACTAGTCTGTGTTGTCCTATGGAAAAGCAGATGGACCGAAAGCATTCTTAAATGAAACTCATTTTTGCAAAGGGCTTCTTAAATCTGATTGCCATGAAGTGAAATTCAAACTGCACATGTGCTGTTGCCTTCATCTCTTTCCAGTCTTCAAAAGAAAGCGTGGGAGAAGATACTGCAGAGCTAAGGCATAATTGCTTATTAGGCATCATTCAATGAGGGAGGCAGTAAAAAGCCAAACTACTATTATTGCATAGTAAAGAGTGCCTTATTTAGCTCTTGGGAATGCTTGAAGGATATTTAATGCTAAAATACAATTTTCACTCACTTTGAAGAAATTATCACAAGCGTCAACTCCTTTTCCAACTTAGCACCTTTAAGTCATTCTCATGAAATGTTTATATTCATTTGTCTTGCATGGCTCTTCTGCACACTCCTCCATCGTGTTCCTCCACTGCTTAGCTTCTGTTTGACTTTTGCAATAGTTTTCACTTCTACACCCGCATTTCCAGGCTCTCCTTAGGTTATCCCTTTCTTGGTCACGTGTTCATTGCAATGATATATTATTTGACATCCATTTTAACTAAGATTAACTTCCATTTGCCGCAACCCACTCCAGTGTTCTTGCCTGGAGAATCCCAGGGACAGAGGAGCCTAGTGGGCTGCTGTGTATGGGGTTGCACAGAGTCGGACACAACTGAAGCGACTTAGCAGCAGCAGCAACAGCCCCTGAATATTTGATTTTTCTTTACTTGAGAGCTTGTTTTGAAGCCAGAAGTGTCCCAATATGGAAGGGTCTATTTTCCAATTTTACTGAAGTTACTTCTTGGATTTAATTCCCTCTTGGGAAAAACAGAGTGCCTTTCAATGAAGATCACTACTCCAGAAAATAATGGGCACTGATTCAACAGGTTACAGCAAAGGATCCTGGTAGTAGTGGTTGGCCTGCACTATGGTCAGTCTATCATTAGATCAGATCAGATCAGATCAGTCGCTCAGTTGTGTCCAACTCTTTGTGACCCCATGAATTGCAGCACGCCAGGCCTCCCTGTCCATCACCAACTCCCAGAGTTCACTGAGACTCACCTCCATCGAGTCAGTGATCCCATCCAGCCATCTCATCCTCTGTTGCCCCCTTCTCCTCCTGCCCCCAATCCCTCCCAGCATCAGAGTCTTTTCCAATGAGTCAACTCTTCACATGAGGTGGCCAAAGTACTGGAGTTTCAGCTTTAGCATCATTCCTTCCAAAGAAATCCCAGGGCTGATCTCCTTCAGAATGGACTGGTTGGATCTCCTTGCAGTCCAAGGGACTCTCGAGAGTCTACTCCAACACCACAGTTCAAAAGCATCAATTCTTCGGCGCTCAGCCTTCTTCACAGTCCAACTCTCACATCCATATACGACCAGGAAAAACCATAGCCTTGACTAGACGAATCTTTGTTGGCAAAGTAATGTCTCTGCTTTTGAATATGCTATCTAGGTTGGTCATAACTTTCCTTCCAAGGAGTAAGCGTCTTTTAATTTCATGGCTGCAGTCACCATCTGCAGTGATTTTAGAGCCCAGAAGTGATGCCTTATTTCTCCCTTTCTACCCAAACTGCTTGCAAGTTATCAGAGAAGGCACCTCCAGTGACTTTCAGATAGTTCTGCCTTTGACTTGTTTTTTCCAATTATTTGTTTATACTTTGTTATTTTTCCTTTATAGCTATGTTTTCCTTTTTAGCTATGTTTTAGCTAAATTTTGAGCAGGTTACTTAATCTGAGCATCAATTATTTTAACTGCAAAATATAGACGAAAATACCTATTTATAGGGGGTTTTGTAAGAGTTAAGTGACAGCACTTATTTAAGAGCAGCTAGCTATTTCATTTCAGAGTTAGCTCATCAAAAATGTCCCTCAGGTCAGTACATTTCTTCACTACTTGCGACTTGAAATCACTCTAATCCCTTGCCATGCTCTTGTCCTAAATATTCCTCTCCTGAACTCATTCAACTTTTCCAAATTCACATGGTCTTCTAGTAGACTGACCATATAATTTATTTGGACACTTTTGAGAGTATAAGGGGGAGGGAGCCATCAATTTTATGCTAGGACAACAGGTGTCAACTGGGACTGTCCTAAACAAATTCGAAGGTAACCGACATATTAGCCCCCTTCTGGCTATAGCAGACTGCTTCCTACCCTGGGAAATATCTTCATGGTTGCCCTTTCAAGTCTCAGTTGCTTCACTGACCTTCCTACTCGGTAAATTTTTCCCTCTGTCACCCCTGCTATCAATACCTATGTTAACAACTGCATATGTTTATTTAAAAACCACCCTCCATTACCAACTTCTCCATTTCTACTGAAGACTAGACCACAGTTCAGAGTTTGTCTTTGGCTTTCCATATTCCTTCATATCCATCCAGCTGGCAGAGTTTGTCAAATTCAATTCTATAAACACTTAATGAGCATTTACTTTGTTCCAGAGACTAAGTGAAGGACTAAGGATAAAAAAAAAAAAATAAGACACAATCCCAATGTACAAGAAGCTTACATTAAATAATAAACATGTAAGTAAGGAATTGCAATTTAGTATCTGAGGTCCAAAAATAGTAGTGTAAAGTGAAGTGATTTACTTCTGTAAAGTGATGATGTCAACATGGAAGTTACCAACTCTGCTTGGGGGCTTCAAAAAAGTATTTACAGAAATAAAGATGAAGTTGGCCTGTGGCTTATTATATGAATGAATTAATATTTTATTAACTATGATTTGCTAGATTAAGTGCTATGCTATGCACTGCCCTTCAAAATCTTCAAATTACTGGACAACTGCGCTCCTTTCCCATGCTAGTAAGGTTATGTTCGTGCTTTTTTTGTGCTTAGTCACTCAGTTGTGTCCTACTCTTTGCTACCCCATGGGCTGTAACCCAGCATGCTCCTCTGTCCATGGGATTTTCCAGGCAAGGATACTAGAGTGGGTTGCCATTTTCCTTCTGCAGGGGATCTTCCTGATCCAGGAATCGAACCAGGGTCTCCTGCACTGCAGGTGGATTCTTTACAAGTTGAGCTACCAAGGAAGCCCCAAGGGTATGTTCAAAATCCTTCAAACAAAGTTTCAGCAGTACGTGTCCCAAGAACTTCCAGATTTACAAGCTGGGTTTAGAAAAGGCAGAGGAACCAGAGATCAAATTGCCAACATTTGGTGGATCATAGAGAAAGCAAGGGAATTCCAGAGAAATTTTTGCTTCATTGACTACTCGAAAGACTTTGACTGTATGATTCACAACAGACTGTGGAAAATTCTTAAAAAGATAGGAATTTCACCTTACCTGTCTCCTGAGAAACCTGTATGCGGGTCAAGAAGCAACAGTTAAAACCTTACATGGAACAACTGACTGGTTCAAAATTGGTAAAAGACTTCGACAAGGCTGTATATTGTCACCCTGTTTATTTAACTTATATCCACAGTACATCATGTGAAATGCCAAGCTGGATGAGTCACAAGCTGGAATCAAGATTGCTGGGAGAAATATCAACAACCTCAGATATGCAGATGATACCACTCTGAAGGTAGGAAGTGAAGGGGAACTGAAGAGCCTCTTGATGAGGATGAAAGAAGAGAGAGAAAAAGCTGGCTTAAAACTCAATATTCAAAAAGCTAAGATCATGGTATCTGGTCCCATCACCTCGTGTCGAATAGAAGGGCAAAAAGTAGAAGCAGTGACAGATTTTCCTTTCTTGGGCTCCAAAATCACTGTGGACGGTGACTGCAGCCATGAAATTAAAAGAGGCTTGCTCTTTGGAAGAAAAGCTGTGACCATCCTAGACAGGGTATTAAGAAGCAAAGACATCACTTTGCCGACTAAGGTCTGTATAGTCAAAGGCTATGGTTTTTCCAGTAGTCATATGAGAGTTGGACCATAAAGAAAGCTGATCAATGAACAATTGATGCTTTTGAATTGTGGTGCTGGAGAAGACTCTTGAGAAGCTCCAATACTTTGGCCACCTGATGGAAAGAGTGAACTCACTGGAAAAGACCCTGATGGTGGGAAAGATTGACAGCAGAAGGAGAAGAGGGTGACAGAGGATGAGACGGTTAGATAGCATCACCAACTCAATGGACATGAACTTGAACAAACTCTGGGAGACAGTGAAGCACAGGGAAGCCTGGTGTGCTACAGTCCATAGGGTCATAAAGAGTCAGACACGACTTAGCAACTGAACAACAACCAATGCTATGTACATGGAATACACTGATAAACGTGAAAGGTATGTCACTTGTCCTCTTGAAGCTTATAGGTTTGTTTATTAGGGAAGACAGAGAGTATAAGAGTGAGGAGTATTAGAAAAGGGGGGCATCATGTGAATACATAAAAGGAGAACTAACCAACTGTGCAACTAAGTCCAGAACAGTTAAGCTGAAATAAGTAAAGATGAAAAGAAGTTAGGTGAAAGGCACAGATTAATAGGAGTGAGAAAGAGACCAAGATTTTGAGGTGGAGAGAATATGATGAATTAAAACACTGAGAAGAGATCAATATGATGAGGAGTGGGGGAAACGGACATGGCATGAAATTGGAAATGCAGGCAAGAGTCAGAACTTACAAGACTTTGCAGACCCTATTAAGGACTGTGAACTTTACCCTAGGTCAATGGGCAGCCATAATTCAAGCATTGAAAGTGATGTAAACAGATTCACTCCTTCTAGAAGGAGGCTGTTGCAGCAGCTTAGAGATGATGGTAGTAGAAATGGAGAAAAGGATGATTTTTAGAAATATCTAGAAGGTATAATGACCAAGTCAGTGATCGATTTGTTATGAAAGGTGAAGAAGAAATGATCGAGGATGGTTCCCGAAACAGCTGGCAGTGTTATTGACTGAGTTAAGGAACATCAGAGAAGGACCAGGTTTGGGAATGAAGATAATGAGTCCAGGTTTAGATATGCTGAGTTTGAGGTACCAGCGAAATATTCAGGTGGAGAGCTCAGTTGGATCTGTTTGTCTGGAGCTACTGATGTGGCAGTTTTAGGTGTATCAGTGGTGATACAGCCGGGGAGGTGGATGCATTTACGTTAGGAAACATTCAGTGTGCGAAGAGACATTAGAACAGAATATGTAAAACATTTAATGGTTGCATAAAAGAAAATCTATCAAAAATGGTTAAGAGGGAGCAGCTAGAGAAGAAAGAAGAAAATCCCAAATATGTGATGTGACAAAAGCCAAAGAAAGAAAGCATTTAAAAGAAGGAATCGTGAAAAATGAAACTGGAAGATCTTACTGAGGACAGTTTTCGAGAAATGGCAGGCACAAAATCCAGATTAGTGGGTCTAGGAGTGAGTGGGAGGTGAGAAAATAGAGGCAGCGTATATAGGTAGCACTTGCCGTAAGTTTGGGAAGGAGAGAGGAGACAATACAGTGAGAGCTGAAGAGACATGTAGATGAAGAACTAAGGGGGTCTTTCGTGTCCTATGAGAGCTACTTGAATACATTTAAATACTGAATGGAAAAGAACCACTAAAGAGGAAGATTGGAAAGAGACAAACCAATGCAAAGGTTCCCAAAGCAGGGAGGGAGGAGGGTTCAGGATGGGGAACACGTGTATACCTGTGGCGGACTCATGTTGATATATAGCAAAACCAATACAATATTGTAAAGTTAAAAAAAAAAAAAGGTTCCCAAAGGTAGCCAGGGCTCCAAAGCACAGGTGAGGGTCCAGCCTTTAAAGGCGGGGGTGGGGGGGCTCTTGTCCTTCCCACTCTCTCTGCAATAGGAGAGAACAAAGAGAGAGAGGTTCAGGTGCAAGTAGGAGGTGGGAAGTGAAGTTGTTTCCACTTGCTGGCTTTTCATATTTCAAAAACAGGTGCTCAATAAATATTTATTAAATCAATGACTGAATAAATGCAAGTAACAGGAATCTGAAATCTGCAAAGTTCCTTGCTTTCCACCAGAAGCATTCTATTGTTTAGAAAAGTTTGGAGATGACTGTAGAGGTGAGAAGGATTCAGAGTACTTTTCAGTAAGAATAGCTTTGGGAAGAGTACTTTTAGGAAGGGATGTCTCAAAATCAACAATAAGGATACTAAAGTCTTACTCCAAATGGAAACCAGCAGGGGAAATGCTCTGTTGGACAGAGTGAAAGCAAAAGAGCAGGCGACCTGTTCTCTACAGGTTTGTTTTCTTTTACTTTTTTTCAGTTAAAGCAATCTTTTTCAATCCCTAGAAGTTTCAGACTACAAACTTCGGCTTTGAGGGGAGAGCAAGGATCTATCAGGCACTGAGCACTCGTTTGCTACAAATGGTGAAGAGTAACTCCCCACACGGGAGAGTAATCCACAGTGGTAGCTGCTGCTGCTGCTAAGTCACTGCAGTCGTGTCCGACTCTGTGTGACCCCATAGACGGCAGCCCACCAGGCTCCCCCGTCCCTGGGATTCTCCAGGCAAGAACACTGGAGTGGGTTGCCATTTCCTTCTCCAATGCATGAAAATGAAAAGTGAAAGTGAAGTCGCTCAGTCGTGTCCGACTCTTCGTGACCCCATGGACTGCAGCCAACCAGGCTCCTCTGTCCATGGGATTTTGAAACAGGATCAAACTCAGACTTTGTCTTCACTCATTTTTAACTGTGGTGTTCTACTTCCACCTCAGATTTTAATAACTCTTACCATTGCAAACAGTCTTTAAGGTGCCATCATGAGTAAATTGTTTCTTGACAAAAAATGCCATGGGCGTTATTTTTGTGATATTTTGCACTCTTCAATATTCAAATCCTAACTACTTTAAGCCCTACTTAAATCCCACCTTCTCCCAAAACACTTCAGGACACCTGAAATCCTGATGGTCTCTCTGGCCTTTAAAATCCTATGACAGTCCACCTGTGTTACTCATTCGATAAATTTTATCAGCATACAATTGAGTTGGATATTATTTAACTTTTCTTTGATTATGACTTGGGCTTCCCTTGCGGCTCAGCTGGTAAAGAATCTGCCAACAATGAAGGAGACCTGGGTTCAATCCCTGGGTTGGGAAGATCCCCTGAAGAAGGGAAAGGCTACCCACTCCTGTATTTTGGCCTGGAGAATTCCATGGGTTGTACAATCCATGGGGTCGCAAAGAGCTGGACACTACTCAGTGACTTTCACTTGATTATGGCTTAACATCACAAATCCATAAGCTTCTCAGAGGATAGAAAGTGCATCTTATGTCTCTTTTTTTGGACATCTTTTAAAACTTTGTCCTAATGCCTTATCCATAGTATGCTGCCAGTAAATATTTGTTGATTGATTGCTGGGTCAGTCTCATCATCAGTGTTGGTTGAACATCTCTGAGAGCTGTCTGCAACCACTTCAGAAAGTTTCCTGTTGATATCATTCTGAGAAATGAAGGAGTTTTTATTTCTGCTGTGGGTTTATTTTTTTCCTTTCTGGTTATAAAGCTGGGAATCTCAAAAAGACTGTTGGTTTGTATGTGTGTGCAGGGGGGTTCCTTTTGAAAGGGAGTGTGGAAAAAAAAAAGCAGACTTTTTATTTTGTAAGGGTTTTTTGAAGCTTACAAGTTCTCATAAAAAAGTCCAAATTGGTTGAACTTGAAGTTCCCCTCCTCCTTTCTCCTCCTGCAGAGTCTTTTTCTAAACCTACTTCCCTTAAAATGACTTTTATTGATTTTCACTCATTGAGAGTTATTCTTCAGAATGAGGATGGAGGGGTCAGAGAGAGAAATTTACCCTGTGCTACCTGTGGAATAGGTGTACCTCCGTATCTAGTCTTGCTTTATTTGCTCTGTTTCCTGGATCCAGAAACCTGCACGCTGGGGATCATTAGGTCCTCTGTGTCTTGGTCGGAACTTGAGTACAGTATACTAATAGATCAATTTATGTGTTCATTCATTCAGCAAACATTTATTGAGCAGGCATGTCCTAGGCATTGGAGGTACTAAGATGAATAAGACGTAATCGCTGCCCTCAGTGACCTCCAGATGTACACGGAGGCACCAGCGTGATGGGGGTTGGGGTCAGAGAAGGCTTCCTAAACTCTATATCCTCTGTTTGGCAATCCTAAAAGAAGGAAGAAATCAGGCTTGTAAAATAAATATAAACATTTAATCAAGTTAGCCAATTAGAAAGACATTTCTTAAGACAGTCTTTTACCAGTATGTCTTGTTTCTTTTGCAATTTCTCCCTAATTTCTTTGCTTTCCAGGTGGCGCTCGTGCTGAAGAACCTGCCTGCCAATGCAGGAGACATAAGAGACATGGGTTGGATCCCTGGGTAGGGAAGATACCCTGGAGGAGGGCACAGGCAACCCACTCTGGTATTCTTGCCTGGAGAATCCCCATGGACAGAGGAGCCTGGCAGGCTACAGTCCATAGCGTTGCAAAGAGTCAGACATGACAGAGTGACTTGGCACACATTGTCTACGTTTAAAATTGCCTCCAACCTTATTTTTCTAAACCCTGATCTGATCCTGTCATCCCCGTCTTGAGAATTTGTAATGGCTACTCATTCATTCATTCTGCATATTCATCCATCACCTACTGTGCTGTGTCAGGCAAATAATAAGTGTTTGGGATGCAGTGTTTGTGAGCAACTGGTTCCTCCCTTCAAGAAGCTTATGGTCTAGATCCAGAGACAGACAAGTAAGCAGACACTATTGGTACAGTCTCATATTAGCATTGACAGAGTAGGCACAAGATTCTGTGGGAGTATAGAGCACCTAATCCTGTCCCTCTTTCCAAAGTCTTGTCCTCAGATCTAAATCAATGCAGCCCAACAGATACCAGTATCTATTGTGCTAAGTACTATGCAAAACAACTGCTTTTAAGCAGATCAAAGTCTAGTGGAGGAGCCTGAGAATTTAATCAATAATTCCAGCACAATGTGGTAAGTGGATAGATAAATGCATTGGATGCTAGGTTAACAGCGGTTGAAGAGGAGAGAGGACTGGTAGACAAGCTTCCTGGAAGAGACCGTGCCTAAGCCGAGTCTTGAAATACAAATAGGGGTTAGCTAGACTCTGGAGCATCCAGTTCCTTAGTGTGACAAACAAAACCCTTCACAACCTGTTGCTGCACATTTCCAGTGCACCCTATGTCTTATACACCTTTGTTTTTCAAGTTAGGAACAAGAATCCCTAGGGGATCATTTAGTGTTATACATCGGATACAAGGAAGTACTGGGTAAATGCGGTGTATCTTTACAGGGCATCAGTATTACCAGATGATAAATAATTTAAAGTATTGTTGTGTATGAAAGCACAATATATTTGTGAACTTGAAGGCAAAATTTCCATTGATTTTTTAAAAGATAAAACAAGATACGTAAATTTCCAGTCATTTCAAGCTTGTCCTCAGACACTACCTCTTTCTTGTGGAAAATTTGAAATGCAGTATCTTAAAGTGCCAAGAACAGGTCTCTGAGGCTTAGCATATGCTATTCCCTCATCCTGAGTGCTGTTCTTAGTTTCTCCCTAGGTAAACCACTCAAATGGCAGAAAGTGAAGAGGAAATAAAAAGCGTCTTGATGATGATGAAAGACGAGAGTGGAAAAGCTGGCTTAAAACTCAACATTGGAAAAACTAAGATCATGGCATCCAGTCCCATCTGCTGCTTCTGCTACTGCTAAGTCGCTTCAGTCGTGTCCGACTCTGTGTGACCCCATAGATGGCAGCCCACCAGGCTCCCCTGTCCCTGGGATTCTCCAGGCAAGAACACTGGAGTGGGTTACCATTTCCTTCTCCAATGCATGAAAGTGAAAACTGAAAGTGAAGTCGCTCAGTTGTGTCCGGCTCTTAGTGACCCCATGGACTGCAGCTTACCAGGCTCGTCCGTCCATGGGATTTTCCAGGCAAGAGTACTGGAGTGGGTTGCTATTGACTTCTCCAATCCAGTCCCATCACTTCATGGCAAATAGATGAGGGAAAAGTGCAAACAGCAGCAGATTTTATTTTCTTGGTCTCTAAAATCACTGTGCATGGTGACTGCAGCCAAGAAATTGAGACATTTACTTCTTGGGAAGAAAGCTATAACAAATCTAGACAGCATATTAAAAAGCAGAGACATCACTTTGCCAACAAAGGTCCATGTGTTCAAAGCTATGGTTTTCCCAGTAGTCATATATAAATGTCAGGTTGGACCATAAAGAAGGCTGAGGGCTGAAGAACTAATGCTTTTGACTTGTGGTGCTGGAGAAGACTCTTGAGATTCTCTTGAACAGCAAGATCAAAGTAGGCAGTCCTTAAGGAAATCAACCCTGAATATTCATTGGAAGGACTAGGCTGAAGCTGAAGTTCCAACACCTTGGCCACCTGATGTGAAGAACGGACTCATTAGAAAAGACCCTGATGCTGGAAAGGATTGAAGGCAAAAGAAGGGAGTGGCAGAGGATGAGATGGTTGGATGGCATCACCGACTCAATGGACATGAGTTTGAGCAAACTCTGGGAGATGGTGAAGGATAGGGAAGCCTGGAGTGCTGCAGTTCATAGGGTCACAAAGAGTCAGACACGACTTAGCAACTGAACAACAAACTCTACCTACACTTCAAATTTCGATTTAAGTGTCATCCCATAAGAGTCATTTTTTAACACAGTTTAAATGTCGCCCCATACAACAGTTATTTTTTGAACATCCACTTATATTTTGCCTCCTTTCCTAATAGAGCCAGGCAGAGTTCGGACCACCTTTTTTGTGTTCCCACCACCTTTTACCCAGAGTTTCCGTTACAGCACTGCTCACACTGCACAGTGCTGCTCACCGTTTTCCTATCCATTTCTGCTGCTGCTTCACTGTAAGCGTCTTGAGGGCAGGGACTAGTTTTAAATTTATCTTTGTCTCCTTAGTGACTGGCACTTGCTAGAACTTCAGTCAATATTTTTTGAATATTGAGTTGTGGACCATCTCCTCTGCATCCCCTCTGCTCTTACACAAAGTAATATCTCCTCTCCTTCTCATCGTTAGGGAGTGATGTGTTCCACAAAAGTCTATTTTCCAGGCAACTGAAATTTACTTCCTAAAGTATCAAAACCTGCTTTCGGTGGGAATTTATTTTTTTTAAGTTTTTACATGCCTCCTCTCTTAAGTAAAATATACTAAGCATAATGTGTTCCTTGATGACTTATCCCTGAAAGCACCAACCTTATGCTGGTTTGGAATCCATGACATCCTCCGGGGACACTGATGGGATAGGACTTCTTGCCTGCACACCAAATAACCCCATCCTCTTCTGGGTTGAGAGTTCTTATGCTCGCTTCTTGCATTTTGGTCACGACTTGATGTCAGTGTGCTCCCTCTAACAACACTGCCTTTGGCTCCTGTTGTGTGTCTTTTAATGGATATTAAAATTATAAAAGAATATGTTCACTGACACAGAAACAGAAGCATTCCAAGTAAAAACTCAAAGTCCTCCCTCCTTCTTGGCGCCCCACCTTGCCCCTGCCCCACATCCACACTCATCTCTAGGTATAACCATTGTTAGCAGTGTGTTGTGTATCCTTTCCGATCATTTTCTGTCAATGCATGTGTATACTCGTGTATACACAAATAAGAAGTCATATTCTGCACACTGTTCTATGACTGGCTTTTCTTCCCACTCCACAATACAATAGGTATGTTTACATGTCAGTATATTCAAGTCTATCTCATTCTTTTTAATGGCTGCCCCCTTTTAATTTGACAATCTTAATCAGCTGTGAATGGGAAAGCCAAATAATCAAGCTTATTAGAATTGTACCTAAGAAAGAGTAAATCAGCTCTGAGTGAAGGCTTGAGGAATTCTCCTAGGGGTAAAATGTGTTAACTTTAGTGCATGGTCTTTGTAATGTTTATTTTGGCTATTCTGGGACCCCTTTTGCTTATTTCCTGGTTCACTGTGTTTTGGATAGCTGAGGTTGCTGGACATATGCCCTGTGAATTAGTGAGGTATTACATACTCGATTTTGCATTATATGATAGTACTATGGTTTTGTGGGGGTTGTGCATTTGATTTTTAAATTTAGATTGTCTTTGTAGACAGGGATTATTTCTTCTGATCCTAAGTACTTGCATCATAGTGCAGACGGTGGAATATGGTAGCAATTAGAATGTTTGGCTTGGTGATTGACATGGGGCTTCTTATCAGTATCATCTACCTGCCCTGGATTTATGGGAACTCTGTAAGCTCATCTGAAGAAGCCTTTTATTACTAACGAACATTAACGTACTGATAGCATCTTGCCCTATGATAATAAAATACTATTTAGGATTTATATGGGGTTTTCTGCCTTCATCAACTATAGTAAATGGCTGCTGCTGCTGCTAAGTCACTTCAGTTGTGTCCGACTCTGTGCGACCCCATAGACGGCAGCCCACCAGGCTCCCCCGTCCCTGGGATTCTCCAGGCAAGAACACTGGAGTGGGTTGCCTTTTCCTTCTCCAATGCATGAAAGTGAAAAGTGAAAGTGAAGTTGCTCAGTTGTGTCCGACTCTTAGTGACCCCATGGACTGCAGCCTACCAGGTTCCTCAGTCCATGGGATTTTCCAGACAAGAGTACTGGAGTGGGTTGCCATTGCCTTCTCCAATAGTAAATGGCTAAATCCTGTTAATTCCACCTTTTAGATTTCATAGTAATTTGTCCCCTCATCTCCATTCCCACAGCCCCAGTGCCTTGGTTCAGGCCCTATTACATTCCAATTGAATTACCTTTAACAGACTCTTTAATTGGTCTCCCTACCTCCAGTCAAAACTCTACTCTGCTCACACAGTAACTAGTGCTCTTCTTAACAAAGAAATTCTATCATGTCAAACCCCTGAAAAACCCTGTAGGTGTTTCTCATCAGCTGTAGCATAAGTCCACAGTCCTTTGCCCCACTTCTGATTTTCTCTTGTAGTCAGTGCTCATACTACAAGTGGCTTATAGTTTCTCCAACACACTATACAAGAAAGTTCCCAATAAATGGTTGCTAAATTAATGAATGAAACACCTTACCTAGTTAGAGTGACCATTCAATCCACTTGGTTCAAGATTCCCTTCCATCCCAGCATAATGATTAATTGTGCTTTTCACTATTAAACTTGTCTGAGGCCAGTAAACTACATGGTCCCCTAATCACAGCACGCATCAAATTGTTTTCTAACTCTAGTCCCACCTACTAGATAATGGAGGCAGAAATTTTGTTCATTTTACTTGTATATCTTCATTTATTCAAATAAGAGAATGACGCTGTTAGATGCTGAGGTATAATGCTAAATAAAACAAACATGGTTCTTGCCTTCATGAAGCTTATAATCCAGCAGGAAAGACTAATCTAGTGGGAAGAATAGTGCCTAATACATTAAATGCTGCTGTGTGAATGAATGGCTCAACGTGGAGACAGATATAGTCATAAGCATAGAGCTCTAAGTTGATCAAATTATTTAAAGAGTTGCTAACTAAAAAAATTAAACACAAACAACACATTAAACATACATAATATTTAGATGCTACTTTAATGTGTAAGAAATTGTGAGGAAAAAGGAGACCATGAAATAATAGCAAGAATGAGACTGTGAGGGCTCTTTGTTTTTTATGTAGGCAATTTGTAATCCATGTGGTTCTTTGGAGGACAGATTACCAGTATGTATTCTACCCCTCGCCCTTTCTTTTTGAGATGAGAAATCTGTGGTTTTAGAAACTGAGCCACAAAAGAAAGGAGTGATGTCATAAACTGGGGTTAGATTTTGGTTGAGTTTCACTACCTGCTATCCTAGACTAGTTACCCATGTTCCCACGGACAAGTTACAAAACCCTTTCAACCTCACTTTCCTCTTCTGTATATAAAATAGTGCTGATATTATCTCCAGAATTGATCTAAGAATTAAATGAGATTATGTAAAGGCATTTAGTCCCATAACCCAGCTTCTAGAAGGCACTCAGGGAATGTTAGTTCTCTATCCATTTCCCCTATTTATCTTTCTGTACGTGGTGAATTAAAGGATGATATAAAATTATTTGAAAAGAACGAACTGTAAATATAAACACCAATAAAAATTTTATTCTCAAATACCGGTGCTAAACTAGGCCCTCTCCACCCCCTCTGCCAGTACCAGTTTTATTTATATTCATTTATTATCTTATTTTTATAGGCAAAGACCCAGAGAAGCGTTCCAGGAGCAAGGCAATAGGCAAAATTTTTCTGGGAAAAAGGCAGAGTTTATGAGGGAGTCATTCAGCTGCAGTAGGTGTCCGTTTTAAAGATAACCATTTACTCTTGGTCGCTTTTGGTTCAAGAAAGGAAGAACAGTCAACCATCCACGGAGATCTTTCAGTCGGGGGGTAAACGTGACAAAAGCAGGATCTCTCTTCTCGCGACCCCAAGACTTTCCAGCTCTTTCGCAAGGGCCAGCAGGTCTGTTCTCCAGGAGTGTCCTGGGTCTGGACTCCATTTCCCAGAGTCCCTTAGTGCCCTAATGTATTCAGGGCTCAGAGTGCCTGTATGTGTGTGAGTGTGAGAGAATGTGCGCGTGTGTGCGTGTGTGTGTGTGCGTGCGCGTGTGTGTCTCCGAGTCCCTGGGAGAGTGGAGGCTCATTCACTGATTAGAGCCAGCGCTGAGAGGCAGCACTGCTCCTTCTCTCACACCAACCAAGTCTCTTGATCTGTACATGCAATCCCAGGCAGCTCGCGAACACAAACCCGGGGCCAGCCGCCTACTGCTGCTGCCGCCGCCGCCGCCGCCTCTGCCTCCGCCGGCTCTGCGCACCCGGGACTTTTCATGCACCACACTCACAGCCTCCTTCCCTCTGTGTCCTGAAAAGTGCGACCGTTCTCCCAAGGAATTTCCACGGCAAGTACGGAGACCAGAAAGGGGTGTGGATGCGTGTGCGTACACCAGAGGGGTGGGTGCGAGGACGGCCGGGTGTCTCAAGAACCCGGCTAACTTTCCGGGTCGCTTTCCTAGGGATTCGGGCGGCTCCCCGGCGATAGGGGCAGGGGCTGGGACCTGGACTGGCGCGTCTCGGATCCTCGCGACGGTGCCTCCCGGTATCGGTGCCCTGCGCACTCAGTGCGCTGCCTCACTCAAACTTTCCGTCTTGAGTTTTCCTTAATGTGTTTTATTTGGGGGGTGCGAGGGGGAGGGACCAGACGCGGGAATTGGACAGGCAGGGAGGGTGAGGGGGCAGGGGCCGTGAGGGAAGGAGCAGGACTCTTTTTCTCCATCTTTTAATAAGCCACATTCCCACTTTGTTTGGGTCGAGCGCCGGAATGCCCTGTCGCCCGTCTTCCCCGTGGATCCCGCGGTGATTTCCGGCGGGGCCGGAGCCGGGTGGTACTCAGCGGGGTGCCCGAGGCGGCTGGCGGGATGGGGAAGGGGCGATCCGAATGAGAAAGGACCTCGACCGCCCCCACACAACACGCGGCCGGCCCGGGTGGGGTACTCGGGGAGAGGCTGGAAGCCTGGGGCCCCCGGGGGCTCGGCTTACTTTCCTGGAGGGGGCGGGGGTGAAGGGCGTGGAGGAGGTGGGGGTGGGCCGGGGGGAGCCGCCGCCAGCAGGAAGGAGGCAGGTGCTGGCCCAGAGGTGGACCGCTCGAAATGCAGCCGGTAAACCCGCGCTCCGCCCGGCCCGCCGGCCTGGTCTCAGAGCAGCCCGACCCATGGAGCGGGGGGTCTCCGGGATTTCCCGGGCCGGGACGCTCTCCCAGCGGTTCCACCGAGCGGTGTGGGAGGACCGCGGTACAGACAGCGGCGCGTGGCTCTGTTTGTAGTTTTATTTTTAATCTTAGACTTGCCTTAAACTGAGTAACAATTTCTCTTCCTCCGACTTGAGAACAAAACTTTTCAGCGAGCACGGCGGGCACTGCAGTCCTGCGGCCGCCACAGCCGCGCTCGTCAGCCGCAGCGCAGCGACCTTGTCCGCGCGGAGCATGGCCCGCCACCGCGCTCCCGGGCCTCCGGCCGCCCCCTCCCCAACCCAGGGCTTTTCAGGGCTCCGCCTGGGCGTTTCGCCTTTGTGCTTTGTAAGGGAAACCCTTTTCTTCCAGGGCACAACAAACTTGGGCGGAGAGCTTCCGTGTGGCCCCCCGGGCGAGGCCGCCCACGGTGGTGAGGCCATCTGAGGGGATGCCCGGTCTGTCCTCCGCTCCAGGAGCCCCTCCAAGAGCTCGAGACCCGGGTGGACCCCGGCTGACGGGAGCCCAGATGTAGCCGGGGCTCGGGCTGCTCGGAGGCAGGGGAAAAGCTCTCGCTTCCCGATCAGAACGCGCTGTCTCGGGCCGGGCCGCGGCTCCAGCGGAGGGTCAGGGCCCGGGCCCCGAGCCGGGCGCGCCTCGCACCGGACGCGGGTGTATGGGGCGGGGGCGCTCGGCGTGGGGCTCAGCTCTGCCGGGTGGGGCCGGGCCGGCGGTCTGGGGTCCCTGGCCTCCTGCCCCGGAGCAGCTCAGAGCGAAGACTCTCTGCCCACGATGCCCACCAGCCACGTCTCGCCTCTCGTCCCCCCAACCAGACTCGGCTTGGTGGGCAAAGGGGAAAGAAAGGAAAAATAAAGAGGAAAAAAAGGGCAGGCCAGGAGGAAGCTGCGGGTCAGGCTGGAGGGAGCAGACTGGGCAGGGGTGCCGGCCTCCTCCTCTGCCCGCCTCGGGGGTTCTTCCCGCAAATGGAAAGTGAGCGGTGGAGGAAAAGGCAGGAAGAGCGTCGAGGAAGAGCGACGAGGGCGTCTTCGGTGCCGATCCCTCCCGGCCCGCGGAAACCCGGCAAAAGTGGCGTTGAGTTCGCTCGCCGCAGTCCGGGGCGAGCGGGGAAAGGCCGAGGACAGGGCGGCGCCGCGCCGCCGGTGACAGACGGTGTCGGGGCCGTGCGCTGAGCGAGCGGGGACACACACCTGTTCTGCGAGTCGCGTCGTGTGCGGCGGCCGGACGGCCGCGGCGCGAGAGGCAGAGCCCTCCCTCCCGTACCCCAGGCCCGCTGTCCGGGAACCGGGAGGGCCCGGCTGCCCCCGCGCCGGCTCGCCTAGGCAGGAGCCCCGCAGTCCAGGAGCCCTGGGGCTGCCCGCCGAAGCGGTGGCGCGCGGCGCCGGGACCTGGGTGACCCGCGGGGCGGGGCTGTTCAGGGGGCGAGGTTCTTGCACTCTGATGGAAGGTAGTCTCCGAGCTGCAGCCCCGCAGGTCAGACCCAGCCGCGCACCAGGGCCCATGCATTTAGCGGTTCTTCCCCGGCCGGAGCCCTGGTTCCCCAAAGTTACAAACAGATGTTTCGTGCGGAGGTTGTTGGGATCTAAAGTATTCTTTGTGCAAAGGCAACCGAAAGGTCAGGCCGAGGATTGGTGGGCTCGGCTCTGCGTCGGCCCTAAGTTCATGTAGGTTTCGCCTTTACTTCTTCCTTTTCCCTAAAAGAGTTGGGTTTTCCCGGTGAAGATGTAGCGACCGAACTGTGCACCCGCGGCGCCGCGGGCCCGCACTCTTGGACTGGCCAGATGGTCACCCTCCGGCCAAGTCCGACCTGAGTCGGAGTCCAAATCTGGAACGGATACCCAGCCACGTCTGAACCGCAGGCGTTGGCCCCAGCCGTGGAACCAGGTTAGCCTTCTGCTTCCTGAGCTCGTGCAGATGGCGGTAAAATTTCTGCTACAGCGGTGTTTCTAAATACCCCCCGGGCATTTAGTGTGCGGGAATTCTCTTCCAGCGAAGCAGTCTGTGAACTTAAAAAAAAAAAAACTTTCCTGAGTTCTTAACAACCCCCCACTACCCTGGCCCCATTTCCCATTGTTCTTTGCTTTTTAAGTTGCCTGTTAATTTTTTAAAAAGTTTATTTATGCAAAGGGAAAATACCGTTTAATTTGTTCTATTATTTTAATTCTTGGCTTTTGGACATGGTTCAGACCACAAAAATGTCACCTGTTGTAATAAGCAGAGGAGGGTTGTGTGTGCGATTTAATTACCAGCAGAGTCGTAGTTTGGTGGGCGTTCAGAGCTCGGGCTCCGGGAAAGAGGCTTTTGCAGCTTTCTTTGTGGCAGTCATTTGCAAGTGGGTTTGGCTCCGGGCTGCAGCAGGAGCAGCAGCAGCGGCGCTTCCTTCTACGCCGATCCCGGGCGCGGGTCAGGAAGCCCAGACCCTGAACAGGGATGGTCTGAGGCTGGGGTGGGAGATTGCCCGCTCTCTGAGACTTTCTCTCTGGCTTTCGGTTTTTCAATGCGAAAGTGGCTAGTTCGCGCGGGAGAGCGAGGAGCGCTGCGCATCAGCCCAGTTTCAGACATCTTCACATTCCAAACGTCACCTTCTTCGTTTCATTTGTCTTGGTTCTGGCATGTTTAACAACGCAGTTAGTAATCTCACTAATTATTCAGTTAGCTGGCGTTTTGTAATCACTTTAAACCAGGGTCGGATGTGTGATTTAACAAACTCCAACACATACACTCCTGAACCAAAACCATCACGTCAAGGATTTGAGATTTTTAAAACTCAATATTTGTTGGTCCCTCCGTCCAACCTCACTGCCTGCCAGACAATTTATTTAGCTTCGTGAATTGATCCTCCTCCTTGTTTAGTTAATTCAACAAAGACTTTTTGCAATCTGTTTGGAGTTTGTCTGATGCCGTGGAAAAGTAGCTGATGATTTATTTGGTTGCCTTTCGATTTCTGTCTTCAGCCCTTCTTTCTCCTCCTTTCAGCAGGGATGTCAGCTGTTATTACTTCCTATTGATCCCTTTGCAAAGTGAGAAGTGAACTAAAATTAATGTCAATTCCACTGCTCGGATCAATAGCTGGAGTTATTTTAATCTGGATTTGCACGAAGTGCTAAATTAAAAAAAATCAGCATAGAGGCAGAAAAGTAACAGTTACTTACTTTCCCTTTGCCTGGCTCTTTACAGTCCCCCAAATGCTCCATCAAGCTGATTATCTTACAATCCATATTTTTTTAATTAAGAGGGTCAGTTAGTTTTCTTATTTGGGGTTCTGTGTTTAAACCCATGACATTTTGACATTGGGAGTGTATTAACTATAGATTTTCATAATGACTGTGGTCTGCTGAAGCCTCATCTATACAAGTTGTTAATGTGAAGAGGGGGGAAGAAAGAAAAAGGAAAAGAAAACCGGCACCCCCCTTCCCCCACAGAGACCAACGCCCACACAGTGGAGTAAAAGAGATGTGGCCTGGGAAAATATTGTTGATTTATTTTCAGTATAATGAAGTTTCAAATGAATAACCAGGTTTGAGTGATTCACCGTGTTCTGTTGGAGTGTCCGGTGCTGTCGCCAGATTACTAATTTATGAAACTCATTTAACATAATGAGGTGATCCAGGAAGTAAAAATAGAAGGGCGAATCCTCTGGGTGATGGTTATTTTGGGGGAAAAAAATCCCTCCCCTCACCCCCAATGTATTATGTTTGCCCTTTTCTCCAGCTTGCCTCACGTAGTATTGCCTGTGTGACAGACAAGTAGTTCGTTATTTCTTTTGTGAGGAGCTGCTTAGAACCCTTGGAACAGCCCTGGACCCACTTTCAGAGCATCCATGTTGTATGACCATTAATCTGACTTGAGAACAGCCAAGAAGAGTATTCCCAGACTTGTCAGGCTAACTGGCTGTCCTTGGCAGATCATTCCCTGCACTGCTATAACTTGACAGGAAAGTTATTTAAAATTTGGAAGAGAGAAAAATCCGTTAATGTGAGATACATAATCTGGTAATTTAGCAATGATGTCTATAAGGAAAGATGCCAAATGAGGAAGCAGTCTGATGGTGTGCACTCATCTTCCCAATTAATAACAGTCATTGACACGTCTGCTACAGGATGGGAGAAGGAAATACTCTCTATGCACTGCATTAAGCCGGGAGCATTCATCTAGTGCTTAGCTGAGGTCTCTCTGTTTGAGGGAATAGCAAAGATACTCCTTTATCTAGATGGTTTTTTTTTTTTTTTTTTAAGGAAGGGGACACATTTTATTTGAAACATGATTGTTAGTTTAGAGGTTATAATTTGTAACAGATGGTGCTTTTTGGTTACACTTTGAGTTTCATTAAGTTTTTATTTAGCATATATTTCTGAAGCTAATAAGTCCTAGTGTTCATCTTATGTTATCCTGACTCATCTACAGCCCTCTCCCACCCTTACTCAAAATAAATTTTGCAACAGGATCAGTGTCTATGAAAATGTACAACCTAAATTTAAAAGGGAAATTGAAGGAGGTCTTTCTGAACTCCAATTTGTTCCAGGGCCTTCAGCGGACATCAACTCTGACTGGGCCAATAAGCAGAGGAAAATAAGTCAGAAATTTTGTTAACATTTTGCTCTAAATGTTAATGGCAAATTCAAGGCAGTTTACAAATCTACTTAAGAGTGAGTGCATTAGTAACTAAAATTACCAATCCGTTCTTGGCTGCCCCTGGAAGACAGACGTTTCCTCGGAACATATGCCAAAGGCACCCATTATGTTTTTAAATATTGTCAGAGATGGCAGGCACTTTATTGATGAAGGTTTTGTTCCTTCTCAGAAAAGAGAAAGCCTATGTGATTAAAGAGGGGTGTGGATCAAAAATAATGCTGCTGTTGTTTCTTCACATAGTACTTCTTTCTGGAAAGAGACTTAGATGATACATGAAGATGTGTGTTTATGTATGTGCCAATGTGTGTGATTTATCTACATGTACAATTTGTACCAACTAACATGTGGAGATATTCATGATCTAAATGTGCTTGATTTAGGGATTTTTCAGTCTCCGAGCATTGTTAGGGAAGATAAGGAGAGGATGCAAATGTAGGGGGGTCTTATGTGTAGAACCTGGCCTCTGTTTGAACATCAGGCCTGTCATGAGTGGTGTATGCAGGTACAGGCCCTTTAAAATAGAGACCCCACCTCATCTACTGGGTGACTTGGCCTTCCAAAGCTCATTTGCTCAGGGAATATCGTATTTGGAGGTTTTATGATTTTTTTTTCCTTTGCTGGGCTCAGGCGCATTTCACCCGGAACGTGTAGGGACCAAAGTCAGCTACGCGTACATCACAGTAAGTTGTCTATTGATTTTCCTGAATGAAAATGGTCTGATGCTGCTGCCCACTGGCTCCTAAAGCCTGCGGTGTCTCATGCCCGAGCATCTGTAAGCCAGAAGGGTGGTGTTTCGATCACTTGGGGTTTCCCTTGTCTTTCCTCCCCCTGACCTTCCTCCCCCCTCTTTTTTTCTCTTTGTTGTTTCCACAGGTCTTAAAAGGGGATCATGCCCCAGTAATACTCCCTGCCCTGCTCCCAGGTGCCACTCCCTCCCAGGGAAGACTGCTTCTTGTGTGACGCGGGCTATAGAAAGAGACTCCGATGGACTTACACCGGGCAGCCTTCAAGATGGAGAACTCATCCTACCTCCCCAACCCGCTGGCATCTCCAGCCCTGATGGTCCTGGCGTCCACGGCCGAGGCTAGCCGTGACGCATCCATCCCTTGTCAGCAGCCACGACCCTTCGGTGTACCTGTCTCAGTAGACAAGGACGTGCATATTCCGTTCACCAATGGTTCCTACACCTTTGCCTCTATGTACCATCGGCAAGGTGGGGTGCCAGGCACTTTTGCCAATCGTGATTTTCCCCCTTCATTGCTACACCTCCACCCGCAGTTTGCTCCCCCAAACCTAGATTGCACCCCAATCAGTATGCTGAATCACAGCGGAGTGGGGGCTTTCCGTCCCTTTGCTTCCACTGAGGACCGGGAGAGTTATCAGTCAGCCTTCACGCCCGCCAAGCGACTTAAAAACTGCCATGACACAGAGTCTCCCCACTTGCGCTTCTCAGATGCAGATGGCAAGGAATATGACTTTGGGACACAGCTGCCATCTAGCTCCCCCGGTTCACTTAAGGTTGACGACACTGGGAAGAAGATTTTTGCTGTCTCTGGCCTCATTTCGGATCGGGAAGCCTCATCTAGCCCAGAAGATCGGAATGACAGATGTAAGTACCTTGGTGCAGCCCTCCCCTAACCCCAGTAGGCCCTGCCTTACAGTAGTATTCAACAGGTCAGTGGCATTTTTCATGCTCCTCGTAATGGGAAGGGCTGACTCTCCCATTCAGGATCTGTGGAGTGCTGACATTTACTTGTGTCTTGTCAATGAGCATTGATAGTTCTTGTAGGAAACGTTTTTCTGAAGGTAGCTGGAGGCACGCTGGCCTGCACTGCCCTTCCTTCCGGGGCACGAGTGGCTTATTCTCTGGGGACTCTGGAGTGGAGAGGGGGTGCCGTATATATACCGGAATGAATGTCATTTCATTAGTAAGCATAGGTTCCTAGGGAATTTGTGTGTTGGCGGTGGGGGAGGCGCTGAAGACACCCATCCATCCCTCTTCCCTTTGCTCTCCTCATTATGTTTCTCTGACCTCGGTATTATTTTTTAGCTTTTCCATTGTACCACATCCAGCAGACTCCACGTGATTTTATTTTCACAACTCTCAGCCCTTGTCCAAATCAGGCTATTTTTCAGAGAAGGACAAAGGTGTCGTCAATCACCATAAAGCATTTCAAACAGCTGTGTTTTCCTTGCAATCGCGAGGCTAGAAAGCCAAGTTCTCTTGGGATTTAACAGGTTTGCTGGGTGCTTATACGGGGGCTCCCTTGGAGAACTAGACAGGTTGTCTATGTGACTGCTGGGTTTTTTTGTTTTTTTTTGTTTGTTTGTTTTTTTTTGATGCTCACAACTGTTATCAATTTCTGCTTAAGAAACAGCTCTGTTCTGTTCTCCAAGGGCCTTGATGGGCTCTGGCTACACTCACTAATAGTTGGGGCTAAACCTTTGCTTGGAACTTGTAGACTAGGAATGTTGAACCCTGCCATCCTCACTTCTCATGTAATCAGAAAATAATTGTGTTTTGAAGCTTTTGGACCATGGGTAGACCCCCACAGAGCAGTTTTCTTCAAGCCTGGTGAGAATTTATGAACTGGGGGTGTTTTTTTCCAGCCAACCCTTTGTTCTAAGATTTGCTTCATTTTATTTTCTTAAGAAAACTACATTTGAGGTTTCTTTCCCTCTTCTCTGTTTTTTGTGCTCCCCCATCCTCTCTATAACCACCATCACAAATGCCATTTTTTTCTCTTCTCTTTATGATGCCGAGGAGAGTAATAGAGACGTTGCTGCTCTCTCCCCTGTCGGCACTGCTTCCTCAGGCTGTCTCCTTGAATTAGGCACTGTGTTAACTTTCCTGCGCTAAAAGGCATCTGCCTAAACCCAGCGTACCTTTTCAATAAAAGTCATCATAAAATCAACCTGCCTTGTAAATCCATCGCTCTTTGGTTTTGAAATATGTTGCCAGTGTGTCTTTTATGTCAGCGTCTGTAAGCCTGAGACCTCCCCACTTCAGGGAGAAGGCTGTATCTCTCTGTGTTCTCTCTGTCTTTTGCTTTAGCTCCTATTCTACCTTTCCCCCTTTCTGTACAGCTGACGTGTGTGTGTGTGTGTGTGTGTGTGTGTGTGTGTGTGTGTTTCGCAGTGATCCTGCTTTGGGGATATACTTGCTGAATACGGGTTGCCGTTCTGTCTGTCTATTTCAGTTTAGTTTAGTTTTCATTTGTCAATGTGCAAGTGATCAAGGCGAGCTTTAACCTGACCTCTGGCCAAAACTGCCCTGGTTTCGGGTGTGACCAAGTCTGCTCCTTTTTTTCTCCAAACACAAGTTGAAATGAAACCCTCTCAAAACTAACATGCCACAAAGTAACACCTGGAGATCAAGAAACCTTTCTTCTCTCCTAACAAATCCAGCTTGTCTCCATTTTTCCATTTTTTAGCCCAAACCTGTATCAGACCCCCAGAGCAGGAGGAAGCTTGTTAGTCGAGTCAGAACTCATAGATGCGGATATCCATTCCCCTCCGAGTGTCAAAGCCATAACTCTTCTGTTTGCCTGGTTCGCCTTGTGTGGGGGTGTCATCCCCCATGGAGATGGATCCCTCACACAGGAATACGCCTGGGTGGAGAAAAATTAAATGAGTCTGTCTCCCAAAGTGAAATGGAATTCTGACCTTGAAATTAATGAGATTCTGATCAGAAGGGTGGGGAAACTTCTTTATTTCAAATTGTAGTGTTATATAAATTTGAGCCCTTCCCCCTGTTGTTTAAAATATCCTTCCTTTAGTGAATATTTTGTGTTCTCTTTTTTCCTCTTACACAAATGTTAGATCTATAGGCATGTCTGAGTGTAGAATGTTTGTCCACTCACATTATCTAGAGTTGCATTTGTGACTGATCTTAAATGAGAAATAAAGGTACAAAGTGCATGGGAGACTGTTCTCTTGTGATAACCCTGGATTTGTGTTCCTTTCTCTTTTCCTTCTCTTGGGTGGGGTAGCAACCATCACAGGGTTGTCCTGGGGAACATTTGTGCTTTGGATTTTGAGTTTTGGAAGGCTGGGGAAACATTTTTCTGTAGGGAAGGGTCGAAGAGGCGCCGTGACCAAGTCTGCTGCAGCTTTCTTGGCTCCTGTCATATGCCGACGTGTGTCAGAATATTTATGGTCTGTTTTATGTAAATACATATTTAAGGGCCGTTAGAAGGCCTGATTATTCCCACTAGATGCCTTTCAGGTCCTCCCTACAGAACCGTTTTGAAATAAGTAATATTTCTCAGATAATCGAGTGACAGTATACAAGACTGCTTCCAAGGGGAGCGCTTGAGGGGCAGATGGGGCAGTAAGGGGGTGGGGAGGCAAGAAAAGAGAGGACAGAAAGTGTTCAGGAGCACAGTGATAGGGTACTGTGGCTTTTGCCCAGATTGCCAAAAATTAACCATGTGTATTTTAGGCTTTGTAATTCTTAAAATTTAGAGCTAATCCTTGATATAGTTGACTGATTTTTCAGTTCTCTTCATATAAAGAAATTTTTTTTCATAAAATGTAAGAGAAGCTATAATTAAATACAACAGTAAATCTCCTAAATAAGCATGTAGCTTTAGGGTTTTGTTGAGGGGGCGGGGTGAGTACGGGTGTGTGTGTCCCTTAGAGTAGAAGTTTTATGACTGAGTTTTAGGTCAATGAAAAAATCAGTTTTACAATGGAAACACTGACAGTTTTTACTGTCGCAGCCACCCTCTGCTCACACACTGCATCCATATGCAGATATGTCCACATCTGAGAGCATTTGAAAGAGGGGCCTGCAGACATGGTGTAATGCACACGTGTTCTTTCCTTCAATCTGGGTACTGATAGGAAGGATTTCTTTTGTGGTTAAATACCCATTTTTGTAGAAAGCAACATAGCTCCTTGGGTAAAGTATTGTCTCTCCTAATAGATGATTCCATTTTGCTGTTCATCTACCTGGTATCACAGGTGATTCCTGAGGTAGGTGTTGGGCTCTATGGAAAAAAGAAGGCTTTACTCAACAGGACTGACTTATTTACCCTGGAAAAAGGGAGAAGTATTTGATGAGAAGCCATTCGTGGAGGATGCATGATTCCCCAGGAAGGGGAATGAGGTAACTCCTGTTTATTGTCATTCCCTGAACCCAAGACTCCTTGTCCATGTCCAGGGAAATGATGCGAAAATTTATGGACCAATTACAAATAGTCCACGTGTGTCTTACATACTAAGTAAGTATGTAACGGCCCTTACATACTTACATACTACAGATATGTTTCCCAAGGCTTTTAAAATAAACATTTCCTCATTAAGGAAACTTTACAACAAAAGGGAAAATAGGTATTCTCTGCTGCCTTGTACTAGAATCTATACATTTATGACCCCCTTAGCACTCTGGCTCTTAGCATGTGCATTTCCTGATTGTTCTCTATAGGCCACTCCAGGGCCCAATTCCTGTCTGGGCAACACAGTCTTTGGCCAGCCTGCCAGTCTATCACTCAGCCCAAATTGGAGTTGGCCAGGATGCATATTCACCCTGAGGGCTGAGAGGGACCGGAACTGCCCTTGGGGAGCCATGATGGGCCCTGCCTTCTGGCTTACCTCAGAGGTGGGTACTGGGCACTGACTTTAGGTGGCCCTCTTTCCTTGACCCTTCCCTGTGGTCAGAGAACCCGAACGCTCCCAGCAGTTTCAAGATGGTCTGCTTTGCTCTCATCTTTAATATATTTAAAAAGTCACTCAAATTTGAAAAGCGCTGAGAAGGAGATGGTATTTTGTACTCTGAGATGTGTCTTTCCAAAGGCACCTATCATTGAAAACCCTATGTCCTAAAAATCAAGTCAACTGAGCCTACATAGGCCCAGGGCAGCCTGAAAGGAGGTGGCTGGCTGCATCATTGGAGTGTTGTGAGGGGGCTACATGCCAAGGGCTCTGGGACTGGGGTGGGTAGGGACCCTGCTCTGGGCTTTTAAGAGAATTGCTCTTGCTGGAGAGGATGTTTGGGGGCAGTTCTCAGGTCACCGGGCTCAACTTCTGGATCGTTGCTGGAGCAGATGACCACTCTGAAAGGGCGTGCCCATCATCAGAGATGGGTCAGATGGTTCCCGCTGTACTGACTGCCCAGATCTAGCCCGATTGTCGACTGTCGGCTCAGCTGCGCCCGGGCTTCTCCCGGAGTCCCTATTCCTTCCCCATCTGGGGTGGGGGGAGGGGAGGGGCAAGAACTCCTGTGATGTGTGTGGTTGTTTCTGGTTGTTCGCTCCCAACACAGTCATGGAGACTCCTTTTCATGCTGCTGGGTTTAATTGTCTTGTTGGGATAAAGAAATGTTTGCACAGCTAAAGTGGGGCCGGGCTGGACGGGAGCAGTCCCTGATGGCTGCAGAGCCATCTGGCCTGGCTTGGCTTGGCTCGGCGCGCCGCTGGCCCGCCCGCCCGCCGGGCGGCTGGGCTCGCTCCCGCTCCCGCTCTCTTCCCTGCCCTCGCTCCGCGCCGCGCCGCTCTGGTCGGCGGCTGCCTCCTCGCACGGCCGGAATGCCTAATCACCATGGTGAGAAAACGGACACCGCAGCCGCCCTCCCTCCTCGCCCGGCGCCCTCCCTCCCATCAATTGTCATGCAGAAGTGATCCGGGCTGCCGTTTCCTCGCGGCCGCCAGCCAGCCCCTCGCCGCTCCCGGCAGAAGGGTGGCTGGTAATTGATCGTTTGGGGGGAGGGGGCGCGGAGAGGCGCGAGGCCGGCCCGGGGGAGGGAAGAAGGACCACGGAGTGGGCCCCGCTGGCTCACTTGAAAAGGACCCCCCCTCCCCCAGCCTCCGTCACGGAGATAGCGTTCAAGTGGTTTCAGAAATGTTGGTGACCTCGCCGTCGCTCGGCCGGACTGCGGGAAAAGTCCGGGCGCTGCCCCCGGGGGCCGCCGGGTCCCCACCCCCGCTCCGCCCTCCACGCCCAGAGCCTCCAGGTCGCGCTTAGAACCGAGCCCCGGGCGGGTTTCCCGTACGTTGTCCAAGCAGCAGAGAGATGGGGTCGGAACGAGGGAGTGGGCGGGGGTGTAAACCTAGGAGGGGGCGCGACCACGCGGAGGTCCGGTGATCTGGGACCCGGCGGGAGATGCAGATGGGCGGGTGGCGGAGTGAGGAGGCTAGGGGACACTGCGAGGGGAGGGGGCTTGGGGGACGAGGTTAGGGGAGGCGGGAGCCGGGAGGATGGACGTGTGTGCACACGCGCATCTGGATCTAGCGTTGCCTTCGGCACCCTAGAACTTTGAGGTTTCTCACGTAGGTTCGAAATGTTTTCCGCGTTCGTCTTGCTTTTCAAGTCGGGGAATGTTTTCCCAAGTCCCGGGGTTCGTGAATCGCCAGGATGGCTGGTATTCGGGCGAGGCGAGTGGACGTAGCCTGTGACCGTCCGAGGCTCGTAGCCAGCACAGCGGGGTTCGTTAATGTCCCTGCAATTTCTGGAACTCTTCCCACGGGAAGTTTTCCGGGGCTGCCTTCCGGTCAGCGGCCCCAGGTTGATTATTTGGTGGCCCTTTTTTGTTTGAAAACAAAAAACACACATTGTATCCAAATAACAAAAGTTGCTCTCCCTCCCCACCCCCTTTCCTCATTAGGCAGGGAAGAGGAAACTGAAAAATAGAATTATATTTTTATATTGGTTTTCTTTATTTTTAACCCTTATTAACTTCACCCATCTGGTTAATAAATATTGGCACACGTTGAACTAGTTTTTGTAAATACTCAGAATTTGGACTGATAGCACATTTAATAGAGTTATATTTTTATGATGGATTTTCATATTTTTAACTCTTTTTAACCACATCCATCTGGTCAATAAATATCAGAATACATGTTGGAATGTACTCTTTATAAATACTTGAGACTCAGAGTGATGATACATTTTATTGTAAAACCCACAGGATTTTAACACCAAACTAAAAATAATTTTTGGATTCAAATCTTCCCTTCAGACAGTTAAACTACATTCTCCAGTGCCATTTCACCCTCCCTAAAGAGAGATGCAGGAGAGGCTGGTTCCATCTCTGGGTGGGGAAGACCCCCTTAGGGAAGGAAATGGCAGCCCACTCCAGTATTCTTGCCTGGGAAATCCCATGGATAGAGGAGCCTGGTGGGCTACAGTGCACTGTGTCGCAAAAGTCGGACATGACTAATCAACTAAACAGCAACAACAGAGAGGGGTGAGCTGCAGACCTAAGGATAACATTGCTATTAGCAGCTAAAATGCCATCTTTTTTTTTTTTTAATGCCATTTAATTTGTGGCATTTGTGGTTGAACAGAGTGTGATTTTATCCTTTGGAACCTCAAAGTATGTGCTCCAGGGTGGAAATTTCTAAATATCTCTTTTTTTGAGGCAAGGAGGAGAATTTTCTGCAAAAGAACTTTCACCTACTTAGTCACTTTGTTGTGCCTTTTCCAGGAAAAGATCCTGAAGTGGGACTATGAGTTTAGGCCTGGAGAAATGAGAGGCTGTGGTATAAATCAGTCAATCTAGTAGATGCTAAGTAAATAGGAATAATTCATACCCTTACAGCCTTACCCAATGGATCAGACTTTTCTATTATCTCAATCACATTTTACTGCTAGTGTTAAAAAAAAAAATTTACACTGAATCAGTACCAATCACAGCAAAGGGTTCAGTGTTAATTGAGTATTGAATAAATTGATGGTGGTGATTATAATCTGATTTTTAAAGTTTTTATCAACTTGCCACACTTCAGCCTTACACTGATAATATCCATAAAACTGGGCTGTCCTACAGGTATAGTTGTTTGAGGAAAGGAAGGAAGAATTTATATGCCTTGAGATTTGATGAGGATAAAGGTAGGTAGGCAATTTTTCAAGAGATATGTGCCATTACTTTTCTCAAATATAGATTTATTTTGTTGATTATTTTGGCTAAAAAAATCTTTCATAACTTAAAAAATAGTTTAAAATTTGCTTTTCTGTCCTTACTCTAGAAACCTAAGATTAGAGTCTATCCCCTTCCCAAATGTTTTCCCACAGCATCACATCCCCTATCATGGAGTCCACAAATACAGATCTGCTTTGTGTGTATTTTAGGAAAAAAAAGTTTCTACCTGGATCCTGACTGGAGCTGGAAACAGACAAGTGATATGTGGGTTTTGTAAACACATACAACCATCTGGCAATTCAGACATTTGACCGTCAATTTTCTCTGTGGAATGTGTTCTGATTGAAGATGACCTAGAGGAAATGAAAGTTGTGTTTTGGGTGGGGGGAAACGTGGTGCTGCGTCCAGTACATTCTGTTCAGCAGACATGGAGCTTTAGGAAAGTCTAGACCTGAATATGTGAAGGAGGAACCTTTTGGTACAGTCTCATGAGAAATCAAGCCCAGTAAGCCTGAATGTGACTCACCAGATGAGGGTTGTCTTTTTCCACTGAAATTCATTTGTAGGCTGAGACTTATGGCTTTGCATCCATCTTAGAGCAGCAGACAGTCAGAAAGCTGTAGGGAGTGGGCAAGGGCCAGCCCTGGAGAGACCTTTGCTTTATTTTCAGGTATATGATTCCCATTTAGGTGCTAGCTAATCCTATATTGCTCTCACTTGATCTTACTTTTCAGGGTTTGATTTAAACTGAATCAGAATGGCTTAGCATAATAAATACCTGTTAGAGGGATAAATGCTGTGTGTGCCCCTTTGAGCTTCAACTTGAAGCTGTTTCAGATCAAAAGTAGGGAAGCAATATAACATAGTGGCTATGAGTTCAGCCTCTGGAGTAAAATCATGACCCTTTAGCTTACTTGTTCTGTGACCCTGGGCAAATTATTTAACCTCTCTGGGCCTCAGTACTGTTATCTGTAAAGTGGGAATTATACAACCTAAAACGCTTGTTGTGAAGGACTGAATGAGATTAAGCAAACTAATAATGCTTAGAACAGTTCCTCACACATATTAAGTGTTCAATACATAATGACTATTATTATTTCAAGGACAATCTGGTGGTATAATCGTCCTTGTTAGAAGCACCAATATAGTCAAACACAGTGTCATTAATGGCTAGCATGTATGTAGGATCCTTCCATGCACTCATGCCTTATGGTGATGTGGAAAGAGGGGAGGGAGAGAGGCTCAGCTCTTTTCTGTGATAACAGCTGCTTCACCTCTCTGCATTATTATCCATCCACCAGGATTAGGCCTGGTGGCCCTCTGACCTCTTTCTCCCTTCATTTTATTGAGAAACAAGGTAATATTACAGTTAAAGAAACTGAGTCTCTGAGCCAGGAAGGGACTTAAGTAGGGCTAGATATCTAACCTAGTGGCCCAGGTTAGAAAATCCAAATCTCACCAGATTGTCTTATTCTGGAATTTTGTGTTATCAGATATTATTTGAAACAGATGGGTCATTAGAATTTGTATGTGCTAGAAATTTGGGCCATATATAATCAGATTTGCTATAATGGCATTTGACTAGTATTAGAATTCAAAGTCCCAGAGTTTCTAATATGTCCTCAGATTTTAAGTTATACAAACACTTTCTCCCCCTCTCGCCTATGTGAGAGAAATCTGTGAACCTTCCCCCATCTGTGTGTGTCACAGTCCCACAGCATGATGGATTGTCTCTGCTTGGGGGAGGCTTAGGATGGGGCTTCAAGGGGCCTTGTAGGTCAGGAGAGAAATACAGCAGCAGGAGTGAGCTGGGGGGGCTGCTGGGGAGGGATTAGCAGGGGAAGGGGAGGGCAGAGTTGGGCGGGGACAGACCTCTTCCATAGTGTCTGTGTGCATTCTCCTAGGAGTAAAGAAGGCTGTCCATTACCCTGAGCACACAAATAAACTCAGTGTTTTTCTCTTTGTAGAAAGAAAGCCCCAGGGGGCTTGGGAACACCAGAAGCTGACCGCCCATCAGTGGGAGAGATGGGAAGTAGGAGGATGGGAGTGAGAAAGACTGACCCTCTGCCTGAGGACCTTGGATTTGGGTCTGTTATTTGAATATAACAGCTCATACTTGAAAAGGCTTCTGTTCAAATACGTATGTAGCAAAAATACCCATTGGAGGCCAGTTGTCCGATACCTCAATCCCCATCAGTTCCTTCATGGCTCCATTTAAGAGAAAGGGTTCCAGTCACTCTGAGGGCCAGAATGTCTCCATAGATCATAGAGCACCCATTCTCCTCTCTCCTAGGCCCCAGTTCTTTCTACTCACAGACTTGGAGGCATATGGGAAATAAGAAGGGAAATGTTGAATGTTAATGTTCAGTTTTTAAAGAAGGGGAGAAAAGTCTGGCATTTAGGCTCCAATGCCATAGTCACAGTTAGGAAGGAACTCTAGGAAAGGAAAGAGTTGGGTCTGAGAGGTAGATAGGGAGGCAAAGGCAGCAGTGCATGCGAGGGTAAGTAATCAGCAGGACTGCAGTTAGGGCCTAGGCTTTGGCTTCCTTCCTGAGCAGTAAAATGTAAAAAAAAATCCTTAGAACAACAAAAGTCTGGACGCATGGGCTTCCTTCCTGACAGGCCAACCTGGTGGGGCTTCATTCAGCCTGAGCAGCAGTCAAGGCTGATTTACGGGTAAGAGGTCCAGACAGACATGTGTGCTTAACCCCTTCCTAGCTGCAGAGATGACTCCTTGTAAACGCTACCCTCCTCTCCCAGCTTCCCGTTATGGTATGGGTAGCTCTTCATTGTTATTGTTTCTTTATTCAAAGAGAGTCCCTACTGCTGAGGGACCCAAAATCTTCTTCATGAAGAAGCTGGGTCTCTGAGAAGTTGAATGACTTGAAAGAGATCTTACCATCCAGCTGGTACTGTGGCTTCTGGCAAGTGTAACTAACAGGCTTTTGGTGACATTACACTGACTTTGGAATGTTGTGTCTTTCTTAGATCATGGGAAGTGCCTCCTGGAATCTCTGTTGGGGCGATCTGTGAGTCTCTGTTCCACATCTATAAAATACTGGTACTGCAGAAGGAAGGGTGCTGCTCATCGAGGGTGTTTTTAGGTGGCACTGTGGATAAAACTGAGGCTTCCAGGTGGTGCAGTGGTAAAAAAAAAAAAATCTGCCTGCCAATGCAGGAGACGCAAGAGATGCTGGTTCGATCCCGGGTCGGGAAGATGCCCTGGAGTAGGAAATGGCAACCCACTCCGGTGTTCTTGCCTGGAAAATTCCATGGACAGAAGAGTCTAATGGGCTACAGTTCATGGGGTTGCAAAGAGACAAGACTGAGCGAATGAACACTCACACACGTGGATAAAATTATGGCAGAGTACAGGAGGCATGGTTCAGTTTCCATCTGATAGTATGATACATTCATTAGTTCATTTAATCATTCAATTAGTATTTTCCAAATACCTGTGTCCCTCCAGACACTGTGCTGGGTGCTAGTGATATGATGATGGGCAAGACTGATTAGAGTCCCTGCCTTACTGGAGCTGGAAGCTTAACAATCAATTGCAGGATGTCGTGAAAAGTACTCTAATAGAGGAAATGTAAAACTCCATGAGGTTAGAATCAGGAGCACCTAATCTTGTCTATGAGTCAGGGATAGTTTTCTAGAGGGAAACTATGGGATAAGCTGATATCTGAAGATCAGGGGTCACTCAAAGAGGCTAGGTGTGACAGTTTGTTTTTCTGGACAAAGTATGGCATCTGAGTGTGGGAGAAAGAACTCCAGAGCTGCCAAGCATTACTTATAATGGTGAGTGTGTGTGTGTATGTTAGTCACTCAGTTGTGTCCGACTCTTTGCAACCCCATGGACATAACCTGCCAGGCTCCTCTGTTCATGGAATTCTCCAGGCAAGAAACCCCCATGATGGTGAGTAAGAATGGGCTTTCTCTCTGCCAGGGCCTCAGAGCTGACTTTGGATCGCTATTATATTTCATCCTATAGCCAGGCATTCTTGAGACTGTCTGTTTGGTGCTTATATGGTTCTAAGGCTCAGCATCATGTAGGATCTTTCTTGTAAAATAGCTTTCTAAAGATTAATCACTAGCAAATACTTTCTGATGACATGAGAACCATGAGCACCCACAACCATGCTTGGGATGGACAGCCACTCAGGAAATATTTGCTAAATGCAGGACAGCCTTGACCCTAATGATGTTTGGGGGTAGGCCAAGGGCCCTAAGTTTTATCCTAGAGTTCCTGTTCGACTCTATACATGCCTTGCCTGGAGACTTGATGGGTCTCAAGATCCAGAGTACTCCTGGCCATTAAACTAAGCCACATAGCACCCAGGATTCTTGGCAGGATTTCTTGGCAAAGTTTCCTGTAGGAGGTGCATTGCACAGACTTGACTTTCATGACAGAGGTTAGGAGTGTAGTGCCAAGACTATTGAAGAATGAAAGAAAGAAGGCAAAACCAACCGTTGTCCTCGCCTGGCACGCGTAGGCATACTAACATCAGTTCCTTTCAGCCGGGGCCGAGGGACTCTGCCGTCTCTGCTGTGGTTTTCTTTCCCCCAAGGCCTCTTATCACCATCGTGGCGCTATATCCACAGCATTTCCTGAGCTCTGTGTGTAGAGCCTTGTGCTCGGCGCTGTTTGCAGGGGAGTCGAAGAATCAGGAGATGATACTTCCTCTTCTTGAGAGCCTTATGGTTAAGGTGAGTAGTTAGCATGTACATGGGAGAAAAGAAACGATAATGTAAAATAACAGACAGATAAGGCTCTGGGATCTCAGGAGAAGGAGTAATCCCCAAGGCTGCTTTCTCAAAATGGGATCTAAGGACCACCTGCGTCCTGATCACTTGCCAGTGTGGAGGAGGAGGGGGTGGTCTGGGGTTGGGGTGGTGGTGAATACGATTTACAATGCAGATTCCTGGGGCCCACACCAGACCTCCCAATCAGAATCACAGGGACTGTGGCCTGGAAATCTGCATATTGAACAAGCAGGTGATTCTCCTTAAAGTTTATGAACCCCTCTTCCAGGGTGAGAGTACTCAGAGGGAAGCTTTGGCAGAGGAGTGTGACTTTGGAGGAAGGGGAATCAGAGCTAGGCAGTGGGGAGGGAACAAACTCAGGGGGCCAGAGGTGGTAAGGGTGAGGACCTGGGGTCTGCCCACACTGGCACCTTCTCCAGTCGCCTGTTGTGGATGGATCTGGCCAGCTGCCTCCGGGTGCCTCCTTTGCCTTCGCTCCTCCTATGGTTGTTTCCCTTTTCCTCCTTAATTGGCGATCAGCTAACGGTATGGGCGCAGACCTCCCCTTTCTTGGGCGGCATTGTAATTATGAGGCAGCCCAGCGGAGGGGTTGGCGGTGCTTAGCCAGATGTGAGGGTGGCCGGTGTGCACTTCAGTGCTCCTTGGGTTCCAGCCAGCTCGTCTTCCACTGCTGTTATACTGCTGAGAATGGGCTGGAGAGTATTTTTTTGCCAGCCTTCTATCTCCTCTCCTCACCACCCCGATGCTTATTTCTTATGCTGAAATGCTCGTTTGTAAGTTTGTAAGGAAATAAGGGTGAGAGGGATTTCGCAGTGGCAGAATTGGTGATCAGCACCTGCAGGCTGGCTCTCTACTTCAAGCTTTAACCCTTCTGGGGGCAGCTGCCAGTGGGCAGGAGGTTAAATGAGCCGTGAATAGGGGCCTGGTTCAATGTTCAGGTGGCTGCAGACACCTGTACGCTAGTGGTTGCTCTCAGCCCTGCTAATGGACTTGGGGTGGTGTTCTTTTCCAACATACTTCCTGCTTCTTAAACATTCATCACTTTGTATTGTAATTATTTGCTTAATTGTCCTGCCTCCAAGGATTCATGTCCATCTCCTTGTGTGATTCTATCCACTATTTCTCCTCGTGTAGCACCTGGCTTAATAAATATTTGTTGTGAGAGTAAGTGAACCCTGGATCTCTGTTTTCTGGCCTGGTTATGCTGAGCATTACCAGCTGGCTCTATGCATTGACAGTCTGAAGAACCACACAGGATCTGCCAAAGGCTGAGCACCTCGTGACTCATTTTCAAGTGGGAGGTGATGACAAGCAATAGAGGCTTTGGGAACAGCTCAGCAATAGGACAGGATCACAGAGACAGATGCTCTGTCTTGTCATTTACTAGTGTTTGACTTTGGGTAAGTTGCTTCGTTTCTCCGGGCCCCAGCTCCTATATATTGTATACCATGAGAGGTGACAGACAATCCTTGCCCTACTGTAAGTGTGTGTGCAAGCTAAGTCGCTCAGTCGTGTCCGACTCTTTGCGACCCCATGGACTGTAGCCTATCAGGCTCCTCTGTCCATGGAATTTGCTAGGCAGGGATACTGAAGTGGGTTGCCATTTCCTTCTCCAGGGATCTTTCCGACCCAGGGATGGAACCTGCATCTGTTGCATCTTGAATCAGAGAAGATAATACAGATGTGTTTTGGTTTTCTAAAAGTAACCATATAAATGACACACAATGTATTATGGATATATATACATATGTGTGTGTGTATATATATATATAATATACATCTTCCTCCTCCAAGAACATCTGTCTAAAGAGCAGAATGGCCATAGGAGACCAAAGTATCAATAATTTATGAAGTACCTGAGTGTTCGACCTGGAGGGAGCCCTCTTACACAGTGTTCCTTGAAGTTGACTCCAGAAGAGGCTACAATCCCTGACACTGGCTACAGCTACTTATTTTCCTAGGAGGTTTGGAACAAAAGTTGTGTAGACTTTTTGCGAACGTAGGTTGGCAGGTCCCTTTCTGTAACAGATCTATGACACCTCCACTGAAATTTTATCTTGCCAGATTCCCACTGAAAGGAATGTACCTTCTGCCTTTCTTCTCAACAAGATTCAAAGTGCCTTTAGTTTTTGGTTTCCAGGGCCAGTGACTCTGTTCCTGCTTCCTGGAGGGAAATGTTTTGGCTCAGAGGCATAATGCCCTGGGCCTAAGGAATGATGGGCAGAATCAAACTGAAGAGGGCTTTGCCCTGGAGACCTTTCCTAGGCTGCGAGAACAGCCCTGTTCTCCAGGCGAGCGGGACGAGATGAACAGGCCCCCTGTCAGATTGGAAGGATTTGGAAGGGCTTGCCCTTAAGGGAGAGCTTTAGAAGTCAGAGCTGGGCCAGGAGGATTGGAAAGAACAAGCATTTGAAAAAGGCTTTACTTGTACGGTAAACTTCATTGTGTGATTATTTAATAGACTATTAACAAGCAGATTCATTAACAAGATCTTAATTAACAAGTTCCAGGGTTATTCCTCCAAATTCCCAAGGGAACTGTTCTCCTTCTATTTAGTCCCAGAGACTTCCTATCCTCCTTAAACTAACCATACCAGATGCGTTTAAATTCAGTCTTTTTTATTGCGAGTGGAATGACTGCGGGCCCAGACAGGCACAGAGGCTGCTCCTAATAAGAATAGTAACACGTTTGGAGTGCTTTCTAGGTGTCAGGCCCAATTCTCAGTGCTTTACAGCCAATCGTTTATTTAATCCTAATAAAATCCCTATGGGATGGATATTGTTACTTCCATTTTACAGATGAGGAAACTGAGGCCCAGTGTTTAAGCAATATATTCATTGTCACAACAGCAAGAAATAGCAGAGATGAGATTCAAATCCAGGCAGTCTGGCTCAAGAGCCGATGAGAAGGAGGATAAACCCCAGGAGAGGGAGGTCTGTGGGTTAGATTTGTGAGGGAATAAGAATAAGAATCCTTGAATCTGCTCACTCGTGCTGGACACAGTTCTCAGCACCATACCTACGCATGTCAGGCTGGGTCCTTACTCAAAGTCTTCTGTAGTGAACAGCCCTTAGGCAAAATCTGCTTGGCCCTTCGCAAGCCTTTGTCACTCTGTCTACCCTGTGAGTTCTGTGAAGTGGTGACTATGTCGTCTCTGTTCCCAGTGCCTAGTGTGTTGCCTGGAGTGTACTAGTTATGATTTAAACCAAAACAAAAACCAGTGTGTCCAATGTTCCCCTTGATGGGAAGGGAAAGATGTTTTAGCATCTGCTGAGTCCTGGTGCTTCTTGCAATGCAGGCCCTGCTTTGGGGATACTCTGCACTTTACAGATAACACAATTCAGAAGAGCCAGCTCCTGAGACAGGACAGTGACATCTCATCCTTCTGTGCCTCAGTTTCCTCAGGGTAAAGTGGAATTGGCACTATATCAATCCCCTTTTAAAGACGCTTGCTCCTTGGAAGAAAAACTGTGACAAACCGAGATAGTGTATTAAAAAGCTGAGACATCACTTTGCTGACAAAGGTCTATATAGTCAAGGCTATGGTTTTTCCAGTAGTCATGTACGGATGTAAGAATTGGACCATAAAGAAGGCTGAGCACTGAAGAACTGATGCTGTTGAACTGTGGTGTTGGAGAAGACTGTTGAGAGTCCCTTGGACAGTAAGGAGATCAAACCGGTCAATCCTAAAGGAAATCAATCCTGAATATTCAGTGGAAGGAATGATGCTGAAGCTGAAGCTCCAATACTTTGGCCACTTGATGCGAAGAGCCCACTAGTTGGGAAAGAACTTGATGCTGGGAAAGACTGAAGGCAGAAGAAGAGGGCAGCAGAGGATGAAATGGTTAGATAACATCACCGACTCAATGGGCGTGAGTTTGAACAAACTCGAGGAGATAGTGGAAGACAGAGGAGCCCGATGTGCTGTAGTTCATAGCATCGCAAAGATTCGGACACAACTTAGCGACTGAACAACAACATCAATCCCCTAGGGTTGTTATAAGGGTTAAATGAGTTCATATAAAATACAAATCAAGTCCTAAGACAGGGCCTGGCGAAAAGTAAGCCTTTAATACATGTTAGCTAGAATCACTGTTACCAGGGCTTGGGCACAGATTTGGAGTCTCTTGAATCAGGCTCTTTCCCTCCACCCCACACCCCTAACCTCTGCTTTTGGTAACATTACAGGGATACTGATTCCGGTGAGCTTTGATCTTTTATGGGTTTGTACAGATTGTGACAGGTCTTTCTATAGCCGAAAAAAATTCCTGATTGATATTAAGGAACTGGTACCCACAATGTTGTCCCTCCTTCTTGACTCCACTTAAATGGGGTTAGGGCAAGGAGGGCTCAAAATCACCTGATGATGGTCCCCCTTTTTAACTACCCTCAAAGGCTTAGGGTGGAAATAACTAGAACTCCTACCCAGGAAAGGACAGTGAGCCATCAGGACTTTCTTTTGGAATCAAAGGTTTGGTTAGTGTTGTTTTGTTTGTTTGACTTTTAATTTTTGGCTGTGCAGGATCTTCATTGCTGTGTGTGGGCTTTCTCCAGTTGCGGCCAGCAGGGGCTCCTCTCTAGTCAGAGTGTACGGATTTCTCATTATGATGACGTCTCTTGCTGCAGAGCGTAGGTGCTAGAGCTTCAGTAATTGTGGCACACGGGCTTAGTTGCCCCATGGCATGTGGGGTTTTCCCAGACCAGAAATCAAACCGGTGTCCCCTGCATTGCAGTGTGGATTCTTAACCAGTGGACCTCCAGGGAATCTCTGGTTAGTCTTGTTCTTGGCCTCTGCCCTGCCAGTCACTGAGATAGCGAGCCCCTGGGCTCTTTGCCAGCTCTGTTGGGGAGAGGATAAGGGAGTGGCAGAATGCCTAGAATCATTGGGAAATTTGAACTAGGAAGGAACTATTGCAGGTTGCTTTATTTATCTTATTGTCTAATTACTTACATGAAGCTTAAGACTGATTGATTTCCCTTTGGCGTGCTAAGTCTCTTCAGTGTGGCCGATTCTTTGCAACCCAATGGACTATAGCCTGCCAAGCTCCTCTGTCCATGCGATTCTCCAGGCAAGAATACTGGAGTGGATTGCCACACCCTCCTCCAGGGGATCTTCCCCATCCAGAGATCGAACCTGCGTCTCTATGTCTTCTGCACTGGCAGGCGGGTTCTTTAGCATCAGTGCCACGTGGGAAGCCCAATTTCCCCTTTACCCTAAGGAAAAAATATTCCTTTATTTACTATCCAGATTTTCCTCCCATTTGTACAGTTACAAATATCCTGTCCTCAATCTCAACTGGAAGACTTGAAGACTTCTGAAAGCCCCCATTCTCACTGCTGGCCACTTTTGCTCCCACTTCAGTCTCCACCATCATCTGTAGTTAAGGATATATTGATCCTCGTAAACCCCCAAACTGGCCTCCCTCTTCCCAACTTAGCATCTTTGTGTTCTTTCTAAGTAGCTTGACCACAATATCACTTTCTTTAGCAGCATTCTAACTTCTAAGAAGCTTAATAGGCAAGGAGATTGTGGGGTCTTTGACTTTCTCTGAGCCTCAGCCCTAAGTGGTTTATTCTATTAAGCTGATTCCTGATGGTGCATAGGGCTTTGCTGGATAAGAAGTTGGGGATGGGGGCAGATGGGGGGTGGAGTCAGAGGAACAGGATGCTCGCACTCCGTCTTCCAATTGCCCTACCATCCAACCCATTCCTGCCCCATGATTCTGTTTTCAGAGCTCAGGAATGAAGGGAATGGTGATGAAACCAAAGTATAGAACTTTTCTTAGAGGACTTAAGTTGGCTTTTTCCCGAGCTGTACTTTGCCCCCTCCCCGCTACCCTTCCTGCCCATTTGTTCCTGTGCTTTGATGAACTGCTTTGGGATTTTTTTTTTCTCCCTTTCTTTCCTTCCACCTTAACTTTTGCCTTTTTTTTTTCTCCCTTTCTTTCCTTCCACCTTAACTTTTGCCTCCATTCCAATTCTCGCCACACACACACAAAAGAGTAGTGAATAAAAAATTAAGAACTGTTGATTCAAAGGGAGGAAATCCAGGTGTGGAATGTAGGAAAAAATAACAGATTAAGTTCTAGCAAGGAAACAATGCAGAATTCTTCTTGATGTTTTTTCCCTCAGAATTATGCCAGGATGAATTTATTCCTTCTGATATTTTGACCCAGGTTAAAGATTTTTGAGTTTCCCTATTAACATTCCTTATTGGTTCTGGATGGCCAGCAGGTTGAGAGAGTAGAATAGAGTCTGTTTTTTCTTTTCTTTTTTTTTTACTGAATCATGATGAGCTGCAGAGAAACTTTAGGGGAACTTTGTGAGCATAAAAAATGAAGTTGTTAGTAAAGTGAGGAAAGGGAATCAGGAGTACAAGTGTAGAAAAAATATAAGACAGTTTTCACAGAGGGAGGCAGGAAGAAAACAAAAAGTGACCAGAAAGCTAAAAAGAAGGAAAGAAAAATTGAAGAAGGAGGCAGGAAGACAATGGAAATTTTGAAGCATTTCAAGGAATTACATGTCTTGTTTGATAACATAGCCACTGATGAAAGTACGGGGAAATAGGATCCTATACACATCATTGGGGGGAGTATCAAGTGGTATAGTCTCTTTGGAGGGCAGTTTGGCAATATTTGCCTATGAACATTTTAAATGCAAGTATCCTTTGATGAGATTCAACAGTAAGAAATTATCCTATATGTATTTGGTCAAGTACATAAAGAAGTATGTACTTTATTGTATTGTTTGTAATTTGAAAAAAAAAAAAAGAAACAAATTACATTGATGCATTTATTGGTAAAATAAATTATGATACATCTATATAATAGAATATTAGGCAGTGTTTTCTTAAAATGAGTTAGGGCCATATGTGCTTGTATGTAAAACAAGGTATAGAGAAGTATATGACCCCTTTGTATAGAAAAGAAGAGCCTCTGTATATATCTTTGTATATGCATATAGAACTCTTGAAAGAGTATGAAAGAAATTATTAACAGTATCTCCTTTGAGGAATATGACTGAGATGGAAAGTAGGAGTAATACTTGGATTATGTTCTTCTGTAGTATTTGAACAGTTAACATGTGCATATGTTAACTGTTTAAAAATCTGATTTATGATTTAAAACAGATAATTTGGAAGCACTGGAACAGAAAAATTCATTGTTGTTTAGTGGCTAAGTCGTGTCTGACTCTCTTGCAGCCACATGGCCTGTCCTCTGTCCATGGGATTTCCCAGACAAGAATACTGGAGTGGGTTGCCATTTCCTTCTCCAGGGGATCTTCCTGACCCAGGGATCAAACCTGCATCTCTTGCATTGTAGACGGATTCTTTACCATTGAGCCATGGGGAAGCCCTTGTTAATGGGAAAAACTCATTAATTTGAATAAAACTCTAAAAATTTGAATAAAATATGGACTTTAGTTAATAATAGTATATTGATATTGGCTCATTAATGATGAAAAATTACCATATTAAAATAAGATGTTAATATTGATAATAGGGGAAACTGAGTGTGAGGACTTTGGGAACTCTCTGTACTATCTTTGTAATTTTTCTGTAAATCTAAAAGCTATTCTTAAAGGTTTATTTTTAAAAAGACAATCTGGAAGACTGTATTATGGGACAGACCCATAACCTAGCATCTAAAGATTGAATCTTGGAGAGATGAATTGATAAAATTGAATGATTCCTCTGGTTCTAGAACTAATTACTAATTGGTTCCATTTCTTTCATGGCCAAACGGTATGGGATATATAGTCACAATTTCTGGGCAAGTATCTAATTTCTTGTTGTTGTTTATTAATTTTTCTTTTCTGAATTAGTTTGTAAAAAGTTTAACCGATGGTTGTTTCAGTTTCAATGTCCCAAAAGTATAGACTGGTCTGGGAGCTATATGGTGACAGGGGTTCAAAAATGAAGAGACTTAAAGGTGGTCAGATGCTACTTTCTTTAGATGAGCAGGGTGGGGTGGACAGAGAACAGATATGAGTGGTACGTGGAATCCCACCTCACTGTCTCTGTTTGCGGCTGTTTCTGTAAGATTTGCCCCTAATGTGGGGCACTGTGGCCACATAGGAGCAGGCCAGAAGACTCTATCCCTCACCATCCTCTAAGTGGGGTCTCTTTCCTCCATGCACCATCAGGGCTAGTAGTGTCCACTGGCAGTTCTTTGCAGCTTTATGGTCTAGAAAACACACCTACCATTGGCTCAATATGTGTCCACATCTGTCTTTCTGCCACTGATGATAAGAAATGGTAAAGACCACATATAAGAAATGTTTCCTCTGAATTAGTTTACATGGCAGCCAGAGGAAGGAGGCCTTGATTTTAGCATCCCATGGAGTGGAGGGAGGTCTCTGGGCCCTCCCATTGGCCCTGGCACCTGCTTCATGGGAGGGATCCTCTATAGTATTGGATACAATTGATGACTTCATCCTTCTTGGAACTCCCCTCCCTTGGCTTCTGGGACGTGATACTCCTTTGGTTCTTTTTATACTTTTTTAACCCTGTTTTTATTCCCATCATACCTGGTTTTCCCCCTGTTGCAGCATTTTTTATCATGATAAGATAGTGAAGTGTGCATTTGTGAGGGGAGTAGTTTAGTTATGTTACCCTATAGAGGAATTTTAAAACAACAATCAACTAAAAGATTGTTTACTTTTAAATACCAGGCTGGCAGTTTTAAACAATGTTGATTATAAAATATTTCTCTCAAAAAGCACCTTTTGTTGGTCTAGGTTTTGAAAAATTGCCATGGTTCTTAAATTTTAATCATACATACGTAAATTTCAGGGCTTCCCAGTGACCCTAGTGGTAAAGAGCCTGCCTGCCAATGCAGGAGACATAGGAGATGCAGGTTTGAACCTTGGGGCGGGAAGATCCCCTGGAGAAGGACATGGCAACCCACTCCAGTTTCTTGACTAGAAAATCCCGTGGCAAGAGGAGCTTGGCAGGTTACACAGTCCACAGGGTTGCAAAGAGTCAGACAGGATTGAAGCAACTTAGCATGCACACACGCACGTAAGTTTCAAGTTTGCATCTTTTCTATTATTTATTCTTTAATAAACATTGTGTTCTATAAGGAAGAACTGGGAGAACTTCCAGTTACACTGTGGGCCCCAACAGCTGTAGATTCGCTTCAAGTGAAAGCACCTAACAGCTCAGCAACATCTGAGCTCACTCAGGGCAGTTTCTATTCCCAAGTCCTACATACTGCATATTCTGCATGTGAATAGCATATTCACAGTAAACAACCAGAACATGTTGATTGTTATTTCAATTCTTTATGACCACTTGGTGTTTTTACTTATGTTTAAATTTTGGAACAGTGAAACAAGCTGTGAACTGAGGTCAGTGACGTGTTTGTTTGGTCTGTGCAAATTTTAGTTCATCTAGTGAATAGTTTACTGAGCTATAAAATCTGTAAAAATAAAACATTCTTTTAAAATTGTTAATCACTTATGTTAAAACTAAAGAATTAATCAAAAAATAGTTTGTGCCTGATTATGACATGATTATTTGTTATAAAAAAATTATATGCTGTGTCACATATGCCTAATATACCTCTGAAGGTGATGTTTAAATTGAAATATGAATGATGATCAGGTGACAATCACACAGGTGTTTGGAAGAAGAGTGTGTTGGCTCACTGAAATGGCAGAGAGAAGGTCTTAAGGTTAGGATGGGGTGAACTTGGGGGAATACGGAAGGAGATGAACTGGGAAGGGGCTCGACTTCAGAATCTTTTAGATCATAAAGAGTTTGGATTTTGTTCTAGGAGGCCACATACATGCCTCCTATGCCATGCAACTGGAGGCCACAGTGTTTAAACAGTAAAATAACCATGTTGTGATTTATCATTTAAAAAGATTACTCAGGCTGCTATGCTATGCGAATAACCAACTGAAGGAAGGTAAGTGCCAGTAAAAGAGGACTACTGACAAAAGGCAGTAGTCACAGTGGAACAGGGGGAAGGAATCATGTCTTATAGTTCTTGAAATATCCACAATGCCTTTCCCATAGTAGGTACTTAATAAATACTAAATAAACAAATGTATAAAGCACTGTCTTTAAAAACCCCAAAACTGCAACAGAACAGATGCTGCATAACAGGATGTTAAGCCAAGAACATTGACTTTGATGCTCAACAGATTGGGTTTTAGTTACAGCTTGAGCACTTATTAGCTGTGCTGCTCTGGGGCAGGTCATTTAAACTTTTTGAGCCTTGGTTTTCATGTCTGCAAAATGGGAATAGCTAACTCATCTTTTTGTTTCATTGAACAAATTAAGTGAGATAATGTATTCATAGCATGGTACCTGATCCGGTGGCTCAGACAGTAAAGAGTCTGCCAGCAATGTGGGAGACTCAGATTCGATTCCTGGGTTAGGAAGATTCGTGGAGAAGGGAATGGCAGCCCACTCCATTATTCTTGCCTGGGAAATAGTATGGACAGAGGAGCCTGGGATCGAGCGACTGATACTTTCACTTTCACCAGTAACCACTCAATAAATAGTGACTATGATGGTTAGTGGGCTTCCCTGGTAGCTCAGCTGTAAAGAATCTGCCTGCAATGCAGGAGACCCTGGTTCGATTCCTGGATCAGGAAGATCCCTGGAGAAGGGGTAGACTACCTCCAGTGTTCTTGGGCTTCCCCCATGGCTCAGACAATAAAGAATCCACCTGCAATGCAGGAGACCTGGGTTTGATGTGTGGGTTGGGAAGATCTCTTGGAGGAGGGCATGGCAACCCACTCCAGTATTCTTGCCTAGAGAATCCTCATGGACAGAGGGGCCTGGCAGGCCCCACGCAACAGTCCACAGGGTCTCAGAGTCAGACATGACTGAGTGACTAAGCACAGCACATGGGATAGCAGGACATGAGACAGTGGTCACCAGAGCTTTGATGTAGTTCCAGCCTTGAGGACAGGGCATCTGAGGGTACCTTAGGTTATTACAAACACTTTGAATCTTTTCACAGTTGAGATCCTGTCTCCTGAATCTAAACTTTCACTGGCTCTTGCGTAATGGGATTTTCAAATTTAAAGAGAAAAAATAAGAAGAGAACTCTGGAAAGATAAAGTTAGGGTTATATTATCCTCTCAGCTAAGTTCTTCCCTTTGATTTTGCTGTTCGGTTGCTGTCATTTTCAATCTCTTTGGTGTAGCACACCAGGCTTCCCTGTCCTTCACTCTCTCCTGGATTTTGCTCCAACTTCTGTCCGTTGAGTCAGTGGTGCCATCTAACCATCTCATCCTCTGTCACCCACTTCTCCTCTTGCCCTCAGTCTTTCCCAGCGTCAGGGTCTTTTCCAGTGAGTCCAGTCTTTGCCTCAGGTGGCCAAAGTATTGGTGCTTCAGCTTCAGTGTCAGTCCTTCCAATGAATATTCAGGGTTGATTTCCTTTAGGATTGACTGGTTTGATCGCCTTGCTGTCCAAGGGACTCTGAAGAAATCTTCTCCAGCACCACAAGTCAAAAACATCAGTTCCTCAGTGCTCAGCCTTCTTTATGGTCCAACTCTTACATCAGTACATGACAACTGGAAAACTCTTTAATGTTAGGAAGAGTCAAGTCTCCTGTCACTTCATTCCCAAATGAAACAGTGAAATCCTAAGGTATGTGCTTCCTTCAGTTTTCTCTGCAAGAGCTCCCTGGAGCACAGGGATCTCTAGTCTTGTACCTAGTTAAATGCCCCTATTAAGGATGTAATCATAGCTGTTTGACTCTGTAAATCATTTGAGTCCCACCTGGAGCATTCCAGGTCTCCGAGACTGCAGCCGTGGCCGTTCAGAATCTCTGAGGACAGGTGGAGCGGGGCACTGCTTTCGTCCTCAGTGGAGAGGCAAGAGCCACTTCTTTGGGGGTGATATAGCTTTCTTTTGCATAAGGTTTTCTTGCCAAGATGTGTGTCTGTGCATGTGTGTGTGAAAGAGAGTGAGTGAAAAGAAGTGAAAAGGGGGAACGGGCCAACAGTGTACAGAAACTGTTAACACAAAAGCCAGGGGAAGGACTTGCCGAGGAAGACAAGGAAGTGATTTTGCCCAGTTTAAATCCCACTTGAACCGTGTGGTTTCTGAGTCCTGAACCTTTTGAGGTTCAAGTTGAGTGCACTCTCGACAAAACGTGATTTTCTGGTTCACATCAAAAAGGCTTTAAAAGACTTCGAAGTCTTTTCCTTGGGACATCAAACAGCCCTCCACAAAGCAGGGTGCTGATGAGATGCGTGCAAATGCACAGATTAAACTCTCCTGTGAGGATTAGAGTCTCCTTAAGAAGCATGTGAAGTCAGAGACACGGGAGACGGGGCTTCGCCAAACAAACTCCCACGCGGGGACCCGGGAGCCATCGTGCCTGTTTACCCTCAGTACCTCCTGGGCCTGCTAGCTGACCTTATTTGTTATCAGGTTCACATCGAAGCACCCAGGGGATTAGGAGCTGGAAACAAACTCTTCTGTATTCTCTATCTTGCCTAAGGCAACACTTATGTCCCCCAATAAAAGGTGCAAATTAACTTAGAAAAGATAGGTCATTCCTTTGAAAAATTGTCAGTTGTCTAGGTAGCTTAGAGCAGAATTTTGCTTATTGAACCAGCCCTAATCTTTAGAGAAATAAGGACTTAAATGTCTGCTCCCTTACAGTAAGTGGACTGGCCGACTTTGGGATTAGGGTAGCAAACCAATGGGGTAGACTCTGTTTCGGAGCCAGCAGCAGATGCTATCTGCGTGGATGCGGCTGTGGGTGGGTCTTCGGCATTTACATCGTCTCTGAGCTGAGCAACTAAAATATTAATGATTAGCTTTAAGGTGAAGCAACTCAAACTGAGGCCCCTCTCCTGAAGAAACCATAATTAGCAATTAAAGCATATTTAAAAAACTGTTCCAACCAGCAGCTTCTAAATAAATAATTGTCACTGCTGATTGAACTTGTTTTCTTTCCTTGTGTTTTTTCTTATCTTTCCCCCCCTCCCCTTGCATAACTTACAACCCTGTAAATGCTCAGTAGCTTTTAATATGATTCTGTCAATACGTTTACCATGGTGACTTGGGCTGTATTTGGCGAGCATTTGAAGAAATCAGTCACTGGTTGGAGGGAGGAAAGACAAGCTGTCGATATCCAGGGAGAAATGCTAATGACCCTGGTGACAAATCGTCCTCTGGATTCTCCAAGGGTTAAGAAAAAGCACCTCTTAGACATGGGAGCTCAGGGCTAAGTGGTGGTGACTTGTTAGGAAGCACAAACATTAGCTGTCACGAACCTGCAGTGTCCTTTTCATTGTCTTATTTTGCACCTCTCAAAGCCATGGATGGATTTTGGACACAAATGGACCTGGATTTAGGTCCTGCTTCCCCTGTTTTAACTGTGTGACCTTGAGTGACTGCCAAACCTTCATTTTCTCATCTGTGAGTTAGAAATTGTAATACCTAGCATCAGAAGGGTGTGGGAGAGGCCTTGCACAAAGATGTTGTTCACTGCTTTTCACACTCTTCTGGGAAAGGACACCAATGATAGGAGAAAGTAAATTTCTGCCCCCAGCATTGTAAGGGTGAATGAAGAGTAAAGCTTATTTAGGGATCTTTCATTATCTTAAGTTTTGTGAATTACACATTCTGGAGTTAAGTTGTCAATGTTTAAATATGCTTTATGGTTAACAGAATTAGTGTTCTGATATGATGCATTAATTCAACAGATATTTATTGGATGCCTGTTATGTGCTAGGCAGTTACAGACATAGAGGATGCTGCGGTGAATGAAACAGGTAAGGTCCAGATGACCAGAGAGTCAATAGCTGCATCAGTCAGGACACCTAGTACTGGATAAATCCGAGGTCCTCTGCGACCCACGTGAGAGATCAAACCCTGCACAAGAGAATCCTAGGGAGGACTGGATAGTTATCATGATTTTAAGCAGGGAAAGATAGTGAAACATCTTCACAGAACTATTAATATTTTGGCATATATCCTTTGAGATTCTCTTTATGAGTAGATAGATAAGTTGACAAAAAGTTTTTATCAAAGTAAAATTATATTAACGTGCTGGCTTGTGACTTTCTTTTCACTTTTTCATTTATTTTAGATAGTGCTCCATGCTGGTAAATATAGATCTATATAGCACCACTCTTACTCAGTATTCCCTAACAGGGATATATCGTATTTTATTTAACCAACCTCTGATTGTCTAATTAGAGTGTTCCCAGTTTTTCAGTATTATAAACAACACTTACAGAGAACATCTTTATAAATTCACCTCTGTCAAATGCCTGGTCATTTTCAGAGGATATATTCCTAAAAGTAGACTGCTGGATAAAAATATGCATATGTCAATTTTTGTGCTTTTTGCCAGATTACTTATTTCTTCATGCTCTTATCAACACATTACAATGCAACTTTTTAATCTTTGCCAGTTTAATAAGCAAAATGGTATTATGTTCATTTAATCTGCATTTATGTAATTACTAGTGAAGTTAAGCATTTTTTAATATTTTTGAGATTAGTTTTTTTTTCCTTTTCTGGATTGCCTGTTCATTTCTTTTATCCCTGTGGTGCCCATTTTTCTCTTACTGATTTTAAGCATTCTTTTTATTAATACTTTTTATATATACATTATGTTTTATATTTTTTCCCAGTGTATCATTTGTCTTGATATATTGGTGGGGCTTTATTGTTGTTTATTTTGCATATATAATGAGGCATTTTATTATTCCTTTCCTATTTCATTTCTAACTTTTAGCTTATCATTTTTGAGCTTCTCTGGTGACTCAGGCAGTAAAGACTGTGTTCCTGCATTCCAGGAAACCTGAGTTCGATCCCTGATTTGGGAAGATCCCCTGGAGAAGGGAATGGCTACCCACCCCAGTATTCCTGCCTGGAGAATTCCATGGATAGAGGAGCCTGGTGGGCTACAGTCCACAGGGTCACAAAGAGTCATCCATGACTGAGAGACTAACACTTTCACTTTCACTTTGAAAGGTATAAGGCACACCTAATTAATCCTTAAAGCTTCCAATGTGTAGAAATTGCCTCAAAGATAATAGTTTCCAACTTGGAAAGGGTCTAAATCCTAAGGTGCCATGGTGTCCACTCAAAGGGAAGGTAAGAAGTATCCATACCTGAGAGAAGACATCTGTAGGGGCCTAAGAACACCAATGAAGTTTATATCCTGATGGAAAATACAAAACAGTAATTTTTTAAAATGTGATAAGTGATATTATAGGAGAAGTGTAGAGGATACCATGGAAGTAACAGAGAAGAAACTGAACTGAGTCCAGGGTCTTAGGATATGCATCCTGGAAGAATAGATGTGCAACTTGAAAATTTAAGACTAAGTAGAAGTTAGGTAGGTGAAGAGTGGGAAAATGACAAACGCAAAGATTTACAGTTTAGAACTCTTAAGTTATGATAGCCACTGGCCATACGGAGCTATTTAAATTAATTAAAAATTGAATAAGTTTGAAATTTTATCTCGTTGGTCCCATTAGTTACATTCAAGTGCTGACTACCCACACAAGGCTATGGATATTTTAGTGGACTGCTTTAATATGGAGATTTTCCTTTTCTTTTCTTTTTTTTTTTTTTTGCCATATGCATGCTTGTGGGATCTTCATTCTCCAACCAGGGAATGAACCCAGGCCTTTGTTAGTGAAAGCAGAGTCCTAACCACTGGACTGCCAAGGAATTCCCTAATATGGAACTTTGTCATCCCTGCAGAAAGTTCTTTTTATTATTATTATTATTATTATTATATTATTATAGAAAGTTCTATTGGACCATTTCTGTGAAGAAAGAGCTCTATGTGTTCAGGGAACTGAAAAGAATTCATTCCAGCAGGTACATACTGTGCAAGGGAGGAGAAGGGCGAAAGATGAAGAGGACATAGCAAAGAATGGAGGAACTTTGTCAAAGCTGACCCTGGGATTGGGGCTGATGCTCCCAGCCTGTTATGGAAGAAGTGAAAGGGAAACAGGGATTTCCCTGTTTCAGTTCAGTTCAGTTGCTCAGTCGTGTCTGACTCTTTGCGATCCCATGGACTGCAGCACGCCAGGCCTCCCTGTCCATCACCAACTCCAGGAGTTCACTCAAACTCATGTCCATTGAGTTGGTGATACCATCCAACCATCTCATCCTCTGTCGTCCCCTTCTCCTCCCGCCCTCAATCTTTCCCAGCATCAGGGTCTTTTCAGATGAGTCAGTTCTTCCCATCAGGTGGCCAAAGTATTGGAGTTTCAGTCTCAACATCAGTCCTTCCAATGAATATTCAGAACTGATTTCTCTTAGGATGGACTGGTTGAATCTCCTTGCAGTCCAAGGGACTCTCAAGAGTCTTCTCCAACACCACACTTCAAAAGCATCAATTATTTGGTGTTCAGTTTTCTTTATAGTCCAACTCTCACATCCATACATGACTACAGGAAAAACCATAGCTTTGAATAGACGGACCTTTGTTGGCAAAGTAATGTCTCTGCCTTTTAAAATGCTGCCTAGGTTTGTCATAACTTTTCTTCCAAGGAGCAAGCGTCTTTTAATTTCATGGCTGCAATCACCATCTGCAGTGATTTTGGAGCCCAAAAAAGAAAGTCTCTCACTGTTTCCATTGTTTCCTCATCTATTTGCCATTGAAGTGATGGGACTGGATGCCATGATCTTCGTTTTCTGAATGTTGACTTTTAAGCCAACTTTTTCACTCTCCTCTTTGACTTTCATCAAGAGGCTCTTTAGTTCTTCTTTGCTTTCTGCCATAAGGGTAGTGTCATCTGCATATCTGAGGTTACTGATATTTCTCCCAGCAATCTTGATTCCAGCTTGTGCTTCATCCTGCCCAGCATTTCACATGATGTACTCTGCATATAAGTTAAATAAGCAGGGTAACAATATACAGCCTTGACGTACTCCTTTTCCTATTTGGAACCAGTCTGTTGTTCCATGTCCAGTTCTAACTGTTGCTCCCTGACCTGCATACAGATTTCTCAGGAGGCAGGTCAGGTGGTCTGGTATTCACATCTCTTGAAGAATTTTCCACGTTTGTGATGATTCACACAGTCAAAGGCTTTGGCATAGTCAATAAAGCAGAAGTAGATGTTTTTCTGGAACTCTCTTGCTTTTTTGATGATCCAGCAGATGTTGGCAATTTGATCTCTGGTTCCTCTGCCTTTTCTAAAACCAGCTTGAACATCTGGAACTTCATGGTTCAAGTATTGTTGAAGCCTGACTTGGAGAATTTTGAGCATTATTTCACTAGTGTGTGAGATGAGTGCAATTGTGTGGTAGTTTGAGCATTCTTTGGCATTGCCTTTCCTTGGGATTGGAATGAAAACTAACCTTTTCCAGTCCTGTGGCCACTGCTACATTTTCCAAATTTGCTGGCATATTGAGTGCAGCACTTTCACACACTCATCTTTTAGGATTTAAAATAGCTCAACTGGAATTCTATCACCTACACTAGCTTTGTTTGTAGTGATGCTTCCTAAGGCCCACTTGACTTCACATTCCAGAATGTCTGGCTCTAGGTGAGTGATCACACCATCGTGATTATCTGGGTCATGAAGATCTGTTTTGTATAGTTCTTCTGTGTATTCTTGCCACCTCTTCTTAATATCGTCTGCTTCTGTTAGGTCCATACCATTTCTGTTCTTTATTGAGCCCATCTTTGCTTGAAATGTTCCCTTAGTACCTCTAATTTTCTTGAAGAGATTCTAGTCTTTCTCATTCTATTATTTTCCTCTACTTCTTTGCACAGATCACTGAGAAAGGCTTTCTTATCTCTCCTGGCTATTCTTTGGAACTCTGCATTCAGATGCTTGTATCTCCTTTTCTCCTTTGCTTTTCACTTCTCTTCTTTTTACAGCTATTTGTAAGGCCTCCTCAGATGACCATTTTGCTTTTTTGCATTTCTTTTTCTTGGGGATGGTCTTGATCCCTGCCTCCTGTACAATGTCACAAACCTCCATCCATAGTTCATCAGGCACTTTGTCTATCAGATCTAGTCCCTTAACAACCCTTCAGGTAGATATATCTCCATTTTATGGACTCAGAGTATTTAAGACACTGACCAATACGCAGCTAGTTAGTGGCAGAGCTGGGATTCAAAGCCAGACTTGTGCTGATGCCAAAAACTCATGCTCTTTTCCTGTATCTCTGCAACAGATTGCAGAACTCTCTGCCAAATTCTCTCTTCAATCAAGGTAAAAGGGATTCTGACTTAGAACAGACTCCTTTTCAACATGGTCCTTCTTCTGTTGAGGGAATGTTAATCATGGGTGAGCTTGGGACCCCACCTGAAAGGAAGTGTAAGAGAGAGCTTAGAGGCAGAGTGTTTTCTGGAGTCTTGGCCTCCTGTTCTCAGAGTCTGAAAAGAAACCTCCTTCAGGTTCCTGAGAAGCGTTGACATTAGCCACATTCAAGGGGGAGCTCTCCCCAGGGCCTGACCCTCAGACCCACGACTGTATTGCCAAGGAGAGCAGCCCACTTGAAGCATCACATCTGAACCCCGGCAGAGGCATTTCTGTATAGCATAATGTGTGACTTGATTCATCCCTGCCCTAGAGCCTATTGTGGTGGCCACTTCAAGGTTTTATCTTTAGAAAGAAAGAGTGCTGGTTCCCCTTTTTTAAAGGGGAAGTCCTTTCCCTAGTACAATCCATCTCATCCAGCAGTTGAAAGATGTGTTAGGCTATGGCTGCCCCAGCCCTAAGCAGCCGTGGAGACCAAGGCTTTTAGTCTGCTATCACAACTCCAGGGATTTTCTGAGCCTGTGAAAGTCATGCATGACAGGATATTAAAGAGAATTACCATCAGTATGTGAATTCTAGATTAGTCTGTTTCCCTAAGTACAGCATCTAGTATTTTCTAGGGTGAACATGGTACCTTCGCATTGTCTGAGCTGGTGTGATTATGAATGAGGCGAAGATTAAATGTATAATCATTCAGAACAGGAATAATGAAGGATGCAAATTTGAGGAAGAAGTACAAGAGATACGGTCAAGGTGATAGATAAAGGATTAGCCTTGGAGATGAGCAGTTATTCTAGGAAGGGTATGTCAAAATGAGGATGTTATAATTAGAAATAAAGAGGTAAATAATATTTCCTTCAGTTAAATAGTATATTGGAACTTTTAACTCTTAAACATGGCTTTTTAAAATGCATGGTTGATCATTTTATTTGTTGTCAATAGTTAATAGTTTATTAATGTTTTCCTCACCTCTAATAGTGAATTTTAAATTGCAAAAAATTGTCCAATAGCTTTAATTTAAAAATAAAACTAGATATTGAAATAAATTTGATACTTTTTTATAAAAAATAATTTTAATTGATGGGGAGGAAGATTCTAGTGGCCTCTGTCTTTAAAGTAGGAATTAGAGATCTATGGGGGAAGGACAGAGTAGCAGCTGGAAACTTAATACATGGAGAAGGTTTATGATCTCCACTGAATATAATGCATAGACTACTCTAGACACAATTATAAGAGGAGCAAGCAGCATTTCTTCATTCCACAAATTTATGAAGTACTGTACCTATTATAGGGACATCCCTAATGGTGCAGCAGTAAAGAATCCACCTGCTGTGGAGATGGAGGAGACGCATGTTCGACCCCTGGGTCAGGACGATCCTCTGGAGGAGGAAATGGCCACCATTCCAATATTCTTGCCTGGGAAATCCCATGGACAGAAGAGCCTGGCGGGCTACAGTTCATAGGGTTGCAAAGAATCAGACACAACTGAGTGACTGAACACACACACACACACACACACACCCCTAACTACTATGCTTTGTGAACTGGTAGGTCATAAGAATCCAATTAAACAAGACTCAGCTTCTTTCTTGGAGAAGGCAATGACATCCCACTCCAGTACTCTTGCCTGGAAAATCCCAAGGATGGAGGAGCCTGGTGGGCTGCAGTCCATGGGGTCGCTAAGAGTCGGGCACGACTGAGCGACTTCACTTTTCACTTTCACGCATTGGAGAAGGAAATGGCAACCCACTCCAGTGTTCTTGCCTGGAGAATCCCAGGGATGGCGGAGCCTGCTGGGCTGCCGTCTATGGGGTTGCACAGCGTCGGACACGACTGAAGAGACTTAGCAGCAGCAGCAGCAGCAGCTTCTTTCTTCAAGAAACTTACAGTTGTGAACATAGATATATAAGTAGTCAAATATGTTACACTGTAGCAAGTATTTTAAGACAGATAAGTACATGGTATAGTTCACAGGAATTAGGTCAAGGAGTCCTTTTTGTTTTCAGTTTTATAACTTGATTTCACAATCAGTTGTAAGTTCTCACCAATATTGACTGTATCCGGCGTATACAGTTTATGTGGTAAACTTCATTCTAAGTATGTTTTCTAGACAACCACACCTGAATGGCTTCAGTATAGGGCATTCCTTATTCCTTTGGCCCAGACAAATTTGTTGAGCCTGGTATCAGGGCATTCATCTGGAGTTGCCTTTTTTTTCGTGGCAAATTTCCAGATCTGAGTGCCTGAGGGGTATACTTCTTGAAATCTACAGCATGATGGTGGTGGTTGCTCAGTCGTCATGTCCGACTCTTTGTGACCCCATGGAGTGTAGCACACCAGACCTCCCTGTCCCTTACTATCTCCTGGAGTTTGCCCCAGTTAATGTCCATTGAGTCAGTGATGAGCCCTGAATTTTACAATAAGGAGCTCATGATCTGACAGTTGGCTCCAGGTCTTGCTTCTGCTGACTGTATAGAGTTTCTCTATCTTTGGCTGCAAAGAATGTAATCAGTCTGATTTTGGTATTGACAATCTGGTGATGTCCATGTGTAGAGTCTTCTCTTTTGTTGTTGGAAAAGGATGTTTGCTAGTCTGGTGATGTCCATGTGTAAAGTCTTCTCTTCTGTTGTTGGAAAAAGGTGTTTGCTACAACCAGTGCATTCTCTTGGTAAAACTCTGGTAACCTTTCCCCTGCTTCATTTTGTTCTCTTAAGGCCAAACTTGCCTATTACTTCAGGTATCTCTTGATTTCCTACTTTTGCATTCCAGTCCCCTGTGATGAATAGGACATCTTTTTATGGTGTTAGTTCTAAGAAGTCTTACCGGTCTTCATAGAACTGGTCAACTTCAGCTTCTTTGGCATCAGTGGTTGGGGCATAGACTTGGATTACTGTGATGTTGCATGGTTTGCCTTGGAAACGAACTGAAATCATTCTGTCATCTTTGATGTGCCTGTGATTGTTAATGGTGTAGTCTGTGGTCACTACCTCACTGATGCCAGAACAGTCCTCATTCACTCCAGCCTTCTTTGCAGGACCCAGGTTGGAAAGCAGGGAATACTTTATGTTTCAATTCACAGGTATCTTCTATGTGAAGCCTTTTCTGATTTTTAATTTTCACCAAAAATAGCTTTTCACTTATAAATGCATCTAGCAGTATACTATTGTTAATGTGCCTCTTGGTTTTTTCCTAAGTGCATTACTTTTTCTTTTATATTGTGAAATATAGCTTCCCTAGAGAAAGGTTCACAAAACATGGGTACAGTTAAACAAATAATTGAACACTCAGTGAAACTGCAGCCAGCCCAAGAAATAGAATGTTTCCAGCATCCTAGAAGTCCTTGTATCCTTCTCCTTGATCACAGCCCACCCCTCCCTTACCTGGATATTCACTCCCTTGATTTCTTTTTAACTCTGTTTATTTATTTGCTGTACCAGGTCTTAGCTGTGGCACTCAGGATCTTCAGTCTTCGTTGTGGCATGCGCGATACTTAGTTGCGGCATGTAAACTCTTAGTTGCAGCATGTGGAATCCAGTTCCCTGACCAGGGATTGAACCCAAGCCCCCTTCATTGAGAGCTCAGAGTCACTGGACCTCCAGGGAAGTTCCTCCCTTGACTTTTATAATGATTCCTTTCCGTTTTTCTTTATAATTTTATTACATATGTCTCTATCCCTAAACAATTAGTGCTTTTGGATATTTATATGGGTAAAATTTTTGCCAAAGCGAAAACAACACCCAGTTGTGGATGTGACTGGTGATAGTAGTAAAGTCCAATGCTGTAAAGAACAATATTGTGTAGGAACATGGTATGTTAGGTCCACAAATCAAGGTAAATTGAAAGTTGGTCAAACAGGAGATGAAAAGAGTGAACATTGAGATTTTAGGAATCAGTGAACTAAAATAGACTGGAACGGGTGAATTTAACTCAGATGACCATTATATATACTAATGTGGAAAAGAATTCCTTAGAAGAAGTGGAGTAGCCCTCATAGTCAACAAAAGAGTCCGAAATGCAGTACTTGGGAGCAATCTCAAAAATGACAGAATTATCTCCATTCGTTTCCAAGGCAAACCATTCAGTATCACAGTAATCCAAGTCTATGCCCCAACCAGTAACTCTGAAGAAGCTGAAGTTGAACAGTTCTATGAAGACCTACAAGACCTTCTAGAACTAACACCCCCAAAAGATGTGCTTTTCATTATAGGGGACTGGAATGCCAAAGTAGGAAGTCAAGAGACACCTGGAGTAACAGGCAAATTTGGCCTTGGAGTACAAAATGAAGCAGGGCAATGGCTAACAGTTTTGCCAAGAGAATGCACTGGTCATAGCAAACACCCTCTTCCAATACAAGAGAAGACTCTACACATGGATATCACCAGATGGTCAATACGAAAATCAGATTGATTATATTATTTGCAGTCAGAGATGGAGAAGCTCTATACAGTCAGCAAAAACAAGACTGGGAACTGACTGTGGCTCAGATCATGAATACCTTATTGCAAAATTCAGACTTAAATTGAAGAAAGTAGGGGAAACCACTAGACCATTCAGGTATGACCTAAATCAAATCCCTTACAATTATACAGTGGAAGTGACAAATAGATTCAAGGGATTAGATCCGATAGACAGAATGCCTGAAGAACTATGGATGGAGGTTTGTGACATTGTATAGGAGGCAGGGATCAAGAACATCCACAAGAAAAAGAAGTGGAAAAAGACAGAATGGTCATCTGAGGAGGCCTTACAAATAGCTGTGAAAAGAAAAGAAGTGAAAAGCAAAGGAGAAAAGGAAAGATAAACCCATTTGAATGCAGAGTTCCAAAGAATAGCAAGGAGAGATAAGAAAGCCTTTCTCAGTGATCTGTGCAAAGAAATAGAGGAAAATAATAGAATGGGAAAGACTAGAGATCTCTTCAAGAAAATTAGAGATACCAAGGGAACATTTCATGCAAAGATGGGCTCAATAAAGGACAGAAATGGTATGGACCTAACAGAAGCAGACGATATTAAGAAGAGGTGGCAAGAATACACAGAAGAACTATACAAAAAAGATCTTCACGACCAAGATAATCACGATGGTGTGATCACTCACCTAGAGCCAGACATCCTGGAATGTGAAGTCAAGTGGGCCTTAGGAAGCATTGCTACAAACAAAGCTAGTGAAGGCGATGGAATTCCAGTTGAGCTATTTCAAATCCTAAAAGATGAGGCTGTGAAAGTGCTGCACTCAATATGCCAGCAAATTTGGAAAACTCAGCAGCGGCCACAGGACTGGAAAAGGTCAGTTTTCATTCCAATCCCAAGAAAAGGCAATGCCAAAGAATGTTCAAACTACCACAGAATTGCATTCATCTCACACGCTAGCAAATCAATGCTCAAAATTCTCCAAGCCAGGCTCCAGCAGTATATGAACCGAGAACATCCAGATGTTTAGGCTGGTTTTAGAAAAGGCAGAGGAACCAATGGATGCCAACATCCATTGGATCATCAAAAAAGCAAGAGAGTTCCAGAAAAACATCTACTTCTGCTTTATTGACTATGCTAAAGCCTTTGACTGCATACAGTTCAGTCGCTCAGTCATGTCCAGCTCTTTGCGATCCCATGGATTGCACACGCCAGGTCTCCCTGTCCATCACCCACTCCAGAGTTTACTCAGAATCATATCTATCGAGTCCATGATGTCATCCAACCATCTCATCCTCTGTCATCCCCGTCTCCTCCCACCTTCATTCTTTCCCAGCATCAGGATATTTTCCAGTGAGTCAGTTCTTCACATCAGGTGGCCAAAGTATCGGAGTTTCAGCTTCAGCATCAGTCCTTCCAGTGAATATTTAGGACTGATTCCCTTTTGAATTGACCGGTTGGATTTCCTTGCAGTCCAAGGGACTGTCAAGAGTCTTCAACACCACAGTTCAAAAGGATCAATTCTTCAGTGTTCAGCTTTCTTTATAGTCCAACTCTCACATCCATACATGACTAGTGGAAAAACCATAGCTTTGACTAGATGGACCTTTGTTGGCAAAGTAAAATTCATAAAGAGATGGGAATACCAGACCACCTGACCTTTCTCCTGATAAATCTGTATGCAGATCAAGAAGCAACAGTTAGAACTGGACAAGGAACAACAGACTGGTTCCAAATCAGGAAAGGAGTATGTCAAGGCTGTATATTGTCACCTGGCTTATTCAACTTATATGCAGAGTACAGCATGTGAAATACCGAGCTGGATGAAGCACAAGCTGGAATCAAGATTGCCAGGAGAAATATCAATAACCTCAAATATACAGATGACACCACCCTTATGGCAGAAAGTGAAGAAGAACTAAAAAGCCTCTTGATGAAAGTGAAAGAGAAGAGTGAAAATGTTGGCTTAAAGCTCAATATTCAGAAAACTAAGATCATGGCATCTGGTCCCATCACTTCATGGCAAATAGATAGGGAAACAGTGGAAACAGTGTCAGACTTTATTTTTCTGGGCTCCAAAATCATTGCAGATGGTGATTGCAGCCATGAAATTAAAAGATGTGTGCTCCTTGGAAGAAAAGTTATCCGAAACCTAGGCAGCATTTTAAAAAGCAGAGACATTACTTTGCCAACAAAGGTCCATCTAGTCAAAGCTATGGTTTTTCCAGTAGTCATATATGTATGTGAGAATTGGACTATAAAGAAAGCCGAGTGCCTAAGAATTGATGCTTTTGAACTGTGGTGTTGGAGAAGACTCTTGAGAGTCCTTTGGACTGCAAGGAGATGCAACCAGTCCATCCTAAGGGTAATCAGTCCTGAATATTCATTGGAAAGATTGATGTTGAAGCTGAAGCTCCAATACTTTGGCCACCTGATGTGAATAACTCACTGTTTGGAAAAGACCCTGATGCTGGGTTAGATTGAAGGCAGGAGGAGAAGGGGATGACAGAGGATGAGATGATTGGATGGCATCACCGACTCAATGGACATGAGTTTAAGCAAGCTCTGGGAGTTGGTGATGCACAGGGAAGCTTGGTGTGCTGCAGTCCATGGGGTCGCAAAGAGTCAGACATGACTGAGTGACTGAACTGAGCTGATGGGTAAAATTGTGGTTTTGTACTATTGGATCTCGATGCCTCTGTTCATTATTAAGAATATAAGATTCATCCATATTATTGCATGTAGCTAGAATTCATTCATTTTTATTTCTATGTTACAGTCCATTGTATGAATATACCCTGATTCATGTATCCATTCTAATGATGGTATACATTTAGGTATTTCCAGTTTTTCTTCTTATGAAAAGTACGACTGTAAATATTTTAATATTTGTGCTGTTAAGTGCCCTGGTGTACAGGGTATAAGTTTCATAGTGTAGAAATCTGGACGTAAAATTGATGGGTTCTGAGATAAGAGCTTCTTCAATTTTATTAGTTAACATCGAACTGTTTTCCAAAGAGGTTCTGCCAGTTTATTCTACTAACAACTTGTGCATAAGAATTTTTGTTTTTCCGCATTCTCACCAGTGCTTAGTATTGTGAGACCTTTTCATTTACACCAGCCTTGTTGGTTATAATGATGACTCGGTGTGGTTCTTATTTACATTTCCCTGGTTACTGGGTAGAGTACCTTTTCATATCTTTATTGGCCATTGCATTTTTTGTGTGGGTGACGTACTTGTTTGAAGTTTTGCTCATTTTTCTGTTGAGTTTTCTTTAACCTGATTTCTTCTCGTAGGCTTAATATTGAATTTCCATATAAGAATCTCCTACAAATATGTATATTTATACATGTGTGTGTGTGTGTGTGTGTATATATACACACACACATATATATGCCATGCCATGCAGCCTGTGGGATCTCAGTTCTGTGACTAGGGATTGAACCCTGGCCATGGCAGCAAAAGCCCAAAATCCTAACCACTGGACCACCAGGGAACTCCCAACCTACAGATATGTTCTGTATATTCTAACTGCTCTCCTTATCTCTAACTCCATCCTCTTCATTGCTGTCAGAGTTCCGTTTCAAGACAAGCCCTGTTCTTATAACTCCCGTGCCTGGAACGCTTCGGTGACCCCCATGGCCTCACAGGCAGCACCACATGGAAAGCCCGCCATCATCTGCCCACCGCCCAGCAGGTCTCAGCTCCTACCAGTTCCTCCTAACCCCTCCTCCCTCCCATTTTCCTGTAACCTCCATCTCTACCAAATTGCTTACAGTTCCTTGAACACATAAAATTGTTGTACATCCGTCTTTACCAGTTATCCTTTTTCTTCCTTTTGCCCCTAATTTGGGGAATACTCTTTTTTGGGGGGGGGGAGTAGATAAGAATAGCTTTATTACTTTTCCAAGCAAAGAGGGACACAGCAATATCAACTTGTATATATGGAATTTAGAAAGACGGTACCCGTGATCCTACATGCAGGACAGCAAAGGAGACACAGGCTTTTGGACTCAGTGGGAGAAGGCAAGGATGGGATGATTTGAGAGAATGTACTGAAACATGCACATTCAGTTCAGTTCAGTTCAGTTGCTCAGTCGTGTCCGACTCTTTGCAACCCCATGAATCGCAGCACGCCAGGCCTCCCTGTCCATCACCAACTCCTGGAGTCCACCCAAACCCATGTCCATTGAGTTGGTGATGCCATCCAACCATCTCATCCTCTGGTGTCCCCTTCTCCTGCCCTCAATCTTTCCCAGCATCAGGGTCTTTTCAAATGAGTCAGCTCATTGTATGTAAAATAGGTGACCTGTGCACGATCGATGCTTGAAGCAGGGCACCCAAAGCCAGTGTTCTGGGACAGCCCAGGGGGATGGGGTGGGGAGGGAGGTGGGAGGGGTTCAGGATTGGGGGGAACACATGTATACCTGTGGCCAATTCATGTTGATGTATGTCAAAAACCATCACAATATTGTAATTATTCTCCAGTTAAAATAAATTAATAAATTAAAAAATAATTAAAAAAAAAAGAAGAGGGACATGGTAGACTCCTGTCTTGAAAAACTATGTGTTTTTAAAACTCAATTCAAAGGTCACTTCATTTATGAAACCTCTCCAGCTCACCTTCTCATCTCTCATTAACTTCTCCATCTCTTGTCCTTCTCAACACACAATTATTATTTCTAGCAGGGCTAGAATATACAGGTGAGTATACAGATTAACCATACTCTATCATTATGTTTAGTCTGTATACCTGTCTCCCCCATCAGATTGTATAAGCCATAAGCCCTTTGAAGGCATGGGAAACCCCTGAATGTAGAGAAATTTCTCATTTCTCTTTTCATTCTCAGGGCCTAGCACTGTGTCTGGCACAGAGCAGGTGGCGGTAGATAGTACAAATTGTTGTTCATGTTATAACAATTATTATAGGTACATGTCAATCTGTTTTCCATATTAAATTGTGAATTCCTTGAGGGGCCTGGCACTTGGGTGGCATGCAGTGACACTTGTCTAATGAATGAACAATTTATAAAAACATCTGAAAACATCCATTGCTTTAAAGCAATATTTGAAGTAGGAATAGAGACGTCATGAGTATTAAATTTGCAGAGAAATGAATCTGATTTACATTCATCTCATTAAGATGAAAATTTTACCTCAAACTAATTCAAAGCAAAATTTTATAAGAAGAAATGTAAAATGTTATGCTTCGGTTAAAAATTTAAGCTGTAAAAGTAGAAAAAGCCTAGGTTGTTGGTTCATATGGAAAAGGAGTTTGAATCTGTTTTGTGATACTGTCCTTCATCTAAAAAAATTAAGTTTCTGACTCCTGCAGCTCAATTCCAGAAAAATAAATGACCCAATCAAAAAATGGGCCAAAGAACTAAACAGACATTTCTCCAAAGAAGACATACAGATGGCTAACAAACACATGAAAAGATGCTCAACATCATTCATTATCAGAGAAATGCAAATCAAAACCACAATGAGGTACCATCTCACGCTGGTCAGAATGGCTGAGATCCAAAAGTCTACAAGCAATAAATGCTGGAGAGGGTGAGGAGAAAAGGGAACCCTCTTACACTGTTGGTGGGAATGCAAACTAGTACAGCCACTATGGAGAACAGCGTGGAGATGCCTTAAAAAACTGGAAATAGAACTGCCATATGACCCAGCAATCCCACTGCTGGGCATACACACGGAGGAAACCAGAACTGAAAGAGACACATGTACCCCAAAGTTCATCACAGCACTGTTTATAATAGCCAGGACATGGAAGCAACCTAGATGTCCATCAGCAGACGAATGGATAAGAAAGCTGTGGTACATATACACAATGGAATATTACCCAGCTATAAAAAAGAATGCCTTTGAATCAGTTCTAATGAGATGGATGAAACTGGAGCCTATTATACAGAGTGAAGTGAGCCAGGAAGAAAAACACCAATACAGTATACTAACGCATATATATGGAATTTAGAAAGATGGTAACGATAACCCTATATGCGAGACTGCAAAAGAGTCACAGATGTATAGAACAGTCTTTTGGACTCTGTGGGAGAAAGCAAGGGTGGGATGATCTGAAAGAATAGCATTGAAACATGTATATTATTCGTATGTGAAACAGATTGCCAGTCCAGTTTTGATGCATGAGACAGGGTGCTCAGGGCTGGTGCACTGGGATGACCCAGAGGGATGGGATGGGGTGGGAGGTGGGAGGGGGGGTTCAGGATGGGGAACACATGTACACCCATGGCTGATTCATGTCAATGTATGGCAAAAACCACTACAATATTGTAAAGTAATTAGCCTCCAATTAAATAAATTTAAAAAAAATAAAAATTAAAAAATTAAGTTGCTGAAGTAGGTTATAATTTGCATGTGAGTGTGGCTGGTAAAATGAAAATCTAAGGAACACAGTGTCAAGAGATTATCCTTTGATTAATACTTATGTTTTTGTCTGAAAAGCTGTCATTGTTACAATGAAACCTTGTATGGCCCAGCTAAGACTTTCTTTGCTCAATAAGAATGCCTGTTCCTTTCTAAAACCGTTTTCAAGATGACACAGAGGATGAAGTTCATGTGCCTGGCACTCTGTCATAGACAAACCTACAATGATGTACAATTTCTGATCCATGAGCTCTGCTTCCACTTTCTCTCCCCACCTTCAAGAAAGCATATCATAACGCAAGTGAGCAAAAGTGACCTTATTTATTATAGTGATGACCTTGATCTGTTCCGAATTATATTTTCTAAAAACTCAATCATTTCTCTGAACTTCAATACTAAGAAATTACTATATTCCTCATGGTTGACATCTTGGTTGAGAACCAAGATCCGTACAGAGGTATATTTGTAGGAAGAAGAGAGACTTTGGAACTGCACCAGTAATAATTTGGATTGCACTTCAGTCACTGCCATGTGATCCTCAGCTAGTTGCTTAATATCTCCAACTTTCATCTGAAGAATGGACCACTTTATAAATTCCTGTCAGGACTATAAATAATTATGTAAAACACTCAGCATGCTGCCTACCTCCTAAATATCTTTCAAGTCTGTATATAGTAATTTTTATATATATATATATATATATATATTTTATCTTCTGGCTCCTCGCCTCTCTGTAGCTGCATCCCTGTTTTAAGCCATTAGTATCTGTGTTCCAGATTACTGCAGCATCCTTCTTACTGGTCTTTCTCTACCCCAGCCTTGTTTGCCCTGTTTTGTTCAGAGCAAAGGATATTCTACAAGGCTGACTTGAACCCTTAACCCCTAACACATGGAGATGGATATGTAGCTGCCATTTATTGAGCACCTATCACATGACAGGAGCTGGCCTAGTATCTTATGTTTTATCCCATTGAATCCTCACAATAAGACTGTGATATCAGTACCGTCATTCACCTTTAAAGAACTGAAAGTTGCAGAGATTGAATGACTTGCCCATGGCCACTCTGCTAGGAAGTAAGGGGCTCTGTGTGTGTCCAGGGTTCTCTGGTTTCAGAGTCTATGCTCTGCTCCTGTTTCATGCTGCCTCTGTATTGGGCTCAGAGCCTGGTGCTGTTAAACCTCCTCATCTCATGACTTAACGCCCCTTGTGCTGGTTCTGGGCTTACAACATGGTCTCCTAGGAGTCTTGCTTTGCACATCACTTGGCTACACACTTTGGGAGATGGCTGTCACTTGGCTACACATCACTTGGCTACAGGGAGATGATGATGGCAGCAAATATCTGGTCATATATTAATGAACTGGTACTCTAGTTTTAATCTTCAGTTTTTTACAACTTAGTGAACATGCAGAAACCCCCCTCAGTTCAGTTCAGTTCAGTCTCTCAGTCATGTTCGACTCTTTGCGACCCCATGAATTGCAGCACACCAGGCCTCCCTGTCCATCACCAACTCCCGGAGTTCACTCAAACTCACGTCCATCAAGTCAGTGATGCCATCCAGCCATCTCATCCTCTGTCATCCCGTTCTCCTCCTGCCCCCAATCCCTCCCAGCATCAGAGTCTTTTCCAATGAGTCAACTCTTCACATGAGGTGGCCAAAGTACTGGAGTTTCAGCTTTAGCATCATTCCTTGCAAAGAACACCCAGGACTGATCTCCTTTAGAATGGACTGGGTTGGATCTCCTTGAAACACCCCTATGCTATGCTATGCTAAGTCACTTCAGTCGTGTCCGACTCTGTGTGACCCCAGAGATGGCAGCACACCAGGCTCCCCCGTCCCTGGGATTCTCCAGGCAAGAACACTGGAGTGGATTGCCATTTCCTTCTCCAATGCATGAAAGTGAAAAGAGAAAGTGAAGTCGCTCAGTCGTGTCCGACTCCTAGCGACCCCATGGACTGCAGCCCACTAGGCTCCTCCATCCATGGGATTTTCCAGGCAAGTGTACTGGAGTGGGGTGCCATTGCCTTCTCCGTGAAACACCCCTAGGTTCTCTCAATTTTGGACCACTTGATCTCATGAATAGCCATCAGCAACCTCAGTCACAACATACCCAAACTGATTTTGTTAACTTTCCCTCTTTGGAGAGGCAGTATAACCTGGACCAGTAAGGCTGAGGGCCAGCCTTTGATAAATTTGCCATGGGAAGTACCACCTGGCATGGGTCTTCTGGCAGCCAGCCTGCTGCTCCAAATTACCATTTTCTGATGTCTACAATTAACCTTGATGACATTGATGAAAAGTCTTGTATTTGATTTGAGACTTCACTGGTTTTGTAGAGTTTTAGCTGGTAACAGAAATGTAGACTCTGTCTACATTTGGTTTTATGAGACAGGCTAGTCTTTGTGAATGGCTGCTCATTTCCTAATGTTTTCTCAAGCATTCAATCAACAAACATTCTTCGGGCCCTATAACAAGGGGAAATACAAAGAAATTTAGTATTTTATGATACTTACAGTATAATGGGGACTATTAGACACAAAAATAAGAAAATAACCAACAATTAAAAATACAAGATCCCAGTCCTTTCACATGATAAGCATTCTGTGAATCAAATGGGTTTGAAGTGAGTGTTTGATGTAACATGTGGCTGGAGCTTATGTGGAAGCTCAATAAATATTTGTTGAATGATTGTTGAATGTTGACCTTCCAGATGCCACTCTCGTAGAAAACTAATCCATATCTCTAGCCCTGACCTCTTGACAAAGCTGCAGACTTGTGACATCCAGCAACCCACTGGACCACTTGATCTCATGATTAGCCCATCAGCAATCTCAGTCACAACATATCCAAACTGATTTTGTTAACTTTCCCTTGGAGAGTCAGTATAACCTTGGAATACTCTGAACATGGAGTCTGGAACACTGGCTTCAACTGCAGCTCCCATACTTAATGGCTAAGTGACCTTGGGAAAGTCCTTAGCTCTTCTTCCCTTGCATGAGAGAAATATAAGGCTTTTCTTAGGATTCAGTGAGATAATGGATTGTTGTTCTTGTTTAGTTGCCAAGTCGTGTCCAACCCTTTTGTAACCCCAAGGACTGTAGTCCTCCAGGGTCCTCTGTCCGTGGGCTTTCCCAGGCAAAATACTGGAGTGCATTGCCATTTCCTTCTCCAGGGGATCTTCCAAACCCAGGGATCGAACCTGTATTGGCAGGCAGATTCTTTACCACTGAGCCACCAGGGAAACCTGAGATAATGGACACAAAGCATTTAACACAGTGGCTGCACACAGTAATCATTAAATGTTACCTATTGTCACAATTTCCCCCACATTTCCTATTGTCCTTATTTGGTACTGATACCAGTATCCACTCCAACCCTCTCCTTCACCCCATCACATCTAATTTGTTACCAAAAACTGTATGTTCTACCTTTTTATTATCTTTCAGATTATGATGCATTCAACATATACTTAACATCTGCTGAATGCCGAACACATTTCTAGGCACCAAAGACTCAGAGATGAATACTTACCAGTCTCTAGTTATCAGTTCAGTTCAGTCGCTCAGTCGTATCTGACTCTCTGCGACCCCATGGACTGCAGCACGCCAGGCTTCCCGGTCCATCACCAATTCATGGAGCTTCCTCAAACTCATGTCCATTGAGTTGGTCATGCCATCCAACCATCTCATCCTCTGTCGTCCCCTTCTCCTCCCACCCTCAATCTTTCCCAGCATCAGGATCTTTTCAAATGAGTCAGTTCTTTGCATCAGGTAGCCAAAGGATTCGAGTTTCAGCTTCAGCATCAGTCCTTTCAAAGAATATTCAAGACTGATTTCCTTTAAGATTCACTGGTTGGATCTCCTTGCAGTCCAAGGGACTCTCAAGAGTCTTCTCCAACACCACAGTTCAAAAGCATCAATTCTTCGGCGCTCAGCTTTCTTTACAATCCAACTCTCACATCCATACATGACTACTGGAAAAACCATAGCTTTGACTAGATGGACTTTTGTTGGCAAAGCAATGTCTCTGCTTTTTAAAATGCTGTCTAGGTTGATTATAGCTTTTCTTCCAAGGAGCACGTGTCTTTTAATTTCATGGCTTCAGTCACCATCTGCAGTGATTTTGGAGCCACTCAAAGTCTCTCACTGTTTCTACTGTTTCCCCATCTATTTGCCATGAAGTGATGGGACTGGATGCCATACATGATCTTAGTTTTCTGAATGTTGAGTTTTAAGCCAACTTTTTCACTTTCCTCTTTCACTTTCATCATGAGGCTCTTTAGTTTTTGGTTTTCTGCTGTAAAGGTGGTGTCATCTGTATATCTGAGGTTATTGATATTTCTCCCTGCAATCTCGATTCCAGCTTGTGCTTCATCCAGCCCAGCATTTCACATGATGTACTCTGCATATAAGTTAAATAAGCCAGGTGACAACATACAGCCTTGACATACTCCTTTCCCAATTTGGAACCAATCTGTTGTTCCTTGTCCAGTTCTAACTGTTGCTTCTTGACCCGCATACAGATTTCTCAGGAAGCAGGTCAGGTGGTCTGCTATTCCCATCTCTTGAAGAATTTTCCACAGTTTGTTGTGATCCATACAGTCAAAGGCTTTGGTGTAGTCAATAAAGCAGAAGTAGATGTTTTTCTGGAGCTCTCTTGCTTTTTTGATGATCCAGTGTATGTTGGCAATTTGATCTCTGGTTCCTCTGCCTTTTCTAAATCCAGCTTGAACATCTGGAATTTCACGGTTCATGTACTACTGAAGCCTGGCTTGGAGAATTTTGAGCATTGACTTGCTAGCCTGTGAGATGAGTGCAATTGTGCGGTAGTTAGAGCATTCTTTGGCATTGATGAAATCTTTGGGATTGGAATGAAAACTGACCTTTTCCAGTCCTGTGGCCACTGCTGCGTTTTCCAAATTTGCTGGCATGTTGAGTGCAGCACTTTCATAGCATCATCTTTTAGGATTTGAAATAGCTCAGCTGGAATTCCATGTTTATGGAAGCAGACATATTTCTATGGTTGTTCATAATGGAAATGCATAAAGTGTATTCAAAAGAGCCTGAAAGAGATATTTCTTCCACCTTTCAAAACCAAAGCTCTCACTAAAGCCTATATCACCTCTTACTGTAGATATTGCAGGAGGGTTTTTTTTTCTCTTTCTTTTGATTGATTTTGAAAATTTACAGGTAAAACAGAAATACTTGCTTATTATAAAAATAATAAATTACAGAATACTACTTATAAAGTAAAAGTCTCTTTTACTTGACTTCTTTAATCTTACTGCTCACCATAAAGGTAAATACTGTCTACAGATTAGCTTGTAGCCTTCTAGACCTTTTCCTACTCATAGATGTGAACATTTATATATTTTATGGTAGATAAAAATACGGATTTTTACATAAATGGGATCAGATCATAAACATACTTCTTGCTTTTTTCACTTAATGATGTATCTTTAAATTTTTTCCATGTCAAAACAAAATAGAATTACCTTGTTCTTTTAACTCCTAAATCCTATTCCATATTTTGTAACTACTATGAGTTAGTTATTTGTCTGTCGGAAGCATTTCAGTTGCTTCCTGTTTTTTACTATTACAAATACTATGGACGTGTGCAATAATTTATGCAGGTAAGTTTCTAGTAGTAGAAGTGCTGGGTTAAAAGATATGAGAGTTTAAATTTTTGTTAGAGTGTGCTCGGTTATCCTCCCAAAAGACTACCGTCCGACAGTGAATGGGAATACTCATTTTCCCACATCTCACCAACACTGGATATTATCAGTCCTTCAATTTTTGCAAATTTAGTGAGTAAAAAATAATGCTTATATTTTATAGATTGGTATTTCTGTGGTTACTAGTGAATTTGAGCATGCTTTAATATATTTATTGATCATTTGTATTTCTTTTGTGAGTTGCCTTTCAATGAATGTTATTTGCCAAGATCTCTATTAGGCTGTTATCTTTTTCTTATTGATTTGAAAGCTTGCATCATTACATTGGGATTTAGTTCTTTCTCTGTTATAGGTTACAAATATATACATATATATTTAGTCTATTGTTTGTCCTTATTTACACTGTCTTACATAATATAAAAGGTTTTCATATGTAGTAAAATTCATCAACCTCTTTTACTATGGCTTCTGGGTTCTGTGTTTTACTCCTAGAATATTTTAGACATATGATCTTTTTCATCTCAATACTTTCCTAGTTTTTTTATCCAAGTTAGACTCTTAATACAATTAAAATTAATTTTTGCCAATTAGTGTGAATAAGGATTTTAATTTTAGTTTTTCCCTAAGAAAATTTCTAATTGTCTCAACACAATTAGCCTACTTCTTTCCAACGGATTTGAAATGTCAAGTTGTACATGAGTCTAGTTCTGGATTTATCCTTATCCTGGAATTTTGGGTCCATTTTGGTACCAAAGCAACTGTTTACATTATTGTAACATTATAGAATGTTTTTATACATTATGGGACCCAAAACTACATTTACTATCATTTTTCCTTTGTCTCATTGTTTTTCTTACTCATAATTTTTTTGAATGCTTTTATACATTTTTTTTCCTCCCAGATGAATTTTAGAATAAATTTTCCTGGTTCCATAGATACCTTATAAGTATTTTGATTGGAATTTCATTAAATTTATAGCTTAATTTGAGTCTAATCCAAGAACATGAGGTAGAGGTAGTTTTCATTTATTTTTGTCTTCTCCCAAGAAATTAAAAGACGCTTACTCCTTGGAAGGAAAGTTATGACCAACCTAGACAGCATATTAAAAAGCAGAGACATTACTTTGTCAACAAAGGCCCGTCTAGTCAAGGCTATGGTTTTTCCAGTGGTCATGTATGGATGTGAGAGTTGGACTGTGAAGAAAGCTGAGCACCGAAGAATTGATGCTTTTGAACTGTGGTGTTGGAGAAGACTCTTGAGAGTCCCTTGGACTGCAAGGAGGTCTAACCAGTCAATCTTAAAGGAGATCAGTCCTGAATATTCTTTGAAAGGACTGATGCTGAAGCTGAAACTCGAATCCTTTGGCTACCTGATGCGAAGAACTGACTCAATGGAAAAGACCCTGATGCTGGGAGGGATTGGGAGCAGGAAGAGAAGGGGACGACAGAGGATGAGATGGTTGGATGGCATCACTGACTCAATGGACATGGGTTTGGGTGCACTCTGGGAGTTGGTGAAAGACAGGGAGACCTGGCATGGGTTCATGGGCTCGCAAAGAGTCAGACACGACTGAGTGGCTGAACTGACTGACTTACTGAATGTCTTACAGTAAAGTTTACAGTTTCTTCATATAAATTTTGAACATATTAAAAAAAAATTTTTTTTGAACATATTGGTCAGTTTGTGTGTGTGCTCAGTCTCTCAGTTGTGTCTAACTCTTTGCAACCCCAGGGACTGTAGCCTACCAGGCTCCTCTGTCCATGGAATTTTCCAGGCAAGAATATTGGAGTGGGTTGCCATTTCCTACTCCAGGAGCTCTTCCTGGCTCAGGGATCAAACCTGCATCGCTTGCAGTTCCTGCATTGGCACGCGAATTCTTTACCACTACACCACCTGGGAAACCCCATTGGCGAGTTTACTCAGAAGTATTTTATAATTTGCTTGCTATTTTAAATATTTTTCATTAAACATTTTCTGTTTTGTTATAGTTGGTTTAGGGATGGCTACCAGGTGGCTCAGTGGTAAAGAAACTGCCTGCCAATGCAGAAGACCCAGGTTTGATCCCTGGGTCAGGATCAATTATGCTATGGCCTCCCTGGAGGAGTGCATAGCAATCCACTCCAGTACTCTTGCCTGGAGAATCCCATGGACAGAGGAGCCTGGCATCCTCAGTCCATATGGTTGCAGAGAGTCAGATACAACTAAAGCAACTTAGTACACACACATAGCTGGTTTATAGGAAAAGGAGTGCTTGCTGTGTTGATCTTCTATCAAGCTTTTACTAAAATTTCATATTAGTTTTTAATTTTTACAGTTAATTCTTAGACTTTCTGAGTTGAAAATTAAATCACACCTAAGTTGTGATAGTTTTAAGTCTGTCTTTGTAATACGCCTGTTTCTTTTCCTGTCTTATCCCAACAGCTAGGACCTCTAGTGCTGTGTTTAGTTGCAACAATAGCAATGAAACAGGTATCTTTGTCTTGTTCCTGACTTTTGTGGGACTAATGAATGCCCTTCATCAAATTAAAGAAATTTTCTTCAGTTACTGGGTTGCTAAGAGTTTTTAAATTCTTGTTTTGTTCAATTGCTTCCTCACATCTTAAAATCAGGAATGAACATTAAAATGTATCACTTTTTAAAGTGTGGTGATCATGAAATTTTTCTCCCTTAATCTATTCATGTAATGGATTGCATTAGATTGTATTAGTAGACTTCCTAATATAGAATCATCCCTTACATTTCTGGATAAATCTTGTTTAGTCGTGAAAATTGTTTGTTTTAAGAACAATTAAGTTTAAGATATTTGCATTGATGTTCTTAAGCAAACTGATAGTTTTCTCCTTTGTCTATTTTTCCCATTGGAGTAATATAAGTTTGGTATAATAGTTCTCAAAGTTTTTGATCTCAGGACCCATTTTCACTCTTAAAAATTATTGAGGATCCTCAAAGAACTTTTGTTTATTTTAAAACACAAGAATGGACCCGGGACTTCCCTGGCAGTCCAGTGGTTAAGACTCTGTGCTTCCACTGTGGGCGGGCAGGGGCACAGCTTGACCCCTGGCCAGTTGGGGAACTAAGATCCAGGGTGCTGTGTAGCGCAGGCCAAGAAAAGAAAGAACGTATGAGCATATGTTTTATTAATGGTCAGAGCAGTGACATTATCACATAGCATTCCATTGGTCTCTAGAAAACTCCCCTATACATGTGCATGAGAGAATGAGAGTAAAAAAAAAGAACTGAAACATCTTAGTATTGGTATAGAAATAGTTTTGCCTTATGAACTCCCAGAAAGGGCTCCAGGGACCTTCAGGATCCCTAGACCACACTTTGAGAACTGCTAACATAGCAGAATAAGTTATAGTTTTCCATATTTCCTCTATACTAATATAAATAACAGAAATTATTTTTGTCTTGAAGCTAGAACTAATCTATAAATTATTTGAAACTGATGGTTTGGGGAATGATGTATCTTTGCCTACCGTTTCAATTTCTTCTATGGTTATTGGCCTACTCAGGTTTTATATCTCTTCTTGAGTCAATTTGTACATTTATATTTACCTAGAAAGTCATTCAATTTCAGGTAGATTTTTATCTTTTAAGTATAAAGTTATACTTAAATTACAATTTTTACATTTTCTTTATGTCAAAAATTAAACCCCCTCTTTTATTTTCATTATTGTTTGCCTGTATGTTTTCTTTTTTTATTCTTATTTGGGTTGCTAAAGGTTTCTCTGTTTTAAAGTCAGATTTATTGAGGTATAATTTACATATGGTAAAACTTATTCTTTGTAGTGTGTAGTTCTATGAGTTCTGACAAATCAGTACAACCATGTAACCACCCACACAGTCCAATTGCAGAAGAAATTTACCATTCTCAGAAATTCCCTCATTTCCCTTTGCAATCAACCTTTCTTTGATCCCCAGTTTCTGGCATCCTATTTCCTATTTTAGTAGTTTATTTCTTTTTATTTCTGAGTAGTATTCCATTATATGGCTGTACTACAGTTATCTATTTACCAGTTGAAGGGTATTTGGTTGTTTCCAGTTTGGGGTGATTATGAATAAAGCCACTATAAACATTTTCAAATAGGTTTTTGTGTGAACATAAGTTTTTATTTTTCCTGAGTAAATACCTATGAGTGGGATTTCTAGGTCATATGGTAAGTATTTGTCTGACTGTACAAGAAACTGCTGAATCATTTTCCTATCATTCTTTGTTTACTGGATTTTTGTTTATTTTGTTTTTTCCTTTGTTTCTGGTCAAATCTCTTTTTAGAATGTGAGTTTGGTCTCCTGACACTGATTCACCTTAGCAAGGGCATGCTTCAAACATAAAATGCTAGGGAGGACACCTCAGTGACAAGGCTTGGGAAGTGGTTGCACGAGGTGATATTATGTTTTCTGAACTGAGACACCCATTGGGGATCATAGGAGGGAGGAAGGAAAATGGGATAAATAGGAAGACATCAAAAGGAAAGGAAGAAAAGAAATTTGAACAACATGATGCCTAAAAGGGGAGTGATGTGTGCTACCTGGAAATACCTTTTTTTTTTCAATTAAAAAAAAAATTTAATTTGAGGATAATTGCATTACAATGTTGTCTTAGTTTCTGTCATACAACAATGCAAATCAGTTATAATTACATATGTGTGTGTGGGTGTGGGTGTGTGTGTATATCTCCTCCCTCTTAAGGTGCTTCAGACTCCTGTAATACCTTAATGTAACATTATGAGTCATGGCAGCCTACAGAGAGCAGTAACCTTGAGGGCAATAGGGTAGGGGAGGTGGGCCAGGAAACACTAATACAGATCCTGAAAGCTTATGGTTCCAAAGTTCTATTTGAGTAGATAGGTGAGCCACTATGGGCTTTGGAAAAGGAGAATGATCCTGATCCAGTTGTGGTAGGACTGTGTATGTGCATGCTAAATCACTGTGTCATGTCCAATTCTTTGCAACCTCATGGGCTATAGCCCGCCAGGCTCCTCTGTCATGGGATCCTCCAAGTAAGAATACTGGAGTGGGTTGCCATGCCTGCCTCCCAAGTCTCTTATGTCTCCTGCGTTGGCAGATGGGTTCTTTACCACTAGCGCCATCTGGGAAGGGGATTAGGGTTTGGGAAAAGGAAAGAGGCTGGAGATGGGGCAAGCAGTGAGGCTGCTGTCAGAGTCTTGGGGGGCTCATGGTATTATCAAAGGAAAGAGGGATTTGTGGGGTGGAAAATATGGTAGGCACCCAATAAATACTCATTTAATTAATTAATTAAGGAGCTTGCTATTTCAAGTTGATTGCAAAAAATAGAGGTTTGTTAGAACTGCAAATGAATGAACTGGAGATGATGAAAGCATTGAAAACAATGTGGAAAAGTAAGTAGATTGAAAGGAGAAAAGAATCTTGAAAAATTAATTTAACAGTCTGGGACAAGGGAAGGAGCTGGCAACAGAGTCAGAGAATCAACTAGTCAGAAAGCTATGACTATAGCACAGACTTTTGGGAATAAACATGGAAACCTAGTGAAGATCAAGGATGTCTCTGAGTTCTCTAGCTCCAGCACCTGACCATCTGTCCCCGGCTGACCCGAGCTCATCTGGACACCCTGAAGCCAGAGAGCTAAGTGATGATAAGCAAGGTTCCTGAGAGTTTCTAAGCTTTGGGGTGGCGTGAGGGGCATATTAAAATGACCCTGAAGGACCTTTCTATTGTTGGGATCTTGTGATTCTAGTGAAAATATTGCTCAAGTGTCATATTCCCAGAAGAAGGACTTGATTTGAAGAAAGGCCCTAAGACCTTCAGTGGGAAAGAACAAGTAAAGGCTATTCGGTAACCCAAGCCAAGACAGTTTCCATCAATCTCTGAAGGTGTTTAGTTTGGGAGAGAATGGAGCTATTTCCACTGCAGAATTTGTGGAATTTTTTGTCCAGCGCCCCTATAATGAGGTATGGTTACTACACATTACAAGAGAATGACCCCATGGACTGCAGCCTACCAGGCTCCCCCATCCATGGGATTTTCCAGACAAGAGTACTGGAGTGGGGTGCCATTGCCTTCTCCGAGGAAAGGTAATAAAACAGGACAGATAACGTGATTTTTATTTGGTTTCAATGGCACATTAAGGAAGATTTCAGTTCCCCCTTTACAAGAAAGGCCGTTTACCTCTCGGAGCATCGAAAAGCCCATGGAGTTGAGTTCTACATAAGAAAATAGTGTCGAGTGAAAACTGAGTTCTACATAAGAAAATAGTGTAGAGTGAAAACTGACATGGTAACGTTGCATTATTTAGGTAACATTTGTTAGGAACCTACTAAGAGCTGGGTGCTGCGGTTCATGGGGTCACAAAGAGTCAGATACAACTTAATGACTAAACAGAAAAGAGCTGGATCGTCTTGCCACCCCAGCCTTCTTTCAGTTTCTCAAACTTGTCTCCCTTCCTTCTGTCTCTGGGTCTCGGTACCTACTGTTCCCTTGATCTGGAACATATGTCCTCCCACCCACCTCTTTTCCCCTACCCACTCCTGCCTCCAGCCCACTTTGCCCAGTTAATCCCATTACCCTTCAGATCTGCTCCTAAGTTAATACCTCAGAATATTCTCAACTGGTTGCTTTTTCCTGCCGCTGTCGTAGTAGCTCATGTCTGCTTTCCTTTGCCCTCTTCCTTTTTCCTTTCCTCCTTTCCTCAAGCATTAAACAAATGAACACAAAGAGAAATAGAAAATAGTAAATTGCAATAAATGCTTTGAAGGAAAAGAACAACTTATTTCAATAAAGACATATATATATATATTGGGCTTTCCAGGTGGTGGAGTGGTAAAGAATTTGCCTGCCAATGCAGGAGACTCTGGTTTGATCCCTGGGTTGGGAAGATCTCCTGGAGTAGGAAATGGCAATCCAACAGTATTCTTACCTGGAAAATCCCATGGACAGAGGAGCCAGGCGGACTACAGCCCATGGGGTCACAAAGAGCTGAACATGACTGAGCAACTGAGCACACACAGCACAAATATATTTATTGGTTCATTATTCACACAAATCAATGTTCAGAATTATGTGTTGAATAAATGAATGAATAATAATTATGAGTAAGACCTCTCACTGGAGGAGGTGGTAAAGAGAATTCCAGGCAAGGAAAATGACACGTGCAAAGATACAGAAGCATGAATGAGTGTGAAGTAATTGACAAATCACTAGAAACATGAGTAAGTGGATGGGTTGAAGATAAGATTGTAAAGGTAAGCAAGATCCTGTTTGTAATTTTGGCTTTTTTCCCAAATGGGAGAGAGTAGGGGAAGTCAACGGAGAAGGCAATGGCACCCCACTCCAGTACTCTTGCCTGGAGAATCCCATGAAGGGAGGAGCCTGGTGGGCGGCAATCCATGGGGTTGCTAAGAGTCGGACACGACTGAGCGACTTCACTTTCACTTTTCACTTTCATGCATTGGAGAAGGAAATGGCAACCTACTCCAGTGTTCTTGCCTGGAGAATCCCAGGGACAGGGGAGCCTGGTGGGCTGCCGTCTATGGGGTCGCACAGAGTCGGACATGACTGAAGCGACTTAGCAGCAGCAGCAGGGGAAATCAAAGGTTTTTAAGCGAGAGTGTTATATTCAGATTTGTGTTTTAGAGAGATTCTTCAGGATCTAGAATTCTACAGGATTTAGAGAATCCTGTACTGATTCTTCATCTATTGCTATTCCATCCCCGAAATTTTAAATTCTGAAACAGAGAAGTCCTACTCATTTGGCATGGCTCATATGGTGATTAATCAAAATCAGTTAAAGTGGAAAATCATAAAAATTACTATATATATATATATGTTTTCAACATCTTACTCTAATTTATTTTTTAATATAAATTTATTTATTTTAATTGGAGGTTAATTACTTTTCAATATTGTATTGGTTTTGCCATACATCAACATGAATCCGCCATGGGTGTACATGTGTTCCCCATCCTGAACCCCCCTCCCTCCTCCCTCCCTGTACCATCCCTCTGGGTCGTCCCAGTGCACCAGCCTCAAGCGTCTATTATCATGCATTGAACCTGGACTGGCAATTCGTTTCATATATGATATTATACATGTTTCAATGCCATTCTCCCAAATCATCCCACCCTCTCCCTCTCCCACAGAGTCCAAAGGACTGTTCTAGACATCTGTGTCTTTTTTGCTGTCTCACATACAGGGTAATCGTTACCATCTTTCTAAATTCCATATATATGTGTTAGTATACTGTATTGGTGTTTTTCTTTCTGGCTTACTTCACTCTGTATAATAGGCTCCAGTTTCATCCATCTCATTAGAACTGATTCAAATGTATTCTTTTTAATGGCTGAGTAATACTCCATTGTGTATATGTACCACAGCTTTCTTACACATTCATCTGCTGATGGACATCTAGGTTGCTTCCATGTCCTGGCTATTATAAACAGTGCTACGATGAACATTGGGGTGCACGTGTCTCTTTCAATTCTGGTTTCCTCGGTGTATATGCCCAGTAGTGGGATTGCTGGGTCATAAGGCAGTTCTATTTCCAGTTTTTTAAGGAATCTCCACGCTGTTCTCCATAATGGCTCTACTAGTTTGCATTCCCACCAACAGTGTAAGAGGGTTCCCTTTTCTCCTCACCCTCTCCAGCATTTATTGCTTGTAGACTTTTGGATCGCAGCCATTCTGACTGGCATGAAATGGTACCTCATTGTGGTTTTGATTTGCATTTCTCTGATAATGAGTGATGTTGAGCATCTTTTCGTGTGTTTGTTAAGCATCTGTATGTCTTCTTTGGAGAAATGTCTGTTTAGTTCTTTGGCCCATTTTTTGATTGAGTCGTTTATTTTTTTGGAATTGAGCTGCAGGAATTGCTTGTATATATTTTGAGATTAGTTGTTTGTCAGTTGCTTCATTTGCTATTATTTTCTCCCATTCTGAAGGCTGTCTTTTCACCTTGCTTATAGTTTCCTTTGTTGTGCAGAAGCTTTTAATTTTAATTAGGTCCCATTTGTTTATTTTTGCTTTTATTTCCAATATTCTGGGAGGTGGGTAATAGAGGATCCTGCTGTGATTTATGTCGGAGTGTTTTGCCTATGTTCTCCTCTAGGAGTTTTATAGTTTCTGGTCTTACATTGAGATCTTTAATCCACTTTGAGTTTACTTTTGTGTATGGTGTTAGAAAGTGTTCTAGTTTCAGTCTTTTACAAGTGGTTGACCAGTTTTCCCAGCACCACTTGTTAAAGAGATTGTCTTTAATCCATTGTATATTCTTGCCTCCTTTGTCAAAGATAAGGTGTCCATAGGTGTGTGGATTTATCTCTGGGCTTTCTATTTTGTTCCATTGATCTATATTTCTGTCTTTGTGCCAGTACCATACTGTCTTGATGACTGTGGCTTTGTAGTAGAGCCTGAAGTCAGGCAGGTTGATTCCTCCAGTTCCATTCTTCTTTCTCCAGATTGCTTTGGCTATTCGAGGTTTTTAGTATTTCCATACAAATTGTGAAATTATTTGTTCTAGCTCTGTGAAAAATACGATTGGTAGCTTGATAGGGATTGCATTGAATCTATAGATTGCTTTGGGTAGTATACTCATTTTCACTATATTGATTCTTCCAATCCATGAACATGGTATATTTCTCCATCTATTAGTGTCCTCTTTGATTTCTTTCACCAGTGTTTTATAGGTTTCTATATATAGGTCTTTAGTTTCTTTAGGTAGATATATTCCTAAGTATTTTATTCTTTTTGTTGCAATGGTGAATGGAATTATTTCCTTAATTTCTCTATTTTCTCATTATTAGTGTATAGGAACGCAAGGGATTTCTGTGTGTTGATTTTATATCCTGAAACTTAACTATATTCATTGATTAGCTCTAGTAATTTTCTGTTGGAGTTTTTAGGGTTTTCTATGTAGAGGATCATGTCATCTGCAAACAGTGAGAGTTTTACTCCTTCTTTTCCAATTTGGATTGCTTTTATTTCTTTTTCTGCTATGATTGCTGTGGCCAAAACTTCCAAAACTATGTTGAATAGTAGTGGTGAAAGTGGGCACCCTTGTCTTGTTCCTAACTTTAGGGGAAATGCTTTAAACTTTTCACCATTGAGGATAATGTTTGCTGTGGGTTTGTCATATATAGCTTTTATTATGTTGAGGTATGTTCCTTCTATTCCTGCTTTCTGGAGAGTTTTTACTCTAATTTAGAACATATGAATCCACAACCACTTCAGGTTCCCTTAAGTGCAGAGTCTGATTTTTGAGTGACTGCATCCATATAGAATTATCTATGGACTTCAGCTTCAAAATAGAACAAGAACTTTGTTGTTCAGTCGCTAAGTCACAGCTGACTCTTTGCAACCCCATGGACTGCAGCATACCAGGCTTCCCTGTACTTCACTATCTCCCGGAGCTTGCTCAAATTCATGTGCATTGAGTTGGTGATGCCATCCAACCATCTCATCCTCTGTCTCCCCTTTCTCCTCCCACCTTCAGTCTTTCCCAGCATCAAGGTCCTTTCCAATGAGTCAGCTCTTTGCATCAGGTGGCCAAAGTATTGGAGCTTTAGCATCAGTCCTTCCAACAAATATTCGGGGTTGATTTTCTTTAAGTTTGACTGGTTTGATCTCCTTACTCTCCAAGGAACTCTCAAGAGTCTTCTCCAGCACGACAGTTTGAAAGCATCAGTTCTTCAGTGCTTAGCCTTCTTTATAGTTCAACTCTCACATCCATAGAAAATTAAATATTTCTTATAAAATAACCTCAGCACAGAGTCCATGATTATGATACTTTTAGGTTTTTTACATGATATTATAATGGTTAATACACAGTCTCCCAAACCAGACTGCTGGGTTCAAATCCTGTACCACTTCCTAACTCAGGCAAGTTGTTAGCTTCTTTGTGCCTCAGTTTCCTTAATACTCACTTCAGAGTGTTATCATGAGGCTCAAATGATATAGGCCTTTTTACATAAAGGCCTAATGTAGTGTTGAATAGTTAACATTCAACAGATGTTAACTATTTTCAAGTTGTCTCTCCCACACCCAATTCAATAGAATTTTAAAAAGACTTTCTTCTATGGGGACTTTTCAAAGCATTTAGTTCAGTATTCTTCAGTTCAGTTCACTCGCTCAGTCATGTCCGACTCTTTGCGACCCCATGAATCGTAGCACGCCAGGCCTCCCTGTCCATCATCAACTCCCAGAGTTCATTCAGACTTACATCCATCAAGTCAGTGATGCCATCCAGCCATCTCATCCTCTATCATCCCCTTCTCCTCCTGCCCCCAATCCCTGCCATCATCAGAATCTTTTCCAATGAGTCAACTCTTCGCATGAGGTGGCCAAAGTATTGGAGTTTCAGCTTTAGCATCAGTCCTTCCAAAGAAATCCCAGGGGTGATCTTCTTCAGAATTGACTGGTTAGATCTCCTTGCAATCCAAGGGACTTCTCCAACACCACAGTTCAAAAGTATCAATTCTTTGGCGCTCAGCTTTCTTCACAGTCCAACTCTCACATCCATACATGACCCTGGAAAAACCATAGCCTTGACTAGCTGGACCTTTGTTGGCAAAGTAATGTCTCTGCTTTTCAATATGCTGTCTAGGTTGGTCATAACTTTTCTTCCAAGGAGTAAGCGTCTTTTAATTTCATGGCTGCAATCACCATCTGCAGTGATTTTGGAGCCCCCAAAAATAAAGTCTGCCACTGTTTCCACTGTTTCCCCATCTATTTCCCATGAAGTGATGGGACCAGATGCCATGATCTTTGTTTTCTGAATGTTGAGCTTTGAGCCAACTTTTTCACTGTCCTCTTTCACTGTCACCAAGAGGCTTTTGAGTTCCTCTTCACTTTCTGCCATAAGGGTGGTGTCATCTGCATATCTGAGGTTATTGCTATTTCTCCCAGCAATCTTGATTCCAGCTTGTGCTTCTTCCAGGCCAGCATTTCTCATGATGTACTCTGCATATACGTTAAATAAGCAGGGTGACAATATACAGCCTTGACGTACTCCTTTTCCTGTTTGGAACCAGTCTGTTGTTCCATGTCCAGTTCTAACTGTTGCTTCCTGACCTACATACAAATTTCTCTAGAGGCAGGTCAGGTGGTCTGGTATTCCCGTCTCTTTTAGAATTTTCCACAGTTTATTGTGATCCACACAGTCAAAGGCTTTGGCATAGTCAATAAAGCAGAAATAGATGTTTTTCTGGAACTCTCTTGCTTTTTTGATGATCCAGCGGATGTTGGCAATTTGGTCTCTTGTTCCTCCACCTTTTCTAAAACCAGCTGGAACATCTGGAAGTTCATGGTTCATGTATTGCTGAAGCCTGGCTTGGAGAATTTTGAGCATTGCTTTACTAGTGTGTGAGATGAGTGCAATTGTGCGGTAGTTTGAGCATTTTTTGGCATTGCCTTTCTTTGGGATTGGAATGAAAACTGACCTTTTCCAGTCCTGTGGCCACTGTTAGGAACAACAATTCTCTTTCTTTTTGTACCACTGGCTTACATAATATTTAATTATGTAAATACAGTAACCACTTCTATTGGCATAAACAAACTTTGGCACAATCACAAAGACTTATACTCAACCCGTGGAAGCAGATGTGGACATGCTAGAGGGTAACCTATGAGTGAGGACCATGCAGGGTGCTGTGGCCATTAACCAGGGTGTTTTACAGTGGGATTGGAAAGTCTCAGTGAGCCCAGTAGATCAGTAGAGAAGAGATCAGTTAAGAGAGCATCTACTCTTGGGTGACAACCTCTATCCTTCTTGCATCCTTTCTCCTTTGCTCCTATTATAGCTATGCTTTAATTTCATCAACTCCCCAGGCCTAGGCCAGACCTGTAATCTTTCTAAGCATCAAAAAAGAGACTGCTCCCCTATGACATTTAAAATAAAAACAATAGTAACTTGTAAAATAAGCATTAGAAAGTCCAATAAAAGTCTGACTTTTCCCATGGTGTTTATTTTGGTATTTTGTAAAAAAATTTCAGATTCTCTCCCCAAAATTGTAGCAGGGGTTCCCTTTGCTTTGCTGGTGACTTGAGAATGTGTTTATCCATTGGGTAATCTAGCACTGCATTTGACTCCCACATTTTCCCCCAACCCCTCAATCTCTGACTAGAATCACTTAGCTCACTTTTAACTGCTTTCTTGCGAGAATCTTTTATCCCATCTCCTTACACAGAACCCATCCAGTAGCCTCCCAAACATTGGATATATTGAATTTGATGTGACTTTTCAGCTCCCAGGTAGAAATGTCCAACAGAAACTTGAATGTAAAAAGTCTGGAACCCAGGACAGAGACCAAAAGTAGAGAGAGATTTTAAAATCTGCAACACAGGGACTTCCCTGGTAGTTCATTGGTTAAGAATCTGCCTTCCAACGCAGGGGATGCAGGTTCAATCCCTGGCTGAGGAACTAAGATCCTACATGCCACATGGCAACTAAGCCCTGTGTCACAACTAGAAAGGCCTGCATGCTCTAACCAAGACCTAGCACAGCCAAAACCGTAAATGAATAAAACTTTAAAAAAATAAAACCTGTAACATGTAAGTGTTAATATCTCAGTAATCCAATGTAATCTATTGCTCTGAGGGACCTACCTTCAAAAAGCCTGTTCGGGCGCCACTTGCCGGGGTCCAGCCCCGGTGGATCCAGGGAATTCGAAGGGGAGACAGCATTGGCAATCAGGAAACAATTGCTTAATTAAATGTTAATTAAGGATATAAAGAGTGGTTAAATAAGGATAGCTCAGTGAGGAAATTCGGTGGAGAAAAGAGGCTGAAATAAGGATAGCTCAGTGAGGAAATTCAGTGGAGAAAAGAGGCTAAATAATTCAGCCAGAAGGTGAGAGAAAGAACAACACGGGGAGACCAAGTTTCGGTGAACAAGGCCCGCACTTTATTTTCCAAAGTAGTTTTTATACCTTAAGTTATGCATAGAGGATAATGGGGGAAGGGGTAGAGTCATGCAGTAAGCCAGGCTTTCTTCCTGCAAACTTATCATATGCAAAAGTTTAGGTGATTTGCATCATCTTCTGGCCTGGAGGCCTGTTAACATTTTAAGAAACTTATTTTTCTCTAAAGGTGATTATTCTAAAGTCAGGCGCCACCCTCCAAAAGCATTAGATAAAGTTGCCTTCCTATAGGGCAAAGATGTGGTGGGCTACAACAAGAAAAAAAATTAACTCAAGGGTCTAAGGTTACAAACATTAAAGTTACTACTTACACCAATTATATTAATCAATACACTGCCAGGGACACAGCAGGTAAGGGATATGGAAACTTAACAGCAAACATTGGCCCAACAAGTGAAAAACCCTTCACCAATACAATTTCTAATCAATCTTTTAACTGCTCAAAGGAATCTGTATTTAGACAGTTTAGAACATCTCATGCCTCTCATAGTTGGGAGGCTCTGAGCAATCACATGTGGCCGGAAAAACCTATTCAGGCAGGCTAGAGGATTTCCAAAGGAGTTTGTAGGTTGAAACACTATCACACCCAGGAATTATTAACTGGAGCTGTAAGTTAACTCTTTTTTCAGAGAGAGGTAGTGGGGGACAGCCCCCCGTAAAGTCAGAGGTGTAAGTGAGAGCACAAAGCAGAAAGTAGGCAGACTCTGGTTTTGGGGGTAGATGCTCGAGAATTTCCAGGGGGACTCCTGAGGCTCGATCCCGCCTTTGCGTATGCCGAGCCTCCTTCCTCTGACCTTTGCCGCGGGCGGAGCTCCTGCTCCCGGCACCCCAACCAGTAATGCTGAAGAAGCTGAAGTTGAATGGTTCTATGAAGACCTACAAGACTTTCTAGAACTAACACCCAATAAAGATGTCTTTTTCATCATGAGGGACTGGAATGCAAAAGTAGGAAGTCAAGAGATACCTGTAGTAACAGGCAAATTTGGCCTTGGAGTTCAAAGTGAAGTAAGGCAAAGGCTAATAGAGTTTTGCCAAGAGAACATGCCCTCATGGGTCATAGCAAACACCCTCTTCGAACTACACAAGAGAAGATTCTACATACGCACATCATCAGATGGTCAATACAGAAATCAGATTGATTATATTCTTTGCAGCCAAAGATGGAGACGCTCCATAAAGTCAGCAAAAACAAGACTGGGAGCTGACTGTGGCCCAGATCATGAACTCCTTATTGCAAAATTCAGACTTAATTTGAAGAAAGTAGAGACAACCACTAGACCATTCAGGTATGACCTAAATCAAATGTCTTATGATTATATAATAGAAGTGATAAATAGATTCAAGGGATTAGATCTGGTAGACAGAGTACATGAAGAACTATGGATGGAGGTTCATGACATTGTATAGGAGGCAGGGAACAAGAACATCCCCAAGAAAAAGACATGCAAAAAGGCAAAATGGTTGTCTGAGGAGGCCTTACAAATAGCTGAGAAAAGAAGAGAAGCTAAAGGCAAAGGAGAAAAGGAAAGCTATACCCATCTGAATGCAGAGTTCCAAAGAATAGCAAGGAGAGATAAGAAAGCCTTCCTCAATGCAAAGAAATAGAGGAAAACAATAAATGGGAAAGACTAGAGATCTCTTCAAGAGAGTTAGAGATACCAAGGGAACATTTCATACAAAGATGGGCTCAATACAGGACAGAAATGGTATGGACCTAACAGAAGCAGAAGATGTTAAGAAGAGGTGGCAAGAATACACAGAACTGTACAAAAGAGATATTCATGACCCAGATAACAACAATGGTGTGATCACTCACCTAGAGCCAGACATCCTGGAATTCAAAGTCAAGTGGGCCTTAGGAAGCATGACTACAAACAAAGCTAGTGGAGGTGATGGAATTCCAGTTGAGCTATTTCAAATCCTAAAAGACGATGCTGTGAAAGTGCTGCACTCAATATGCCAGCAAATTTGGAAAATGCAGCAGTGGCCACAGGACTGGAAAAGGTCAGTTTTCATTCCAATCCCAAAGATTTCGTCAATGCCAAAGAATGCTCTAACTACCGCACAATTGCACTCATCTCACAGGCTAGCAAGTCAATGCTCAAAATTCTCCAAGCCAGGCTTCAACAGTATATGAACCATGAACTTCCAGATATTCAAGCTGAATTTAGAAAAGGCAGAGGAACCAGAGATCAAATTGCCAATATCTGTTGAATCCTCAAAAAAAGCAAGAGAGTCCCAGAAAAACATCTACTTCTGCTTTATTGACTATGCCAAAGCCTTTGACTGTATGGATCACAACAAACTGTGGAAAATTCTTCAAGAGATGGGAATAGCAGACCACCTGACCTGCTTCCTGAGAAATCTGTATGCAGATCAAGAAACAACAGTTAGAACTGGACATGAAACAACAGACTGGTTCCAAATCAGGAAAGGAGTATGTCAAGGCTGTATATTGTTACTGCTTATTTAACTTATACACAGAGTACATCATGAGAAATGCTGGGCCAGATGAAGCACAAGCTGGAATCAAGATTGCTGGCAGAAATATCAATAACCTCAGATATGCAGATGACACCACCCTTATGGCAGAAAGCCAAGAAGAACTAAAGAGCCTCTTGATGAGAGTGAAAAGGTTGGCTTAAAACTCAACATTCAGAAAACTAAGATCATGGCATCCAGGCCCATCACTTCATGACAAATAGATGGGGAAACAATGGAAACAGTGAGAGACTTTGTTTTGGGGCTCCAAAATCACTGCAGATGGTGACTGAAGCCATGAAATTAAAAGACGCGTGCTCCTTGGAAGAAAAGTTATCCCAAACCTAGGCAGCATTTTAAAAAGCAGAGACATTAATTTGCCAACAAAGGTCCATCTGGTCGAAGCTATGGTTTTTCCAGTAATCATATATGGATATGAGAGTTGGACTATAGAGAAAGCTGAGTGCTGAAAAATTGATGCTTTTGACCTGTGGTGTTGGAGAAGACTCTTGAGAGTCCCTTGGACTTCAAGGAGATCCAACCAATCAATCCTAAAGGAAATCAGTCCTGAATATTCTTTGGAAGGACTGATGCTGAGGCTGAAACTGCAATCCTTTGGCCACCTGATGTGAAGAACTGACTCATTTGAAAAGACCCTGATGCTAGGAAAGATTGAAGGTGGGAGGAGAAGAGGGCAACAGAGGATGAGATGGTTGAATGGCATCACCGACTCGATGGACATGAGTTTGAGTAAACTCCAGGAGCTGGTGATGGACAGGTAAGCCTGGCATGCTGCAATCCATGAGGTCAGAAAGAGTCAGACATTACTGAGGGAGTGAACTGAACTGAACACATAAGTGAGATTTGAGCCCGTGTGTGTAGGTCACAGAACCCAGAAAGGACATGTTGAGACGGAAGAGCAATGGCTGAGCTGAGAGCTCTGAGGAACATCACTGTGTAAGGGCCAGGTGGAGCAGGAGCTGCCAATGAAAGAGTCAATCTCGACATGCAGGGAAGCCTGAATCCAAGGCAGGGGGGCTTCAAGAAGTGATGGTTACCAGTGTCAAGTGTAACAGAGAGGTGAGGTAAGAATAGACAGTGCCTGGCACCTGGTACTCAATACATATGTGTTAACTGATGTATTGAGGTGAGAGAGAGTGAAATATTTCAGGATGCTTGGCTGAAAAAAGAAGTTAAAAGCTATGTCAGTACGCTGACTCTACGGAGGGCAGGAAAGAAGGGCAGAATCTAATGGAAGATCAGAAGCTCATGCTGATGGTCATTGAGGAAATTCTCATTTCCCCTTCTTAGTTAGGGTGAGAAGTAGTGAACTGTTCTAACTACTCCCACCTCAGGGTCCTTCGTCATCTTCCTTAGATCAACATCCAGTGTTTTTTCCTGCTGAGTTTTGGGACCTGGGTTTTCCACTGAAGAAGTCCTGCTGAGTTACTCTTTTCCAGTTCAAGGTCCCAGAGACCCTAAACCTGAAAAACCAGAGTAGACTGACTGCAGGTGATGAGAAGACTGAGGCAGGAGTGGAGCCCAGTGGCCAGACTCTGAGCCCATGGAGAACCACGGGGTCTGAGGAGAGCTGCTTCTGGGGGGTTTTCCACTGACTGGCTCCTTGCTTGCCTAGCCTTCCTCTCTCATGTCAGCAGATCACAACAACAGTTGGTTTGGTTGGGGGATAACAGTCAAAACCACAAAAGAAAAATTCCTGTGCCATTCATCTAAAGTGTGGTTCTTCATTTGATGGCTGTCTATTTCAGCAGAAGCAGAAGCTTATGAGGGCAGGGACTGTATTCACTAGAGCACTATTGTATCCTTTGTGCCTGGGACATAATCAGTATTCAATCAGTGTTTGCTTAATGGGGGAAAAAGCAAGTAATGTTGTCTACTGATGGTGCCTAGACCAATAAAAGACAGATTTTTGTATCCGCCTGAAAGTGGGTTTTCTATGAAGCTAATCCCTTATATGATACAGTGGAAGTGAGAAATAGATGTAAGGGACTAGATCTGATAGAGTGCCTGATGAACTATGGACGGAGGTTTGTGACATTTTACAGGAGACAGGGATCAAGACCATCCCCATGGAAAAGAAATGCGAAAAAGCAAAATGGCTGTCTGGGGAGGCCTTACAAATAGCTGTGAAAAGAAGGGAAGCAAAAAGCAAAGGAGAAAAGGAAAGATATAAGCATCTGGATGCAGAGTTCCAAAGAATAGCAAGGAAAGATAAGAAAGCCTTCCTCAGCGATCAATGCAAAGAAATAGAGGAAAACAACATAATGGGAAAGATGAGAGATCTCTTCAAGAAAATTAGAGATACCAAGGGAACATTTCATGCAAAGATGGGCTCAATACAGGACAGAAATGGTATGGACCTAACAGAAGCAGAAAATATTAAAAAGCGGTGGCAGGAATACACAGAAGAACTGTACAAAAAAGATCTTCATGCCCAAGATAATCACGATGGTGTCATCACTAACCTAGAGCCAGACATCCTGGAATGTGAAGTCAAGTGGGCCTTAGAAAGCATCACTATGAACAAAGCTAGTGGATGTGATGGAATTCCAGTTGAGCTATTTCAAATCCTGAAAGATGATGCTGTGAAAGTGCTGCACTCAATATGTCAACAAATTTGGAAAACTCAGCAGCGGCCACAGGACTGGAAAAGGTCAGTTTTCATTCCAATCCCAAAGAAAGGCAATGCCAAAGAATGCTCAAACTACCGCACAATTGCACTCATCTCATACACTAGTAAAGTAATGCTCAAAATTCTCCAAGCCAGGCATCAGCAATACATGAACCATGAACTTCCAGATGTTCAAGCTGGATCTAGAAAAGGCAGAGGAACCAGAGATCAAATTGCCAACATCTGCTGGATCATTGAAAAAGCAAAAGAGTTCCAGAAAAACATCTATTTCTGCTTTATTGACTATGCCAAAGCCTTTGACTGTATGGATCACAATAAACTGTAGAAAATTCTAAAAGAGATGGGAATACCAGACCACCTGACCTGCCTCTTGAGAAACCTGTATGCAGGTCAGGAAGCAACAGTTAGAACTGGACATGGAACAACAGACTGGTTCCAAATAGGAGAAGTATGCCAAGGCTGAATATTGTCACCCTGCTTATTTAACTTCTATGCAGAGTACATCATGAGAAACACTGGGCTGGAAGAAGCACAAGCTGGAATCAAGATTACTGGGAGAAATAGCAATAAACTCAGATATGCAGAAGACACCACCCTTATGGCAGAAAGTGAAGAGGAACTCAAAAGCCTCTTGGTGACAGTGAAAGAGGAGAGTGAAGAAGTTGGCTCAAAGCTCAACATTCAGAAAACTAAGATCATGGCATCCGGTCCCATCACTTCATGGAAAATAGATGGGGAAAAAGTGGAAACAGTCTCAGACTTTATTTTTCTGGGCTCCAAAATCACTGCAGATGGTGATTGCACCTATGAAATTAAAAGATGCTTACTCCTTGGAAGGAAAATTATGACCAACCTAGATAGCATATTCAAAAGCAGAGATATTACTTTGCCAACAAAGGTCCGTCTAGTCAAGGCTATGGTTTTTCGAGTGGTCATGTATGGATGTGAGAGTTGGACAGTGAGGAAGGCTGAGCGCCAAAGAATTGATGCTTTTGAACTGTGGTGTTGGAGAAGACTCTTGAGAGTCCCTTGGACTGCAAGGAGATCCAACCAGTCCATTCTGAAGGAGATCAGCCCTGGGTGTTCATTGGAAGGACTGATGCTAAAGCTGAAACTCCAATACTTTGGCCACCTCATGCGAAGAGTTGATTCATTGGAAAAGACTCTGATGCTGGGAGGAATTAGGGGCAGGAGGAAAAGGGGATGACAGAGGATAAGATGGCTGGATGGCATCACCGACTCGATGGACGTGAGTTTGAGTGAACTCCGGGAGTTGGTGATGGACAGGGAGGCCTGGCGTGCTGGGATTCATGGGGTCGCAAAGAGTCGGACACGACTGAGCGACTGTACTGAACTGAACTGAACTGAACTGAATTAAATTTAAACTTACAGGCCCCCTTGTTTACATTGGCTCCTAGGATAGGCCTTTGCAATATTTTTGTTGTTGTTGTTTTAATCACTCAGTCGTATCTGACTCTTTTGTGACCCCATGGACTGTAGCCCACCAGGCTCCTATGTCCATGGGATTCTCCAGGCAAAAATATTGGAGTGGGTTGCCATTTCTTATCCAGGGGATCTTCCCAACTCAGGGATAGAACTTGTGTCTCCTGCTTGGCAGGTGGATTCTTTACCACTGAACCACCAGGTAAACCCAACAGTATTTTTACATGTCACATTTTTTTAATTTGCCAGAAATAAGATACCTTAATCAGAGTTTAATATGATTACTGTTTCTATTCTGACTCCATACTTCCCTTCCTGTGAAGTGGTTTGAAGCAAATGTGGGTGTTTGGGAGACCTGGTTAAAGGGAAGCTGATTTGGGGATATAGCTTGTTTATTTGGGTTAATGGGATCTATTTATGTGGTTTGCAGTCTCCTCTGTGCAGAGTTAACTTACTACTGGCTATTCCAGTGTAGAAATGTCTCTCAGGAGTCCTGCTACTGCCCACCATGCTAAATCACAGGGGATCAAGACACAAAGATAAATGGCCAGAGCTTGTAGGGCCTGAATGTGCCCTAGGGTGCCCTGCCGTGGAAGAGAAACAAGGCTTAAAAAGGTATGGATCGAGAAACTTGTCATCACATATGTGAAAAATTTAAGTGGAAATTTAGGTTTTTATTGATGCTTCATCAAAACAGAACCTCTCACCTATTAGGAATACATTTCTTAATGCAGTGTATACAGTGATAAGTATATTATATGTTTTCTTTTTTATGGGAATCACATGAGATAGAGTTTATTAAAATTCCTGTGTTTATAGGGCTTAAACTACTGAATGCATTCTTATGTGAATTTATGTTTTACACATCCCCAAAATACTGACACCACTGAAGATAATATAAAACTAATATGCACTATTGGAGAAGGAAATGGCAACCCCCTCCAGTACTCTTGCCTGGAAAATCCCATGGACGGAGGAGCCTGGTAGGCTATAGTCTATGGGGTCGCAAAGAGTCAGACATGACTGAGCGACTTCACTCAACTTCACTCACTCAATATGCACTGTAAGTAGGACATCAATAATAAACTGGTAAAAGAGTGTCAATAAAGTCCAAGAGTATTCAGGAAATTTTGAAATGCCCTGCAATATTACAACTCCTATGTAAGAGAAACTTGATAGATGTTCATAATAGTCCTTTAAAATTTATATAACAGTACTAACAGGGAGTTTTGAAACTGGAGGAAACATCTTTAAATTATCAACAATAAACAAAATTTGATCAACAGTGGTAGATGAAAGATTGAATTATATTTCTCCTTTCTTTACAGAAAATTACACTTAAAAATTGTTGGCCCTATGGAGAGTTAAAACACAGGGAGTCAAAAAATAGTAGGAAATAAACACTTAGGGGGTGTAACAGACAATTATTTTTTAAATTTTATTTAAAAAATTTTGTCATGCTCATGAGTTTCCTCAGCTTTTAAAATTTTATAATTTGTTGCACTAGCATTTGTCATTCCATATAAATACTCATTTTTGTACCTAATTTTACATTTGTAATTTTAAAATATTTATTTTTATTTATTTATTATTTGACTGTGCCAGGCCTGAGGGCATGTGGAATCTTCAATCTTCATCGCCAGGATGTAGGATCTTTAGTTGAGGCACGTGAACTCTTTGTTGTAGCATGTGGGATCTAGTTCCCTGACGAGGGATCAAACCCGGGCGCCCTGCATTGGGAGCACAGAATCTTAGCCATTGGACCACCAGGGAAGTCCCCTTGTAATTTTTTCAAAGACGGCTCTCAGAATTGTACATGTGAAGCTTCAGATGCCACAAGACATGGATCTGCTCCTGCATCCTCCATCTTCCTGGCTTTGGGTGGTTTTGGATGGGAAGCAATAGTATCATTGGAGTCCCAGCTGTAGGCAGTTGGTGTATGACTGGTTCCCATGTCAACATTTTAGATGGTACCTGACCTCCTTTTTTGATTTATAGAATGAATTTCCAGAATTAACCAGGAGCTGATGACCACTCCTTTCTGATATACTCATGGGGCTTGAGTTTTAACCTTACCTAGCTTCTTAATTCCAGAGTCTCTCTGAGCCCAGGCCCCTGGGACAGATTCCTTCTTCCTTTGCCGTTTGGCTGACTCTAGAATGGAGGCAGAGTCGAAGGGAAGAAGGGGGAAGAGGATCACAGGCCTGCAGAATTCTATTTTGATGTCTTTTTGCAGGGAGTGTCTCCTTATTGGTCTCAGTTGGTATATCTCACTAAGAAATCTGGCAGAAATGAGAAGGCATATGATGACTAATTGAAGGAAGTGGTGATATTTAGCCTGGAAAAGCAATATCTCTGTTGGAGACCTGTATCAGGAGTCTTGCCACAACATAGAGTAGCATGTCTACTCAAAACTCAGTGCCATAAGATAGTGGGTATTTGTTTCTTGAATGCACAGGTATGTGGATCACTAAGGGTCAGTGGATCTTAGCTGGGCCCAGCGGGGCTTGGCTCCGCTGTGGGTTAAGTCCAGGTCTGCTCCATGCGTTCTTAGATCCCCTTGAACCAGCAGCCACCAGCCACCAGAGGTGTGCTTTTCTCATGGTGAAAGGCAGGAGCCTAAGGCAGGAGCCGATCGTGCAAGCACATTTCTATCCTCTGATTGCTTTATGTCTGCCAACATTTTACTGGATGAAGCACATTAACAGCCAAGCCCAAATTCAAGGGTAAGAAAATCGTCCCATCCTGCTTTGAGGGCAGAGCAAGCCATATGGGCAAGACAACATCAGTGGGACAGGGAAGATGGAGGTGGAGGGGTACAGGAGTGACTGTTTGGTGAATGATCATGTAGTATACCTGAAGAGTTATGATATCAAAGAAGGAGGAGATCTCCTCATATCTTGGTCTTCAGTCCACTAGAATCTAACCTCATTCCTTGCTTTTACCAAAATCACTGTCTTACTTATTTTGCCCCCTTATATCTAGAATCTGATTCTTCTCATCTGTTCTCACTGAATTGCTTGCCTGCATTGCTGCTATAGTATGCTGACTGCTCCCCTTTCTCCTTTCCTGATTCATCATCCGCAGAGCTGCCAGCTATTATCAGTATCTCATCAGCATCATCATTATTATCTATTTTGCATTACATTTACTGGTTTACATGCCCGACTCCTTCATTACATTGACAGCCTCTGGATGGCAAGAACTGGGCTTTATTTATCTTTGAATCTCCAGCATCCTGCCCCAGGCATGATGTGTAGTAAAACTCCAATAAGTAAGTATGGAAAGAGGGAAGCAAAGAAGGAATATGGGATTGTACTTTAAGTCTGTATGACCTTAAAGCCTAAACTCTTTCTACTCTACCATAATTTAGTCTTAGTCACAGATGTGTTGCTGATAAAAACAAAGATAAAGCTACACTGTAGGAAAAGCAGGCTACTTGATCTAGATGAACTAAAGAGTGTTTCTCCCATAATCACAATAATCCTTCCTGATCCTAATTCTTCAAAAGGGGAAAGGTCTAGAAGCCACAGAAATTTGTAAATGGCCATAAGCATTTTAACTATATAAAAAGATGCTCAGCTTCACTCTGAGAGAAACACATATGCCGTTTTTTATCAATCTGATTGGCAGAGATCAAAAAGTTCTAACATGTATTGGTGAAGGGTGTGGAAAGAGGTCCATAAACTGCTGATAGGAGTGTAAATAGGTTCAGTCTCTACAGAGGGCAGTTTGGCAATCTGCCAGCTCTTTTGTACTGATATGGAGAGGTCTCCAATATACCCTGTGTTGTAAGTGAAAAGGCAAGATGCAGAACACGGAGTGCAGAGTTACCTTTGTGTACACAGAGGGAAGAAAATCAGATATACCTATGTGCTCTTATTGCTCAGGCAAGCTCTGGGAAGATATGTAAGAAATTGTTAATAAGACTCCCATCCAGGGAGGGGGAATTGAGCTGGAGAACAAGGCTGAGAGGAAGATTTTTCATTGTATATTCTTTTGTATCTTTTAAGTTTTGTTCTATATAGAACAGAATTGTTTAGGTGACAGAAACACTATCAGAAGATAAATAAACTGGAAAACATATCTGTAACATAATATGGCAAAGGGCCAATTTCCTTAATCTACAAAGAATTTATAAATCAGTTAAATTAAGAAAGAGGGGAATTCCATGGAGGTCCAGTGGTTATAACTTGGCAGTTTTACTTCTGGGTCCTGGGTTCAATCCCTGGTCAGAGAACTAAGATCCCACAAGCTGCGAAGTGCAGCCAGAAAATAAAAAGGGGGTGGGGGAGAAGAAGGGGGAGAAGATATAATAGAAATACAAATGGCCAATAGTTATATGAAAAAGGTGCTTAACTCATACATTATTAAAGAAAAATCAGAAGTCCTTCAAGAACTGAATTCTATTACCAGATGTGTTTAAAGGAGAGATTAAGTGACCAGTTATTAAAGTTGTTTGTTGTTTCTTTCAAGCATCTGGTAAAAGAAAGGTTTCTAGCATCCAAAGGAGCTAATTTTTTCCAATCTTTAGGATCTTTAAATCCTTCTGGTACCCAGTGGAGGGATGTTGACAAGGCCAAGCAAGTCAGCCTAGGGAAAGAAGAGGAAGGAAAATAATGGAAATTCACCTAAAAGCAAAAAAATATCAGAAATGGAAGGGATCTTGGAGCTCATCTTTCAATCTCCCACCTAATGCATTGTCTCTTGGGACACAGTCCCAGATTTGCCACTTAATAACATTGAGCAAGCTTATTACCAAATCATTCATTCATTCAATAAATATTTACTGAGTTTCTTCAATGTGTCAGGCACAGCCCCTGTCCTCATAGAGACAGACATTAATCAAATATTTATTCAAACAAATGTAAAATTGCAACAGTGGCAGGCTATGAAAGCCTAAGGGTGTGAGATGACCCAGACAGGGATTTTAGGAAAGTTGAGCTGAACTCCTGGAGATGGTGATGGACAGGGAGGCCTGGCGTGCTGCGATTCATGGGGTTGCAGAGTCGGACACGACTGAGCGACTGAACTGAACTGAACTGAACTGAGCTGATTAGGCTGAATAGGAATTCAACTGGGCACCAAAGGGAAGGAAAACATGCTAGACAGGCCAACAGCATGTGTGAAGGCTGTGTGTTTCAGGAGGGCTCAGGACAAGGCCTAGGACAGAAGAGACTGGAAATGGTGATGAGCATGTGGTATGAGGCGAGGCTGGGAGCTGGAAGTCTGTCATTGGAGAATTCACAGATGTTTGGGGTGGGAGAAACAGGACTAGCGCCTTGATCAGATTCACATTTTGAAATATATTAATCTGGCTACTGAGTGGAGAATGGATTGAAGTAAGAGCAGATGGGCACAGGTGAGTTAGCAAGCAGATGCAATAGACTAGAGACAATGGTGGCTCAGATGAGAGTGCTAACGGTGGAGCGATCTGGGAAAATGTGAAAGAGGTTTAAGAAGTAAAATTGACCAGACTTGATGGACTAGATCTGAAGAGTGACAGAGAGGAAGGAACATGTAAATAATATTTTGTTGTTCAGTCACTAAGTCGTGTCTGACTTTGTGACCCCATGGACTGCAGCACTCCAGGCTTCCCTGGTCTTCACTATCTCCTGGAGTTTACTCCAACTCATGTCCCTTGAATCAGTGATGCCATCCAGCCATCTCATCCTCTGTTGTCCCCTTCTCCTCCTGCCCTCAATCTTTCCCAGCATCAGGGTCTTTTCTAATGAGTCAGCTCTTCTCATGAGGTGGCCAAAGTACTGGAGCTTCAGCTTCAGCATCAGTCCTTCTGATGAATATTCAGGGTTGATTTCCTTTAGGATTGACTGGTTTGATCTCCTTGCTGCCCAAGGGACATTTGAGAATCTTCTCCAACACCACAGTTCAAAGGGATCAATTCTTCAGTAATATTAATATTTCCTAAGGAGAAAATGTTGGTACCATTCACTCAGACAGAAAAGAATGGAAGACAACTAAGTTTAGGAGGAAGTCTCAAGAGTTCAGTTTAACATGCCAAATACGAGATGCTTGAGAGGACATGTCCATCAGTCGGCAGCATTTATTTATGTGTGTACTGTGCAGCTGGCAGTGGAATATACAGGTTTGTTTATTTGTGAAAAAGAAAAAAAGGATAAACACAATTCCCCCTTTTTTGAGAGCTTTGCTGTTTGACTATTATATTGTCCATTCCTTCTTATTTCTGACATTTGTCTGACTCTCTAAACTCCTTGTTTGTGGGATGGAATGATCCAATACCTGACATGACTAGCTTCTTGGCCTATTAATTTCTAAAGACCACTCCACTTTACTGCCTAGTCCCGTGGCCATGCCGTGAACCTTATCTGTCAGAACCCATTAACCTTGAACTTCTTTTACTTTTGAACTGTACCCTCCTGTACCCTCCATCTCTCCCTTTGTTTCTTCATGTCCATGTCCTCCTCTACTTACTGTCCCATTTCTCTCTTTCCCATTATTCCCAAGCTGTTTAGAAGGACTTCCTCCCTGTTACAGTCTGACAAATAGCAGACATAATGTAATAAGTATTTGTTGAGAAAATAAAATGTCTCCACTTCCTTATCTCCCATTCACTCCCCAATCCATCGTGGTCCAGTGTTGACCTCCATCACTCCACCTTTAGGCCAATAAGGTTTCCTAATTACTGAACCCACTGGATATTTTCAGCTTTGTTTTACCAGAACTCTCTTCAGTGTTGCTAATATTGCTGCTTTCCTTTTAAAATTCTGTTTCCTTGAATTCTGCATTTTCTCTCTTTATGACCACTTTTTCTTCATTTCTTCTGAGGGATCTTAACCCTCAAGAATTATCTTCAGCCTTCTTCATTTCTCCTTTTTACATTTTCCCTAAACAATTACACCCACTCTCTGTTGTTAATACCAAAATATCAATGTCCAGTTTAGAACTCAAATACTGTGTCTCCAACTGCCTGTTTGATATTCCCACCAGGCACCCAGTAGGTGTTTATTAAATATTTGTTAAATGAATGAATGAAAATTCTATAAGCACCTCACAGTTGCCATGTCCAAAAAAAGAAATCATCTTTTCCTTTCAACCCACTCCTCTTCTTTTTACATTTCCTATTCTGATTAATGGTAGCATCACAATCTAATTACCAGACTCCTTACTAATGCAAGGAGATCTGATTATTTTCACCCCTAAATGTGTTTGAATCTGTCTTCTCCTCTCTGTGCCCACTTCTACTATCCTAATTCAGGCCCTCATCAGATCCCACTGGCTTTTCCTTTCTCAGTCTTATCATAGCTCACTTAGATTATGCCAATAGGTTTAAAATTAGTCTCTCTGGCTTTTATCTTGCTACTCTTCAGTCTTTTTTTAAAAATTAAGACAAAAATTCACAGAACATAAAATTAATCATTTTAATAATCTTGAAGTGTACAACTCAGTGGGTTTTAGTACATTCACAGCATTGTACAACCATCACTACTATCTAATTCCAGAATGTTTTCCCTGTATTTCCGAAAAAAAGCCCTGTTTTTCCCAGTTCTCCCCCTTCCTGTATCTCTCAATAACCACAAATCTACTTTCTGTCTTTATAGTTTTGTCTGTTCTGGACATTGCACATAAATAGAGTTGTATAACATATGGCCTTTTGTGTCTGGCTTCTTTCACTTAGCATAATATTTCTGAGCTTCATCCACATTGTAACATATATCAGTACTTCATTCCTTTTTATGGCTGAATAATATTCCATCATATGGATGTGTCACATTTTGCTTATCCATTCATCACTTGATGGGCATTTGGGTTGTGTTCACTTTTTGGCTATTATGAATAATGCTGTCATGAATATTTGTGTCCAGGGTTTTTGGTGGATATATGTTCAGTTCTCTTGGGTATAGACCTAGGAATAAAAATGCTGGATCATATGGTAACTCTGTGTTTAATATTCTGTTGGATGGCCAAGTAATTTTCCATAGTGACTGTAACATTTAAGGCCATCATTCCCATCAGCAGAGTATGAGGATTTCAATTCCTCCACATCCTGGACAACACTTGCTATTTCATTTTCTGTTTGTTTTTTTTGGGTGTAAAGTTGTATCTCGTTGCAGTTTTGATTTCCTTTTTTCTAATGACTATTGATATTGAGCATCTTTTCATTTTTTTGGCTGTTTGTATATCTTATTTGGATACAGAGTCTTTTTAAAAAGCAATCTCTACAAACTATGATGAAATGCAAAACATAAGAAAAAAAAAAGCAATCTCATCACAGTACTTCAAAAATTTTAATCACTCCTTATTGTTGAAATAATGAAATAAAAATTTGTTAATGTAGTACATAAGGCCCTTTCTGTTCAACCTCTTCTGTCACTCCCCTCCTGACTCTTATGCTTTAGCCACATTGAAGCAAGGAGAGGTAGGGGGGATTTAACTTTTGTTTACATTTTGTCAACTTAGTCTCCAACAATAGAGGATGTTCAGCCAATGTTAAGGAAGTCATCTGCCCAGTGGAATGAAGAGGTGGCATTAGGATGCTTGCAAATCTCTGCTGGTTTCTCCTTTCTAACGCTTATCTTCCTTGTCTTGCCTCTTGGCAGCACTCATTTTGCCTTAACCAAGCCATATAAGTCCTAGACAGGACTACATTCATGTCTCTATATCTTTCTGGAACGTTCTAGCTTTTAGGTCTTCTGGGTGTGGGGTGTGTGTTTCCTCCTGTCCCTCCACTTTCTTGAGACTATACAACCCAGGAGGAGGCAGGTAGGCAGAGGAAGAGGAGGCAGTTTGCTCCACAGGCCCCTGCCCTCTCTTGTCTTGACTGCAAAGGGCTGGAAAGTCAGCTTCTATTGTGATTAAGTTATAATTTAAGGCAGTGAACATGTGCTCTGCTGGCGGCTATAAAGATTCAAATCATAAAGTTTTACAGTGGAACGGTTTCTGTAAAAGCATCGTTAGGAAGTGGGAGCCATGCCTTTAATTCTTATGACATATGGGACTGCCTGGTTTGTTTTGGTTTCAGTGGAGTCTAGTAGGGTGATGATCTGACTAATTAAAGTCAGGCCCTCTTCCTTGCCACAACACTGTGCTTCATCCGAGGACAATGTAGGAAGGTGGAACTTTCCTCCCCACTCTGTTCCTTACCTCCACTTACTGGGGACACAGAACTCTTAGAAGTCAAGAGTAACCCTTCACCTATGAATCTTTTAAAATCTCCAACCCATCAGGCTCCATTCCTTGGGGACTCCATGTCTTCCTCTGTCCCTTACTGACTCAGGAGTAAATCTAGATAGTGAACCAGGCCTGAGATGTTTTCCTTAAGTGGGGAGCAGCTGAGGAGAGAGGTGGCCAAGTAACTAGGTCAATGGTAGAAACAGAGAATAATAATATAGTAGCTCTCTTCACTAGCTCTACCTAACCGACTAACCAAGTTAACCAACACTCTGCTCTGTAAAACACGCTAACTAATGTCTCCAGTATACTCTCTCTTGACGGTTCCTCTCGTTTTTGCTATTAGACAGTATGGCCCCTCGCTGCTTCTCCCACCAGCAAACTTGTGTGCTTATCAAAACTCAACTGTACTTGTTCCTAAATCTGTTTATGTCACTAAACTCAACACTATAAAACTGGAAAGAGGTGTTTGTTATTGTTGTTTTATGAAAGTCAAGCTGAAAATTAAGTTGAGTTTTAAAAATGCTATTGAAAGAGGTGTGGGTAAGACATATTGAGTAAAAATATCACAACAATCTAAGAATGTGCACTCTAATTTCTTTACATTCTTGTTCCACTATAAGAAACTAAAACCAAGAATTGTAGGCAATGTATTATGCGTGTGATTTATGCAGGAAAGATCTGGAAAGCCAGTCAGCAGCACATGCCTTGGCCTTACATCAAAAAAATTGGACACTGAATCTACATTTATATATTTTAAGTTAAAATAAAATGTTCCAGGTAAGTATATGTCTTTTTAAAATGATATTCTGCTGTACAGGACTTTTTGGATAATCAGCCAGTGCGTTGGATGAGATGGTTTCTCTATAATAGGATTTATCATTTATTGGTGCCATTATTGAGTAGGTTAAATCATTACAGAGAAAGGCATTCAGATCAGATCAGATCAGTCGCTCAGTTGTGTCCGACTCTTTGTGACCCCATGAATCGCAGCACGCCAGGCCTCCCTATCCATCACCAACTCCTGGAGTTCACTCACGTCCATTGAGTCAGTGATGCCATCCAGCCATCTCATCCTCTGTCGTCCCCTTCTCCTCCTGCCCCCAATCCCTCCCAGCGTCAGAGACTTTTCCAATGAGTCAACTCTTCACATGAGGTGGCCAAAGTACTGGAGTTTCAGCTTCAGCATCATTCCTTCCAAAGAAATCCCAGGGCTGATCTCCTTCAGAATGGACTGGTTGGATCTCCTTGCAGTCCAAGGGACTCTCAAGAGTCTTCTCCAACACCTCAGTTCAAAAGCATCAATTCTTCGGCGCTCAGCCTTTTTCACAGTCCAACTCTCACATCCATACATGACCACAGGAAAAACCATAGCCTTGACTAGCTGGACCTTTGTTGGCAAAGTAATGTCTCTGCTTTTGAATATGCTATCTAGGTTGGTCATAACTTTCCTTCCAAGGAGTAAGTGTCTTTTAATTTCATGGCTGCAGTCACCATCTGTAGTGATTTTGGAGCCCAGAAAAATAAAGTCTGATACTGTTTCCCATGTATTTCCCATGAAGTGATGGGACCGGATGCCATGATCTTCGTTTTCTGAATGTTGAGCTTTCAGCCAACTTTTTCACTCTCCACTTTCACTTTCATCAAGAGGCTTTTGAGTTCCTCTTCACTTTCTGCCATAAGGGTGGTATCATCTGCATATCTGAGGTTATTGCTATTTCTCCCAGCAATCTTGATTCCAGCTTGTGTTTCTTCCAGTCCAGCGTTTCTCATGATGTACTCTGCATATAAGTTAAATAAGCAGGGTGACAATATACAGCCTTGACAAACTCCTTTTCCTATTTGGAACCAGTCTGTTGTTCCATGTCCAGTTCTAACTGTTGCTTCCTGACCTGCATACAGATTTCTCAAGAGGCAGGTCAGGTGGTCTGGTATTCCCATCTCTTTCAGAACTTTCCACAGTTTATTGTGATCCACACAGTCAAAGGCTTTGGCATAGTCAATAAAACAGAAATAGATGTTTTTCTGGAACTCTCTTGCTTTTTCCATGATCCAGGGGATGTTGGCAATTTGATCTCTGGTTCCTCTGCCTTTTCTAAATCCAGCTTGAACATCAGGAAGTTCATGGTTCACATATTGCTGAAGCCTGGCTTGGAGAATTTTGAGCATTACTTTACTAGCGTGTGAGATGAGTGCAATTGTCGCAGTTTTGAGCATTCTTTGGCACTGCCTTTCTTTGGGATTGGAATGAAAACTGACCTTTTCCAGTCCTGTGGCCACTGCTGAGTTTTCCAAATTTGCTGGCATATTGAGTGCAGCACTTTCACAGCATCGTCTTTCAGGATTTGGAATAGCTCAACTGGAATTCTATCACCTCCACTAGCTTTGTTCATAGTGATGCTTTCTAAGGCCCACTTGACTTCACATTCCAGGATGTTTGGCTCTAGGTGAGTGATCACACCATCGTGATTATCTGGGTCATGAAGATCTTTTTTGTACAATTCTTCTGTGTATTCTTGCCATCTCTTCTTAATATCTTCTGCTTCTGTTAGGTCCATACCATTTCTGTCCTTTATCGAGCTCATCTTTGCATGAAATGTTCCTTTGGTATCTCTGATTTTCTTGAAGAGATCCCTAGTCTTTCCCATTCTGTTGTTTTCCTCTATTTCTTTGCATTGATTGCTGAAGAAGGCTTTCTTATCTCTTCTTGCTATTCTTTGAAACTCTGCATTCAGAGAAAGGCATTACTGTCCCCATTTCACAAGTGAGGAAACAGGCTTGGAGTGGTTAAACTTGTCCTAGTTCACCAAGAGTCAGCGACCATCCCAGGTCTGTTACCTATAGAACCAAGAGAAAGAAGATGCAAAAGGAGTGTGGACTACGTGAGCAAATGGAACAGTGGAAGAGGTATTTGTGGTTGATCTAAAAAGTAATGTTGAATAGAACATGATAAACTGTTGGGCATATAAATTGTTAGTATCACTTTGGAAAAGCATAGCATTATCTGCATTTATTCAGTCAATGTCTATTGAGACACCCACTCTGTGCTGAGCACTGTTGTAGATTCTGGGCACATGACAATGAAGAAAACAGACAGCAATCCTGACCTAACGTACTATAAGTGCCATTCTTGTAGACCTGAGTGTGTTTATGTCCTATGGCTGAGCAGTACCATCCCTAGGCATATTCCCTAGAGACACTCTTGCTCATATAGTCCAAGAGATGTGTATAGAAGATGTCCACAGCAGAATTGTTTGTAATGGCAACAAAACAAAGCCTGTAAATAACCCCAAATGTCCTTAACAGGGAAAGGATGAACAAATTGTGGTATATTCATATAATTGAATACTATAAAGTGGTGAAAATGAAAGCATTACAACCATATGAATCAACACAGAGAACTCTTAGAAATATAAAGCTGAGGAAGAAAAACTATGACAAACCTAAACAGCATATTTAATAGCAAAGACATCTCTTTGCTGACAGTGGTCCATATGGTCAAAGCTATGGTTTTTCCAGCAGTCATGTACAGATGTGAGAGTTGGACCATAAAGAAGGCTGAGCACCAAAAATTTGATGCTTTCAAACTGTGATGCTGGAGAAGACTCTTGAGAGTGCCTTGGACAGCAAGGAGATCAAACCAGTCAATCCTAAAGGAAGTCAATCCTGAATATTCATTGGAAGCACTGATGCTTAAGCTGAAGCTCCAATATTTTGGCCCCCTGATGTGAAGAGATGACTGATTGGAAAAGATCCAGATGCTGGGAAAGATTGAGGGCAGGAAGAGAAGGAGACAACAGAGGATGAGATGGTTGGATGGCATCACCAACTCAATGGACATGAGTTGGAGCAAACTCCAGGAGACAGTGGAAGACAGGGAAGCCTGGAGTGCTGCAGTCCATGGGGTCACAAAGATTTGAACACAACTAAACAACAATATTTCTGTCCTTTATCGAGCCCATCTTTGCATGAAATTTTCCTTTGGTATCTCTGATTTTCTTGAAGAAATGGTGTGGACCTAACAGAAGCAGAAGATATTAAGAAGAGACGGCAAGAATACACAGAAGAACTGTACAAAAAAGATCTGCACGACCCAGATAATCACAATGGTGTGAACACTGACCTAGAGCCAGACATCCTGGAATGTGAAGTCAAGTGGGCCTTAGAAAGCATCACTACGAACAAAGCTAGTGGAGGTGATAGAATTCCAGTTGAGCTATTCCAAATCCTGAAAGACGATGCTGTGAAAGTGCTGCACTCAATATGCCAGCAAATTTGGAAAACTCAACAGTGGCCACAGGACTGGAAAAGGTCAGCTTTCATTCCAATCCCAAAGAAAGGCAGTGCCAAAGAATGCTCAAACTACCGCACAATTGCCCTCATCTCACACGCTAGTAAAGTAATGCTCAAAATTCTCCAAGCCAGGCTTCAGCAATATGTGAACCATGAACTTCCTGATGTTCAAGCTGGATTTAGAAAAGGCAGAGGAACCAGAGATCAAATTGCCAACATCCCCTGGATCATGGAAAAAGCAAGAGAGTTCCAGAAAAACATCTATTTCTGTTTTATTGACTATGCCAAAGCCTTTGACTGTGTGGATCACAATAAACTGTGGAAAGTTCTGAAAGAGATGGGAATACCAGACCACCTGATCTGCCTCTTGAGAAATTTGTATGCAGGTCAGGAAGCAACAGTTAGAACTGGACATGGAACAACAGACTGGTTCCAAATAGGAAAAGGAGTTTGTCAAGGCTGTATATTGTCACCCTGCTTATTTAACTTATATGCAGAGTACATCATGAGAAACGCTGGACTGGAAGAAACACAAGCTGGAATCAAGATTGCTGGGAGAAATAGCAATAACCTCAGATATGCAGATGATACCACCCTTATGGCAGAAAGTGAAGAGGAACTCAAAAGCCTCTTGATGAAGGTGAAAGAGGAGAGTAAAAAAGTTGGCTTACAGCTCAACATTCAGAAAACAAAGATCATGGCATCCGGTCCCATCACTTCATGGGAAATACATGGGGCAACAGTGGAAACAGTGTCAGACTTTATTTTTCTGGGCTCCAAAATCACTACAGATGGTGACTGCAGCCATGAAATTAAAAGACACTTACTCCTTGGAAGGAAAGTTATGACCAACCTAGATAGCATATTCAAAAGCAGAGACATTACTTTGCCAACAAAGGTTCGTCTAGTCAAAGCTATGGTTTTTCCTGTGGTCATGTATGGATGTGAGCGTTGGACTGTGAAGAAGGCTGAGCACCGAAGAATTGATGCTTTTGAAGTGTGGTGTTGGAGAAGACTCTTGAGAGTCCCTTGGACTGAAAGGAGATCCAACCAGTCCATTCTGAAGGAGATCAGCCCTGGGATTTCTTTGGAAGGAATGATGCTGAAGCTGAAACTCCAGTACTTTGGCCACCTCATGTGAAGAGTTGACTCACTGGAAAAGACTCTGATGCTGGGAGGGATTAGGGGCAGGAGGAGAAGGGGACGACAGAGGATGAGATGGCTGGATGGCATCACTGACTCGATAGACGTGAGTCTGAGTGAACTCCGGGAGTTGTTGATGGACAGGGAGGCCTGGCGTGCTGCGATTCATGAGGTCACAAAGAGTCGGACACGACTGAGGGACTGATCTGATCTGATCTGAAGCAACAACAACTGGAGAAGGCAGTGGCACCCCAGTCCAGTACTCTTGCCTGGAAAATCCCATGGACGGAGGAGCCTGGTAGGCTGCAGTCCCTGGGGTCGGGAAGAGTCAGACACGACTGAGCGACTTCACTTTCACTTTTCACTTTCATGCATTGGAGAAGGAAATGGCAACCCACTCCAGTGTTCTTGCCTGGAGAATCCCAGGGACAGCGGAGCCTGTGGGCTGCCATCTATGGGGTCACACAGAGTCGGACAAGACTGAAGCGACTCAGCAGCAGCAGCAGCAGCAGCAAACAACAACAACAGGAAAAACCAGTTGCAGAAGAATACATACAGTACGATACATTCATAAAGTTCCAAAGAAAGCCACATACTGCTTAAAAGATACACTTTGGGTGAGCTATAAAGAAAGATAAGTATCTGAGGAAGAAAAAATCTGGGATGGTGGTTACATTGGTGAGATGGAGGAGATAGAAAGATGTAATTGAGAAGAAGTGCATGACTATTAGTGGTCCTGTTCTATGTCTTAAGTTGGATGGTGGTCCATAAATGTTCATTTACTATTTTGCTTCATATAATATATGATATGATATCTACATATCATATAACTCAGATTTAACATTTAATAAAATATTAAGCCTTGCAGAAGAAAAAGTAGAAAAATATAGAAATTGGAGGTCAAAGATCTTGACTTGGAGAAGATTGGGGTTAGGAAGCCAGAAAGCCAGACCTCCAGAAATAATTCACTTAGCTTGGTAGATTTGTACCAGGATCAAGGCTTTAAATTTTCTCTCCTCCCCTCCCTTACAAGAGGACTTCCATGCTTACAAGATATCCGCTGTGGGCTCTCTGTTTCAGAAATATTGCAGAAACTGATATTGGAACCTTGCAGCAGGGGTAGCAAATGCTACTGGGAGGAACCTAGAGGTGGCTTGTGTGAGTGCTCAGTCACTCAATTGTGTCCTACTCTGATTCCATAGACTACAGCCACCAGGCTCTTCTGTCCATGGAATTTTCCAAGCAAGAATACTGGACTGGGTTGCCATTTCCTACTCCAAATTATCTTCCCGACCCAGGGGTCAAACCCGCATCTCCTGTATCTCCTGCATTGGCAGGCAGATTCTTTACCACTGGAAGCCATAGAGGTGGCTTGGGAAAGGTTTATGTTGGAGTCACCAGTGTGCAGGCTTAGAGCCATTGGGCTGATGATAGCCTTGGGCCTCAGGTTTCTGCCATAGCTTTGAACCAAGCTCTATGTGTCTGTCTTTGTGGGTCGGTTTATATTTTGGGAGCAGATAGAATACACCAACCAAAGTTTGTGAAAAAACTTGCTCTGGCCTTGGCAAAAACAGCAAATGGCCTCACCTCCATCTTTGATCTTGAATCATAATATTTGTCCAGAAGCAACCAAACACAGTAATGGGCAGGGAGCCCACCAGTTAGATTGGTTGGTTTGGTAACCAAGAAGGCAATATACTTCCTTAGGAAGCAAGCTCATTAGGAAGGGAACAAAACAATTATTATTAAAAATAAGAAGAATGAAAATACATTGGACTTCATTTTTAAAGCTGTGTTCTGAGTAGTCCAAAGAGTACATATACCAAGTGTTCCCAACATATCTTTTGATAATATGCTGGGGCTTCCCTGGTGGCTCAAACAGTAAAGAATCTGCTTGCAATGTAAGAGACCCAGGTTCAATCCCTGGATCTGGAAGATCCCCTGGAGAAGGAAATGACAACCCACTCCAGTATCTTTGCCAGGAGAATTCCATGGACAGAGGAGCCTGGCAGTCTACAGCCCATGGGGTTGCAGAGTCGGACATGACTGAGTGACTAACACTTTCACTTTTCGTGCATCAGTCTTAATCCTATACTTTGAGAATAAGTTAGTGAATAAATGGACATGGTCCTTTCCTTTACAGGCTTAACAGTGGGGGAAAACAAATAAGGAAACAGAAATATTTCTTGTTACAAATGAGGATGAGAATTATGAAACAAATGGCAAAACAATATAGAATAATTGGATGACCTACTAATGGTGGTCTCTGAAAAAATGCATTTAAATAAAGATCTGAAGTTAAGACCTGCAATGAGCAGTTCAGTTCAGTTCAGTTCAGTCGCTCAGTCATGTCCGACTCTTTGCGACCCCATGAATTGCAGCAGCCAGGCCTCCCTGTCCATCACCAACTCCCAGAGTTCACTCAAACTCACGTCCATTGAGTTGATGATGCCATCCAGCCATCTCATCCTCTGTCGTCCCCTTTTCCTCCTGCCCCCAATCCCTCCCAGCATCAGAGTCTTTTCCAATAAGTCAGCTTTGCATGAGGTGGCCAAAGTACTGGAGTTTCAGCTTCAGCATCATTCCTTGCAAAGAACACCCAGGACTGATCTCCTTTAGAATGCACTTGTTGGATCTCCTTGTAGTCCAAGGGACCCTCAGGAGTCTTCTCCAACACCACAGTTCAAAAGCATCAATTCTTCGGCGCTCAGCTTTCTTCACAGTCCAACTCTCACATCCATACATGACCCCTGGAAAAACCATAGCCTTGACTAGCTGGACCTTTGTTGGCAAAGTAATGTCTCTGTTTCTGAATATGCTATCAAGGTTGGTCATAACTTTCCTTCCAAGAAGTAAGCATGTTTTAACTTCATGGCTGCAGTCACCATCTGCAGTGATTTTGGAGCCCAAAAAAATAAAGTCTGACACTCTTTCCACTGTTTTCCCATCTATTTCCCATGAAGTGATGGGACCAGATGCCATGATCTTAGTTTTCTGAATATTGAGCTTTAAGCCAACTTTTTCACTCTCCTCTTTCACTTTCATCAAGAGGCTCTTTAGTTCCTCTTCACTTTCTGCCATAAGAGTGGTGTCATCTGCATATCTGAGGTTATTGCTGTTTCTCCCGGCAATCTTGATTCCAGGTTGTGCTTCTTCCAGCCAGCGTTTCTCATGATGTACTCTGCATAGAAGTTAAATAAGCAGGGTGACAATATACAACCTTGACGGAGGCATGTTCAAAAAGAAGGAATGTTTCAAAAAGGAGTGGGTTATTTTAACAGTCCTGAGGCAGACAAGTGCTTGTTGCATTTGAAGGATGAGAAAGAACCAGTGCTGATTCATCAGAAAGAACTGATGCTTCAAAACAAGCATCAGTGTTTTGAAGAATAAGAAAGAACCAGTTAGCTATTGCTACATAACAAACCACCACAAACATCTCAGTTGGATATAGCAGTAGCACTTATTTCTCCTGTATCTATAGGTTGGCTGATCTAGGTTCTGCTTGGCAAGGCATCTCTGCTCCTTGCAGGAAGTTGAGCTCTAGTTCGATCCATGGATGTTCATTCTGCAGCTCCTGCTGAAGAAAGGGCAGCTTCCTGGGGAGAACTCTTTCCTCAGGGGGGCCAACCACACAAGCATATTTCAAGGCCATGTTTTGAGTCATTTCTGACTCCATATACCATTGGCCAAAATAATCTCATAATTAAGTCAAAAATCAAGCAGCAGGAAAGTAAACTCCTCCATGGAGGTAGCAGGGGAATAACAGTTTCGAACAATAATCCAATCTATCACAACCCACCTCTTGTTTATTCACATTCCTCTCACCTGTAAAATACACTCACTCACAATCCCAAGACTTCCCCCAATATTATCTAAATCATTGTTTCTTGCTTAAAGGATCATGTTAGGTCTAATTATGTTTTTTCTTGATCTAAAGACCTGAGAACTAAAATATATATACCATCCCCCCTTCCCCCATTCAACATACAGTGGTGGAATAGGTACATGATAACAGCAATACATTTCTTCATTTAAAAGGGAAGAACTAGATTACATAGAAATCATCAATCCACAGCAACTCTGAAATTCTACTAGCCGGTGTCAACAGGTCCCACCATGCTGGGAGTTGGGAATGTTCCCCGATTAGTCCTGGTTCTGTTTCCTGGGTGTTTATCTCCAGTTCCTTGTTCTCCATGGCTCTTTGTTGTGTCCTCTGAAAGTCCTGCCTTTTCCACCACCCTTGGATATTTCTGAAGAGGACATTGACTAGCATGCCTTTTCCAGATGACTGGGCAGCTTTTTCAGTGTACCGCCTGGCTGTGGAAATTTGGGGAGTTGGAGATCTTTTTAACATGTTGAACAGTCTCAGTCTGAGACTGTTGGTACTGGCAGTGTACTTGCCAATACAACTCTCTTCCAAGCTGTGTGAGTCCTGCATATCTGATACTAGTCAGTTCTATATGCCACAAGCCATACCTACAATTTATACAAGACATGATTTATCCAGACCTAATTACTGGTACTCTTTTGAGTATATCAGGCTTCTACAGAACCAAATTCATAAGCTTTCTAGAAGCCTCTTTTCCACCTGAAAGATGGAAAAACACTGCCTTACTTTTTTTCAGTGCTTAATGAAGATCCTTGATTGTGAATTCACCTTGAAACTGTATCTACTGGCAGCACCATGGATTTGATCATTAGTCTAGGATGAATCTTAATTTGAAAATCTTTTACTAGAGAGGCTGGAGATGAGAACGTTTTGTTTTTGAATCTAATAAGTTCTGGGTTCTCTCTATTCCTGTGGTATTCTGCTTACAAACTAGCCCGTTCTCTTCAAGTTTCTCTCTTTCTTGTTAGTGCCTCATCAAATGTAGCTAAAGCAACCAGCTCGTGCTTTCAGTATTTTGCCATAAAATCTCCTCTTCTAACTCTAAGGATTCATTAGATGTATTTTCTGCCTTCCAGATTGTTATTGTTTGGCCAAATGCTTACCACTAAAACTACAAGTTGCTATTATTCCTGACTTTTACATCAGCTTCCTTGCTGCCCACTATCTGCTCCAAAGCCAATGTCATATATTTCAGAGGTTCTGTTATTATTGTTGTTTTTTTATAACACCACCTCACTATTTAAAGTGATTTAAAATGATGAAATCACTGAGGCAAATAATATAAAAAGGAGAAAATAAGAGGGCACAGATCCAAGCCTTGGAGAACTCTAACATTAAGTATTTAATAGAAGAAAAGAAAAATGGAGCCTGAGAAAGAGTGGACGGAGAGAGATGGTAAAACCAAGGAGCAAAACCAAGGGGAGTGTTTTTATTTTTTTCTCTTGAGCAAGTAATTTATTTTCAGAACCCTCAGTGCAAACATAATACACTGATAATGAAGCAAAATTATCCAAGTTCATTGTAAACATGGTTCAATCAAGTTTGGCTTCAATCAAAATGGATTTCAGATCTGTATTTTTTTTTTTTTTAAACTGGAGTATAGTCTCTTGGGAGAGTGTTTTTCAAAAGAGCAAATAGTGAGTTTGTCAAATGCTACTGAGAGATCAGAGAAAGGGACGTGTCTTCCAGATTTGGCAATATGGAGGGTGATTGGTAACCATGAGAGCCGTTTTAGTGGAGTGACAGTGCAAATACAAATTGACATAAAATGAAGAGTTCGTGGGAGGTAAGAAAAGGTACACGGCAAACGTAAACAGTACTTTGGAGATGATTGGCTGTAAAGAGCATAAAAATGTGATGGCAGGTGGAGAGGATGTGGGTTTAAGTCAGGGATTTTTTTTTTATAGGAAATATCAGTACGTGTATATATGTTGATTGAAATTATCCAAAGAAAAAGACTGATAGTACAAGAAAAAGAGATTATGATAAATGAAGCAGGTTTTAAAAGTCAAGGAAGGATGAGATCCAGAGTACTTATGGATGACTAGGCTAATGGGAAGAAGGTCATTGTCTCAGTTGTAACACAAGGAGACAGGAGAAGATGGGCATTAATTCAGAGATAGGAAACGGAACAAAGATAGCTAACATTTCTCGGGTGCCTTAGACGTCATGCCAAATGTTTACATGTGATACTTCAGTTCTGTGAACTTGTTTTTTTTTTTTTCAATTCCCATTTTACAGATAAGAAAACAGAGGCTTAACGAGGTTACATAATTTTCCTCAGTCTTACTAACTTATAAGTCACAGCTGAAATTTGAACCCAGTCAATCCAACCCTGAATCCACACTCTTGACTTCTGTTCCAAGTTAGTTCAGTTCATTTTTCCAGTGAGCAATAGTAACTTTTTTAATGAGGCTAAACCAAGAATACACTACAAGTCAGAACCAGAGCTGGTCTAACCTAGATCTCTGTATGCTCCATTCTCGCATGAGCAGGAGTGGGGAGAGAGTACTGCAGGGAAGACTTTCTAGGGGAGGAAGGAGGCCAGACTGATGCCAATCTGTTCCCCTGCATGTGCTGCATTTTTCAAAGCATTTTTGATTCCTTCTCTCAGTGAGTAATGCATGGCTTAAACGGAACTAAAGGTCTATCAGTAGGAAGAAGAGGAGCTATGTTCCAGTAGTCATAGGTACTTGAGTTCTAGGGGATTTGAAATGGGATTCTTCCTATTTCATGGTGCAGCCCTTGGCATGGCCAATGGCTATTTGAAGCATAATGTTAACATACACCTTTCCAGGGGTGATTCTCATTTCCTTGGGGCCAGTTAGCTCTTCTCTACCTTTCTCAGTGCCTGAAGCCCAGTTTTCAAATACCTGCTGTTGATCAGAAAGAAAACTGAAAGGAAGTATGTAGAGGACTGTCTCCAGTTTCATGGCACCACTTTAGAGTAAAGAGAGTCAGAAAATAGATTCATCATATTAACATATGCAAAGCTTGGTGCCCATTCATCTAACAGATCCTGAGCCAGGACTGAGTTCCTGGTCCTGAGCTGGCTGAAGGGTTACAGAGCCGCATGAGGCCCTTCTTCTGACCCTGAAGAATTCCCAAGCCAGTGGGCAAGCAGATCACCCTGAAAAGGTGTTTGTTGAAACTGGGTCCAGGGAGCTATGAAAGAAAGTAGCTCCAAGACAAGGAACCAGATCAAGGTGGGGGGCGGGGGCGGGGGGGGGCAAAGAATGTAAGCAGTGGTACAGCTTGCTCCAGTTTGAGGTTATAATTTCGAGTTTGCTTCCACATACATGATTATTATTCCATTTGAGTCACATCTTCATATACTTTAGCTTTATTACCTTTTTTCCCTTGAGCCTTCCAGAGCCTATCAGAATGAGACTTGTCAGGTGTGTGAGGGTCCAAGGAATCCTCACAGCTGTGAGCAGCCTCTTCCAGGTTCAGCGTCTGGGCTCACAGCTGGCCTTGGCTGTCCTGAGCCCCTTATCCTGTCCAAGTGCTGCAATGTCTCCCAAATCTGCTTTCCCAGCCTTAAACTCTGAGTTCTTCTTCCTTGTTCTTCACAAACTGAGGAGCCTCCAAGGAAGAGGTTGAGTCATTTCATTCACAGGCTTTATTAGCCAGAATTCAGGTTTGTCAACCCTGAGGGTTCAGAACCCTCTGCCATATGTTCTAGCTGGTCCCTTGAGAAAGGGGAGCTGGAGGAGCAGGCGGGGGATCTTCACTGGCCCCGGGGAAGTGGCCTGCATCTCCACCTGCACTCCAGCGAGCAGAGTCCTATCAGAGTCCTATCGCATCTCAGGGCGAGGGGACCTGGGGAAGGTAGTGCAGCTGTGTGCCCGGGAAGGAGAGGAGATAGGCCTGGACATTGGGGGTGGGGGGCGGGTAGGGGGGGTGTACAGTGGGCTCAACTGCAGAGTGAGGAGCTGACAGAGTAGACTGCTGTGCTCTGGTGACAACACTGACAATAGTAAGATCCACCAGTGTCTGGAGACCTACATATTCTAATTCAGCTTTGAGGTTTGGATGGCCAGGAGAGGCACTAGCCACCCACTAATGAAAGAAACCCGTGCTTGTGGGTGGCTGGTGACTGGGAACCGTCCAGACGCAGACAGGAGCTGACTCTGGACTGGGAGGGGGCTCCCTGCTTCGGTCTCTAAACAATGCTGGAGCCATCTGATGGTCTCTCTTCAACCAGAGTGAGCGCGGATGCGCTAACAACACCCCCACACACCCTGCAAGTAATAAATGGACATCTCTCCTGTGCCTCTAGAATGTACCATCTAGATATACTCGTGGTACTATCCTTGGGAGAACTAAGGAAACAGATACTCAAGTAATTGTCTGTCTCTGTGGTTCAGGTGAGGAACCTCGCCGAGTACTGCCTAGGGAGATGCAGACAGCATTTTTATATTTGAAGCAAATGTTCTGGGCTCTTTGCCCCCTCCCCCCAACCTCCTGCCCCATGAAAGGAAGCAAACTGATGTCAGAAGAAATTCCTTTCTAATAACAAAAACAAATGGGAGGTCTCAGGGGGATTGTTTGCATGGAGAGACAGTGGTCGTTTAAGAATGAGAAAATGGTGACTCCTGCTCAGAGTTCTGGTTAAGTACCGGGTAGAATTTTTCCAACATCATTTTGAATCAAGGGAGACAGGGAAATCGCTTTAGTAAAATCTCTGAGTGGGGAAAAATGTAAAGAAAACCAAATCCAACTAAGGCTGCTTTTCCCCAGGAAAGGCATTAGTCAGGCAGCCGCTGGAGCCAGCCGCCTCTCAAGAGCCTGTTTGTCAGCGTCACTGCAGTGACTCTCCATGCTCTGGGTTTTAATTCTAGCCTCTAATCTCAGTTGCTTCTGTGATAAATTAATTGTAATGATAGAGGCCCCAGTTACGAGGTCTGCACCGTTTGCTTGTAATGTGAGCGACAGGTTTAGGGCCGGCTTTATTTAAGATGCTGGGGTAATTACATGGGAGTTAGCATATGCAGGCCGAGATATGATTCATTCTTCCAGCCGCAAGCATGACACAGCTGTTTGCGGGATAAAATAGGGGAACCGTGTTGTTACAAAATGTTCCCCTTATTATACCTCATTAAAAACAAGGCTGTGATAAGTCAGGGCTGGCAATGAAGAAAATCTATGGCCCCTCTGTAAAACCTGATAGGAGAGGGGCTCAGAGCTGCGCTGTGTTATTTTTTATTTATTTTTATTTTTTTATTTTTTTGTCCTTTCTCTGACTCTTTTCTCCCTGTTATTCAGTAACTCACTGAATACTCAGGGAAAGAACAGTCTCTCAGACCCTCTTCCTTTCTTCTTATGAAAGAGGGTCTGCCCTTTCCCTTTCTTAGATAAAGCTGAGAATTTTCAGAAAGAGAGAGCATTCACTCAGAACAAAGGAAGGGGGGGTCTTTGGGGTGACCTGTCCCAATTTTGTCCTCATCACCTTCAACAGGAGCCCACGGGCTGAGAAAGCGCCCAGAGCAGAGAGAGCTCAGAGCCTCCAGCGGGGAGCAGCACTTCAAAGTCAGAGGCAATCAGGGGCAGGAGACAGAGGATCCTTCCTTTTAAGAGACAGATGTGTGCTGTCTTCCCCCATCATCTTGCTTTTTAAAAATAACTTTAAAAATTGGGATGAAATTTGGCCTCATTTTCCTCCTTTTCTCTCTTTCGAAGGGAACTAGTGAGAGTTGAAACCAACCTGCAGATTAATACTGAACTACAGATCCAGGGCCAAATAAATTAGGCTGTTCTTGATCAAAATGGGTGGTTATGAAAGATAGGAGCCACAGTGTGGAGGGCATCCTTAGGGCAATAGATACCCAGGGCCATTTCAGAAGAGCTGTTTCATGAGCCACATCTGTGTCAGTTCCACAGTAAAGCTAACCTGGGAGGCCAGAGATCTTAGTGGTTAAGAGAATGGGCCGGGAAGCTAGATGGCAGGGTTCAGATCTTAATTCTATTTCATAGAAATGTTTATTTGTGTCAGGTAATATCTGTGAAACAGAAAGAGACGCACAGACGCAGAGAACAGACTTGTGTTTCCCAAGGGGGAGGCAGGGCTGGTGGAGGAAAGGATTGGGAGTTTGAGATTAGCAGATACAAACTATTATTTGTAGAATGGATAAACATCAAGGTCCTACTGTATAGGACAGGGAACTATATTCAGTATCCTATAATAAACCGTAACAGTAAAAAATATGAAAAAGGGTGTATAAATATATATCTGTATATATATGTAACTGAGTCACTTTGCTGTACAGCAAAATTAATACAACATTGTAAATCTACTATAAAAAAATCTTAGCTCTACCACTTCCTAGCTGTGTGGCCTTGGGAAAATTGAGTCAATATCTACATACTTCAGTCTCCCCAACCTATAAAATGAAATTGGTAATAATATTACCTACCTCTAGGGTTGTTGTGAGGTATAATAAATAAGATAGTATATGAAAAGAGCTAAAACAATGGCTAGAAAACAGCAAGTACTTCATAAGTGCTATCTATATTATAAGCAGCATAGTTAACAGCAGCAGGCTACTATGAACCAGGCTATGTGTTAGATTTGAAAGGACTTCTTTAAAATAAAATGTGGTTGCTGAAACAGAAGTAAGGACTCTAATGAACCTTCCTCAGAGTTTGGACTTGGAGACAAAGTTTCAAAATTTCAGTTAGAGAAAACAAGGAGGGAAATCTCTGGGCATTCTTTGAATTTTAAACCAAAAACCTGCTCGCCTTGGTAAGAGGAGTGCCTTAGGTCTTTTAATTTTTCACACTGTGATTTACAGTAAGAAATGTTTTACAGTGTGACTCAGTACACACCCACCAACTGAAATAAAAGTTTCGCAAAGGTAATATTTATCTGTCCTTCATGCAATGAGCTCTGCCATTTTCTGTCTCACTGTATCCTACTGTGTATCATTTAAAAGTGCGAAGCATCACTCTTAAGTTGATATCACCCTCCACTAGTGGGTCTCACTTTGCAAGTGATGGGCGCTTGGTTAGTTCTCAGTAAGTGAAGTATTCTGGAGGAGGGGGTGGAATATGGAAAGAACAAAGACAAGTGTGTGTGGTGTGTGCAGGGTACAGCAAGCTTTAAAATACTGCTAGAAGGATGAAAGTTGAAGCTGAAGAGGTAGGGACAGATAATATAAAACTTTATAAATAATACAAGTAATAGGGTCAGAAAAGCATTAGGTCCTAAGAGAAGAGATCATGCAGTTTCAAAGATAGCTGTAAAACACCGTAAGAACAATTCTGAGAAGCTGTGCGAGTTCAGAGGCACATGAGATGGCTTTTAAGAATTCCTTGTTTTCCTCAGGATTCTGTTCTCCACACTGTTCATACATTCATTTATTCAGTGAATATGTGTTGAGTTCCCACTATGTGTCAGCACTCTCCCTTGGCTCTCCTCCATCTCCCTGGTTTCAACTACATGAGCATGACTTGGATTTTCAACTGCCTAATAGGTATTTTCCAGCATGTAAAAGGAAAAGTCTTTTTTCTCAAAGCCCCAGTTAAAGTCTCAGTGTATGGCTTTGACTTGTGCCCATTTCTGAATCAATTACTGTGCCTAGAGCAATGTAATGTTCTGATTGTCTCATGTCTGGGTCAAATCCGTTAGCCTGGAGTGAGGAGTAGAATCTGTTTCATCAGAATCTCATAGACCAAGGATGGGAAAAGGGTGGTCTTAAATACCCTACTTTGTTGCACAACTCCAAGTCTTCACGCATACTATTTCCACTGCCGGGGAAGTGGTCTTTCATTATTTTGCCTAACTAAAGAGTTATTATTTGTCCTTAGACACCCTGCTCAGTAATTATCACCATTGTGAAAGCTACTCTGCTAGACAGAGCTAATCACTTTCTTTTCTGTATTCTTTTGTACTTTAAATATAAGTCTGTCATTGAATTTATCAACTCATAATTGTCTGTTTCAGGGTCATCTCTCCCACTGTACTGTGAATTACTTCAGTACAGGAGCTGTCTTTAACATTTTTTATTCTCAACCCTCAGCTTGAACATACTAGTACTCAACAAATGTTTATTAAACTAAACTGTTTTTTCATAAGACTAGGCAGCAAAATGCAACATCAACTAGAAAGGCAACTATTGGATATATTTTTTAGGGATAGTTAAAGACAAATAATGAAGGATTGAAGAAGAAATCAAAAGGGAAATTAAAAATTGAGGTGAATGAAAATGATAACATCACATCAACACTTATGGGCTACAGCTAAAGCAGTGCTCAGAGGGAAGTTTATAGCTATAAACACCTATATTTAAAAAGAAGGAATATCTCAATTCAATAACCCAATCTTTTAACTTAGGAAACTAGAAAAAGAAGAGCAAACTAAATAAGTCTGAAAACTCAAAGTAAGCAGACAGAAGGAAATAATAAAGACTATAGGGCTTCCCTGGTGGCTCAGACAATAAACAATCTGCCTGCAAAGCAGGAGACCCAGGTTTGATCCCAGGGTGGGGAAGATCCTCTGAAAAAGGAAATGGCAACCCACCCCAGTATTCTTGCCTAGAGAATTCCATGGACAGAGACTGGTGGCTACAGTCCATGGGGTTGCAAAGAGTCAGACACAACTGAGCGACTAACACTTTCACTCTAACAGAATAAATAAGTGAAATATAGAAATGAAAAACAAAAGAGAAAAAAACAAAACCAAAAGTTGGCTCTTTGGAAAGACCAACAAATGGAGAAATCTTTAGCTAGACTGAAGAAAGACAGAATATCAAATTGCCAAAATTAGGAATGAAAGAGGAGACATTACTACCAGCCTTATAAAAATAAAAAAGCATTATAAGGGAATACCATAAACAACTGTGTGCCAAAAAATTAGGTAACTTAGAGAAAAGGGACAAATTTCTGGGAAAAAATGTGAACTACCAGCAGCGATTCAAAAAGAAATAAAATCTGAATAGACCTACAACAAGAAGGTGGATTAGTAATTTGAAACTTCCCACAAAGAAAAAAACCAAGTCCAGATGGCTTCACTGGTGAATTCAATCAAACTCTTACCAAACATAGAAGAGGAGAGAACTCTTCCCAAATTATTCTGTGAGGCCAATATTATTCATACCAGACAAATACACCAGAAGAAAACAGAACTACAGATCCCTCATAAATATATGTGCAAAAATCCTCAAAAAATATGTAGCAAACCAAATGCAGCAAGATCTAAAAAGGATTATGCACCTTGACCAAATGAGATTTACCATGGGAATACAAAGTTGGTTTAACATATGAAAGAAATCAATGCAGTACACCATAGTTATAAAATAGAGAGCAAAACCACATGATCATCTCAATAGATACCCAAAAAATGACAAAATTCAGCAACCCTTCCTGATAAAAACTACTCAACAAACTAGGAATAGGAGGGAATTTCTTCAATGATGAAACACTGAATGCTTTCCTCCTAAGATCAGGAACAAGGCAAGATGTACATTCTCATCACTGCTGTTCAATATTGAGGTTCTATACAGAGCAGTTAGACAAGAAAATGAAATAAAAGGCATCCAGATAGGAAAGAAAGGAGTGAACTGAATAATAAAAGAATAACTCAGTGTTAAAATGGGCCAAGGATATGAATAGATATTTCTCTAAAGAAGATATGTGAATGTTCAATAAACACACGAAAAGATGCTCAGTATCATAAGTTATCAGGGAAATGCAACACAAAACTCAGTGAGATTCTACTTCTTACCCACTAGGAAGATTATAATAAAAAAGTCAGGTAATAACAAGTATTGATGAGGATTTGGAGAAATTGGAACACAAATAAACTCCTATTGGGGATATAAAATGTTGCAGCCACTTTGGGAAAGAGCCCAGCAGTTCCCCAAAAAAGTTAAATATAAAGTTACCATTTGATCCAGCAGTTCTACTCCTAGATATTTAATCAAGAGAACTGAAAACATGTCCACATGAAAACTTGTACACTGATGTTCATAGAAGCATTATTCATAATAGCCAAAACATGGAAACAATCTAAATATCCATTGCTCTATATATGTGTGCACTCAGTCGTGTCTGACTCTTTGCAACCCTATGAACTGTAGTCCACCAGGCTCCTCTGTCCATTGAATTCTCCAGGCAAGAATACTGGATGGAATGGATTGCCATTTCCTCTTCTAGGGGATATTCCTGACCCAGGGATCAAACCCACGTCTCCTGCATCTTCTGCATCAATAGACAGATTCTTTATCACTGAGCCACCAGAGAAGCCCATCCATAACCTGATGAATATATAAACAAAATGTGATTTTTCCGTAGGCTACATAGTATTCATCCATAAAAAGCAATAAAATACCAAACATTTAAAGAAGAGTTAATATCAATTCTTCTCAAACTCCTCTCAAAAAGTGAAGAGGGGGGAACACTCCCAAACTTATAAGAGCCAGCACTGCCCTGATATCAAAGCCAGATAAGGACACAGCAAGAAAACTATAAGCCAATATCCCTGATGAATATAGACCTAAAAATTCTCAACAAAATATTAGCAAACTGAATTCAACAGCACATTGAAAGAATCATACACCATGATCAAGTGGAATTTATCTCTGAAATGCAAGGATGGTTCAACATATGCAAATCAATAAACATGATACACTATATTAATAGAATAAAAAATAAAAATCATATGACAATCTCAATAGATGCAGAAAAAGCACTTGACAAAATACAACATCCTTTTATGATAAAAAAAAAAAAACTGTTGAAAACTTTCTTATAGAGGGAACACTACTCAACCTAATAAAGGCCATATATGACAAACCCACAAATAACATCATACTCAACAGTAAAAGCTTGAAATCTTTCCCTCTTTCAGGAATAAGGAAAAGGTGCCTATTCTCACCATTCCTATTCAACATAGTGTTGGAAGTCCTAGCCATAGCAATCAGATAAGGAAAAGAGCAGAAAAGGCATCCAAATTAGAAAGGAAGAAGTAAAACTGTCTTTACTGATCATATTTTATATATAGATGCTGCCAAAAAAGAAACCGCCAGAACTAACCAAAACATTCAGAAACTTGCAGGATACAAAATCAACATACAGAAATCAATTATATTTCTATACACTAACATGCTAGTAAAGTAATGCTCAAAATTCTGCAAGCCAGGCTTTAGCAATACATGAACCGTGAACTTCCAGATGTTCAAGCTGGTTTTAGAAAAGGCAGAGGAACCAGAGATCAAATTGCCAACATCCACTGGATCATTGAAAAAGCAAGAGAGTTCCAGAAAAACATCTATTTCTGCTGTATTGACTATGCCAAAGCCTTTGACTGTGTGGATCACAATAAACTGTGGAAAATTCTGAAGGAGATGGGAATACCAGACCACCTGATCTGCCTCTTGAGAAACCTATATGCAGGTCAGAAAGCAACAGTTAGAACTGGACATGGAACAACAGACTGGTTCCAAATAGGAAAAGGAGTATGTCAAGGCTGTATATTGTCACCCTGCTTATTTAACTTATATGCAGAGTACATCATGAGAAAGCTGGGCTGGAGGAAGCACAAGCTGGAATCAAGATTGCCGGGAGAAATATCAGTAACCTCAGATATGCAGATGACACCACCCTTATGGCAGGAGGTGAAGAAGAACTAAAGAGCCTCTTGATGAAAGAGGAGAGTGAAAAAGTTGGCTTAAAGCTCAACATTCAAAAAACTAAGATCATGGCATCTGGTCCCATCACTTCATGGCAGATAGATGGGGAAACAGTGGAAACAGTATCAGACTTTAATTTTTTGGGCTCCAAATCACTGCAAATGGTGATTGCAGCCATGAAATTAAAAGACGCTTACTCTTTGGAAGGAAAATTATGACCAACCTAGACAGCATATTCAAAAGCAGAGACATTACTTTGTCAACAAAGGTCCAGCTAGTCAAGGCTATGGTTTTTCCTGTGGTCATGTATGGATGTGAGAGTTGGACTATAATGAAAGCTGAGCACAGAAGAATTGATGCTTTTGAACTGAGGTGTTGGAGAAGACTCTTGAGAGTTCCTTGGACTGCAAGGACATTCAACTAGTCCATGCTAAAGGAAATCAGTCCTGGGTGTTCATTGGAAGGACTTTTGAAGCTGAAATTCCAATACTTTGGCCACTTGATGCAAAAAGTTGACTCATTTGAAAAGACCCTGATGCTGGGAAAGATAAACGGCAGGAGGAGAAGGGGACGAGAGAGAATGAGAGGGTTGGATGGCATCACCAACTCAATGAACATGGGTTTGGGTAGACTCCAGCAGTTGGTGATGGACAGGGAGGGCTGGCATGCTGAGGTTCATGGGGTCGCAAAGAGTTGGACATGACTGAGCGACTGAACTGAACTGAATACACTAATAAATATCTGAATAATAAAGAAAAATAGCCATGCCATTCACAATAGCATCAATAACAATAAACTACATCAGAATAACCTTAACTGAGGAGGTGAAAGATCTATACACTGAAAACTGTAAGGCTTTAATGAAACAAATTGAGGAAGACACAAATAAATAGAAAGATATTCCATGTTCATGCATCAGAAGAATTAATATTGTCAAAATGTCCATAAACCATCTATAGATTCAGTGCAAATACTAATCAAATTTCAATGATTGCATTTTTCACAGAAATAGAATAATCCTAAAATTTGCATGGAATCACAAAATAATCCTGAGGGGAAAAAACAAAGCTGGAGGCACCACAATTTCTGATTTCAAACTGTACTCTAAAGCTATAGTAATCAAAACAGCATGGTACTGGCATAAAAATAGACATGTAGAGCCATGGAATAGAACTGAGAGCCCAGAAATAAACCCTCACATACATTGTTGTTGTTCAGTTGCCAAGTCATGTCTGACTCTTGGCGACCCCATAAACTGCAGCACCAGGCTCCTCTGTCTTCCACTATCTCCAGGAGTTTGCTCAAATTCATGTCCATTGAGTTGATGATGCTATCTAACAATATTATCCTCTGTTGCCCTCTTCTCCTTTTGGCTTCAATCTTTCCCAGCATCAGGTTCTTTTCCAGTGAGTTGGCTCTTTGCATCAGGTGGCCAAAGTATTGGAACTTCAGCACAGGCCTTCCACTGAATATTCATGGTTGATTTCCTTTAGGATTGACTGGTTTGATCCAAGGGACTCTCAAGAGTCTTCTCTAGCACCACAGTTTAAAAGCACCAATTCTTTAGCGCTCAGCATTCTTTAGGTCCAACTCCCACATCTGTACATGCTACTGGAAAAACCATAGGCTTGACAATGTGGACCTTTGTCAGCAAAGTGATGTCTTTGCTTTTTTAATACACTGCCTAGGTTTGTCATAGCTTTCCTTCCAAGGAGCAAGTGTCTTTTAACTTCATGGCTGCAGTCACCATCCACAATGATTTTGAAGCCCAAGAAAATAAAATCTGTCACTGCTTCCACTTTTTCCCTTTATATTTGCCATAAAGTGATGGGACCAGACGCCAATATCTTAGTATTTTTTAAAATTAATTTATGGCTGTGCTGGATCTTCGTTGCTGCAGGGGCTTTGCTCTGGTCATGGCAAGTGGGGGCTACTCTCCAGTTGCAGAGCACAGGCTCCAGGGCACTTGGGCTTCAGCAGTTGCTGAGAGTGGGCTCAGTGGTTGCAGCTCCCAGGCTCTAGAGCACAGGCCCTGTAGCTGTGGCCCAGCTGCTCCAAGGCCTGTGGGATCTTTCTGGGTCAGGGATCAAACCTGTGTCGCCTACACTAGCAGGCAGATTCTTTACCAGTGAGTCACCAGGGAAGCCCATAATCTTAGTATTTTAATGTTGAGTTTTAAGCCAGCTTTTTCACTGTCCTCTTTCACCAACATACATAGCCAACTAAAAATTGCAAGGGATCCCAGAATACTCATCAGAGAAAGGATAGTCTCATCAACAAATGGTGCTGGGAAAAATAGATGATCACATACAGAAGGATGAAACTGGACCCCTATCTTACACCACTCACAAAAATTACCTCTAAATTGATTGAAGAATGAAGTGAAGTCACTCAGTCATGTCCGATTCTTTGCGACCCCATGGACTATAGCCCACCAGGCTCCTCCATCCATGGGATTCTCCAGGCAAGAATACTGGAGTGGGTTGCCATTATCTCCGAGGAGAAAACAGAGAAAAAGCTCCCTGACATTGATCTTGACAATGACTTCTTGGATATGATAACAAAAGCACAAGCAACAAAAACAAAAATAAATAAGTGGAACTACACCAAACTAAAATGTTTCTGCACAGCAAAAGAAACAATCAACAAAATGTAAAGGCAACCTATGGAATGGGAGAAAATATTTGCAAATCCTATATTAAATAAGGGGTTCATATTCAAATTTTATAAGGAAGTTACACAAGTCAATAGAAAAAAAATGGATTAAAAATTGAGCAGAGGGGAATTTCCAGAGGTCCAGTGGTTGAGACTCCATGCTTTCACTGCCGATGGCCCAGTTTCATTCCCTGGACAGGGAAGTAAGATCCCACAAGCCACACAGCATGGTATACCACGCCCCCAAAAAAGGGGGAAAAAATTGAGTAGAAGATCTGAGTAGACATTTTTCCAAAGAAGACATATAAATGGCCAGTAAGTACATGAAAAGTTGCTCAGTATCACTAACCATCAGGGAAATGCAAATCGAAACCACAAAGAGATACCACCTAACACCTTTTAATGGCTATCATCAAAAAAACAAGAGATAACACATGCTGGTAAGGGTGAGGAGAAAATGAAAACCTTGTGCCCTGCTGATAGAAATGTAAACTGGTGCTGCTACTATAGAAAAAAAGTATGAAGGTTCCTCAAAAAATTAAAAATAGGACTTCCCTGATGGTCCAGTGGTTAAATCCACCTTCCAATGCAGGGGACATGGCTTTGATCCCTGGTCGGGGAACTAGATCCCACATGCCATGGAGCAACCAATCCCATACTCGGCAACAAAAGATTCCACATGCTGCAACTAAGACCCAGCACAGCCATGAGTGCTGAAGAATTGATGCTTTCGAACTGTGGTGCTGAAGACTCTTAAGAATCCCTTGGACAGCAAGGAGATCAACCAGTCAATCCAAAAGGAAATCAACCCTGAATATTCATTGGAAAGACTGATGCTGAAGTCCACTACTTTGGCTGCCTGATGCAAAGAGCCAGCTCATTGGAAAAGACCCTGATGCTGGGAGACATTAAAGGCAAAAGGCAGCAGACGATGAGATGGTTAGATAACATTGCTGACTCAACGGACATGAATTTGAGCAAACTTCAGGAGATAGTGGGGGACAGTCTGGAGTGCTGCAGTGCGTGGCGTCGCAGAGAGCTGGACACAACTTAGCAACTGAACAACAACAAAAAACATTAAAAATATAATTAGCATATGATCCCTCAGTCCCACTTCTGGGGATATATCCAAAGGAAATGAAGTCAGGATCTTGAAGGCATATCTGCACTCCTATGTTAATTGCAGCTCTGTTACCATAGCCAAGACGTGGAAACAACCTAAGTGTCCATCAATGGGTGAATGGATACAGAAAATGCTATGTGTACATATACAAAGTAGTATTGCTTAGTCCTTTAAAAAGAAGAAAATCCTGCCATTTGTAACAATATAAATGGACCTTGAGAACATGATGCTAAGTGAACTAAGTCAAACAGAAAAAGTATGATATCACTTATATGTGGAATCTAAACAAACCAAATTCATAGAAACAGAATATGAATGGTAGTTGCCAGAAGTTGGTGGGTGGGGGAAATGAAGAAATATTGGATGAAGGGTACAAACTTCCAGTTATAAGATGAATAAATTGTGGAGATCTAATGTACAACATACATTTATACTGTATTATAGAGTATTATAATACTGTATATATAATACTGCATTATATTATATACAACATAATTATAATATAGTGTTATAATCAGATCAGATCAGATCAGTCGCTCAGTCGTGTCCGACTCTTTGTGACCCCATGAATCACAGCACGCCAGGCCTCCCTGTCCATCAACAACTCCCGGAGTTCACTCAGACTCACATCCATCGAGTTGGTGATGCCATCCAGCCATCTCATCCTCTGTCGTCCCCTTCTCCTCCTGCCCCCAATCCCTCCCAGCATCAGAGTCTTTTCCAATGAGACAACTCTTCGCATGAGGTGGCCAAAGTACTGGAGTTTCAGCTTCAGCATCATTCCTTCCAAAGAAATCCCAGGGCTGATCTCCTTCAGAATGGACTGGTTGGATCTCCTTTCAGTCCAAGGGACTCTCAAGAGTCTTCTCCAACACCACAATTCAAAAGCATCAGTTCTTCGGCGCTCAGCCTTCTTCACAATCCAACTCTCACATCCATACATGACCACAGGAAAAACCATAGCCTTGACTAGACGAACCTTTGTTGGCAAAGTAATGTCTCTGCTTTTGAATATGCTATCTAGGTTGGTCATAACTTTCCTTCCAAGGAGTAAGCGTCTTTTAATTTCATGGCTGCAGTCACCATCTGTAGTGATTTTGGAGCCCAGAAAAATAAAGTCTGACACTGTTTCCACTGTTTCCCCATCTATTTCCCATGAAGTGGTGGGACCGGATGCCATGATCTTCGTTTTCTGAATGTTGAGCTTTAAGCCAACTTTTTCACTCTCCACTTTCACTTTCATCAAGAGGCTTTTGAGTTCCTCTTCACTTTCTGCCATAAGGGTGGTGTCATCTGCATATCTGAGGTTATTGCTATTTCTCCCGGCAATCTTGATTCCAGCTTGTGTTTCTTCCAGTCCAGCGTTTCTCATGATGTACTCTGCATATAAGTTAAATAAGCAGGGTGACAATATACAGCCTTGACGAACTCCTTTTCCTATTTGGAACCAGTCTGTTGTTCCATGTCCAGTTCTAACTGTTGCTTCCTGACCTGCATACAAATTTCTCAAGAGGCAGGTCAGGTGGTCTGGTATTCCCATCTCTTTCAGAATTTTCCACAGTTTATTGTGATCCACACAGTCAAAGGCTTTGGCATAGTCAATAAAGCAGAAATAGATGTTTTTCTGGAACTTTCTTGCTTTTTCAATGATCCAGCATTATAATAATATAGTATATTATTATATTATGTATAATATACAGTATTGTACATAATACTATATTATATTATAGTATTATAATACTGTATTATATTGTGATCATGTATTATAATGTGTGTGTGTGTGTGTGTGTGTGTGTGTGTGTGCTCAGTCATGTCTGACTAATCTCGACCCCATGGAGTTAGCCCATTAGGCTCCCCTGCCCATGGGATTTTTCAGGCATGAATACTGGAGTGGGTTGCCATTTCCTCTTCCAAGGAATCTTCCCAACCAGGGATCGAACCCACAAATCCTGCATCTCCTGCATTGATAGGCTGATTCTTTACCACTGAGCCACCTGGGAAGCCCATGTATTACAATACTGTATTATATATTGGAAAGTTTCTAAGGGAATAGGTTTTAAATGCTGTCACCACAAAAATGAAATGGTAATTATGTGAGGTGATGGAGGTGTAAACTAACCCTACTGTGGTAATCATTTTGCAATACATGTGTATCAGATCAACACATTATACAACTTAACTTGTACAGTGTTATATGTCTATTATATCTCAATAAAGCTGGGGAAAAATAGAAATGAAGTATTGATACATGCTATAGCATTGATAAAGTTGAATATATTATGCTAAGTAAAAGAAAACAGACGCCAAAGGCCATGTGTTGTTTGATTCCATCTATGTGAATTGTCCAGAACAGACATCTATAGAAAGAGAAAGTGTATTATTAATAGTAGTCTCCTAGGACTAGAGAAATAGGAGGTTTGGGGGGATCACAGCTTAAAGGTATGGAATTTGAGAGGTGATGAAAATGTTCTAAAATTCACAATTCTCTGAATATACCCAAAACATTGAATTTTATACTTTTAATGGATCTATTATATCCATTAAAAGTATGCCTAATCCTTATACTTTATTGTCTGAAATTCCTGAACGAGACAAATATTTCTCAGTAATTGATTTAAAAGATGCCTTCTATTCAGTGCCTTTGGCGGAAGAAAGTCAATTTCTATTTGCCTTTGAAGACCCTATGCAGCCAGCTTCTCAGTTAACCTGGACAGTTTTGCCTCAGGGATTTCGTGACAGTCCTCACTTATTTGGACAAAGTTTGTCATGGGATCTACAAAACTTTAATAGCTCTGAAGCAGTGGTGTTACAATATGTAGATGATATTTTGCTCTGTGCTGAGACAGAGGAAACTTGTTCGCGAGCCTAAGAAGATTTCTGAAACTTTCTGGCAGGTTGTGGTTACAAGGCATCAAGAGAAAAGGCTCAGCTTTGTCAACAATCGGTTAGATATCTGGGTCTAATCATATCAGAAGGGACTAGGGCCATAGGCCCTGAGAGAATTAAACCTATACTAAATCATCCCCTCTTGCCTGGAAAATCCCATGGACGGAGGAGCCTGGTAGGCTGCAGTCCATGGGGTCGCTAGGAGACAGACACGACTGAGCGACTTCACTTTGACTTTTCACTTTCATGCATTGGAGGAGGAAATGGCAACCCACTCCAGTGTTCTTGCCTGGAGAATCCCATGGACAGAGGAGCCTGGCGGGCTGCCGTCTATGAGGTCGCACAGAGTCGGACATGACTGAAGCGACTTAGCAGCAGCATTATATGGCATATAAATTGTATCTCAATAAAGTTGTCTTTAAAAAAGATATCATGAAGACTTGAACTGAAACAGTAATAGGATAGAAAAGAGGAGTACTCTGAGGAGCCACCTGCCCTACACTGGGACTCTCTTCAACTGTTGCAAAAAGAGATTCCCAGCTCTTCCTGAACCCCAGACTGTTAGTATATGGAGATGATGCTGTAGTATAGGAGGGGTCTTCTCCCGGAGCTTTGCTTCTCTGTTGGTTGGGCATACATAAGACTTCAAAGCTGTCTTCCATTCTGTCCGTCAGATCTTACAGGCTCACTGTGGCAACACACCCTTCTGCTCTGGACTGAATGTGCTGTGGGACACAGGACAGAAACCCAAGCTTTTCCATCCTCGAGGAAAGATCAGTCACCATTCTCCTTCTAAGGGTTGAGAGCTACACTGAGATGACAGCCTCACATGGTGACTGAACATCTGAAATGTGCCCAGTGTGCTAGGGAACTAAATTTTAAATTTTATTTAGTTTTAATTCAAATTTAAAAACAGAAAAAAAGAAAAGGGGATAAGCTAAAGAGAGATTACAGAACTGGAGAATCTATTGGACTTACTAAAATTTTGTTTTATGGACAAGTGAGATTCATGATAAATTCAGGATAAAATTTCTAAGTTAGGTGGCTGGGAGTAATGGGTAACACCATTAACAGAAACAGGAAATAAAAAAGTAAGTTCGGGAGGCAAGATAAATATTTTTAGGCTTGCACAGTACCTGGCCTAGAACAGATGATCATTAAATATCTGTTGAATTCAACAGTGCTAGGCTCTAAGTATACGATAAGATGGATGTCAAAGATTGATTTCTAAGAATATATTGTCTAATGGGAATACAGACAGCTTAAAAAGTAGTTACAACAAAACATGGCAAGTGCTTTGATGGGGCTGGTACAAGTTGCTTTGGCAGCATAAAGTTAGGGGAACCTAACCTAGTCTGGAGAGCAAGAGACCTGAATGATGAGTTCGGTAGGCAAGAGGGGATTGGAGTAGCAACACATTTTGGTGGAAAAAACACAGTGAACTTTCTAAACTGAATAAATCTTGTACATGTTGGCCCAGAGGTGAGAGGGGAACAGAGAGTAAATCATGATGGCCCGCGCTCTGAGATGGGCAGAGGTCCGTTTTGTTCCCCTCTGTGTCCCAGCATTTAGAATAGTGTCTGGAGTGTAAGAAGCACTCAGTACATGTTCACTGAGTGAATGGATAAATGGGACAATGGCAAGAGATGACACCGGAGAGGCAAGCGAGGACCGGTCACGTGGGGCTCTTATAAGCCCTTTTAAGAAACTTGGACTGAATCCTAAAGACCGTGGGAAGCCATTGAAGAGTTGTAAGTGGGGCAGAAATATGAGAATGGTGTTTTAGAAGGAGCAGGATGACTGCAGGATGGAGAATAAAACGTAGCTCTGGGAAAATCTGGGTGACAAGGTGAACAAAGGGACCATCCACCGAGATGGAAAGACGAATGTAAAGGGAAGAGGGAGCGAGTTCAGCTTTGGACGTATGGAATTTTAGGTGCTTGTAGGAAATCCTGGCGAAGTTAGGGGTACAGTTTTACCAGGTGGAACTCAGAAGAGGGCTCCCGGGTGGTGACAGTCACTAACATTTGTTATTGTTGTTTAGTCGCTAAGCCGTGGCCAACGCTTGGGACCCCATGGACTGTAGCCCACCAGCTCCTCTGTCCATGGGATTTCCCAGGCAAGAAAACTGAACTGGGTTGCCATTTCCTTTTCCAGGGGATCCTCCCAGCCCAGGGATTGACCCCAAGTCTCCTGCATTGGCAGGCTTTACCTTCTCTTTACCGCTGACCCCAGGGAAGCCCCACTAACATTTATATAGTCACTAAAGCTGTGGAAGTAAGTGAGCTATCCCTGGAATAGGGATGTCTAGTCAGAGAATGAATGAATGATTGAAATGCATAACCTGCTCTGATTAGTTTTAGTTAAAATCCTGCAGGATGAGGAGGGCTGTGGAAAGAGAGAGAAAGAAAGAAAGTGAAGTCGCTCAGTCCTGTCCGACTCTTTGCGACTCCACAGACAGTAGCCTGCTAGGCTCCTCCATCCATGGGATTTTCCAGGCAAGAATACTGGAGTGGGTTGCCATTTCCTTCTCCAGGGGATCTTCCCGACCCAAGGATCAAACCGGGGTCTCCCGCACTGCAGGCAGACTCTTTACTGTCTGAGCCACCAGGGAAGCCCCCAAGGAAGCAGAAAGAAGGGAAGGCTTAAATTATGATCCAGTGCTTCCTCCCAGCCCCGAGGTGCAGGGCTGGGTGTGAGGGAAGAAAGCTCTGTGCCCTGGAGGAGGCGAGGGAGACTTGCCACATCACCCTTGCCCTTTGCCACCTTGCGGATAACAGGACTTTCTAGTCCACCGTGGTGCTGCTGTATAACAGGGTTTTGTGATGTGGCCAATGGTCCAGAGCGCAGCTCTTTGTTTGGCTGCATCGAGTCTTAGTGGAGGCACTCGGCATCTCCGTTGCATCATGTGCAGCATCTCTTTCGCTGCAGCTCAAAGACTCTAGTTGTGGCTCGCGGGCTTAGTTGCCCCACCTTAGTCCCTCAAACAGGGCTGGAACCTGTGTCCCCTCCAGGGCAGATTCTTTACCCCTGGGCCACCAGGGAAGTCCCCAGAGCCCAGCTTTTATCCTAACTTGTCCTTTCCCCCCAACAATGAAACAGCCTAGTTCACCTAGCAAGTTGCTAAAACTAAAACTTAAGCATATTTACCTGGGGATGCTGAGAACAGGGAACTTCTGGGACAGACGGTTACAGCAATGAGAGCTGCAAGAGGTGCCTCCACTTTGTTGCGGTCCCTCTCCAAACTCCTGATGGCCAGAAAAGCTCTGGTGCCTGCCTCCTGCCCACCTGCCTATTGCTTCAAAGGTGAAGAGTCCTGGCCTCCTCCGTGATGCTGGCCTGGAGATAAGGGCAGGAGCGCCAGGACAGTTTTTCCTCTGGCCTGTCTGCCCTTTCTCTGGATGCAGAGAAGAAGGAAACTAGTGTTACCTTTCAAATGAATTCTGGGTCTTGGAGCCCAGAATACCTGGAGCATCTCTGGAGGGTCCTTTAAACTAAACCACTGCTCTTATAACAGAGACATTTCATTTGTCTGTCTCATTCTTTCTGATTGTTCCCTTATCCACAACCCAGATAGTTTCTTAAGGGTCTTGTTGGTTGTGGGCACATATGTCCATGATAATTCCTCCTACCCCCACCCCCACCCCCACCAGTACTCTCCCCTATACTTAGAGATCAAGCTCTTTCCGTGTAAAATCATCTGCCCTTTACGCCCTTGGACACTTACCCATCTATGTGGGATAATCTCCTGGAATCTTGAGTAAACGCCAGGTCTCATGAGTGCATGATCAGACTCCAGTGTATAGCACTGCCACATCCACCTGTGTGTGATAAGCTGTATTGCCCCATCACCACCACGTGATAATCCTTTGGTCTTGGTGGTGTTCTATTGAATGAGATGATCTCCCCCAATCAGTCTTCCTTTATAAAGGCCAAACCTTGTGAATACATGATCATTTTCACTCCCTCTCCCCAGACCATTGATAATCCCCCCCCCCAAGTCCAACAATTCCTCTTACTCCTGCCTTCATTTACTATCTACATTTATTGAACACATATCATTACTGCTCCCAGGATCCCCTTTTACATCTCTCCTTTCTTTCTGCTAGAAGTTGTCTCCGAAATTCTCATTGTTTAGTAACTAAGTTTTGTATGACTCTTTTGTGACCCCATGGACTGTAGCCTGCCAGGCTCCTCTGTCCATGGGATTTTCCAGGAGTGGGTAGCCATTCCCTTCTGCAGGGGATCTTCTTGACCCTGCAAAGCCAAAGCTAATGATGTTCCTTCTCTCATCTGAACTTCCAAGGCATCTGAACTGGACCTGAAGTCCAAGATGACTGATACATTGTGCTTCTACAAAAATGGAAACGAAGTGAAGTCGCTCAGTCTTATCCGACTCTTTGCAACCCCATGGACTGTAGCCTACCAGGCTCCATCCATGGGCTTTTCCAGGCAAGAATAGTGGAGTGGGTTGCCATTTCCTTCTCCAGGGCATCTTCCTGACCCAGGGATCAAACCCGGGTCTCCTGCGTTGCAGGCAGTCGCTTTACCGTCTGAGCCACCAGGGAAGCCCATCCAGTAAAAAGCTTGGCCTGGCCGAGGAGCTCGCTAACTAGAAGCACTGGATGAGCGTCAGCCAGCCATTAACTTGGCCTCCAGAGCAGTTATTTCCCTAGACCTGAGCATGCCAAAAAGAAGCCAATACTTATTATGGAGTATATTTGGTGGACAATACACATCCCTATTTTTTTTTTCATAAATGGGGCTGTCTGTCCTCCAAAACTACACTTCTGGATTTCTAGAAGAGAAGGACACCTTAGCAGGTGTGAAGTGGATACCCCAGAGGTCCACATGCCCCTGAAAATATTCTCAGCTGAATATATTTTCAGCTGTAGCGCAACCAACCTCACCACCAAATTCTGCCCCAGAGTCTACCGGGACCAGTGTCTCATGCTCCCTGTTGATTTCACTCACTACAGAAGCTCCCTGATGCCCAGGAAGCCTTCATCACCTGAACTGTCATTCCCTTGGGACCCTGAATGTCCCATATCTAGTGGTTCTCAACCTTGCCTGCATATTGGCATCACCTGACAAACTTTAAAAATACTGATATCATTAAGGTCCCCCTCCCTGCCAGATTATGATTTCACGGATTCTGGAGCTCAGCCCTGACACCTGGGATTTTTAAAGCTCTCTGGGTGATTCTAATGTTGGGCAGCCACAGTTGAGAAACACTGCCCTAATTTGACCCTACTCTCACCCCTCCTCAACTCTGTAATCCATCAAAATCCCCTACACTGAAACTCTCAAATGTTAAAATCATTGAATCAGCCAGGAGAGCTTGATAAAACATAGTTTGCTGGGCCTTGCATTCCGAGTTCTGACTGTGTAAGTCTAGAGTGCAGCCCAAAGATCAGCATTTCCAACAAGTTCCCAAGGGTCACTGATGCCACTGGGCCAAGGACCTCACTTTGAAAACCATTTCCAATATCCTGCTCTCTTGCTTCCTTGACCTTCTTTTCCCTAGTGATCTTATCCTCTGCCCTGCCTCAGTCATGAATTCTAATATTCATCCCCCAAACCTTGTCATCACCAGTGACTGTGCATGTGTGTGTGTGTTTAAGTCGCTTCAGCCAACCTTATGGACTGTATAGCCCGCCGTACTCCTCTGTCCCAGGCATTCTCCAGACAAGCATACTGGAGTGGGTTGCCATGCAACCAGGGGATCTTCCCAACCCAGTGATCGAATATGCACTTCTCGCATCTCCTGCTTTGACAGACAGGTTCTTTACCACTAGCACCACCTGGGAAGCTCCAGCAATGAGTGTACCCCTTCATAGTGTCCAGCCTTCCTGCCACCTACTGGCTTTTTGCATACTCAGTCACTCAGTCATGTCCAACTCCATGACCCCATGGACTGTAGTCTGCCAGGCTCCCCTGCCCATGGGATTTCCCAGGTAAGAATACTGGAGTGGGTTGCCATTTCCTTCTCCATCTAGCTCTTTGTTGTTGCCCCAGCAAAACTGGGTTACCTGAATTTCAACCCCAGTGGGACTACACTCCTGTGATCCCACCAGCTTCTCACTGTCACCCCCATCATGCCCTAACTTCTCCCCTAACTCAGCTTAGGTTCCATGACCCACCTTCATGTTTATTCCTTTGCATACATCCTCAGTTCCCTTGTCCCTCTTTCTTTCATTAGCCTGTCTTTGCAAATCTCCAACCCTGGTTAAGTCCACCTCTGGCCTTCTCTCAGCTTTATTCCTGCTTCTCATTTAATTGAGAAAATGGAATAAACAAGATAACTTTGACTTGCTCCCACCCTGCTCTCCCACCCAACCCTTTTGTGTCTGGACCATTATTGAGCTTTCTTTCCTGTTGCTCTGGATGACTTGTCATGCTTCTCCTCCGGAAGGAGAACCACTTACACTCTGGATCCCAGTCTCTCTCACTTCCTGAAAGACATCGTCCCAGCGATTGTCTCCCCCACTTACATCTCGTCGTATTTTCTCTGTCTACTGGATCATTACTGTCAATATACAAACGTGATGATAGCTACCATCTTTAAAAAAATTTTTAATATTTATGTATTGATTTGGCTGTGCCAAGTCTTAGTTGTGGCACACAGGATCTTCTTTGTGGCATGCAAACTCTTAGTTGCAGCATGCAGGATCTAGTTCCTGAAACAAGGATCAAACCTGGGCACTCTGCATTGGGAGCGCAGTCTTTGCCACCGGACCACCAAGGAAGCCCCTACCATCTTTTCTAAAAAGCTTCCATTGGTCCCCTTTTTCCTTTTAGCTGCTTTGCCATTTCTCCATTCCCCCTGTTTCTACACTTGTTGTCAACTTCCTCTCCTTTCATTCTCACCTGAACCCTCGCTAGTCAGATATTCCCCCATCTTTCCTCCAAAATGACTCTTGTTAAGGTCACTAGTGACTTTGCCTCTTGCCAGATCCAACGGCTAATCCTCAGGGCACATCATGCTCCACCAAGTCCCTCCTTGTAAAGCGTCACTTGTTTCCAAGACAGCGCTCTCTCTGTGTTCTCCTACCTCACTACTCGCTCCTCTTTTGCTGGTTCTGACCTCTAAACTTTGTTGTGCCTTCAATTTGTTCCACAGATTTCTTCTCTTTTCTATCTAATATTGTCCAGTGGCTTTTATACCAGCTAAATGCCAGTGACTCCCAGATGTATATCTCTAGCCCAGATTTCTCCCCTGAACTTCACAGTCAGGTACCCAGTTACTTCCTGGGCGTCTCTGGTTGGAAGTTTAATAGGCAGCTCGAATGTGTAAGCCCAGCACTGAACTCCTGATTCTTCTAACTGCACTGGCTCCCATGAATGCCTTTAGTTCTGCCATCTCAGTAAATGGTGACTTCGGTCTTCCATTCGAACCAGGCCCCAAACCTTGTAGGCGCATCCTCGATTCCTTTCCCTCACACCTTCCATTAGCAAATCCTAATGGCTCTACCACCAGGATATACCCCAGATCTGACCACTGCTCTCCACCTCTCCCGCAGTACCCTGGTGCAAGCTGCCATTCTGTCTCACCCAGATCATTACAACCGTCTCCTAAGGTCTCCCACCTTCTACTCTTGCCCTAGGACCTCTTACTGATAAAGCACAAATCGAAAGTTCTGACTTCTTACTCATTCAGAGTAAAATTGAAACCCCTTATCTAGGCTTAAAAGACCCCACAGGATCTGGCCTCCCTGCTCCTCTCTCATGCTGTTGGGTCTGCCCTTTGATCTCTCTGCTTCAGCCTCTCTGTTCATCAACAGTTTAGGGGCTCTTGCTGTTCCCTCAGGCTGGATTCTCCTTTCCCAGACACCCCCCGTGGAGGTCTCCATCTAAATTTTAATGATATCCCGAGGCCTTTACAACAAGCCCACCGGTCCCGCCCCCTCTCGTAACCTAACCCCCACCTGGCACTCTCTGCCCCTTTTCTTGCTCTATTTACCTATATAGACTTACTTGAAATATTAATATGATGTATTGATCCTATTTGTTAATTGTCTGCCTTGATCACTAGAATGTAAGCTCTGTGAGGAGGGACTTTATTTTGTTTGCAGCCATTTCCCCAATGAGCATATGGTAGTTGCTCAATAAATACTTATTGAATTAATTAATTAATTGAAAATGGTTCGGGTCTTTCCTCCCCAGTGGCTGCAGCCCTGTTCAGGAGGTGTCCCCAGGCTGCCTTTCTCTATTCTCTAATAGCCTCCTGACCACCACCTGGGCCCCCTCCCCTCCCAGGGCCTTCCAGACCATTCTAATTGCTGAGGCTGCAGAGGGAGGGAGATCTTCACTAAAAAGGGAGGAAAGGGGGAGGAGCTCCATCTGGTGTCCAAGAAAATAAGGGAGCAAGCCAAGGTCTTCTGTGCTAGGTCTACCGTGAGGCCATGATGCAAGTCTGGGGGGCTATGGGGCCCAACACTCTTTAGGCCTAGACTCGACTTTTCTCCTCTCCTGTCAGAGGGTGGCCCTGAGCATCCCCCCTACAGAGGCCCCAACTTCCCTTGGTTTGGCCAACTAAGCTGGGCCCAGCTTTAGGCCTCCACGCTGCAGAAGGCAGTGGGGGTGGGGGTGGCGGGAGACAATGGAGAGCCCAGAGCCAGCTCTCCTTTTCCACCAGCCTGAAGTGATACAATGATACAAAGGGAGAGTCTTGTGCTTGGGGGAAGGGGGTGGGAGAGCCCTTTGTCCGGCTATTTTATACATTGCTGGGGGGGTGGTGAGGGGTTGGAAGGTTGGTGGGAGGGTGGGTTGGTAAGCGGCTGTCAATATGGGGAGGAGTAGAGAGTAGAGCAGAGGCCCTGAAAAGTTTTTGAATTTCAATCAGGTTGGCTTTGAAAGAGTTTGGCTTTTGTTGAAAGAGAGAGAAAGGTTAACGCTAAAGTTGAGGGGGAGGGGGCTCGGTTTTGAAGATAGAGTCCTGCTTGCAGGCCAATCAGCTGTGGGACACCCAGACAGGCAGAAAGGCTGGGATGGGGGAGCAGAGAAGGAACAGGGTCCCATCTCCCTTCCCAGGACCAGCCTGAGGAATGCCAGTCAGTCCTAGAAGCATCAGGGTGATTGCAGATTCGGGAAGGGAAGCACCAAGGAGCAGAGCCAGGCGACTGCTTTCTTCCTTTTGCCATCCTTACAGAGCCTTTGACTTTTTAAGCCACCAAAGAATGAAGTTCCCTCCCTCTCTCCCGTCCTTCCCATACACCCATGCTGGACTGACTTTGTGACAAGTGCAGGCTTAGGTTTGGCTAAGAAGGGAGACAAGGCTGGCGTAGGACCTCCTGGTGGCCAAAAATCAGCTGTCTTCCTGCTCTTGGCCTCTGCTGACCCTCCTCTGCACCCTAACTCTCCCAACAGTATAACAAAAATATGAAACTATTGCAGTCTTTGGAATAGGAGAAAAAGAAGGAATGGGGGAGACATAGCCATGAAACAGGCTGAAGATCTGCAGTTTCAAGTTAGGGTGTAGGGGCCTGGCCTTGCCCAGCTTAGAAGCACTGACATCTTCAGATCTTTCTCCTCCATAAATTTTAGACATTTTAAGGCTCCTAGCTAAGGCTGAAGTATGATCCTGTGTCTGGGGAATGGTTCTGCAGAAAGCTTCTGTGGTGATCAGTTCTCCAAAACGAACCATTACGTGTTCTTGGCTTCATGGATTATAGACCTGCCTATGACACCTCCAGACCAATCCCTGAACCCCAGCCTAGAAACACTTCAGTAGAAAAGGTTCTGAGAAGGAGAGAAAGAAAATTGGGGTATGGGATATTACTAAACATCTGTACATACTGTTAGGCCTCATCCTCAAGGAGTGAGTTCAGTTCAGTTCAGTTCAGTCGCTCAGTTGTGTCTGATTCTTTGTGACCCCATAAATCGCAGCACGCCAGGCCTCCCTGTCCATCACCAACTCCCGGAGTTCACTCAGACTCACATCCATCGAGTCAGTGATGCCATCCAGCCATCTCATCCTCTGTCATCCCCTTCTCCTCCTGCCCCCAATCCCTCCCAGCATCAGAGTCTTTTCCAATAAGTCAACTCTTCGCATGAGGTGGCCAAAGTACTGGAGTTTCAGCTTCAGCATCATTCCCTCCAAAGAAATCCCAGGGCTGATCTCCTTCAGAATGGACCGGTTGGATTCGTTCATTAAATATTTGTTAAGCATTCCTTGAGTTACACGTTATGCCAGGCCCTCCAGTACAGAGGGAAGAAGAATTGTCCATGCCCTCAAAGAGCTCACTGTCTAGAATAGAAAAACATACAAGACACAAAGAATTATAATCCAATGAGATAATAATAATAGCCCCATGTCACATCATTGGCTCAGATAGTAAAGAATCTGCTTGCAATGCAAGAGGCCTGGGTTTGATCCCTGGGTCAGGAAGATCCGCTAGAGGAGGAAATGGAAACTCACTTCAGTATTCTTGCCTGGAGAATTCCATGAACAAGGGAACCTGGCAGGCTACAGTCCATGGGGCCACAAAGAGTTGGAAACAACTGAGTGACTAACACTTTCGCTTTCATGTCACATTATGTATATTATAACATAAATTACATCTAACTTCATTTGACAAGAGAATTCTATGGGAAAATGTGTGAACCAAGTTTTAAGATTACATTCACATTTTTGTCTTGAATTTTAGTACATTTGGAGCGTTTACAAAAGAAGAGCATTGCAGACATGAACATTTGCCCCAAGCAAGAAAAGACTTGGGTTCCAAATCCAGTCTAAGGGAAAAAGAAGACTGTGTCAATTTTTGTATGCACACACATTAATATGCTAGAAGATGTCCATAGATATGCTGCCCTTCACTGGAAGTATTTTCCTGATTTTGTTCTTTACCTGGTTTGCAGCCAAAGAATAATCCCGACTTCCCACTTTTACCACCCCCGACCCCTTCCTCCCAAAGGTCTTCAGTTCATCTGTCAGGGCCAGATCTTAGGTGAAGAGAGGGCACTGGGAAGCCAACAGAGGAAGATTTCTAGGCCAGTGTTCTCAAAGCCTGGGCCCTGGGCTAGTAGTGTCATCATCACCTGGGAATTTAGAAACACAAACACGCAGGACCCACCCCAGACCCACTAAACTGGAAACTCCATATGCAGGGCCTAGCTGTTTGTGTTTTAACGAGCTCTGTAGTAGTTTCTGATGTTCCCTAAAGTTTTAGGGATGCTGAGCAATATTGCAACTCTTGGTTAAATAGTCCTGATTCTCCTCAAAAATAACTTGCTCTGGGTAGGAGTCAAGCCAGTATTCCAATCTAGCCCTGAACCTGTCTTTAAAGTTAGTTTAAAACTCAACATTCAAAAAACGAAGATCATGGCATCCAGTCTCATCACTTCATGGCTGGGGAAACAATGGAAACAATGACAGAATTTTTTTTCTTGGGCTCCAAAATCACTGCAGATGGTGAGTACATCCATGAAATTTAAAGACGCTTGCTCCTTGAAAGAAAAGCTATGACAAACCTAAACAGCATATTAAAAAGCAGAGACATTACTTTGCTGACAAATGTCCTCCAAGTTAAAGCTATGGTTTTTCCAGTAGTCATGTTAGGATGTGAGAGTTGGACTGTAAAGAAAGCTGAGCGCTGAAGAATTGATGCTTTTGAAGTGTGGTGTTGGAGAAGACTCTTGAGTCCCTTGGACTGCAAGGAGATTAAACCAGTCAGTCCTAAAGGAAATCAGTCCTTAACGTTCATTGGAAGGACTGACGCTGAAGCTGAAGTTCTAATACTTTGGCCACCTGATGTAAAGAACTGACTCATTGGAAAAGACCCTGATGCTGAAAGATTGAAGGCAGGAGGACAAGGGGACGAGAGAGGATGAGATGGTTGGATAGCATCACCAACTTGTTGGACGTGAATTTGAGCAGACTCTGGGAGCTGGTGCTGGACAGGGAGGCCCGACATGCCGCAATCCAAATGGGAGCACAGGAGCCTAGCAGAAGTACCTGTGGCAATCCAGTATGGTGGGTCCTTTTGAGTTCCTCTCGGGAACCCAGGCTTGTAATAACACCAACACAGTTTGATTCTCAGGGGTTTCTGGATAGGCATGGATTATGATGGGTTGGTTAGAATTGGAAAGGGAAACGAAGGATAGAGCAAAGTTCCTACTTTCATGTTTGATTTTTCAGGTAATATCTCAGAGGCAGGGCTCAGGTACCTGTATCTCCTTCGTATCAGTATCTTTCTTGGCAGAGATTGACAGTTTCTTTTTGGAAATAAATCCCTTTGCCAAATCACATGACCATTTTTGTCTTAAGAAGTTGGCATCTCTCCTTTTCTCAAATTTGTCTCTCCAGCCTCTTTAACCCCTCCCAGTTTTCTCTTTCACCTTGAGCTAGGAAATTTGGTGTCCTCTGCACCATTTCAGGTTGCTCTCACCAAGTGACTCGCTTTTTGATCTATTAAAATGAAGCAAGAATTCCTTTCAGAGGGAAAGAAAACTCAGCATTCTGTAAATATGAAGTGCCAAGCGGCATGCTCCTAGCTTCACATACATTTCATAGCCACCCCGTAAACTGTTATCTCCGCTTTTATTAATAAGGAAACTGGAGTATGGAGAGTTTGTCACTGTGTGGGGTTGCCTAGGTTTGAAGTAACAGCAGGATTTGAACTCAGATCTGTTCATTCCTCTTTCCCACACCTTCTCAAGAGAGTTCCTTCAGGTCCTGACCCCCTTCCAGACAACACCCAAGGATTCAGGCCTCTGGCCAAGGCCACCGGCTGTCAGTCCTGGCTGGATTCCCTCTTGGTTAGGCTCAGAGTCAGGCCTCACCTAATTTCTGTCCTTCTCTTCTCCTGGCCAGCTGGACCCCGTGCCCTCTTGGCCCTGCCTGGCACCTGGGGGAGAGGGCAGAGTGAAGCCTGGACAGGGTGAGTGGGCGCCCTTTCCACCCAGTGTTAACCCCTGCGGCTGGCCCACAGCGGGGAAGCCCTCTTGCCGAGCTCTGCACCAACTGCTTGCCTGCCTGAGTTTGCATTATTTATTTAATGTCTTGTACCGTAAATAATGGTAACTTTATGGTTATTAGGAACGGGTTAAGGTACATGCGGGTAGCACCAGGCTGCCTTCAAAAGGAACAGTCCTGGCATAAAATGTTGCGATAATTGCTTTACTGCTGAGTGTTGGTCTTTATTTTGTGTCTGATTTGTCCCTTAAGCCAGCGTAACATTCTCCCCACGGCAGGAGAATGCAGAGAGCAAATTGAAGGGCTGAGCATGAACAATGCGACATGGCGCACTGCTGGGTTTTTCTTTTTTCCTCTTTCTTCGTTTCTCCCTTGACCTCCCTCCAATCCTCTCCGCTCCCCTCCCCCCATGCCCTGCCCAGTCTCCGCCCCACTCTGGTTGGTAGGATCTTTCTCCCCATCCTTGACACCTCTGGAAGGTATCCCATCTCACCCCCTTAGTTTGAAAATTAGGTTAAAAAAGCACTCCTCTGTCTTACCTCTTCTCTGGGCAACAAACAAGACAAAACAAAAGAATAAACAGAAACAAGGAGGCTCTTTTGCCTGGACCCTGCACCAAGCAGTGCCCGGGCATCTTGGCTCAGAGGTGGGTGCCCCTCATTTCACACAAGGAGGCTAGTTCCTGGCATGAGCCCACCTCACCAACTTGACAGTCCAGCCCAGCACTGCAGTGGTTGTTGGTGGGGGGTGTGAGGGGGTGGGGGGGTTAGGTGTGCCAGAGAACTCAGCAACTTCCTGAGAGTGGGACGGGGAAACAGCCTCCAGTGGCCTCTAGGACTCTCTTCCTTTTCTGGTGCCATCACACCCAGGCAGGAAAACCCCTGGCCTCACCTGCTGTGTGTCCAATGGAAGCAGGCTGTCATCACAGGCCATGGAATGGAGCAGCAGGCAGGATGCCATGGGTCCACAGGCTCAGCCTTTTGCTTTCCCAGAGGTGGGCACTCCTGGCCTTCATCATTGCCCAAGGATCGTCTCTTAGCCTCTCACAGTGCCCATAGACTGGGATGGTCCAAGAAAAGTAAAACCTCTGCCCCCTGTCCCAAAGAGCAGGCTCAGAGGAGAAAGGGCACTAGGGCCTTCTCTGGACCTCAGAGCATTCAAGTGAGGAGAGCACTGAAGCAGGAGCCAGGAGATCTGTGCTCTTAGCTTTCCACCAACTTGCCAGGTGGTAGTAAACTTGTGGAAAGGGAAGGTCTTTGGAATCTTGCCATCTCAGTTTCAGCTATAAAGTGAAGGCAAAAATACCTGCCTTGTGGGATGATTAGGATCAAAAGGAGAGAATGAATGAATACAAACCCAGAACCAAATGTACTAGGTTTATCATGGAGGCTCCGCTGTGCCTTCACGCTCTCTCGCCAAAAGCAAAATGCTGCTTCTGGGTAAGGAAGAAAAGGAGGTGCTAGTGGAGGAGAGTTGGTGGGGGGCAGTACAAAGAGGGAGGAGGAGTATAGCAGAGACCCCCACACACACACCTGGCCCCAGAGCTCTCTGCAGAGGAGGAGATCACTGTTGCTCTTTCTCCACCCAGTGGGCATCCCGGCTGTGCCCGGACCTGGCAGGACACCATGCAACCAGCAGCAGGATCTCCTCCACCCCCCAACCCCAGTCCCTTCCCCTTCTTTGGTTCTTGTGCCTCCACCCCTTGCTTTCCTCTCTAGGGTTCCTCCAACAGAAGAGACAGCAGAGTCCCAGCACGCTGACAGCACTGACTTTAAGCCATCGGAGACTTAGGGGATTTGTTCTTCTCTCCACTCACCCCCTCTCCAGAGCCTAGTAACTCATCAATAGCGGAAATTTGAACAAAGTGGAGAACCTGGGATGAAAGGAGAAAGGCTGCGGTGATTGGGGTGGGGGCAAGGGGCAGGGGGATGGCTTTAATTAGGGCTCCTTGGCCTCTTTAGTCCTGGGGCTGGTTGGGGTAATCCAGTTAGAGTCCTAGGCTTTCATCTCAGCTGGCTGGCCTCTCTGGGGCCCTGTCAGAGCCTTTAGGGGGCAACAAGTAGCGGGCAGGCCCCGAGTACGGTGGGGGTTGGTACTGCGCTCACTTCCAGCTGGACGCAGAGGGGGGTGCAGAATGAAGCCCCGCCAGCACAGCAGTTGGTGGTGGGCAGTGAAGTGGCCTGTGCGGGGCGGCTTGGGCGCTGGGCGGCTGTCTCCTGACACCAGAAACTCTCTTTATGAAAGGATCAAGTCGGGAGCATTGTTCTCCGGGCCAGGGAACCAAGGGCTCAGAATGCTCTTTTGTGTGGAGGTGCCCCCCCACACACACTCCCCCTTCTTTTTTCTCCCTTTGAGCCACTGCTAGCTGTGCCTCTGCCCCCGTGCTTGGGGGGGAGCGATGGATGGTGGAGATGGGCTCGGGACAGACAGTCCTGGGGGAGCCATCTGTGCTGGGGTGGGATCCACTGGAGCTGAAAAATTAAACAGCATTTTCAATTAACTTTTCCTCTCTTGTTTGGGGGTGGGCTTGAGGGGGGTGGTGGAGCAGGCTGGTTGAATTTAACCTTTGAAAAGCTACTGTGGAGAGAGGAGGAGGGAATGACCTTTCTTCCTGAGGCAGGGGTGGGCGGGGGTGGGGAGCAGCGAGACTGTTTCCTCAGGCCAAGCAGAGGACCCTCTCCTCTGGGGAATATCCCCAGAAACTCTCCGTGTCTTTGGCCAAGGTCCCACCTGTGTAGAGTGGGTTTGTGTGTGCATCCCCAGAGAGCATACCCCAGGGAGAGATGGGGAGAGCGGCTCAGGGTCAGCAGGTGGAGGGAAGGCTCAGTGCTGAGCAGGAAGAACCTTGTCTACCTCTTAGTAACCCCACTAATGGCTGACCCCCCTTCTCCACACATCTTCCCTTTTCCTCGAGAAGGGCTGCTTTTTCATTTCACCTCTTGGGATGGGTGCCCCACAGCGTGGAAGAACACCTGTGGAAGGACTTGGCTTCGGATAGCTGACCTAGATGCTCTCAAAGGCCTCTCCAGCCCTGTCTGGTTGGCAGTATGGAATATAACCAGAATATACAGTAGCCAGAAATAAGAATCTGCCTACAATGTGGGAGACCTGGGTTTGATCCCTGGGTTGGGAAGATCCCCCAGAGAAGGGAATGGCTACCCACTCCAGTATTCTAGCCTGGAGAATTCCATGGACTGTATAGTCCATGGGGTTGCAAGGTCAGACACAACTGAGCAACTTTCAGAAATCAGAACCCAAGAATTGAGGTTGTACCCTTCTCGCATCCCCAGGGCTGCATCCCATGGCCTTCTCCATCTTCCCTGGGATCTGAGAGCAGGTCTCCATCAGGCTCCACTGCTCTCTTCCTCACTCAGGGCCTCACCTCTTCCTGGGTCTCCAGTGTTAAGACTTCTCTCTCTGTAATGAATATTAACACCTGAAGAAATGTCTGTAGTTTTCAAAGGATTCATGTGAGTCCTCACTTAGTTTGTGGGATGGATGGATGGGAAACTAATGAGACTCAAGAGAGGTTAATTTTGAAAAGTCGGGTATCTTTTGGATGGCACAGCAGCATCACCGAGGGGCCCCTTTCAAATTGCCCATCCAGGACTCTGACCACTCCTACCCTTACCTTGACTCCAGAATAGAATTGTTTAATGAAATTGCCTCTTGTGCATTTTCTGTTAGCAAAATACAGCGGCCCATTTACAGGAGAGAAAATGAGGAAGGCTGCTCATGTCAGCTGAGGCAAAAGAGGAAATAAATCCAATGGTATCCCTTGCTTCTTCACCAGCCCATCTTTCATCAGAGAAAGAGGGGAGGATGATGCTGGGAACAGACATGGGAATGAGTTGTCCCCCAACCTTCCTAGGGCACAGTGGAGCATCACCTGCCCTCCCAAGCCTTGTCTTGAAGATTTCATGCTCAGTTAAGGACACTATGCTCAGACCTCAGCTCAGGGCCCTCTCCCATTCGCTGCCTATGTTCACTCAAACTGCTTTTCCTTTCATTCATCAAATGCACCCGCTTTCCTTTCCAGCATCTTAAAATATACTTCATCTAGTTTTTACCCACTTTTCCTGTCTCTGTGAATTTTTCTGCTCAGAGGAGCCTATTCTGTCCTCCAAAAGTGAATTTCGTCCTCTGATTTTACCTTCTCATAGCACTCTGCATGTCCTTGATATAGCAGGTCACGGTTCAGAATCATGCACGGAGTTGAGGAGTGCTAATGACGCTCCTTCACTGGACCTTAAGCAAGTGAGAGCAGGCATCCTGCCACTTTGTTCACTACTCTATTCCCAGTGTTGGTGGTCGGCACTCAGGGACCTAACACACACTGACTGAATGAATGAATGAACGGGGGAAGGCAACAACTCTCAGACAAAGTGAGCAAAATGAAAACTGACTCTTCCCAGAATTAGAGGTGAGGACTGATGATAGCTTTGACATCTAGAAAGTGAAGTGAAGTTGCTCAGTCATGTCCGACTCTTGGCGACCCCATTGACTTTAGCCTACCAGGTTCCTTCATCCATGGGATTTTCCAGGCAAGAATACTTGACATCTAGAAAGTTCCTTTAAAACCCTACAGTGGAAGTCAGTAGGCGTGAATGGTGCAGAGGACATTTGTAGAGCAGCAGGTGGGAAAGAACAGTGATGGGAATTGAGGGCTTTTAGGTGAAGCAGGAAAAGCAAGCAGCCGACTTCCATTTTCCCCTGTATTTCAAAGAGGCAGTCCATTTTTGGAGTCCTGAGGAGAAGGCTAGAAGGAGAATGCTAAGAACCATAGCCAGTTGTGAAGAGGAATAAGAGAAGAGGCCTTACCTGCTGGATTTGCTTAGGGTGAGGCTGCCTAGTTTTCTGCAAAATAAAGGGATTGTCTTCAGGCAGCAGCAGAGGATAGATCCTGGGACTATGAGCAAGAGGGTGAACCAGAGGAAATGGAGAGAAGCTTGAACTAGTGAAGGGTTAAAGGGAAACATGTTTAGCAGTATATTGAGGGAGAGGGGAAGGGAGAGGTGGGGGAAAGACCAGCAAGCCTATAGACGGCTAATAAATGAAGAGAAGAGGGAGATCCATCTTACCTCCTACAGGGCAGAGATACTCGGCTCATTTTTTAGACCCATCTTTAAGAAGAAAAATGACAAAAAGGAATTTGGATAATTAGGAAGTAAATGCAGACTGTGCAAAAATCGTTACTGATAGAAAGCAGGTAGGAGAATCCTCAGAAAAATCAGCGAGCCTGGATGACATCCATCATGGGGTGTTAAGGCTGGTGTTCTGGGGACGTGCTGAGCGGGGAGCTGATGGAACCACTTATAATTATGTCTGGAAAATCATAGAAAGTAAAAGGAGCCATCAGGAGCCCAGGGAAGTGAAACGACGTGACTCCTCTCTTCTGAAACACTGTGCAACAGTCCTAAAAATGTTTGCCCAGTCAGTCTGAGAGATAGAGACAATGAAGTGGGGGTGGGTGATGTCTGTCATCTTGGGAAGAAAACTAGAATCTGAGCTCTGTGTGTGCGTGTGTGTGTGTGTCTGTGTGTGTACATACATATACACACACACACCCCTAAGGGCCAAACCACACCAAACAGAATAACACCAAGTGATCAAATTGGAAACAGAGAAACAGATGTGCTGTAACGGGTGCGCCACAAGCGGCAGTTGTTAAAACAGGTTCAGGTTCTCGCTGGTGGTGCAGGTATGTAAATGAAAGAGGCGCTGAGGGGAAATCAATGGCAAGGAATCCTTTCTGGGAGAGGGACACTCTCCTGGTGAGCAGAGGATCGGAGCCTCTTTAACAAGGTCTCATCTGGGGCGTTCTCATCTGGAGAAAACTGCATGGAGCTGAAGAAGCTGATAGATGGGTGTGGCTGAGAAATTGCACAGGGACCCAGAGAAGTCACCCACCAGCGTGAGCACCTGCTGGTGTGTGTGTGTGTGTGTGTGTGTGTGTGTGTGGTGGGGCTGCATTGGAATAAATGACCATGTCTGGGGGGAAATACCCTCTGCTTTTCCAAGAGGCCAGAGGAAGCTGCCTTGTTCTGGGAGCTGCGTGCACAACATTTGGGTGTGGAGCTCTTGAGCCTGGAAGGGAGGTGATGCCAACACCCTGAAGTGGTTTCCAAAAGGAGGAGAAGGCCCCCTGAGGGAGCTGGCTGAGAGGGAGTGGCCTCTCATGGTAATGATCCCGTGGACTCCGCAGCCCCAGCGCCTGCACGCTACAAGGTTAAAGCAACAGCTTGAACCTGTATGGGGCGAGCATTTGTTTCCTTTCCAGATTGCCAGCTAATGAGGAAAGATTAAAGGAGCTAAATCTGTTTAGCTTGGCTAAGTGACGACCGAGGCGGCGGGAGTGGAGAGGCATGCTGGGCCTGCCGGGCCGAGGAGGGGTGTGATAACTGACTGCAGATTTCAGAAAGGTGTCTGTCGCTCCAGCGCAGGAAGAGCGGCTGTCTCGGGTGGGCAAGGGGCCTCAGCCTCCCTCAGTGGGAGGAGACCCAGGGAGGGTTTCCCAGCTGTGAGCGTGGTTGCTCATGGTGCAGTAGGTCAACCTGCCGAGAAGAGGTCAGGGATCAGGACATCCTGGCTCAGCTAAGGGAGGGACCACCTGTCCGCAACCAGCAGCCTTCACTTAGCCCTCTGCTGACACCACCTTCCGCCTTTGCGAGGGTCTTCTCTCGCCCACTGCTGTCCCCACTGCAGCCAGGGCCTTAGGGGTTTTGGAATCCAAAAAGGTTACCCCACTTGCAGGCCTATGGCAGATGTTCTTAGTAACTGGTTTGGGGATTCATAGCCAGGCTATTCTTTGATGATGTCTTCAAATAGAGTCTTCCAAGCCTGTGAGATCAGAACCTTCTAGGAGCAGAAAGAATTTTCCCTTAGGGGGAGAGGGGATCTAGTGTCCTGGTCCAGCGACCCAGGGGTCCCCAAGCCTGGACCTTTAGGAGAACTAGGCTGCCTCTCATCCTGCTTCCTGTTGGCAATCTCACAGTTAAACACTTAAACAATCTTTCTTTCTCCTGCTTTCTCTCTCCCCCTCTCTCTCTTTCTCTCCCTTCTTTTCAGAGTTGACAGGGGCCAAATAAAGGCCCTTTTAAAAAAAACACACAAAACAATTTTGTTCCTTCTGAAAGTGATGGAGCGAAAGTGAGTGTAGATTATAGCCCTGTGAGGCGAGGGCCTTCGTGATGGGGGGAGAAGTAGTGACATGATGGGAACCTAATGGCAGTAATTGGCCTTGGCTTTGACAGGGCCCATATCACAGCTCAGGAAAAGAGAGATGTTTAAAGTAAAAATTTACACAAAATTATATGTTTTCGGGGTGAAAAGACTGTTTGGATTTCATTTTTTTCCTTCCTCTTCTTCCCCCCAGGGCATGGTTCCTGGGCCTTCTGCCGGTGTGTGTCTGTGTGCATGTACACGTCTGTCTGTGTGTGTATGCGTGTGTGTGTGCACACTTGGCCATGAAGCTGTCCCACAGGTATATGTGCATTTTAGCCCTGCGTTGTCAGTACCTTCTGTTTTCTCCCTTATTCAAGTGGAGACATTGCTCAGCTTTGGAAGTTTCTCATTCCGAAGCAGGAAGAGCCTAAGAGAAGGGAAAAAAAAGAGAACTATTCCAAATAATTTAAGAGGCCACACTTCATAATTTCACCAAAGCAACACTTGTTCAGTCTTAACACAGTCAACTAACATCTTGTATTTATTTATCCTTGTAGTTCTTAGTCCTAAATAAGACCAAGGAATAGACTGGGCCATTGTGCCTGTTCAGTGTCTGATTCCCATTCCAGAATGTGAGCCCTCTGAGTGCAGGTCTCTCTTTCTCTGGTTCAAGGCCGTAGTCCAGCACCCAGCACAGCACCTGGCACATAGCAGGCTTCCAGCACAAGTGGCCCAGGATACCCGAATTCTGTTGAGACAGAAGCTAGGTTGGAAGATCATAACTGCCTGAGGATTAAGTGCTGATAAATCAGACTTTTGTCTCAGGTACTAGACTATTCAGATAATTGAGTATTTTTTTTACTTAATTTTTATTGGAGTTTGGTTGCTTTCCAATGTTGTGTTGGTTTCTACTCTGCAGCACAGTGAATCAGCTGTACATATACATATATCTCCTCTTTTCTGGATTTCCTTCCCATTTGGTCGCCACAGAGCACTGAGTGGAGTTCCCAGTGCTATTCAGTAGGTTTTCATCAGTTATCTATTTTATACATAGTATCAATAGTATTTATACATCAATTCCAATCTCCCGATTCATCCCACCCACCACATTCCCCCTTGATCAATATGTTTGTTCTCTACATCTGCATCTCTATTTCTGCTTTGCAAATAAGATCATCTATACCATTTTTGTAAATTCCATATATATGATTAATATACAATATTTGTTTTTCTCTTACTGATTTACTTCACTCTGAGTGATAGTCTCTAGGTCCATCGTCATCTCTTCAAATGATCCAATTTCATTCCTTTTAATGGCTAAGTAATAATATTCCATTGCATATATGTACCACATCTTCTTTATTCATCTGTTGATGGCAGATAATTGATTCTTCATTGCTTATTAGAAAAGTGACCTGACAGGAAGACATCCAAGGTGGCAATGCAATGAGAATATTAGGTGTTCATCCCTTGTTGTGAGCAGTCCTAGAATCTCTACAGTCAAACTCCGATCAACTCTTTAATACTAATGACCATTCCCAGGGTAGCATGGTCTACTTGGGGCCTGCCACTTGTACCGCAGCTCACTGTTTTACTTGGATTTAGACAAAGTGTATGGGCTAAGATGAGGTCTAGTCATCTAGCAGTCTACTTTTGAGCTTTCTAAAAAAAAAATTCCATTTGACTAACATAATAACAAGATGCACAAATAAAGCTAAATTGAATGTTTTTGCAACGTGAGCTCAAGATGAAGTACCAGAATCACAGAATCTCAGGTTGGGAAGTGTCTTTAGAATTCTGAAGTACATCCTTCACTAGTTGCCTTCACAACCTCTACAATAACTCTCAAGTTCCAGTTGTGAAGATTGGTGTGTTCAGCCAGGAGGCAGGGTTAAGAAATGCAAGAATTAGGAGCTGGGCTGAGCAGGAACCAGTCCTGGGGAATCGGTCAGTCGTGAGGAACAAACAGACTTAGAAAGGGGAGACCCAGCAAGGACTGTGCCAGCGAGTTGCTGTGGAGGTGGGAGTCCATTCTGAAAGGAGAGGTCTGAAGGTTGGTGCAGAATGGGGGTGTATAGGCATTGGGAACAGGGCCAGGCAGCTTTCTGTGACCCCCCTGGTTTACCTCAGTGTTTGAAGAGAATTTCAACCCAGGCAACTCAGGATGTTCCAAGATCACCAGGGGAATCCAGAACACTAGGTGGGCATTGCTGGGGGTGGGAGAAGGGCAGCAGTGTCTAGAAACAAGTGAGAATGGTGCTTCTAGAGCTGTGGTAGTCACTGAGATGTTGTCGCGTGATGCCAGTATAATTCAATGGATGGTTCTGGAATGACACAGGGTTCTTGAATGGTACATGAAGTCAGCACTGAGTTAGGTAATAGCAGGTAATTCTGTAAATGATACATAGGATTGCTGTGCTCTAGAAGTAAAGAGCATGATGTGATTACTTATGATCAGAATATAGGTTCTCAAAGAAGAATTGAGGCATTTAGGGTTTGGGAACCATTCTTTTGTACCAACATTTATGGAATGCCTACTCTATTGAGGTAACATAACTGATGAAAGCCCTTCAGGCCTACTACTTAATTTGAGTCACTTCCCTTTTATTTTTCCTATATATACTGAACTGAGATTGTAAACAAAGAAAAAATTGGCTGGCATTCCATCCAAGAAAATCACAATATGTGAGAAGGTTCTCTTGCAACCTCAGAGTTCTCCAAGTTCTGTAGACAATCCAAGAGTCTAGGGGAATGGCTGCAGCTCAGTTTTCCTCTTCTGGCATTAGGTACAGAGATGGTAACCTTGTCCTCCTGTATTCCCTCTGTATAGAAGTATTAAAATTGTAAATTGCAAGCATTTTCCTAAAATGCAGTCCTTCCACTGCGATCTGGAATAATGGCTTGGATGCAGGTGTCCCTGGGTACCACCTGGCTTGCCAGTCAGTGCAGCGTGTTGATGGGAAGATGAGATGCTAAACCGTTCTAGTCTGACCCCGTTGGACCTGATGTTAGCTGTAACAGTATACCTTCCTAAAAAGATAAGCAAACAGCTTTTTCACTCATCTAAACTTTCTACTTAAAATTATGGACACTCAGAACCTTCTTGTTGGTGAAGCAGCATTTTTTTCAATAGACTGCCTAGACTAAGTTAAATGCTGGAGATACAGAAGTTTAAGAACAGTGTCTGTTTAAAGGAATTCATAGGTCACTAAGAAGACATCCCAGCCAAAGAGATTGTTTCACTATACTGTAAGTGCTAAGATAGATGTCTGAGCAGGGTGCTGCACCACTAAGAAGAAGCAAGCCTGTCAATCAGCCAGAGACCTTAGGAAAGGCTCCACCTTTCAAGTTGGCAAAGCTTGAAAGGATTATTTAGGGAGGAAGAGAATTTTGCTAAGCCGAGGAAGAGCAAAGGGTAGAGTATTCCAAGCAAAAGCTATAGCATGATTGTTGAAAGCATGAATTCATTTTTCCTTTTGGCCATGCCATGCAGCATGTGTGATCTTAGTTCCCCAACCAGGTATCGAGCCCACGCCCCCTGCATCCCAGCACTGGAAGCATGGAGTCCTAACCACGGAACCACCAGGGACGTCTGAAGGCATGACTTTTAAGTCAACTAATCCTGGTCCTTGGTTCCTTAATATGCTTAGCAGTTTCTAAGTTTATGCTGCTCATTTTTCTGACATTTATGTGCAGTACAGAGGGAGAGTGAGAAAGGGAAAGAGCCTGAGAGCCACTAAAAGAAAGGAAGATGGGAATAAAATAGAGATAGGGAGGAAGAGAAGGGAAAGGAAACCATATTTATTGAGTGGTTATTATGTGCCGGGTGGTTTTACATGATCTCATTTCATGTTGTGGGTGCCATTTTCTAAATTAAGACGATGTGGTTCAGAGAGACAGATGAACTCCTTCACCCTCACTTCACTTTTCAGTCCTCTCCTGTCCTCCATTCCCACTGTAACTCTGCCTTTCTTTGAAGCTCCCTGCTGCACTTCACCACCAGCACATGGATGCCTACCAGAGGCTCCATCCAAAATGCTGCAATAATTTCCCACCAAACCTGCTCCTTCTTCACTCTTCCCGTATCACCTCCCCACCCACTTACTTGCTCAAGGTGGAAATTCAGAATCACTCTCTGTGACCTTCGCCTCTTCCCCAGCTCCACATCTGATGCATCACTCAGTCCCAGCCACTCTACCTCTAAAACGTATCTCAAATACATTCACTCTGCCCAGCTTCTCCACCACCACCTCAATCAGGCCATCACTTTGAATCATCCATCACACTCAAATAGTTTTCTTGTTTGATTTCTATGCCCTTCTTGCCACTTCCAATCCACCTGGCAACCCATGATCTTTTTAAGATCCATGGCCCTTAGTCCGTACCCAGTAACATTTGCTTCCTGTCTACCTCAACTCCCCTTACCTCTGGGCCTTTGCATCCTACTCAGCTCACTGTACTTGATTTTCTTCACATGGCTAGGTCCTTCTCATCCTTTAGATCTCCCCTTAAATGTTGTTTCCTCAGAGAACTCCTCCCAGTCTAAAAGAGATTTCCCCCTTTTTTCTATTTCTTTATGAAAAATGATAGTGATGTATTTGTTTACTGCTTATCTCCTCCACTAAGCACAAGCCCTAAGAGGGTAGTCCTCTGTCTTTTGTTCACCACTGAATCATGAAAACCTTGCATGATACCAAGCACAGAGCAGGCATTCAATACATTTTAAAATGCATATTTTTTGTTAAAAATGAGTACTATGTGAAACTGGTTCCGGATAAAGAGCTTTAACTGAAACCTACCTCTTCCTGCAGCCAAAGCCCATGAACTTTTTTCTCCATCATACCACCTTCCTGAGGGTGAGACCCAGCCTGGGCAGTCAGACTGGAGTTTGTTTCAGAGATGGGATGGAGAGAAGCCTGCAGAAACTTGATCCTGACTGGACAGTGAGCTCTGTGAAACTAAGGGCCATGTCCTCAGTGTTTAGTAAAGTACCCAGCATGGGGTAGGTGCTTAATAAATGATGAGTGAACCAACAAATGTGCCCTGAGAAGCTCTCAGGTTTTCATATGATCTCATGGACAGAGGTACCATTTACTGAGATGGAGAAGGGAGAGGAGGAGCAGAGTTAATGGAAAGTGGGGAGAGCTGGGGAGAAATGAAGAGCTCAGTTTTAGAATGACATACAGCAAAAGGCACAGTTGTCAATAGGCGTGTGTTTCAGGAATAATGAGAATCTTAGTCATTTATTCACTTAATCACTCAATCAACAAATGTCTATTGAAAGCTTGGTATGTATCAAACACTATGTTAGGTGCTGAAAACATGGCAATAAATCAGATAAAGTCAAGTGAGGGAAATGGTTAAGAAAACAGATATTCAAGTCAGAGTGATTGGTGCCTTTGTAAAAGCAAGCACACAGGGCTGTGGGCCTTAGAGGTGCAGGCAGAAAGACCTTCTGGACACATCCTGAAGGATGGAGGAAATAGCCTGACCAAATGCCAGAGAGTCTTTCAAGCAGAGGAAGTAGCATGTGCAAAAGCCCAGTGGTTAAAAAGAAAAGAGAAGCCTTCCAAGGACTGTACACAGATAGCTCAGTAGGCAGGAATCATGGTGTTGGGAGCAGGGTGCTCTGTGGAAAGTAGGGAGACACCCAAGCTATGGACCTTCTCCCCATCCCTCCATTTCTCCATGTAGAGAAGATAGCAGGAGCTGAAAGTCACACACAGATGTGAGTCACTGACTCACAGTCCCAAGTGTGAAGTAGGTAGAGAAGCAGTGGAGTTAGAATCATAACCTTGGACCAAAACTAGTAAGAGTTTCAATTACCATAATAAAGAGTATGACTTCTAGAGACAGTTGGCAATGATGGAAAGTTTTTAATCGGGAAGGATGATGGTGGTGGTGGGACAAGATCAGATACATACATTCGAAGTAGTAACTCATGGCTAAGTGTGAAAAATTAATGAATGGAGATGTAATCAGAAGCTACCATATTTTCTGTCAAGGCATTCTTCAGATTGAAAAAATAGGATGGTAAGAAAATATCAAAGTCCAAGATTGTGTGTGTGTGTGTGTGTGTGTGTGTGTGCAAGAAGATGTCTACATTGGTCTTAACTGTGACCTTCATGAGTCCACTGAACTACTTGCCATTTGCCTCATCTTGAAATTTCCACCCTGCCTCTTGTCCATCTTAATCTAAACCATCACTACTTTAGGTCTCAGCTCAAGTCTTCCCTACCCAACTCCCCTCACCAAGACAAAAATAAAAATTCTGTTCTCTGGGCTACCACATCAATCTGGCCATAACAACTGTTTTAGAATTCCTGTTGTTCTCGGCTCTCTCCCAAACTAGATTGTATGCTCCTCAAGGACTGACTGTGCAAGTTTCTTTGTATCCTCAACATCAGGGACGGTTCATGGTAAACAGTTGTCGTTCAGCTGCTCAGTCATGTCTGACTCTTTGAGACCCCATGGACTGCAGCACACCTGACTTCTCTGTTCATCACCAACTCCCAGAGTTTGCTCAAACTCAAGTCCATTGAGTCGATGATGCCATCCAACCATCTCGTCCTCTGTTGTCTCCTTGTCCTCCTGCCTTCTATCTATCCCAGCATCAGGGTCTTTTCAAATAAGTTGGCTCTTTGCATCAATTGGCCAAAGTATTGGAACTTTAGCTTCAATATCAGTCCTTCCAATGAATATTCAGGGTTGATTTCCTTCAGGATTGACTGGTTTGATCTCCCTACAGTCCAAGGGACTATCAAGAGTCTTCTCCAACACATTTCAAAAGCATTGATTCTTTGGCATTCAGCCTTCTTTATGGTCCAACTCTCACATCCGTACATGACTACTGGAAAAACCATAGCTTTGACTAGACAGACCTTTGTAGGCAAAGTAATGTCTCTGCTTTTTAATTTGCTATCTAGGTTTGTCATAGCTTTTCCTCCAAGGAGCAGGTGTCTTTTAATTTCATGACTGCAGTTACCATCTGCAGTGACTTTGGAGCCCAAGAAAATAAAGTCTTTCACTGTTTCCATTGTTTCTCCATCTATATGCTATGAAGTGATGAGACCAGATGCCATGATCTTTGTTTTTTGAATGTTGAGTCTTAAGCCAGCTTTTTCACTCTCCTCTTTCATCAAGCAAGCTCTGGGAGTTGGTGATGGACAGGGAAGCCTGACGTGCTGCAGTCCATGGGGTTGTGGGGAGTCGGACACAACTGAACAACTGAACTGAACTGAACTTTCATCAAGAGGCTCTTTAGTTCCTCTTCACTTTCTGCCATAAGGGTAGTGTCATCTGCATATCTGAGGTTATTGATATTTCTCCCAGCAATCTTGATTGCAGCTTGTGATTCATCCAGCCTGGCATTTCACATGATGTAGTCTGCATATAAGTTAAATAAACAGAGTGATAATATACAGCCTTGACATACTCTTTTCCCAATCTGAACCAGTCTGTTGTTCCATGTTCAGTTCTAATTGTTGCTTCTTCACCTGCATTTAGGTTTCTCAGGAGACATCCTAAGGTGGTCTGGTATTCCCATCTCTTGAAGAATCTTCTGCACACACAGTTTGTTGTGATCCACACAGTCAAAGGCTTTAGTGTAGTCAATGAAGCAGCAGTAGATATTTTTCTGGAATTCTCTTGCTTTTTCTGTGATCCAACGGATGTTGGCAATTTAATCTCTGGTTCCTCTGCCTTTTCTAAATCAGCTTGAACTTCTGGAAGTTCTCAATTCACGTACTGTTGAAGCCTTGCTTGGAGGATTTTGAGCATGACCTTCCTAACATCTGAAATGAGTGCAGTTGTGTGGTAGTTTGAACATTCTTTGGCATTGCCCTTCTTTGGGATTGGAATGAAAACTGACCTTTTCCAGTTCTATAGCCACTGCTGAGTTTTCCAAATTTGCTGGTATATTGAGTCCTGCACTTTAACAGCATAGTCTTTTAGGATTTGAAATAGCTCAACTGGAATTCCATCACCTGCACTAGCTTTGTGCATAGTGATGCTTCCTAAGGCCCATTTGACTTCACACTCCAGGATGTCTGGCTCTAGTGAATGATCACACCATCGTGGTTACCTGGGTCATGAAGATCTTTTTTGTAGTTTTTCTGTGTATTCTTGTCACCTCTTCTTAATATCTTATGCTTCTTTTTAGGTCTATACCATTTCTGTCCTTTATTGAGCCCATCTTTGCATGAAATGTTCCCTTGGTATCTCTGATTTTCTTGAAGAGTTCTCTAGTTTTTCCCATTCTATTGTTTTCCTCTATTTCTTTGCATTGTTCACTTAGGAAGGCTTTCTTATCTCTCCTTGCTATTCTTTGGAACTCTGCATTCAGATGGGTATCTTTCCTTTTCTCTTTTGCCTTTAGCTTCTCTTCTGAGCTATTTGTAAGACCTCCTCCGACAACCATTTTGCCTTTTCACATTTCTATTTCTTGGGGATGGTTTTGACCACTGCCTCCTGCACAGTGTCACAAACCTCCGTCCATAGTTCTTCAGGCAGTCTGTCTATCAGATCTAATCCCTTGAATCTATTTGTCACTTCCACTGTATTATAATATGGGATTTGATTTAGGTCTTACCTTAATGGTCTAGTGGTTTTCCCTACTTTCTTCAACTTAAGTCTGAATTTTGCAATAAAGAGTTCATGATCTGAACCACAGTCTTGTTTTTGGTGACTGTAATAGAGCTTCTCCATCTTTGGCTGCCAGAATATAATCAATCTGATTTTGGTATTGACCATCTGGTAATGTCAATGTGTAAAGTTGTGTTGTTGGAAGAGGGTGTTTGCTGTGACCAGTGTGTTCTCTTCACAAAACTTTGTTAGCCTTTGCTCTGCTTCATTTTATACTCCAAGACCAAAGTTGCCTGTTACTCTGGGTATCTCTTAACTTCCAACTTTTGCATTCCAGGCCCCTATGATGTAAAGGTGGAGAAGGAAATGGCAACCCACCCCAGTGTTCTTGCCTGGAGAATCCCAGGGACAGGGGAGCCTGGTGGGCTTCCATCTATGGGGTCGCACAGAGTCGGACACGACTCAAGCGACTTAGCATGGTGTAAAGGACATCTTTTGAGGGTGTTAGTTCTAGAAGTTCTTATAGGTCTTCATAGAACCCTTCAACTTGAGCTTCTTCAGCATTACTGGTTGGGGAATAGACTTAGATTACTGTGATATTGAATGTTTTGCCTTGGAAATGAACTGAGAGCATTCTGTCATTTTTGAGATTGCACCCAAGTACTGCATTTCACACTCTTTTGTTGCCTATGAGGGCTACTCCATTTCTTCTAAGGGATCCTTGCCCACAGTAGTAGATATAATGGTCATCTGAATTAAATTCACCCATTCCTGTCCATTTTAGTTCACTGATTCCTAAAATGTCGATGTTCCCTCTTGCCATCTCCTGTTTGACCACTTCCAATTTACCTTGATTCATGGACCTAACATTCCAGGTTCCTATGCAATATTGGTAAACAGTAGGTACTTAATAAATATTAAATGAATTGGAGTGTAGTGGGATTATACATAATCCCAACTTACAATGGTAATATATGTTTTTTTGTTTTTTTTTTTTTACTTAATGACGGTAGGAAAGTGGTACACATTTGGTACAAACCATACTTTGAATTTTGAATTTGACCTTTTCCTGAAGGAATGATGCTAAAGCTGAAACTCCAGTACTTTGGCCACCTCATGTGAAGAGTTGACTCATTGGAAAAGACTCTGATGCTGGGAGGGATTGGGGGCAGGAGGAGAAAGGGACGACAGAGGATGAGATGGCTGGATGACATCACTGACTCGATGGACATGAGTCTCAGTGAACTCCCGGAGTTGGTGATGGACAGGGAGGCCTGGCGTGCTGGGATTCATGGGGTTGCAAAGAGTCGGACACGACTGAGTGACTGATGTGATCTGATCTGGGTCAGTAATATGTAGTACAATACTCTTTCCGATAACTGGGCAGTGTTTGGGAGCGAGGTACAGCTCCCAGTCAGCCATGCCATTCCAAGAGTAAAGAACCGATACACTGACAACCATTCTGTACCCAGGCAACCTTTCTGTTTTTCACTTTCAGTCCAGTATTCAATAAGTTACAAGAGATATTCAAAACTTTATTATAAAATAGCCTTTTTAAAGATGATTTTGCCCAAATGTAGGCTAATGTGCGCTGAGCATGTTTAAGGTAGGTTTGGCTAAGCGATGTTCAGTATGGTAGGTGTATTAAATGCATTTTTGACTTAGGATATTTTCAACCTAGGATGGGTCTATCGAGATGTAACCACATTTTAAGTTGAGGAAGATCTGTCCTAATAAATTGGATGACCTCATAAAGTGAAATGTAACACACGTAAATTCCTGCGCTTGGATCCCAACCTTCTGCACCGGTACAAGAAGGGAAAGCAAGATTATGCATTCAGCAAACGTCTGTTGAATAGCAAGTACATGCCAAGTACTGTACCTAACACTGGACATACAGCAGGCAACCAGGGCAATGAGTTCTCTGCCTTCATGGGGTTTACAGACTACTGAGATGACATGTTTTAGACAAGTAACTAAATGTAAGTGAAATGCCACAGAAAAGACCATAGAGTGCAATGGGGATCCACCCTAGTCTGGAGGCTCAAGGAGGACTCGATAAGGAAGTGATATGTAAGCTGACTGAAAAGATTAGGGTGTTTTCCAGGCAAAGTCAAGGTTGATGGGGTCCAGGGGAGGGTTGGGTAGGAGATATGGTTTTTAGCAGATCTTTGCTCTATTATCACTTCCTTAGGTAAGCCTTCCCTGACAACAACATGGATCGTTCTTACAGAGGTTCACTGTTGCAGATTCATATTTATCTCTTTTCATTACTTGATTAACACCCATTACCCCACTAGACTATGCACAGTGAAGAGTCCCTTTTTCCTGACCAGTGTATTCCCAGGAGAGCAGGTTCTCAACTGACGTTTATGTGAAGGAAGGAAAGAATAAATGAATAAATGAGTGAGTTAATGAATGAGAAGGTGGGCATTCCAGGAAGAGGGAACAAGCACTGGAGACTAATATGTCTGGGAACATATTAAGAAAGAGAAGGAGTGTCTGAGAAAAACTAAGCATCAACTACATACGCAGTAACAAAGTGAGGCAGCTGCAAACTTGGGCTTCGTTAAGAAAATTCATCTCTCTGTCTACTCCTTACACGATCCCTATATAGTATAGTGAAGTCGCTCAGTCGTGTTCGACTCTTTGTGACCCCATGAACTGTAGCCTACCAGGCTCCTCTGTACATGGGATTTTCCAGGCAAGTGTACTGGAGTGGGTTGCCATTTCCTTCTCCCTAGGGTGTGGTTTTCTTTGCCGGGGACCACATTTTAGAATGAACTGTGACAAACGTTTGCAGAACTTTTCCATGTGGGAAGCTCTACCCCATGATGGAAAGGGCATGGGATTTCTGACTCAGACCTGAGTTGAAATTTCACCTCTACCACTGCTGGCTGAATCAATGAATCACTTAATTTCTCAGAGCTTATGTTCTTATCTATAAAACATAAATAATATTATCCACATTCTGAAAGCTAAATAGAATGATGTGAAAAATGCCTAACATGGTATGGCATACAGTAGGCCCCCAGTAAATTCAAGTTCCCCCCTCAACCAGTTTATTAGAAGAAAAAGAACTCTGGGCTCTTTGAGTTCAGGAAGGCTTCTTGAAGGGGGCAAAATTTGAGCTGATTGCTTAAGGACTGGGGGATTTTATTTTACTGAAGAAAAAAGAGGCCCTAGTTGGGGGGTGGAGGGAGGGTAATGGAGCAAAACACTGTGCTGAGCTCCGGGCATAGACAGAGAATCAAGCAGAGTCCAGTCCCAGCTCCAGGCCAACAGATTCCCTCCTTCCATCCCTGATCTCACCTTCCCAACAGGAAGTTAGTGCCCTGGGTGCCTCTGGCTAGGGTGTGTCTTTTGAAAAGAAGGGAACCTACAGCCTCATTCAGGATTTGCTCACAAACTTAGCCTCTGAGAGCCTGAACTCTGAGCTTGTGTAGTACACACACTCCACTCAAGGAGGTTTGAGCAAGTACTGGTGTGCGTGTGAGTGTGGTTGTGAGTACATGCCATGTGCACACACTAAAACACACAGCAAAGCCAAAACAAAGAGTGCTACCCACCCTGGCCTTAGAGCCTGGCAGCAGTAAGTGACAGCAGCCCATCTAGAGGGTAGTTTGGGTATGGAAGGACTAGTAATGGAGAAGAGAGGCGAGAGATGGAAAAGAACACATGTTCAAAAATAAACACTGCCTCCTGCTAAATGGTCTAGAAAGCATCTGTAAGAGGGGGCTCCGGGCTGTGGGGTTTCCGAGGATGGTTAGTGCGGGAATGTTTTGTCTGTGGGTCGGGGTTGGGGGCTTCCACATCCTGGCCCTCCGCCACATCTGGGGAAGTCATCTGTGCTGGGCTGATGGCTCCCTGAGCACTCCTGTTTTAATGGCTCGTGGTGCCGCAAGAAGTGGCCCTGTAATGGCCATTCCAGGCCGCCCTGGGAAGGGCCTGGGGCTAGCCCCTGGCAGCCTGATGGCGTTTCTTCCACCCCAGGCCATCTGCCACCTCTCAGCCCCTCTTCGCCCAGGTGGGCTGGCCTGCATCCCAGTTGGGATTGGGAGCCTTGGACTGCCTATGGAGCCGCAGTGGGACTAGTGATGGTGGTTTAGTCACTAAGTCCTGTCCAATTCTTGTGACCTCATGGACTGTAGCCCACCAGGCTCCTCTGTCCATAGGACTTTCCAGGCAAGAATACTGGAATGGGTAGCCATTTTCTTCTCCAGGGGATCTTCCCTGACCCAGGGATCGAATCTGAATCTCCTGCATTGGCAGGTGGTCTCTGCATTGCAGGCAGATTCTTTACCGACTGAGCCATCAAGGAAGCCTCCTAGAGGACTCAGCACTCAGAGCATGGAAGGATGTGGTCTTACTCTTCTGACCGCCAGTCCCTTGAGAAGGCACTGGCTCCTATGTCCATCATGGATTTCCCTCTTCTTTTGATGCAGCTCTATCTCATCTCTGCAAAAGGGGGAGGTTCAAGGTTATGGGGTCACTTCCAAGACCAAACTGTGCAGAAAGGGGAGGCACAGCACATTGAGAAAGAACTGCTTCTCCCTGTGAAGCAGGGTATCAGGAGGAGATATGAAAGGAACAAAGCAGAGAGCTGTGTGGAGGGGTCCTACCTTGGCTGTCCCCACAGGCCAAGGAGGACCCCCTAGTAATTTCTGCCCACATGCTCCAGTGTAGCCTCATCCTAGAGCCAGTCCCTCAGCTTGAGACAGGGAACTGCAGGTGCAGATAAACCTGCTGACCAGTGAACTCTGGAATGGCATGTGTTAATGGCATCGTCCCCTCGCCTTGCTGACAGCTCTAGACAATTACCGGGAGGGCCCAAGAGAAGGACTTTGCATGTAGCTACCTGCAGGTTGCAAGGATGGAGTAAATGGGCTATGGCTTCAGCAAGGGCGAGACAACTAACTGACCTCCCCTCTATGCCTCCGCAGCAGCCTGAAACGGGGCCCACAAGTGCTTGGGGAGAAGCTGGAGGGACAGAGGAGAGGGGAGGGCTTGCTCCTCTCGGCAAAGGGCTCGTAAAGCTGCAGGTGTGAGATGTTGTTATTTAGTCTAGAGCCTGGTATGTGACAGCCCGGACCCTCACTCCTGCGACTGCCGCCTCCGCCTCTGCTGGCCAGATAATTAGTCCATTACGACTCTCCCACCTCGGGTGGGTGGGGGCAGGGTGAGAGCCCACCCTCAGACTCCTTGTAATTCAACTTCCTGTGTTTTATGGAAGCAGGCTGTTGGGGGCAGAGAGCGAAAGGCCCTCCCTAGGCTCAGCCAACCCCTTTTAACGCTCCCAGCCCCCACCTCCCTCCTTCCACCCAAACCTCGTTGCCGTGGTGACCAAATGTTATTTCCCAGCTCCCTATTCCAACTAATTTGTAAAAGTTTCTTAAATCTCTTACCTGCCTGAAAAATGAATGTAAGACAGGTCTATCTCTTCCCAAGTCTTGCTCTGCCTGTCTCTCTTCCCCGGCATCTCTCCACTGTCTCTCTCTATTTTTATTACACGCTTATCGCCTTTTTCCCTCCTGCTTTTGAAATTGATTTCCTTTCCTTTCTCCCCCTATTCAGGACCTAAACGCTGAATGTTCGATATTTCATTTGAGACCGCTAATCGCATTACTGCCCTTGACGTTTTACAGATATCATATTATGGGCGCAAATTTGGCAAATTATTAGCGCTGTAATGTATAGCTTGTCAGAGGTATTTAAGACGCTAAGAGCCCAAGGCTTATCGGGGTTAGCAGAGAGCTCTCGTTGAGCTTTTGAAATGCAGAGAGCCAGTTATAAAACACACTGTGACTCTCTCTTCAGCTGGTGAAAAAAAGGAAAAGAGAAAAAGAGAAAGAAAAAGAAAAAAAAATGTCACCCGTCTATCAGAGGCTTCCAGGGCTGATAACAAGCAAAATTCTTCTCTGTGGGTTTCACTGGAAATGTGAGAAGCTTTTAAAACATTTCTCAAGCTGTCTGGAAAAGGAAAAAAAAAATCTTTATTGAAAGGATGTAGCAGTCTTTTTTACTGTGGCCTATTTATCTCTGGGGAAAAAGCTGTAACAAGAAGATCCCCTGCCGACCATCAGCCGTGTCGGGGCCTGCCTGGCTTTGGTGGCAGGACTTTGGTGTGGGGGGCTTGCTGAGAGACAGTGGGGCCACCTTTGGCAAAAAGGGGAAAGGCTGCTGGCTCTGGTGCATTCCTGCAGAAGAGGCAGCCTCAGCACAACACCGAACGCGGTGCTCAGGGCTCAGCGGACACAACTCGACAAACCCTGTTTGAATGAATGGATGACTGGACCAACCAGCAAACCAGACCAACAGAGCCCTGAAGCGGCTGCCCCACTTTGGCCGACCTAATAAGTGTGCTCCGTACCTGTGACCCCTGAGTATTGTAAGCAGTGACACCTGTGCGTCCACACGTGTTCTTCGGCCTCCCACGAGCCTCCTGCTCTCTGAGGCTATGGGGTCCTCTCTGTCTTTCTGTCACTGTCATCTGCTGATGACATCTCTCTGCAGGGTACTTGGCTCGCTCTCTCCCTGCTCACCCCTGTTCCTGCCTCCATCTTGGGAATGTCCACACCCACATGGACCATCCATATCCCGGGATTCTCGACTCCAGTCTCCTTCACTCCTCTGGCAGAAGTCCATAGGAGCATGGTCACACTTTCCATCTGACCATCTCCCAGAATTTCTTCACCTCAGAAATCCCGCCTTCCAACCAGAACTTTTATCCTTGCATCTGTTCCACTTCCTCACTCCCACGGAATCTGCTTTTTGACCTTATTTAGACCTTCCATCCTTGGGCCGCTGCTAATTTAACAAGCCCATCATTCCTCTCCTAGCTTCACTTCCTTTCTTACCCAACCTTGACCCTTTGATTAATCTCTTGAAAGAATTTCTTCGTTCAATTCCCTTACCCCTGTGCCTTTCTGCCCCACCTATCTGCCTTTCTCAGCTCCAGATCCATATCCCACTTGCTTTCTCCTCCACTTCTAGCCTGCAATGCTTGACTAAGAAAATCACACAACCAGTCCTCCTGGTATCAACCTAGCCAGGCCCTGAACACATACCACCAGCTCCTTGGCTTGTCCCACGATGAGGTCTCTCTTTCATTTCCCAGAGCAGTTGTGTTAAGCCTTTTCCTCCCTCTAAAAAAATGTCCTTCCTTGCCTCTGTTTACCTCATTCTCCATAGATGACTTTATTTCTTGCTTTACAGAGAGAACAGAGGCCAACAGGCTCAACTTTCTCCCCTCTGACCCTCTCCTTGGCCCTGGTGGTTACCTTCCCTGCTTCACTCACTGCCAGTCCTCCCACGGTTCGTGCCCATCACTCCTGCCCCTTGAGATCTTGCACCATCTCTTCCATTGTGTGTTGGTTTTTTATATTCATTTTGTTTTTGGCGGTGTTGGGTCTTAATCGCAGCTCGCAGGATATTTCTTTGTGGCGCACAGGCTCTTCATTACGACGTGCAGCTTTCTCTCTAGTTGAGGCATGTGGGCTTAGTTGCCCCACAGCATGTGGGATCTTCCCAGACCAGGAATCGAACTTTCATTCCCTGCATTGGCAGGCGGATTCTTCATCACTGGGCCACTGGGGAAGTTCCTCTTCCCTTGTACTTTAAAACTCCCCGCTTCCTATCAGTACCTTTCCTTCCACCTTCGAGCACCCTCAAATCTCCCCTTTAAACCTTCTTTTCATGTTACCTTCCAAACACATTACTGTCCCCATGTTCCTCTTTCTTTTTACTGATAAACCTGTTGAAAAGCAATCTTATTCTTATCCCCTCTACTTCCCAATTTCCAATTCACCCAGCCCATTGTAGACGATGGTCTGTCCCCACTGAAACTGTGATCACCTCTTTCTACTTCAGATTATTTTTCAGTAGCTTCTCATTTGTTTGGCTCTTACCTACTCCTTCTTATTCTCATTTTCTAGCTTCTCCACCACCAACAGCGTTGCTGCTTAGAGTACCCTGCTTCCCTTCTCACATTACACGTCTGACCTAGCTAAGCTCCTCCAAGCCTGTGGTGTCATACACCATGTGAACACTGATGACTCCCATGTCTACCACCTCAGCCTCAGCCTCTCTCCTGAACATCATGCCCATATTCCAACTGCCAATTCACTGTCTCCCTGTAAACCCAGAGCACCTCAGACTCAACAAATTCAAAACAACATATTCACTATTATATATTTTTTTCAAGTCTACAACTTTAAATGATCCTTAGGCACCATCCAATCACACATACAGAGAAACCTGGTTCAACATAGATTGTTTCCTCTTTCCTTCCTTTTATCTGTCCTCTTACCTAAAATGAAAAGAAATTGGGGTGGGAATCAGAGAAGTAGGGCATCCCAGGTGGCTCAGTAGGTAAAGAATCCACCCGCAATGCCGGAGACACGGGCAAAGGCCTGTTAGATCCCTGAGTTGGGAAGATCCCCTGGAGGAAGAAATGGCAATGCACTTCAGTATTCCTGCCTGGAGAATCTGATGGACAGAGGAGCCTGGTGGGCTGTAGTCCATAACGTCACAAAAAGTCGAACATGACTGCAGTGACTGAGCACACAGGCATGGAGAAGTAAGTCCCTTGCCTTGTACTTCATATCAAAATTAATTCCAGATGAATTTAATAGTTAAATGCAAAGGATAGAGCCATAACTAGTTCTGTATCACATATAAATATGCAGCTGGTTAAGGAAGGATCTTCATCAGTTCAGTTCAGTCGCTCAGTTGTGTCTGACTCTTTGGGACGCCATGGACTACAGCATGCCAGGCTTCCCTGTACATCACCAACTCCCAGACCTTGCTAAAACTCATGTCCATCAAGTTAGTGATGCCATCCAACCATCTCATCCTCTGTTATCCCCTTCTCCTCCTGCCTTCAATCTTTCCCAGCATAAGGGTCTTTTCCAATGAATCAGTTCTTCACATCCAGTGGTGAAAGTATTAGAGCTTCAGCTTCAGCATCAGTCCTTCCAATGAATATTGAGGACTGATTTCCTTTAGGATTGACTGGATTAATCTCCTTGCAGTCCAGGGGATTCTCAAGAGTCTTCTCCAATACCACAGTTCAAAAGCATTAATTCTTCAGCACTCAGCTTTCTTAATAGTCCAACTCTCACATCCATACATGACTACTGGAAAAACCATAGCTTTGACTAGACAGACCTTTTTTGGTAAAGTAATGTTTCTACTTTTTAATATGCTGTCTAGGTTGGTCATAGTTTTTCTTCCAAGGAGCAAGTGTCTTTTAATTTCATGGCTGCAATCACTGTCTGCAGTGATTCTGGAGCCCCAGAAAATAAAGTATCTCATTGTTTCCACTGTTTCCCCATCTATTTGCCATGAAGTGATGGGACCAGTTGCCATGATCTTAGTTTTCTGAATGTTTTAAGCCAACTTTTTTACTTTCCTCTTTCACTTTCATCAAGAGGCTCTTTAGTTCTTCTTCACTTTCTGCCATAAGGGTGGTGTCATCTGCGTATCTGAGGTTATCAGTATTTCTCCTGAAATCTTGATTCCAGCTTGTGCTTCATCCAGCCCAGCATTTCACATGATGTACTCTACATATAAGTTAAATAAGCAGGGTGACAATATACAGCCTTAACGTACTCCTTTCCTGATTTGGAACCAATCTGTTGTTCCTTGTCCAGTTCTAACTGTTGCTTCCTGACCTGCATACAGATTTCTCAAGAGGCAGGTCAGATGGCCTGGTATTCCCATCTCTTGAAGAATTTTCCAGTTTGTTGTGATCCACACAGTCAAAGGTTTTGGCATAGTCATTAAGTTCAGTTCAGTTCAGTCGCTCAGTCATGTCCGACTCTTTGCGACACCATGAATCGCAGCATGCCAGGCCTCCCTGTCCATCACCAACTCCCAGAGTTCACTCAGACTCACGTCCATTGAGTCGGTGATGCCATCCAGCCATCTCATCCTCTGTCGTCCCCTTCTCCTCCTGCCCCCAATCCCTCCCAGCATCAGTGTCTTTTCCAATGAGTCAACTGGAGTTTCAGCTTTAGCATCATTCCTTCCAAAGAAATCCCAGGGCTGATCTCCTTTAGAATGGACTGGTTGAATCTCCTTGCAGTTCAAGGGACTCTCAAGAGTCTTCTCCAACACCACAGTTCAAAAGCATCAGTTCTTCAGTGCTCAGCTTTCTTCACAGTCCAACTCTCACATCCATATATGACAACTGGAAAAACCATAGCCTCGACTAGATGGACCTTTGTTGACAAAGTAATGTCTCTGCTTTTGAATATGCTATCTAGGTTGGTCATAACTTTCTTTTTTTTTTTTTTTTTCCTACATGATATTTTACATGTTTCATTGCCATTCTCCCAAATCTTCCCACCCTCTCCCTCTCCCACAGAGTCCATAAGACTGTTCTATACATCAGTGTCTCTTTTGCTGTCTCGTACACCGGGTTATTGTTACCATCTTTCTAAATTCCATATATATGCGTTAGTATACTGTATTTATGTTTTTCCTTCTGGCTTACTTCACTCTGTATAATAGGCTCCAGTTTCATCCACCTCATTAGAACTGATTCAAATGTATTCTTTTTAATGGCTGAGTAATACTCCATTGTGTATATGTACCACAGCTTTCTTATCCATTCATCTGCTGATGGACATCTAGGTTGCTTCCATGTCTTGGCTATTATAAACAGTGCTGCGATGAACATTGGGGTACACGTGTCTCTTTCCCTTCTGGTTTCCTCAGTGTGTATGCCCAGCAGTGGGGTTGCTGGATCATAAGGCAGTTCTATTTCCAGTTTTTTAAGGAATCTCCACACTGTTCTCCATAGTGGCTGTACTAGTTTGCATTCCCACCAACCATAACTTTCCTTCCAAGGAGTAAGCATCTTTTAATTCATGGCTGCAATCACCATCTGCAGTGATTTTGGAGCCCCTAAAAATAAAGTCTGACACTGTTTCCACTGTTTCCCCATCTATTTCCCATGAAGTCATTAAAGCAGAAGTAGATGTTTTTCTGGAAATCTCTTGCTTTTTCGATGATCCAGTGGATGTTGGCAATTTGATCTCTGGTTCCTCTGCCTTTTCTAAAACCAGCTTGAACATCTGGAAGTTCACGGTTCATGTACTGTTGAAGCCTAGCTTGGAGAATTTTGAGCATAACCTTGCTAGTGCGTGGGATGAGCGCAATTGTGTGGTAGTTTGAACATTCTTTGGCATTGCCCTTCTTTGGATTGGAATGAAAACTGACCTTTTCCAGTCCTGTGGCCACTGCTGAGTTTTCCAAATTTGCTGGCATATTGAGTGTAGCTCTTTCACAGCATCATCTTTCAGGATTTGAAATAGCTCAAATTCCATTACCTCCACTATCTTTGTTCATTAGTGATGCTTCTTCCTAAGGCCCACTTGACTTCACATTCCAGGATGTCTGGCTCTAGGTGAGTGATCACACCATTGTGGTTACCTGGGTCATGAAGCTCTTATATAGTTCTGTGTATTCTTGCCACTTCTTAAGATCTTTTGCTTCTGTTAGGTCCATACCATTCTTGTCCTTTATTGTCCCTATCTTTGCATGAACTATTCCCTTGGTATCTCTGATTTTCTTGAAGAGATCTCTAGTCTTTCCCATTCTATTGTTTTCCTCTATTTCTTTGCACTGATCACTGAAGAAGGCTTTCTAATCTGCCCTTGCTATTCTTTGGAACTCTGCATTCAGATAGGTATATCTTTCCTTTTCTCCTTTGCCTTTCACTTCTCTTCTTTTCTCAGCTATTTGTAAGGCCTCCTCAGACAACCATTTTGCCTTTTTGCTTTTCTTTTTCTTGGAGATGGTCTTGATCACTGCCTCCTATATAATGTCACAAACCTCAGTCCATAGTTCTTCAGGCTGTCTATCAGACCCTCATAGCATAAACACAATGGAAAAAGTCACCAAAATTTTTAAATTGCTATACAACAACAAAAGCCCATCATAAAAGGGAAATGACAAAATGCCACTTTAGAAACAAAAATTTACAATAAACATAGCAGAACATATGCCTACCTTATATGTAAAGAGCTCTTACAAATCAATAAAAAGTACTAATAGCTCAACATAAAATGAATTAAGGCATGAACAAGCAGTTCACAAAAGAAATACAAAAAAAAAAGAAATACAAAAATCTTCAAAATAATAAAGCTAATATAAATTAAATAAATGATAAAACATTTGGCCTATATAAACTAGCATCTTCTAAAATTATAAACTTCAGTGCCTATTTAATAAGGATAGCATTTAGATAGTCTTATATACTATTGGTAAAATTATATATTTGTTCTAGAAGGAGTTTTGTAATGTATAGCAAAAGTCTTAAAATAGTCATATTATTTTTCAGTAATTCCCTTTTTGGAATCTACTCTAAGAAAATAATTGGAAATGTAGCCAAAGATTTATGCATAAGGATAATCATTTCAGTATTATTTATAACAGGGAAAATCTGGAAACAAGCTAAATGTTCAACAACAAGGAAATGGTTACATAAATTATAGTACAATCATGTGATGAGATATTGTACAGCCATTTGAGAAATCTGGCTTTGAAGAATATTTCAGCAGAGATTCTAAAACAAAGTTAAGTAAAAACTATGCATAGACAAAAATGGAAGGAATTATACCAACATATTTTAGTGGGTGGTACGCTTATAGGTCACTTCGTTTACTTCTTTAGAGTCCTCTTGATTTTCTAAATGATCTACAATGAGTATATATTACTTTTACAATCAGAAAAAAAATCTTTTAAAAATATTGATCATATAGTCACCAATCATCCTTTCATGCTTGTGCTCTACTTTCTATAACCTCCTAATATTTCAGTCCTTTCTTACAGCCCTTGCCAATGACATTTTACAGACACGGGTGTCACTCTTCTTAGGGTCCACCCAGGCCTCCTGGTAAATTTAAGGTCCTCAGTAAGTTGCCCGGAGAAGGCAATGGCACCCCACTCCAGTACTCTTGCCTGGAAAATCCCATGGATGGAGGAGCCTGGTAGGCTGCAGTCCATGGGGTCGCTAAGAGTCAGACACGACTGAGCGACTTCAATTTTCACTTTCATGCATTGGAGAAGGAAATGGCAACCCACTCCAGTGTTCTTGCCTGGAGAATCCCAGGGATGGGGGAGCCTGGTGGGCTGCCGTCTATGGGGTCGCACAGAGTCAGACATGACTGAAGCAACTTAGCAGCAGCAGCAGCAGCAGCAGCAGCAGCAGCAGAATAAGTTGCACTAAGTGCTTCACACCCCAACAACAACCTGTTTCCTCAGTTCCCTTTCCCATTTGCCTCAGCCTTCCCTAAACGCGCTCTGCTTTTGCACAGTTCCATGGCATTGCATATCTTGTGCCATCTGCCTGTTGTTTTCTTACTTCCCTTTTCCAACTATAAGAGTATTTCTTCCAAACTCAGCTCAAGAACCCTCCCTGTCCCAAGCACCTAGTTATTCTTTTTGTCAAGCACCCAAAGAACTTTCCCAGACCTCTATCATAGCAGTTAACCCCACGAGACTCTGAGAGCTCAGAGGCCAAAGTCTTTTCCTTATTTTTGCTTACTTTCTCAGCACCTAGACAAAGCCTGGCATGTAGTAGATATTCAGTGAATATCAGATGAGCGTTGAGAGTGAGGACTTCTGACTCTTCCTTGTACCTTTGATGACAAAAAACAAGAGGGATAGAGCCCCTCTTCAGGGTCAGAAGAACTCTGGTCCTAAACTCCGTGTTTGAATTCTGTCTATTAGGACCCATTATCATCATCCAATCTCTGCTTGAATACCTCTTATGAGAGGGAGCTCATTACTTTTCAATGTGGTCCTTATTTGGATATCTCTGTTAGAAAATACTTTTCTTAAAATGAGCCCAAATCTGATAACCTGTACAAGAAAGGAATCTAAAAAAGAATGAATATATGTATTGAATGTGTGTATAACTGAATCGCTTTACTATACATTTGAAACTAACACAACATTGTAAATCAACTATACTTAAATAAGGTTTAAATTAAAAAAAAATATTGATATGAGCCCAAATCATTTTTGTTGTTCAGTCGCTAAGTCATGTCTGACTCTTCACTATCCTGTGGGCTGCAGCAGGCCAGGCTTCCCTGTCCTTCATTGTCTCCCAGAGTTTGCTGAAATTCATGTCTATTGAGTAAGTGATATTATTTAACCATCTCATCTTCTGCCGCCCCCTTCTCTACCTGCCTTCAATCTTTCCCAGCATCAGGGTCTTTTCCAATGAGTCGGCTCTTCGCATCAGGCAGCCAAAGTACTGAAACTTCAACTTCAGCATCAGTCTTTCCAAATCTTATAACCAACCTAAATTACCTTCAACTTCTACCCTCTTTTCTTGGTTCTTCCCATGGGGGACATGCAGGAATCACCTCCCTCTGTCTTTATCAGCTGCCTTTTTACAAACTGACAATTCCCCCTTTCTTTCTATGGTGCTGAGTTTCCCACCCTCCCTTGCAGTCCTGTCTCCTCCCCTCTGAAGTCAATACAGATTATCTCTCTGTGTGTTATTATTAGAATGATCTGCTGATTCAAAACAGTGGCTAACGTGTGTGAAAGCGCTGTGGTTTACAATAGGCCTTCACATATATTGTTATTTGGGGCTCTCAAAGGATGGTGCCCAGGCCTGCCCTGTGAATGCAGGTGAATATCACATTAGTTGCTAACTGAAATTGAGCTTGTTATCAATTAAAACCCCAAACTCTTTTCACTGCCAAATCATGTCTCTTTCATCCTGTTCCTATGCTGTTGGGTTTTTAGATTCAAATTCAAATTTTCCCACTTACTGTTATTATTATCTTTTATAACTTATTGAGTCCCTACTATATATAGAAGCTAGACATTTCAGATGTATGCATATATTGATATTATGTATCAAATGTTCTATTGCTTAGTAAAGCTAGGATGGGCATTATTATTTCCATTTTAACAGATAGGAAACCTGAAGCTCAGATAGGTAAGCAGTTTTCCCAAAGTTGAGTAGCTTTTAAGAGGCAGAATTGTGTTGACTAAAAAGCTCATGTTATTTTTATTATTTTTATAAATATGTCTTTCAGTGGGGAAGAAGGAACAGGACAGTATCATCTGAGTGTTTGTTGTGTGATTGACACAGTACTGGAAACCTTGCATCAGCAATCAGAGTGAAAGGCATTTGTAGGTGGCCTGCTGTATACCTAAGTTTCCTGCAAATGGGAACGGCCCAAAGTAGAGCGGATGCCTGGGGCTTTCTGCTCAACAGTCCCTGAAGACCCACTGACCCAGGCGTGGGAGGAAGAATAAGCTCCAGCATGCTGGCGGAATGGAAGGGGAGGCCTGACGGACCTGCTGGGTTTGATAGGACTGAGCCATGGTGGAGTTGTCCCTGGACCTGCACCTGTAAGAACTAATCTCAAAGGAAGGAGAAAGTGAATGGCAATACGGTAGAGGACTTTCAGTATCACAGAGATGGGGAGTTTGCCCCTTCTCCCTGATTTGGAGGGGACCACCTGGCTTTGAATGCCTAATGCATGCTAAATTAGTTATTGTTATCTGGAGAATAAATGAAAGTCCATGGAGACCTCTGGTCTGGGGAATTCATGTAAGCTGAAAGCTTCAGTGCAAGTTGGTTCTCCCAAACTGTGCAATAAATAAATAAAAACGTATTAAGTAGTCTGGTCTCAGCCAGACTCTATGCCAGGTGCTGGGACTCAAAGAGTTTTAAGACACCAGTAAGACACCTACTCTGAAACAGTTCAAAAGCTACCAACTGACAGTAAGGCAGAGGTGAAGTATAGGCATGTAAAGGGTCACCTAGATCAGATCAGGTGGAATGCCAGAAAAGGCTTCTACAGGAGATAATGCCAGGCCCAAGTTGTAAGGAGTTGGCTGGAAAAAGGGGGATGGGCCTTCCAGGCAGAGGAATCAGAATGAACACAGGCAGAGGTATAAGAAAGCATCCTTTGTTAGGGGGGCCTAGACTCAGCTCAGCAGTGCAGGGGCATTTGGGTGAGGGACAGAGCACAGAAGATGAGGCTGAAGAAGGAGGTGAGTACCAGTTCATGGAACCTCTTGTAGCCTCTGCTAAAGAGCCTGAACTTGATTCTTTTCACCTAACAGTTGCACCTAAATCCCAAATACCATTTATTCGCTATTGGACTCTGCCAGAGCATTTAGTCTAATTCAGAGACATGAATCACCCTTTGGCCCACCGTTCTCTCCTTCAATTTGGAAATCCCAACGAGGTGGTCATTTCTTTATCATCATTGCCATCATCATCATTATCATCAAGGTGTTATCAGAATAACCAAATAATAACACGTGGAACTGTGTATGGGACAGAATTGTCATCCTCCATTTCATCAACCTAGAGTTGGTGATGCATCAAGGCATGTTTCTGACATTAGAAAATGGTCAAGTGGTCCTTCTCTGACCATTTATGATCTGATTCAGATCAGATCAGATCAGTCGCTCAGTCGTGTCCAACTCTTGGCGACCCCATGAATTGCAGCACGCCAGGCCTCCCTGTCCATCAACAACTCCTGGACTTCACTCAGACTCACATCCATCGAGTCAGTGATGCCATCCAGCCATCTCATCCTCTGTTGTTCCCTTCTCCTCCTGCCCCCAATCCCTCCCAGCATCAGAGTCTTTTCCAATGAGTCAACTCTTCGCATGAGGTGGCCAAAGTACTGGAGTTTCAGCTTTAGCATCATTCCTTCCAAAGAAATCCCAGGGCTGATCTCCTTTAGAATGGACTGGTTGAATCTCCTTGCAGTTCAAGGGACTCTCAAGAGTCTTCTCCAACACCACAGTTCAAAAGCATCAATTCTTCGGCGCTCAGCCTTCTTCACAGTCCAACTCTCACATCCATACATGACCACAGGAAAAACCATAGCCTTGACTAGACGGACCTTTGTTGGCAAAGTAATGTCTCTGCTTTTGAATATGCTATCTAGGTTGGTCATAACTTTCCTTCCAAGGAGTAAGCGTCTTTTAATTTCATGGCTGCAGTCACCATCTGCAGTGATTTTGGAGCACAGAAAAATAAAGTCTGACACTGTTTCCACTGTTTCCCCATCTATTTCCCATGAAGTGATGGGACCAGATGCCATGATCTTCGTTTTCTGAATGTTGAGCTTTAAGCCAACTTTTTCACTCTCCACTTTCACCTTCATCAAGAGGCTTTTGAGTTCCTCTTCACTTTCTGCCATAAGGGTGGTGTCATCTGCATATCTGAGGTTATTGCTATTTCTCCCGGCAATCTTGATTCCAGCTTGTGTTTCTTCCAGCCCAGCGTTTCTCATGATGTACTCTGCATATAAGTTAAATAAACAGGGTGACAATATACAGCCTTGACGTACTCCTTTTCCTATTTGGAACCAGTCTGTTGTTCCATGTCCAGTTCTAACTGTTGCTTCCTGACCTGCATACAAATTTCTCAAGAGGCAGGTCAGGTGGTCTGGTATTCCCATCTCTTTCAGAATTTTCCACAGTTTATTGTGATCCACACAGTCAAAGGCTTTGGCATAGTCAATAAAGCAGAAATAGATGTTTTTCTGGAACTCTTGCTTTTTCCATGATCCAGCGGATGTTGGCAATTTGATCTCTGGTTCCTCTGCCTTTTCTAAAACCAGTTAAAAGGTGTAGAGAATTAAGACAACAAAGAACCTATCTAGAACAGAAAGTGATGACATATTCAAGTGGAAGATGTTACTCCAAGGGGGAATTGAGTTGTTCAGATGGTATATGACTACAGGCGAGTTACAGAGTCCTCTCCTATTAGGAGTATGGAGTTTTCTGGCTTCATGGGGGTGGGGGTAGTACAAAAAGAACACCTTCATGTATTTTCTTCCTTCCATGTGAGGAGGGCCTTCTGATATACCCTCCTGTCAGGAAGTCTCTGCTTCTGAGAAGTTTGTGGAACTCGTACAAGTATTGCCTTGCCTTGTCTACCATTAGGGTTTCTTGGAAGGAGCCAGGAGTCCAGGACAGTTGTGTTCAAAGTTTGAATTTCATTTGTGACGTAGCACATCCACTGTGCATCATTAAAGGGATGTAACAGTTGGGAGTACATCTCCAGCCTCTGAGTCACCATCCATTTCCTGATACCCACGTGTGTCTTCTGGTCCATCGAGACAGCACAGAGCATGGTGGAATCGACTCCCTATCCCTCTGCCATGGCTCACAGGGAGCTGCTAGAGTGATGTGCCCTTATAGGTCCGGGATTTTGAATGGGGCCTGGTTAAGGCTTCCAGTCAGAGAACTCGTTTTTAAGAATCAGCTCCTTCAACCCTGTGGCCCATTGCTGACCGCGAGGCTGCTGGGAGCCAGCCGCGCGCTGTGGGTGTAGGCCGTGCAAAAGGGATCTTGCTTGGAGAAAGTAGTGAGCATGCTGCAAGTCTTCCTTCAGTCTGGGGAGGAGGGAGAAAGTGTGAAGAAGGGTGATAGGGCCCTGAAGCCACTTCCTGCTCCCTTACTGAATGAGGGGACTCCTAAATCTAAAAACTGAGAAGGGGGCCCTCTCTGTTTCCTGACTCCAGCACTGTGGTGGCCTTTACTGTGCTTGCTGGTGATGGTGGAGCAGTGACCCCAAGAGGTGTGGCCAGGACCCAGTAGACTGGATAGGAAAGCTGGGGCTTCCCTCACTTTCTCTTAGCGTCTCCCAGAGCACTGAGTAGGGGCTTGGTTTCAAGGGTACAGAGGCAGACGGGGACTCTGCCAGAAGCACTGATCTCCAAAACATCTTCCCAGAGTCAGGCTGCCTTCTCTAGAACTCAGGGTGTAAGCACTTCAGGGATAAGGCAGTGGGGCCAAGTGTTGCTTTGAACTGGGTCACTCTGGAAGGTTGGAGAGCAAGTGGCACAGATTTATAAGACCTCATAAAACAGCCATGAAACTGATACAGGCTTCTGTGCGCAGAAGGTTCTGGGCTGTCCAAAGGGCTGTGGGCCCTGTGTCTCTGGGGCCCAGCGCTGCAGGCCTGCAACACGCCTGGGCTCTCTCCTCCTCGCTTTCCTCCTGAGCTGCTGAGATGGGGAAGGATGGGGTCTCTTTGCTTCACTCTCATGAAATGGCGCATCAGTAAGTGCTACTTAAGAAAACACATGGTCTGCCCCTCGAAAAGGCCCCCCTCTGCTGCCTCCACCACCAACACCTTTCTTTATTCCGCCCAAACCTCACCAAGGGGAATTCGAAACAACTGTGGTGATAAATCCGCCTGCAGATAATTGGCAAGAAAACAACACTTGTGCAGTATATAACGTTTTATGGTTGTTTCATGTACTTTATTATAATACTAATGAGCAGTTATATATCAGGAGCTAACTGCACGCCGGATTAGCTTGTTAGCATGATATGAAATGGCAGAGCAAACAGTCCAGGCCCCTCGCTCCCTGCATGCCTCCCCCCATCCCCCCCTACCCCTCGGTCCCATTTGCACTCAGTAATTAGTATGCAAATTAGGCCCCGGGACCACACAAGTTCTAGTATATTACAAGGGCTTTATTATGCTCTTGTGAGTACATGATGGAAACGGCCCATGACAGTGTTTATCTCACTACCTCTGTCTTGCCTTCTCCTTTATCTCTCTCTCTCTCTACCCCTCTGCATGTGTGTGTGTGTGCGTGCACACACACACACCTTCCTTTACATGGTCTACAACCAACCTCTTCCTGAATCAGACCTCCAAGCTTAATACAGATTTAACTAGGTCTTTCTACCTTTATTTGAAAATATCCACTAATAGGAAGCCTGCTCCTTTTGGAAGCATGATTCCATTCCCGTTGCCATACTTGAAAGAAAAATTTCCCTTTTTCTGTGATTGTTGGTATGTGTGTGTGTGTGTGTGTCTCACAGACCCCTTTAAGAGTTTGTTGAGGGACTTTCCTGGTGGTCCAGTGGTTAAGACTTCACAGTGGGTGCAGGTTCGACCCAATCCCATGGACAGAGGAGCATGGCAGGCTATAGTTCATAGAATCTCGAGTGAAGCAACTTAGCACGCCGGTATGTACAGGGAGCTAAGACCCCACATGCCTCATGACCAAGAACCCAAAAAACATAAAACAAAATGTATATTGTAACAAATTCAATGGAGACTTTAAAACATGGTCCGTATTTTTTAAAAAATCTAAAAAATAAAAAAGAATTTGTTGAAAAGAAAGAAGTCACGACCTCATACATATTCACATATACACAACATTTATATTTAGTTTTAGGAATCCTAAAACCCATGCAAAGAGGAGGATCCATTGACTTTTTACCTCATATAGAGCCAAAATGTGCCTTTATTTAATTCCCACCGTGGAATTAAAGGTCTGCCCTTTGAGTCTCTTCAGAGGAAATATATATATATATATTTTTTTTTTTTTTTGACTCTGTGATAAAATGGCAAATACTTAAGAGTTCCTCTCACATTTCTCAATGATTCTTTCCTCAGCTTCCCCCAAGCGATGATCACAAGTCATGATTTCAAGACATCTTTCCATCTTCACCAAATGTGCCCTCATCACCAGTGCCCCCCAAGCAACATGAAGGCCAAGTCCAAGTGGAGTCTTCCCACTGTGCTTGTGGGGTGACTGGCCTCCTTTGTTCTGCTCACTGTGTCTCTGCTCATGTGGCCAAGGCCTTCAGAAGTCTTCTGGTGGATATACATTCACCCCAAACTCCCAGGTCTTCTTCCCATGAACTTTCTCAAGGCGTAACTCCTCCAGCCTACACTTTGAGGATTTATTTTTAGCCTACGTGTAGAATTGTTTTTTAGTCACCAAGTTGTGTCCAACTCGTTTGCGACCCCGTGGACTATAGCCCGCCAAGCTCTTCTGTCCATGGGATTTCCCAGGAAAGAATAATGGGGTGGGTTGCCAGAATACTTAGCTTTTTCTGTTACATTCCAGTAGCCTTCCAACTTGTGGAAGTAACTTTTGAGTCCTGATTCTGTATTCCATCTTGTTGGCTTGTCCCTAGCTTGTCTCACTGTAAATTTGTCAGCCATATTGTTGCAAGTTGTTGATCAAAGTGCTAAACAGGGCAAAGGACAAAATCCTGTCCTGTGTCACTGAAGACCTCTTTTTCAAACACTGACTAGTAGTCTCTGGGGACATTTATCCAGCCAACTCTGGATCTGCCTTTTTCTCTGCTGTGTCTCCTCTACCTCTCTCTCTTTTCTGTCTGGTTTATGCTGCAAGTGTTTTTAAAAGGTCCCCTCCTTCCTGAAAACATCTCTCCTTGATCCTGTATGTCTCCTGAAGCTACCTGTAGTTCTCTCATTCTCTTGCATTTCTCTGCATTCTCTGCATTTCTTGAAAGACTAAGCCTACACTTTCTCAATTCCAGTTCCAGAAGTGACCTGGCTGATCTGGCCTCTGCCCTCCCCACTCCAATTAAACTGCTTTCACAAATTCAGTTACAACCTCTGAGTTGCCGGATCCTATGGACACTTTTCTGTCTCTGTCTTATTTAATTTCACTTTCATGCTTGGCACCAAAAAATCATTGCTTTCTTCTTCAAAAGCTCTATTCCTATGACCTGCCATGAGCCCGTAACATGACCTAGATCTTCCCTAACTTTGAGTGTTTCCTTGTCAGTCACTTCGGTGGTTCCAGTTCTTTCACCTGCCACTAAGTCCCTCTGCTTTATACCAATGGTTCTGTATTTCCCCTTCTTTTTATGTGTCCGTTTGTTTGTATGCTTATTCAAAGTAAGTACCACTGAGTAAGTCTATGTGCCATGCTTGATATTAGATGGTAAGATACAAGGATCTGGCTAGCATGGGCACTAGCTTCAAGGAGCTTGAGCTAAGAATCCCATGTCAGTGTGATGAGTGCTTGAGGGGGGGGGTTTGAAAAGGGCATTATGGGAGCCAAGAGAAATGAGTGAACCAACCTGGAGAGGGTAGAAATTATTTCACAAAAAAGGCAATGCTAAAATCACTCTTAAAGTTTGAGTAAGGCTTTAAGCTCGGACTTCCCTGGTAGCTCAGACAGTAAAGCATCTGCATACAATGTGGAAGACCTGGGTTCAATCCCTGGGTTTGGAAGATCCTCTGGAGAAGGAAATGGCAACCCACTCCAGTACTCTTGCCTGGAAAATCCCACGGACAGAGGAGCGTGGTTTGCTACAGTCCATAGGGTCGCAAAGAGTCGGACACAACTGAGCGACGTCACTCACTCACTTACTAAGCACTCCTAATAATCCCTCATTTCTGAATTCACTACTTTATTATTTTTCATCTATATCTCTGCAAAACTCTTCCAAAATTTTCTGATTCCCATCTTACTCCTTGCTCCCTCTAACCTGCACCCCTCCCAGGCTGCCTTCCATCATGCAGAAGAGTCGAAAATACAAATCTTATTCTTTGTAAAATCCTTCATTGACTTCCTTTGCTATAGGCTAACCTCCAGCCTCTTCTGCATAGTATGCACAGTCTTTCTTATGAATCTGGCCTCTGTTTAACCTGCCAGCTCTCTTGGAGGTGTGGAGTGGGGAAGGTTTGGTTGATTGGCAGGTGGTCCTGCCCACTGTGCTAGGGTCCATCACAGATGGCCACGAGAAATCCAGACTATAAAGACATCTTCCCACACTGACTTCAATTAAACTTTGAAGAGTGCTCCCCCTTCCCACCCAAGCTCAAAGTCTGTGATAATGTGTATCACAGGCCAAAGTATCCTGATGGCCTCCCAAGGATACCTTCGAGCCACCTTCCTCTCCTGCTGCCCACATCTCCTTCCCATGCAACAGCAAAGAAAGCCCACAGGATAAGAAGACAGGAGAGAGCAGGGCAGAAGCTGCCCAAAGGAGAAGGATCAGAAAGGAAGAATCTGTAAAGCATGAGCACAGAATAATGGGCTTCATGAATACTTAGCATAAGGAACAGAGGAAAAAAAATCTGTGTAGCAGGCAGTTTTTGTAAAGCGTTGAACTGTACCACACATCACCCCCTGACAGGCCCTGATGTTAGCTCCTGGAATGGATCACAAGAGACTCATTAGAAAAAACAAATATTATCGCACGCTGAAATGATTTATGGAGAAAAATGAAAAATTTGGTGTTGTTGCGTTCCCTCTCACTCACTCCCCCTCGCTCTGCCTTCTTATGGGGAAGTTATTTATGGCTCCAGACCCTTAACAAGAGAACAGCAAAGCTCTGAGCTGATCACTCCTGCAAACTGCCTGCATTTGATTTTTATTAGTGACTTAAAGCTTCCTTTTTTTTCTTTATTGTCCTGGGTGAAACAAAATGCATTTTAATGCCTGCTATTCAGGCCAGATAAGAAATGTGTGTATGCCTCCCCCACAAAGCAACCAGGGCAGCGTCTCTGTCCAGAACTGAGGGTGATGCGGGAGTGAGGTGGGAGAAAGACCATACTCCTTGAATGGATGAGCCAAGTGCCGTGAATAGGGGCACTAATACATCCTCCTTTTGTGGTGGCTGTTGGGCCCAAGTTCATGTCCATTGACTCGGTGATGCCATCCATCCATCCCATCCTCTGTTGCCCTCTTCTCCTTCTCCCTTCAATCTTTCCCAGCTCCAGGGTCTTTTCCAATGACTTGGCCTCATGCACTTCCTTTTATGGAAGAGAAACTTCAGAGAAGTCAAGTGACTTACCCGAAGTCACACAGCTAATATCAGCTGAGCCAGGATTCAAATCCAAATCCATCTCACATGGTTGTCTATAGATTTTTTTCCTCTGTACGCACCCTCTTAGATTGAATCATGATGTCTTTAGAATCATAATTTCTGAGCACTAATTGGAAGGCTCCAGAAATCTATTTCATAGCCCCATCTCCTACCCACCACAGAAGCTTTCCCGTTTCTATGCCGGACAGGTAACCACTGTGCCCCTGCTGGAAGCTGCTCTTTTCTAGGGCATTCCAGGGCACTGTGGAACAGCTCCAGAGGGTCCCACCAGCTTCTCACATTGAATGGTGATGGGTAAATCTTCAGTATGGTGGTCAGATGCCTTCCCATTCTGGATGCCTCACTCTGCAACCTTGTAGCTGTTAGCCTCTCTGGAGATTGGTAATTTTATAAAATGAAATCTTGAGAAATCCCTCTTGAGAAAAATTTTAGCCTTTGATGTCCCTGGGTGGAGGGTGGTCTTTGCTTCCCACACTGTGGCAACCAGGGCTCTTACTACAGGAAAGTATGGGCTTGACCTAACTAACCTTACTAACTGACCCACCTAACCTGCCTAACCCTGTTTTTGCCTGATCCCCATGGTCTCTGACTTCTGTCTCTGTACCTGGTCCTTCTGGCCCTAGAGTCTCTCCAGCCACTTCCCATACAAATGATGGCAGCTCTTGGCCAAGAACAGAGTGGGAACCAGTGCAGACTCCCCTGGACGCCAGAGGCAACCTTGCAGTAACCAGCATTTTTCCTTTTCCAAGTTATTTCCATTCTAATTCAGCCAACAGTGAGCTCCTACTGTGGAGCAGACAGTTAACAAAGATGCAGGAGAAAACTCAGTGGGCAGGAGCTGACCAGGTCTTTCATCTGTATCTGGGCATCAGGAGTCTAAGGTTTCTGCCTCGCTGAGAACACAGTCAGTGGGTTACAAACTGAGCCTTGGCAACTAGCTTTGGGCAACGCCCCACCAGTGCCTCTGGATTTTAGGTTGTCCGGTGGGATGGGGAGGATGCTGGCAGTGGAGAAGTGGTTACCAAGGAGTAGCGAACCCCTGCAAGGAGAGCTGAGGAGCCCATCCCCAGACAATCCTAATCTAGGCTTTCTGCTCCACAGCTGGTCCTGGGGCAGGCGGGGGTAGGGGGAGGGGGGAAGCTAGGGTCCCGGCAAGAGAGGATGGGGAACCCCGGATGAAAGGCCGTGGGGGCGGCACTTCAGTGTGATCCAACGTAACTCACTCTGACATCTGAACAGAAGGAAGGGCCGCTGACTAAAGTGTAGCCCACTCACCCCCACCCCCAACCTCTCCTTAATCCCCAGAGGAATGGGAGCCCAGCCTGGGGGCATCGCTAGCCCTTCCACCTGGGCAAATCAGGCTGGGTCTAGGGTTTCGGCAGAGAGGAGCCAGGGAGGGCTGGAGAAAGTAGGGGCGCGAGGCTGGAGGGTCTGAGCCTCCCGCCCTGCCCCTGCCCCTCCCAGGCCTGCTCAGGCCGGCCGCCCTGGGCCTCATTCCTGCAGGGCCCCGTCTCTCGGCAGTGTTGCTAGGTGCGGTGAGCCCGGTTGCCTGCCACCCGCCGGCCCCGGCTCCGCCCGGAGACCACTGGGGAGGCTGGGAAGAAGGAGTCGCATTATTTGGTCGATCCCGCCCTCACTCCCTCCCCCCGCCGCAGCACAGTGAGCTTTCCGGAGCGATGGTTATGAGCCAGCCCATCCCCAGGCCTTCCTCTTTGTGCGGAGACCTCCCCGTCAGACCCCCCACCTTCGCTCGCTCCCCCTCCCCCTTCCCTCTGGTTCAGCAGAACCAGAGTTAAGCCCGGGGTTAATGCCCAGTGACACCTGCAGGTTGGCTAGTGTTGTTGACATGGGGGTGGGGGGAGGGGAGGGGGTGGGGGGAGATCGTTGGTGGCTTTATTATGGAGAACTCAGCAGGCCTGGGGCCTTCTATTGTCCAAGTGGCAAATAAATAAATAGGAGAAAGTAAGTCTTCCCCATGGCTTACCGACGGGAGGTTAACAGCTGGACATGACATGACAAATTGGGCATTTTTCTTTGGGGACTGATCCTTACAGCAGCTAGCAGGGAGAATGAGAGCGCGCAGGCTGGGGGGAGTTGAGAGAGAGAGAGAGCAGGCGCACAGAGCCGTCTAGTCACCGAAGTCCACGTGGAGGCCGAGTGTGCGTGTCCGTGGGGATGTCGCTGGGGTGTGCTGGGGACATGCCATCATCTGTCAGTTATTTGGAGGGGGGGGGGGAAACAGGCGTTTTGTGTGACTGCCTAGGGAATAAATCCCAGAGCCCTGGAAGCTGGGTGTCTGGCTGTGGAGAGATAGATCTCACCCCTGGGATCTGTCTCCTTGGATCCCCTCCCCGCCTCCAGCCAAATGGACAACCAAAAGCTCAATGCTGGCTCAGATCCTAAAGGATCTCCTCCCTCCAGTTGGATAGGATTACTGAGCAGTTGGAAGCAGTGGAGCAAGTGGTGGCCTCAAACCCGAAACTACCAACAGGGTCTTGCAAGTATGCCCAGTTGATTGGAACTGGTCCCAGCTGAGCATCCCACTCGTATCTGTAGCAGGGACCAGGGAGCAGCAGCTCTCCAGTAGCTCTCCCTGAACCCCATCCCACCTCCTTTCGCTTCCCTAGGGAGGGCCTAGCAGCAGGAAGTCAAGGGGCCCAAAGGAGATAGCTTCTCCCAAACGACCTCAGTTGCCCTCTGTGAACTGGAGGAGGTGGGGGTAAAGGACAGAGCGGGGGCAGATGGAGAATGCTTGGTCTCTGCCAGGGCCCCAGAAACCTTCAAGTCCAGGCCTGCCCTCCATCACCTTTTTCTGAAGCAACAGCAGGTTCATCGCTCAGACCTGGGACGTCATCCTGTCCCTCTTCTCGGCTCTGTGATCTTGGCATGTTATTTAACCTCTCTAAGCCTCGAGTTCCTTATAGATAAAATGGGGATAACACTGTCCCTTCCTCATAGGCTGATGTGAGTTGATGCCTGAAGTTCTGAGCGCAGAGCCTGATGTGTGATTAATCCTTTAAAATGCTACTTAAGGTTGTTCTGGGGGTAGCCAGCCTTTTTCTCCCTTTTGCCCTGTGTCTTAAATTGACTGGGGCAGGGTGAAGGAGTGGGGGGAGGCTATAGAACAGTCTTCTGAAAAGGGAGGGGAGTGTATATCCAGTTCACATTCACAAAACTTAGAATTGCACCATCTCCAAAGGTCTGCATCCAGCCTAGGATCTCCACAAAACCTCTTCTGCAAAAATCACCCTCTTCCCCTCCTTCTCCCCAAACCCGGGTTTCCTGCAGTGGGTGGCAAGGAGAATCCTTTCTGGTGGTGACTCTGCTCCATACTCGCTCCATGGGGAGAAGCCTGGCCAGCATTCCAAGGACATTTAGAGGGAAGAGAGGATTCCTGACTTTCAGGAGGGTTTGTGGTTTGTTCTTCTGGAAGGCAGACTCTCTGTTCTCCCCCTGGGACCAGAGAAAAACCAGAGGAAAGTGGTGAGAGGAGCTGAAGTAATTAATTCATTTAAGAAGTACTTAATGAACACTTACCAAATGTCAAGCCCAGCTCCAGGCACTGGGAATAGGGCCATAAACAAAACAGGTGGAAACTCCTGTCCTCCTGAAACTTACATTCTGTCTATAAGAAAGGCATTGCAGTGTCAAGGCACCCCAGAGGTGCCTCCACCTCTTACCTGTGCCTCTCAGGGTGGCCAGGGCCTTTTGTGATGTCTGATGCTCTTCCTGTTGGACTCTTTTATCAGGCATGCACAAGAATCACAAAGAGAGCCTGGGAGATGTTCAGGACACCAGCAAAGAGCTGATGGAACATCTGGTACATTTGGTTGGAGGGAGGGCAGCTCCCAGTGATTCACCAAAACCTTTCTTACAGGAAGGTTTGAGAGGAGGAGGAGGAGAAATGTGGAGAAGGAAGCTAGTGTGCATGTTTTGCTGGCTTATTTCACACTGGAACCCCAGGCACTTGATAGTCATTGTCCAACTTCATCCTCACAGGCACCCTGCAAAGCATTTAACGTTATTCCCCCAGATAGATAAGGATGCTGAGATTCAGAGAAGGAAGTAACTTATCCAAGATCCATAGCTGGTAAATGACAAGAATGGATTTTGACCCAGAGCCTTGGTTGTTTCCTCTGCCCCAGAAAGCCCCACCTTGGTTTGCTGGAGAAAGCCTGCCAGACGGTTCGTAGGCAACAGCGGTGGAGGAGGAGGTCTGGAGAGTCTCACCTCCAGGAGAGTCTGGAGGTGCTCGAAGGGCAGAGGAGTGGAGAAATCTAAAGGGGCCTAAAGAGTGGAGGAGAGCGCGAAGGCTCCCCAACAGAGCCCGCTGCAGCCCCTCATCAGAACACCTCTCAAAATGCTAGTCCGTGTCCTTGCCCCCACCTCGTTCTGCACTAGGTGAAGGGCAGTCTGGACCTGACAGAAGATCATCACCAGGCCAAAGGACCGAAGAGGTGGAAAGTTTATAGCAAGCGGTTTGAAGCTATAGGGCCTTCCCATATGACAAAGGCAGTAAGCACGTGGTGACAACTCACAGGCATCTCAGATGGGCGTCTCCTGCAGGTTGTGGGGGGCATTGCGGGGCTCCCTCGCAGCCCTGCTGACTGTGACCATTCAGCCTTGTGACAGTCAGTAGCAGAGGCCCAGTCCCCGATCCTTCTCCCCAGGCCCACAGCCTCAGCTCAATGGCCTCAGGCCCAGCCTAGGAGTTCCCACAGCCAGGACTTCTACCTGGAGAATCACTCCACTCTAAGCATCGGAAAGCAGGAACCACACGGGAGCTTTCATCTTCCAGGAAGTCCCTTCCCCCAGCCCCCTGCTACTCACTCCCCTATATAATATTCCACGTTAGAGCTCATAAATGCTGCTGCGGGTCCCCAGCCTGATTGAATTTGGAAGCCATTGTTTACAGACGTCTGGCTGTACAGGGGGATTTATTGAATTTTCCATGAAATGTTGCTCCCCTAATGCTGTAAAAGGCAAGCAGCCCACATCAGAGGAGCCCTGCGTTACAGGATCATGTTACCCCGAGATGGAGTGCCTGCTTCAGAATCGTTGACGCACCAGCCCTGGCTGTGAGCAGGCAAGAGAGGCCTCGGGCATCACTCCTGATCCCCGCTGGCACCACAAAGCTGGAACTTCTAAGGCAGCCTGGGCTCCTTCCTGCCCCTCAGCCCTCTTCCAGTCGATCTTGAAGCCCTGGAGTCTCCGTCTTCAGCATACCCTTCAAGTCCACTCTCCTCTCATCCATCCCACCTGCTACCGCCTAGTTCAAACATTGCTACGGTTGCCTCAACAGTCTTCCCCTGAAGTCCTTTCTTGCCTGTGCTAACCCCTGTGTTGTTCCACCCAAAGCAGATGACGCATAATTGGTTCCATCAATGTTTGTTTTGGAAAGGAAGAGGAGTCAGGGCAGAAAGAAGGGAAGAGAGAGTCAAGGTGTTGGGTGAGTGTCCCAGGTTGCAGGGGGGACCCCTCCTCCAGGGTCACCGGTGCACTGGCCCTGGGGATCTATGGATACTGGAGGCCCCAGGACAGGGGCGGGGCATGACCAACAGCCCTGTGAGATGGCTAATGTGGAGATGGTCCTTGTGTGTATCACAGAAATGCACTCAAGCCAAGTTTTCCCCATTTAAAAATCTCTTAAACCCTCATCACGTCTTACACTTCTGTCCCCTTCACTGTCTTCGCTGCTCAAAGGTTTATTTATACTTAACCAGCTCACTTCCCACCCCTGGCTCACTGCTGCCATCATCCTACTTCCCCATTGAATCCATTCTCTTAAAGGTCATTAATCTGAATCCCCAAGTCTATCTTAGTCCTCTCCCTTCCCAGCATCTCTTCAGCTAACCTGCTGGCCACCTCTTGGACACCCTCCTCTCTCTCCAGTACCATGTGCCTAATTCTCCTTACAGACATCTCCTTCTCTGGCTCTTTGCCCTCCTCCCACCGGAAATAAAAGTAGGTGTTTTCTAGTGTTCTGTCTTTGACCCTCTTCTCCCCGTGCACACTTTAATCTGATGATCTCATCTGTCCCTGCAGCTGCAGCTTTCATCTTTATTTAGAGGACTCCTGAATATGAAGCTCCAAATCTGACCTCTCGCTGCTCTGATCCCATTTTTCCAACTGCCTGGTGAATATCTTCAGTGCTCTGTCCCACAGACATTGCGAAATTGAATCCATCATCTAGCCCCCACCCCATCATAATTCACCTTCAGTGGTCCTTATTTCTGTTGATGACATGATCATCCTTTCAATTACCCAGTCATGAAATCTTGAAGTGATCTTTGCTGTAGATGCTCTGGACTCATAAAACCACTACATCCTGTGTATCTCCACCTTGATGGTCAAACCTGTCTTTTAACAGCCATTATTATGCTTTAACACACACACACACACACACATACACATCTTCTTCTCTTTTCTTTATTTCTCAGTGTGAACACCATCACTCTTCTTCCAGGCTCCTAAACCAGAAACCTAGGCATCCTTGTTAGATTCCTGATCATCCCTTTTATATGTCCCCTTGTCCCTAGTTCCTGCTACTGACTTCGTTGAGGTCCCCAGGTGTCTCACTTATATTATCTAAAAATCCTCCCAATTGGTGTTCACCATCCAGTCTTCTACCACCCATCCTCCACCCCACTGCTAGCGTGATCGTGCTAAAATGTCACTCCAGTACCTGCCTACAACTCACCAAGGACTCTTGATTGCTCCTAGGATAACATCCCAGCTCCCTAAGGCCGCCAAGCGTCTGCACACACTATTCCCTTTACCTGGCCCGCTCTCCTTCACCCAAGCTCCCCACCCTGATGGCTTCATTCAGCCTCTGTTCAGTACATTCTAGATCACCCTTTGAGACCCAGCTCAGGGGTCCTCTGCTTTGTGAAGTATTTGTCAACCCCTCCAGATACAGTGGAGCCCTTCTTTCCACTGAGCACTTTGCTTATGCCATCATGTTCTAGCAGAACAGATGTGATGTCATTTGTAATGCTTAGTATATATGAGCATCTTCCCCAGCCAGGCAGTATCTGCTTTGTTCCACCAGCCCCAGCACCTAGCACGATGCCTTCCATCTAGGAGGCTCTCTGAACGGTTGCTAACATGCTGTGCTAAGTTGCCTCCGTTGTGTCCAACTCTTTGCAACCCCGTGGACTGTAGCCCACCAGGCTCCTCTGTCCATGGGATTCTCCAGGCAGGAATACTGGAGTGGGTTGCCGTGTCCTCCTCCAGGGGATCTTCCTGACCCAGAGATTGAACCCAAGTCTTTCATGTCTCCTGCATTGGCAGGTGGGTTCTTTACCACTAGTGCCACCTGGGAAGCCCAGGGGGTGCTAAATACAAGTCAGATTTAAGTAAAGGAAGCTCAGCATGCCCAAGGAAGCTTCTTCTACACTGGGATTTTTTCTTTACATCTTTTCTATAGTCCTCAAAAGGGATGGATTCCCAGGGTGACCATCTCTTTCTGTGTTGCTTGTTGCTAAACTGATCCCGGAGTGACCCATGGTAGGAGGGCTTCACCAGCCGTAAGTTTCGGAAGTCTTGGAACTTCCTCTCTCCCCCAGCCTTGACCAGCCTCATCTGCCATCCTTCCCAGTTCTGCTTCCCCACTCCAGCAACCCCTACCCCTTCCTCTCTCTGCCCCTTAGCTGGGGGACCCCTGGCCTTTCCTACTCCTCCTCCCCTCCATGTGACTGAAAGGCCTTGGAGGGAAAACAGTGATCCTCCGAAGAGAGCATGTGTTCACCACGTTAGGAAAACATGTCAAGCTGCAGGGGCCAGCCTGACGGAGGGGGCTCCAGGCAGGGACACGGAGAGTCCCCGCACCAGCCTCTCAGCTCCCAGACAATTCCAGCCTTACTCTGCATCGGGGTGGGCAGTCGCTCTGGAGAGAAATAGCAGGACGGTGTTTTCTCAGATTTAATTGGTTTATTTATCTTGTGCCTGGGCTCCATCTGTCCAGCCTCCACAAAGAGAAGCAGCAAGAACTCCAGCTACCACAGGAGCCCTGTCCTCAGCCCGCAGCTCTGCAGGGACCTGGAGCCAGCTGAGAGGTTTGCAGTATGTCCCCTGCAGGGCTGAAACCTGGGACAGCCTCAGATCCTAGGGCCCAATTGCCCAGAGAGATCAGAAGGAGAGCAAATTGATCAAGAAGAGCACATACATGCAGGCCTAGGCCCTCCTGACTGCTGATTGGTGTCCCTCCACGGCCTGTCAAGGCCAAGAGGCTCGGGGGTTTGGAGAGGTGGCCCAAAACGACTCCAGGGAAGAAGTCCAGAGGACCCAGGTCTGGCCTCTCCTACTGGAGCTGAGTGAGACGGCTTTGATGGGAAGCCAGGTGGAGATGCCTGGGGTGAGGCAGACATCCCCCAGGGTAGGCTACCAGTGCCAGGGGCAGGTGCGTGAACTGGCAAGGCCACCAAGTGCGGCGGCTGCCCTTGATTTCACAGCATCCCGGAAGCATTCAGTTCCTTGAACTTGGGGCAGAGTTCCTCCTCTGGGTGCGTAGGGAGGATCTAAGGGCTTGTCAGCAATGATGAGCTGATGGGAAGAATAAGGCCTGGGGAGATTGGGAAGGCCAGAGATTCTAAGAAGATGCAGAAAGGTTACTTTTCTACCCTTCAGAATAGGAACCTCTCCAGAGAACAAAATCATGCCTGCCCAGGACTTGCCCCAAATTCGTGCTCCACCTGTCCCAGCCCTGAGGTTAGGCCATAGGAGCTCTACCCAGGTATCACAGAGCCAGGCTGTGAATGATGGTTCCAGCCACCCCTTCTGGCCCTAAGCTGGTGAGTGGCTTCAGCAGCAACTCAGTGAAGCTCAGGGACTTCTTGGCCCTCCTTGTAATGCTTCCCCTGATCAGGTTGGCCCCCTATTCATCTCATCCCCACTCTCCATCCCTGAATGTGTGCATTCTCCTAGCGTCACATGGCATACTTAAGCCGTGATTCCCAGAGCTGCAGGACTCTGAGGCCAGCCCAGATCCATCCCTCAGACTGTTCATGCAACAGTTGATATCCTCTGTCACCTCTCTCTCAGCAGAGCAGAGGCTGAAGTCAGGTCTTCCCCTAGCCCCCACCAAAATTGGTCCCATCTCCTATCTTCCGTACTTCTGGAAGTGGCAGCAAAGCTTACTGCCATCTTCAGTCCCTGACTTTATCACCTGTACCTAATCAGACAACAAGTCCTGTTCATGCTTTACCCTGTCCTTTCCCTACCCACAACAACCACCCCTCACCCATAAGAGCAAGGGGAAACATGTTCCCACCTCCCAGGATAACCACTACTAACCATCTGATGAGGCTTCCCTGGTGGCCCAGCAGTAAAGACTCTGCCTGCAGTGCAAGAGACCCAGGTTCAATCCCTGGTTGGGAAGATCCCCTGGAGGAGGGCATGGCACCTCATTCCAGTATCCTTGCCTCGAGAATCCCATGGACAGAGGAGCCTGGCAGACTACAGTCCATAGGGTCGCAAAGAGTCAGACATGATTGAAGCAACTTAGCATGCATGAATGCAAGATAGGATTAAATGAAATGTCAGGAAAGTACTTCACACAATGCCTGACATAGTAAGGCTCAAGAAATGTTAGCCATAGATTTACAGAAACATTAAAAACATATTAAGAGCATAGAGTGTTCCTATATGCCCCTCACCCAATTTCAATCACCATGCTACATTTATAAAAACTGAGAAATTAACACTAGTGCGATATTATTATTTAACTAAATTATTAAACTGCTATTAACCAAAGTACAGACTGTATCTAGACAGCCCCTGCTTTTCTACTGATGTCCTTTTTCTCTTTCAGGATTCAATTTAGGATACTTCATTCCATTTGTATCATGATTTTTCCACTTATCATTACATTGTGAGCATTTTTCTAATTCCACTAAGTATGCTTTCAAACCCCCTTTTCCAATTCTGTTAAAATATTTCATTGTTTAAAAAACAAACGTGTAGGTACAGAGAACATCGTGTTACTGGAGGGGAAGTTGGTGTAGGGCCAAAATGGGTGAAGCGAATCAGTGACATGGTGATGGATGGAAACCATAGAAATAGAATGCTGTATATATGAACTTTATATCATGCTATAAACTAATGCTACCTCAATTAAAAATAGATCTGAAACTTAAGTAAAAGTGTTTACATGCCATAAAATTCACTAGAAAACTGATATTTCATTGTTTAGCGTATTTTAATATATTTAGCCATCTCCCTTTAATGAGGAGGACTTGGATGGTGTCTTCTTTTCACTGATGAACATTTTTGAACATACATGCATTTGAGAATTTCTGATAATTACCTTTGAAAGTATTGGATCAAATGTTATGAACTTTTTAAAAGTTGTTGATACATATCGATAGCATTCTAAAAGAGGTTATACCAAGTCACAGCCTCACCAGCAGCAAATAATTATACCCATCTTCTTAAACGATTATCCATATTATCAATTTTTAAATCTTTGCTGATTAGCAGAAACAAACAAACAAAAAACCACAACAAACAAAAAGCCACTGTCTGCGTTACTGTAGCAACCTCCCCATTGTGCTATTGGTATTCCTACCCTCAGTTCACCTTGCACATCACCGTCAGGTCACGAACCCTAAGGTTACAGTTTCCTCATGTTCCTTCCCTGCTCAGAATCCTCTGTTCTGCTCCCCGACTTGCCTGAGGCTGACATTTTACAAGCCAAGCTTTATATTTGTCTCCTCTCCCCGTACACCTCCGTTTCACCCCCTCCAAGGGCCTGGCCCAGAGCTGGAGCTAGTTTGATGTCTGCCCATGGAGGTTGTTGCCCTCCAGGGTCCCAGAGAGCCGCCAAAGGACAGGCTGCCCTTGTTGAGACAGGAAGGATGGTGGCTGCTCGGTGGCTCTGACAGACCTCACCCGAGACCATCTCAGGGTGCTCAGAGAAAGAAGCCCAGCAGCAGGCTCAGAGCTAGTGATCATGGAAACTCCAGATTTTCCTGGCTTCCTTCCGGCTGTCCCCAGACACATCCATGTCAACATCTCCTCAGGGACAGAAATGACATTCATCTTATACCTCCTGCCAGACCCGTTCCCCTTCTCTTCCTCTGCTTCCCATCTTCCCGGTCACCTGTGAGAGAAATGGGAGCAGTTCCGGCCTCTTCTGTTCCCCTCATCTTCTCAGCGTCTCTCGCTCACAGTCCAGGTTTTATCAAGTCTCACTGTCCCTCTCCCTGTCCCCGTCCAGGCTATCAGATCAGCCTCTGAGATGGCTCCCTGCTCCCGCTGTGCCTTGGCCAATCCACTCACCACACTGCAGCCAGTTACTTCAGTACGAATCTGATCATTTCCCTTCCCTACTTAAAAACCACCAGCGGCATCCCCTGTTGCTGTCAGAACCAAGCCTAGACTCTTTGATACATACTAGAAGGCCATGTAGGATCTGGTCTCTTGTCTCCTTCCAGCCTAATCTCTCACCACTCTCTCCTTTGATATACAAACTCCAGCCATACTGAGTTACTTTTTGTTTTCAAAGACACCAGGTCCCAACTCCTTGTTTTTGTACATACTGTTCCCTCCTCCCCCTCCATGCCTGTCAACTCCAAGATTTCCTCCAGATCTTAGCTTAGACTCATTGCCCTGCGAAACCTTCTCTGCTGTACCCACCAAGATTAGGATAAGTGCCACTTATATGTATTTCCACATCATGCCATATTCATCCCTCTAATAAGGTTGCCGCTACTGCTGCTGCTAAGTCGCTTCAGTCGTGTCTGACTCTGTGCAACCCCATAGACTGCAGCTCACCAGGCTCCCCCGTCCCTGGGATTCTCCAGGCAAGAACACTGGAGTGGGTTGCCATTTCCTTCTCCAATGCATGAAAGTGAAAAGTGAAAGTGAAGTCGCTCAGTCGTGCCCAACTCTTAGGGACCCCATGGACTGCAGCCTACCAGGCTCCTCCATCCATGGGATTTTCCAGGCAAGAGTACTGGAGTGGGGTGCCATTGCCTTCTCCTCTAATAAGGTTATCTTATTATAATTCCTTGATTACTCATCTGTCTCTCTAACAAAATTATGTGCTCAGTGGCACTGGGGTTATGTTTTGTTTACTGGTAGTTTTAGCCACAGCACCTAGCATAGTATCTAGAACGTGGTAAGTGTTCCACAAATATTTGCTGAATATAAGAATGAATGAATGTGCCAAGTCATACAGCTACCCAGTCCTGACATTCTCTGGGTCTCAATTAAACTTCTTTATAGCCATTGCACTCTCTACAAATCTGTGGGAGTGAACATCCAGGTAGAGCGAAGAGAAGCTGCCCAGCCTAAGAGCACAGGATTAAATTTCTGTTTGGATTCTCTACAGTCTGCCCATCAACCCAGCAGGGAGAGGCAGCTTCTTATTAATATAGTACTGAAAGGCCCACGGTAGACAAAGTGGGATGGGATCAAAGAGAACTTGCTGGAGCAAATATATGTCCAACTAGTGTCATATCTCTGAGGATGTCTGTTGTAGTAGTCAGGTTCTAGCAGGGAACAGAGGTCCACAAAGTAACTGAAGAAAGGTTAATGAAGGGACTACTTACAGTGAGAAGGTGAAGCTCAGCAGGGAACCGTTAGCACCGCTTGGCCTGACGGAGCATTGACCAGATCCCAGGAAAAGCTCTATCTATGACTATGACTTGCCTAGGAGCTGTGACCTTCAGAAAAGGAGGAAGGAGCCAGGATATTACTTATCCCAACTGCTTCTCTCCTTCTGTCCTCCAATATCCTGTGTGTTGAACCCAATAGGAATTCTGAAGCCAAGGGAGGCTGGTTGAGGCGGTGCATAGAAGTTGCCTTCTGGAGGACAGGACAGGAAGGGGAAGGGTGATGTGGAGAGCTGGAGGGGCAAACAGAGAAGGGAGGCAGGATGGAGATGAGCAGAACGGGGTCTCCTTGTCCGCTCGGGCTGCACCCAGCACAAACAGCAAGGGCCTCTGAAAATGCAGAGCCCAGCATTTGGGCCTCTGGCAGCCTGGTGGGCACTGAAGACAGACTTAGGCCAAAAATCTAGGAACTCCTATCACTGTGCACAGAGTATCCTTCTCACCTGTCCCCACTCCTCTGTTGTCCCCCTCCCCTAGCATACTGCCAGGTCCCGATCTTAGATCGGGTAGGACCCCTGGTAGCTATTTCAGATTACATTTCCTGAGCTAGTCATACCCAACAAATCTCCGTGTTCTGAAGAGCCAAGAACCTGCCAAGAGCATCCTCAGTGTGTGTAGCTTGAAGGGCTCCAGTGTTAGACCCAAGAACCAAAACAGCTGGGTTGGGAGGTGGAGGGGGGAGGGGCATGTTGATCTAGGGCTTGGAATCTGCTGAGGAAAGAATGGAGAGACATAAAGATGGACCTTTCCATGGAAGTCATCTGAGGCACAGCTGGGGTCCAGGGCACCCAATGCCCTGTAACAGAGCAGTTCCTTGCATGCAGCCAGGTGGGGAGCCAGCCTAGGTCCCCACTGGAATTTCACAGCCAGCAGGTACAAAGCTTCTGCGCTAACCTTCCCCATGCCCTCTTCACTCTCTTTTGATCTCTTCCTCTTATCTTCACTCTTTGCATTGTTCTAGCTCAGACCTGTCCTACCACTTCCTCCTAGATTTCTTTTCTTTAATTTTTATTTTATGTTAGAGTTGATTTACAAAGTTGTGTTATTTTCAGGTGTACAGCAGAGTGATTCAGTTATACATGTACACGTGGTCATTCTTTGTCAGATTCTTTTCCCAAATAGATTATTATAGAATATTGATATTCAGTGATCATTCCCTACTTGTGCTATACAGTAGGTTCTTTTTTAATTAATATATTTTTTTATTGAAGGATAATTGCTTTATAGAATTTCATTGTTTTCTGTCAAATCTCAACATGAATCAGCCATAGGTATATATTATACAGTAGATTCTTATTGGTTATCTATTTTACATATAATCATAGTGTGTATATGTTAATCCCAAACTCCTAATTTATCTCCCCACACACACACCTTTCCCCTTTGGTAATCACAAGTTTTCAAAGTCTATGAAACTGTTTCTGTTTAATAAATACGTTCATTTGTAGTTTTTTAGATTCCACACATAAATGATGTCATATGATATTTGTCTTTCTCTGTCTGACTTACCTCCTAAATTTCTGTAATAACTTCCTAGCTAATCTCAACTCTGATTCCTTAATTCTTCCTCCACACTGTTTTGAGAGTGATACTTCTAAATTGCAAATCCAACCATGTCTCACCCCTTTCTTAAGTCCTTCAATGGCTCTTTTTTGCCTGGGAACCAGGTCCAGACTCCTGAATATAGCGTTCAAAGCCTGTTATAATCTACCCATCTACTTCCCTAGTCTCAGCCGCTATGGCTCCTCTCCACATACCCTAAATTCCAGTTATGCTGAAATACTTCCTTGGCAAATACTCTTTTATTTCTACCTCCATGACCATACATACTCTTCTCTCTGCCTAGAATTCCCTCCATCCCTTCATCTACTTGTTGAACTCCTACTCATCTTTCAAGACCCAGCTCAAGTGACATCCTCCTTAAAGCCTTCCTGATGTCACTGATCATTCCCTTTGTGCTTCTACCCAGAGCTTATTTCTATCACTACACCATTTTTTAATAATCTATTCACATATTTTCCTCTCATACCCCACCATGAGCTTCTTAAAGACAGGTCTCCTTAGATATAGCACAATGTCTGGCACATAAAACACGAACCATAACGAGCCGGTTCATGACAACCTGAATGAACAAATGACTCCTTTCTCTGTCTTGGGACTTGGCTGCTGTCCTCTGTTAAACCTGCCCCCTTTTTACTACAACTCCCCCAGATGGCTGATTTATGATACCTCCTTGCCTCTCTTGTCTCTTTCTGGCTGTTCCTGATGTTCATTTTTAACTAAAGTTCCCCTCTGCCAGAGGGAGGGAGTACTCAGGGAGCTCAGAGCATGACTGAGCTGTCCTTGCCCACTAAGAAGCCCCAAGACCAGAAATGGCAGCAATGATCCCAGTGTTAATGGGGAACCATGGGGCCTCACTCTGCATCTCTCTAAGGGCTGAGCGGAAGGAGCTTCTTTCTGCTTAGCTCTAAAATCTACCAGTTATTTTGAGTCTCAAATTTGAGATCTACTAGAATCCCCGTCTGCCCCTTTCCATCTCAGGGCCTGATTGTCTTCAGATCTTGAGGGTCTTGCCTTGAGAATTCTGACCCTGCTTTTATTCTCCACAGGGGAGCCCAGGTTTTCCTTGGCTGTTCATCTGTCACTATGGTGGTGGTGCTTGGTGGTTTAGTCACTCAGCCGTGTCCGACTATTGCAACCCCATGGACTGTGGCCTGCCAGGCTCCTCTGTCCATGGGATTCTCTAGGCAAGAATACTGGAGTGGGTTGCCATTTCCTTCTCCAGGAGATCTTCCCGACCCAGGAATTGAACCCGGGTCTCCTGCATTGCAGGCAGATTCTTTACTGACTGATCTACGAGGGAAGACCAACTATGTTCCCTTCCAAATAACTTCTCATTCTCCCTCTGTCTCTCCCTCTCTCTGTCCTCCACACCCTCTTCACTGTACTATTATCTGAATCTAAACATGTCCTGTATTCCCCACCCCCGAATTCGGGGACTTGTCATTGCTTCTTTTCTGGTACCTTTACGTTCTTTCCACTAGCTAAAAACCAACTTGTTCTTCAAGCCCCATTTCAAATAAAACCTTTTCCATAAAATCTTTTTTCCTCCCTATTCCAAGCCCCACAGACTCCCTCCCTTCCATAGCCTCCTGCACTTTTTCTTGCAGCCCTCACTATGTCCACCCCATGTTGACAGTGTTTTTTCTAATCCTCTTATAAAAGTGTAAGCTTCTGGATAGAAACTGTTCAGGTTTACATCCTGCACAATGCTTTGTCAGAGTAGGTGCTCCATGAATATTTATTGCATTGGATTGAAATGCCTTGAGAACCACAATCATCCATATTCATTCCTTCATTCACTGAACAAACCCTGATTAAGGGACATCTATGACTCTGTCTTTCATAAATTTGTCCAAAGACTTTTTAATTCATTTATGTTTTCTGCTAGACCCACCGCTTGGCTTAATGAGTTTCTTGAGTTTACTAGCCCCTGTGTAAAACAGCAATCACCTGTGTTCACCCCAACTGTACTCAAGTTTCAAAGCAAATCCACTTGGCCTAGGGTTTCAGGATTTCATGAGTAAGTCTCCAGTCGCCTTCCCTACACTATTTGTGATTTCCTGCACGTCCCCCAGCAGCCCTCACGTATGCAGACTGGAGAGCGAGTCATTTAGCCTTTCCTACCAAGGAGATTTTGCAGCCCTGGGTCTCCTCCAGGACAGGACAGAATGACACAGAGGAGCCCTGCAGGTGGGACTGCCCCAGCTGGGCACCTTGAGCAGCGTGTGCTCCTACTTTGAGGTCTTATTCACGGTTCTCTTCGTCCTGGCCAGCAGCCTTAGGGAACTGTCTAAATGAAGAAGAATTTCCAGGTTCTTTGCCAGAACTGTGGCTGGCCATGCAGAGTGCAGTACTGGAGAGGGGATTTTGATGTGTTTATCACAAAAGGCACTGTCTTGCACTTGCCCACATTTAATTGAGTCTGTACCCTTTTGCCCTGAAGTCTTCCTGCCAACTAGATCCTGGAGGCTTCTGGAAAACAGCATCTCATGGGCCGTACCCCACCATATATACATATACACTCCCAGGGTCATACCTTTGGCTGGATGCCCGGAGTGCTTTACTGGGAGAGTCCTCGCACCCTGTAAAATAGCATTCTCTTCCATTTCTCCCTGTCCGTCTGATCAGACACAAAACGTGTAAGACTTTGTCTACACCTTCAAAGACACGGCAGTAAGCTGGTGGGGGTGGGGGTGGGGTGGGAAATAGACATACATGGTAGTACTGTTAGCCTAGCATTTACTGCTTATTGAGCTCTTTGCCAGGTACTTTACATACATTTATTATACTGAGGATCAGGTTTAACCCTTACAACATCTCCACAAGGTAAGTATTTTAACCTCATTTTACAGATGAAGCCAAGGCACAGAGAGGTTAAGTAACTGCCCCAAGATCACATAGCTTGTAAGTTCACAGCTAGAATTTTTTCACAGGGGTGTCTTATTCCCAAGTGTGTGCTTTTGCCACTGTGTTATGTGGTCTCAGCACACAACATGGTCAATTGCTTGTTTGTGTTTTCCTTTCCTATCGGAAGGCAAACACAGAGGGCGCTGTTTGGCTCCCAGCACCAAGCACAGGGCCCGGCACATAATAGATGTTCATTAAACTCCCGTTTCTTAGAATGTCTCCCTCGGAGAGCTTCGCTGGATTTCCAGCCCTCCCTCCTCCCCAGCTGGGGACAGGACACCGCAGGCCAGCCCTCCTCAGCCACCTCCACCCTGCTTCTAGAACTTCCTCCAGCGGTGACACTCCAGCATCCCCTCGCTCCTCAGCTCTCCCAGCCCTTGGCTGTCCAGAGTTTCATTTGTACTTCCGTGGTGTTCTGTGGAAGCAGGGCAGCCCCTCAGCCGCAGCAGGGCAGGGTGCTGACAGGAGCAGCCGATAGCCAGGATACCAGGTTTCCCTTTGCTAAGCTTTTTCCTAGGAATGATTTAAGGCCCCGAACAGATAAGTGAAGAGCAAACCCGCAATGAAGTCAGCACTCTGCTTATTAAGTGGAAAAAGCTGTGCTCGGCTTATTGAAATGTTCATTAGACAGATATATAGAGATGGGAAGGAGGAAGGTGGGGCGGGCGGCACCGCAGGATCAGGCTTTGCACAGCAGGCAAGGCAGGGGCTTCTCCGGGGAGACCTGAGGTCGGCCCAGAAGGAGCAGGAGTGGGGGCCGGAGCAGGTGGGCGATGCCTGCGAAGAAGAGGGGCCACAGCTCTGACTCTCAGAGGAGAGCCGAAGGAAGGGAGTTGCCAGCTGAACTGCTGTCTCTGTGAGGGGTGCATGGAGAGGACTTGGCCCACGGAGTCGAGGCACCTCCAGCTCACTTTTGGGAATGCCTGTTTCTCTGCATCAAGTGTCACTCTCTTTGCCCAGGGGCCCAGTTTCTGAAGCACTCTGGCTCTGTTCATTTGCCAACTGTGAAGGCAAGAGGGTGACGTGCTTTGTCAGGAAGACTGGGCCTGTACAGGGAAGTGCGCCAAAGCTGCCCAATCGCTGTCCCCTGGAGAAAGCCTCCCCGGGCAGAGCTCCCCACCCCCCTGCCTTGGCTTCATCAGCTCTGAGCTCTCTCCAGGAAGGGCTGCTCCTGGGGTGAGGGCTAAGGCTGGCTGGGCCCCTCAGACCACACAGAGTCATGGCTGCTTCACACCCTCCAGGATCCTGGCTCCTTCCCCTTTAGCACCATCCAGGTAGCCCCGGCAGAGCTCAGAACTGAGTGGGATGGCCTTTAAGAAGGCTGTGGCAAGCAGGAACCTGCCGGGCGGTCTGTGCCCCCAGCACTAGCACAGAGCCTGACCCCAAAGAGGGCTTCTTCCATGGCAGGTTGAGTTGGTTGCTGATTGAGTGAAAATGCTGCACCCCTGTCCCCACTTTCAGATAGTGTAAGAATCATGGTGTGATTCAAGGACCAGGTACTGTTTCAAAAATGGAAAAGCTGCCCCAAGAATTTCCAATATCTTCTAATTCCTTTTATGCCTTCATTAGTTTGGCAAAGAATAGAGGTGATGGTGACCATAATGATAAAAAGAAAAAAAAAAGGACACCGGCATAAACTGGTGAGAATAGAAGGATAAAAATAGTATCTGTAGTATTTCAGAGTGTCTTCACACACTTTATCTCATTTAATCCTCATTCACTTGTTCAACAAACACTTGTTGAGCTCCTTTCCCAAGCACTGCCCAAGCACTGGGGCCACCTCTGTGAGCGAGACCCAAGCTGTCCCCGCTCCTCCGCCCACCGTGTAGCATATGGCCTTGTAGAGATCAAACTGCATAACAATTCTGCATTGATTCTCTCATCCAGCCAACAATGATGCCAGGCTAGATTCCTGGAGCTGGAGAAATGAATCAGACATGACTCCTGCCCTAGATATGTTTATAGTCTATGAAGCACATGGACTAGGAAACAGACAATTATCAAACACTGCAATGAATGCCGGAGAAGGCGATGGCACCCCACTCCAGTACTCTTGCCTGGAAAATCCCATGGATGGAGGAGCCTGGTGGGCTGCAGTCCACGGGGTCGAGAAGAGTTGGACACGACTGAGCGACTTCACTTTCACTTTTCACTTTCATGCATTGGAGAAGGAAATGGCAACCCACTCCAGTGTTCTTGCCTGGAGAATCCCAGGGACGGGGGAGCCTGGTGGGCTGCCGTCTATGGGGTCGCACAGAGTCGGACATGACTGAAGCGACTTAGTGGCAGCAGTGAATGCAGCCGTCCTGAAGAAGGTTGAGCTGAATCCTTAGAAAAGAGCATATGTTTATTGGGCATTCAGGGAGAAGGAACTTCTAGGCAGACAGAACATGGATTTGGGGGAAATTCAAATCATTCCCAAGAGGGAAGTCGTGTTAAAGAGAGAGGCCCAAATCCAGAAGGAATCTCCACAGTAGGCCAGGAAATTAGTTAGACCCATTCTAAAGGCTCTGGGGGTCACCAAAGAAGAAAAGTCCCCTGGGCAGCAGTGGGAGAGGTTGTCTTGAGAGGCTGAACAAATGCGGGGCCCATTTGGGGCCATCTCTGCAATGGGCTGAATGAGAGTTGGCACCATCTGACTGGGGTGGTGGCACCAGGAAGGGGTGGGCTGGGGAAGGATGGGATGGCTAAAGACCTGCTGGATACAGTGACCGAAGGACTGAGAGAGGCCGTCTGCATTTCACAAAGTGGGGAGAGCGCAGGGCCAGTGCCCGACCCAGGCAGACCCCGGGTGAGGGTCAGGGGCGCTGCAGGGAAATGTGGCTGCTTCAACCCACCAGGCAGTCCCCACCTCCACTGCTCAGGCAGCTGACACCTGCTCCCGGGCCTTGATGACTCCATTTCCCAGCTCCCTCCCTCTGCCTTGCTGACTTTGGAGGTGATTAGTAATAAAACTTTAACAAGCATCCATAGGTGCGTCTCCCTGTCACTTTTATGAGGCCATTTCCTGAGCAAAGATATAGGAGCGCCTTCAGCCTCTCTGAGCTGCTGTTTCAGTCTCCGCCTCAGCCTTGGCAGGTCCCAGACAACCACAGAGGCCAAGTGGGGGTGCCTGGAGGAACCTAGATCACAAGGAGTTCAAAGAAGCCGTGAAAGGCAGGTGCCAGCTCCGTTTATGCCCCCAGGGTTTCTTCTTAGGGCTGGAAATTATCACTGGAAAGCTGGGACCACTTTCCCTGCTGGAGCATCAAATCCAGAGGGGCCTCGCTTCTCCTACTTTCCCTTCCCCACACCACACAGCCCCTTCCAGCCTTGTCCTGGTGCTTCACTTCTTGATTCATTCTATCTGTATGTATTTATCCAAAGTCAACACAGAAGGAAGTCAGGGAGCCAGTTAAGACCCACAATGGCTGCTAACCCTTGGGCAGCAGGTGGCCTGATTGGGGCTGGAAATGGCAGACACCTACCAAGTAATCAAAATACACATGATCAAAGTTCTCCCAGGTATGAATGAAGTGCTAAGGTGGGAATCCGGAAAATGGTACACACTACACTTGAAGAGGCCAGGAGAGTGGGGAGAAAATGCGTAGCATTTCACTAGGAATGGGACAATGGGTCTGGGCCTCGCCAAATAAGAAGGATTTTGTGAGCTGGGGCGGACAGCAGCCTTTTCTTCCCTGGTAAGGTCCTCCATCCGCAGGGGCAAGGCCAGGCTGGGCTCGTCCACCCGGGGCAAGCTCTAACTGGGCTGAGCTGAGGCTGAGCAGGGCCCCACACTGTGGGCCTCCTGCTGCAGGAGTGGCTGCAGTGGCGCTGTGATTGTGGAGAAAAGGGCCCCATGCACAGCAGCCGAGGGCTCAAGGGAGGCAGTGCTTTCTTCCCAGCCCTGACAATGCCTGTCCCAAGGCCATTCCAGGGGAGGGAGTCCAGAGGAACAGGAAGAGGGGAAGCCACTGCACTTGACGCTTTGATTCCTGCCTTGTCCTCAAAACGCCCCGTCTCTGGGTTCTGCGTCCCATTTGCTTCCTGTAGTATGACCTGGTGCACAGATGCCTGAGATTGGAGAGACCCAGTTGCAAATCTTAGCTCCTGAATTTGAATCATCTGATAACACCCAAGGCAAGTTACACTCTCTGAACCTCCATCTGTAAAAGAGAGATAGAGCACCTACTTCAAAGGGTTGCTGTGAAGTTCAAATGAGATGATAGCTGTCAGGCATCTGGGACAGCGTGGCAGGAAAGCTGACGGCTTGTTTGCCCTGCACCACCCGCTTCCCTCCTCTCTGAATGCCCTTCAGTCTTGTTCTTGTGCTCCTTTTCTTCCACGAGCCCCTTGGAGGTTCCCCAGGGCTAATGCCCCCCGCCCCGTTTGTGTGTCCTCCTATCTCTCTCCTGAGACCCACAGGTCTAGGTGCCTGTTAGATTCAGTTAGCTCACCTTTTATTAGATTCTTGTCCTGGGAGAACTCTAGTATAGATTCAGAACTGGTGCCTGTCCTCAAGGACTTTTCTTTTAATCCCGCAGAGTTTTACCTAATGGCCTCAGTTTCTTCCTGAAGTTATAATCGAGGTCATCTGCTAAGAGGGGTTGGTGTGGGCGACCAGAGTGTTAACAACAGCTATAGGAGAAACAGTTCTCAAATTTCCTCTCCTTTCTACCCTTGTTATTGCTACTCCTGTTCAGATCACTACTACTCCAGTTCATCTCCTGCCTGGACTGTGCAGTAGCCTTCTAACTCAGGTTTTCAACCTTGGCTGAATGTCTGAATCCTGTGGTGGAGATTTTTTAAAAATCTAATGCCTGGATCTTTCCCCAGAAATTCAGATTCATTGATCTTGATGTGGCCCAGACATCAGCATTTTTAAAGCTCCCCTATTAATTCTGTTACACAGGCAAGGTTGAGAATCACTCTCTTGTCTTCCTGCCTCTGTTCTCATCCGCTCTAATCTGCTCTCCAACCCCATGGGTGGTCAGTGCGTGAGTGCTAAGTCGCTTCAGTCATGTCCGACTCTGTGTGACCCTATGGACTGTAGCCTGCCAGGCTCCTCCATCCATGGGATTCTCCAGGCAAGAATACTAGACTGGGTTGCCATTTCCCTCTCCAGGGGATCTTCCTGGACCAGGGATCGAACCTGCATCTCTTATGTCTCCTGCATTGGCAGGCGGGTTCTTTACCACTAGTACCGCATGGGAAGCCCACGTGTGGTCAGGGGGATCATTATAACACTCAAGTTCGGTCGCACTGTTCCCTTGCTTCTTTGCCCTCCGATTTTCAGTTCTTCCATTCCTGTGACTATACCTGAATGAACTTTGAATCCCAGTCCCTCATCGGAGAGTGCCCAGTTAGCATTCAGTGAATGAGTGAAGGAACTAATGAATCCATAATCAACAAACCAACAGATAGTGGTCTGTTCTGTTCCTAGGAATATGTTGGTGAATGACCGCAGTTCACCAGTGAGCCAAGAGGAGAAGGCCAGTTAGATACAAATCTGGAGGAAAGCTGGCCGGGGGAGGATGGGAGGGAGGGAGGAGGCAGTGAGAGGTCAGAAAGGCAGAGTTTCCTGAGAGGTGAATTATCAGAGGGACCACCACGGGTCGGGCAAGCACCTCAGCCAGGGAGTAATGGAGTTAGGGAGGAAGGCCGGGCAGAGCCAGAGAGCGATGGGAGCTGCTTAATCTGCCCCCAGGAAGTGCAGGCTGGGGACAAGCAGGCAGGAGGTAGCAGGCCATTCCTCAGCGGCTAATGCCCCCAGCCTAACGCGATTACCCCTTCCTTCTCCCTCGGCCCAGGCAGGGGGGAGGTTGCAGGGAGGGCAAGCATGCCCCGCAGCTCGGGAGGGTGGGGGGCAAGGCTGGAGAAATCCAATCAAGAGTTCCACTTCAGTATTAGCCCGAGCGTCCCATTTTAGCTAGAGGGGCTGGCAGAGCCTGGGTTAGGACCCGGGCAGAAATGCTGATGGGAGGTCTGCAGAACCCTCAATTCCCCGCCCCTCCCTGGGTGCCAGTGGGACTTGATCCAGAGACTCCCATCCCCACTGTGTGACCCAATCTTCTGGGCCAGCAGCCTCACCTCTTCTCTGAGGCCAACAGGCGACCTCGGGACTGGCCCCCGTCGCCACTCCTCACTCCCCACCTCGCAGCCTCTCACCCTCCCTCTCTGCTCCACATTGATATAAATGGAGGCTTCGGCTGCCTTTAAATAGTCCGATCTATCAGAGGGGCACACGCTGCCCATAAATCTGCCGGGGCTGATGGCTCCCTAAGTGGACTGATAGGAGCTATTTCCGGCAAGGTGTTCAGTTACTGTGCCCCTCCTGTCCCTCCCCCCAGCTTGCCCTTCCCCAGGGGCAGGGACCCTTTTTGTCATCTGGTAATTGGCATTTTTTCACTTGCACTTGGTTCTACAGAGAGAGTGCAGCGCCCAGCCTGGCCCCTAACCAGATTAGCATTGGCTTTCAGAGAAGGCCCCTCTGGAGTCGACCTTCTCGTTCAAGGGATCAAGATCGAGCTGTTGGCTCAACAAGGAAGGGGGCTGAGGTGGGAGGAGAGTGCCCCTGGGAGCCGAGACTAAGTGGGGGGCTGGGGGAGGGGGGCGCAGGACGAATGAAGATCCCAGTCCTGCCTCCATGCCTCCGTGTCTCCAGCTAACCCTGTCTGTTTCCAAGGCCTGGGGCCTGTGGAGCATGGAAGGGACCAGATGATAGGCTCAGAGGTGAGGGTCTTCATCTTAACTATTAGATCCATCTCCCCCTGGCCATCAAGGCTGCTTGGGGCTGCTTGGGGCTAGCCTTGAGCTTTTCTGTCTAGACATGACCTGTATTGAAGAGGGAATGGGGTGTCTCCAGATAAGTGGTATGGATCTGAGATAGAAAGCTGGGGAAGCCTCCGGGCTGGCTGTTACACAGTAAGGGGGTCTGGGGAGCACATACATGACCTTAATTTGGAGAGCCACTGCTAATGGATGGATTTCCCTGAGGGAGGCCGGAGGACTCTGGAGCTCTGCCTGGCTTCCTGGCCCCATGGCCCTGCCTGGGGAGACATAGAGATGCCCTTGGAGGTCACCCAGGTGGCCTCTGGTCAAGAGGTCACTATGGCCACTCAGAGAACATCACGAATGTAGCTCTATTTCCCATCCCATCCTCCTATTGTTTTCGGAGAGCAGAAAGCTGAGCCTGCCTGGTCATACAGGCCCAGGCTCTTGCCCCTGCCAATGACTCCTAGAGTATTTCTACGGTTCTTGGATCTAAAGAGGAGACAAAGCCAGAGATGGTGAAGGGAAGAGGAGAGAGAGCTAGGAGAGAATTAGCCTGGAGTGTGTCCAGGAGACACTTGTCAGGACTTCTCTCCTGAAGTCTGGGTTCTCTAGAATGGGATCAAGTGGGTGGGACAGAGCTCCTTACCAGAGTGCAAGAGGTTGGGATGCTCCTGCTGTGGACTCAGGATAGGGAACCAGGAGGATTCCATAGAAAAGTCTTGGAAGTATTATTTGGAACCAAACAAGATTTGCATATTACAATGACCCCATTTCTGACCAGCTATATGGGACAAGGACCCAGCAAGAAGGTGAAGGGGAGGACCTGAGGGATCCTGGACAGGCAGGATCCTGGGACAGGGACACAGAGCCTTGAACCTGAAGGGTACCTTTTCTCCTGCTACAAGGAAGGGCCAAATACTCAGTAATGACAGATTCACTCCCTCGTTCATTTGCTCAGTCAGCGCACTCTCGCTGTCATCAACTGTAATATCTTTGTGCTGATGACTGAAGGTGAGAATGCTAACCAGCCCAGCTCTTGCCCCAAGGAGCTAGAGTCTAGCAGGGAGAACAGACTTGTAAACAGATGATGAAATCCAGCCTGAGAGCCCAGAGGTCCCAGGTAAAAGCAGCCTGGAGGGCCCAGCCTCACCCTGCAGCTCCAGACTCCAGTCAGACTGCTGGACATTCCCACCTGTTTGACCTTCACACTCCTCAGATTCCACTTATCCAAAACTGAACTTACCATCTGTTTCCTCTCCAGTGTCCCCAACTCAGTGAATGGCACCACAGTGGATTGGCACTCAGCCCCCACAGCCAAAATTCCTTGATTCCCTCCTAACCCTCAATGTCCACATCTACCTAGTGATTTGTCCAAGTGTCCACTTTTCCCAAGGTAGGTAACCCCATGCCACTCCTCTGCTAATCCATCTGTTAGCAGTTGCCCTCCAAATTAAGGTCATGTATGTGCTCCCCAGACATCCTACTGTGTAACAGCCAGCCCCGAGGCTTCCCCAGCTTTCTGTCTCGGATCCATGCCACTTATCTTTCCTCTCACTCAGGGTGACATCTTTACTGTGGCCACAAGGTCCTGCAGGTGCCGTGTCTCCCAACCTCACACTCTGCTCCAGCCAGACCGGCTGCCTGGCTATTCCTCAAACAGTCAATAATACTAACAAACATGTACTATGACATAGTATGTGTTATTTACACACAGACATGTGTGTACCTGTTCTTGACTTTGCTACTGTGATCTTGAGAACACTGAATTCGTCTTAACTCTTGTTGGATAACCTCACCTCTGTAACCCTGGTGCCTGGCATGATAGATGCTTGTGTCATGTCTGCTGAAGAAATGAATGGGCAGGTACCAAATGGGGTATCCCTGGATGGAGAAAGAGCCTGGAGAGGTGCACTAGTCCAACCACTCTGCAGAACTTGGAAGGTGTTTCTGTCTGGACTGTTCCCTCCTGGACCTCTGTCCAGATCTATGACAGTTGGAGACAGGGAGAGTTCAAGGCCATGTCACTAAGACTGATAAGCAATGACTCCACTACTCAAGGGTACCCCAGCATCTGAGCTGAGTCTTGACAGATGAGGAGGACAGTGGCCAGGCTGGGGACCCGTGAGGAAGGAGCTGTAGAGGCCAGCAAGGAGAGGTGTGTGAAAGGTCACTAGGACTGAGTCTCAAACTCTCCGGCAGACACACTCTGTGACTTGGAATAAGTCATCTCCCTCCCCTCTCTGCCCTTTTTTCTTTCCATTTTTGGAATGGGATGGGGATTGGATGAAAAGGTTTCTGAATGCCCTTCCTTCTTGAGGGCTTCCCTGATAGCTCAGTTGGTAAAGAATCCACCTGCAATGCAGGAGACCCCGGTTCCATTCCTGGGTTGGGAAGATCCGCTGGAGAAGGGATAGGTCTACCCACTCCAGTATTCTTGGGCTTCCCTTGTGGCTCAGCTGGTAAAGAATCCGCCTGCCATGTGGGAGACCTGGGTTCGATCCCTGGAGAAGGGAACAGCTGCCCACTCCAGTTATTCTAGCCTGGAGAATTCCATGGACTGTATAGTCCATGGGGTCGCAAAGAGTCGGACATGACTGAGCGACTTTCACTTCACTTCCTTCTTGAATATTCTAGGATGCTATAAAAGCTGTTTGGGTGCAGACTGATTGGATCTGGAAGCTCAGCAGAGGAGCCTGGCTTTTTGCTCTTGTTGTCAGAACAGTTTCTGAGGCAGAAAAGTTGGCCTCAAAACTTAGTCCATTTTAGGACTAGAGGCAAAAACTTCCTTCCTGCCCTCCAAACAGACTTTGAGGTTTTTGGAAAATTGATGAAGATCAGCGACTTACTTGTGGGCAGTCTAGGGGCGTGGAGCTAGAGAGAGGTGACTGTGGCAAAGGCACTGTCCCCCCAAGGGAGGCCCTGGAGAGGGGCTTTTGTCTGTTTTTTAGACTAGCCTCTCTCCCCGCCCCACTCTCCCCAAAAATTATTATAAAGAATTATTGCCATTAGTACGTCTTTCCTACTGAAAGGAGAAAATCGCCTCATTCATAATTTATACCCTCAATTACTATTAATAAAGAAATATTTCAGCAGAAAATCGCCTGGGAAAATTACACGTAACATTGCATTAACATTCTATTTGAACATTTTCATCACATTTGTTATAGAGTTAATAAGAGGGATACGGTCCCCTGACTTCTTCATGAAATTATGGGCTGACGATGATAGTTTAATCTTTTAGACTTTATATAATATATTCACTTTACTAATTGAGCTATCCAAGGAGCAGTTAGAGATGTTCTTAAACGTGGAGACAGAGGAATCAGGGCCATGACTTTGCTGCCAGAGGCACCGCCTGGCAGGGTGGGGCCGTGGACGAAGCCTGCTGACTTAGGCGCTAGCTAGCTGAGACCCCACCCTGGCTGAGCCCAGGATCTTTGCATCACCTCCAGAGGCAGCATCCACCCTGGACCAGCAGAAAAGTATGGGGGATGCTGAGAAGGAACAGAGAGAAGGGGAGAAGGAAGGCCATGGGGAAGTGAGAGGAGAGGAGAAAGGGAGACAGAAGGGGCATTCCTTTCTAGACCCTTCTTTCCACAGTCATTTACTTCCATGCTTTCTGCTTTCATTGTCCTTGGCCCCAGAGGGAGCTCACACCCTGATGGTTTGTGAGATGGCACTTGGCGGTGGTCCTAGGTACCAAGAGCTCCTGGAAGGTCTGGTGTTCTTGGGATAACCCTAGGAAGGCTGTCGAGATGGGAGCTGGAGAAAATGGTACCCCCGAGGGCCATCCTAGCACAAAGGAAGGAAGATGGGTTTGTTTCAGGTCTTAACAGAAATGATGGGTGTATGTTTTGGGTAATGAGGTGGGAAGTAGAGCCAAGTGAAGACTGTCATTTGTAACTGCTTTAGTCAATGTGCTTTTTCCCGTTGTCTCTGTGAACGCCCAGCAATGCTGGGAAGCAGCCCCAGTGAGGGATGAAGTTCCCACTCCCAACTCAGCTCAAATGTCGGGTCCACGGGGGCTTTTCTTACTTATCACTTTCCTTGTCACTCTCTGACTGATTTGGGGGATAACATTTATCACTTCTTAAAATGGCTTTGTTTTCTCCGCTGCTAGAGTTTAAGTTCTCTGTCAGTGCCATTCACTGTTAAACGCCCAGCACCTAGAACAGGGTGTGTGTAGAGTGGGCACTTCATACGTGTTTGTTAGACTGATGGAAATGAAGTATAGAATGGCCAGATAATGAGCTGAGGCCACATAGTTCTATCCGAGCAGAGAATAAACTGATGCTCCTTCCTTTCTAATTCACTTACGATTCTCAGCACCTCTTTTAATCTTACTCACTCACTATATCAGCCAATGGGAAGGCGTTCAGACCACTTCTCATCACCTTCGTTGCTTGTATGGTAACACAGGCCACCATCAGCCTTCCTTATACAACTGCAGTGGCCTCCCAGCTTCCTTTCTTGCTCTCCTACAATCTGTTCTCTATACAAAAGCCAGAGTAATCCTTTAAAACATAAATCAGATTAGATTAATCTCTTGCTGTAAACTTTGCCAGGCCTTCCTATCACACAGAATAGAATCCAGTGTCCTTATCTGGGCCCACAGGACCCCATGGTCTGGCCCCTGGCTTTCTCTCCACCTCCATTTCCTGCCACTCACGTACATGTTCCCTTCGCTCTGGCCACATAGCCTGGTTGCTCCTTTCGACTCCAAGTACATTCCCCACCAGGGTCTTTGAACTTGGCTCCTCTACCTGAAACACTCTTCCCACAGTTTCCCGTGATCCTGTTGCTCAGCTCATTCACACCTTTGCTCAAATGTCACTTCTACAGAGAGCTTTTCCCTGACCAGCTACCACCACACTGGGCATCTCTCTCCCCTCCTTCCTTCACTGCACTTGTTCCTTTTGGGCCACCTATTATATTCTTCTTTGTTGGCTGTCTACCTCCACCAGTGGAAGGGGAGTTCCATGTTCACTGTCGTATTTCCAGCACCTGGAACTGTACCTGGAACATGGTAAGTGCTCAATACATTTACTAAGTGGATGAATGAATTTCCGCTCCACTTTTCCCTGCACACGCTGTGGGTGGTCTCAACCACACCCATGGAAGAACTGCTCCAGTATACCAATGGCTTCTAACTTTAATCCCAGTCGATCTCCTGAGGGTCCAGCTCACTTTCTAACAGCCTACTGGACACCTGCCCATAAAGATAGCTAAAGTGCAATTCAGCCAGTCCCCTGTATCCGTGGGTCCCACATCCACTGATTTAGCCAACCTCTGAATTTGTGGACACTGAGGACCTACTGCACTTTGCCATTTTACACCGTTTTACAGAAGAGACTTGAGTGTATATGGATTTTGGTATCCGTGGGGGTTTTGGAACCAGTCCGCCGTGGATACCAAGGGATGACTGTCTGGAATTGAAGGTATCATTTTTCTCCCTGCTTTACTTCCCAGTTCATGAAATGCCACCACAATCTTAGATGTCCAGTCCCGAAGCCTGGATTCATTTCTGACTCCTCCTTTCTCACCCACACATCCAAATCTCCAAATTCTATTTATCCAACTCTGTAACAGCTCTCAGATCTCCTCACTTCTCTTCATCTGCAAGGCTCCTAGCCTAATCCAGGCCACGGGCATCGTCTCTCCACAGAGTTACTGCATCAGCCTCCAGCTGGTCTCCCTGCCTCCAGTCTTCTTTCCCTCTAATCCATCCTCTACAAGATGTTTTATGTTTTATCCAAAACATAAATCTTAGAGTCAGAGATAAGGTACAGGTTTCTAGCTTGAGGAATTAGATGATAATGACTCCTATCACGTTCAATGGAAGAGGAGGCGGTCTGGGGACATGTGACATTTGACTGCCTTTGTGGCATTTTTCACTTTGACTGTCTCCTCCCACTAGGTGGCATAGGTCATCTCATTCATCTTTGCATCCTCCGTGCCCTCAGCACCCAGCACAGTGCCTGGCACAGACCAGGTGCTCATGAATGTTTATTGCATGTGACTGTCACCCTGAAACTCATTAGAGAAAGGACTCCTTTGACATTCATGCCTCGATGGCACCCACCACTACTATTATAATATTTATCACACTGTACTGTAATTCTTGTGTGCTCGTCTGATTCCTCACTAAACAATGAGCCCCTCTTTCACAGCTAAGTCGTCAGTCCAAAGTGAGTGCTCAGTAACATTTGTCAGCTAAATGACAGACTGACTCTCTCCCTGGGACATTGTAACATTTCATTTACTGGTCCTTCTAACTCCTCCTGCCCAGCCAGCCTCCACGGCAGCGAGGCCAGCCATCCTGCCTGGCTGATCTTCTCTGTCTCAGCCATTTCCCAGCTCTCTTAATGTCTGTGACTCACTGCAACAAGGGTAGTTTTTGATCTCTACTATTGGCTACCACCACGGAGAATCTTCTCACCCCTTTTTTCTACAATATCAAGTAACCATGCTGTCAAGAGAAATGTCTGTCCATAGACTTTTGTCCTGTTGCTCAGCTTATGGAGAGATGTTCATGAGGATGGATGATATGGAGTTCACCAAGTAAACCATAAAGGGAAGAATCTTCCCTGAAAGGAGTTTTCTGGGACCTTACGGGAGAGAGCATGTGGGAGAACATCATGAAAGGAGACTAAAGAGAGATACAGCAGAACACAGGTTGGGGTGTGGGAGAACTTATGTTATAACAGAAATTTGGCACTTCCCAGGTGGCACCAGCGGTAAAGAACCCGCCTGCCAATGCAGGAGACATTAGAGATGCAGGTTTGATCTCTGGGTTGGGAAGATCCCCTGGAAAAAGAAAAGACATCCCACTCCTGGAGAGTATTTCTGCCTGGAGAGTCGCACAGACAGAGGAATCTGGAGGGCTACAGTCCATAGGGTCACACAGAGTCGGACACAACTAAAGCAACTGAGCAGAGCACATAAAAGAAATTATATAATTATTAAATTATTTAATAGTAAAAATAGCTGTTATTAATTGAATGCCAAAAATACCTCAGGTGGTGTGCCAAGTGCTTTACATGCATTATCTCATTTGCTCTTCACTAGAACTCTGTGAGTTGGAGAAGGCAATGGCACCCTACTCCAGTATTCTTGCCTGGGAAATCCCATGGACAGAGGAGCCTGGTAGGCTATAGTCCATGAGGTCACTAAGAGTCAGACACGACTGAGTGACTTCACTTTCACTTTTCACTTTCACGCATTGGAGAAGGAAATGGTAACCCACTCCAGTGTTCTTGCCTGGAGAATCCCAGGGACAGAGGAGCCTGGTGGGCTACTGTCTATGGGGTCGCACAGAGTCGGACACGACTGCCTCGACTTAGCAGCATCAGCAGCAGAACTCTGTGAGTTAGGTGCTAAGGAGTTTGAACTTCATTTTGTTTATCTTGAAGGCATGGGATCAATTGAGGGGTTTGAAGAGGAAGAGCTGCTTGTTCAGATTTGTCCAGAGCCTGCACATGGAATGTTGCATACCAAAAAAGGAGATGTCAGTGAGAACAGACTGATGGTTGCCAAGGAGATGAGGGGTAGGAGACTGATGGATTGTGAGTTTGGGCTTAGCAGATGCAAACTGGTATATATAGAATGGATAAACAAGGTCCTACTGTGTAGAACAGGAAACTATATTCAATATCCTATGATAAACCATATATATCCTATGATAAACCATGATGGAAAAGAATATGAAAAAGAATGTAAATGTTATAGTGAAAGTGAAAGTCACTCAGTTAGGACTGACTCTTTGCAACCCCATAGACTATACAGTCCATGGAATTCTCCAGGCCAGAATACTGGAGTGGGTAGCCATTCCCTTCTCCAGGGGAATCTTCCCAACTAGGGATCGAACCCAAGCCTCCCGCGCTACAGTCAGGTTCTTTATCAGCTGAACCACCAGGAAAGTCCAAGAATACTGGAGTGGGTAGCCTATCCCTTCTCCAGAGGATCTTCCCAACCCAGGAATCAAATGAACCAGGGTCTCCTGCATTGCAGGCGGATTCTTTACCAGCTGAGCTACCAAGGAAGCCATATATGTTATATATGTATTCAAAAAGCAGGGACACTTTGCCAACAAAGGTCCATCTAGTCAAAGCTATGGTTTTTCCAATAGTTATGTACGGATGTGAGAGTTGGACCATAAAGAAGGATGAGCACCTAAGAATTGATGTCTTTGAATTGTGGTGCTGGAGAAGATGCTTGAGAGTCCCTTGGACAGCAAGAAGAACAAACCAGTCAGTCCTGAAGGAAATCAACCCTGAATATTCATCAGAAGAACTGACGCTGAAGCTGAAACTCCAATACTCTGGCCACCTTATGAGAAGAGCTGACTCATTGGAAAAGATCCTGATGCTGGGAAAGATTGAGGAAGGAGAGGAAGAGGATGACAGAGGATAAGATGGTTAGATAGCATCACCAACTCAATGGATGTGAGTTTGAGCAAACTCTGGGAGACAGTGAAGGACAAGGGAGCCTGGTGTGCTGCAGTCCATGGCGTCGCAAAGAGTCGGACATGACTTAGCAACTAAACAACAACAGCATAACGGAATCACTTTGCTCAACAGCAGTAATTAACACAACATTGTGAATCAACTATACTTCAGTACAGAAATAGAGGGGAAATGTCAAGATCAGGAAAACCGTGGGGTCAGTCCCATGGGGACAACAGGCAAGAAAGAGGAAAAGAGGTGAGAATCCATGGGAAGAAGCTAAAGGTGGGCATTGTGGTGGGTAGAACCTCCATAACAAACCAGGGCAGAAGCCTGAACTAGGATCAGGAACAAGTTTGGAAGGAGATCAGGAGGAGTTCTATTGGATTGTTTGAGTTTAAGGAGTTTATATCCACTGACAGTTGGATATAAAAGTTCGATACTCCCAAGAAAGTTCAAGGATAAAAACAAAAGTTTAGAATCAACTGAAAGTAGATGGCAGTTGCTTCTATGGGAATGTATCCCCGTTTGGGACAAAGAACTGGACTTCCCAGGTCCTTCATCGGGTAACCTTGCCTACCTCTTGGGAATTATCCCTCAGTGTCCCCTCAAGAGTTGCTCTCCCCTCTGGTCATACTGTAATTCTTGGATTTTCCCAGCTGGACAATGCTCTTTCACGTGCAGGCCATTTCGTGGGCTTTCCTTTCTGGGAAAACCATCTTGTCCCTACTCCTGCTTCAGACCAGATGAAGCTTTAAATTGCTTGCCATTGAGAAGGTTGATGTACTAAGACCAGGAGAATGTATATTTATCCTATGCTTCCTGCAGCCCATAAGTACACTGTCTCACACCCTTTCATGCTCCAGTTTAAGAAGCTTGGGTAGCATAGACAGAAGCTTCCTAAGACGTCACATGACTCAATGAATTTACTTAGGGAAGCCAGATCCAGCCATTCACTGGCCACAGTGCTCAAAAGCCTAAGGCCTCGCCCTTCAGTATTTAGGGAGGACAAGAGAATAAGAGAGATCACCCAGGTCAGCCTGCCCCTACTCTGCCACTAGTGATTCTGCAAGTTCATTCTTCCTTCATCTAATGAGTACATTTGTTTACTCTGTCCTAGATGCTGTGGCCTCAGAGAAGCCTTCCCTGGCCTCTTGCTTCCTTTGTGCTTTCTCAGCCCCCTGCTCTCCTCCCTGCCATTGCATAGCTCTCACTGGCTTTTTATTACCTGTCTCTCCCACTAGTCTGAGAACTTCTTGAGAAATATTTGTTTAATAGATGGAATAATTGGGCCCCCACTGTGTGTCATGCTCCATGATGGGCCCTGGGGCCACCAGGGTGACCAAATTGAGGGCCCTGCCTTGAACAGCTGCCAATCTAGAGTTTTGAGCTTCATCCCTGGAGATCAGTTGTTTGACTTCAATGAATCGCCATAGATCACTCCATCATAGTTACAAATGCTTTTCAAGTCGTTGCATACACATAATTCCCTTTGATCCTCAAGCAGCTTTGAGGGGGGTGGTAGATAAAGCCGAGATTAGTTCCCAGACTGGCTACCAGGAAGAATGGGGGGAGGGGCGCCATCTTTGTTGTTACAAGTTCACCACTTGAAAGAACAGAAATGGAGGCCATGAGATTTGGGCATTTCTCCTTTCTCGGGGACTCCTAAGGGCAGAAATGTGACTGTGGGGCCAGGTCTTATTCTCTTCTTCACTCTACCTTAAAACATCACCATCCGTGGCCCTTGGACGAGTCGGACCCCCAGCCCTACTGCTCCTCAGCCTGAGATAGAGATTGAGGAGCTCTGGGCTAGGAGAGGCCACTGGCTGGGCTCTAACTCGAGCTCCCGACCCAGAGAGAACAGGATGGGCCCCAGTGTAAACCGGATTCGCCTTGTAAACAGCTGAGCAGCTGGGCTCCATCTTGGCGGAGGAACTCCAGCAACAAGCCCAGCAGGACAGCCCCAGCCCAGCAGGGCATTGTCCAGAGAAAAAGGAGGGGAAAAAAGCTGAGTAAACAAAAAGGGCTGGCCAGTTTTTTGGCCCCTGACTTGTTATTTCAGCCGGACAGTTGCTGTGCTGACCACGGGGCAGGGTTGGGCTGGGTCAGAGGAGCTGGGCTGAACGGAGCCAGGCTAACGTCCCAGTCAGCCTTCTCACTTCATCTCACTCTGCTTTCCCTGCTCTGGGCTCACTTCTGGGAAAGGGCCAAAGATGGAGACTGCAAACCTGTGGGGACAGCCACTAGGAGCTGACGAGAGGGTAAGGAGTTGGGTGATTGCCAAGTTTCTGTGTGCATGTAGAGGTGTAGGCAAGGTGTCGGGAGGACATAAAGCAGGGATGTGACTGGTCAGGGCAGCTTGAGTGACACTGTCTCTCATAGCCCCGCTCTTACCCTGCAAAGCGAGCTCAGTCCAGCCTTGCAGTGATCTTGATCTCAAAGCTCCACATGGAAGCCTAGGATTGTCATCACCATCAGATTTCACATCCCAGTCTTCCTTGGTCACTGACCAGGTCCCATCCCTACAGGCTTCTCCCCAGTGTTTTCATCCCCAAACCACTGTGCACTCCCTCTCCTTACTGGTGGCCACCTCCCCTCCCAGCTTTTCCCCTCTGCCACCTGCAGCCCCAATATTCTTCTTAATATGGCTTCTTAATATTCCCTCTACTTCCCAATTTAACTGAAATTCAACTCTCTACGAAGCCCTCTGTTTCTCCTGTAGCTCTATACAGGTCATTCATTCTCCCAAGATACCAGTTTCCTTCCCTTCTCCTGCACCACTTCCAGACTGTCACAAGTCTATCCCCAGGTAAAAAGAAAATCCCCTTTCACTTCAAACTCTGGTCATTTGGCTAGACCATGTTTCACTGGCTCTCCTTGTCATCGACCAGCTTTTCTGTTGTTTTCCAATATGTATACCTGTATCAGTCTTCTCTATTCCATCTCCCACCCTCATCTTAGAGATCTCAAGGCCTATGAAGTGATGAGCCACCCAGCACCTCACTTCTCAGGTCTTGGTCACCTCAACTGCAGTGACCTTTCCCACTACTATATTTGTCCATCCCTGATCCGATGTCATTCATTCATTTCACACATTTTTATTAAGCATCTACTGTGGTGCAGTGATTAAGAATCCTTCTGCCAGTGCAGGAGATGCAGGTTCTATCCCTGGGTTGAAAGATTCCCTGGAGAAGAAAATGGCAACCCACTACAGTATTCTTGCCTGGGAAATCCCATGGACAGAGGAGCCTAGCAGGCTACAGTCCATGGAGTCACAAAAGAGTTGGACATGATTTAGCGACTAAAGAACAACTTTAGTCTCAACAGCAAAGTGGTGAGCAAAAACCCTTTTATCAAAGAGCTTTTGCTTTAGAGGCAGGAAACAGATAATGAAAAACATACCAGATAATTAAGAGAGTGTCGGTATTATGAAGGAAACAAACAGCATGATAAGAAAGAATGTGGTAGGAGAGACTCCTCTATGTAGGATGATGCAGGAAAGGACTCTATGGTATATGTAACATTCTAGTTGAGAATGATAGATGAAATAGAGTCACACGTAAAAGAAGGACCCTGAGAAAGGGAAGAACTGAACAGAATAGATCTGATAAGGAGGCCAGAGTAGCTAGGACATAGAGAGGGGAAAGTGGTACAAGAAGAAGTAGAGACACCAAACGAACAGAATATGTGGGCCTCAAAGCCTATGGCAAGAAGTTTGGATATTCAACAGAAAGCTACTTAAAGGTATTTAGATAAAAGGTTTTAGATAAACTACATTACCTCTGAAAATGTTCACTCCAGCAACCCATGCTTTCCCTTCTCCCAGCATACTCCCACATGCTCCTTTAATTGGAGTACAGTTGATTTACAGAGTTGTGCCAGTCTCTGCTTACAGCACAGTGACTCAGTTACACACATATATACTGTCTTTTTTAATATTCTTTTCCACCATGGTTTATCACAGGACAGTGAATATAGTTCCCTGTGCTATGGGTAATGTTGTTTACTCATTCTAAATGTAATAGCTTGCATCCACCAACCCCAAAGCCCCAGTGCATCCCTCTCCCTTCCCCCACCCCACTCCCTTGGCAACCATAAGTCTGTTCTCCATGTCTGTGAGTGTTTCTTTTTAGTAGATAGGTTCATTTGTGCTATATTTTAGATTCCACATATAAGTGATATCATACAGTATTTGTTTTTCTCTTTTTGGCTTACTTCACTTAATATGGTAATCTCTATAGCAGCAGAATAACAACAGAATCCTTCAATATGCATTTTGTGTGTGTGCGCCTGGCTGCTTTCATATAGCATGTTTTCAAAGTTTATCCATGCTAGAGCATGTGTCACTACTTCATTCCTCTTCATGACCAATTAATATCCCATTGTCTGGATATTGCTGTTGTTGTGCCATCACCAAGTCATGTCCAACTCTTTGCAACCCCATGGATTATAGCATGCCAGGCCTCCCTATCCCTCACCATCTCTCAGAGTTTGCCCAAGTTCATGTCCATTGAATTGGTGATGCCATCCAACCATCTCATCTTCTGTCACCCTCTTCCTTTCTGCCTTTAATCTTTCCCAGCACCAAGGTCTTTTCCAATGAGGTGGCTCTTCACATCAGGTGGCCAAAGTATTGGAGCTTCAGCTTCAGCATCAGTCCTTCCAATGAGTATTCAGGGCTGATTCTTTAAGGATTGACTGGTTTGATCTCCAGCTGTCTAAGGGACTCTCAAGAGTCTTCTCCAGCACCACAGTTTGAAAGCACCAATTCTTCTGCACTCTGTCTTTTTTATGGTCCAACTCTCACATTCTTTCATGAGTAGTGGAAAGACCATAGCCTTGACTATACAGACCTCTGATGGCAAAGTGATGTCTTTGCTTTTTAATACATTGTCTAGGTTTGTCATAGCTTTCCTTCCAAGAAGCAATCGTCTTCTGATATCATGACTGCAGTCACCATCCACAGTGATTTTAGAGCCCAAGAAGAGGAAATCTGTCAATGCTTCCACCTTTTCCCCTTCTGTTTGCCACGAAGTGATGGGGCTGGATGCCATGATCTTAGTTTTCTTAATATTAAGCCTTAAGCCAGACTTTTCACTCTCCTCCTTCACCCTCATTAGAGTGGTATCATCTGCATATCTGAGATTGTTGATATTTTTCCCAGCAACCTTGATTCCAGCCTGTAGCTCATCCAGCCCAGCATTTCACATGATGTGTTCTGCATATAAGTTAAATAAACAGGGTGACAATATACAGCCTTGTCGTATTCTTTTCTCAATTTTGAATTAGTCAGTTGTTCCATATAAGGTTCTAACTGTTGCTTCTTGACTTGCATACGGTTTCTCAGGAAACAGGTAAAATGGTCTGGTAGTCTCATCTCATTAAGAGTTTTCCACAGTTTCTTATGATTCACAGAATCAAAGGCTTTAGTGTAATCAATAAAACGGAAGTAAATGTTTTCCTGGAATTCTCTTGCTTTCTCTAAGATCCAGCGAATGTTGGCAATTTGATCTCTGGTTCTTCTGCCCTTTCTAAACCCAGTCTGTACATCTGGAAGTTCTTGATTCAAGTACTGCTGAAGCCTAACTTGAAGGATTTTGATCATAACCTTACTAGCATGGGAAGTGAGTGCAATTGTCCAGTAGGTTGAAATTCTTTAGTACTGCCCTTCTTGGGAACTGGTATGAAGACTGACCTTTTCCAGTCCTGTGGCCATTGCTGGGTTTTCCAAATTTGCTGACATATTGAGTACAGCACTTTAATAGCATCATCTTTAGGATTTTAAATAGCTCTACTAGAATTCCATCACCTCCTCTAGCTTTGTTCATAGTAATGCTTCTTAAGGCCCAATTAAATTCAAACTCCAGGATGTCTGGCTCTAGCTTAGTGATCATACCATCGTGGTTATCTGGGTCATTAAGATCTCTCTTCGTACAGTTCTGTGTATTTTTGCCACCTCTTCTTAATCTCTTCTGCTTCTCTTAGATCCTTGCCATTTCAGTCCTTTATTGTGCCCATCAGTTCAGTTCAGTTCAGTTGCTCAGTCATGCCTGACTCTTTGCGATCCCATGGACTGCAGCACACCAGGCTTCCCTGTCCATCACCAACTCCTGGAGCTTACTCAAACTCATGTCCATCGAGTCAGTGATGCCATCCAGCCATATCATCCTCTGTCGTCCCCTTCTCCTCCTGCCTTCAATCTTTCCCAGAATCAGGGTCTTTTCCAATGAGTCAGTTCTTCACATCAGGCAGCCAAAGTATTGGAGTTTCAGCTTCAGCATCAGTCCTTCCAATGAATATTCAGGACTGATTTCCTTTAGGATGGACTGGTTGGATCTCCTTGCAGTCCAAGGGACTCTCAAGAGTCTTCTCCAACACCACACTTCAAAAGCATCAATTCTTTGGCACTCAGCTTTCTTTATAGTCCTACTCTCACATCCATAACATGACTACTGGAAAAACCATAGCTTTGACTAGATGGACCTTTGTTGGCAAAGTAATGTCTCTGCTTTTGAATATGCTGTCTAGGTTGGTCATAGCTTTTCTTCGAAGAAACAAGCGTCTTTAAATTTCATGGCTGCAGTCACTATCTGCAGTGATTTTGGAGCCCCCAAAAGTCTATCACTGTTTCATTGTTTCCCCATCTATTTGCCATGAAGTGATGGGACCAGATACCATGATCTTAGTTTTTGAATGTTGAGTTTTAAGCCAACTTTTTCACTCTCCTCTTTCATTTTCATCAAGAGGCTCTTTAGTTCTCCACTTTCTGTCATAAGGATGGTGTCATCTGCATATCTGAGGTTATTGATATTTCTCCTGGCAGTCTTGATTCCAGCTTGTGCTTCATCCAGCCCAGCATTTCACATGATGCACTCTGCATATAAATTAAATAAGCAAGGTGACAATATACAGCCTTGATGTACTCCTTTCCTGATTTGGAACCAGTCTGTTGCTCCATGTCTGGTTCTAACTGTTGCTTCTTCACCTGCATACAGATTCTCAGGAGGCAGGTAAGGTGGTCTGGTATTCCCATCTCTTTAAGAATTTTCCACAATTCGTTGTGATCCACACAGTCAAAGGCTTTGGCATAGTCAGTAAAGCAGAAGCAGATGTTTTTCTGGAACTCTTCTGCTTTTTCAATGATCCATTGGATGTTGGCAATTTGATCTCTGGTTCCTCTGCCTTTTCTTAATCCAGCTTGAACATCTGGAAGTTCACAGCTCACGTACTGTTGAAGCCTGGCTTGGAGAATTTTGAGCATTACTTTGCTAACGTGTGAGATGAGTGCAATTGTGCAGTAGTTTGAACATTCTTTGGTATTGCCTTTCTTTGGGATTTGAATGAAAACAGACCTTTTCCTGAGCCAGACCTGCCTTTAAGTGTTTGAGTATGGAGGTACAGGTCAGCAGTAGCCTGCCTCAGGGGCAGGGACTCTGGGTATAGCAGACCTGGGTATGGCATAAGCCTTCTTGGAGGAGATTGCCATTAACCCCACCACAAAGTCACCAGAACTTACACACAGGAATGGGGAAATAGACTCTTGGAGGGCACAAGCAAAACCTGCACACCAGGGTCCTGTACACCAGGACCCAGGAGAAAGGAGCAGTGATCCCACAATGAACCAGACATGCCCTTGAGTATCCAGGAGTCTCCAGCAGAGGTGTGGGTCAGTGGTGGCCTGCTGCAGGGTCGGGGGCACTGAGTGCAACAGTGCATGCATGGGACCTTTTGAAGGAGGTCGCCACTATCTTCATTACCTCCACCATAGTTTGGCCTCAGGTCAAACAACAGGGAGGAAACACTGCCCCACCCATCAACAGAAAATTGGATTAAAGATTACTGAGCATGGCCCCACCCATCAGAACAAGACCCAGTTTCCCCCTCAGTCAGTCTCTCCCATCAGGAAGCTTTCATAAGCTTCTTATCCTTATATCCATCAGAGGGCAGACAGAATGAAAACCACAATCACAGAAAACTAATCAAACTGATCACATGGACCATAGCCTTGTCTAACTCAGTGAAACTATAAGCCATGCGTGTAGGGCCACCCAAGACAGACGGGTCATAGTGGAGACTTCTGACAAAATGTGGTCCACTGGAGAAGGCAGTGGCAAAGCACCTCAGTACTCTTGCCTTGAGAACCCCATGAACAGTATGAAAAGGCAGAGAGATAGGAAACTGAAAGATGAGCTCCCCAGGTCGGTAGGTGCCCAATATGCTACTGGAGAACAGTGGAGAAATTAAAGAATGAAGAGACAGATCCAAAGCAAAAACAACACTGAGTTGTGGATGCGACTGATGATGGAAGTAAAATCTGATGCTATAAAGAACAATATTGCATAGAAACCTGAAATGTTAGGTCCATGAATCATGGTAAATTGGAAGTGGTCAAACGAGATGGCAAGAGTGAACATTGACATTTTAGGAGTCAGTGAACTAAAATGGACTGGAATGGGTGAATTTAACTCAGATGACCGTTGTGCCCATATTTGCATGAATTTTCCTCTGATATCTCCAATTTTCTTGAAGAGATCTCTAGTCTTTCCCCTTCTGTTTTCTTCTGTTTCTTTGCATCATTCATTGAAGATGGCCTTCTTATCTCTCCTTGCTATTCTCTGGAACTCTACATTCAGTTGGACATACCTTTCATTTTCTCCCTTGCTTTTTGCTTCTCTTCTTTCCTCAACTATTTTCAAAACCTCCTCAGACAACCACTTTGCCTTCTTGCATTTCTTTTTCTTTGAGATGATTTTGGTCACTGCTTCCTGTACAGTATTACAAACCTCTGTCCATAGTTCTTCAGGCACTCTGTCTACCAGATCTAATCCCTTGAATCTATTTGTCACCTCCACTGTATAATCATAGGGGATTTTAGGTTGTACCTGACTGGCCTAGTGGTTTTCCCTGCTTTCTTTAGTTTAAGCCTGATTTTTGCTATAAGGAGCTAATGATCTGAACCACAGTCAGCTCCAGGTCTTATTTTTGCTGACTGTATAGAGCTTCTCCATCTTTGGCTACAAAGAATGTAATCAGATTTCGATATTGACCATTTGGTGATGTCCATGTGGCCACTTGTCTCTTGTGTTGTTGAAAAGCATGTTTGCTAGGACCTGTGTGTTCTCTTGGCAGAATTCTGTTAGCCTTTGCCCTGCTTCATTTTGTACTCCAAGACCAAACTTGCCTGTTACTCTGGGTATTTCTTGACTTCCTACTTTTGCATTCCCCTGTGATGAATAGGACTTTTTTTTTTATGTGAGTTCTAGGAAGTCTTGTAGGTCTTCATAAAACTGATAAACTTCAGCTTCTTCAGCGTCGGTGACTGGGGCATAGACTTGGATTCCTGTGATGTCAAATAGTTTGCCTTGGAAACGAACAGAGATCATTCTGTTATTTTTGAGGTTGCACCCAATTACTACATTTTGGACTCTTTTATTGATTATGAGGGTTACTCCATTTCTTCTTAGGAGTTCTTGCCCACATTAGTAGATATAATGGTCATCTAAATTAAATTTGCCAGTTCCTGTCCATTTTAGTTCACTGATTCCTAAGATGTCAGTGCTTACTCTTGCCATCTCCTACTTGACTACATCCAATTTACTTTCATTTATCAATTGAAAGGCTTTTGGTTTGTTCCACTTTTTTACTATGATGAATAATGATATGAATATTTGCATTCATGGTTTTGCATAGAAGTATGGTTTCCATTCTCTTAAATATATTCCAAGTGATAATTATATTCCCACCAGCTAATAATGGAGAGTTCCAGTTTCTCTACATCACCACCAACACTTGTTACTATCTTTTTGGTTATAGCCTTCTGAGTGGGTATAAAGTGTTCTAACAAATGTTTTTTAAGCTAAATATTAATTCAGGGATTCTCAAGGAATGTTATCATTAGAGTTAGGTCTTGAAGGAGTGAGAATGAACTAACCAGGTAAACAAGGAGGACTGAGACACCCAGCTGCCAGGCAGAGGCTATGTCATCTCTCTGCAGGCTCTGAACTACAAAATCTCAAAAAAAGTCTGAAACTATGTTGATGAAACCTGCAGAAGACACAGTCCAAGGAGGAATATCAAGTGATCTTGACCGCATGAAATAAGGGGTAGAATCTTCCAGCTAGGTGAAATGCAATCAGGATAAATATCTGAATTTGAGTACATGGAGAGGGAAGGGAGACAAAGCTAAAGAAGCCCTGCAGGATTTTTGATAGTAAATTCAGAAGAATCCAGCAAGTATTATGGCTACCCCCCAAGTAGCTAGTGTCATTTGGATCCCGGAACAATGGAGGGGACAGATAGTTCCACTCCACGCTGCACTGGTCAAGTTAACCTGAGGGCCTGAATCCAGTGTGGGAGACTAGGCACTGATCAACAAATCAACTTACCCCCTCAGAACACTGAGCTTGACACCTGGTCAAGAATGACACATCCTATTAGTTAGCACCCATGACCTTCACAACTGTCCTGGGAGTGGAATAATAGTAATGGCTAACAGAGTGCTTATCATGTGCCCAACCTGTTTTGTTCCAAGTGCTGCACTCTTAAAATTACAAAAGCCTTGTAATGACCCTGAGGTACGTAAATTATTTGCATAGTTCAAATGAAGAAACAGGTGTAGAGGGTTAAGTAATTTGGCCAAGGTCACACAATTAGCAAGTAGTTGGACCAAGATTCAAAGCTGAACAAGCCAAAGAAACAGAGCCTTTATGGGAATCAGCACTAGTAGCTTCAGCAGGAAGGCAAGTCTGGATCTTAATCTCTCCCCAGACTTGGGGAGCCCTAGTCTGAGCCTACACACTTGAGTTCTGGTGCTGTGGGCCCCACAAGGGGAGTGGCTTCATCACTGAGACAAGCAGCCTTGTCTCAGTTTGAGCATAAAGGGCAAGAATGGGGACAAATTGCATGCTTGAAGCTGTTTGCAAGAATTTGGGGCAGTTAGTCTTGGGCACTTGTCTGGGACAAGCACCTATTTATAGATATTGTATACTCTTTCTGCCCCTCTCCCCATCCTGGGACCTCTGTGGACCTCCTCTGCTTGGGTAGGTCTCCACTAAGATCCTGGTCTGTTCTTGGACCATATCCTAAAGTTCAGTTCAGTTGCTCAGTCATGTCCAACTCTTTGTGACCCCATGAACCACAGCACGCCAGGCTTTCCTGTCCATCACCAACTCCTGGAGTCCACCCAACCCCATATTCATTGAGATGGTGATGCCATCCAACCATCTCATCCTCTGTCATCCCCTTCTCCTCCTTCCCTCAATCTTTCCCAGCTTCAGGGTCTTTTCAAATGAGTCAGCTCTTCGCGTCAGGTGGCCAAAGAATTGGAGTTTCAGCTTCAACATCAGTCCTTCCAATGAACACCCAGGACTGATCTCCTTTAGGATGGACTGGTTGGATCTCCTTGCAGTCCAAGGGACTCTCAAGAGTCTTCTCAACACCACACTTCAAAAAGCATCAATTCTTCAGCACTCAGCTTTCTTTATAGTCCAACTCTCACATCCATACATGACCACAGGAAAAACCATAGCCTTGACTAGATGGACCTTTGTTGACAAAGTAATGTCTCTGCTTTTTAATATGTTGTCTAGGTTGGTCATAACTTTCCTTCCAAGGAGTAAGTGTCTTTTAATTTCATAGCTGCAATCACTATCTGCAGTGATTTTGGAGCCCCCCAAAATAAAGTCAGCCACTGTTTCCACTGTTTCCCCATCTATTTGCCATGAAGTGATGGGACCAGATGCCATGATCTTAGTTTTCTGAACGTTGAGCTTTAAGACAACTTTTTCACTCTCCTCTTTCACTTTCATCAAGAGGCTTTTTAGTTCCTCTTCACTTTCTGCCATAAGGGTGGTGTCATCTGCATATCTGAGGTTATTGATATTTTTCCTGGCAATCTTGATTCCAGCTTGTGCTTCATCCAGCCCAGTGTTTCTCATGATGTACTCTACATATAAGTTAAATAAGCAGGATGACAATATACAGCCTTGATGTACTCCTTTTCCTATTTGGAACCAGTCTGTTGTTCCATGTCCAGTTCTAACTGTTGTTTCCTGACCTGCATACAGGTTTCTTAAGAGGCAGGTCAGGTGGTCTGGTATTCCCAACTCTTGAAGAATTTTCCACAGTTTATTGTGATCCACACAGTCAAAGGCTTTGGCATAGTCAATAAAGCAGAAATAAATGTTTTTCTGGAACTCTCTTGTTTTTTCCATGATCCAGCAGATGTTGGCAATTTGATCTCTGGTTCCTCTGCCTTTTCTAAAACCAGCTTGAATATCTGGAAGTTCATGGTTCACGTATTGCTGAAGCCTAGCCTGGAGAATTTTGAGCATTACTTTGCTAGTATGTGAGATGAGTGCAATTGTGCGGTAGTTAGAGCATTCTTTGGCATTGCTTTTCTTTGGGATTGGAATGAAAACTGACCTTTTCCAGTCCTGTGGCCACTGCTGAGTTTTCCAAATTTGCTGGCATACTGAGTGCAGCACTTTTACAGCATCATCTTTCAGGATTTGAAAGAGCTCAACTGGAATTCCATCACCTGCACTAACTTTGTTCGTAGTAATGCTTTCTAAGGCCCAGTTGACTTCACATTCCAGGATGTCTGACTCTAGCTCAGTGATCACACCATCATATTATCTGGGTCATGAAGACCTTTTTTGTACAGTTCTTCTGTGCATTCTTGCCACCTCTTCTTAATATCTTCTGCTTCTGTTAAGTCCATACCATTTCTTTCCTTTATTAAGCTCATCTTTGCATGAAATGTTCCCTTGGTATCTCTAATTTTCTTGAAGAGATCTCTAGTCTTTCCCATTCTGTTGTTTTCCTCTATTTCTTTGCACTGATCACTGAGGAAGGCTTTCTTATCTCTCCTTGCTATTCTTTGGAACTCTGCATTCAAATGGATATATCTTTCCTTTTCTCCTTTGCTTTTCACTTTTCTTTTCACAGGTATTTGTAAGGCCTCCTGAAGAACTTATTCCAATGGGAAAGTTGTCCCTCTATCTAGTGTTATAATAGAGAAATGAAGTCTCCAAAAGGTGAAGTACCTTACTCAGTTCACATTGCTGTTAAATAATAAGGCTGAGATTTTGAACCTGGGGCTCTGACTCTGGATGCTTGCTTTTTCCCCTTTATCATTACAGGCTTCCCTTTCCCACCACGACAATAGAAAATGGGCAGAACATTCTCAGTGGAACAGAACTGGAGTGCCTATAGGTTATGATTCTTGAAGTTGGGTCATATTGGGAATCATCAAATGGACTAGAAATGCTCGAGCTAGAGAAAAGAAAACATCAGGGAACGTTATTAATGTTTTTGGATTCCCAAAAGGCTATTGTGTAGAACAGAGATCAAACTTTTTCTGTCTGAACCTGAGGAGTTATATACAGACCAATAGGTGGAACTTTCAAAAGAAATAGATTTTAGTTCAGGCTGTATATGAATTTTCTAAACAGCTGAAGGTCTCCAGAGCAGACATGGTGCCTGGAAATGTCTAGAGTCTCCTGGCCTTGGAAGTGTTTAGGCAGGCCACCTGTCAGGAACATTGTAAAGATGGGCTGGACCATGAGAACTTTGAGGCTTTAAACAGAATAATCTGGGGTTCTCGGTTCCAAGTCCAGCCTCCCCTGGCCTTCTGGAAGCCTCTGAGTACCACACTTACCACCTGGCCTGCTCTCCCTATTTGTGTGTCCTTCCTGTCCAAAGCATCTTCCGACTTCTCCACAAGACCCAGGGGGGAAGACCAGCATGTCCTGGGCCTATTGGGTGGGTGACTGCCTTCTCCAGGTCTTGCTTTTCCTCTGATGTTGGATAGAACTTCCTAGGCCAGGAAGTGAGCCAAGGCCAGGTCCAGAGCCAGGGACTGTGCTAGGGGAACTTCCTTGGGGAAAGGTTTACCTGTACTCAAGAGCTAAGGTCTAAGGCCTAACTGGCTAAAGGAGGAAGTGTCCTGGAGGACTGGCTGTCTGGGGCTGAGGAGGGAAGGTTCATTTGATGACATCTTCATTAGGATTTTCCTCTCGTCATGCAGACTGTGCACCACACTCACACACATATATAACTATTGGAAAAACGATTTTAATACCCATGGCACATTGTCCTTGTGTGATATAAAATCCAATGACATGTGGCATTTGGAAAAGGTCACTTCTCCCATCAGGATTCATTAGCCTGTTTCAGCCTCTACGCCTGCAGGACGGGTCCCAGCTGCCTGTCCCCTGTAGCAGGGCCAGCTGGACAGGTGGAGCCCACGGGGACCCTCCTGAGAGAGCAAAAGGACTCTGCAGGGTGCCAGCCAGGGAATCCTCACTTTGGCCAACCTCCTTCTCACACATGCCTGAGGAGTCAGGAAGGGTGGGATCCAGAGAAAATGAAGTCTCTAGCTGGGCAACCTTGGCTTGGAGTCTGGAGTGCATGGGAAGGGGAAAGACAGACCCATGGTCTCAGCATTTTCTTAAGAGTATCATCCTCTGTGCAGAGGGAAGGAGGGTTGAAGGGCTCTGGAGAGACAGCTCAGACTACAGAGTGGGGGAAGGATGTGGGGGAAGAGAGGGGCTTGGGAGACCACAGTAGGCAGGACCCAGAGCTTTCCTTCAGGACCCCGGATAGAACCTGGGCTCTCCTAGTATTTTATTCATTCCTCTTTGCCCAAGTAAGGGCCCAGGCCTGTCTTCTTACTCTGCACTTGCATCTTTCTGGTCTGGTCTCGGATTTCATCTCCAGATGTGAAGTAGGTGTGGACCCACTAGCCAGGTCCACAGGAACGGGCACTGTGCGTTCAAGACCCTGGCACTATTAGCGCCAGCATTGTTGTAGCCAAGGAAGAGCCAGCCAGCACCAGCGGCCATGCCTTCTCCACTTCCTGTGTGTGGCCTGTGCTGAGGCCAGGTCTGCACGAAACACTCAGCACTCGCCTTGAGAGGTGATCCCCTCCCAGCTAAATGGGAGCGGCCTGATCCTGGGGCTCTTGGCTTGTTTGTTGGGAGTTACCAGTAGGTCACAGAGGAAGTCTAGTGTCAGAGTAGAAGAATGAGGAAGGGAGATGACTCTGAAAACACTGAAACGGGGGGCCGGTGAGCTTGAATGAGAGGAACAGGAAAGAGATACTCCTGAGCAGAAGCCTGAGAGACCATCATCCCAGCATAAGCCAAGAGCCCTGGACCCTGAACATGGGGTTGACCCACTTACACTCTTGCACACCTTCTCATGAATCTGTTCTTTTTTAAATATTTATTTATCTCTTTATTTGGCTGCACCAGTTCTTAGTTTTCGTTGCAGTGCACAGACTTCTGTCTAGCTGCAATACTTGGGCTCCAAAAGCTCAGGGGTTCTGTAGTTTGCAGCAAGCAGGCTTAGTTGCCCTGGCATGTGGGATCTTAGTTCCCTGATCAAGGCTCAAACCCGTGTCCCCTACATTGTAAAGCAGATTCTCAACTACTGGACCACCATGGCAATCCCCTCATAAATCTATTCTTGCACTCCTGAGTTTAGAGGATGGGAAAAGGAGGGGCTTCCAGCAAGGAGACTAAGAAGGGGTGTCCAGTGAGGCAAGAAGAAAACAGGAGAGTGTGCTATAAAGGAGGCCAAGGGATCTAAGTGATTAAGAAGGAGGGAGGATCTGCAGTGAAGTTGCTGCCAATAGAATCGATAAGGATTACTACTGAGACTTAAATGTCGGAACTGGCAAACCAGGCATCGTTGGCCATCCTGGCAAGAGCACTTTCAAGAGAGGACTGGAGGGAAGCAAGAGACGATGATGAATATTGACATCTCTTTTGAGGAGTTTTGCAACTAGGAGCAGATATATACGTTCACAGGAAGATTCATTTATTCCTCTGAAACACATTTACTGAGGCCCTAATCTCTGCAATGTTCTGTGTTAGATGCTGTGCACCCAGAAGTAAGCAGCACAGCCCTTGACCTTGGTGGCCTCACAAAGTGATCAGTGAATGAATGAGATGAAGCTTCCGTTCTCCCACTGACGATTTTAGCTTCATTTCCCTAACTGTTCAGATAGAGATGCTAAACATCCCTGCCCTCTCTGCTTACCAAACTCAACATGTTCTAGATTTTCTAAACTGCCCCAATTCCAAATGTTTTGACCTACTGTCACACCAGGCAGTCACACTGGACTCTAATTTTTGATTTAGAAAATGTGGTCATTATGGGGTTGTTGTGAGAATCAAAAGAATTAATCACATGAAAGTATCCCATGACCTGCCAAGTGCTGCATCAGTACAAGGCATTATTCAAGCTGGCTTAGACTAGAGAGGCAGCTGAGTCACTCCCTTCTTTGTGTTTTCAGAGTAACGTATACATCCCTCCTCCCCAAGCACTGATTTCCCTTGTTTTTTTGTGTGTTTTAAGGTGTGTGCCTCTCATGCCAAATTGTGTCTGACACAGGGTAACTTCTCAATGATTTATTGGATTTCTGAATGAATGGATAAATGGTGAGAGACATAGACAAGTAAACAAATTATGACATAAGCAGAATAAAATGATAATTGCATAGTTAACACTCAACTGAGGACTAATGCTAATTTCTTCACATGCGGTATCTTTCATCCTTTCCAGTAACAGTAGGAGGTGATAATGATGAAAGTCGCTCAGTCATGTCTGACTCTTTGCGACCCCATGGACTGTAGCCTGCCAGCCTCCTCTGTCCATAGAATTCTCCAGGCAAGAATACTGGAGTGGGTGCCCATTCCTTTTCTCCAGGGGATCTTCCAGACCCAGGGATCCAACGCGGGTCTCCTGCATTGCAGGCAGACTCTTTACTGTCTGAGCCACAGGGAAGCCAATAAGAGGTAGAAGGTATAATCGCTGTTATGATGAGGCTCAGAGAGGTTAAATGACTTGCCCAAATTGCAGAGGTCCTGAAGACCTGGGAGCTCCAACTCAGTCCAGCCTGCTCCAAGCTTATAGAAAGTGTCCTTTGGCCCATGGATGGATGGTCCCTCCTTTGACACACTCAATTTAGAGTCCAGACAGTTGGCCATGAACCCACCCACCACTGAAATCTTCCCTCCTTCACTAGGCTGGCCAGGCCAGGCTAGTCTAACCCTGAGCAGCCTCTAAGGCAGGGGCTGCCCAGAGCATTCCTCTTTTACGGCCCTTGTCAAATTCCAAAGCAAGTTGTAAATTCATTAACCTCGAAGGGATTAAGCTGTACAGCTTACTTAGCACCATAAACAAGATCATTGGGATGTTGATTTTCCTCTTTTATTGCTTCACTTGAGGAAACCCTAGCTGGCCCCAGCTCTGGAAATAGAAGTTGACTCCCCTGACAGGGGAAAGGATGCTGGGCACATCCTAGCTGGCTGGCCCTTAGCAGTTGCTCATGCTATCAGGACTGGGGCTTGGGGCTCAGGTGTAAGTCCCTCCACTGGCTCGTCTGGGCACAGCCAGAAGTAGCCACTTCTAATCCAGCCCCCAAGCCTCTCTCTCTGGAGCTGGCACTAAGCCTCCTGGGGTAAAGCAGTGGAGAGAAGCTCAGACACCTACCTGCCCTCCAGGCCAACTGGCTCTAAGCAAAGATGGTTGTAAGGAGGCATTTCCCTTCTCCTGGCTCCCCAGCCCCTGGCGCTCTCTGTAGCTCAGTTCTTCCCTAGTAAGGTTGCCATTGTCTGTTTAACCCATCTCTCCCTCCAACAGATGAATAACCCTAGTGGGCAGGAATTGCTCCGTCTCCTGGTGTTTGGGGTCCCATTTACTCATGTCCCCTCCAAGGCCTGGCTCCAGCAATGATCCTCTCTCTGTAGACCCATCTCTCTTCCAAACACTAAAAAGAAACACACGACAGTCATCATCTAGACCCTGTGCCACTCTTGCTCCTGCCTTCTGGTTCTGGAGAGGGTGGTCCACCCTGACACCCATCTATCCTATTTCCCTCCCTCTCACTCCCTAAGTCCTGGTAGCTGCACATCTGTCCCTGCTGCTCCCTGACCCTGCTCCCTGGACCCTGCCAAGGTCCAGCAGCTACGCAAACTATCAAGTCCAATAGATGTATTGTAGTCAATCATTTGCGCTCTTCTATTCAACAGATACTTAATGGGTTCCTGGATGCTGGTGACACACTAGTAAGCAGAACAGAACAGAACAGAGGCCCTGAGAGGTTAAGTTTAGCATAAGTACAGGCTGCCAGTCCACCTGGGTTCATACCTTGGCTCAGCCACTTACTAAATTGTATGGTCCTGGGCAGGTTCCTTAAGCTCTCTGCACCTGGCTTTCTGATCTCTAAAATGGATTGATCATTGTGAGGATGAAGTAAATCATGGAGGCTCATAGCCACTGTTCTGTCTACAGTCATGATAAATAACTTGCCCAATAGCACACAACTGGCAAGTGGGTGGGCCAGGCTTTGGACCCAAATCTACCTGAATCCAGAGCCTTCGCTGCCAGTGGCATCATGCTCCCTCCCTATTTTCCCCGCCTTCCCCTCACCCACTCCACCCTGGGCCATCTGGGTTTCGCACATGGTTGTTGCTGTTCATTCGCTAAGTATCTGACTCTTTGCAACCCCTGAACTGCAGCATGCCAGACCTCCCTGTCCTTCACTATCTCCCTGAGTTTGTTCAGGCCCATGTCCATTGAGTCAGTGATGCCATCAAACCATCTCATCCTCTGTTGGCCTCTTCTCCTCTTGCCCTCAATCTTACCTAGCATCAGGGTCTTTTCCGATGAGTCAGCTCTTCACATCAGGTGGCCAAAGTACTGGAGCTTGCACATGGTGATTACCTGGAAAATCTTTGCTCAGTGTATTCATTGAATCAGTTTGCTCTGGGTTTAGACAGGCTAGAGGATCAGAACAATAGTTATTTAATAGAAATGAAGGGGAGGAAAGGAAGCCATTTTGAAGAGAAGATAATTATTTCCACTTACAGAGTATTTCATTTGAGGGGAGAGCAGATCCTCCACAAAGATACCTCCTTTGGGCAGTTGACAATTCAAATGGAGTTTAGGATAGACATCTAATTGGAGGCACATCTGGGAGGGGAAGTTGAAGTCCTCAAGTGTGAGAAGATAGATTCTCCCAGAGCAAAGAGCACAGGAGTGAGCTTCAAGTCAGAGGAACTGGGAAGAGGTGACAAGGTACTGAAGTCAGGTCTGCTGAAGAGGAGGGAGGGATAGGGCGAGGACGGAGCAGGAGCCTTGAGGAAGAGCCAAGGATGCTGTGAGAAGGAGCCCACGAGGCCCCTTATTCCAAGAGGAAGACGAGAAGACAGAAGGAAATTAGACAGGGAAAAAGATCAAGGGAAGGCCTAGTCTTTTTTTTTTTTTGGCTGCACTGGGTCTTCCTGGCAGATGTGGGCTCTTCGTTGGGGGCACAGGCTTTCTCTAGTTGCAGTACAGTCTTCTCTTGTTGCGGAGCACAGACTCTAGAGCGTGCAGGCTAAGCAGCTGTGCAGAGCGGCTCTCTAGTTGTGGTGCACGGGCTCAGCTGGCCCATGGTGCGTAGGATCTTAGTTCCCCAACCAGGGATCAAACCTGCGTCCCCTGCATTGGAAGGCAGATTATCAACCACTGGACCATTAGGGAAGTCCCTGGCTGGCTACTTTAAGAGAGAAGTTACACAGGAGTTTGAAAAGAAGAGAAAGGACTAGCTAGGGACAACCACAAGAGCCAGAGAAGCAGATGTGAGGGTGAAGTCCCTGCTGAAGGCTGAGAGATGGCTCTAGAGGAAGGAGGCGCTGGGAGAAAAGGCAGAGACTCTGAGGCCTGAGCCAAGTAGAGGCAAATGGCATTTGAGCTGAAGAGGAGGTGGGGGAGGGAGGATTCCTTGTACGTGGACGTCTCAGCAACAGAGTAAAAATGACAATAATGATAATAATAAAAATAGTTCACGGAATAGCTAAACTTGAGAAGTACGAATTGAAATGCTCACCTCCTCAAATCTCTACCAACTACACCCTGTCAAATACCCTTTCTTGGATGGGTGGTTGAAACTTGAACAATATGGGCAAATTCTCCCACTATTTCCCAATTACTTCTGGTTTTAAAAAGTTTATGTAGTGTGACATCCCAGTCTCATGTCTGGGTTAAGGTGTTCCTCTCCTGGTTTTTTATTCCCCCTTCTAATATCCTCTGGAATATTCCCTCTTCCTCTGAACCAGCCTCCAGCTCCTCTGATGGGGAAGAGGGAAAGGGGATGAGCTGGCCTCTCTGATCCCACCCCAGGCTGCTGCAGCCCAGCTCTCCTGTGGAGTCACTATTTCCCTAACTAGCAGTTTGGGGCCTGAGGTTCTCTGTCCAGCTTGTAGGTACTCTTGTAGGTACAAATGCTCAGATCACATAACCTGCCTGAGCCTTAATGTGCTTCCTCTCCTATAAAATGAGTAACACCAGCTCCGACCTTACGGGATCAACATTAAGGATTAGACAAATGCTTGTAAAGCATCTTACCTACAGCGCTTGCTCCACAAAGGGAACTCGCATTACCGGATGCATGGGGCAGAGAGCTCTGGGGCATGGGAGTGCACACGTGTCTCTGTCAAAATGTGTGTGTGTGTACCTGTGTGTGCAAAGGAGAGTTATGTGTGGGATGGGAATGGGGCACCCTTGTGAGTCAGCTATTGTGTGTGTCATTGCCTACAGCTGACCCTAGGGCTGTAAATCCTGCCTCTATTCCTGCTAAAGTGAACACTTTATAGCCCAAGGTCAGGCCCATGAATCATAAGCGGGGCTGGCAGGAAGCAATCAGACTGGGCTGGGTAGGGCCAGGCCAGGGTGGGGAGCTGGGCTGGAGGAGTGCCCAGTAACAGGACCACTTGGAGAGGAGCCCTAGGCATAGCCTGCAATCCCAGGCCTCAAAGAGCCTGGCTGATCTCAGCAGAGTTGCAATTTCCCTGGAGCCTCCGCTGCCAGGGGGCCCTTCTCTATTGATAGCAATGCTCACACATGCGTGTGTCCTCCCAGGATTGGCCTCTCCAGTATCCTGGGCCCCACACTTCAGGCTCACCTGAAGCTGGAAGATGCAGGGCCCGAGCCCAGGGCTCCCAGCCTGGTGGATGTGGAGCACCCAGCCCTTTGAGCCAGATGCTTTTATTTCTTCTTTTCCTTTCCAATCTGTCTTGGGGAAAGTGGCCCCAATAAGGCAGCCCTTTCACTCTGAAACCTTTTTATGACTCCAGCCATAATTAACTGGAGTAATAAAATTTTTCAAATCCAAATAGATATAATTAACATTTAATGCCCCTGGTTGGTGCTGGTGGCTGGGCCCATTAAGAGCGCGGTATTGATTGAGAAGGTGAGCCAGCTGGGCCTGCTGCTGGGCCAGGGGGTAGAGGTGGCTGAAGCCTAGGGCTGCCTATGGGCCGGGCCCCAGCCCAGGTGTGAAGAGGGTGGCAGGTGGCATTCTCCATCCCTGCCTTGGGGCCCAGGGTGTGAAGAGTAGAGGGGCTGGATGGAATCACCTCTGCCACCCATCTCCCATGGCTCTCCCACTTCAGACCCTGTGATCTCAGGCCTCCCTCACCACCATGCACTTCTCTACCAGCCCTCACACTGCCTTTCCTGTGCCTGAGGCTGCCTCCTCTCCCAGAATGCATCAGGCGAGGACAAAGCCATGTCTTCTCCCCGAAGAGTCCCCTGACTTCAGGCATGCCTCTTCCCACCATTTCTCCTTTCTGACATCCTGCCAGGCTGCTTGCTTCAAGTTAACTCTAAACCCAGGAAAGAAGCCTTTCCTGACTCTGCAACATGACTTCTATATCCCTACCTCCAACCAAACTGCACATCCCCCAAAGCTGGAGAGTGGAACCGTTAGGGAAGCATTCATTCAAATCGCAGCCCTTCCATTTCCCTGCTGTGTGACCTTGGACAAGTCATCAAGCTTCTCTGAGCCCCAGTGTGCTTATCTGTAAAATACAGATAATGAGAATATCCACCTCCTAAAGGTGTAGGTCTGTCAACCTTCATCTCATTTACATTTCCCAAGAGTCACCGATGGAGGGATTACTGTCTCCTCTTTTCTTGTGACACAGGTTTAAGGAAGATATGTTAAAAACAACATCCACACTGGGAACTACAAAGAACAAGTTGATTCTAAGATCTGACCCCTCACTCAGGGGGCTCCTGGTTTGGTGGGAGTACAGTGCAGGGAAAAGGGGTGTCCACAGTCAGTTGGTTTAAGTTAAGGCTGCAAGGATAGGTGGGCAGGCTGCGGGCCCTGGTGCAAGCTGGGAGGCAGAATGCTGTAGGAAAAGTGGGTGAAGGTCATGGGCCCAAGGAAAAACCAGATATGAGAACAGAGTTGAACAAGCATGATGGGGCAGATGTGTGTGGCTATATGACCATGAGGGTGCTGGCCCCCACAGTAGGGCATGGTTCTCAGAAAATACATTTTCACTGGGAAGCACTGAGCTGGGAAGGCGGCACCTGGTGCCAGGACCCTTAGGCAGTAGATGACATCCCACTCTTCACATCCGGAGGGCCAGCCCCCCTAGGCAATCACCCACACATGCCCTTGGTGGGGTGAGCAGCCCAGGGCCTGCTGGGCAAGGAGTCTAGGTAGGGACTGAGTCCCTCCCTCTGTCCGTCTTTGCTCCCCCACCCCACTGTTCCCATGCTTATCATCCTCTGCTCTCCATGAAGTTGTGTATCATCCTTCAGGGCCTGCCTCTCAAATGACTCATCCCAACATTTAGTGGAGCACCTAGGAGCCCTACTTTTTCTCAGTGCTCACCCAAACCTATGGGGCCTTCCACCGTGACCCAGAAGAATTACAGCTTTAGGCCAGGTCTTGCATTGAACTTGAACTTGAGTGAGTCTCTGCTTTCTCTACCAGCCCCTCCGGAAGGCTTGCTCCCAGCAGACCCAGGGCCGTACTCAGCACCAGCTCTGTTCTTGCAGCCCAGCCCCTTTCCCAGTACTGCTAACTCAGGAGGCCGTGGGGAGAGGATACTGCTAACACCAGAGGCAGAGAATAGGAAGGCTGGGACCAGCATTAGCTACCCTCTCTGCTCAGTCATTCAACTGACATCATTCACTGTGCCAGGCCTGTTGAGAAAATAGACCAGTTAGGTGTAACTGCAGTGTGACAAGGGAGGCCGGAGGCTGTGGGGACATGGAGTCCAAAGGTTCAGACAGCACTGCTTCTAGAAGAGCTCACCTTGAAGCTGAGCTCTGAAAGGAGGTTTACCAGGCAGAGGGAACAACATGTGTAAAACCCAAAGGGGAGAGGAAATGGCCCACTTCAGAACAGAAAGAACTCTGTGTGGCCAGAGCGTCGGTGTGCTGGTGAGACGCGGCGCGGTGGGGCTGGCGGGACATGCAGTGGTCTCCACCAGAGCGCCCCTCAGGCCTGGCTGGGAACCGGGCTCTTCAGCTCCCTGTTCCATGGCATGCTGGTGGTGGGGCTTCCTGTATCTCGCTTGATGCCTCTGAGTCTCAGTTTCCCTGTCAGTGAAATGGTAGTAATAATTCCAGTTCCCTCACTGGAGCGCGAGGCTCAGACCGCTTCGTGCTGGGCCAGGCCGGGCTCTCAGGGTAGTGACAGACACGGCCAAGACATGGCCTTCCACAAAGGACTGTTCTTGTCACCAGCCTCTGTTCCCTGTCCAAGCATTGAGAAGGGCCAATAATATGGAGGGGTCTGTAAGTTCTCCCAGCTCTCACAAGGCAAGGCCGTGTTACCCCTGCTGCACCCTTAGCCCCTGAAAGTAAAGTGAAAGTGAAGTCGCTTAGTCGTGTCCGACTCTTTGCAATCCCATGGACTGTAGGCTTCTCCGTCCATGGGATTTTCCAGGCAAGAGTACTGGAGTGGGTTGCCATTTCCTTCTCCAGGGGATCTTCCCAACTCAGGGATCGAACCCAGGTCTCCCACATTGTGAGCAGACGCTTTTACCGTCTGAGCCACCAGGGAAGTCACCTTAGCCCCTAATGCCTACAGCATAAAGGCCCAGGGAAACCACCAATGACCTTTATCTCCCAGACCCCAATATTCCCTCCATTCTCCTTCTACTCCAGCCACACACACTGGCCCTGCTGGGCTGTCTCTCAGCCTCTGTCTTGGTCATGGCTCCACCCTTCCTTCTCTTGCCATCCCACACTCCAGACCTCCAGCGCCCCCTCCTCCAGGAAGCCCTCCCCGCCTCCACGCCATGACCGCACTCTCCTCCTTAGCCATTCTCACTTCAGCCTTTTCTGTGCCCAGCTGAGCTGTGGAGGCAGAGCCACACTTCTCACCACAACCCCCAGAGCGCTGGCTCCCAAACGTGTTAAAGATGAAAGGAAAGAAAGAGAAAGGAAGGGACAAACCAGTGGACAGAAAGAAAGAAGGCAGACTCTCCCTGGAGCATCCCAGCCTGAGCCGAGGCCGTGTTCACCCAGGTCCTCCCTCAGCCCCAGTCCACAATCAGAACCGACAGCTGGCACATGGAAGCCCTGGGCTGTGACTTTTTGCAGGGTGTGCTGGTGGTGGCAGGGCTCAGGCCGTGGCGTGGCTGGTAACAGGCTGTGCCTGCCCAGGCCTCCCAGCTGCCCTGCTGTCTCTGGCCCTTTTTACACAGAACCTCCAGCCCAACCCCCCATGCAGCTGCCTCGCTCATGACACTGGCCTGTGTTGTCCTGATGACCACTGACCACTATTCCTGGGGCAGAGCCAGGAAGGGCTCTAGAACCTCCCAAGGCTCCCAGGTGCTCAGTTTTGTCCCCCGGCACTCCCATGCCCGCAGATGCTCCCAGGCAGGGCAGGAAGACATGCCCAGACCTGCCAGTCTCTGGGCTTCAGGCTCTGCCCACTCGTCTCATTCACTTGTTAAAGCAACCTGGGGGGCCTGTGTTATCATCCTCAGTCTCTAGGAAGGAGGAAATGAAGACTCGGATCAAGGTACCAAAGTGTGCACGCGCAGCCACTAGTGTCAGTTGGGTTTCAAGACCAGCTCTGCCTGATTCTGATACCAGAACTCACGTGCTACGTTCCCAGCCTCCTTCCTCACTCTCACTGCCTATCTTCAGCCCAGCCCTGGCCCCGGGATTCTCCCTATGACTGAGCCACCAGGACAGAATGCAGAGAGCGCAGGTACAGGGGGATGCCAATGTGAAAAGAGATGAGGAGGCCACAAGTGTGAGGGGAGAGGAGGTGTTTCTGGTGGGGGCACTGGGTCCAGAGCCGCCATGGTAAGTGTCCTCTGGCTGTCCCTCTGGGTCACGGAAGCCCAGAAGGAACCCACAGAACAGACTCAGGAACAGAGCCTACCCAGTCTCCTCCCCCTCTGCAGACCCCCACATCCATTCCCACAGTTCAACAAAGGGAGGCGAGCCCCTTTCCCTATTCCCTCCCTTGCATTAGCCCTAGCAGCAGCCAGGGGACCATTGGACCTACCGTCCTGCCTGGTCAGTTTTTGCCTCCTGAGTGGTAAAGAAGCCATTGGCCAATGCAGGAGACATAAGAGACACAGGTTCAATCCCTGGATTGGGAAGATCCTCTGGAGAAGGGCATGGCAACCCACTCCAGTATTCTTGCCTGGAGAATCCCATGGACAGAGGAGCCTGGCGGGCTACTGTCCGTGGGGTCGCAAAGAGTCAGACATAACTGAAGCGCACACACATGGGTGACTTTGGCCAGGTGTTTTTAGTGTAGTCAACAGAACACAGCACTGCACTATGGGAACCAAAAGTCTCACTTTTAAGCTTACTAGCAACAGACAAATACTTTTACCCTTCCCTGTCTCAAGGACTCTGCACTTTCGCTGCCAGGAGTCCGGGTGGAACCCTGGTTGGGGAACTAAGAACACATAAGCCTGGCTGCTGCTGCTGCTGCTGCTGAGTTACTTCAGTCGTGTCCAACTCTGTGTGACCCCATAGACGGCAGCCCACCAGGCTCCCCCATCCCTGGGATTCTCCAGGCAAGAACACTGGAGTGGGTTGCCATTTCCTTCTCCAACGCATGAAAGTGAAAAGTGAAAGGCAGTCGCTCAGTCGTGTCCGACTCTTCGCGACCCCATGGACTGCAGCCTACCAGGCTCCTCCGTCCATGGGATTTTCCAGGCAAGAGTACTGGAGTGGGGTGCCATCGCCTTCTCCATTTAAGCTTACTAGCAACAGACAAATACTTTTACCTTTCCCTGTCTCAAGGACTCTGCACTTTCATTGCCAGGAGTCCAGGTGGATTCCTGATTGGGGAACTAAGAACACATAAGCCAAAAAAAAAAGAACACATAAGCCTGGCAGCACAGCTTAAAAAAAAAATTACATTCCTACTTTAAAAATCACAATATGTCAGACTTGAAAGGGGTAAATTCTTTGATCCATGTCAGGTAACTACCACCCCTTCAAGAACCTGCTTCTGGAGTACCCAGGAGGGCCAAAGAGTAGATGGGGCCAGGGGAGAGGAAAGTTCCTTAGAGAAACCTTGATTTAGAAGAAAAGCCCTAGAGAGTGCTTTGTCTGCCTACCCCACCACTCACCACTGTCTTCACTTCACCCCATACACTCACACGCACATGTACACACATCCTCCCTGTTCACCTGCAGTCGGTGCTGGGCTAGTGCAAGTAATGCCTCCCTACTTACCCTACATCCAGGAAATGGAGTCCTTAGAGCAGAAGACATGGGGTAAAACACGTTTCCCCAGCAGCAAGGGGCCTTCCAGGAAGAGTGAGGGATGCCTGTTCTCAAATGGACTGCTGAGTTGCTTTTCCTCTCTGCCTAGGGCAAATGCCCGAGCATTGCTGAGGCCTGAACGAGCTTGATGGAGGCGTATATCCCCAGATCCCAATGCCCCGCTGACCTGGCTCAGGCCAGTATCTAGAAGAAAGTACAGCAGAGGACCTGGAGGTCATCAGAGAGGCCAAGAGGACATTCAGTCTTGGGACAAGACTGAAGCAAGGGATAGCATAAGTGTTGGACTTCAGGGGGCACAAGAACTGGGCTGAGGTTGACAGTGAGATTTAGCTCTGAAGGTGGGAACTGGGGTGATGTGGGGGAATTAGGATTGATTCCAATTTAGACTGAAGTTTAGGATTTGAGCTCAGTTGACTCAGAGGATTGGGCTTGAGTTTTGTTTCAGAGTTTCCCTAGAAACCTACTTCATGCCATCCAGCTGAACCCATCATCCAAAAAAGCAGGGGGATCCTAATAGTCACCTTTGGCCTCTGGTCTGGGAGCTTTGGCCACCTGATGTGAAGAGATGACTCATTGGAAAAGATCCTGATGCTGGGAAAAATTGAAGGCAGGAGTAAGGGGCGACAGAGGATGAGATAGTTGGATGGCATCACCGACTCAATGGACACGAGTTTGAGCAAACTCCAGGAGATGGTGGAGGACAGGGAAGCCTGGCATGCTGCAGTCCATGGGGTCACAAAGAGTTGGACATGACTTAGCAACTGAACAACTGGGAGCTTTACTGAGGAAATAGGAATGAGGGTGAGCGTTGGCTTTGGAGAGGAGCAGAGTCAGTATCCCCTGACTAGGGAGCCAGGGAGATTAGGATCTTCCTCCTTAAAGGGTGGTCCACAGATTAGCAGCATCAGCTTCACCACCTCTGTAGAAATGCAAAATCCTGGGACAGGCTCCAGAGATATGGAATGAGAATTTACATTTTAACATGAACTCCCAAGTGTTCCACAGACACCTTCCAGTTTGAGAAGCAGTGCGGAAGCTTTCCTAGCAGGAAGGCCTGAGGTAGGGGTGGGAAAAGTCAAAGGACCGCTGGCCCCTAGGCCTGTTCCAGAGCCCCCTGCCTGACACCCCCTCCCAGTGCTGGAGCCACAGCGACACCTACTGGCCATTGGCATCTAGGCCACCCCCTCCAGGACATCTGGGCCCTTTGGTCCTGCCCTGCCTGGCCTCCACCCTGTTCTAGGGGTCTGGCTTCCCCAGCAAGGCTGGAGCAGGTGTAGGTTGAGCCAGGGCCTCAGGGTGGAGCAGGGCTGTGCGTAGGCTGGGGCTCTGGGGCCTGCAGGTGAAGAAGGCAGTACAGGTGAGTAGGTGTCCTCAGGCATGTAGATCTCAGATCACATCACAGCCTTGGCGTTCTCCCCACACTCAATAACACAGAACACATTTGTCTGCTCTCTTCTCTTAGGTCCTCAATCAAATGGGACAGGGTCCCACCCCAGTCAGCATCCTCTGATGCCCCAGGGGGACTTGAACCTATGTCTAAAGGACTCTTCCTAGAAGCAGGCTGTTAGGAGCTACAATTGAACAGCAACTCAGAAAAGGGGCATTGCTGGAATATTTCTGGTCCAGGGTTGTGGGTACTGGAGGAGACTCCCACAACAGAATTCTAGGTCAAAGTGGGAGACAAACGCCGAAGGGCAGAGGAGTAAGAAGATAGGGAAGGAAGCCAACCCACCTCCAGGACAGGGCTCAGCTAACTTGGCCCAGGGGACCAGGCTGGTTCAGAGGGCCCCCTCTGGGGGCCAGGGCCACCAGGGTCAAGAAAGGGGCCTCCTTCTGGGCAGCAGTCACCACCCCCACCATCATTCCCAGGCCTCGGTCATTGTTGGGCCGCCCCCCTCCAGTTTGCTCTCAGCTCGGAGAAGGGGTTTGCCTGAGAACTAAATGATTGTGATTACCCACCAGTGTCTGCTTCAGTGGTGATTAGTTAAAACATCAGAGTCTAAACAGTCAATTGGTTCTAATAATTAATACTATGGCTCAGCTGTGATTGAGAGAGGGCAACGGAGAGAGAGAGAGAGAGAGAAGAGAGATGGAAAGAGAAGAGAGAGGGAGACAGGATTGGCAGAAGAGCCTCAGCTCTATAACTACCATTTCCTGACCACCCCCCTGCCAGGTATGGTGCCAGGACACACCTGGCTCCTAATTCTGTGTGCTCACAAGGTTTTTTTAATAAATTACATCACTGAGTATCATTAACACCCTATCAGTCTCCGTTTCACAGGTAAGAAAAAGGAGGCACAGAAAGGTAAAAGCTAGTAGATGCTCAGTAACAACTTGGTGAATGAACAGATAAATAAATGCATGAATTACCCCAAACTGAAATCCAAACCCAATTGAGCCTGACTCCAAAAAGTTTGAGGGGAAGGTGTATGGAGGGGAGAATTTGCGGAGACAAAAGAAAGAAGAAAACATACAACCACTCTTCTCTCTCCCACCATCTCTCTCCTTAGAAGCACATTCCCTCTCGCACATATATTCCTCTCTGTCTCGTGACAGAGATACACCCCTCTGTCTCACTCCCACTCTCATAGAAACTGCACCATTCACCCCTCTCCCTACACCTCCCTCTCTCCGTGTGCCCTTGTGTCCCACGCACACTGGCCCCCGTCACAAGCACTCAAAGAGCACTTGGGAACTGAAATAAACATGTGTGCTGTGCTTAGTCTCTCAGTCAAGTCCAGCTCTTTGTGACCCCATGGACTGTAGCCCGAGTCCTCTGTTCACTGGGGACTCTCCAGGCAAGAATACTGGAGTGGGTTGCCATGGCCTCCTCCAGGGATCTTCCCAACCCAGGGATCGAACCCAGGCCTCCCACATTGCAGGTGGATTCTTTACCGTCTGAGCCACCAGAGAAGCCCATATAATAAACATACCCACCCCTTTCTCTCTCCCTGACACCCACCCACCCTCTGTCCTCTTCCATGAGTCAGGCCCAGAGGTTTCCAGCTGGGCTCTCTCTGGCAAAGTTTGCTTTGAACTGTCCCCAGTTCTAGAAGGACCACAGGGGCTGCCCTGCCTGGCTGAGGCGGGGGCTCTAGGCCAGTCTCCTTAGTTATCCTGGAGCGGGCTCAGCCCCTCCCCAGCCCCTCCCCAGGTCACGCACAGCGGCAGAGCGGCCAGCGAGCAAGATGGCTGTGTGTGCATTGCTATTAATCACCCCTCCTGGTCCGCTAACGAGGCTAATGCGGTAAGTGACAATAGCCCATCTTGGTTCCTGATTTAGGGGCTCAGGACGGAAGCTGGGCTCCTGGGAGTGAAGACGTGAATTCTCCACGACACTAAACCTTCAAATAAATCTCCTCCAGTCAGAGAGCCCAGGGCACTAAATCCCACGCGCCGGTAATTGAAACCCTTAGAGCTTTCTTGGGTAGGGAAATTGCTGAGAGAGAGAGAGCAGCAGGGTTCCGGGTCGGGTGGTGGGCCAGCACAGGGGCTGCAGAGGGCTCTGTGACGGGGAAGCACCGGGTATCTGCCTGTCCCAGTGGGGGTGTCTGTCTGTCGGTGTTTCTAGACATGGGATTTCACTAGCTGGCTGGTTTGTGTAGCTACTGCCTACCCTCTTCCCACTAGGTCTACAAACACTTAGTATTTTTCTGGGACAGCAGTTATGGAGCCTCTGCCTTCTGAAACCCTTGCAGCTTCTGCTTCTCTTTGACCATGAAGCCAGGCTTTATTTAAGCAGAACGAATCTTCAACATCACCTCGATTGCCTTCCCTCCCCTCTTTCATCCTCTCTCACCCCCACCCACCCCATCTTTTCCTCCCCTCCGGACATCCCCCTGCTGTCCCTTCAAGTCCTCCTGCATTAACTTGGTCATTGAATCATTCAACAGTCATTACCACTCTGTACCAGACCCTCTTCAGGGTCCTGAGTATACCAGGATGTAGATAATTTCCCTGCCCTCAAAAAGCTCAAGGTCTACCAGGGGAGACTGAATAAACAGACAATCGCAATATTATCCGATGTGTGCCATAATAGAGGTGTTCAGTTCAGTCGCTCGGTTGTGTCCGACTCTTTGCAACCCCATGAACCACAGCACTCCAGGCCTCCCTATCCATCACCAACTCCCAGAGTTTACTCAAACTCATGTCCATTGAGTCGGTGATGCCATCCAACCATCTCATCCTCTGTCATCCCCTTCCCCTCCTGCCCCCGATCTTTCCCAGAATCAGGGTCTTTTCAAATGAGTCAGCTCTTCACTGACCAAAGTGAAGTGACCAAGTGGCCAAAGTATTGGAGTTTTAGCTTCAACATCAGTTCTTCCAATGAACACCCAGGACTGATTTCCTTTAGGATGGACTGGTTGGATCTCCTTGCGGTCCAAGGGACTCTCAAGAGTCTTCTCCAACACCACAGTTCAAAAGCATCAATTCTTCAGTACTCAGCTTTCTGTATAGTCCAACTCTCAATAGAGGTGTAGACATATAAGAAATATACCATGAAGAAGAGGAATTCCCTATCAGGGAAAGCTTCCGGAAGGACGTATTGTCTGAGTGTGATCTTAATAGGAGTTACAGGTTGCCCATGGGGAGACGGATGTTGTGGGCATTATTGGCAGTGAGAATAATAAGTGGAGAGCTAGGTCTTGCCCAGCCATAGCACACAGCATTGCTGGAGGGGATATGAGACTGGAGAGAGACTGTCTGATAAGGAGTTCAGGATTTATGCTGTGGACTTTGAGAGCCACTGAAGGATCTTAAGTAGCTGAATGATAGGATCTGATTTGTGTTTTAGGAATATCCTTCTAGCTGTAGAGATAGAAATGGATTAGAGGGGAGAGAGATGCATTAGGAAACATAAGAGTAAACTGGAGATGATGATGTCTGAACGAGGGCAATGGAGAAAAGAAGATGGTTTGAGGGTACTTAGGAGGTGAAAACAGCTACGATGTTGATTTATTGCATGTAGGAGCCTGAGTCAAGAGTAAGAGTCTAGACTGCCGATTGAGGGAGTTCTGCGGATGGTGGTGTCATACCCTGAAATTGAAAAAGCAGGAGGAGAGCGGGTCTGGAGGAAGATCAGTCTCGTTTCAGGCACATGGAGGCTGAAGAGCCTGTGGGACATCCAAGTAGAGAACCTGGTCCACACTGATATACACAGGTCAGGACTGGAGGTACGAATGGAGGAAATTAAACCACAGTAGCAATCACGCAGAGAGTGCAGGGAGAGAAGCAGATGATGGTGAGGATGATAGCTAACATCAGGGGAAGGAGAGTGGTGGAGAGCATGGGCTGCACTATGGCACTACGTGAGTGGAAAGTCCAGCACCACCTCTTACCAGGTACCCATGGCAAGTTACAGAACTTCTTACACCTCTCTGTCCTCATTTATAAAATGAAGGGAAGGGAGGAATACTACAGTGCTTGGCACAGAGTAAGCATCTGATCAGTGTTATCACTTCCCTCCCTCCTCATCCATTCAACTCCTACTTATCCATCACAACTCAGCTTGTGTCAGTTCCTCAGAGAAACCTTTCTGAATTCCTCTGAGCAGGGCAAATCTCCATTTTATAGGCTCGTGTGACCCTGTTCACCTCTCTTTGACACAACTTCCGTGTTACAGTATTTGTGTAATTAGTTTATTGCATGCTTCCTGCTTGCAAGCTCCATAAAGACACAGAGCTCATGGTTTCCTTAGGCCTTGGTGTAATGCCTAACACATGGAAGACAATACATGTTTATCAAATTAATGAATGGATATAGCTGCAGTTCCATCATATTTGGCAAATGATGACCATCAAGGATTTATCTGACTGAGAACAGATTGATTGAGAGTAGGGTGGTAGGGGTGAAAACCCGACTGCCATGAGTTCAGAAGTGTTTGGGAGAGAAAGGAGCGTCGGAGCATCTTAGGTGAAAAGGAAAGTGGAAAGAAAGGGCATTAGCTTCCATATGGAAGAGATGGGAGGATGCTGTTGATATTGTTGTAATGGGGGAGACAGGGTATATGTGCTGATGGAGGGAAGCATGAGAAGGGAAGGGGGAAGATGCACGAGAGAAGGGAGAACAGGACAGCTTCCCCAGGGAATGGGATTCTAAGTCCAGGAGAAGAGATTAAGCAAAAACAGGAGGGTGAATACCTCTTGCACTGAAACTGAAAGGAATTTTGGGTCTGGAAGGAGAGAATTCATGCCTAAGGACTTCAAATTTCTGAGTGAAATAGGCAGTAAGACCACCTAGTAAGACAGAGGGACAGAAGGTGGGGAGGGGGACTCAAAATAATAAAATATTATTGGATTGTCTCTGTGGAAAAGGAGAGACAGAGCTGACCAAGGGCATGGAAAAGGATTGCTTAGCAGTGCTGAGATTGGAAACTGTGAATTTTTATTGGCACATCTCTGCGTGGTTTTGTGATTCTCCCCAGCTGCGTTTAGCCGCCTGTGTGTCTGAGACAGAGAGGAGAATAGCTGGGTTGTGGAGAAGGCAGAGGCAACAAGGAGGTTGAGTATGTTGGCAAGAGGGTGTTGAAGTGACGCACCCTGGGGTCCAGGCTAGAAGCCATGAGTAAGTGGTCTGGGGAGATAGGAGGAGGAGAGAGAGAGAATAGGTCTGGGGAGATATGAGGAGGAGAGAGAGAGTGTGATGGGCGGGTCCAAGCCCATGAGAGGCCTGGGGGCGAGTTCTTTCACAGAACAATTTAGGTTGTTGGCAAGGTCCTCCAGGAGGATGTGGAATACTGGAAAAAACAACAGGAGCTGACAAGATCAGGGCAGGTGTCACCTGGGTAACAGGTGAGTGTCAAAGTCCTAGGCAGATGTGGAGAAGGCGGATAAGAACCATGAGGGGTGCGGGGTGGTACCTGCCCTCAGGGTCCGCTGGGTGGAGAAGCAATGGTCTGAAAGCAGCTGTGGGCACTAAGCGAGACACTGACCCCACCTCCTGGCCTGAGGAGCCTGGAGGTGGAGAGGACACAGGGAAGTGATGTCACCAGGGAATGTAAGTGATGTTTCCAGGAAAGTGAAGAGAGGAAGTAAAGGAAACATCTAGGGAGCAAGGATGCAGAGGAGTTTACTGCCAAGGTACTCAGTCCCAGAGGGCACGGTAGGAACATGGTCAAGAGCCCGCTCTGCCCCCTCCCTTCCCAGCATCTCTCCTAGGACCCTCTGCATCCCTCGCCCATCTCACTGACTTCACATCGCCCTCTGGCACCATCCACTCCACAGTCCATGTCCTGCCCATCTGTTCTCCCCATCCCATCCTCGCATCCCTCCCTCCTCTTCCCACACCTCCTCCCCAGTTCTCTCCTCCCCAAACCCTCCTCCTGCCCTGCCCCACCCCAGCCGGCCTGAGTGAGCAAGAACCCCTGCACCTTCATTTCTCAGGTCACTGCTTGGCTAATGGGCTATTAATTTGCTCAATCGTCCCCTGTGAGGCAAACTCAATTTCTGCCAGCCAGTCGTCCCTCCCTGTCGACAGTGTGATTGATTGGAGGAACAGCTGTCACCGCCCGGCTGCCCGCTCCCTGCCTCCTTCCGCGCAAGTCCGCGCCACCCCTCCTCCTCGGGCCGCCGCCCCGCGCCCACAGAGGCAGCGCACCCCTGCCACCTGCCCAAGGATCTGTCGCCAGCAATGAAAAATGACAGAAATATTTAAGGACAAATAAGGTTTCCCAACGCAATTGAAAATGATTACAGGCAGCTACAGATGGGGCCAATCTGATGCGCAGCAGCAAATCAAATCGAATTTCCTTATCGGCGTATTATTTTAGGCGTTATCTGGCACGTTGATGCAGTTATCAATTCAATTTCAGCCGCCGGTCCGCTGTTTACTGTCTCGCCTTTGCTGGGAAAAGGTAAACATGCTCAGCCCAGCAAATTAATTTCTGGCCGAAGACAGAGGCTGCAAAGGACTGCTCCGCAGGCCCGGCGGCCCCCACCATGGCCCTGGGCTGCAGTGGGCCAGGCTGACTGGGCTGGGGGGGCAGGCCAGAGCTTGCCCAGGGAGCAGAAGCCCTGCTGCTGCTTGCCCGCGCCTGGCCCCAACCCCAAGCAGGATTCAGGGCTCCTAGGAGGCTGAGGTGACCGCTGTTGGCTCTGCGGCTGCTGCCAGGGAGAGGTGAAGGTCTCCCATTAATTTCCAGCTAAAAATGACAAATTCATCTTGGACGACAATTAAATGAAGTCAGTAATTGATGCTAATTGATCTCCAGATGCGAGGGCTCCCCTCAGCCTTAGCAGCACGTGGCTGTCTTGCTCACTCTGCCCACCCCAGCCCTTCTCCTCTACTTCCCTTCCTCTCTTGGCCCTTGCACACCTCCACCCTGCCCCCACCAGGGCTCTGGGTGGTTGCACCCCTCAGGTCTGTAGGAGACAGCTGGCCAGGGCTGGGCTAGCAGGCAGTGCCTGAGGCCAAGCAGCTGGCCTGCTGCCCGTCCCACCCTGCAGGCACTTGTAATCAGTGCCCCAACTTCCCCCCGTGAGCTGAGAAAGCAGGTAACACTGGCCTCCTTGGCGGTTCAGGATTTACTGCCCACAGCTGCGGAGGTTCCCACTTCATTTTTATAAGCCCATAGTCAGAGCCAGCAGGGGGTAAAGCACACTTGGATTTACTTTGCTTTACGTAGTCCAGTCCTAACATTTTGGCTCCATGGCAAGGAAGATGCTGGAGGGAAGTGAAGTGTGTGGGCATGCCAGGGAGTGTCCAGGTGGACTCAGTCTACACTTGCATATATGCCTGTGCTCGCATGCCTTTATCTAGATGGCAACAAATACCCACACTTGTCTGAGCACCTGGGTGTGCCAGTGCTCACGTGCACATGTGTGTGTCCAGACATTTTAGAGGATATTTGTGCATGTCCATGTGTGGATGTTTTCCTGAACTGGGCCCTTTTCTGCAGTTTATAATAAAGCCTAATCCCAGGGAACTCTGGGAGGCCCACCTGCCCCACCCACCACAGGCCTGGCCCAGCACAGGGCGCTTTCTGGAAGTGATTAGCTAAGGGAGGAGGGGAAGTTAGCTAAGAGGAGAGAGGCTGCAGTTGTGTCTGGGGCAGCCAAGTTCAGTGGTATGAAATAGCTGTGACCCTTGAAGCCCCGACAGCCTCTAAACAGGCTGGCTGGTGCACTTGGCTAGAGTAAAGGCTCATGGGGTCAAGGGTTTAGGGTCCATGCCCAAGACTCAGTGAGCTTGACTGTGCCTTGGCCCACAGTCCTTGGCTCCAGCTCTAGCCCAAGTTTGAGCCTCAACTACCTGCAGGCTGACCTCCACCTGGCTGTCTTGCAGATGTTGGCTACTGGCCCCCCAAGAGCCATGCCCCTTCCATTGCTATAGACAGTAAATAGCATCCATCACAATAGGGGTCAGGTCATCAGCGAGGCTCCAGTTTTACAAGAACCTAGAGCTGGCAGGCGGAGAAGGCAAGGGCACCCCACTCCAGTACTCTTGCCTGGACAATCCCATGGACGGAGGAGCCTGGAAGGCTGCAGTCCATGGGGTTGCTGAGGGTCAGACACGACTGAGCAACTTCACTTTCACTTTTCACTTTCATGCATTGGAGAAGGAAATGGCAACCCACTCCAGTGTTCTTGCCTGGAGAATCCCAGGGACGGGGGAGCCTGGTGGGCTGTCGTCTATGAATCAGACGCACAGAATCAGACACGACTGAAGTGACTTAGCAGCAGCAGCAACAGCAGAGCTGGCAGGAGGCCATATGGAGTGGGCAATACCAATCTGGGTTTCTTCCAGCAGAGTAGAGGGAAGGGAAGATGGCAAGGGCATGTGGGCATGAACATGTCAACCCTGTGGATCCTGAGTTTATATGTCACCTGTAAGCAACCTGGTGCTGTGAGGGAGTCTTCCCTATGGCAGGAAGAGGAGCAAGTGAAGAAGATCATGTACAGTAGATAGATGATCAGACCAGGGGCAAGGTAGAGGCAAGGAACCAGATAAAACCTCCACAACATCTCCCAGCTAACATCCGCATCTTCTGGGGGTTTAGCAAGGTCAACAATCATTTATTCATTCATTCAAGGAATATGTATTTGTTTCTACTTACACTACTAATATCATCTTACTTTGGGTTACACCCTCTGCAAGATACTGAAAGTCGAAAGTGTTAGTCACTCAGTCGTGTCCAACTCTTTGTAGCCCTCCAGGTTCCTCTGTCCATGGGATTCTCCAAGCAAGAATACTGAAGTGGGTTGCCATTCCCTTCTCCAGGGGATCTTCCGGGACTATAGCAATAAACAAGTTATTCCCTGCCCACAAGAAATTTACAGTCTAAAGAGAATGACAGACACATGATAGGCAACTGTAACACTGTGACCAGAGGTAGCACAGGAAACTGTGGGAACACAGAGGAGGCACCTAGTGCAGTCTGGAGGAGTCAGGAAAGGCTCCCTGGAAGAAAGAATTCAGAGTCTTAAAGGATGAGCAAGAGTTAGCCAGTCCATGCAAATGGTCCCTGCCATACCCTTTTTGGGTTGCATGGCAAGCCCAAAGCAGAGACAAATAGGCCTCTTTGCTTCCAAGTGACTCTGGAACTGCTAAAAAATATCACCAGACTACCAGCCACTGCCCTGGGGTCTGGGCAGGAGGGTGCAGAGCTGTTTTCAGGGCCATCCCTGGGCACTGGCAGATAAGGATGGGCCATAGCTAAATATATGTCTCTCCTCTGCCCGCCCCACCCCCACCCCCTCGACCAGGGATGCCTATTAATCCTGACAAATGATGACTTACGAACATGTAATGCAAACTGATTCATCATACATTCAAATCCGCCGCCCCGCCCCAGCGGGAGGCCCCAGCCAGACAAGTGTATTACACGGATAATGTATTTGACGTATTAATAAAACCAGCCGCATTGCTCTGGCGCGGGGACTGGGGAATGCCAATATACGATGACAGATCACATATTGATGAAATCCAGATGTTTGGAATCATAGTCTTGGGGCCTTGTTCATATTGACTGAAGGTAAAAAATGCCGTCTGTCAGCAGGTTAACTCTTCCTGTCCCACACTCACAGAGGCACCAATCACGGTTTTCTGGAGAGACGAGGAGGAGGAGGCAGATGAGTGAGAGGGGAGAGTGGCTTGGCTGGATGAGGTGGGGTAGATGGTTGTACTGTGGACTTGATAGGTGGAAGGGACACTTTGCATGCCTTGTGTTCTTAACCTCTCAGCAGCATGCGACCCTATGGACCATGCTCCCCACTCACCCTTCCCTTCTTGCCTTTGATGACATCACCTTGTTTTCATCCTCCTCTTGGCTGTTTTTAGTCTTCAGTGACTAAAACTTCCTCCACCTGTTGGAATTCCTCAGCCTCTTCTTACTGTGCCCTCTCGCCCTAGGTGATCTCACCTACTCTTAAAACTTGTTGAGTATTTACCATGTGCAAGACATTGTTCAAGGCACAGAGGATGCAGTGCTGGTGAATTTCAGTCCTTATCTACATGTCAGTATTTCCAGTTCTATCCTTCTAGCTCTAGCTCACATATAGTGCCTACTGAGCATTTTCACGGAGTATGTCTTAACCATTCCTCAAACTAAGTTCATCTAAAATAGAGCTCATCATTTTCTTCCTTATCAAGCCTACTGCCCTTCCTCCTGTTCTACAAGTCAGTGAATGGTCTACCACCTAGCAGCTGTTCAAGTCAGACAGCTTGGAGCCACCCTTGATGCCTCTCTGTCCTTGAACCCCCATGTCCAGTCCACCTGCTTCTGTTCATCTCATTGTCATCCATATCATCTCGCTAGAGCAGGTCACCATCATGTCTCACCTCAGTTAGTGAGATAACCCCCTAGATGATCTTCCTGCACTTGCTCTTATCCCCTTAGACCTTTCTCTGATTTGCAGTTAGAATGATCTTTTTAAGATGAAAGTCTGAGATGTCACTCCCCTACTTAAAACTCTTCAATGACTTCTCACTGTATGTTAAAAAAATAATAATAAGCCAAAATCCTTAATATAGTGGAAAGTGCTCTGGGATCTGGCCTCTCTATCATCAGCTCTCAGTCCTCTGCCCCTCGCTCTCTGCTCCAGCCACATTGAACCCTTTTCAGTTCTTCACTTAGGCTTCATCTCTGTACCTTCAAACATGCTGTTTTCTATGTACTATAGAACACTACTCCTCCACTATCATTGCTTGAACTGGTTCCCACTCATCCTTCAAGGCTTTGCTTAAAAATCACTTCTTTTACCTCCCAGGAAAGATAGTCTGCTCCCATAGTTCCATGTTCTTCCCTTGTTCTAAGACCATGCTGGGGATATTTGTTGAATGTCTCTATCCACAATTAGTGACTGACCTCCCTGAGGGCAGAGAGTGTGTGTTCATTATTGCATGGCATCCATACTGTAGCAGACGCATCTTGGTACTCGTTGACATTTGTCAATGATTATTGAATCATTACCTAGGTGATAGGCTAGGTATGTAGGTAGCCAGGTATTGTGCAGTGGTTAAGAGCACTGGCTTTGGAGTCAGACAGATCTAGATTTAAATCTTTGCTCTGACCCTTCCAGCTCTGTCATTTCATTGTTCTGAGCTCCATTTTCCTCATCAATATGATACAAATAGATTATACCTACCTCACAAGACTGTTGTGAAGATTAAATGAAATAAAATATATGCAGCATTAACCTGTAGCCTAACATATAGTACTGCTGCTGCTAAGTCACTTCAGTCGTGTCCGACTCTGTGCGACCCCATAGACGGCAGCCCACCAGGCTCCCCCATCCCTGGGATTCTCCAGGCAAGAACACTGGAATGAGTTGCCATTTCCTTCTCCAATGCATGAAAGTGAAAAGTGAAAGGGAAGTCGCTCAGTCGTGTCCGACTCTTAGCGACCCCATGGACTGCAGCCTACCAGGCTCCTCCATCCATGGGATTTTCCAGGCAAGAGTACTGGAGTGGGATGCCACTGCCTTCTCCGAACATATAGTAACCTTCCATAAACAGTTATTATTATTAGTGGGCAGATAATGGATAAATGGATGAATGGTTATATTGACAAACAAACAAGTAAATAGAATGTGGGTATGGATGGCTATGAAGAAGTAGCTCCATGGAAGCTGAAAGGCCCAAGGTGCCTACTGAGTGGTATACAATCTTGATCATAGCAGGGAAGAAGGCTGAATACAGAGCAAGGCCAATCTGGTGTCAGGATGGGGTAGATACAGACACAAACAGCAAAACTGTGCCAGCTTCTTACTAGAGATAATGGTGACTCATCTCTTGCACACAGCCCTGATTTAACTAGAACCTCATGAAGGTGCTGAGTAAGTTATTATTATCCTTGTTTCAAGAAGAATCTCAAACTCAGAAGTGTTAAGTGATTTGCCCAAGGTCTCACAGCTAGTAAGAGGCAATCCTGCTCAAAGACTCTTGGTCTTTGGGAAGTGGAGTGGAAGCTCTTCTACTGGGACTGCAAGAGGGGAAGGGCAGGTCACACATGTGTGTATATACAAACACACGTGTATACACACACGTACTCTTTTTATTATTTATTTATTTGGCTGTGTCGTGTCTTAGTTGTGGTACACACCGATCCTTCGCGGCAGCGTGTGGGTTCTGTAGTTGTGGCTGGCGGGCTTCATTGCACCAAGGTATGTGGGATCTTAGTTCCCCCACCAGGGATCGAACCCACGTGCCCTGCATTGGAAGGCACATTCCTAACCACTGGACTACCGGGGAAGCCCCACATAGGTACTCCTGAAAGTTTCAGCCTCTATTGCCATATATCATTAGAGTTAGCCTCCCCCTCATTTTAACCCTCCCCATTCTTAAATCAGACACCAGGCAGTCAAACTCTGCGTTTTGTGGTCTGTGGAGAAAAGATGAGGAGGTTGGGGTTTGCTCTTTAAACAAGCAGAGAGGGAAGAATGGAACCCACAGGCAACAGAACTGGGACAAAACCAAACGGGCCAAGCTGGAGAGGCAATTGCAGGGTAGGGAGTTGCAGGGCCGGAAGCGGGTTAGTGATCGAAGAAGGGTGGGCTTTCTCTTTGAATGAGACCTGCACCAGGCCTCACCATGGATGATGGGAAAGATGGCAGAGAAGTAGCAGCCCAGCCCCTGAGCTGCCTGCTCCCAGTGGCCCGCAGTTCCCAACAGAGGGGGGCAGCAGAGGGCTGATCTGGGACCCCAGGTACCTGAGGCCTTGATCCAAGGCTTGAGGCCTGGACTGGCAGCGGCCTGGCCCAGGCCAGGGAAAAACTACTCGTCTGGCGGGCTGCTCCTCAGCAGGCCTGTCCCTACTCACAACCGCAGGCAGTCACTTTCTGGTGGAGCCTGGCTGTTTTCTGGTGGGGAGGTACCCCAGAAATGGGAAGGGACCCTCTGGAGGTCCCATCCCTAGGGCGCCTCCAGGCAGGGCCTGTCTTAGCCCTGACTTTCTGCTTCCTGAGCCTGCGGTGCCTTGTGTGAGACTGTGGGTAGGCCCAGGCCCCTCTGCCGCCCTTTCTCCTCTTACTGGGGGGATACCTGTGGCAGGCGGAGAAGTGGAGGTGGCAGGCACGGCGGAGGCTGCGGCGGCGGCGGTGGCGATGGGGTGTAGGGAGGTAGGTGCCGTAATGAATGTGGACGGGAGGCGGAATGAGCGATCCATCTTTGCATGGGAGGGGAGGGGGCCGCGCGCCTCCCCCTCGACACACTCACACACTCAATCAGGCGCTGTCAGACCTCCGGCCGCCTGGCATTTTGGTGAAGAATCTCTCAGCTAAAAATTGTTGTCAGTCCCATTTCCTCGTTATCAGTGCAAGGGCTGAGGCAGCGCCCGGGGATTAGCAGAAGCGGCGAGCGCCCGCACCGCCATCCACTGCCGATAACACCCGGCCTCCCGCCTCACCTCCCCCATTCATCATCTTTAGCACTGACAGCCCATCCCAGTCCCTGTCCCCAGCCCCTCATGCTGCCCACGTCTCCCCACGATGCTGCTCAGCCTGGCTCCTGACCTCCCTGGGGAGCTAGGCTTCCTGAAGAGGGAATGGGATTCAACCCAGCGCGTCTGACCTGGACCCACCTGTGGCAGAGAGCTTTGGTGGGCTCAGGGGTAGGCGGGCACCAGCTGGAGTGAAGAATGCTCAAGGAGAAGATGCTTTCTGACAGCCTGCCCCTGCTGGGCTGGTCTGCCTACCTGCGATGCTGGCGGCGGTGTTGGAGAAGGCATTCCTGCATCAGACGGGCAGTTGGACTAAGGATTTCTGGAGGCCTCTCCAGTCTGAGACGGACTTCCCAGATTCTGGGAATTGTGGAAGGAGAGCCCGAGGATGCCTCGGAAGAGTAGGGGGTTGAAGAGTGCCTTCCCACCCCCAAAGGCCCACAGCCTCCTCCTCTGGGCCATCCCCAGCGGTTTTATGGCCCGTTTTATGGCCACTGTAATGGCCCAGGTCAAAAGCTTCAGGGAGCTGTATTCTGGGAATTATGCAAACGAGGAGCAGGCCCAGGGCCAGAGTATGGATTTTGTCATTAAACCTGGGCAGGCCATGTCGTTAGTGCAGTAAAACCCACGTCATGACCACAGGTCTCAATATAAAATTATAGGGAACACAGTGGGGGAGGGAAAGCAGGGGGCCCATGGCCATGCTGGCACCTTCCATGCTGGCACCCCCTGAGAACACGGGGATGTGATGCAGGCTGGAGGCTGCAGGGTGCCTACGCTGATCCCTGTGACTGCTCTTCCTGAAGTTGGGAGCCAGGAAGAGGACCCATTGTCCCAACAGGGAAACTGAGGCCAAGCTCGGAAAAGTAGAAGATCCCTGTGGCAGGAAAGCAGATGAACTGAGCACAGGTATATGGGAATGCTGATGCCTGCTTCCAGGTGCAGAGGGAGGAACTGGGGCTCTGGCAGCCCTAAGAACCATACCTGGTACCCCAGGCAGAGGGGGCTGAAACCCTGATATCTCTACCTCAGCTCTGATCTCATGCCCTAGATCCTAACCTTTCTCTATTCTTGTCTCTCACCATTTCCCCCTTCTGTCCCAGCCCCTACCTCAATGCTTGATTTCAACAGCCTTGTCAATTGTCCCTTAGTCACCCTCCATGCCTGCCAGCACGCGTTACCACCCTCCTCTGGCCCCTTCCTGCTCCCGCCCATCACCACCACCACAAGCACCCATTCCTGCCTCCCTCAGCCCTGACTAAGGCTGCACAGACTGGAGTCACTGACTTTCTTTTCCAGTTTTCTCGCTGGTTTGTGATCTTCTTGAGGCCAAGACTGTGTTTTCTTTATCTCTGAGCCCATTTCTCCTAGAATAATACATGACATAGAATAATTGTTTGATAAATATTTGAGGAATGAATAAATAAATGAAGCAATGAGATCATGAGCCAAGTACAGGGGTCCCTGCCCAGTTCTGAGCCTCAGTTTCCCCATCTGTAAAATAAAGATAATGGCTTGCAGAATTTCTAGGGTCTCACTCACCTCTGAGATTCTCTGGCTGAATAGAATGAGTCTAGAATCCTCACCTCCCCACTCCTAGACCAGGGCCACATCTGCCTCTTTTACTCAGAGCTGCCTTTTAGCTGTCCCCTGAATATCTGGGGCACAGCTACCAGGGCATATGATCAGCAGACCCCTTCCCCCCTAGAGACCTAGCCACACTGACTAGAGCCACCCCTACCCGACCCTGCCACACACAAAGCCTCCAGAGCAGACATCCCAGTTCTGCAAAGGTCATCTGGCTTCTGGGACAAGCAGCTCTTCATTTCTACCTCTCCTCCTTCCCTTCGTCTTCTCCACTATTTTGTTTCATCACTGAGAATCTAATCTATGCCAAGTCTTTTTTCAATTGTCTATAGATTAAAAGGTGACTAAGAATGGTCCTGGAGAAGGCAATGGCACCCCACTCCAGTACTCTTGCCTGGAAAATCCCATGGACGGAGGAGCCTGGTGGGCTGTAGTCCATGGGGTCGCGAAGAGTGGGACACGACTGAGCAACTTCACTTTCACTTTTCACTTTCATGCATTGGAGAAGGATATGGAAACCCACTCCAGTGTTCTTGCCTGGAGAATCCCAGGGATGGGGGAGCCTGGTGGGCTGCCGTCTATGGGGTCGCACAGAGTCGGACATGACTGAGGCGACTTAGCAGCAGCAAGAATGGTCCTGCCCACAAGAAGCTCACAACTCATTCATTCATTCATCCCTTTGCTCCCATTCTCTGCCTGGAATTCTTCTTAGGCACATGTTAAATTTTGTTTCTTTGGTGAAGCCTTCTCTTTTTCCACTCCTCCAAACACATATCTGGGATGAATCACTCCCTCCTCTGAACTCTCAGTTGATCTAGTCTGGGCATCCAGGAGAGCTATAATCTTGTGTCAAAGGGAGATAGGTTCTTGTGTTCAGCCTGAATAGGGAACTCCCTCAGACATAGGGTTGCTAGACCTAGCAAATAAAAATATAAGACATTCAGGTAAATTTGAATTCTAGAAAAACAATGAATAACTTTTAACATAAGTATATCCTGTGCCAATAGTTGAGACATACTAAAGTGAAAGTCGCTCAGTCGTGTCCAACTCTTTGTGACCCCATGGACTATAAAGTCCTGAATTCTCCAGGCCAGAATACTGGACTGGGTAGCCTTTCCCTTCTCCAGGGGATCTTCCTAACCCAGGGATCAAACCCAGGCCTCCTGCATTGCAGGTGGATTCTTTACCAGCTAAACCACAAGGGAAGCCCAAGAATACTGGAGTGGGTAGCTTATCCCTTTTCCAGCATCCCAACCCAGGAATCAAACTGGGGTCTCCTGCATTGCAGGTGGATTCTTTACCAACAAGCTATCAGGGAAGCTACAAGATGCCCAGTTGAATTTCTCATAAACAATTAATATTATTTTTAGTCTAAGTTTCCCCCTTTTGCCATGGAAAACTTACACTAAAAATAATATTGTTTATGTGAAATTCAGCTGGGCATTTTGTATTTAATCTGGCAACCCTACCCAGTCAACCATCTTAGTCATCACTGGCGTGGACTTTATCTCTCTAAAAGCTGATTTTGACCCTCTCCAAGCATCAGAAGAAAGAAGAAGCAGGGAGAAAGATCTGACCTTAAGCTAAAGAAGCCTTCCTTCCTACAATCAGAGTTTACATGGATAGTCAGGGATGTTTCTGGATGAATAGAGCTCCTCAACCCCATGCCTATAAGCAAAGGCTAGGGGAGCACTGGCTGGGCAGAGTGGCAAGGGTGGGAGTTTAGGAATCCCGAGAAGTGCACTAGGCAAACTTCAGGCCCCTTCCTACACAGTGAGCTCTGGTTACCATCAGGGACAGAGTTTAGGCTCCCAGGGGCCCCCCAAGTCAGCATAGCCAGTGCTAGACCCATGTGTGCTTGTGTATTGGGGGCACACAATTTGAAGGGCATTTTGGAAGGGAAGAGCTCAGAATCTGTTAGACTCACAGCAGCCAGTGAGGTTATCCAAGTGAGGAGTGAGACCTGAACTGGGAGAATGTAGATTCCAGGAATACTGAAGCAGAACGGACAGGACTTGGTGGTTAAATGAATGTGGGAGGGGGAGTAAAGCAAGGAAGGGGCCGAGGGCAAAGTGAAGGTTGCTGGCTTGAGTGACCAAGTGAACGCAGGTGTCTTTCACTGAGAAGAGCACTGGGTCTTTGCTGTCGCACGTGGACTTTCTCTTGCGGCGAGCAGGGGCTACTCTAGTTGTGCACAGGCTTCGCATCGTGGTGGCTTCTCTTGTTGCTCACCTGGGCTCTAGGGCACATGGGCTCAGTAGTTGTGGTGCACAGGCTTGGCTGCTCGCCAGCATGTGGGATCTTTCCAGACCAGGGATCAAACCTGTGTCCCCTGCCTTGGCAGGTGGATTCTTAACCACTGGACCATCAATGAAGTCCAAGTACTCAATTCTAGATGGTTGAGTTTGAGATTCTTGTAGGACATTCAGGCATTGATGTCCATTAAGTGTTTGGCTATCGGGGTCTGGAGAACATGGGAGGGATCTGGGGCAGAGAAACGGATGTCGGCAGGGCACAGGTGGGAGTCAGAGCCAATAAGAATACACAATATGGTCCCACAGGCAGAGAGAGAAGAGGAGAGGCCATGGAAAGGAGCATGGGGAAAAGAGAGGGGCTGGGAGAGAATGCTACCCTGGCAGTCACCCTGGTCCTTTTCAGTCTTTCCCACTCGACTGTGAGTACCTCAGGGCAGGGACTAGATCTGGTTATATTCTGTGTCCCCACTGCTGTGCACTAGGCCTGGCTCAGCACAGACATCAGACAATGTTTGTTGAATGACTGCAGGAACGATCCCTTTTCTCCCTCTTTTCTTCCTTCTCCTGCTTTGTAAAGTGTGAAAGCAGCAAGGAAAGGAGTGACAGAGGAGGCCCTGGATATTCCGGGTGACGCTGTGATTAAACCAAGACCTGCTTCACTAACGTGTGAAATGAAGTGATCAAGGTTTGATTGCACAGAGCATTGATTGCGTCCTGATAGATTTCCGAGAAGGGCAGCTGGCTGAGGAGGTGCTGTGCACGGCCACAGCCTCTGGAGCTGCAAAGCGGAATAATGTTCATGGGCTCTGAGACCCTCAGGCTCACCCTTCCTCCAGGCCAAGAAGCCCTAGGAGGCAGCAGAGGCTTGGGGTGGAGGATTGGGACGTGGCGTTTCTCTCCACGTATAGCCCAGCTTATATGTCTGTCTCTTCTTCCCTCACCAGGTAAGAAAAAGGCAGCAGCACTGTTTGACAGCCAGGCCCCTATTTGCCCCATCTGTCAGGTCCTGCTGAGGCCCAGCGAGCTACAGGAGCATATGGAGCAAGAACTAGAGCAGCTGGCCCAGCTGCCCGCCAGGTAAGCCACCTGCCAGAGGCCTCCACTCAGGGTTCTGGCCACCAGGTCCCAGCCTCTCACAGGCAGCAAGACCCTGCTGCCATTCTCCACCTGGCTTTCAATCCTCAGCTCCTCCGGCTGAATGGTGCTGCCTTTCTCTTCTTACTCTGTTTCCAGAGATATGAGGAGAGTGAGCTTTAAGTCTCAAAAAGGCACAAGAAAGGGGAGGAGCCTCAGAGCAGGGTGATGGAAGCAGGGACTGGGACTGGCAGCTTCCCGAGAAGTGCAGCCTGGGGTTGCCATCCACCTCCCCTATGAATCTCAAGGTGTGAAAGGTGACAACCTTGAGAACGTGCTCAGGCGTGTCTCCCTTGCTCCACCCCATCATCTTTGTCCCTGCCTGAAGGACTGGGTGGAGCCTCCTCCCAGAAGAGCCAAGGTTGTCAAAAGGAGCAGAGAAACAAATTACCCCAAAGCTTAGGGGTTTAAAGCAACCATTTCATGATGCTCATGGACTCTGTGGGGGTCAGGAATTCAGACAGAACACAGAGGGGGTGGCTTGTGTCTGTTTCACCCTGTCTGGGGCCCCAGCTGGGAAGGCTTGTTGGCTGGGAGCTGGGATCACCTGGCTCCTTCATTCACATGTCTGGTGGTTGATGTTGGCTGTCAGCAGGGACCTCAGCTGGGGCTGTAACCAAAGCACCTACACATGGCTGCTCCTTGTGGCCTGTGAGCAGGATAGCTCACAGTGTGGCAGCTGAAAGCATGAAAGCAAAATGTTCCAGCCAATGAGATCGAAGCTGGATTCCCTTTTATTAATCTAACCTCAGAAATCACTTAACCTCACTTCTGCTATACTCTCTTGGCAGTATTAACCTACCCAGATTTTAGGGACGGGAACATGTACCCCACCTTTTGATGGAGAAGGGGCAAGCTCCTCTTACAGAAGAGCATGTGGGCTCTAGCCACTCTGGGAAATAGTCAGCCACTGGGAATAGCCTGCCCCACGATTCCCAGTCCAAAAACCTGGATCAGTTCCAGTCAGCAGACTTGACTGATCCTCCTTCCTCTACCTTCTCACCTAATCCCCCATGCAGGGTGCAGGGGCCCAGAGGTGAACCAGAAATCGTCCCATGTAAGTTGGTGTAGCCACTATGGAGAACAGTATGGAAATTCCTCAGAAAACTAAAAATAGGATTACCATATGATCCAGCAATGCCACTCTTGGGCATATACCCAGACAAAACTATAATTCAAAAAGGTACATGCACCCCTAGGTTCATGGCACCGCTATTCACAATAGGCAAACCATGGAAGCAACCTAAACGTCCAGCGAGAGATGAATAGATAAAGAAGAGGCGGTGCATATACACAATGGAATGCTGCTGAGTCATAAAAAGGAACAAAATAATGCCATTTGCAGCAATACAGAGGCTCCCAGAGATTATCATACTAAGTGAAGTTAGAAAGAGAAAGACAAATACCATATGATGTCCCTTATATGTGGAATCTAAAATATGGAACAAATGAACTTATCCACAAAACAGACACAGACTCACAGACAGAGAGAGCAGGTGTGTGGTTGCCAAGGGGGAGGGAGGGAAAGGGACGGACCTGGGATTTGGGGTTGGCAGATGCAAACGATTACATTTAGAATGGCTGAACAACAAGGTCCTACTGTATAGCACAGGGAACTATATTCAATCTCCTGGAGTAAATCACAATGGAAAAGAATATTAAAAAAGAATGTGTGTGTGTGTGTATATAACTGAGCCACTGTGCTGTGCAGCAGACTATATTGTGTACAGTGTGTATGGGCACAACATTGCAAATCAACTATACTTCAATTTAAAAAAAAAAAGAAAGAAATGGTCCCACCCTCAGGAGCTCATAATAGGAGTAAGGAGAGCCAGGCATTAGCAACCTTGAGGGACGGAGACCGCTCTGTGGGATAGACAGGAGCTGTGGGAGAAACAAGACGGTACTGAACCCAGCACAGAGCAGAGAAGGCCTCCTGAGGGAGCTGAGGCCTGGGCTGAATTGAAGGCCAAAACACTACTTATCTATTGCTGTGTTACAAATTCTCCCCAAACGTCATGGCTTAAAAACAGCAAAACTTAATATTTCGCAGTTTCTGGGGGTCATCAATTCAGACACAGCTTAGTTGGGTAGTTGTGAGGGGTTGTGGCTTTTGGCTCAGGCTCTCAGGAGACTGCAGCCAGGATGTCAGCCAAGGCTGCAGTCGTCTGAAGGTTCCACTGGAGCTGCAGGACCCCTTCCCAGGATGGTTCTCTCACACAGCTGTTGGCAGGAGGCCTCAGTTCCTCGACGTGCAGGTCTCTCCATAGGGTTGCTACAGTTTCCCTGAGACATGGCGGTTGACTTCCCACAGAGGAAGTGATCCAAGAGAGAGGCTAGAGAGGAAGCCACAATGCCTTTTATGATCTAGTCTGGGAAGTCATACACTATGGCTTCTAATATATTTTATTCTACTCACTAGAAGCAGGTCAGCAAGTCCAGCCCACACTCCACAGAGGAGAATTAAACACTGTAAGTTCTACCTCTTGAAGGGAAGTAAGGTGAAAGCTGCTCAGTCGTGTCCGACTCTGAGACCCCACAGACTATACAGTCCATGGGATTCTCCAGGCCAGAACACTGGAGTGGGTGGCATTCCCTTCTCCAGGGGATCTTCCCAACCCAGGGATAGAACCCAGATCTCCCTCGTTGCTAGCAGATTCTTTACCAGCTGAGCTACCAGGGAAGCCTTGAAGGGGAGAGTACCAAAGAATTTGTGGGAATACTGAAAACTACCACAGAAGACTGTACTAATGATGATAATAATAGTCTTGTTGAATGCTGTGTGCCAAGAACTTTATACTAATTTATTCAGTCTTCACAACAACCACTGGTGTGTGTGTGCGCGTGTGTGCGCGTGCACTAAATTCCTTCAGTCCTGTCTGACTTTTTGTGACCCCATGGACTGTAGCCCACCAGGCTCCTCTGTCCATGGAATTTTCCCAGGCAGGAATACTGGAGCAGATTGCCATTTCCTACTCCAGGGATCTTCCCAACCCAGGGATCGAACCTGCCTCTCTTGAGTCTTCTGCATGGAGCAGGCAGATTCTTTACTGCACAACCTGGGAAGGGCTACCACTGCAGAGGGGGTGGTAATAATTATTAACTCCATTTTACAGACGAGGAAACTGAGATACAGAGGGGTTAAGTGACTTCTCTAAGGTTGCACAGCCTGTAAAGTGGTAAAGATAAGGGGTCAAAACCAAGCAATCTGACTCGAGAGCCCACACTTTTAACCACTCCCCTTCCCCTCAACAACACACACACCCAGGACTAGCCTAGAACAGAGAGGGGAAGCAACATCCTTCTGCAGTTGAGTTCCACACCTTGGCTATGCAGGAGTGCTTCTGGGTGGAGGACTTCCCAACAGAAATTGAGAACAGAGGCAGAGATGAAGGGACACCCGCCCCAGCCCCGCGCAAGGGTCTGGAGAGTGGGGGCCCGAGCTCTTTCTGCCTCCTCACTGGGGGCCACACCACAGCCTAGCCCCTGTGGCCCCATCCACGCACTGCCCAGGGCATCCACTTGTGCCCACATAAGTGTTCCACCCGCTCCCGTGACCCTCCGGCAATCCCTCCTGCCCCACAGCCTCTCAGAGGGTCCCCTACTTTCATATCTTTGGCTCCGGTCCATTTCTCCGCTCCCCGCCCCCCAGCCTTCACGGGTGCCCCAGCCCTCACCGTTAGCTCACGCGTCCCCCACTTCTGTGCCCCTCGTGCCCAGGCCCAGCCCAGCACCCCCTAACTCCTGGTACGTTTCCCCCCTCCTCAACCCGGTGTCTGACAGCCGGACAGCGGGATCTGCACAGCAAGTGAAATTCCCGTCGGATCGATAAAGCCGAAGCGCTGGCGGCGACGGGTCGATGGTTTTATCTGTCTCGGCCCCGCCGCGCCCGGCGCGCTGACAGTCCGACCGGCCGGCAAAGGCGTTCAAGGGCAGCCGCGCCCGCCGCCCCCTCCCCTCGCCTATACGCCCCCCCTCCCTGCGGCCGCTGCGCCCACCGGACTGCAGGCTGGACCTCCCCGCCGCCGCCCTCGTGATTTATCTGGATTTTTAATTGGAAAAAATTTGCGAATTAATTGATTTCAGGAACTTGCCAATTAACATTGTAATTGGGTGCGTGATAAATTCCCAAGGAGCGTGTCAGCTCCCTCCGGGCTGAGGGCCGTGGCGCCCGGGTGGGCGGGGAGGGCCCCCAGCCTTGGCTGCCCTTGCCCCGCCCCTGCCCGCTCTCCGGGAGACCGGAGGGGAGGAGAGGAGGTTGGGAGGGCTCGGAGACCCCCTCCCTCCTCTTCCCCACCTCAGTTCCGACCTGACAGGGGCCTTTGACCAGGTTATTTCACAGACAGGGAAACCGAGTCCTGCAGGAGGGCAGAGCCTGTGCGTGCATCGCTCAGAGTGTTCTGGGCAGAACCCAGGTGAGGGCGTCCCCAGCCACTGTGGCCTCCCCAGCTCTCTAGTCCGCCCCTCTGTCCTCTTCTTGGCTTCTGTCCTTTCTTTCCTCTCCTCTCCTCTCCAGCTGTCCCTTCCCCCTCTCACCCTCCCTTTGCCCCCACCCCCACCCCCTTCCCTCAGCCTGGCCAGCTCCTGAGTCTGTGGATGCTGCTGCCAGGGTGCTCTTCCTTCCATCGCCCTCCCACAGGGTCAGTCCCAGAGGCGTTCCTCTGGGTGGGCCTGGTTTGCGCTCTCTGCCCCCTTCTGCCCAACAGCACAGAGCATGCCCCCCACATAGCACGCTGCTATTTTTAGACACACCTAAGGGCTCACACTGGTTGGGCTTCCCTGGTGGCTCAGCTGGTAAAGAGTCCGCCTGCAGTGCTGGAGACATGGGTTCGATCCCTGGGTTGGGAAGATCCCCTGGAGAAGGGAACAGCTACCCAGTCCAGTATTCTGGCCTGGAGAATTCCATGGTCTGTATAGTTCATGGGGTCACAAAGAGTCAGACATGACTGAATGTCCCAAACTAGGGCTGGCTGGTTTTCACAGACACCAACACAAATGTATGTAGACAACATACAGTCACACACCCTCCCTCATTCCAATACAGATACATGTGCTCACACCTACCCCCTCAAAGAACCACTTCCCATGGATGCTCACCCCCACAGGCACACAGGCAGATAGACCCAGGAAGAAGAGTCAGAACTTCTGCTGGCAAAGCACTCACACTTCTCAAAACACTTGTACATTCGAGATCAGAGGCAATGCCCCCACACACTCCCTCACCTCATCCTCTCTTTACCCCTTTCAGTCCTGCACAGGCATTCCAACTGACCCCAGGATTCAGCTAGCTGGACCAAGAACAGCAAAGTTAGATTGGGGACAGATAGTGGAGAGCCTTCAGTGCCGGAGGGTCACCTTTGAGTTGGGGAATTAGAATATCTGTGAGCTGGAGAAGCTTAATCAGAGAGCTGAGCTGTAGGAGAATCGCTCTGGAGGTGGCATGGAGCAGAATTTGGGGGTAGAAGCAAGGAAGCAAGTGAGGAAGTTAGGCAGGGTCCAGGGGACAGATGATGAGGCTCACCTAGGACAATGGCAGTGGCAGTGGGAACAGAGAAGAAAGAATGGTGAGAGACTGGTGGGGGACTAAGCAAGAGAACTTAGCTGATTACTTGTGGGGCACTTACTGACTTCGCTTTCTGACTTGACTCACAGGAACGGTGTCAATAGTAGAGAAGCAGGTATCTGAGGGAAGGAGGAGACAGTAGACAGAGCTCTGGGTGCCCTGAGCTTTCTCTGGGATGGTGATAGTGTGGACGTGGACAGTCAGACAGACTGGCAGGAACATAGATGGGAGCTGGAGATTGATGGGCAGGTTGGACAGTGGTCCCCAAACTTCTCTGTGGCCCTCAGACAGGAGTTTCTACCCAGAAATAGGAAAGAACCGTGGACTCTTTCAGAGATCCACAGAACTGAAACTGAGGCTTGGCTTAGAGGGCCCTGAGCTCAGAGACCTTTTTCTGGAGGCTTCCTCAGCCACTCTGAGATCTGGTTTAGTCAGTGTTTTAAAGGGCCTGGAAGGAGCCAGAGGGAGGCTGGGTGACTCTAGAGGAGAGGCGGGGTGTGGAGATGGCAGTGCCCCCAGCCCCACTTAAGCCTTATTTAAGGCCGGCCTCGGTGTTTGGTTGGGTAATGAACTAGATAAACAATTCCCCAAATAGATTAAAACGAAGTGTAACTTACAAAGGCGGCTGGTGATGATGGTTTATTCCCGGGCAGCACACCATTTCTTTATTTCCAAGGATAATTCAGTGTAAATCACCTTAATTAAAAGTGTCAGCCCAGCCCATGAATATTGTACTTAGGAACGCGTTTCCTGGGTCCCAGTTATAATTTAAAACCCATGGATCACTAGGCAGCGAGTGACTGAGAAGGGAGGAAATCGTTGGGGGCGGGCTGTGGAAACTGGGAGGGACGAAGGCAGAGCCGAGTGGATGGGCTGGGCGGGAGCCTGGCTGCCAGCGGCTCGGGGCTCAGAGTTCTCCTCTCCAAGGTGGGCCCCTCGCCAGACTCCTCTCTCTGGGGGAAGCAAGCACACTTGGAGGTAATCAGGTTGTTGGAGGAAAGGTAGGGAGGGCGGGGGGAGGGGGGTACTCGCTCTGGGAGAGGGAAGGAGTCTGACCAGTCCAACTGGAGGGAAGGTGAAGAGGATTGCAGGAAAAGATCCAGAGGACTGGCCAAGGGAGAGGCTGGACATCCTGGCCCTGAATGTCTTCATGTCTGTTCACCGGCAGAGTAAACGAAAGCTCAGAGTCAGCAGGGCCCTCCCAAAGTGGAGAGAGTAAAAGAACTCAGAGCTCAGCCCTCCATCCTGAGTGTCTTTAGGAGGCAGTGGGGCCAACAGAAAAGCAGCACTCTGGACTCAGATAGGAACGCAAATCCCAGACCCTGCCTGGGCTGTGTGAGCAGTGAGGTGTCACCCAGCCCACCAGTCAACTCTAAAGTTTTTGTGAAGATCAAAGAGATGACACGCTTGAAGCCCATGCCTGTCACATGTGGTGGGTGCACAACAATTGTTCAGTCTTGCCTCTTCCATTTCACCCTGATTCTGCTCAGAAAACACTCAGACCTCAGTCCAGGGGCCTGGTGGGAACAGTGTCATATAGTAGATGCCTCATTTCTCTCGCTGTAGGTCCAGGAATGGGGCTGGTAGCAGGGCGACAACAGCATTTGTTAGCGGAATGAAGGAAAGATAAAAGTAACAGACTCACATCTAGTTGTTCCTCAATGGCAGCTCAGTTTCCTCTCTGTATCCCTTGTGCCCGGATCAGGAGCAGGAACATGGGGACCACTTATGAACAAAATGCCACTGAACGGAACCCAGTTTGGTGGTCTATTCCTGTCTGTGATGCCCCCACTGTGTGATCAGACAGGCAGACAGCTGGTTTTTGTTGGTTTTTTTTTAATATTTTGGCCACATCATGTGCCATGCAGGATCTTAGTTCCCTGACCGGAAATCAAACCCACAGCCCCCCCTACCCCCACCACGAGCTATTTTTACACTCAGATCTTAGTCTCAGCCTGCTGCCAAGCTACCGGCCCCTTCACTGACGTACGTGTCTGCTTCTGTGGGTGTGTCCACGTACGGCTGCATTTGTGGCTGCCTGAGTGTTGGGCGTGTGGCAGCACACGTGGGTGTCTGTACCTGTGCATGCTTGTGTGAAGGTGGGCATGTGAGCAGCTCTTCATCCGGGCCTGGGTGACAGTTGTGAATGTCTTTAAGGACACGGCCCTGGGAACATGACTGTGCCTGTGCCTCTGTGTGCATGCCTGAACCTCGGTGTGACCACACGTTGACAGAATTATAGAGACAATGGATATGTGCATATCTGCCTTTACACCAGGGTTTCTCAACCTCAGCACCATTAACATTTGGGCTGGGTAGTTTTTTGTTGTGAGGGGCTATCCAGTACGCTCTAGGATGGTTAATCCCCTGTACCCACTACATGCCAGGAGAAAACTGCCCGCTCCCAGCTATGATGATCAAAAATGTCTCCAAGTGTTGCCAGTTGTCCTCTGGGGGGCAAATGGCCCTGGATGGAGAACCTCTACTTTATCCAGCTCTGCCTATGCCTTTGCTCACATATTAGGTGTGTCATGCCTGTCCCCGTGGGTGTTCCGTGTCCACACAGCCTGCGTGCGCCCAGGTGTCTGCCCTGGCTGTGTCTTCTGTGCTGTATGGATCTCTCGGGTGTGCTCTACCTGTACTGCTTGTATGTGCATGGGAACCCTATGGGAATGCGCTGTTTCTGCCTCCTGCCGTGTTCCAGCCGGCGCCTGTGTGTGCGTGTGTTTGTGTGCATGTGCTAGCACGTGCGTGAATGTGTGAGCACAGATGTGGTGAGCATAGAGGGGGCAGCAGGGCGGGAGGGACAGGAACAGGGATATTAATGTTTCTGAAGTGGATCTGATTTGATACGTCTTGTTCCATTGTCAGCATCTGTTTAGCGGGGATTTGTAATACTTTGTGGCTCTGGATCACTCATGCTTAGCGCTGGGATGTGGCCTTGCATACCAATTTTGTTATTAAACACAGTCCTCGCCTCCCCCACAGCCCATCCATCACCTCCCCCACCCCAGCCCCCGCCTGCTCCGAGCCACCCACCATATTTCAGGGCCCAGCTCCCGCCCGCCCGCCGCACCCGATGCCGGAGGGCCTGGGGCTGACAAATTGAATCAGGAGGAGATCATTCCTGGCCTAACGCAGTTTGCAGCATGTTGGAGGGAGAAGTGACAAGAGCCATGGCAGTTCCATCACCCCCCTCCCATAGGAGCTGAGTGCAGGCTGGGGACAGGGGATGGAGGGAGGGCAGGACAGGCACAATCCTCAGGACTGACAGCATGGGTCAGGTGAAGCCCCTTCCCTCAGATCCACAAGACAGCCTGCCACGCCTCGTGTCTGTCCCCCCCGCCCGGGAGCCAACTCTGGCCCCTAACCCCCGATGGAGGCTGAGCCGAGCCGGGCAACGCTGGCTGTCTTCTCCCCCTGGGGTCTTCTTGCTGTTCTCTTGCATGCCCTGGGCAGCAAGTGGAATGGTCACCCTGTCCTCTTCTTTCTTGGCAGCAAGAACTCCCTTCTGAAGGATGCCATGGCTCCAGGCACCCCCAAGGTAGGTGGACAATTGTGTTTTTTTTCCTATCCATCCTAACATAGGCCCACCCAGAACTGGTTCCTGAAAAAAAGGAGCTCCTCTTGGATCCCCAGCTGTCGTCAGGGTTTGATCGTCAGCCTGGGGTCTCGGGCTGCCCTGTGCACTCGAGCACATGCATGCAGTCTGAGTGGGAGCTGGAGTATGCTCATCTGACTCCCTCCTCTTCCAGTCAAGATGGGGTCAAAGCCAAGAATGAACCGGGGGAGTGGGGGACCCAGACACTGTAAGTCTGGAGAGACTCAGAAGGAGGAAGGTGAGCTGCACCAGGTAAAGAAAAATATAGACATGCAGGTCAAGACAGCTGGTACGGGGCCTTACAAAGCCAGCCCATGGGATGAGTGCATGAGCTTTGTCCTGAGGGCAGCAGGGAACCAGAGAGGATGTGGGGCTCATTTGAGACCATCTGACTCTCTGAACAGACACTATGAAAGGGAAGCTTGAAAGCATCAGATGGAGAAAGGAAGAGTGAAGGACAGTGGCTCAAAAGAGGGGTCAGAGGCCTCAGCAGGATGGCATGACTCGAACCGAGAACTCTCATAGGTGGCCACAGAGGGAGACGGTACTGTGTCCTCAAGGGGGATGATGTTTTGAAGGAGTGGGGACCTGGGGAGGAAGACTAAACCCTTACCGAGTGTCCTCTTTCCCCCACCCCTCAGTCAGGTGGCATCCTATCTTAATAAATTCTCACAATGACTTGTAAAGGCAGGAATCCTCAGCCCTTTCTATAGGGAGTGAGGAATGAGTGGATGAAACTTACTTTCTGGCTATGCCACAGGGCTTGTAGGATCTTAGTTCCCCAACCAGGGGATGAACCTGCACCCTTGGCAGTCAAAGTGCAGAGTCCAAACCACTGGTCCACCAGGGAATGCCTCAGAATGGATGAAATCAGTCAGTGAGTGTGTGTGGAGCAATTAGAGCAGAAGCCAAGAACAGAGTCTGGGACTCCTGTGGGGGCGGGGTCAAGAGAAGGCCCCAGAGCCACAGAAGGAGCAGAAGAGGAACAGTGATGAGTAAGGAGGGGCACAGGAGAGCATGGTGTCCTGGGGCCCTAAGGGAAAAAAAATCTCAAACTGTCTGGGGTGGTCACATGTCAAACAGGAGGGCTGGAGAAGGAGGCTGTCGTATTTAGAGGTCTTATAGGCACAGGTGACCTCTGAGAGGGCACTTTTGGGAAAAGGAGCCAGAGTGAAAATATTACTTCCAGGGGGTTGGCCCGTCTCCCCTGCAGGCCTGTCTAAAGGAGTGGACTCCACCTCCATGCACTCAACACAGCAAGGTAGACAGAGGAGGGGCAGGGGGCCTAGCCCAGGTCTGGACAGATGCAGGCCCTGGCCAAGAAACCAAAGCCCTCCCAGCCCTAAAGGTAAAAGATGTGGGGGGAGAAGTCACACTGGCTAAGCCTAGCCCAGCCTGCAGTCTTCAATGGAGACAGGTCACCAGGTCAGGCACAACCACTGACCTGACACCTAAGCGCGGCTGGCAGGGCTAGGGACTTGACCCCAGTGAGGCCTCTGTTCAAAGCACACACACACAGACCACATTCATACTTGGTTCCCCGCATGCACAGATGCACACCCACTCACCTACCCCTAGCCCATCAGAATACTTACACAGGAAATCTTAAACATGTGCGGATTCCTGCAACCACCACCGTCTGGATTATTGATAATCAGATTCGGAGGCAATGGCCACCACTTACTCACTTCTAGATGTAAGTTCATGCCCCCAAAGCTGAGGATTTTAGGGTCTGTCTTGCGCCTTGACCCAGGCTTTAGGGAAGCAGGTCATGGATGGAAGAGGCACGAGGTATAAGGTTCAAGCAAGAGACTGAGAGGACAGGGAGAAGGAGGGAGGGAGGAGGAGGAGAGGGCGAGGGGGCCTCAGACAAGATTGATGGCCTCGTTGCCATTAAGAAAAAAATTAGCCGGTGGCGGCTATCATATTAAAGGGTGAAGAAGCCGTGAATTATTTTCTTAAAGATCTTATCGCTTACAATGATAATTTTACCTTCCAAAAGGCCACTTTTAATGAGGCGAAGAGCCAGGCAAAAAGTCATGATTTAATGCTGGGATTTTTTTTTTCAAAACACATTTTACTGCTTTTTGGTCCATGTTTAAAAAGCGCCAGTGACCTTTTTTTATTCCGTTTGCCCCAGGTGTAATTCTGAGGCCTCTCAGGGCTTCTAACCTAGAGAGAATGAGAGCGAGCACGCGCAAGCAAATGAGCTCAAGCTTTCTCCTGATGGAGGGGCGGGGGCCCCACAATGTCGTCCCTCCTCAGCATCCTCCTTGGGACCAGAGGAGGAGGACATTGCCTGAAAGCCCACCTCTTCTCTGAGCTGGGAGCTGAGGCACTCACTAGGCCTCCCACTGGGCCAGGGTGGGTGAGGAAGGGGCTCCGAGTTGCAGGGAATCCCACCCCAGGCCCTGCCCGGCCTCCTCCCCAATCCAGCTCCTGGGCTGAGGCCGAGTCAGGGAGCCCTGCCAGACCAGCAGCTGCCCCCTCCCCTCCCAGGGCCCTCAGGCGTGAGGATGTGCAGCGTGGCCACCGCATGCGGGTCACATCCTAAGGCTCAGTTGGAGATGAAGGATAAATGGCTGCTCCATCTTTCCCAGATTGCTTTCTTTGGGCTGTCACTGGCGATTTGGCATGGTTTTCTAGGCTGGGGAGGCCTCCGAGGGAATTGTATGCTTCCGGCTCAGAGCTGTGCAGGCTGGAGAAGGTGGAGGGTGGGGGGGCCGCGGGAAGTATGGATTGCTTTCAGGCCTCCAGGCCCCCAGTTTGCAGCTGAACAGGCCTTGGCACAAGCCAGCAAGAGCAGGCTGAATGTGCCATGTAGTATTTAGAACTGTGGAGCTCGCGAAGTTTAAAGCAGACAGTTTATTAATCTAAACTGCGGGCATATGTAGAAGAGGCCATGCGGGATTGACACAGGGGGGATTACTTTTGCTGTGGTTTTTGCTGGGATCACCGCCACAGCACAGGGAGAAGTGGAGCCAGCGCACATCCCTAGCTGCATGGAGGAAACTCATACATAATATTTAATTTACTTTCTCCATAGCGGGGCTGCCACCAGCCTGTATTAGGGGCAAGCACAGTGGCAGGGATGTGGCTCTACCCCAACCCTTCAGGGTCCCAGAGTCTCTGCTCCCTACGGGAAAACAAAGCCTATATAGCCTCAGCCCCCTGGGAGGCCTGCCCCACAGGGACAGAGATTAGTTGGGGTGGAGGAGACTGGACCCTCTCCAGGGGCTTCCACCCATCCCCAGGATCAAGCCATCCTCTCCCACAACCAGACTCCGGGGCCTGACCACATGCCTTTAGAATCTCAAGTGTAGCCTCCACCCCTCTGCCCTCCTTTTCTTTGCCCCTCTCCTAAAAGCGCCATAGGACCCAACACCCTAGGGGATGGACTGTAGGTCTCACTCAGCCTGAGGCCATGTGTCCTTTTTCTTCTTTCAGTCCCTCTTGTTGTCCGCTTCCATCAAGAGGGAAGGAGAGTCTCCGACGGCATCACCACACTCGTCAGCCACCGACGACCTGCACCACTCAGACAGATACCAGGTGAGCAGGGCAAGCTGGGCACTTGGATGAGTCTGTCAGAGTTAACCCAGTTAACTCCTCCTCTCCCCAGAAGACGGGCGGGGGACTGAACTGTGTTTGGTTCCCGTTGTGTGTAATGACCCTAAGTGAACCAGAAGGCACAGGTGTCATGGAACGTGCCTTACATAGACAGACTTTAGGGAGAGATGCCAAGGTCATCTGGGCCTGGATAGGCTCTTCTGAAGCATCCCAGCCATCTGCCCTCTAGGGTTCAGTGTCATCAAGGACCCAGGGATGTGGCCCAGCATCACCTAAAGACTTCACACTTCAAAAACCAGAATCCCCTGAGCCATCAATTCTGCCAGACCATAGTGCTGGGCATGGTGGGGGTAGAATACTGCCTGTGAGTGCCTTGGGCAAACAGAATAGGAATAACCATACAATCCTCAAGCAGCAAAGCAGGAGGGGATTTAAGGGGAACATTCCAGCTTATCCAGACCTTCTTTGTGGAGGGAAGGAGAAAGGGCTTCCCTAGAAGCTTGTGTCTGAGAAGAGACAGAGCCCCACCTGCAGGAGCCCATCAGAGGGTGTAACACAGAGCCTGCTCCAAGGAACATGTGCCTAAATGGCAGTGGGGCTTCTCAGGGAGCCGTGATGTGACAAGAGAAACGCAGCCCTGACTAATGCAAAGAAACAAGGTGGCAGGGACCTGTCATCTCGGGCAGGGAACCAGGGTCACTGAGGGCACTCAGGAAGCCTTTCCTGGAATTTGAGGTCTTCTCTCTGGGTGCCTCTTCCTCCCCACTGACACAGCCTGGCATCAGGTACAGAGCTTGGTGAGTGAAATACCACGTACAGACTGTATACCAGCTTCCACTGGCACCTCCTCTGTTCGATGCTTCTGTATGCGACTCAAAGTACAGAGCCCAAAGTTTCAGCTCTGGGGAGGGATCCCTACTCTTGTGACCCCTAGTTTAAGAAAGGCAGTCAGTCCTCACCTAGACAATCCTGCTTCGAGATGGAGCAATGACCCAACTTGAGGGAATTCTGGGATAGGGAGATAGGGCTCCATCCCAGAGAATTCCACTCCCAAGGGAAACAGAGCCCTGCTTTGGAGGCTCTTCTGTCTACTTCAGCCACAGCATCAGCCCCACTATTTGCTGAGCCAGGGAGAGTAACCATCAGGCACAGATATGGCACGCTAGACACAGGCTAGGTGTGCTAAGGAATGGCACCAAGGCCTCCAGGGCCATACACATTGATTTAGATTCAACCTGTATTTCCAGCTTCCATTCCTAATACTGCCTTCTATGAACCCTGTGGTCTATGGTCACCAGATTAATGCTAACCACTCTTTGGCTGTGCCATTGCTTTCTTGCCTCTGTGTGTTTTTACACATGCTGTTTTTAATGGGATTATTTTACCCCACCCTATCAAATTCCTATTTATTCTTCAACAAACTGCCCCAATCTCCTCTGCTCTAGGAAGCCTTTCTGGACTAGCATTCTCTTCTCATGACCCCTGCGTGTCCCTGTCATTGCTCTGATCACCCTATACTGTGATCACCCATTTAATGTTTCCGTTATCTGCTGCTGCTACTGCTGCTAAGTTGCTTCAGTCGTGTCAGACTCTGTGCGACCCCACAGACGGCAGCCCACCAGGCTCCCCCATCCCTGGGATTCTCCAGGCAAGAATACTGGAGTGGGTTGCCAGTTCCTTCTCCAATGCATGAAAGTGAAAAGTCAAAGTGAAGTCGCTCAGTCGTGTCCGACTCTTAGCGACCCCATGGACTGCAGCCCACCAGGCTCCTCCGTCCATGGGATTTTCCAGGCAAGAGTACTGGAGTGGGGTGCCGTTGCTTTCTCCGTTCGGTTATCTACAAGTATATAACAAGCCATCCCCAAATTTAGTGGCTTAAGACAACTTTGATTTCTCATGATTCTGTCGGTTGACTAGACCTTTCCTCATTCATGAAGCTCATTCAGCTGGAGGACTAGCTGGGCTGGAAAGTCCAAAATGGCCTGACCACATGTTGGGAGATCAGGGATGTTGATTTTCTTCCATATGATCTGTCATCCTCCAGTAGGTTAGACTGACTGCCTTACTTGGCAGTCTCAGGGCAGTGTCATGCCAAGAGGGTGAAGGCCAAAGATGCAAGGCCTCTTGAGGCCTAGACTCTAGAACTCACCCATCACTTGGCAGAGCAAGTCACAGGGCTAATACATAATCAAGGCATGAGGAAATGCAGCTTGTGATAGGAGGAACTGTGAAGAGTTGTGAACATACTTTATCTATCATGATAAGACTCACTCTTGCATTAGATTGGGGTGGGGGGGTGCTCTCTAAGGCAAAAACGTCTTATCCTTCTTTACTCCCTGCCTTTACTCAACCATGTATCTAGTACTCATGCTCAGTTCAGTGTCCTTGCCTTCAAGAGGTTAGATTTGCAGATAGATAATTTCTAAGTACTTTAAATGCTATGCGGAGAGGCAATGGCACCCCACTCCAGTACTCTTGCCTGGAAAATCCCATGGACGGAGGAGCCTGGTAGGCTGCAGTCCATGGGGTCGCTAGGAGTTGGATACGATTGAGCGACTTCACTTTCCCTTTTCACTTTCATGCACTGGAGAAGGAAATGGCAACCCACTCCAGTGTTTTTGCCTGGAGAATCCCAGGGACGGGGAGCCTAGTGGGCTGCCGTCTATGGGGTCGCACAGAGTCAGACACGACTGAAGCGTCCTAGCAGTTAAATGCTATGATGGGAGTGTAAATAAGTTTCTAGGAGAGCACAGTGGAAAGAGAAAAATCAGAATAAGATTCACAGAGGAGGTAATGACTGAACAGAATGAGCAGGAGTTCACTTTGGTGGACAAGGAAGAAAAGATATTCCCGACCAAGGCAACACTATGTGCAAAGGACACAGGTGTAACACAGAATGATGTATCTGGGGACCCACCAGCAGCTCAGTTTTGTTAGAATGTAAAACACAAGGGGAACTGGTAGAAGGTGAAGCTCGAATTCCATGATCTATACACAATGCCTGGCATGTAGTAGTTGCTCAATTATGTTGTTTAAAAAAATCATCAAACTTGGCTTTGAAATCAGAGGGGACTGGTTTCTGCTTTGGATTCCCATTTACTTAGCCCCTGCTGGGTTACCTAACCCTTTAACCATTACCTCACTTTACCCTCATAGCAACTGTGCAAGCTAGAATTCACTGCCCCAATTTATTGCTAAGGAAACGGGCCTAGAGAGAAGTGACTTTTCTAAACACACATATATGTGAAGAACCAAGTCAGGCTGAGTCTGTCTGGCCCTGAATTCTAGGTTGCTTCCCAGCCCTCCAGTTGGGCTCAGGAACTTCCCTCATAAACATCCTCCTCTCCTTCCTACGGATTTCTTCTGCATGCCAGACCCTGCGCTGGGTGACTGCAAGGAGATGAGCTCCCAGGGAGAAGGGACAGGTCCAAACAATCAAAATATCCAAATTCAAAGTGAAGCCAAGGGACTGTGAAAACTAAAGAAGCAGCAACTAACCCAACATTGGGGGAAATGTGAAGTCTTCCCACCCAGACTCCTGTAGGATGAACAACAGTTAACCAAGCAGGGAATACGGGTGCATGGAGAATAATCTAGCCCAGAGTGCAGAGTATGGAGTGCTCAGAGAGCTACAGGTAGCTCTGCAACGCTGAGTGTCAGGAAGGCCAAAGGAGAGAGCAGGAATGGTAGGAGTCTGGAGAAGCAGGCAGAGGCGATCAGAGATGACCTGTATGCAGATAATCTCAGTGGAGAACCACTGAAAGATTTAAAGGGGAAGAAGGAAAGAGGGTCAATTTTGCATGATAGGAAATCACACTGCATGTAGTGTGAAGGATAGGGTACAGAGAAAAAAGCTGGAGATCAGAAAGCCAGATGGGTGACAGCTGCAAATTTAGAGAGCTCAGTAAGATTATGAACTACAGCAGTAAATCCCAGATAAGGTATAGCGACTGAAGAAACACACAGGGATGTCTTGCCTATGCCAAGTGCTGTGCCGAGCTCTGGGTTCACTCATGACTCACTCGAGGTCCCGTCCCTGGAGTGGTCTGATAAAAATCTGTATAAGCCATACTGAGGGTAGAGATTGAAGTAGAGAGGAAATGATATTTTTCAAACAGGTCTAGAAGGATAAGTAGGAGATACACAGAGGTGGAGATAAGAAGGTTTAAAAGACCTTTAAAGGTAGACTCTCTAAGATGAGAGAAGAATTGAGCGCGAGAAACTGAAGGAGGGTGGGATCAAGGACGACTCACTTTCAAGTTTCTGGTGTGGGCACACCAGAGTGGATGGTGGTATCCCGTTAGGAACTGAGAATCCTGGAGAAAAGCACTTGTTTGAGGATGCTGGGTTCCAACTCGTGGGTGTGCGTTACCAGTAGCAGCTCCAGGGGTTGTCCAGGAAACAGCTGAAATGTTTGGAATCCTCTAGTGTCCAGACTGCTGGGGGCTGGACAGTTGGGACTTACGGTGGCATGACCTGCGGCGATCAGGAAGTCCTACGCCACCTCCCCAGCAAAGGGGTAGAGGCGCGGGAGGCGGGAGCCGGGCGGGGCTCCGGGACGGAAGAAGCCCCGCGCTAGGAAGGGGCGTGGAGTTGGGTGGGAGGACCTCGCAGCCGCTAAAACCGGGGCGGGTTGGTTTTGGCGGGCGGTGGGAGGAACCCCTGGGCGGCCTCAGCCTGTTGCTGCCCGAGTGCGAGCAGCTGTTTCCTGGTCCTGGTCCGGCAGACCCACCCCTCCACCCGCCACTTCTTGAACTTTCACCCCCGGCGCGCGACGGCGGCGGGTCACATGATCAAGGCCAACATGGCCGCCGCCGCCGCTGGGAGCTGAGGTGCCGCCGCCGCCGGGCAGCCGGGGGGAATCCGCCCGCATCGCCGCCCTCGCCGGCCGGGCGGCCGCGGGGCCCGGAGCGCCGGAGGCCGGGGCTGGGGCGGCACCGCGCGGCGGCCTCCGGGGCCCGCTAGAGCAGCCCCCGGCGGCTATGCCGAGGGCCCGGAGCGGCCGGCGGAGCAGGGGGGCCGGCGGGAGGGAGGAAGTAGGTTTGTTTACGGGCTGTTTGGGGCGGGGCAGGCCTGGACCAGGGTCCGGAGCTGGGGCGGGGGCTGGGATTCCCGGCCGCGCTGACGCTGTCTTCTCTTTTTTGCATCTGCCCGGGATTTTCTCCCAGACCTTCTTGCGAGTGCGAGCCAACCGGCAGACCCGACTGAATGGTGAGTCTTGCACAGCCCCTCCCTTCGCCCCACCCCCGGCCTCCTCCCTCCCTCACTGCCTGCAGCTCCTGGCTCGCCTGGGTCTCTTCAACGTTAGGGCCCGTTGGTTTCCTCGCAATCACAGCGCCTCAGTATGTGCCGACTGAGGCTGCCGCCCTCAGTTTCCCCATCTGTTTAATGGAGGTGATTGTTGCCAGCTCTTGCGTGAGCCTCTCTAGGCCTTGAAGAACCCTGGGGGGCAATAAGTGGCAGAGAATGAGGAACAAGCCACACAATTCCACTTGGGAGCTCCGCTTTGAATTTGCAAACTGCTGGGACCTCACTGTACAAGCCGGCAGGGCGCTGAGAATGTTTTTCTTCCAGTTTTTAATCAGTGCCCAGTCGTGTGAATACAGCCTCTCTGCTGAGACTTGACAATGCAGTGAGATCTGGAGTTCCCACGGCAACAGGAACTAACTCATCCCAGGGCTCTTTGAGTTATCAGTCAGCCCACATTTCACAAAGGTGATCAGCGTGGGCTCAACAGCTCTTAGAGGCCTTGTCTGAAAGCACGCTGCGTATGCACTACCTGGCAGCCGCCCCCCCCCCCCCTTTTTGGATTCAAACCTCTGGAGCATTCCTGTTTGCTGAACAAACTGGATGATCTAGTTTTTTGTGCTGACTAGGGTGTGGTATATCTGGGGGTTGGCAGTAAGGGGCTTGGGGGTCTCTGGACCAGCTGGTAAGGCCATCGATGTTCAAGATCCCCAGTTCCTGCCACTTGGTTTCTGCTGCCAGGCTGAGCCCCAGATTGGGAAAAGGAGAGCATTTATCATAGGCCGGCCCCATGTTAAGCGTCTTTATCATAACTGAGAGGGAGTGTTAACACTCGTTTTGTAGATGAGGAAACTGAGGCTGGGACAGGTGAAGTGGTTTTTTGAAAACCACACAGCTGGGATATAGCCGAGCCATGGTTTGAACCGGTTAACCCACTCTAGTATTCTTGCCTGGAGAATTCCATGGACAGAGGAACCTGATGGATTGTATTATAGTGCATGGGGTTGCAAAGAGTCGGACAGACTGAGCGATAAACACACACCTACCTCCAAAGCCTGTGCTGCTTGGACCATGCCATGCTGCCTCCTTGGCAATACTTTGACTTTTCCTGATAGTGGAAGCTTCCAGGTAGGGAACACACTTTTCCCTATCATGCTTTAGTAAGCTTAGTTCAGGACTTAGAAGATGGATGGCAAGAAAATAAGCAAACCTGCCTTGCTTATTTGAGAATTTCCAGGTGATGCCCAGTCCATCAGGGTGCTTTACTGGGACCACAAGGAGTTTTCTGGCATGGGTGGCTTGGGCGAGCAACGCATCCAGTGTCCTAGTTTCCTTGACAGTCCTGTGAGATTCACCTCTTTATTCAATTTATCAGTGTCTCTCATCGTCTCCTTCTTACCAGAGAGGCATTCCCTCCGGCTCTAGGCAGGTTAGGGGATGCACCTTTGTACCGGAGCATGGCTCCATACAGCCTTCTCGAACTCTCAGGGTCACTTGCTCAATGCCTTTCTGATACCTGACATCCCTTCTCCACCCCAGCCCTGGCTCTAGAGTGTCAAGGTGGATTGAGCCTGAGATGCCAAGGGTTAGGTCAGTCAAGGTGCAAGAGTCTAGATCTTTGTCCACAAAATCAAGTGGGCACCAGAACATGGTCACACCTGTAGTGAGAGCAGCAGAAACAGAGGAGATGGGCCAGGCTGCAGGCCAAGGCTTCCCAAACTCCATGCTCAGTCCTTGTGAGATGGTGGCTTTCCTGTTGATTTGGCTCTTTCTAGGGCTGCTCTATTCTGGAGTAACTCCCTGCTTCAGGCCCTCAACAGGCAGGAGCTGGGGTTCCAAGTGCTCCCCTAGCACATTCACAGGATCCGTCTTTGTTGATACTGATCAGCTGGGGGCACTCTTGGGACAAGAGAGCCTTTGAAGCTATGGAGTAAGGCATGGTTTCCTCTCCTGCCTTTGCCACTTTTTAGCTACCTGGGCGACTGCCTGATTGAGCTTTAAGTATCTTTATCTGGAAAAATGCTTAATACAACCTGGTTTCCAGATATAGAATAAAATGAGCTTCCTTGTGTAAGGCAGTTAAATCTTACACACAGCTGAAGCTCTAAATTGTAACTTATCAACTGTCACCTGCATCACTGTTCACCAGTGTCTCACTCCCTAGCCTGCGTTGATGAGCCTTCCACTAGGATCAGTATCCACGAGAAAGTTCTTTCTGGTCTTGCAGTGGGGAACCCTTCCTTCCTTGGCTGGCTCCACCCCCGCCCTAATCAGTCTGGTCTCCAAGGGGCTAGCTCTGCATCAAGGGAGGAGATAGAGGGAACAGAGTCCCTTGTTTTGACCCCTTCCTGCTTCAGTGACAGGAGGGCTGCAGAGAGGGATTAGTGAGCTAATTAGAAATGATTGCATCTCTCAGCATTAATTAGCAGTGCTGTGGGCTTGCAGTGTGCACTTTGGAATTGAGCCCCCTGTGGGACAGCATGGCAGGCAGCCCTCTGCCTCGGGGGCCTGCCAGCCCCTCTTCACTGATTAGAAATGATGGAACAGGTTCGGGTAGGCACGGTAAGGGCTACCCTCTCAGGATGTTCTGGACTCTCTGACTAGACCCGCTGTACCTTTATGACTGGGCCTCGATCTCCTCTTCTGTAAAATGGGACCAGCGGACCTGAGAAAAATCCTCCCTGGGGTGATTCTATATAGGAGACTGAGGGCTGTACCTCGGGCCTGCTGGCCCAGGAACAAAATGGTTTTAACTGATAAGTGAACAGCTGGCCAAATCAGGCCCCTGGAGAGACCTTGGATTCTAGCCAAGAGGTGATCTCTAAAGTTGTGTGTCTTGACTCTAAAAAAGCCTGCGTTCTTGGCCTTCTGGGGAGATACCTAGTAAGTGCCAAGGGGAGCATCTTTGCTCACTGGACTCAGTTGAGCACCGCAGGTAGGCAGCTGTGGGTTGAGCTTGAGCCATCTGTTGCCAAAGAGTGGACACTCGGCTGGCCTAGCACCAGTCTCCTCCCCAGGCACTTGTGGCAGGGCCCAGACCCCAGAGGAGCTGAAGGTGCCGCGTAACGAGGGCGCGATTGGGCGTGAGCCAGAGGGCTAATGTCTGGGAGGAGGTCAGGATATCAGTCCCGCTGGGACCTTGGGAGCTCCAGTGACCGTCTGCCTGTTCTGTGCTTTGTTTTTGGTTTCTCCATGCAGCTCGGATTGGGAAAATGAAACGGAGGAAGCAAGATGAAGGGCAGGTATGTCCCCTGTGCAGCCGCCCCCTGGCAGGATCGGAGCAGGAGATGAGTAGGCATGTGGAGCATTGCCTTTCTAAGGTAGAGGGGCCATCACCACCTACCCCGCCCCCTTCCCCTGACACTAGCCGCTGACTGCCTCCAATCTCTGGGCTGTTGGGGTCTCCACGTGGTCTCAGCAGCTGCTTCTTCTCTGTTCTTTGCCCTCTTCCTTTGCTTTCACTCTCCCACTCCTCCCCTGGGGCTCCAGTGGAAAATTATTGGGAAAAAGCCCAGGTCTTTGATCTCTCAATTGGTTTACTTCCAAGGAGCCCTAGAGCCGGGGGCCTGTGGGGCACACTGCAGCTGGGGGCCTGGGCTGTGCCTTCCTCGCAGGCCCTGGGGAGCAGGTAGGGACGGCCTGGGACCCGCATGATCCTGCTCTGCTCTTCACAGAGGGAAGGCTCCTGCATGGCTGAGGACGATGCCGCGGACATCGAGCATGAGAACAGCAACCGCTTTGAGGAGTATGAGTGGTGCGGGCAGAAGCGGATACGGGCCACCACTCTCCTGGAAGGTGGTTTCCGAGGTACAAGCAGCCAACACCTAGGCAGTGGCACTGTGGCGGCCAGGCCTCTGCTGGGTAGCCATCTGTGGGAGCCAAGAGGCCAGGGCTGGTGGCTGGTCATCCATTCGGCCACGTGGGAACTGCTGCTGGCAGGGCTTCTTTGTGACCGTGCTGCCTGCCTGTGATGTGCATATTAAAATGGATGTATTTGGGTGGGGAAATGGAATTGTGAGGCTGCAAGCTAGGAGTGACGAGGGGGGCTCTCCGCCTCGGGTGATGCATTGAAGGTGACAGCCAAGCCGCGTTAGCACCTGCATAAAATATTAAAGGGACGGTTATGCATTTATCACTCCATCCCTCTTAAGGCTGATAAATGAGAATCCAGCAACCTGCTGTACACCTCCAGCACTGGGGGCCCCGAGGGCTTCCAGGCAAACACATTGGATTTTCTTCCTCCTCCTCCTCGGCCCCACGTCAGGGAAATCAGTTACAGAGGAGAGAGTGAGTTATGGCAAAATTTGACCTCCCATGAGCTTCATTGGTGAATCTAATTTTAGCTGTGATCCCATCCCTTCTCCCTGGGCGCCCTTTGCCCTGAAGCAAGAGGGGCCTATGCCCAGCTGCTCCTGCTTCCCTTGGGCTCGCTGCAGAGGGCTCTGCAGGGACCTCCCCAGCTCCACTGCCCACCTGGATCCTTGGAGACACATGGTTTGGCCCAATGGAAGTCCCCCACCTCCACCAGGTTAAATAGACTGGTAGGAACCCAAGATCCGTGTCCTCTTGTTGATGCTTCCTGCCTTGGGCAGGATGAAGGGGGAGCTGTCTTGCCTCCCAGCCTCTAGCTCATCGCTCTTCCTGTGCACAAGCACAGCTGGCACTGCAGCTTGTGGTCATTAAGTGAGCCAATCTGCTTCCCATCTGCCTCCAGTTCTCTGGGCAACACCCTTGGGAGTAGTGCTGTGTCTGGTCCCTTGGGAATATCGCGGCTGAGAGGAGGGTCTCTGCCTCACTGGGGCTACGCTTCTAGGGCTGGTGATGAGAAGTGGTCCCTACAGTGCCGTCCAGGGCAGACTGGCTACATGAAGAGGCCATAAGCCCAGGTGTGGCATTATGCCTCGGGTCTTCTCTCACATTGGCAAAATGTAAATGAGAAAGGTTAATCAGACCAAACTGAGGACTGAGCTAGAGAATGTCCATTTGCTATTTCCCTCTGGTCCTGTCCTAGAGTGTCTAGGCCCAAAGAGCCCCAAAGCCAGGGATCCTGTGACTGTACTCACAGGTGTCCCTGGCCAGTTCTGGGATCCCGCTCTGGGTTCGCTCTGTTGGTGGCTGCAGGTTTTCATGTCTTCCATTGCTGTGGCAACTTCTTGGTCAGGTTACTTGGCCCAGAACTGGACCTGATGGCTTCTGGGCTCCAGACAAGGCTTAGGAAGATGAAGCCGCATGGGGCCTGCGCATACGACCATGGATTTCCCAGGCCCTGGGACCTACTTGCAGAGTGGGTGTGAGGGGCTCTTCAGCCCTGGGCGGGTGTCAGTTTTCCCTGAGTGTTTACACGGTGAGGTTGTTCCTTTCAAGAATTGCTGAGAGGAGTTCAAAGCGGGGTTTTTCTTTGAGCGATTTGGAGAGCGAGAATGAGAGTGAGACTTGAAGAGGGAACAGGGGCCGGAGGTGCCTTTATCTGCAGAGAATTGCTCCGGCTTTCCTGATAGAAGCTGCTGCCGCCTCTTAAACAGCTTAGTGCAGTCAAAAGACAGACAGACTTGAAAGGCTGTTTTACAGCGAGATCAGCAGGGGCCACGAGGCAGAGAGCAGGGCGCAGTGGAGCGGAGGAGGCTGAGGCTCCTCGGTAGGGGGGTGCTATCAAAGGAGGCCCTGGATGATCCTGACCGCCTCTGCCCCTGAAACCTTGTCTGCAGAAGCTGGCCATCTGTCAGTCTACCCGTCTTGGCCAGGACCGAGAGGCCCCAACTCTTGGGGGGTTGGGTGTGGCCCCGCCAGGCGGCCTGGTGTCAGTGCAGCGCATTGATCGCCCGCCGGGCGGGCTGGGCCGCAAGCCGGGCAGCGCGTGCTTAATGTGATTGAAAGGCAGTTAAAATGGCGGTGACCTTTTCAGGAGGAATTAGATTGCCTGCCAAGACCGGTTAGAGGGAGTGATAACGCCGGTTGAAGAAGCTGCCCGGCCAACTTCAGAGAGAGGGAGCAGAGGCAAGATGAGCAGGCGAGCAGCGAGGCCCATTTAAGCCGCACTGTGCGTGCTGACAGAACAGAGATTGCTGTCCTTGTTAGATATGAAAGAATTGAAGAATTGCACATAAGTTCCTGTATCTGATCATCACCTGTTCCTCCTCCCAGACCAGGGCCCCTTAGTCATCCTCAGCATGTCTTCCCACCAGGCCCAATGGGGGCTGGTCTGGTGGAGCAGATGAGTTCCTTTGAATGTAATGTGCCGTGGAGCCAATGAACAAGCAGGGATTTTTGGTGGGACACTTGACTGAGGAGAATAGGCCTTGGAGATGGGACCTTTGATTACTGAGACCCTGAGAGGTCAGGCCTGGGAGGGCTTGGAGTTGGTATTATAGGACCGAATGAAGGATCAGACAGAACAGGTAAGGACTGGAATAGGTCCAGGTAGACGTGGATTTTCAAGAGCCTAAAAGAAGAGATACTGAAAGGTTTCAAGAGAGTGGTTTGAAAGAAACGTTTGTTTAGGAAGCGTGGTGGTCTTCTCAGTTCTAGGGGACACCCTGGGCTGTGTGCGTGAGCTGCGGGTTGTCCTCTCTGAACCTTGGGTTTGCTAGCCTGCTGGTGCTGTTTCTCCCCACTCAGTTATAATTGCATAAAGGGCGGCGCATAGACCATAGTGCTTCACCAACATCTCCCTAAAAGAGTTCAGCATTAGGCGGAGAAAAGACGCTCTTCAGACACCCCATGCCAGCCCTGGGCAGAGCAAGGGGCCTCTAGGTTGGGCCACAGTGGGAACCAATTATACAGCCCCTGGGGACAAAGGAGGTGTGTGACGAAGGAGCCCGGCTTTCCTCATTGCCTATCTCCAACTCCTGGTCTCGGACAAGAGACTTGTGATAGGAGCCTTGATCCTTCCCTTGTCTTGTTTGCCAGTGAATGTTCACTTAGCTGGATTAGGGGAGCCTGGAGCTCATTATCTCTGGGATGCACAGGCTGGAGAGAGGACATGGAACGGTTGGCTTCAGGTGACGTGACAGTGATGCAGTGGGCATTTGGGTAACAAGGTGGAGAGATTTCCCAGGAGGCGACAGGAAGTGGAAGGTGCTGCAGCTCAATCTTTGAGCCCTGGAAGGAAATGCGTCCCTGGAATCCAGCATTGAGCCCCTTTGAATCAAACAGGTAGAAGGGTAGAGACAGGGACGCTACTAAGAGAACCCGATGTCCAGGCCTCTATCCTGCCCCGATCTTCGCCTAGGGGTTGCATCTTACTTGAGTACTTGCCTTGGATTTAGACTGGCTCCATGTGGCCTGGAATGAGATGCCATGGAGAGGAAAGGTGGGGCAGCTGTGGTGCAGATCTGTTAACTGGCTGTTGCTTGGTAAAACTTCAATGCCAGATTGTGGGTCAAGGGGTTGAGAGACATTGTGAGTCCAGGGCCGGGAGAAATTGGCCTGGCCTTAGCTGCTGCCTCCTTCTGCATGTTGATTTCCTAAAGATGGGAGCCCCAGATTCTCAAAATGTCCCCCAGGGAGCCCTGCTGCCTGGTACAGTCAGTGACAGGTGCTGGAACAGCCAACTGCCAGAGGCAGTCTTGGAATGGAGTGTGTCCAGGCTGCCGCTTTCTACCTCCTTACCACCCTGAGTTAGAGCTTGTTTGGTGGGAGGAGCAAGGAGCAGGGCACCTTCTGTCCCCTGTGGCAACTGACGGGGATTTAATCGCCTTTTGGAAACACAATTGTTAAGCCGGGACAGAGGGAGTACAGGCAGAAGGAGCAAGTATCAATGGTTTTAAACGGCGTCTGTCTCTCTGCGCCTCTCCTAACGTGAGGCAGTGAAACGCGTTATCGAGGAGGCCCGGAAAGTGGCTAAGTGCGTTTGACACACGCCAACTCCCTGCCTCCACACTGGATAATTGCATTGTCAACTGTTCAGCGAGGTGGCAGGTGACACTGCAGGCCGATTGATTGTCCCGCATCGCAGCTCCCCAGACTGTCAGCTCCCCAATCGATGGCGTTTACACAAGACACCGTAACTGCATCTGTAACTAATTCCAGTGTAAAACTCTCCGGAAGCTGCTGCTGCGCACCCCCCCTTCTCCCCTCCTCTGGAGAGCACGGGCCTCTGGAGGCCCCAGGACGCCTTTCTCCCTGGGCTTTGGTTTTGTTGGGAACAGCAGGTGAGGAAATCGATGGCTCCTTTTTTGTGGTTTCAAGTTCCAGGATGTTACTGCCCCTAGTCAGTGGGCATCTCCAGTTTCACAATCGAACATCTGATCAATTGATCAAATTAACGCTGATTTTTTTTTCCTTCTCTCTTTGCGATGACCCAAGAAGAAATGAGTTTATGAGAGATGGGTCATTTTTATAAAATTTAGGCTTTGCTTATCATTTATGAACTTAACCCTCTCCCTCTCTATTGCTAAGTATCCACTTGGAGGGAAGAGGTGTTTTTTGAACTGCCTGCCCTCCCTAGACCAGGCCCCCACTGCTGAGCATCACTGATCATCAGGGTTAGTCTGCCTGTGGACAGCACCCAGCCCTTCATGGGTCTGAGCCACAACAAGGGGACTCCCCGGTGACTGAAGAGTGTTCTGGGTCATCTTGCGGGGTCTGAAGGCAGTCCCTGCTCTGGACAGTAACAGCAGGCGTGGCAGCTTGCCTGTTACTCTGGAGCTTCACAGAGCAGGAGCCAGAGGCTTGGGAAGGCGTTCTCTGTGCCATCTTGCTTCTGAGTACTGGCTTGGGATATTCCAGCAGCTGAGAACATAAAATGACTGTGGAGCCTTCTCAAAGTATGTGTGGGAGGGGGGCCGGTTGGCGGGGGCCCTGTCTGCATAAAATGGCTTTATGGCCGTTTCTTTTTATTATGATTCTGCCAGAAGTCAGCAAGTGACATTTCATTAAGAAAATAAAGTTTAATGTGCTGGGAAGGAGGTTGGAGTTGGCTGGGGCAGCACAGGAGTGAAATTGGCAGTGGCAGCCTGTTCTGAACACCTGAGGGGTAGGGAGAGGCTCCCAGCATCTGTCTGCTGGAGGAGGGGGTCAGGGTCAGAGTCAGCTGCTCTGGCCAAAGGCAGGCCTTTTCCTTGGCAAACAAGATGTGTCGTGCTCTCCATCCTGTCAGTGTGGTTGGAGAAGAAGGAGATTGTTGCCCACTTGAGAGATGGGGTCTGAGAGGTGAGGTTGTGGCCAGAGAGGTTTCTGCAGGCCACCAGCTGATCAGGCCTGGACCTGCCTCTGGCACAGGGCTCCCAGCACCTAACAGCAGCACCGTTGGCATTTAGCCATCACTGCTCGGGGGTGTTATGTGGCAGCTGTGGTGGGCTTGGCCAGCTCTGTGCTGGGTGATGCTTAGATCACAGACTTAGGGTTTAATCTGGTGAGCAGCAGTGACAATACGTGGTCCTACATGTGACTTTGGAGTGTACAGGAGCCTGGGTGGGCACCACGGAAGGGGCCCCTTTGTAGAAATATCTAGGGAAGTCTCATCTGTACTCAGCACCTTGAGCGTAGGAATCAGATCAGGAAACAACGTCCTCAGTGTCAAGCCAAGCGGAGGATGAGTTCAATGAAGTTTGAGAGAATGGTGAAGCAAGTTCATTCAGGAAGTATTTAAAGAGCAACTACTATGTGCAGGTACCATGAATAAAAGGCATGATTGAGAAGAGTCAGACTTGCAGAATGAGCAGGAATGTGTTCTGTAGACCAAGAGGGAGACCTTTCTAGGCAGAGAGAACAGGAAGTACAAAGGCCTAGGGGCGTGAGAAAACACACAGGCCCTGGGAACCAAAATAGCTGTGTTCCACCAGACTACAGAGACCTGGTCCAGGCCTGGCAGGCAATGAGACTGCAGAGATAAAGACTTCCGGCCACTGGGCTGCTTTACGTGTGGAGAAGCCTGGACTTTTCCTGGCACTTTGGGAGTGCCTCGTTTTCTCAGGTTTGCCATGGGAGCCATACTGGGCTGAGGAGTGGTGCTAGGATTCTCGGCTTTGCTTCTCACTCACCCACAAGGCAGGGCTGGGCAGGGTCTGGCCAAGCCGGAAGATGTGAGGCTGACTGCTGAGCTGCGTGCACTTGGGGGAGGGGGGTTGGCAGGGCTCGAGGGGCGCAGGCTCTAAGTGAACCTGATGGCTACATTCTGATTGATGGCAGAGTTTGTCTCCCAAACTGTCAGAGGGTTTATAGAGGTGCCACTCACCCACAAGGTGGGAATTGCTTGTCAGGACACTTGGCTGTGAATAGGAGACAGAGCTGTAACTTGGTGTTTTCTCAGCTTAATGGCCCCGCTGCTGACCCGCCTGCTGCCTTGAGTTTGTTTGTGCCTCATGTGGAGGGCAGATGAGGACGGCGGGCAGGGGTGGGCCTGGGCAGCACCTGTTAGCTCTCTGTTTCCCTGGTGCTGCTTGCTTCTGGGACGGGTGGGCGCGTTGTGAGACCAGAAACCAGAGGCGTAGGATAGAGAAGGATCAGGAGAAAGTGCTTTTGAAACGGGCTTGAATGATGGAGAACATTCCAGATGGAGAGACAGCATGAGCCAGACAGACAGGGTGACATTGGAGGTGGAGTAAGTCTGTCCGTGTATGTGGGACTTAGGGAGCGAAATGAGAGAAGGTGAAGAAGTGGGAGCATCCAGAGTGTAGCAAGTCTGGCTTAAGAGTAGGAATTGGTTGCGGGCACAGTGAGGAGCCACAGGCAGTGTTGGAGCAGGGAAAAGAAGGGTCAGGACTCTATGGCGACAGGACGAAGCAATAGATGAGAGGCTTGGCAACCCACTACAAGCCTGTTGCCTTCGTGAATGTGTAAGACCCTGAAAGTGGAAGAATGGACAAGAAATTTCCGAGATCATTGAGCAGAACTCTGAGCTGCTTTGCATCGATGCCACTCACCCCAGATCCCGTCGCTTTCAGTCCTTTGTGTCCCCAGCAGGGATCCTGCACTGGCTCGTGCGATGTGGTCCGAGACCAGAACCACTGGGAGAAGGCAGGGGCAGAGAGGGAGAAGTTGCTTTGTGGTCCCTGGCCCCGGGCTATCAGGAAGGGTGGTTCTGGGAGTCCGAACACAAGGCAGGTGAGTGGGCCTGGGGCAGATTGAGCAGCTCAGCCCCTTGCATCACCACCACCCCTCCCACTACTGGCCGAGAGTCTGCCTGTTGCTGTGCCAGATACACCTTGGTGGGGTCACTGCCTGCCCCGCCCTCGGCCCTGCCTCCGCCTAGCCGGGTTGCCTCCGGGGACTGCTCTGAGAAGCAGGTGTGCATGCCTGTCCTCCCTCGGCTGTCCCTTCTTAATCCCTTTATAACTGCACTTGTCCAGGAATCTGGGCTGAGTGAGGTGGGGATGAATAATTAATGTCAGGCGCTTCAGACACCAAATATTTGAACAGCTGCCTGGTGTTTTTGCTGGCAAGGACCTGCCGGCCAAAATCAGGACATTGGCTGAGGGTTCCGCTGTATGGCTCTGACAGGCCTTTGCCAGCCTACTCTCCCCCGGGTAGACTTGCCAGGCTGGACCATGGGGCACGGGATGCCCAGGTCCTGGGTTGGGGTGGCCTTGTAGACCTGTCTGTCCTCTTCCTACTCTTAGATGTGGAAGGCAGGTGGACAGCAGGCCTAGACTAGGTGTCTCCTGAGGACTTGACATAATGTATGAATGGGCTGGTTTATGAGCAGAGACCACTTGGAGCAGCAGGCAGTGCAGGAAAGGCTAAGGTATGCAGAGTGAAAAAGAACTGTAATGTCAGAATCAAGAGCACCCAAGTGCTCTCTATTCCCCAAGCCCAAGTTTCTGCCAGGCCTTACCTAGCCCCAAACCTGACCCCTACCTTAGGGAACAGAAGGGGGATCCTTGGCCTTGTCTTGCTGGCCCCTGGCCCTCCTCACACCCTGCCTCCCACAGGCTCTGGCTTCGTCATGTGCAGCGGCAAGGAGAATCCGGACAGTGACGCTGACTTGGATGTGGATGGGGATGACACTCTGGAATATGGGAAGCCACAGTATCCTTGGGGCACGGCGGGACTGGTGGGACAGGCCAAAGGGAATAAGGAAAGCCACAAGCACCTCCAGTCACTCATCCACCCCAAAACCCCCAGGGTCAGTGTCTCAGCTTGGGCCAGGGGCAGCCCTCCTGGGGATTCAACCCTCACGGCCCACCACAAACTAGGATCCATTATCCTTGACCACCTTGCCAGATACACGGAGGCCGATGTCATCCCCTGCACAGGCGAGGAGCCTGGCGAAGCCAAGGAGAGAGAGGCACTGCGGGGTGCAGTCCTAAAGCAAGTGTGGGCACAGGGTTGGGCGGGTGGGAGAAAGGGAAGGGAGGCCCTGGGGCGGGGGTCCACCCGGTGCCCGCCCTCCGGGCTGTCCTGCCTGCCTTCGGGGCTCACTTTGTCCTTCCTCTTTCCTTTCTCTAGTGGTGGCCCTCCTAGCACACGCATCACACCTGAGTTCTCTAAATGGGCCAGTGATGGTAAGTCCTGACCCAGGTTAGCAGGGGCCGAGGTGGGTGGTGAGTGATTCAAGCCCAATCTTTCACCTGTGCTGCCCATCTGGCCAGAGTGTGAGTCCCCTCTGTCCCTGCAGAGATGCCATCTACCAGCAACGGCGAGAGCAGCAAACAGGAGGCCATGCAGAAGACCTGCAAGAACAGCGACATTGAGAAGTGAGTGGCCCGAGGGAGACCAACCCCGGGGACCACAGCTCAGTGGGAGGGAGGGGGCCCTTCGCTAACAGGAAGGCCTGCTGCCCTGGCACACAGCTGGCAGTGGGGCCCAGCTGGTGCTGAGCATGACTCTCTGAATTGATCACTAGGCCCCGGCCCCGGGAGCCTTGGTGGAGGGAGGAGCAGGCGGCCTGCCTGCTGCAGGGGCCTCCACCCGGGGAATGTGATGTATGGCCGCCCAGCCCAGCCGGCACACTTGATTCATCTCCAGTTTCTGTTTCTTAATCGGGAGCTAAATTGGTTTCATTTTTCTTGTCCCGGGTGGCGCTTGCAGTGTGGGTTTTAGGCAGGAGTATTGGGTCTCATCACTTCTGGTAGGAGTTTTTGGCCCACATTCTCTGGCAGGGGAAAAGAAGATCCGTTAGCACTTCCCCCAAGGTGGGGCCACGCCTGGCCTGGATCCCCAGGAGCCACCAGGATTTGAAAGCAGCAGCACACCTTACTGCCTTTCCAGAAGCCCAGGCAGCCCAGTCCTGGCCCCAGGAGGTGGCATTGTCCAGTTCTGGCTGCCTGGAGCTGCGCTGTTGTTGGCCATTGCCTAACTCCTCACACCTGCCCCTCCCTCCTCTGAAGGCTAGGTTGCCCGGGGTTAAAAGGCAGCCTCTTCATTCCAGGGCCAGTGTTCCATCTTGCCTTCTGCCGGGAGAGTAGATTGCAGGCCAGTGCAGGGCCGGGTCGGCGGCCCAGGGTCACCTCCCATTTGTTTCCCTCCATTTTGTGTTGTCATAAATTCATTCCAGCCCGTTGTGGTTGATCAGTTTATCTCGGCCAGGGCCGCGAGTGCTGCTGGCATGATGTATGGGCCGCGGCGCAGGGCCCGGCTGCCCATGAATCACCGCAGCTGCTCCGTGTCAGCGCCGGAGCGGGCCGCACGGGTTCGGTGCAACCAGCTTGGGGGGAGAGGAATGACGTATGGATGTTTATTTAATAATTCTCTCCTACTCCAGCTGAGCGGGGCGGGCGGGGCTGTAAGGGGCGCCCACCCTCATCTGGAGGGGCTGCTCATAAATCAGAAAGACAAGATCATTAATCAGGGATGGCGCCGGAGGGGGAGGTGGGGGCCAGAGCCAGTGGCCATCCAGTGGTCCTACCCCACTGAGGGCTGGGGGAGCTGGGCTTTCTGTCCCACCTGTGTGAGCACGAGCACCAGTGGGCGGAGCCCTCGGGGATGAGCTGGAGGCGGGCTCAGTCATGTGCAGAGATCTCTGATGGGTCTGGCCCTTCAGTCCCCATGACGTCTCTCTTTCCCAGATATGTTATGGGTTCCCGTCCTGGATCTTTTTCACATCCAGGGGAAGGAGAAACACAGGCTGCATGGCTTCTTCAAAGAAATTCTCCACCCCATGCCTTCAAGGGGCTCTGGAATAGCTCACAACCTCCCTGGATCGGGGGCCTGGAGGATTGGGTGTTTCACTAGAGCAAAGAGTAAAGGCCAGTTATGTGCTGAGCAGATCCACCATGGGGATGGAGTGGCCTTGGAGATGGGAGTGGGAAATGGCTCTTCTGGACTCATGGCTTTTGCCTTCCCAGCTCCAGCTCATTCTCTGGTTTAGGGTTTTCGAGTTAGTTTTCTACTCTGGGGTAGGCTGCCCCCAGTTCCAGGCCTTGGTTTCCCAATCATTGAAGTAACCACACAGGATCAGCCTGGTTCTTGGAGAGGAAGGAAGCACAGCTACCCATCCTTGTCTCCTTGCCAGGAACATACCAGCAATCCAGATGGGGGTGGCACATATAGCATTGGGCAAAATGCCAGGGGGAGGACTCAGCTGTGCAAGTGCGTGTGAAGAAGGAGAGTGTGGTAAAGGCTTTCCAGAGCTGGAAAGCTGAAGGGATGCTCCCAGGAAACCCACCAGTGCCAGAAGGAGTTGTAGTCAGAGCCTTCCTCAGGTTGCTTGGAGAGAGGCAAGGCAGAGAGAGCCATGGACTGCTGAAGTGATGGATCTGGAGCATCTCTGATACAGGGATACAGCCATCAGGGAGACCTGCTGGTGCCCCTTAAGAGAGAACGGTCAGAGATCAGAGTTTGCCGCTGCCCATTAAGTGTTTCCCACCATCCTCCACATGCCCCCTGTTACACCTATGCCCAGCAGGGACAGACTGCCTGGAAGCTTTCAGGCTTTCTGGCCCCACTGCCCCCCAAGGCTGGCAAGACAGACCACCCCCTAGGAGATGGCCCTAGCACACACACCGCCCTTGTGATTCTACCTCAGCTGACTGAATACACCTTCTCAACCTTAGCTCTTACCCTTTACAGCCCTCCTCCAATATCCTCAACTTCTTCCTGCAAATCGAGTGTAAGATAAACTTCCCTTTCTGATTGTGGCATCTGGGGTTGTCTTGGACACTGGGTTCCGTGTAGCAACCTTCTGCTTGTCCACAAGTGAGCCTTCCAGGCAGATGGGGCCAGGGGCCCTTGCCCTTGGTTCCCACTGTTTTCTCAGCCTGGAGGCCTATCTCCTGGTTGTAGCCAGTGTAGAGTAACAGCTATTCACACTGTTACTGGTTGATTCCAGAATCAGTCTGCCGGGGTTTGAATCCCATCTCCCCTACTCTGCGTGAACCTTGGGTAGTCTACTATGTTTCTGTGCTTTTGTTTTTGTTGAGTTGTGTCCGACTCTGCATCCCATGGACTCTAGCATGCCGGACTCCTCTGTCCTGTACTGTCTTCCAGACCATGGCCATTGAGTCAGTGATGCTATCTAAAAGTCTCTGCCTCCCCTTTCTCCTTTTGCTTTAGTCTTTCCCAGTGTTCCTTCATATATAAAATGGGAGCATTAGGATCTCCCTATGGAGTTTTTGTGAGGTGTAAATAAGATAATAATTTTTAATCTCTCAGTAAAATTCCTGGCATTTAGTAAGTGTTTAATAAATTTTAGCTCTTTTATTTGTATTATGTCATTATTCCCTGAAGCTCATCTCCAGTACCATCTTTTCTACTCCTCCAGGAAACATTCCTCCCCCTCTGAGCTCCTCTGGGTTCTGTTGACTTGTTTTAGGAGTGGTGGGAAAGATCACTCCTTAGAATTGTCTGAGCTGTTCCCTGTTCAGTATTGTAGCTCAGAGAGTTCAGGAAGTTGCAGGGCTTGTGCAGGGATTGGACAACAGGTGAGGACCACCAGGACATCTGACATGCCAAGGAAGAAACAGCTAGGAGCCGTTGATGTAGGCTAGGCCTCCAGCCCAGGGACCTAGATTATGTGGGCCTCCTCAGATCCCCATCTCTCAGTCTCCCTGGGGGTTAGACCAGCTGTTTCTTCAGCAGGTGTTTACTTATACTCCCCTGCCTGGAGTGGGGCTGATGTCCAGAGTCAGCATTGGTGGAGTGATCATCTTGCCCTCAGGGAAGCGAGTCTGGCAGAGGAGACAGGCATTTGCAGTTGTACCGCTGTAGTGAAGTCCAGCACAGGGGCTGGAAGAGCACAAAATGGGGAGCCCCACCAATGGTACTGGCCGAGGCTTGGAAAATGTTTCTGGGAGGAGGTGGGAGCTAGGCCTGAATGATGAGATGGAACTAGAGAGTTAGGAGGTAGGGTGACCCAGAAGAAGCAGAAAGTACTTGAGAAGCCAATGGAGTGAAAAATGGTGGAGCATGTGGAAGAACTCTGGCATTGGACGTGGATGGAACGCAAAGCACGTGGCAGGGCGCTGAGGCGTGGCTGGTGGGGGCAGGCCAAAGAGGCCCTCGTAAGCTTGTAGGAGTTTGCTAGAGCTTTACTCTGAGGTGGATGCTGAAATGTTGGAAATGTCAGTAGAAGCGGTCGGTCTTGCAGAATTGGAGGTGCCAGAAAGATGGGGACTGGAGGCAGAGGGACCATCCAGGTTGGTGTAACGCAGTCATGAGCACTCAACTAGGGGTGGCAGCGTGGAAAGGAGTGGATGCCAAGGATGCGAGGAGCTGGATGTCAGGGGTGACTGGGAATGAGGAGTTTCGAGAATGGTTCCCAGGTGTCTGGTTTAGAAATTCACCAGGATGGAGGTGCAGGAGCGAGGCGGGTGAGGGGCGCAGGTCTGGAATGTGGAGTTTGTGGATCTAGGATGTGAGTGGGATCGGGGAGCAGGGAGGTCTAAGAGACATGGGTACATGTGGTTCTGGAGTCCAAGGAAGGTGTGGGCTGGAGGTTCAAATTAGAGATGCCAGCCTGCTGCCTGCAACTGTGCCATCCTCCTTACAGAATCACCGAAGATTCAGCTGTGACTACGTTTGAGGCCCTGAAAGCTCGGGTCAGGGAACTTGAACGGCAGCTGTCTCGTGGGGACCGTTACAAATGCCTCATCTGCATGGTGAGAGGAAGGGAACCTCGCGTGTCCCTGCTTGGGCCTCAGTGCTCCCTGGGGGTTGGAGAGGGTCTCTGCCCCGTGAGCTGGGCCCTTCAGAGGGTGGGACACCTCAGAGTGACCCCTCCCTTCTCTGCCCATCTTCTCCCTAGGACTCATACTCGATGCCCCTGACATCCATCCAGTGTTGGCATGTGCACTGTGAGGAGTGCTGGCTACGGACCCTGGTGAAGTGGTCTGGGGGTTGGGAGTGGGTAGCCTTTTGGGGTTACTGCCCAGATGTCCATGCTTATGCTTGAGCCTGCCTGGGGGGTTGGAAGAGCAAGGAGCAGGTGGAGCAGAAGCACAGACCACAGCCTGAATCCAGGATATTCATCCCCCAGCTCATGAGCCTCTCCCCTCCCCCACACCAGGTTTATCCAGTTCTCCCCAGCCATGGGGTCTCTGCTCCCTTCCCCAGCCCCCACCCTGGAGGGCCCCGTGTTACACATAGCAGTGAGATCCCCAGTCAGGAGGAGGCTGGGTGTGGGTAAGCAGGACCAGGGCCTCAGCCCCTCCCCCTCCCATTACTAAGCTCCTTCTGCTCCTGCCCCTGTTCTTCACTCAGGAGCAGCCATTAAAATGTCGCCCGGAGACAGCAATAAAAGGCCCGGACGTGGGCTCTGTGTCCTGATCAAAGGCCGCGTGTAATCTCGTTAGGGCCGCGGCAGCCACAGCTGGACCCAGCCTTGTTCTCATTACCGGGGCTCCTGCTGCGGGCCTAGCCAGGCGGTTTGATCCTGGCATCCCCCCAACACAGGAGCGTGCCTGCCTGCTCACAGAGGCTGCCCAGGTCTCCCCAGCCCTCGCGGACAGGACCAGTCCAAAGTCCCGGCACACACGGGTGCAGGGAGACATGGCTGCAGGCCCGGGTGCACACGATCAAATATGTGGCCGGGGTTTAACCAGAGGGCCTGCCCTGCCCCTTCTCCCCGCAGGGCGCCAAGAAGCTCTGCCCCCAGTGCAACACCATCACAGCGCCTGGAGACCTGCGGAGAATCTACTTGTGAGCCGGCCACCCCAAGCAGGCCTTGCCTCAAGCGCCCAGCCTGCCCCGCCTGCGACGAGACGCCCCCTTGTACATACTTGCACACAGGTTCCCCATGTACATACATGCACACACACGAACACGCACACACGCACACAGAGGACTCTGGAGCCAGAATGGAGGCTGAGGCCCAGGCCCTGCCTGCTGGCTCCCACCAAGACTGGGGACCATACCTGTTCTGGGTTCTGTTCCCAGGGTGGGGCAGGGAGGTGGGGGTGGGGGGAGTATTGTCAAGCAAGGCTCCTGAGATCCAGCCCCCAGACGGACAGACATGCAAACACCAGACTGAAGCACATGTAATATAGACTGTGTATGTTTACAATGTTGTGTATAAATGGGACAGCTCCCCGCCCTCTGCCCTTTCTCCTTCCCTCTGGTTGTATGATTTTCTTTTTGTTAAGAAGGCCTGGAGGCAGCGCCTCCTTGAGGGCTGGCTGGGGGCTCGGCCCATCCGCCTCGGGTGCCTGCCTCACCCCTCCCCGGTCCCTTCCCTCTCCCATGTGCTCGCTGTTCAGTGGTGTATATTTCTTCTCCCAGACGTGGGGCATGTGCCCCAAGGGAAGTGATCCTCTCCTTAGTCTTAGCTCCTGGGGCTCTTGGTAAGGAGTTGGGGGAGGGGGGAGGCACAGGCGTGGGAACCGAGCTGAAGCAGGGGCTAAGACTGGGCTGGACAAGTGTGCTTCTGGCTCCCCAGCCTTCCACAGAGAACCTTTCCTGGGATTAGAGCTGCTCTTCCTGGGAAAAGTGTGGTCTCCCCTGCCCTCCTGTGGGCCCCATGGTGTGATGCTGTGTCTGTATATTCTATACAAAGGTACTTGTCCTTTCCCTTTGTAAACTACATTGACATGGATTAAACCAGTATAAACAGCTGCTGTTTCTGTGTATATGTACAGGGAGGGGAAGATGATGGGGTGGTAGGAACACAGGCAGTTAAGGGGTTAATTCCTGGCAGCCATGTGGGGAAAAGGACTTGGCTATGGCTTTGTAAAGCAGTGTGGGGTCAGTCTGCTCAGGGGCCCTGGAGCTCTTGTCGAGTGGGGGGGTGGGGCCAGGACCTGGACTCCTGACTATTGATGGGTAGGGGCTCCAGGTTAATTCCTTATCGATGCAGAATCGTCAGCTCATTAATCACAGGAGAGGTCAGAGCTTGGGGGTACCGAGGGGATGCAAGCTCTATCCCCTGGTCTAGGGCTGGAACAGGCTGTAAGCTCAAGTGAAAACATAATCCCCAAACCTCTGTGTCTTTCTAGTTCTTTGAAGTGATCCAGGGACCAAAGTCACCATCTTAGTCCCCTGTGGCGGCGTCTGCTCTCCATTCTAGTGACCACTACCTGCTATAGCTACTGCACAGATAAACGAGCAATAAGAACCCCCTTTATCCAAGGTGGACCCTCAAATCAGGAAACTGAGGCTGGGCAGCCACCACTTGAGACGGAGCTTGGTCAAGCGGTGATACTCACAGCTGACCAGTACTAGGGAGTGAGCAACTGTCTGGGTGCTTGGGCAGGTGCTCAAAGCTGCAGAGGAGGTCTTGGCCACCACAGAAAGCTTGTTTTGACAGAAGATTCTGCTAAAATTCAACACCCCAGAGTATCTTCATGACTCCAGATGCCTTTCCTTCACATGTTCTCACACACACCAGACCCCGCCTCCCAAATCTTAGACACACCCATCTCCTCTCGGATGCGTAGTGAATACGACAGAATCAGGTCCAGTTGCCAGTTCCTGTCCACCTGTGCACCCAGATGACAAATCACCCTGGTTGGAGTCCCGTGAAGGCCCTTCACAGCTCCAGGCCCAACTTGATGGCACCAAATATTCTGAAAGCAAGGATCCTGGGGCCCAAGACTAGGAAAATATGTGGCCTGAGCAGAGCAGCTCCAGTGACGGTTGAGGGTTTAGAAGTGGACAACGCCCAGTTCCCATCAGGCTGGCTCCTATCGGATCTCTACTCTCCCCTCTCCCTGCCTTGGACTCAGTAGGTCCTTGATGGCTGGTTACTTTCACCCCCGGGGGCCAAATGCTGTCTAATAGAAGACATTAACCCAGAGTGAGGGCATGAAACCTGCCCTGCTGTGGGATCCTTGAGTTCCATCTCATGGCACAGGCAGCACTGCCACCTGTTGGCCATGGCTAGGAATGCAGCCACACAGAGTAGGAACAGGCTGCAGCAGTTGAGGGGCCATCCCAGAGGGTTGAGGCCATGCAGGGAGAGCTGAGCTCTGGAGACAGAAGGTGCATCAGCCCCAAGACTATCAAGGGTCAGCTCCCACCCAGAGCTCTTCCAGCCATCTCCTTCACTGACTCAAACTTTCAAAGCCCATCCCTGCCCCCCAAGTCCCTTGATCACCACAGTGTGCTAAGTCACTTCAGTCGTGTCTGACTCTTTGTGACCCTATGGACTGTAGCCCACCAGGCTCCTCTGTCCATGGGATTCTCCAGGCAAGAATACTAAAGTGGGTTGCCATGCCCTCCTCTAGGGGATCTTCCCGACCCAGGGATGAAACCTGCGCCTCATGTCTCCTGCTTTGGCAGGTGGGTTCTTTACTACCAGCGCCACCTGGGAAGGGATCACCACAGTAAGCTCAATCAATCAACACATATTTATTGAATGCCTACTATGTGCCAGTATTGTGCAGCAGTGACTGATAGGATGATAGATGATACAGAATTCTAAGGCTGAAGCCACTACTCCTGTCTACAGAGGATCCAAGTGGGTCTCCCTCAAGGAGATGAAGGCCAATGGTTCTGGTCTTCAGGACTCCTGACTCAGCTTGTCCCAGCTCCCATCTGGTGCTGCTGTCTTCCTGCTCCCCACACCGTCTGCCCACTCCACACACATCTTGCAACTTCCCTGGGTCCAGTGGCTTCCTGGCAAAGTGTAGTAGATCCTGGACAGAGCCCCCCACCTGTCAGCTCCCCATATGGCTTCCACCTCAGACTCCCTGGCAATGAGAAGCCTGAGTAAACTGCCAAGTGGGATCCTAGGGGATGGTGCTCCGGGCTTGGGGGGGCTTTACCTGCCCTTCCAGGTCCTGGGAGCACAGATCACAGCCCCTGCCCCAGCCTTCCCCTACCTTCTGACACCTCCCCGCAAAGCTCACCTTCCATTCAAGGAATCAAAGATCAATGTTGGGGCTCAGCCTCACCCCACCCCCAGCTTTATTAACCCTTCACAGTCTAAATGCCACAGGAATCAGCAGCCTGACTGCTGCACTTAGCAAACACAAGCGCAGCAAGGCTCCTGCAGAGACCTGCACAGGCACTACTGCCCCCAGGATCCTGGGGTCAACAGACGGACACGGTCCCCCAGGACAGAGGCCCATGGGAATTCTCTACCTGGAGGACCACAAAGACCCCGAGAGCTGCAGGGAGCTGTACCGGTAGAGGACCCCACCCATGGACGTAGGTTGTGGGGAAGAGTCAGGCATTTATTTCTGGAGCAGAAGTGAGGTGGGGAGGGCAAGGACCTGAGCAGTGGACACAGCTGTGCATGAAGTTGATGCAGAGGGTAGTGTAGTAAGTAGGGTAGTCGCGGAGGTGGCTGACGTGTGCAGACGACACGAAGTCCACGGAGCGTACCAGGACCTGGTGTGCCAGGCGTGCCTCCACCATGCGCTCCACATCCCGGGCCAGGACCACCTCGTCGGCCCTGGAGTAGAGGTAGAGCTCGGGCCAGCGAGAGGCTGCGTCGAGCAGCCTGTCATAGAAGTGCGTGTGGAAGAGGGCAGTGAGTGGCGCGAGCAGGACGTGGAACAGGAAGGCCACCAGGGTGAAGGCCACCAGGAGCAGCAGGCGCAGCGCGGCAGGACGGTGCTCTAGGACGACTGCCAGCGCCCGCAGAGCCCCCAGCAGGTTGCTGTCACCGGGACCGCTGTCAAAGATGGTGCCCACCACACGCAGGTGACAGAAGCGCTGGTGGGTCTGCAGGAGCTCCAGCACATATCGGTACAGCATGACGCCAGCGTTGCTGAAGACGTGGAAGAGCAGGGGCTCCTTCTCAACCTCGTAATCAAAGAGCAGCTCAAGCAGCTTCTGGGCCAAGACACGAAGTGAAGGGATGCCCAGGGTCTCGGAGAAGAAGACCATGTGCCAGGGGGCTGTGTATCGGATGACGATGCAGCCCTGGGGAGAGGAGAGAGGCCCGGTTGGTCCTCGGGGATGGGGTAGGGAGGAGAGGTGGGGACCAGCTAAGGTCAGAGGGGTCCAGCAGCTCTCACTTCCACAGCCCATACGCTTGGAAGTCCTCCAGGCCCTGCTGCAGCCTAGGTGCACGCTCACCTCTCCTAGACACAGGTGCCTCCCAGAGGGGAAGGGCCACTCCAGGCCCATTTGTCGAATAATTGCTTCATGCTGCCCTTGAGGCCTAGAGCTCAGAGCTTGCTTTGGAGACCTCTGGGCTGACCAGAAGGAAGCCTTCTCACTCTGGTCTGCTGTCTCCCTCCCACCCACGACCTTGTACCCTCATCTGATCAACTCTGGCACACAAGGCCTCACTGCCTGGTGACACCCTGCTGCAGCCACTCTGCTCTGCACGGTCCCTGCTTCCCAGGGACAAGCAGGTTCCCCCAGGAGACCCAGCACCCAAGACACAGCCTGCAGGCCCAGCCTTGACCACTAGAGGCCACTCGTGAGCTAGGCCCACATGGCCTCAGTCTCTGGCCACTGCTACCTATCTCGCAGGGTCCTGTCTGGTTCTGAAGCCTGGGATCACTCCTCGCTCTCCCTGAAATTCCAAGTACAGTAAACGCATTATTCCTCAAATTCTAAAATAGCTAAAACATCTCTGGGCCTCTGTATCCCTCAATGCCTGGGTCAAAGTACACCTCAAGGTCCTCACACAGATCCCCTTCTAGGCCAGTTAGAGAAGGTGACCAAAGCCACCCTGAGTCCTAACCCTCTGCCATTAATGCGTGCCAGACACACAGGGCTCTTTGTCAGGGGACTCTGAGTTAGGCAGGCCCTGGGGTCAGACAGTTCTGGGCTCAGTTCCTGGGACCAGCATCTATAAACAGTAGAGCTGAAGAGCAATTTAACTCATCTTTCTGAGTCTGTGTTCCCTTCTGTAAGCTGGGACAACATCCATCTCATGGGATTACAGTAAAATTCATTGAAGAAAAAAAAAAGTATCTCCAGTGCTCCCAAACAGCACTTGGCACAGAGTTCCAGCTAAGAAGAGCAGTCATTAGTGGTGGCAGGAGTAATAACAAGGAGAAAATTTTATGGGCGCAGTACCTGAATGACCCAGAGCCAAAAAAAGACAGTCAGCTGAGGTTACCCTGCCACAGCCCCCTGACCTCCTCCCCTCTGGCTGGCTGTAATCACGTGAATGGACCTTACCACTCTTCTCAAGACTGCAGCAAGGGGTCACGGGTGCCACCTGGCCCCACAGCTCTGGAAAACTTCACAAAGCACTCTGCTCCAACTCCCCAGGGGGTGTGAAATGTCTTTCCACCCACCTTCAACCTACACACACTGCCAATGAATACAAACACACTCCACACCACCACCACACACACGCGACTCCTGGGACTAAACACAGCCTCTATCTCACACCCCTTAGCTGCAGATGCCCAAATAATGAAGTATTAGGAGTTTGGGGTTGGAAAAATTTCTTCTCTACCCCCATCTCATCCTTCTGACCAGAAGGTAAAAGCACCCCTTCCTTTCCCAGGTGACCCCCACAAGCAGCCCTGCCCCCTCAACCCCTCTGCCTTCCCTGGGATCATTTTTTCTCTCCACTCAATCACTTCCTCCCCGTGCCTTCCACCCCAAGAATGTCCTTCCTGTCTCCCTCGTCACCAGCCCATTTCCCTAAGACTCTCTTCCTCTGGATTCAATCATGCTCCCCTGAGTTTATTTCTCTTCCTGTGGCCTCTCCTCCTTCCCACTGTGGATCCTCTTCATCTCCTGCTCCTCAGATCCTGGCCTCTTCTCTTTGCTCTCTACACACTCCCTGGGGGAATCTCATCCAGCCCAGAGCCTAAGGTGTCACTTCTAGTGCTCCCTGTGTCAAAGGACACACCCACCTCTACCAGGGATCGGCTGCAGGGAAGCCTGGCATTACCCTGGACCCCACCTATGCCCGTGCCCACTCCCAGTCTCTCATCCACCGATCACTCTGCCTCCTAACAAGCCCCTTGATTCATCAACTTCCCTCCACCGGCACCACCAGCCTCAAGGTTCCAGCCACTGCAACAATCTCACTTTGCAGCCTCCAGCCCTGGCCTCCTGAGTCCTTTCTCCACTGGGCAGGGAAGGACTCTGAGAAACACAAGTCTAACATCACACCCCAGCCTAAATCCCCTAAGGACCCTCCCAGCCTCTTCTCTTCACACTTGCCCTTCCTTTTGTCCTCTGTTCTGGCCATACTCACCTATTTCTTGGCCTCCGTCTGCTTTCAAGGATCTTAGTCTAATGGAGAAGTCAGACAAAGAGCCTCGCCCAGGGAGTAGAATTCAGAAGCAGCTGAAACTACTTAAGGAGTAAGGCGATGCCAGGGCACCAGGCTTGCTGGCTGAGGGGAGGCCTCCAACTCCCATCCTATTCCAGGGCCACCACACTCCTGGGCACAGCGCAGACCTGGGTCAGTGGATGGAGGCTTGGGGAGGGGGCCCTAGCTGGCCCTTCTCCCAGGTGACTGCCGCTCCTCCTCAGTGCAGGGCTTCCAGCTCGGGGGGTGGGCTGGGGAGTGGTCTGTACTGCCTCCCTCCCTAGGGAGGCCTGGGTGAGGAGCGCAGGGCCAGGCCAGTGGCCAAAGCTGTGAAAGGGGTACTCAGGCATAAGAGGCCCTCCCAAGGCTCACTCCAATCACCGTAATCTCTATATCCAACTCCCGTGAGGCCTGAGATGATGCAAGGAAACCTCAGGCCTGAATTCTTCTCCAGAAGACCCTTCTACCCTGGAAACATGAAGGTGCCATGCTCAACCTTAAGACAGAAACTCCTGGTGAGACAAGGAGGAGGCCCCAGGAGTCCACACTATGCCCAGCACACCCGGCCCAGGCTCCTGCTGCCCAGAAAGACTTGAGGTCTGGGCTGATGCCTCAGCCAGGAGCACAGTGGAGATGGTCTGCCACCGTGGGGCTTGGGGTGGAAGAAAGGGGGAGGGCAGGGGGCTGGAGGGGACAGACTAGGCCACAGAGTTGGCTGCAAAGAGTGATAATCCTGCCCAAGTCCCCACGGGCCCAGCATCTTCCTCACAGGCCAGTCCTGGTGCCATTCCCAGGCCTGTCTGGTCCCTGACTGGTGGTCAGCCTCCACGGCAGCCTGGAGATGAGGGCAGCCAAGGCTGAGAGGGCCCCTCCAGAGGGGCCCCAGAGCACTGGGAGTCCACACGCCTGCAGTACTCACCCTTTTGTGATAGATGGCGCTGTACTTGGCCAGGTTCTTGTCGGAGCAGCCTCCCCAGCCCAAGAGAATCACCAAAGGCAGTCGAGTCCCAGCCTCCTTCCCACCTTGGTCAGGGCTGTTCTCTGAAACACAAGCAGGGTAGGACTGTCAGCCGTGAAGTTAGGGTGTGGGATGGGGTGATTGGCCCATCCACAGCTGGTAGCAGGGAAGTGCCAGGGGCCAGGCCTAGGTAGGCATCCTTCCAGCCCCTGTGCCTCAGGTGCCCGGGAGGCTCCTTCCTCTGTCCTTCACTTCAACTGGCTTTCAGGCTTCTCAGATGGCACTGCACTGTAACTGGAAAAAGCCACCTGAGGGCCCCTTTCTTTTCTTTCAGAGACACAGCCCAGGTGAGAAAAATGAAAAAAACACTTCCTCCATGCAATTTTACCTTCTAATCCCGGGATCAGCATACCATAGATATTAATACAAGCCATGGGCTGAATTCTACCCATGATCTGTTTTCATATGACCTTTGAGCCAAAGATAAAAGTGCTTTTTACATTCTAAAATAGTTTTAGAAAAAAAAAATCAAAAGAAGATTTTGTGGTGTAAAAATCATGAAATGTACATGTCCACAAATAAAGTTTTATTGGAACACAGCCCAGCTCATTCATTTACATAATGTCTATGGCTGCTTTCAAGCTGAAACAGCAGAGATGAGTAGCTGCAACAGAGACCACACAGTTCACAAAGTCTAAGGTCTAAGGTACAGCCCTTTACAGAAAAAAGTTGGCCGGCTCCTGTTCTAACTCCACGGACAGACGGAAGAAGGGGGTTTTAAAGAGAAACCGATAGGGCAGTGTAGGTGGTGAAGTGAAGCAGACTGACTCTGGGGGCCCCTACCAAACCAAACCCTGTCCTGACAGAGAGGAATAACAGTCAGTATTTACTGAGATTTAACCCTCATAGCACACTACAGGGAGAAGGAAATGGCAACCCACTCCAGTGTTCTTGCCTGGAGAATCCCATGGACGGAGAAGCCTGGTAGGCTGCAGTCCATGGGGTCGCACAGAGTCGGACATGACTGAAGCCACTTGGCAGCAGGCAGCACACTACAGGGAATATTATTACAGAAGAGGAAACTGAGGCACAGAGTGGTTAAGCTACTTGCCTAAGGAAACACAGGAAGTGCAGAGCTGGGAAGCCGGTCCTGACTCCCCATCCTAACTAACCCATTGGAGGTGTTCTGGGCCGCCAGCCCCGTCCACCACCAGAAGTACATCTTGTCCCCTGATGTGCCGAAGCACAAGCCAGCTGCCTCCTCCATGGCTGCTTCTGGAGGCCTCCCCGCAACCATGTCAGTCAGGCCTCCTCTCATTTTTTCCCACCAAGGAAGTACTCACACCCCTCGGGGTGACTTCTGTTCAGGGACTGTCTGTTGCCAGTTATCTGCCCTCCTGAAAGGGCCAGGGTTTACTCTTCCAAGGATCAAGCCACTTGGCTATGCTCAGCTGCCACCCAGAGATTTATGGATGCTGGTGGTGACCTGGCAACAGTAAATTTCAAGGCTAGTTAAGAAGATGGTAAACATAAATCACTAACCTTTGGACAAAAGGAAGACAACAATTTCCTGTGGAAATTAATGTGATTGAAAAGTTCAGTGTTTCTGCTCTCCGGTGGTGGTGACTCTGGCCTTTGGAGATTAACTGCCCAAGCCCACGGGGATCCAGGGCTGGGCTACAATTCAGCCTGGAGCAGGAGCTGCCAGCGCCTCAGTCCCATGCTGACCCCTGCCAGCCCTCCCAGGCTCCCCTGACACTGACCTCAGCCTCCAATAAGAGGGATGGTTCCACAGCTCTAAGTCAGGCCACTCAAAATACTGTCTCCAACTTTCTTGGCCTGGTCCTTGGCCAGGGCAGTGGTTCGCCTGCACTGGCCTTTCTCTGCAGAGGCCCAACCTTACTGGCGATGGCTACCCATAAGGCTCAGGCTGCAGCCACCTCACGGGTGGTGATCAACAGCTACCATTTGGATCCACCTTTGACCATCTGAGGTCCAGCCACTGGATTTCTGAGACCTGCTTCCATGCAACTGTCTGAGTATGGACTCCCCTCCCCCAGCACTTTCCTATGGTGCTCCCCTCCAGGTACCACCACCAAAATATCAGCAAAGGGTTAGGGGGTTCATCTCAAATAGAGAGAAGGCTGAAGGAGGTCACATCCCCTGGTGACTGCCCTGACCAGCAGGGGTGGCGCATTCCCAGACAGGGAAAGTTCAGACACTTCCACTGGCTCTCTGACCTGCCCCTCCCACCATGGCTGGGCTCTACAACTCCCCTTTGTTCCACCTCAGATTTTCCTGGCACCCTTGGATTCACCAACGCAGGTAGGAATGACTTCACCAGACACGCCTCTCACAAAGAAACTCAGAATACGGACACCCTGGACACTCTGCCTCTTACCGGAGCCCAAGCTTTTCGTAAGGTTCCTAAAAGGAGGGAATTCGTGCCCCAACTCCAGCCAGGCCCTCAAGGCCGCCTCTCCTGAACCACGAGGTGCCCCTCCTACCCAGGGGCATCTCCCGTTCCCCCAACACAGTCTCCTCCCAGGATCCCCTTCTCCATGCCCTTCCTAACTTGGAGCTTTGTCATGACCCCCTCCCACTGGAGCCATGCTACCCATTCAGATTCTAGACATGAAGTGCTATCATCCAGAAAAGTCCAAGGTGCTCTGAGACCACGGCTGAGAGAGTGATGGTGACATGTTTGCTGTGCTGGTCTTGAAGGACCATAGGAGCATGCCAGGTAGAAAGAGGGCATGAGCAGGGGCAGAAGGTGATGGAGATGTTACAGTCACTCTGGAGCACAGCAAGCAGTCCTGGGAGGCTAGAAGCCTGGATGAGGGAACAACAGTGTGCAGGAGAGCTGCTAAGAGTGGGAATGGGGGGCCTGATCCTGAAAGGCCCCCAAGCCATGCTTACGAGTCAGGATTTTATCCGGAGCAGTGGAGAGCGAATAGATTCTGGAACTGGGGGAGTGGCAAGATCCAATCTATACTGATTAATGGCTTGCACAATTATTTGAATAACATCTGTCACCCCTCAGCCAGAAGGGTCCCTGAAGGCAGGAACCAGGTTTGTCACACTTAGTGCCACATTCCTCGTGCCCAGGACTGTAGCTGGCCCGTCCAGGCACTCAGCAGAAACGTGCTGAATGAATGAACACATGCTTGCAAAGTGAAGGATGGATCCAAGGAGAAAGAGCTGGCATTTCTCTTGTTACCCATTGCCCTTTCCAGAGTAATAAAAGTAATTGCTATGGCTATTGTTATTTATTGCCACATCCGGATCCTGTGATTCCTCCACCCTCTGTAAGAGCCCCTGCTCCTTTTATGTTCCTCCCATTGGTCACCACCCTCTCCCCTTCCCACTGCTGACATCTCCCAGCCTCTGACCACTGCCCCTCAGGCACTGAAGACTCAGGCACTGGCCCCCATCTCCCATTTCTACACCAAGACGACCATAGCCCTGCAAAGGCAATCAAACCCACCTCAGTCCTAAACCATCATAAACTTCTCTGAATTTCGCATCTCCTTCCACCCCTATCTTCCCCTCTTTCCCATCACCAAGAAAAACAATAACAGCAAAAAGAGAATTGTGTCAGACACTATTCTAAGCACTTAAAAATATATATATATATATATTTATTTATTTGGCTGTACTGGGTCTTAGTTGCAGTATGTGGGATCTAGTTCCCTGACCAGGGTTCAAACCCTGGCGCCCTGCATTGGGAGCACGGAGTCTTAACCACTGGACCACCAAGGAAGTCCCTAAGTACTTTATATATCAATTCATTTAATCTTCACAACAATCCTATGAACTAGGTACTGTTCTTGTCTCATTTTACTGATGAAAAACTAAGCCACAAAGATAATAAATAATTGGTCAAAGTCACACAACTAATAAGCAGTGGAGCTAGATTCCAAACCCAGGTGGTCATCACCATTATCCCGGCTGGCCCCCTGGGTTAAAAAAAAAAAAAAGCCCCCAGTCTTAACCAAATCTCTTTCCACTTAGCTCCAAACCTGCACCTTTGGTTTTCTCTGTACATCAACAGATCCAGCACTGACCTCTTCCACCTGCTCCTCCTCACAGACTGGCCACCAAAGTCAGAACCTCAACACATGCTGCCTCATTTGGTCCCCCCACCATCCTAGGAGTTAACTATTATTGCTATCCCCATTTTACAGATGAGAAAACTAAAACACAGAGACAAGAAGTCTTTCTCCCTAAAAAGAGAGAGCCAGGAAGTGGCAGAGCCAGCATGCCCCTCTGAACCACCACACCACATTGTCCCCTGCCTCCAGGACTGCACACACGGTCCTCACTCCCCAGCCCAGATGCTGATAATCCATGTTCATGCTTTGCTAATGCCCATGCCCCCTGCTGAGTCAGCTCACTGCTGACATCCAAGAAGTTCCCCTTGATGCCCTCTCCAACCCCTTCTCACCACTCCCCTAAATCACTAGACAGGGCTAGATGCCCCTCGTCTATACATCACAGCACCACCACCACCATCCCACTGTGCTTACCCACTGCGCTGAAAGGTGCCATTAGGAATAAGACAGAGATGACTGTAACATGCGAAACAATAGACAGTAAAGGCCTGAACCAGGGCAGTGGGAGACAAGTAGGAAGGGGGAGGGAAACGATAGGAAGAAAAGAATCACAACAATTCTGGTATGTGTAGCAAAAGCCTCAAAAACATGCAATCTTTGACTTAGTGATTCCACTTCTATGAAAGAAAAATGCTTAATCTATGACAGAAATATTCAGGAATATCTTAAGCAGATCATAGACATAAATATAAGAGCTAAAACTATAAGACTCTTAGCAGAAAATGTAAAAGTAAATCTTTGTGACCTTAGATTAAGGAATGGTTTCTTAGACATAACTAAAAGGAAAAGGAGTACAAGAAAAAAACAGACAAACCAGGACTTCACCAGCATTGAAAATTTTTGTACATCAATGGATACCATCAAAAAGCTGAGGAAACTGACAGAATGGGAGAAAATATTTGCAAATCATATATCTGATAAGGGTTTGTTATCCAGGATATATAAGAATTCAACAATGAAAAGACAAATAACTCAACTTTAAAATAGGCAAAAGATTTGAAGAGACATTTCTCCAAAGAAGATGCATAAATGGCCAGTAAGAACATGAAAAGATGTCCAACATCACAGTCATCAGGGAAATGAAAATTAAAACCACAATGAGACAGTATATTGGATCCACTAGGATGGCCATAATCAAAAAGTCAGATAACACCAAGTGTTGAGGATAAGGAGAATTCAGAACCCTCATATACTGCTGTTTGGCAGCTCCTCAAAAACATTAGGCAAGAAGTTTCCACATGAACCAGTACCTCTACTCCTAGGTATAAGACCCAAGAGAACCGAAAACATATGTCCATACAAAAACGTGTACATGAATGTTCATTGCAGCAATATTCATGACAGCCAAAAAGTAGATACAATCCACATACCTATCACCTGTAACAGGTGAATAAAATGTGGTATATCCTTTCAATGGAATACTACTTGGTGATAAAAAGGAATGAAGCACTGCTACAACATAGGTGAACCTTGAAAACATGTTAAGTGAAAGAAGCCAGACACAAAGACCATACATTATATGATTCCATTTATATGATTTATACAAAATGTCCAGAATAGGCAGATCCATAGGGCAGAAAGCAGATGAGCGGCTGCCAGGAGCTGGAGGCAGGGGGAAATGGGGAGAGACTGCTAATGGTTCAGGGTTTTTTTTGCAGATGATGAAAATGTTCTGAAATTAAATAGTGCTGTGTGTACAATCCTGTGAACATCCTAAAAACCAACGAATCACACATTTTAAAAGAGTGAATTTTACAGAATGTGAATTATATCTCAATATTATTATTTTAAAAATGAATAATAACACATTAAGCAAAAAAGCAAGCTGCAAAGAGTATGTACAACAGAATCCTATGTACATACATACATGCACACCTACACATACTTATGCACAGAAAAAAAGCATCAGATATTGATAGCAATTATTCCTGGGATTAGAGGCAATTTCTTTTTCATGATTTTTTAAATTCACAGTCTAAAAATCCATTGGTATCACTTTTGCAATGAGAGTTAAAAAAAAATTTTTTTTAAAGGTTGGGGGGTATCCAGCAGAGTCAATAGTGGTGAAGAAGTCAAAGAGATCATGGATGCCCAGAAGTTCCTTGGCAAGGCTCCTCAAGCCTGACACTTCTTAAGTACCCCACATTTAATCTCAGGGGCTCTCTGTCCTCTGGACTTTTCTCAACAAATGACACTGACACCGATAATACCAGAATTACAGATACATACCATATTGTACAACAGTTCAAGTCATAAAACTGGAGCATAAATTAGATTGTGTATATCCCAGGGGCATGTGGGGAAGACAAAGGAAAAGGCTGACAAAGAAAAAGGATTTGTGGAACAATATGTGCTTTTCATCAGCAAGCGGGACTCAGAATACAAAGAACTATGTTTTCTTCTTAAAATGCAAAGAATCAAAGGATCCTCAATTTCCTTTACTCCCAAGAAATACTTTCTAGAGTCTTAGAGTTCCTATATTTAATCCAAATTAGTTCATTTTAAATTTACTTTTTTTTTAACCTTTTGGAATAATAGTACAGAAGAGTAGCATGGTATCTAGGAGTACCGACCATATAAACCCTATCTGGGTTCAAATCTCTGTCTCTGCCACTAATAACCATGAAACAGACCTTGAGCTAGTTCTCTAAGGTTTAATTTTCTTAACTGTGAAATGAGGATAATAGAACATAAGACTAAACAAGAAAATGACTACTGAGGGCTTAGCATTTTTACCCTAGCACAAAGGAAGAGTTCAATGAATTGAAGTTATTACTTCATGAGGAATGCATGCTCACTGTAGAAAAAGTAGAAAATGAATATCTTATACAACTGGAATCATACCGCTTTGTAATCTGCTTTCTTCCATTTAGCAATGTATTGTGAACAACTCTCCCTGTCGGTTTATATATTTCTACACCATTCTTTTTAGTGGCTGCAGAGCAGCTATAGATATTTCGTAATTTATGGTGACCAAGCTCCCATTATTGGACACAGTGTTGTTTCTAATCTTTTGCTGTTATAAAAGTACTTTAATGGACATCTCTTTCTTCATGCATGTCCTTAACTGTTTCCGAGAAATGGAACTGTCTTCAGGCAGCACTTCCTGATGGCAACTGAAATATGCATACACAAGCTTTGGAGTGAGGCTCCTGAGTTGGAACCTGGGATGACTTGGGGCAAGACACTTTACCTCCTGTTGAGCTCCTGTTCCTCATCTGTAAGATGGGATAAGAGTACTCCAGATCTCACAAGGTGGTCATGCTGCTGCTAAGTCGCTTCAGTTGTGTCCGACTCTGTGCAACCCCATAGACGGCAGCCCACCAGGCTCCCCCATCCCTGGGATTCTCCAGGCAAGAACACTGGAGTGGGTTGCCATTTCCTTCTCCATTGCGTGAAAGTGGAAAGTGAAAGTGAAGTCGCTCAGTCGTGTTCGACTCTTAGCGACCCCATGGACTGCAGCCTACCAGGCTCCTCCATCCATGGGATTTTCTAGGCAAGAGTACTGGAGTGGCTTGCCATTGCCTTCTAGAGTAATAAAATCATATGAGGGGTTCTTGCTAAACCTGGCGTGTGAGCAGGGCATGGTCAACAGTGTAAGCCCAACAGAAACCACAGAGACCTCAGGCAAAGGGTCCTTGAGGTCTGGAGCTCAGATCCAGGGCCTAGCATGACACTTGGCATAAAGCAGACAAATTAGGAAGGGTTTCTATTAATGAATGAAAGAAAAGAAGTCATGATTCAAAAAATGAACAAAACTCCTCTGCTCAGAAAAAAAAAAAGCAGCCCTGGGGTTCACACAGACAAGAAGAGTCCAGTTCAACTCGGCACCTCGGCCTGTGAGGCCTCGTCGGTGTGACAGCTCTTGAGGTTTTCTCTCGCCCCTGCTCCTGAAAGCACACCCGGCCTCCTGCCAAGGCCACACTCTTCTGGGCCCCACTCAGTCCCCCAGTGCCCCAGCTCTGCGCCTTCTGCTGCTCCCTATCTACAGCTGCAGGTCCAGCGTGGGCCACTCTTCTCCAGGAAGCCACTGACCCCTGTAGCCCACCATGGTGGTCCTAACTACAGTCCACCCCATACTGTTTCCCTGGCGCTGGGAGAAACTTCCTGGGGGTCAAGACAAGCTCTTCATTTCTTCGACCCCAGGCAGCGCTCAGCCCAAGGGTAGACTGACAACGAAGCCTGGGCTCACAGCAGACCTATCGCTTGCCTTCTCTGTGACTCCCCGGAAGGCTAAGAGTGAGCCCCTTGTCCCAGCCCCATTAATTTTGTAAATCAATTATTTGTAAAAATGTTTATGGAACCTGAGAGCAACAGGATGCCTTTAAGAAGTGCCTGCGCAAGCCGCAGAGGGGCCCTAGGGGCCCTGGGGCAGGACTTGGCTGACCAGTCTCTGGCTGGGAGGAGGGGCAATGCAAGCCTGGCCTGGATGGCAGAGCACCTTGGGCGGGGCCGGAGTACTGCCAAATGTCTCCCTTCAGCTCTTCGGGCACATCTTCCTTGCCAGGCTCTGGCAACAGTGAGCCAAACCCTCCAAACAACACGACAGGGATCCCTGCACTGGGGGTCCTGAGGACAGAACCTTCCCCAAGGAAATGAGAGAAGAATACCCAACTCTCATTAGGAGGGTGAGGGGACCACTGGTCAAAGAAGAGTGGGTGGGAAGAGGGGAATGCCAGGTCAAGGGATCAGCTTCGGCAAAGAACCAGGTAGATGATCCTTGTTAGACCCAGTCAGCCACAAATAACTGCCTGGCGGGAATTCCAGCAGAAGGACCCTGAGTGATGAAGGGCCCCAGATCTGTAGCTGCCTTCCCGCTAAGTATGTGCCAGCAGCAGCTGCTCGCCTCTCTATCAGCTCACAGCAGTGCCAGGCTCCGTGGCTCTAAAGCTCAGTTATGGGGGAAACGCAATTCCAGAAACCAAATATGACCGTCCTACACACTTCTGCACCTTTAAACAGTAAGTGCAACAGAGAGACAACCTCCGGACCCCCAAAGACTGTCGCTCTGTGAAGCCACGTCAGCCAGGAAGGGAGCTCTCCACAGACAGGAAGCAAAGAGATGTAGGGGGTCACAGTGCTGTCACTTCCTTCTGAGGGGTCCTATAGCCTCGAGTTTGGCTCTGAGGTACGCACTTAGAGAGGGAAAGGCATGATGAACCAAAGCCAGTGCAGAAGGCAATCATAAGGAGAGGGTTATTAGAACCACACCAGAGGAGGAACAGCTGAAGGCCTTGGGGGTGTTTTTCTTGGAGAAAAGAGATGAAGCTGTCATCTTGAAAACAGAGGAAGACAGACTACCTTGCTCTGTGTTGTACCCACCATGACCTCCTAGCCCTGCAGTTACCACATCATTGTGAAACCACCTCCTTCTAAATACTGTCCTCCCAGAAGCACAGGTCCTTGCAGGGAGTCTGTGTGTGAGTCACTTCTGAGGAGACCAGCAACTAGCCCACAACCAGGACACAGCAAATGCTGACCTGAAAGCAGATGTGACAGGAAGGCCTACTGTGGCTCAAGAAAGGGAAGCTTTCTAACAATCCAGCTGCCTTCAACAGGCCAGGATATGTGGGAGGAAGTATCCTGTCAGGGAAGGGTCTGGAGCTAACAGCAAGCTCTCATGACAGGAGAAGGATGCAGGACAAAATGGCCCCGAGATTTCTTCCAATTCTAGGACCCAGCCCCTTGAGGCAGGGGGAGAGCCACCAGGGGAAGAAATGTACTGAGAGCGCAAGCGCAGGCTGCACACACAGGAGCACAGATACCTGCTCTACGTCAGTCACTACTTCATCAACCCTCAGTGCCGTGAGGTAGGCGCTCTTATCACTTCCACTTTACAGTCAGGGAATCTGAGGCTCAGAGAGGTTCAATAACTTGCCAAAACCAAAGAAGAGCAAGAGGTAGAACTGAAACGCAAAGGCTGCCCACTGGGGCTGAGGAACAAACTTCTGCCCTCTTGGCCACACAGAAGGCAGCTCCAGGCCTTTGCAACTAAAGGTGCTCCAAGGGCAATAATCTTTTAAAAAATTATTTTAAATAGTTTTTTTTAATATTTTATCTATTTGGCTGTGCCAGGTCTTAGTTGCAGCAAGTGCCAGGTCTTTAGTTGTGGCATTCGGGATCTAGTTCCCTGACCAGGGACCGAACCCTGCCCCTGCATTGGGAGCCTGCAGTCTTAGCCACTGGACCACCAGGGAAGTCCCCAAGGGTAAAAATGTTAATTGACTTCATCTCCCGCTGATGCCAAGACTTTCAAAAGCATTTTTACATCTATAAGCCCAAGAGCCCTTGGCCACAGATCTGGCTCTAGTGAAATACAATTGGTCTGGGGCTACCTGCTCGGTCAAAAGCCTAGGGGTTGCACTCCCCTCTTAGACCCCATCCAAGGAACACAAGCTGCTATGCAAGGGGTCTGGGAAGGCTCTCTTGAAGGAAGTAACATCTGAGAGAAGCGTTAAATGATGAACCAGACATGGGAGCGGGCAGAGTGGGGCAGCAGAGAGGAAAAGGCATTCCAGACAGAAGAAACAGCAGGAGCAGAGAGAAGCAGGAAGGGTGTGCAGAATCACAAGCAGCCTGGGGAAGCCGAAACACAAAACTCAAAAGTGAACAGTGAAAGGATATAGTGAACAAAGAGGTAAGCAGGGGCTGCTAAATGATGGACTCTGAATGCCATGCTAAGGAATCAGGACTTGATTTATCCTGAGGGCAAAAAAGTCACTGTAGGGTTCTAGCTAGAATAGTGATAAGATCAAAGCTTTGCATTGGGAAGAGGGCTGGGGTGGCAGAAGAGGTGAGGTGTGGCTGGTGGTAAGACTGGAGGTGTGAAGGTCATGTGGAGTAAGACAGGCAAGACCTGCAGCTTGAGCTGGGCTGTATGACAAGGCTCCTCTACCATAATTCACTCCCAATCCGGGCCAAATTTTCCATTCTCTGGAACCCCAATCCGACTCACAGACTACTAATTCTGTGACCCTGCCACACTCCTTTCTCGAATATGACTGTAGGGAGGAAAATAAAGCTAATCACGAAACTCACTCAGTGCCAAGCATTATGCTGGGTCCTTTACACAAACAATCTCAGTTGTGCAACCAACTACCGTCAGAGGGAGGTTACTGTTGGTACCCCCAACTGTGCAGATGAGGAAACCGAAGTTAAGAGCTGGAAGCCTACCAACGGTCACGCAGCTACTGAAGGGAGGAGTGGGGATTTGAGCCGACTTCTAACTCACAGCAGAGACGGCTCTGCTGACTATACTGCCAAGGAGAGTGCAGAGGAGGGAAGGGTGAAGGTTCTGTGTCCTGGGCTTCTCCATGGACCCTGGGGAAAACAGTGGATAGAATATAACGAGTGGAACCCCCTAAGCACAACCGCCAAGAAAGGACAGCAGTGGGAAACCCGACTCCAAACAAAGAAATCAGGATGTCCCCTGTCCTCGGCAGCCTTCAGTTACTGGGAAAGAAGCGAAAGCTTGGACCTGAGAACTAAAGAGACAGAAAAAAGGGCCCCAACCTGGTCGGAGGTGGGGGCGGGCGGGGGGCGTGTGGACTCCGAAGAGGGGCGGGGCTCGGACAGGGAAAGCGCCCTGGGGGCGGGGCTTACTAAGGGGCGGGGCTCTCTGGACCCGACAAATCTAAGGACCTGCCGGACCCTATGAGGAGATGGGCCGCGGGAGGGCGGGGCCGCAAGAGGGGCGGGGCCACAGCTGTGCTTGCAACCCACGGACTCCTTAGGTCACCTACCCACGACTGGACCCAACCCTCGTTCCATACCCTGACTCCGGCAGGGCTGATCCGGGATCTCGATGGTGTAGTCCAGCTGGGCTGAAGCCATGGTGAAGGAGCCGGCCCTCGGCTTGGGCCTCCGGCCGGAACTCCCGCTCGCGCGCCTGCACCTCACCCAAGCCTCTCCTGGGCACCGCCCAATCACCACCCACCTCCCTCGACGCTACCCAATCCCTGAGCCGCGCTCTGTGACCTCTCTCCCTAGCAACCACCGGGTGTCTCCCGGAGCCTCTCGCCGCACCCTGCTTGCTAGGCCTTAGCAACCATGCCCCGTCCTGCTCTATCTCTGACCCTCGGCCATTGGCTAACTCGCTTGGTCTCGATTAGGTATTGGCCAGCTAAGGCGCCAGTCAGGAAGAGTCCCCACCCTCCCGTGTAGGTAAGGGGATCTGTGGGAGAGTTGCGTTTTCTGGGGATCAGGAGGGTTTCCTTTCTTTACCGCGTCTTTTCCTACCGGACGGACAACAGTGCCCTTTGACTTGCATCATCTAGCTACTTCCACCGACCTCTACCAACCGCAGCTCCGAGGGCTGGAGGTAGAAAACCATACAAAACGGCCACAGGGGTGCGTGCCAGCCCGTGATCCACCCAGTTGGTCGAGGCTTATTTTGAATGGTGGGATGGGTAGGATGCAAAGGAGGTGCTGTCTTCTGGAGAAGACTTTAGAGAGTGCCCTGTTCGTGCGCAACATAAGGGGTTAGGGAGTAAAGTTTTCTTAAATTTATCCACGCACTTGAAAAATATTTACTTACCATCTGTTACATAGGCGGACTCTAGTTAGGATTGGTTTTGACCCTGACTTCCTGGAGAAGGGAAAGGCTACCCACTCCAATATTCTGGCCTGGAGTATTCCCTATACAGTCCATGGGGTCGCAAAGAGTCGGACACGACTGAGCGACTTTCACTTCGCTTCACTTCCATAATTCTTAAAAGGAGAGGGAGAGAAACCGTGCATGAACCAGCTCTAATACTATGGGAGGGATAAATACTACAAGAGTAGACCCGAAGGATTTTAGGAGCTCAGAATTAGAAGGGGAACTTATGGCAGTGCAGATGGCTTTTGAGCTAGGCTTTGAAAGATTTGTGGAGACATGAGTCCTTGCATGGCTCAAAGAGAAAAGTGAGGGATTGGTGCCAGGAACTATGAGCATCTTCTGGCCAAAGGAGATACTAATGGGAGAGCAATCTTGGAGGAATAGGTAGGCCCAGACTCTGGAAGGTCTTTGATGCCACACTCAACCCTGAGCTTATGGGTAGATCTTACTGATGGAAAAATATTTCCAATGCATTTTATGCCACCGAGCACCAGAGCTTAGACTTTATCCTAAGGACAATGGGGAGGCTGCAGAGGTTTAAACAAAACAGTAACAATCAGATTAATGTTTTAGAAAGATCAATGAAAAGAATGGATTCGAGACTGGGAGAAGGAGGGAGACCAGTTCAGGAAGTTGTTTCAGTCATGTGAAAGGATTATGGTGGCCTGAAGCATGGAGAGGTAACAGGATTGAAGAGAAGGATGGATTCCTTAGACTTATGAGTTTAAAAGAACTGGACTAGAACTGGACTTGGTGACTGGTCGGATGTGGGATAAGTAGGAAACGTGAAGAATGTCTAATTTCCTGCCTTGGGCAAACAGAAAGGAGAGTTGTTAGGAAAGAGTCAATTCTGGGCATGGTGAGTTTGAGGTGCCAGTGGGATATCCAAGTGGAAGTGTCCAGGAGGCAGCTGAGTATGCCTGACTGGAGTTTGCAAGATAAGTCTAAATTGGAAATTAAAATATTTAGTCTGTAGTGTCTTAAAGATGGCAGCCACACACTGGATTGATTTGTTTGGCTTGCCCGGAGAGACTGTGTAGAGAAAGAAGAGAAGAAGGGACTTCCTTGATGGCCCAGTGGCTAAGACTCCATGCTCCCAGTGCAGGGGACCTGGGTTTGACCCCTGGTCAGGGAACTAGATCCCACATACCACGATGAAGAGTTCTCATGCTGCAATTAAAGATCCCACATGCCACAACTGAGCATGTGAAAGTTTATTTCTTCAGGCAGCCGAAGAAATAAACATTTTTAAAGGAAGAAGAGGAGAGAGCCTAGGACAGAACCCTGAGAAGCACCTGTGTTTGAGGTTCTGGCAAAGGAGAATGAATCTGCAAAGGTAATTGAGGTAAAGTGTCTACAGTACTTCATTAATCAGTAGTAGAACATGCTTTTCCAGTAACCAAGGAGAAAAGTGTTAAAGGCTGATTACTAATCAAGATAAATAAAATCTAAAAAGATTCACTGAATTTAGAAACAAGGAAGTGGTTGTAAAGGCAGTTTCAGTGAAACTGCAGGAGCAGAGGTCAAATTACATTGAGCTGAAAAGTAAGTGGGAAGGTGAGGAAGTGAAGACTCTACTTTCAAGAAGTTTGGCTCTTTAGGAGAAGAGAGAGAAGGTGATAGCTGGAAGGAGAGATGGGTTTTTATTCATACGGGAGAAATGCTGTCAGTATGGATCCAGCAAAGAGGAAGAAGATTAGAGGGCAGAGGAGATAACAGAGAGTGGCGCCCCTGGGTAAAGAATAAGGTTGGGGATCCAAAGCATTGGTGGCAGAATTCACTTCAAGCGATATCTGCCTTGTGACAGAAAGGAAGCATGTAAGACTAGTACATTAGTAGATTTGGTAGCAGGAAGTTGAGAAAATTCATGTTTGATGGATTCTATTTTTTCTTTATAGTAGGACCATGGTATTAGCCAGGGAGAGAGAGGTTGGAGATGGAGTGCAAGATTTGAGACGAGCAGAAGAAGACTGAAATAGCTGCGTGGAGAATGGAAGCAGGTTGACTGAGCTAGCCTACAGATTTCTGGGCAGTTATGAGCCCTGTTGAGGTTCAGTTCGGTTCGGTTCATTCGCTCAGTCATGTCCAACTCTTTGCAACCCCATGGACTGCAGCACAACAGGCCTCCCTGTCCATCACCAACTCCCAGAGTTTACTCAAACTCATGTCCATTAAGTCGGTGATACCATCCAGCCATCTCATCCTCTGTCGTCCCTTTCTCCTGCCTTCAATCTTTCCCAGCGTCAGGGTCTTTTCAAATGAGTCAGTTCTTTGCATCAGGTGGCCAAAGTATTGGAGTTTCAGCTTCAGCATCAGTCCTTCTGTTGAGGTTGGAGACCATTAATTTGTTGCAGCTGCAGTCTGCATGGTTGTGTGCTATATATTTTTCCCCCAACAACATTTGTCCATCTACTGGTGGGTGCAGAAAGATGAATTGAGTTGATCTCAGTTTGAATTTAAATCAGGTGGATAAAATGGAAGGACAAAGGACGAAGTTGAGGATTCTGGTAAAAGAGTAATTGAGATGGTGGACCATAGACCCTAAACTGCATGCTGCTGCTAAGTTGCTTCAGTCGTGTCCGACTCTGTGCGACTCCACAGACAGCAGCCCACCAGGCTCCCCCGTCCCTGGGATTCTCCAGGCAAGAACACTGGAGTGGGTTGCCATTTCCTTCTCCAATGCAGGAAAGTGAAAAGTGAAAGTGAAGTCGCTCAGTCGTGCCCAACTCTTAGCAACCCCATGGTCTGCAGCCTACCAGGCTCCTCCGTCCATGGGATTTTCCAGGCAAGAGTACTGGAGTGGGGTGCCATTGCCTTCTCTGCCTAAACTGCATAGGAGAGTGTAAAAGTGTTATGGGCTGGAGGTCCCAGTGAAGTCACAGAACCCAGATCTTGGAAACAGTTGAATGAGAGAATTATGATCACAAAGTGGAGTAATGAAGTTTGAGTAGTTTCAAGTGATGACAAGGTCCAGAGTTTGGCCACAGTAGTGGGGTGCCAAAATGGAGTACAGAAGACAGCCAGGATGTTGATATGGCCATTGAAATTCCCCCAGGTGATGGCAAAACTTGAAGGGAGGAAAGGGAGGAGGATGCTTGTGAGCCAGGTACCAAGGTCCTTGATGAATATAGCAGGTTGTTCTGTAGTCTGTAGATGACAGCAGGAGGAAGGGCAAAGGTCAATACAGCTGAATGGCATGATGCTAAAGTAGCAAGTGTTTTCAGAAAGAACAGGTAGAGTAGGAACTGAGGTGGGCTTTGGTAGGGAGACCCTAGCCCCTGTCCCAGCCCTGAGATTCCTGGGATGTAAGAGTGTCAGCAGCCTTCTCCAGGGTTAGCTATGCAGAAATGGTGCCCTGAGGAAGACCCAGCTTTCGGGGTTGGCTGGAGGTGGGCAAAGCAAGTGTGGAGCCGCTAAGGGGCTAAAGGTGGGGGAGACTTTGCTGATCAGGAACAAAAGTTTTTGAGGGCAGAGTAAGAAGTTTGGAAGGGAAGGAAAGGCAAGAAATCAGGTCCAGGAGGATGAAACGTAGAGCAGAACTTGGGCAGGAGACTCTGGTGAACCTAGATAATTTACATTTTGTGGGGAGAGCATGAGGGCAGGCCTGCAGAGTGGAGCCAGAGGCAGAATTGAGTCTGGGATGAGGAAAAGGGGGTCTGTGGGTAGAGAATGAGGGTAAGTATGGGCAGCTGGTGAAGGCAGAGGGTTGTGCAGGAAAGCCATAGGGAAAATGGTCTGTGGAAAGAGGATGGAGGGAATGGCAGTTAACTGTGGGGACGAGATGGGGGCATATGGAGTCTGTGGGGAGCTGGTGGGTAGCAGAAGGGATGTGTGAAGAGGGTATGAGTAGGGAGCAGAAGGAAGAACATCTATGAGGAGAAAGTGACATATTGTAGTACGTTTGGCCCTAAGGTGCAGGTGAAGGCCAGGACACCCTGGGCATGAGGTTTGGAAGGAGAGTGTTTCTCTCTCTCCCTCTGCGTCTGTCTTCTCCCTGCATCTCTCCCTCTCTCTCTCTGAATCAGGAGCTGAGAGTGAGGAGTATGACTGGGAGAGGCCTCTGTCCATTCTGCAGATGGAACCAGCAGTAACAGGAGAGAGCGGCTGCCTTGTCTCCAAGGCCTTGTGAGGACAGGGAGCCAGGCTGGCAGCCCATGTGCTGGAGGCTTCTTGCTTTTTGAAATATGTCTTTTGATTTAGGAGGACAAAAAAGCCCTCTGAGAAATTTTATTTAGAGACAAGACCTAGTGACCTTCTGACTTTTAACACCTCTTCTCTCTTGTTGTGAAGGGCCTTTGGCTTAGTACAAGGGTTTTGAGGTTTCTATGATTTTCGTTTCCCGGCATGAAGAAGAACCATTTGGCTCCTATAGGAATGATTTATGGATAAGTCTAGATTTATTAATCACCTCTGAAGATGGAGAGGAAATTAAAAACAAAGAGACCACTCTGGGCTGAAGACAAAGTAGGTTTGTCGTCCTTGCAGAAGACCTTGCCAAGGTTAGAAGGCCACAGACAAACCAATTTGGATGGGGGCTCCTAATCCAGATTTTAATTTCATGTGCTTTGATTTTTTCAGACCATTTTCTCTCCAAGGTAAAATAATGACCATTTTAATTGGCTGCCACTTACAGAGAGATTCTCATAAGCATGATGGCACACGTATATTTTTCTCTGGCATTCCGGGTATTCTCCGGTTCTTATGATCAAGCTGGTGAAACTGACTTTTACTGCATGCTGCATGCCATGATCAGTTGACTATAAATTAAATCCTCTTCTCCAAAAGCCATTTTCCATTAGTGCTAATTTGTTTGCTTCTCATTTCCACTGATCATTAGAGTCTCTGGTTGTGAACACCAAATTGGAAATGATTTCTTTGACATTTCAAAAAAATTTTCTCCTCTTCTTGAATGCCATTTGGCTGCAGCTAAAGAACATTATGGTTTGCAGAGGAACAGTTCACTCCAATTACAATTTAACTGACCGTTCATGGCACTGAATCCCTGTCCTTAGTGTCCAAAGATGGCACCGCTGCTGACATTGCTATTTCCTGTCGTAGCTGTAAAATGCCTCATAGACTTTGCACCGGCCTTCTTGGATGGGAATCTGCCACTCTGCACATGGCAGCTTTGAGAAGTTGGTAGTTTTATGGACCTACATATCATGAACATTCAGACATAACCATCTAAACGGGAGCTAGCTGATTTCTTCACTCATTCATCCAGCGAGCATTTATTAAACATCTACTTTGTGCCAGGCCAGGCCCTGGGGACACAGAAACAGGGAGGACCAATCCCTGCCCTCGAGCAACTCACACTCTAGTGGGAGCGATGGTGAAGTTTTATAGCATAGCAGGAGACTGGCATACGTAGAACCACACACCTGAGAACCTCCAGCTGTCTTGGGGAATTGTGTCAGGGCAGAAAGGAGCCTGGCTATTCCCTGATGGCAGAGCAGGGTTGAGATACAAGAGGGCCCTGGAAGAGCCTGGGGAGTTGAGAAGTCGGTGCTGGTTGCAATGTGGGAGTGACTGTTCATGAGGCTAGGCTGGGGTCAAGTTTTGAAGGACATTTTATGCCACATTGAGTGTAAACTTTATCCTGTAGGCCAGAGGGAGAAATCTGAAGATAAACAGGGAGGAAGTATAGAAGTTTGAAGGAAAGTCTTTGTTTATGTTTTATGTTGGGGTTGGCAAAGATTGGAATAAGTATAAGAGAAATCAGAGGAGGTGGAGAGACTGAAGATAGAGGAGACTATCACATGCAATGCTGGGAACCTAGCACACGCAGTGAAGCTGGGTGCCCATGCGCTGAGGTTAAGTGTAGAGGGAGAGGGAGTTCCCTGGTGGCCTAGTGATTAGGATTCCGGGCTGCAGTGCCATAGCCTGGGTTCAGTCCTTGGTCCAGGAACTGAAATCCCACAAGCCATGTGGCACAGCCAAAAAAAAAAAAAAAATGGAGGGAAAGAAGGGAGTTGCTCCTGATGGGCTCTGTTTCCTGTGAAGCAGGAAGCAAGGTTAACTGGGCATCTTTCCTGACCCTTCCAGCTTTCATACTCCAGACAGTCACCAGGTCCTGCTGCTCCAACCTGTATGACATTTCTACTTCTCTCCAGCCCTAGGGTCATCAGCATCTTTTGCCAAGATTATGGAAACAGCTTCCTAACTGCTGCCCCACCTTTAGCCTTGCCCGGTCCTGATCACCTTTCTGCACTGCAGTCAAGATGATATCTCTAGGACAAAGTCATTTCTTGTCACACTGACTTGTTGTTGTTGTTTAGTTGCTACATCATGTCCGACTCTTTTGCAACCCCATGGACTGTAGCCCACCCAGCTCCTCTGTCCGTGGAATTTCCCAGGTAACAATACTTGAGTGGGTTGCCATACCCTCCTCCAGGGGATCTTCCCAACCCAGGGATTGAACCCATGTATCCTGCATTGACAGGCAGATTCTTTACTGCTGAGCCATCAGGGAAGCCCACCATTCTGGACTTAAAGCCCTTCAATACCCTCCTGTTGCCCAAGGGTTTCCTATATGCTAGGCAATTTGTTGACCTTTATGAGAGTCAACTCTTATTATCCCCTCTTCTCAGGTAAGAGAAATGAAGCCTGGAGAAGTTAAGTAGTTTGCATGAGATAACACAGGCAGGAGGTAGAAGATCATCCGACTCCTGTGTCTGTGTTCCTAGCCACTGCACTGCACTGCCTCCCACTCACAATTCATTAAATATGCCTTAAACTTGCATACCTTTGAGCCTCTACTACTACTACTACTACTGCTGCTACTACTACTAAGTCGCTTCAGTCGTGTCCGACTCTGTGCGACCCCAGAGACGGCAGACCACCAGGCTCCCCCGTCCCTGAGATTCTCCAGGCAAGAGTACTGGAGTGGGGTGCCATTGAGCCTCTACGTGTTTTATTCCCTCTGCCTGGAATACAATTTGCTTACCTCTTCACCTGCCAGCTGCAGATGCCTTTCAGCCTGGTTGGCATCTCCTCTGGAAATCTTCCATAACAGCTGGGTTAGGTGTCCCTTGCTCACATTCCTGCAGTATCCTGTTGCTTGCCCCATTCTAGCGCTTACTACACTATTGGACTTAAACTTGCTTATTTACAGGCTCTATGCCACACTTAACCTTACCCACTTAGGGCAGGAACTGTGCCTTTCCTAGTTATCTCTAGAGGGATGGGGCTTGTGGGATGGGACGCACTTGTCTGCCACTGTGTTGAATTTCACATTGAATGGAGTTGCTGATAGTGAGGTTGGCAGTGGGCCAGAAGGATTCCTAGTCACAGCTGAGACAATTTACTGAGGATTTACATACAATGTGACAGGCACTGGAGACTGAAAGCGCAGAAAGAGGCAGCAGCCTGGGATGCGGGCTGTCCAAGAGAAGATGTGGGGGTGGAGAGGCATGAGGGAAGAAAGCCTTTTGAGCAGGAGAGGTGGCCAGTGATGTTAGTTGTTGCCCCAACAGGACAGGTGAGCAAAGGACTAAGATTGACCTGCTGCTGCTGCTAAGTCGCTTCAGTCGTGTCCCACTCTGTGCATCCCCATAGATGGCAGCCCACCAGGTTCCTCTGTCCCTAGGATTCTCCAGGCAAGAACACTGGAGTGGGTTGCCATTTCCTTCTTCAGTTGCATGAAAGTGAAAAGTGAAAGTGAAGTCGCTCAGTCGTATCCAACTCTTAGCAACCCCATGGACTGCAGCCCACCAGGCTCCTCCGTCCATGGGATTTTCCAGGCACGGGTACTGGAGTGGGGTGCCATTGCTTTCTCCAAGATTGACCTGCACCTCTTCATTGACCTGCACAATTAGGAGGTTATCAGAGACATGGCTGAAGTAATGCAAGTTGTAGGGGTAGGGGTGGCAGAGAAACAGAACTGTAGTGAGTTGAGGAGAAAATGGCCTGTGGAGGGATAGAAAGTGTGTAGAAGCTTTGCTGTGAAGTGAGAAAACCAGAAAGGTGACTGGAGGGGGACAGGAGGTAGAGATAAGTGATTTTTCTTTTCTTCTTTTTGCTTATTTTTATTTTAGGATTGGTAAGAATTAAGTAAGTTAACAGAAAAATGCCTAATTAAAGAGACCAGTTGAGGACCCAGGGGAATAGAGAGTAATGGATGGAGTGATGGCCCAGAGGAGACTGGTTTGGTAGGTGCAGAGCTCTGGTTAAGGGGTAAAGAAGGAAAAGAGAAGGATGGATATGGATTCTATAACACGAGAAGAATGAAGAGACTGTGAGGACATTCTTGCCTAATGGCCTATAACTTTTTGCTGAGCCCACAAGTAGATCTCCTGAGAACAGAGGGAAGAGGTGGAAGGGTAAGGAGCTTGGAGTTGTAGATTTCCCAGGCCATTCACAAAGTTTAGGCTGTGGACCGTGAGTATGAATGCCAAATTGGATAGAGGTCACTGGAGTCCAGATCATGTGCCTTTCCTGTGAGCCCCAACATATCACGGGTTTAACCCCATCAGAGCACTTTGCACTTTTCAATAAAATCACCTGGTTGCCTTTCTCTCTGCCTCATCAGTCAGCAAGCACCTTGAGAGCAAAGACTATATTTGTTATGTTAACCACTACCAGTCCTTGTGCTTGGCTAGGACTGGCACCCAGGACATCTGTTTAATTAATTACTATGTGGAGTTTAGGAAAGTAAAGTGCTCATTATGAACACAGTGTGTTGAATGGCAGTTTAAATAACACTTGTTGAATATCGTAATGTGCCAGGGATGATGCTGGCCAAAATCATGAAGATGGAACAGGTTGATGTTGGAATTGCCTGGCAGCTTATGGGCAAACAGGAGGGCTTAGTGCAGGAGGGAGTGGCCAGGAAATCAGCCTGGGTCAAGGGAGAGGGTGAAAGACAGGAGGCCTGACCTCAAAGGAAAGGAAGTGACAGAGAAACAGTATGAGGACCTTAGAGAATAGTGTGTGAAGTAGGGGGAAGCCAGCAGTCTCCTCTTAATTCCCACTGGAAGCATAATGTAGGGGATGGACTCGTGCTGGGGACAGAGTCAGATTTCAATTGTGGAAAAATGTACATGGAAGACGTTCTTTGGCCTGAGACGTTTGAAACTTTATCTTGAGGGTAATGGGAAACAACTGAAGAGTTTTAAGCAAATCTGCCCGATTTGCATTTTTTAAAAAGAATCTCACATCGCTACACGGAGAATATAGCCAATATTTTGTAATAACTGTAAATGGAGTGTAACCTTTAAAACTGTATAAAAAAATAAAGCACATTTTATTGTAATGATAAAAAAAAAAGACTTTCACATCACTGTGGAGATTAGGATGGGGTAAACCTGAAGATCGGTTAGGAGGCTGAAGCAGGGATCCCCCTGAGGGATGGGGGTAAATTACAACAGAGCAGTGGAGATGGAGATAGACAATCTGAGGGAGAATTCGATGGTCTAATTGGCAGGAGTCTGGCAACAGTTCTGATGAGGAGGGCAAGGGAGAGGAATACAGCAAAGACTTCTCTTGAGTGACCAGAGAGTGATAACAGACACTGAAATAGGACCAACACAGGCACAGGAGCAGGTGGGAGGCCTTGATGATGGGGCTCATTGAAGGATGTATGAAACCTACCAAGGAAGATGTCTGTGGTCATTTAGTCATGTTCTATGGTTTTTCCAGTGGTCGTGTATGGATGTGAGAGTTGGACTATAAAGAAAGTTTAGCGCCGAAGAACTGATGCTTTTGAACTGTGGTGTTAGAAAAGACTCTTGAGAGTCCCTTAGACTACAAGGAGATCCAACCAGTCCATCCTAAAGGAAATCAGTCCTAAATATTCATTGGAAGGACTGATGCTGAAGCTGAAACTCCAGTACTTTGGCCACCTGATTCAAAGAACTGACTCTTTGGAAAAGACCCTGATGCTGGGAAAAATTGAAGGCGGAAGGAGAAGGGGACGACAGAGGATGAGATGGTTGGATGGTATCACCGACTCAATGGACATGAGTTTGAGTAAACTCCGAGAGTTTGTGATGGACAAGGAAGCCTGTCATGCTGCAGTCCATGGGGTCGCAAAGAGATGGACATGACTGAGTGACTGAACTGATGGATTTGGGAGTCATAAAACCTACAGATGTAATAGGAACTTGAAATTGGTACATTTCTCCCCCTTCCCCACTATTTTCTTTAATTCTTTTAAAAATTGTACTTACTGGTTTTTTCAATCATCATCAAATCTCTCTTTTTTTTTTCTTGGCCACCCTGAGTGGCTTGCGGGATCTTAGTTCCTCGACCTGGGATTGAAACCCAGATCCTGGCAGTAAAAGCACCAAGTCCTCATCACTGGACCATCAAGGAATTCCCATCAAATCTTATTTTGAAGAAAAGTTGAGACAAAAATAAATCAGTGGCTGGAGTCTCTTAATTGAACATGATTGCCCCCCCCTTTACTTCCCCCTACCTCTCAAAACTTCACTGATTTAACACTGAAGAAATATTAAAAGAAACACAAAAGCTCTGAAAAGGAGGCAGTAGCAGATGAAAGTCAACAGATACTTGGAAGGCAGGTGGCGAAGCGTTACCTGGATAGAAACTTTGCAAGAAATTACAGACTAAGTGCCAACCAGGGAAGATTACCAACATGAAGCAAATCAGTTCACCCAGTTTAACCTCAAGAGGCTTAATGCCTGGGAAACATGAGTTACCCCAGAAAGTCAGCTTGGAGGCACAGGGTTAAACACAGGTGCTTGGCTGGAGTCCGTGTGCAGAGCCCTTTGCTGTGGCCCCAGAGCTGTGCTCTCAAAAGCCAAATAATTCTATGGACTTTCCTGGTGGTCCAGTGGTTAAGATCCGCCTGCCAATGCAGGAGATCCCTGACCCGGGAAGATCCCACATGCCTCAGAGCGACTAAGCCCATGCGCCACAACTATTGAGCCCGTGTTCTGGAGCCTATGAACTGCAACTACTGAAGCCCGAGGGCCCTAGAGCCTGTGCTCTGCAACAAGAGAAACCACCACAATGAGAAGCCCTTGAACCACAGGAGTAGCCCCCCGCCCCCCGCAACACGAGAGCAGCAGTAAACACCCAGCACAGCCAAAACAAAGCCAAACAACTCTATCAACTGCCTTGCTGCATATGGAGGAACTCCGGAGGCTTCCATACTCGGGGATCTCAAACAGGGTTTGAAGGGCAGGGAAGAGGTGCAGGGTGGACAACTGAGGGGTGGAGGGAAGGTCTGTACTTCATAGTGACAGCCCCAGGCCCTCCCCACGCTTCCCCCCAGGATGCCGACTGCCAGGCACTACGCCCCTACCCTCTCATCCTCCCTGTGAAAGTAGAAAATTCTTCTCCAGAGGCCCTGAGAACCCCAGGTGGGGATAGGAAAAAAAGAAAAAACCTCCACTGACATTTAAGAGTTTCTCAATGACAAATCTAGTTGTTGCCTGATAAAGAAATTTTTGAGGTTCTTCCATGGTGATCCAGTGACTGGGACCCAATGCAGGGGGCCCAGATTTGATCCCTGGTCAGGGAACTAGATCCCATATGCCGCAACTAAGAGTTCACCTGCTGCACTTAAAGATCCTGTGTGCCACAACTAAGACCCCGTGCAGTCAAATAAATAGTTTTTTAAATCAACTTCCTAAAAAAAAATTGTTTTCAAAACTGAAGGAAACAATACCTATTGAAAACAGCCCACCAAAGTCTCAGTATAATAAATGAAAAAGGCAAGCACCAAAGCATATCGTCATACAATTTCAGAAATGGTTTTCAAAGCATCAGGAGTGGAAAAAACAAGCCACAGACAAAGGCACAGAAATCAGAATGTCAGATTTCTCATCAGCAAGCCTAGGGAGGCTCAATCTAAGGAAGCTTGTTGCTAACCTGGAATCATACACCCAACCAATCTGACATGAGGTCAGAATACTTTCAGACTTTCAAGGACACAGAAAAAATTTCCTTACTTAGGAAGCTACTGGAGAATGTGCTTCAACAAAATGAGAGAGTAAACCAAAGAAGATGAGGTGGACCCAGAAAATAGGACGATGGACAGAGAAGACTAGCAAAAGGAAATCCCAGGACAACATTTGTGTACCAGGCTTAGCAAACAGTCAGTCCAAACTGGAACAGAAAGACAAGAGGTTCATGAGAGAGAGGTCTTTGGGGAAAAGATGGGACTGATCAGTTAGAGGCTGAGCATTTGGGAAGATTGTTGCTATGTGTTTCAAATATTTGGAAGAAAACAGCTCTAGTACTTAGAAAATTAAATAGTTGAAAAAATAAACAATTACTACCTCCAGATAAAACCAAGTTTAAGAGAAGGAAAACATAATAGTAGTTTACAGCTTGAGTGAACAGTGTTTATTTACATGATCAATAATGTAAACACTAAATATAGATTAACTATAAATTGTGGAAAACTATATTGTGAGAATGAGGGGAGGACAATAGGGCTTAGAGTGGAGTAAGAGAGCTAATTCCTCAGAATTAGAAATAAATATTGCCTAAAATTGATGAATCAGGTAGTAGCAATTATTAGTTTGTGAGGGCTGCCCTCTATTGCTTAAACAATAGAAATTTATTCTCACGGTTCTGCACCTCAGATAAAGGTGTCCAAGATCAAGGTGTCACAGGATCGGCTTCTCCTAAGGCCTCTCTCCTTGGCTTGCAGATGGCCACCTTCAGGCATCTTCAGATGGTCTTCCCTCTTCCTGTGTTGGTGTCCTAAGCTCCATTTGTAAGGATACCAGTTATGTTGGATCAGAGCCCACCCCGATGACTTCATTAACTCAGTTACCTCTTTAAAGACGCTCTCTCTAAGGAATTCCCTGTGGCTAATTCCAGTGATTAAGACTCCATGCTTCCACTGCAGGAGACATGGGTTCAATCCCTGGTCTGGGAACTAAGATCCCACACGCCACATGGTGCTGCCAAAAAGAATAAATAAAAAATTAAAAAGCAAACAACAACCACAAAAAATGCAACTCTGATTTGGAAATAAGTAAATAAATAAAAATAAAGACCCTGTCTCTAAACAGAGTCACATTCTGAGGTACTGGGAACTAGGGCTTCAACATATGAATCTGTTGAATTCAGCCTGTAGCAAGCAGTATAAACTCATTATTTGGACGTATAGAGGTGGCACCAGGAGAAATAACCAAACGAGTTGAAAGTGGGTTGCCTCTGGAGTGAGACTGGAGGATGGCAAAGGGGAAGGCAAGTGTTATACCTTTTTACCAGATATCAGGTGGGCAGCCAGGCCTTGAGCCCAGTCTGGCTCTAAACCCGGTGTTCTTCCCGTCTACCGTAAGGTTAGGAGCTCCTCCAGACCACGGCCGTGCCTCATGCCTCTCCTCACCGCCCTCAGCAGCTTGCACAGCACTTTACTACATGGGTATGACTTACAACTGTATCACTATAACCGTTAAAGCCACTGGTGACCTAAATGGAAAGGAAATCTTAAAAAAGGGTATATATGTATATGTATAATTGATTCACTGCACTGAACAGCAGAAATTAACACAGCATTGTAAAGCAACTATCCTCCAATAAAATTCTTTTTTAATTAAAAAAGCTGCCATTTGTCAAGTTTCTTTTGTTGTTTGGGAAAAAAAAAAGAAGAAACTGACGCAGCATGGTGAACTGGGTGCCATGGAGCAGACTTAGCTATGGAAGGTAGATCATTGGTGATATCCAAACAGAAGACTGCAGTGGTGTGTGGAGTCCCCACCCAGGTGGTTTGCACAGCCTTCAGCAGTCGCATACTGGTGATGGTGAGCGAGTTGGGGAAGATGGGTACCCTGGTCTCCCTGGAACCCAGCAGTGTGACCCGTGACATCGGCAAGCCTGTGCTGACCACTGAAGTCCTCCTCGGGAAGGATGAGCCTCTCATCCATGTCTTCACAACCTGGTGGCATTTGTGTTTCAAGAAGTTGGAAAACAGAGCCATTCTCCTCGCCCTGGCCACAAAGGACAAGAGCATGGAGGTGGTGAAGACCCTGAAGAAGGTGATCCAGACGTGCCAGGTGTGGTGACCCTGGAGCGGCCACCCCTGCTGTCCAGGAGGGCCATGAGGCAACTCAGACACCTCCTCAAGGATTTGAAGGCCCTCCTTTAGAGAAGGAGGAACTCTCTCTGGCTTTGGCCCTTGAAGCTGGAAGAAACACAAACATCTCTGGCTGACCCTGGTTTGGCGGCTGATGTCCCCCCTGGAGGGAGGACGGGAAACATGTCCTGAGAATGTTGTGAGTCCTCCTCCCCAAGTCCAGATAGCTGCACATGTGTGAGAATTGATGGAATGAGTCATGTCCCTCAATTGTTGGGGCAAACATTTTTTTTATGAAAAATAAATGTTTTTATTTATTTAGAAACTGATAGAGGAAGACAGATCCAAGGAAACCTAAAGGGACCATAATATGGAGCGTTCAGCTGAAAGTTTCTCACCTGCAATATTCTAGAATCGCTAGGTGCATCTCTGATAGCGCTCTGAGTTTTGATCCTAGAAAGGGTCCATCCACGGCAGGGGAGGGGCACGAATGTTTTCCTGCCGATGGCGGTGTTTCAGCCCCTCCCTCCTGGGGTCTAGTACAGCCAAAGCATCCCCATTTACTTGAGGCCGATTTGGCTGTTAAAGGTGGCCATGGCCTCTGTAAGTTATTCTCAGACTTGGGGCTGTAATGTCATTCACAGTGATGGATGCCTGATCCCATGAGAGGTTTTGGTCATTTCTGTGTTTCAGTTGATCCACAGTTATTCACCTGGATGTTAATGCTGACAGGCTATCTTGGTTGACTCCATCCCTGAGACTACGTGGACGCCCTTCCTGGGAGAACATACCCATTGCCCTCCGGGGTGCAGTGGAGGTCAGTGTGTATGTATGTCTGTCTTAGCAGGCCTCAGATTATTGCTTCCTAATAAAATTCTGATAGCTGGGCCCCATCAATATCTCAAATACATGTGAGGAAACGTTAATTTAGAATCAATTTTAGGATGTTTCAGACTGTAAAGTCCTTTTAACTAGATCTCTGGCGAAGATGTAGGAGCACTTTATGGGACTGTAAATTTCATGTTGAACCGTCTTCGTGAAATACACATCTCCCCTACCAACAAGCTGTTCTCTCCATATCAATCATGGCCCTGCAAGTAATGTTTCACAAATATTCTGTAAATCACAGAAAACCCCATGATAATGTGAAATATGACTTTCACTTATCTGTTAGACAAAAGAATCACACATGCCTCTCTCCCATCAGCACTAACATTTGTTATGGATAATAACACTTTCAATCACAACTATTTTTGGAAAACGGGTTTATTTTAAACCTTCCCTCCCCCACTGAAAACACTCTCCCAAGGACACAGACTCCTACAAACCACAGCCCATTAATCCAACTATGGAATGAGAACTTTTTCTTCCCACTAACTTAAAAAAAAAAAAAGTTGTTTTTAAAAGAGTTAGCCTAAAAGCCAATGTATAAGATTGAGTAACGTTTTACCTCGGCTGATTGGCGTAAGAGGGGGCTGAGTCTCTAAAGGCCCAGTCTCTGATGCTGTGTGAGGTGCGGGCAGAGAGAGGCCAGATTTTTCTCTGGCATCTTCGTATCCACTGGAGCCTATGGTCCTTTTAGTCACTGGCACCAGCAGAGAAGCCAAAGAGCTGCAAATATATTTTCTCGACTCCATGACAACATAGCTGGATCCTCCCTGTTTGAGCAGCAGGTGGCCAGTTGTAGAGGAGTATTTTGAACGTCACCACAGCCATATGGGTGACAGAGGCTCACCCTGCCTCCAGATGACTGCTGGGAAAGCAAAGCCTCCAGCATAATAACTACAGGCCTTGCACGGTTCTGAATACTTTGGTAACCTGTCTGTTCTCCCTTCTCTGTAGCCAGCTTCAGGACTGACTGATCATGACTTCTATAAAGGAGCAGGCAGCAATCAGCCGGCTCTTGAGTTTTTTACAGGATTGGGACAATGCTGGCAAAGTCGCCAGGAGTAACATCCTCAACAATTTCATTGAAGCCAACCAAGGCAAGACTGCCCCTGAGCTGGAGCAGGAGTTTTCCCAGGGAGCTAGCTTGTTCCTGGTCCGCCTGACCACCTGGCTGAGACTCACGTATCCTTTGCTGAACAGGAAGACAATTAGGTGGTCCATGGGGTCGCTAGGAGTCGGACATGACTGAGCGACTTCACTTTCACTTTTCTCTTTCATGCATTGGAGAAGGAAGTGGCAACCCACTCCAGTGTTCTTGCCTGGAGAATCTCAGGGACGAGGGAGCCTGGTGGGCTGCCATCTCTGGGGTCGCACAGAGTCAGACACGACTGAAGCGACTTAGCAGCAGCAGCAGCAAAGAAAAGGAATGAAGACTGTTGAGGGAGTGCTTCCCCTGACTATCTCTCAGATTTTAGAACAGGATGTAATAGTGATCAAAATACCATCTCCGAAGTCAAGAACTCCCTCAGCATCCTGTCTTTCCAGCCTGTAAATATATCCTCATTCTCTCTGCTAACCTCTCTTGCTCCCATCAGAGCTGAAGTGGGTGTTCTTTGTCTAGGACCAATCTTCTATCTGTACTATGCTTGAATCCCCTCCTGTCTCCCCAAGGATTTATTCATTCTCTCCTATAGACTTTACTTTTGCCTTATTACCAGGTGTTTAAAATATATATATACATATTTTTTTAAATTTATTTGGCTGTACTGGATCTTAGTTACAGCATTTGGGATCTTTAGTTGTGGCATGTGGGATCTAGTTCCCTGATCAGGGATGGAACCCAGGCTCATTGCATTGGGAGGACGGAGTCCTAGCCACTGGACCAGCAGGGAAGTTCATCCTTACCAGCTTTGTCATCAGCATTTATGTATGCTCAAATCTCTTCTAACTTAAAAACTGAAATTCAGTCCTTGCTGGAACCTATATTCCACCTTGCTTCTGCCCTTTGTGCTGAAGCCTGTGGAAAAGGCTGTTGACCTTCCCCACCTCCCTTTCTCCTCCACCCACTGCAGTCTGACTTCTGACTCCTCCGCTCCACTGATGCAGGTCTTGTCAAAGTTACCAATGCTTTTCTAATTGTGAAACCCAGTGACCACATCCTCAGTCCTTATACATGACCTCTCAGTGGCATTTGTCACACAAACCATTCCCACTTCTCAAAACACTGTTCCCTAAAACTAATGTAATGTTTATGTAAATTGTACCTCAATTAAAAAAAAGGAAAGAAAAAGAAGCCCTGTAGACCACATCACCAAACACACACATACACACTCACACACACACACACACACACTCTTCCTGTGGTTTCTGTGATACCAATTCTCTTGGTTTTCTCCTTTCTTTCTGTCCATCCTGCTGTTCTTCAGTTCAGTCGCTCAGTTGTGTCCGACTCTTTGCGACCCCATGAATTGCAGCACGCCAGGCCTCCCTGTCCATCACCAGGAGTTCACTCAAACTCACGTCCATAGAGTCGGTGATGCCATCCAGCCATCTCATCCTCTGTCGTCCCCTTCTCCTCCTGCCCTCAATCCCTCCCAGCATCAGAGTCTTTTCCAATGAGTCAGTTCTTCGCATGAGGTGGCCAAAGTACTGAGTTTCAGCTTTAGCATCATTCCTTCCAAAGAAATCCCAGGGCTGATCTCCTTCAGAATGGACTGGCTGGATCTCCTTGTAGTCCAAGGGACTCTCAAGAGTCTTCTCCAACACCACAGTTCAAAAGCATCAATTCTTCTGTGCTCAGCTTTCTTCACAGTCCAACTCTCACATCCATACATGACCACTGGAAAAACCATAGCCTTGACTAGACGGACTTTTGGCAAAGTAATGTCTCTGCTTTTCAATATGCTGTCTAGGTTGGTCATAACTTTCCTTCCAAGCAGTAAGTGTCTTTTAATTTCATAGCTGCGGTCACCATATGCAGTGATTTTGGAGCCCCCAAAAATAAAGTCAGACACTGTTTCCACTGTTTCCCCATCTATTTGCCATGAAGTGATGGGACCAGATGCCATGATCTTTGTTTTCTGAATGTTGAGCTTTAAGCCAACTTTTTCACTCTCCTCTTTCACTTTCATCAAGAGGCTCTTTAGTTCCTCTTCACTTTCTGCCATAAGGGTGGTATCACCTGCATATCTGAGGTTATTGATATTTCTCCCGGCAATCTTGATTCCAGCTTGTGCTTCTTCCAGCCACCCCTTAAACTTCGGTGTTCTACGGGACTCTAGGCACAGCCATCTTCTCTGCTCACTCTCAGATTCTCCCTAAGTGATCTAACCACTGTTGGGATGTTGCCATCACTCCAGTTTAAGCACTCTCAGTTGTGTCCCCTGCCCACATTTCTCTGGAATCTGAGTTTCATATCTCAGACAACTGCCACCTCCACTTGTCTCCCACAGAAGGACTCTCACGTCTCTGGCTTGGGAAGCTAGATGAATGGGGTGTCATTACATGGGAAGAGAATACAAGGAGAGGAGTGAGTTTGGAGTGGATGTGTTTGATTGGGGACACGTTGTGTTTGAGGAGCCTGTGCTCAGGAGCCCCAGCAGCAGATGGGGGCCGAAGACAGATGTAGTCCCCATCACGGTGGTAGTTTGAGTGGTGGGTGGTAGCATTATTCATCTCAAACATTTTCTTTTATTTATTTATTATTTATGTATCTTTGGCTGAGCTGGGTCCTGGTTGCTGTGCACGGGCTTCCTTTTCGTTGCGGTGAGCGGGGGCTACTCTTCGTTGCGGTGCACGGGCTTCTCGTTGCCATAGCTTCTCTAGTTGTGGAGCACAGGCTTTAGGCACACGGGCTTCAGTAGTTGCCTCACGGGCTCTAGAGCGCAGCTCAGTAGTTGTGGTGCGGGGACTTAGTTGCTCCACGGCATGAATCTTCCCAGATCAGGGACTGAGCCCATGTCCTGTGCTTTGGTCGGTAGATTCTTATCCAGTGTACCACCAGGGAAGTCCTCAGACCTTTTTCTTATGTATTTGTCTCTTTGCCTGAACCCTCTCCCTTAAACCTCCTCTTTATTTGACCAATTCCTCTCTATTATTCAGGTCTCAATCCAGGCATCACTTTCCCAGGAAGCCCTTTTCAGAGTCCCAGACTAGTTTATGTTCCCCTTTTAAATATATTCATGGTGCTTTAAACTGAGATATTGATCTCTCTTCCCGCACTGGATTGTAAACTCTACAAGGGCAAGAATCACATCTGTTCTACTCATGTCTGCATTTCTAACGCCTAGCACATGCCTGGCACATAAAGGGTGCTTAACACATGTTTGTTGAACAAGGGAATGATTGAACCAGAGAACCTGCAACTAAGCAGAACTAAAGGCTTAGGTAACCACAGCTTTCTTTTTTTACAGTTAATCATTGATAAAATTATTAATCAGACTCAGACCTAGGACACAGTCCAAAGGGAATCCTCTGAATACATCTTTGGGTTAACTCCAATGTTCTTAGACATTAATGTGCATAAAAGGGGTTTTAAATGCAGATAACAAGTGTACTCCCCCACACACAACCCCCAAGTTTTGATTTAGTAGATTGAGGGTGAGTCCTTGGAGTCTTGGTCAAAAAAACGCTGGGTGACTCTGATGCCAGTGATCCACAAGTGGTGTTTTAAAAAACATCAGCACTACCATCTGACTTTGTCCCCTTAACTCATGACACTAACCTCACCAAGGCTGTCACTAACCTGACAACATTTTCCATTCAACCAAAGGGTGACGCGAGTAAGGCAGAGTCATATGTGTTCAGAGTCAGATCCTAGCTTTATTTAAAACTGTGATATTGATTGATTGATAAATGTGAACCATTTTTAAAGTCTTAATTGAATTTGTTACAATGCTGTTTCTGTTGTTCATGTTCTGTTTTTTTTTTTGGCCATAAGGCATGTGGGATCTTAGCTCCCCAACCGCAGAGATCTTAGCTCCCCAACCGCAGACTGAACCCTTATCCCCTGCATTGGAAGGTGAAGTCTTAACCACTTGACCGCCAGGGAAGTCCCAAAACTTTAATACTTTATTCATCGTGGATATTTGTATTATTTTTCTTTTTTTTTAATAGTGCAGGAAATAGTATTTAGTCACTGAGTCTTTTGATAGGCCCTTAAATTTCATACTTGAGGGAATTCCCTGGCACTTAGATTAAGATTCTCCACTTTCACTGCCCAGGGTGTGGGTTCAATCCCTGCTCAAGGAACTAAGATCCTGCAAGCCACGTAGCATGGCCCCCCAAAAAAAACCTACCAGAAGAAAGTGAACCACTCGCCTCATACCCGAGCCCTGGCTCTGCTTGACCACTGCCCCTTTTAAAGCTCTCCTCTCCTCTCCCTTCTATCACTGTTTCTCAGTAATCATTACAGGGTCTTTCTTCAGTTCAGTTGCTCAGTCGTGTCCAACTCTTTGCAATCCCCATGGACTGCAGCACACCAGGCTTCCCTGTCTATCACCAACTCCCGGAGCTTGCTCAAACTCATGTCCATCAAGTTGGTGATGCCATCCTCTGTCATCCCCTTCTCCTCCTGCTTCAATCTTTCCCAGCATCAAGGTCTTTTCCACTGAGTCAGTTCTTTGCATCAGGTAGCCAAAGTATTGGAGCTTCAGCTTCGCATCAGTCCTTCCAATGAATATTCAGGACTGAGTTCCTTTAGGATTGACTGGTTTGATCTCCTTGCAGTCCAAGGGATTCTCAAGAGTCTTCTCCAACACCACAGTTCAAAAACATCAATTCTTTGGCACTCAGCTTTCTTTATAGTCCAACTCTGACATCCATACATGACTACTGGAAAAAACCATAGCTTTGACTAGACAGACCTTTGTCAGCAAAGTAATGTCTCCACTTTTCAATATGCTGTCTAGGTTGGTCATAGCTTTTCTTCCAAGAAGCAAGTGTCTTTTAATTTCAAGGCTGCAGTCACCATCTACAGTGATTTTGGAGCCCCCCAAAATAAAGTCTGTCACTGTTTCCATTGCTTCCCCATCTATTTGCCATGAAGTGATGGGACCGGATGCCATGATCTTAGTTTTCTGAATGTTGTGTTTTAAGTCAACTTTTTCACTCTCCTCTTTCACTTTCATCAAGAAGCTCTTTAGTTCCTCTTTGTTTTCTGCCATAATGGTGGTGTCATCTGCGTATCTGAGGTTATTGATATTTCTCACGGCAATCTTGACTCCAGCTTGTGCTTCATCCAGCCTGGCATTTTGCATGATATATTCTTCATATAAGTTAAATAAACAGGGTGACAATATACAGCCTTGATGTACTCTTCTCCCAATTTGGAACCAGTCTGTTGTTCCATGTCTGGTTCTAACCGTTGCTTCTTGACCTGCATACAGATTTCTCAGGAGGCAGGTCAGGTGGTCTGGTATACCCATTTCTTTAAGAATTTTCCACAGTTTGTTATGATCCACACAGTCAAAGGCTTTGGCGTAGTCGATAAAGCAGAAGTAGATGTTTTTCTGGAACTCTCTTGCTTTTTCGATGATCCAGTGGATATTGGCAACTTGATCTCTGGTTCCTCTGCCTTTTCTAAATCCAGCTTGAACATCTGGAAGTTCTACCACCCCTTAAATGTTAGTGTTTCCAAGAATTCTCTCTTCAGCCCTCTTCTTTTCTTCCTCAATCATTGCACTGGTTAACTGAGGCATTGTATCATTTTTCTCCATATCCTAAGTATCAATCAGAGAACCAGACATTTAGTCGACACTCAGTCAACGCTTATTGAATGAACAACGTGTTTGTTTGTTTGTTTTGTCACACTACACAGCTCGTGGGGTCTCATTTCCCGACCAGAGACTGAAAAGGCAACCAGGGAACTCCTGAACCACGCTTTTAATATATAGTTGTATATGCAGTTTCTACACCTGAACTTTATAATTTCCTAACTTTTTGTGGCCTTGTCATACAACAGAGGAAACAGACTGGCTGAAGACACATAGCATTTTGAATGTCTCTTCAAAATGCTGTATTTTGAATCAGTGACCCCCACCCCACTGCTCTCCAGCCCTCTAGTTATGGTGGATTTGAAGGAAAACCAATCAATATACCATCATCATGTTTTATAAAATTGACTGCCACCTCCTTCCACCTTAGCTTCAAACCCCTTTTTTAAACTTGAACTTCCAGAACTGATCAGTAAAACTAAGGATGTATATATTATAATTGCAAAAATGATTAGTTACCATATATTGAGTCTTTTTATGCTCTAAGCACTGAACTTTGTGTACCATACGAATATCTCATTTGAGCCTCACACCAAGCCTAATAGGTGATTGGTACTGACCCATTTTATAGATTAGAAGGATGAGCCTTGAAAAGGTTGAATAATTTACTAGTAGGCACAGAGATGGGGAGGGCATGGCAACCCATTCCAGTATTCTTGCCTGGAGAATCCCCATGGACTGAGGAGCCTGGAGGGCTACAGTCCATGGGGTTGCAAAGACTTGGACACGACTGAGCGACTAAGCACAGCACAGCACAGCTACACAGATAGACACTGGCCCCAAATTCAGACATCATCCACTCTACCTCAGGGTCTCCCTGCCACGGTCCCACTTCCAACACCATCTAAGGAGACCGTCTGGCAGGATGGCCTGACAGTAAGAACTCAGACTCTGAGTTAGGCTGCCTAGGTTCAAATACCAGTTCCATCAGTGAACTTGGGGACCTTGGACAGGTCATGATAACCTGTCTGCAGTTATCTCCTCGTGAAGAAAGTAGAAATACTGATAGCATCCACTGCAGGGTAACTGAGACCAGGCAGGCAAAGCCGTTCGCACAGGGCCTGGCACACAATGAATGCTTAGCACTTGCTAGCTCCTGCTGATAGCTTGGCAGAAGTGGCAAACTTCTGGAACTAATTGCTGGAAATAATGGACCAGAAATACATATAGTGAGTGGTTATGATAATAAGGCTAGCCTGGGACAGAGGAAAAAGAAGGTGTCAAAAGTTGGTCAGCCCGCACTGAGGAGGCATGGGGCAGGAATGGGGGCATGGGTTTCAGGGAAGCAGGGTGATGAGCTGGTAGCCTGGCCCCAGCTACAATGGCAACAGGCAGGGGAGCCTGGCTCCAGAGCAAACACTGTTTTTGCAGTAAAGAGCCTTTCCTAATGAGCCAATCTGTCTCTACTTCTATTGGCACCCTGGGAACCAGGGTGCAGCAGAGATAATTTGCCTCATGCACCCTCCCTTCCCAACAAAGCACCATTACCTCCAACCCATTACATTAGCCTTTATCAGTCTTGGAAGCTCTCAGTCATCCTCCATGAGCTGCAATAATTTCAGCTAATTTCTTAAGTGTTCTAAGAGCCCGTGATGTGTTATGAGCCTAGTAATTGTTGACTGGTTCCTCTTCTGTTGTGGCTTGATTTCATACCTTGCATCCAAGCTGATGCGTGCTCTGGGTGCTTTATTACATTGAAGCTTTTTGCAAAAGCTCACATTAAAAAATAACATTAAGTACTGAGGTTCTTTTAAATCAGAGTTTAATTTTTCCACCATCTCCTGTTGTTCTTATTAGGAAGACACACAATTCTTCATAAAGATAGTGACTTCCAGTATAAAGCTTTGAGCAAGGCAAAATTGAAAATTAATGATGAAGCTGATTATTTTTTAGAGAAGTCCAAGAATGAGGTACAAAGTAATGAACTGTGCTGAGACCCAAGGGTACAATGGTCATGGCATAGGGAGGATTGTGAAATTGACCCCCAGCATTCTTCCTGCACCTTCTATTCATCAGAGCCTCTTACTCTCTAGAGAGCCCATCAGGGCCAGGGTGGTTGAACTGCCCCAGAAGAGCTTCCTGGAGAACCATGAACACGCCTGCCAGCACCCCTCATCCACCTGTCCCTTCAACCTAGTAGTCCCTCTCAGATAAAGGACGCAGCTCAGCTCTTGGTCATCCTGGGACATAGGTGGTATCAGGGATCAGACACAGGACGGAAAACCACCCTGAAATTCACTCTTTAACTTGTCGTACAGCTACATGACTGGTTCGCCTTTAGATAAGCTGCTCAGGTCCATTGGCGTCTTCTTATCAGCTGTAAGCAGGTGAGTTCTGTTCTAGAGAGATTCTGGAGTCTCAGTTGCCTACCGGGCTCACGGTGTCCTTGGCATTCCCACCCCATGGGACCTTGACTTTCTTTTATCGGTGGGTATCTAGTAGCCCTGAAAATGGACCCAGAGGTGGTCGCACCTGTGGTCCTGGCCTAGTTGCTTCTCCATCTCATGTGCTCCATTGATACTTTGCTAGTCAGCATCCTGTTGGTTGTGAATTACAGGAAACTAACTCATACTGGACCTGGGCTTCCCTGATGGCTCAGATGGTAAAGAATCTGCCTGCAATGAGGGAGACCTGGGTTCTATCCCTGGGTTGGGAATATCCCCTGGAGGAGGGAAAGGCTACCAGTATTCTGGCCTAGAGAATTCCATGGACTATATAGTCCATGGGGTCACAAAGAGCTGGACATGACTGAGCGACTTTCACTTTCAACTCATACTGGACAAGGAAAATGTAAACATTATTAGCCCACCTAACTGAAATGTCCAGAGGATGGAAATCCATATTTCCAGGTTCACTAGATCCAAGGGCCCAAAAAATATCAGTAGTTGGTCACTCCTGCTTTTTCTTCATTTCTCAGCTCTGTTCTCCTCTATATTCATAGACCTCCATGTGCCGTGGTCTTCAGACGCTCCAGACTTGCATCCTTCCAGCTCAGTCACATCAAAAATAGAGCATGTAGGACTTCCCTGGTAGTCCAGTGGTTAGAACTCCATACTTCCAATGCAAGGGGGCACAGATTTGATCCCTGGTCAGGGAACTAGGATTTCACATGCTATGAAGTGCAACCCCCAAAAAAAAATTTTAAGAGAACATGTGAAAAAAAGAAAACATGTATTTCCCAAGGGTTCCCAAGAAAATCCTGAGCCTCATTGCACCAACTTATACCTGGCCCCAAATCAATTACTACAGTCAGGATGACATACTCTTCGTCATCTGCTTACCCTCCAAAAACCACACGGCTTATGAGTGGTGAAGGGGTGATTCCCCAAGGGACAGTTGAGGTGTTTTTTCAAGAAGAGACACAGATGTTGGAAAGTCAAGCACAGGAAATGGCCATTGTATTTGACTTTCACATTTCCTTCTGGCAGGAAGAAATTTCCTAACTATTGTATCACTTTATCCATGAAAATTTCCTGGATAGGAGGACTATATGAAGAAAGGTCCTTGAGATCTCTTAGAAAGGTTCAGTTTGGTTCAGTCGTGTCCAACTCTTTGCGACCCCATGGACTGCAGCATGCCAAGCTTCCCTGTCCATCACCAAATCTCAGAGCTTGCTCAAACTCATGTCCATCGAGTCACTGATGCCATCCAGCCATCTCATCCTCTGTCGTCCCCTTCTCCTCCTACCTTCAATCTTTCCCGGCATCAGGGTCTTTTCCAAAGAGTCAGTTCTTCACATCAGGTGGCCAAAGTATTGGAGTTTCAGCTTCAGCATCAGTCCTTCCAATAAATATTCCGGACTGATTTCCTTTAGGATGGACTGGTTGGATCTCCTTGCAGTCCAAGGGACTCTCAAGAGTCTTCTCCAACACCATAGTTCAAAAGCATCATAACCTTAGAAAGGTTAGTGCCAAGGAACTTGACAAGTGTCTTATTTCTACTTTTCTATTTCTCTGGACAGTAATCGATACCTCATAGAGTTTCTTGAGGTTGGAGGGGTCCTAACACTCTTGGAAATACTCGCGTTGAATAAGATCAAGGAGGAGGACAAGAAGGAATCCATCAAGCTACTTCAGGTGATTGCAAACTCCGGCAGGAAGTACAAGGAGCTCATCTGTGAAAGCTACGGTGGGTATCATGTAGGACGAGGGTGTCACTCCCCACCCCCATCTCCCTGGGGACCCCCAGAACTGCTAGAGGAAAATGCCCCAGGGACCTGGCTGCACAGGAAGCATTCTGTAGAGTGGACTCACTTAGCTCCCATCCATATTCACCACAAGAAGACCTAGATTTATGACTTTCCTGATTCATCATTTGCTCATATCTTTTCGTGGTAGTTTTGGAAATACTTCATTTCAAATATATCCTTTTTCATGCATCCATTCAGCAAAGAGTTATTGAGTCATTTGTGAATAATTCTAGAAATAAAATTGAACTAAAATTGTTAAATATGGTGCTAGGTATACACTAAATTGGGCTTCCCTGGTGGCTCAATGATAAGAAATCCACCTGCAATACAGGAAATGCAGGTTCAATCCCAGGGTTGGGAAGATCCTTTGGAGAAGGGCATGGCAATCCACTCATTATTCTTGCCTGGAGAATCCCATGGACAGAGGAGCCTGTGGGCTATAGTCCATAGGGTTGCAAAGAGTTGGACACAACTGAAGCAACTGAGCACGCATGCATACTCTAAGGTGCTGGGAATACAAAGCTAAATAAAATACAGTCCTTATCCTCAGAGAGCTTCCAGGGCAGTTAGGAGAGGAAGTCACCCAGTCACTTCAGGGTGTTCCCCAAGCACTCTGCTTGAGACATGCACGGGAGAGGCCATCTCCACGCACCCCTCTCTAAGGTGCATCCCTCACTGCCCTTCTCTCATGTCTTTCTGAGCCTTGGTGTATTTATTCATAAAATGGGACTAACACCTCTCTCTCAGTGTAGTTTCCAGGACTAAATATAGTAGAATTTGTTAAAACATCTAGTGCTGACTGCTACCTACGTGTTAGTTATCATACAACCATCAAACAGGCAAGTTTTATTTGTGCATTTTGCAGAGCCATTTTAAATTTGAAAACAGATTTTGACAAGCTAACATGCCTAGGTTGAAACAAAATCCTCCGGATACATAACCATGAGATGAAAAAAACAGTGATGCAGCATGAGAACAGAGCCTCGATGTTGCTTTGAACAGGACTGGTTAAATAGATCTTAATCCTATTATCTCATATTATATAACCTCAAGTGAGGATACTTTTCATAAACCCCTTCCCACCTGGCATCTCCTCTCTCCTTTGCTCAGGTGTACGATCCATAGCAGAATTTTTAGCAAAGTCCAAGTCAGAAGAGACTCAGGAAGAAGTGCAGGTCCTGTTGGATTCTTTGATCCACGGTAATCCCAAGTACCAGAATCAAGTGTACAAAGGTCTGATAGCTCTGCTGCCGTGTGCATCCCCGAAAGCTCAGCAGCTGGCCCTGCAGACACTCAGGACTGCCCAGGTAAGCCCAGACCACACACTCCAGTGATTCTGATTCCAACTCAGTAATCTGACAATTACCTTCCACAGTTGCACTCCACACAGGCATGAGAAACAGCTCAACCTCCCACTGCCTGTCTGCTGTTCAATCAGCGTTATTTCCAGAAGGCCAGAACAGGGCAGAGTTCGTGTCTCCCAGCAGACTGATTTGTCCTGTTTACTTAAGGATCAGAAAGATGTTGGCAGACTTAAAAGTGGTTGAGACAAGCAACAAGGATGATGGAAGGACCGTAGAAAAGATTAAAGGAGTCAGTTTGATAGGGAAAGAAGCAGGGTGCCATTGTAGGCTGCATGTAAGTGAAGAAAGGAGCCAGATCTCCAATGCATGGGAACACTGCCTTTCTTCCATTGGCTCCTGCCTTCCTCTGGGTGCCCTGGCATACAGAAAGGTCAGCTTTGGGGCATGGTGATGACCACATGAAGACACCATGCCTAGTGAGGCGGGAACACCATGACTGCAAGAGAGGTTTTGAGATGAACCATCTAAAGCTCTCAGTACAGCTCCAGGAGGGGCTGCAGGCAGATAGACAACTAAAAGATCAAAGAGGGACTTCTCTGGTGGTCCAGTGGTTGGGACTTCACCTTCCAATGCAAGGAGTGGGGGTTTGACCCCTAGTTGGTGAGCTAAGATCCAACATGCCTCATGGCCGAAAAGCAAAACATAAAACAGAAACAATATTATAGAAAATTCAATAAAGACTTTAGGGAGTTCCCTGGTGGCTCAGTGGTTAAGAATCCGCTTGCCAATGCAGGGGCCATAGGTTCAATCCCTCAGCCATGAGGAATCCACATGCCTCGAGGAGAGTAAGCCCATGTACTATAACTACTGAGTCAGCACTCTAGGGCCTGACAGCCACAGCTACTGAAGCCTGTGCCCTCTAAAGCCCAAGCTCTGCAACAAGCCACCATAATGAGAAGCCCAAGTAGCGCAATGAAGAGTAGCCCCAAAATAAAGAAAGTAGCCCACAACTAAAGAAAGCCCCACATCCATGAAGACCCATCGCTCTTAAATGGTCCATATTTTTTAAAAAATCTTAAAACAAAAAAGAAAGGCCATCAAGAAGACACCAGTTTTGGACTTTGTGGGTGAGTTGTATCCCACCAAGAGAACAGGAAACATGGATTTGATTTTGGAGGAGTTAGGTTTTTACCCAATAAACTTGATGAGTCTCAATGGCTCCCAAGGGCCCATGTGAGCAGCAGGCCAAGTTGGTTGCAAAGATATAGATGGGTCACTTGTGCAAACAATACTAAATCCTGAGCCCCGCTCCCAGAGAATCTGACAGCTTTCAGGGGGCCTTTAAGTTTCCCCAGGCAATGATGATTCCTAGCTGCACTGAGGAATCACTGCTGGGGACATCTAGTAGAGACGCCCACAGGACAGCAGGAAATTAAAGTCTGAGGCTCCAGAGAGACTCAAATGAAGATGGTCTTTTGTTGGAGTTTCTGAGTGGAGAAGTGGTATCTGAAAGAGTAGAAGTAAGTAAGATCACCCAGGTAGAGTGTACCAAGTAAGAAGAGAAGGAACACCACCAACATTTGAGAGATGAGCTCAGGAAGAAGACCAGTAAAAATCTAATTAGCATTATTATTTCCAGTTCCCATGTTTTCAGTGCCTCCTTCACTGTGCTCAGGGCTTTACTTACACTGTCTCTTTCAGTCTTCACAATGGCTGATGGAGACAAGGACTATTATCCCCTTGACGGGTGGTGGAACCAAGCCTTAGAAGGATGTTCAGTGACTTATTCAAGGCCTCACATGGAAGATATTTACTAAGTGACTATTAAATCCAGCTCTACCTCAAGACCTTATTCTCTCCATATACCATGCTGCCTCTTTGAAAAAGAACCAGAAGCCGTAGAAGGAGAACAGAAAAGCACAGATCTGTGAAAATGAATGGAAAGGAGTTTCAAGAAGCAGGACATGATCGGCTGGCTCAAATACAGTAGAGAGATTGTGTGGGTACAACAGACCTGGGCCCAGCAGGAAAGGTTTTGGTGAATTGGGGGACTATTCAATGGCAGGAAAACAAAAATTATAGCCTCCTGTCAAAGGATACATGGAGGACAGAGACGTGGCTTCCCCTCGGAAGCTTAGGTATAAAGAGGGAGCGAGCAGTAGTGAGAAGAGACAGAGTTGAAGGGCAGTTGCACTGAAGCTGGGTGAGTGTGAGGATGTTTAACGCCGAAGCACAGGAACCCTATGCGCAGGCAGGGGTGGAAGATGCAGACGGGGCGGGGGGCTGCCTGATTGGGTGAGGTCTTGCTGAAGAAGAGACTTAGGATCTTAGATGAGTTCCCTTCTCTTGGGCCTGTGCCCATCCCAGATGGCCAACTGGTGTCTGCACTTCTAGCAATGGCCGGCTAGCCTCCACTGAGTGCCTCCTGAGCCAGGCGGTCCAGTGGCAACCTTGGCAGAGTCTCGGGAGATTTCCGGCTGCCCATCTCCACCCCTCCTCTCCAGAAGAAATGAACCTCTTCAGTGTGGGGGCCAAGGCCCCGTGACTCACTGCTGCTCGCCTGTCCCTGCCAACTCCCCATTCAGCCAGGCCGCCTGGCTGTTTGGAAGTCAGCTTTTCACTTCTCTCAGTTGGACTAGATGGAAAGAGTAACCAACTTGTTCCCCTGTCTGTCTTGCCAGTCAATCATCGGGACCACACACCCCAGCATCGTGGACTGCGTGCTGAAGGTGCTCTGCACGATGCACTTGGAAGTCCAGTATGAAGGTAAGGGAGATGGGCGGGTCTGCTCCAGATGGCCGAAGGTGGCCACGAGAACTAGGCAGACTGGCTCTGAGACGTTTTCTCCTATTCACAAAGAGTCTTATTGAATGTCCAAGACAGCCTCTGCAGACGGAAGGTGCTACCTTGGTAATGATGGGCAAGTTATGCAGAAAATGACAGTCACGTTCTGCACTAGGAATCAGCCACATGCTCTTGCAGTTGTTAAAATCTTCCTGGGTCCAGGGCTGGCTCTGGTTCCCGGACTTATGTGGCACATCACCTCCAATAGAAATCACCCTGAGGACTGTTCTTCTAAGAAACTAGATTGAATAATGGTAGTATTAATAGGTTTTTATTTATTGGGGTCGCCTATGCGCCAGCCACTTTCCATGCATCATTCCATTTAATTCTCAAAATAACCACAAGAGTATAGATTCTGGCACATATTAGATATTCAAATGTTCAAATGAATGAATGGTGGGGGTTGGCATTTTTATGTTTTTCAAGCTAAAGCACTGAAGCACAGAGAGATGAAGGATGCTGTTACACACGTTTATACAGCTAACCAGATTCAAACCAGAGCTGTCTGACTCCAAAGCCTGTGCTTTTAAAATGTAGCACATGGCAGGTGTTTATAGGATATTATTTTTCTTCCCTGCTCCTACAATGGTTCAGAAAAGGGAGATTCTGTTTTCAACAGGAGAGATCAAAGAGGGATTCTCTGAGAAGGTGGTATTTGAGCTGAGCCTTCGAGATGGGAAGATTAGGGAAGGTAGAAAGAGGAGGAGAGCATTCTGGAAAGGAGCCTGGTGTCAAGGCCTAGACACGGGGAAGTACAAGATGTGTCTAGGGAATGGCAGGGAGGCCATTTGGTGGAGGTTTGGTAGAGGTCTCACTCCAGGAAGACCTAGGAAGGTAGGCCAGGACCAGATCGTGGAGTTCCTAGAATGCCAGATGGCATTGCGAGCCAGCACTGCAGGGAGACTAGAGGCTGGAGGCCAGCTGGAAGGCCTTTGTTCAGACAGCAAAATGGACTGTGCTGATCTAGCTGGGGAGAGAGGCCCCAGCAAGAGAGAGGAGGGACATGACTGGGGACCACCTAGGTGGCCCAGCCAAGGAGGCCAGGACAGGGAGGCCTGCCAGATAGGAAGGGCCACCTGTGTCCAGGAGGACAGGCTGAACCCTCAGGTCCAGGAAGCCTGGGGGTGGGCAGAAAGAGTATACAGGCACTGGAGTTAAGGTATGCACCTGAGATCCTGGGGTTCACTTCCAGCCTAGATTATTTTTTCAGAAGCAGTGTTGAAATTGAATGTCTGTCTTATCTTGCCTTCAGCAGCACTGTCTACTTTGTATTTGTTTGACCCCTGCAGGGATACATGGAAGCCTATGTTGATTAGCAGTGCCATGTTGGAATTGGAGCAGTCTCCTAGCTGGGGAGGAGTCACCGGTGAGGGAGTGGAGTGGTGGAGGCACCTAGGTCAAGGTCAGGCCCAGTAGAGAGTTGTAGCTGGCATTGGAGCAAGGGGGTGAGCTGGCGGTAGAATCATGTCAGGAGACTTAATCATACAACCTGGAGAAGACTAGATTGTGTGGCTCTGTGACCTCCCTCCCCTCGCCCCCTCCATGTGGCAAAGTGACCACTCCCACTCATCCATCACTTCCCAGCTTAAGCTTTCTTCACTGAGGCCTTTCCAGACCTGTCTTCAACCCTATCCAAATGTCAGCCTGCATCCTTTTCCCACCTTTCACCCCTCTCCCCTCCAGCACCTCCCTCCCCTGGAGCAGTTATCTCCAGAATATACCGCCCTTTACATAGACAGTGAACAGTTTTCTTGTAGCTCGTGTTGCTTGCTCCTAATACCCTCAGCACAGTCCCCAGCATAGGTTAGGTCCTGGGTACATGTCTGCTGAGTGGATGAGAGAAGGAGTCCTCCCATGCACACTGTATTAGTGAGCAGCTTCAGGCCTGGGATGGGGTCTGATTCATCTTTCTCCAGCTCAGGGCCTGACAAAAAAAGGGTGGTACACACTATAAGTTTGTTGAATAAATTTATGGAAAATATGGCTTAGCTTCAGTTTTTCCAATAAAGCCCTCCAGAGCTGAACTGGCCTACCTTCTTCCCATACTGGACCCCATCTTGAGTCCCTCTGTTTTTATTAGTTAACAACCTGTTCTGTCAGAGGCCGCAGGGGCCTGAAGCTTTGGACTGCCTTCTTGGTTTGATGTCTGCTGGTGTGATAACAGCAAAACTGTGCACCTAAAAATAATTTCAGATAAGCCAGACTCATAACTGGGTACAAGAAACGTCTGTTGAATTAAAGAATTACTCTTCCTTTTTTTACCAGGCGCTTTCAAAATAGTCTTTGTGTCCCTGGGAATTCAGAGCTTGCATGTGTGTTGATTGTCCACTAGGGGGAACTCTTTCACAAGATGGGTGGAGCGGAAGTTAAAGGCAAGAATACAGTTCTCTGGAGAAGGAAATGGCAACCCATTCCAGTATTCTTGCCTGGAGAATCCCCACGGACAGAGGAGCCTGGCGGGCTACAGTCCATGGGGTCGCAAAGAGTCCGACACGACTTAAGCGACTTAGCAGGCAGGCATACAGTTCTCAGTTTCCACAGCAACTCCGCCAAGGGCGGGGGCGGGAAGGTCTGACGGGCCTTAGGTGGGGCCCTAACAGCAGTGACTGGATAGGACGACCAGAGATTAATTTCTCTGAGTTTGAGGACACCAAATTGCATGGCCAAGGTGGAGCACTCCCCGTCACCAACCCGCGCCCCCAGGATGACGGCAACATCAGGGGACACAGACGATATGGCTGAAGGGACTAACCTTTGTAAGGGTAGGGTTGGTTTCTTCTTTAAAAAAAAAAACAAGTATTGACTGAACATTTGTGGTGTGCCAAGTACTATACCAAGCCCTGGGGTTTTGTTTGCCTTTGTTTGTATTGGAGGAGAAAAAGGAATAGTTTGGAAGGAGGAAGGTATGGAGGCTGTGCTCTCTGCCCTGTGTGCTGTGTGGTGGTCGGTGGAGGTAGGGGGAGGACATCCTTCCCTGAGGAGGCTCCAGGTGAAGTGGGCTCTCAGGGAGAGTCCCACTGAGAACAGAAGGTGAAGAGGCTCAGAGGGCCTGGTGACCCTTGTCCTTTGCCATGGGTGTCTGCGATGGAGAGGCCAGGAGATGACTTCACCTCCTTTTACACTGAGAACCCCACCTTCCCACCTCCAAGCCTACCAACCTGCCTGGCAGGCCACCCACCTTCTCTCTTCTCTTTCCCTGTACAGCTGACTGTCCCTGCTCCCATCACAGGCCCCCCACTTCTTCTGCTTGTTCTCTGAAGCACATTCCCTCAGTCTTCTCTTCTGAAGCTGCCCCCTCCCTTTTTCTCTGGCAGTTCATCTCCATTCACATGTAGACATGCTCTGTAGATGGCAATTATTCCTCAATAAAGCTGGTAAATTTTTAAAATATTTTTTAAAATAGGCTGCATATCACCCATCTTCAAAATGAGTCCCTCCTTGCTAACCTATGGATTAAACAATATGTGAAAGACATAACCCACCCCCCCAAATAAGATTAATTTATCCTGTTTAGGAATGCACAGTTCCAAGTTCCTTGACTTCAAGTTCCCCTCCAGCTCCATTTTTCCATTTGCTTCCTACATGATCTCACAGTTGCTTTTGACCCAGTTGGTCAAAAAACAACTCACTCTCTTCTCTCAGCTTCTGTGATACAATATTGATTTTTCCTCCTGCAGTCTGGTTTCACCAAGTCTCCTTTGCTGGTTTTTACTATTTCTCTTACTAGACTGTTGGGTCAGCCTATGTCCCACCTCTATAGCAACACCTTCTCCCTGTGTGATTTTGCTTGTTGTTGTTCAATCTCTCAGTCATGTCCGACTCTTTGCGACCCCATGGACTGCAGCATGCCAGGCTTCCCTGTCCTTCACCATCTCCCAGAAATTGCCCAAACTCATATTCATTGAGTCAATGATGCCATCCAACCATCTCATCCTCTGTTGCCCCCTTCTCCTCCTGCCCTCAGTCTTTCCCAGCATCAAGTTCTTTTCCAGTGAGTCAGGTCTTCACATCACATGGCCAAAATATTAGAGTTTCAGCTTCAGTATCAGTCCTGCCAATGAATATTCAGGGTTGATTTCCTTTAGGATTGACTGGTTTGATCTCCTTGCTGTCCAAGGGACTCTCAAGAGTCTTCTCTAGCACAACAGTTTGAAAGCATCAATTCTTTGGTTGCTCAGCCTTCTTTATGGTCCAACTCTCACACCCATATGTGACTACTGGAAAAACCTAGCTTTGACTAGATGGACCTTTGTCAGCAAAGTGATTTTTGTCTAGTCCCATGGCTTTACACACCACATGTATGTGTTATGTATTCAGCTACCAAGTCTGTACCTCTGGCCTTGATCTCTCCCCTGAAATCTCCATGAATGTCTAATAACATCTGAAATGTATAGCCAAAACAGAACTCTTGATTTTTGTTGTAGGAGAACAAGAGAATGATCATATCCTAGGTCTCTGGAGAATCCCTGGGACAGGCCACCAAGTGAGAGTCAGGAAAAAATTCAAGAGTGAGTCAAAGTAAAGTGAAAGCAGGATTTGATTTCCATAGGCAGAATACAGTCAGACTCAGAAAGTTTGAGCCTCCCTTGGGTGCAGGAGGGGTTAGTTTTTATGGGCTGGGTCATTTCATAGGCTCTTAAGTGGGAGGATTATTTATTTGAGGGAAGGAGTAAGGATTTCTAGCAATTGGGCCACCACCCATTTTTTGACCTTTTAGGGTCAGCCTTGGAGCTATCATGGGGCCTGTGGGTGTATTATTTAGCATATGCTAATGTATTACAAAGGACAGAAATGGCATGGACCTAACAGAAGCATAAGATATTAAGAAGAGGTGGCAAGAATACACAGAAGAACTGTACAAAAAAGATCTTCATGACCAAGATAATCACGATGGTGTGATCACTGACCTAGAGCCAGACATCCTGGAATGTGAAGTCAAGTGGGCCTTAGGAAGCATCACTATGAACAAAGCTAGTGGAGGTGATGGAATTCCAGTTGAGCTATTCCAAATCCTGAAAGATGATGCTGTGAAAGTGCTGCACTCAATATGCCAGCAAATTTGGAAAACTCAGCAGTGGCCACAGGACGGGAAGAGGTCATTCCAATCCCAAAGAAAGGCAATGCCAAAGAATGCTCAAACTACTGCACAATTGCACTCATCTCACGTGCTAGCAAAGTAATGCTCAAAATTCTCCAAGCCAGGCTTCAGCAATATGTGAATCGTGAACTTCCAGATGTTCAAGTTGGTTTTAGAAAAGGCAGAGGAACCAGAGATCAAATTGCCAACATCTACTGGATCATGGAAAAAGCAAGAGAGTTCCAGAAAAACATCTATTTCAAAATCTGCTTTATTGACTATGCCAAAGCCTTTGACTGTGTGGATCACAATAAACTGTGGAAAACTCTGAAAGAGATGGGAATACCAGACCACCTGACCTGCCTCTTGAGAAACCTATATGCAGGTCAGGAAGCAACAGTTAGAACTGGACATGGAACAACAGACTGGTTCCAAATAGGAAAAGGAGTACATCAAGGCTGTATATTGTCACCCTGCTTATTTAACTTATATGGAGAGTACATCATGAGAAACGCTGGGCTGGAAGAAGCACAAGCTGGAATCAAGATTGCCAGGAGAAATCTCAATAACCTCAGATATGCAGATTACACCACTCTGATGGCAGAAAGTGAAGAGGAACTAAAAAGCCTCTTGATGAAAGCAAAAGTGGAGAGTGAAAAAGTTGGCTTAAAGCTCAACACTCAGAAAACGAAGATCATGGCATCTAGTCCCATCACTTCATGGGAAATTGCCGGGGACCAGCCCCGGCTGATCCAGGGTATTCGAAGGAGAGACGGCGTAGGCGAAGATCAGGAAACAACTGCTTAATTAAACGTTAATTAAGAATATAAAGAGTACTAGAATGAGGATAGCTCAGTGAGGAAATTCAGTGGAGAAAAGAGGCTGAAATAAGGATAGCTCAGTGAGGAAATTCAGTGTAGAAAAGAGGCTGAATAATTCAGCCAGAAGGTAAGAGAAAGAATGACATGGTGAGACCAAGTTTCGGCGAACAAGGCCCGCACTTTATTTTCCAAAGTAGTTTTTATACCCCAAGCTATGCATAGAGGATAATGGGGGAAGGGGTAGAGTCAGGCAGCAAGCCAGGCCCTCTGCCCGCAAACCCATCATATGCAAAAGCTTAGGTGATCTGCATCATCCTCTGGCCCGGAGGCCTGTCAACATTCCAAGACCTTTTCTTCAGAAAACTTATCTCTCTCTAAAGGTGATTGGTCAGGAGCCACCCTCCAAAAGCATTAGACAAAGTTGCATTCCCACAGCGCAAAGGTGTGGTGGGCTATAACAAGAAAAAGAATCAACTCAAGGGTCCCAGGTTACAAACATTAAAGCCACTACTTACACCAATTATATCAATCAATACACTGCCAGGGACACAGCAGGCAAGGGACACGGAAACTCAGCAGCAAACATTGGCCCAACAAGTGAAAATCCCTTCACCAATACAATTTCCAATCAATCTTCCAACTACTCAAAAGAATCTGTGTTTAGACAGTTTAGAACATCTCCTGCCTCTCACAGTTGGGAGGCTCTGAACAATCACATGCGGCCGGAAAAACCTATTCAGGCAGGCTAGAGGACTTCCAAAGGAGCTTGCAGGTTAAACACTGTCACACCCAGGAATTATCAACCGGAACTGCAAGCCAACTCTTTTTTCAGAGAGAGGCAGCGGGGGACAGCCCCCCGTAAAGTCAGAGGTGCAGGCGAAAGCCCAAAGCAGAAAGTAGGCAGACCCTGGTCCCAGGGGTATGTGCTCGAGAATTTCCAGGGGGACTCCTGAAGCTCGATCCCGCCCCCGCGCATGCCGAGCCTCCCTCCCCATGACCCCTGCCGTGGGCGGAGTTCCTCACACTGGCCACCGGCGATCCTGAAAGACGATGCTGTGGAAAGTGCTGCACTCAACATGCAATATGCCGGCTCCCGGCAGGAAATAGATGGAGAAACAGTGGAAACAGTGTCAGACTTTATTTTTCTGGGCTCCAAAATCACTGCAGATGGTGACTGCAGCCATGAAATTAAAAGACTCTTACTCCTTGGAAGGAAAGTTATGGCCAACCTAGATAGCATGTTGAAAAGCAGAGAGACATTACTTTGCCAACAAAGGTCCGTCTAGTCAAGCCTATGGTTTTTCCAGTGGTCATGTATGGATGTGAGAGTTGGACTGTGAAGAAGGCTGAGCACCGAAGAATTGATGCTTTCGAACTGTGGTGTTGGAGAAGACTCTCGAGAGTCCCTTGGACTGCAAGGAGATCCAACCAGTCCATTCTAAAGGAGATCAGTCCTAGGTGTTCTTTGGAAGGAATGATGCTAAAGCTGAAACTCCAATACTTTAGCCACCTCATGAGAAGAGCTGACTCATTGGAAAAGACTCTGGTGCTGGGAGGGAATGGGGGCAGGAGGAGAAGGGGATGACAGAGGATGAGATGGCTGGATGGCATCACCGACTGGATGGATGTGAGTTTGAGTGAACTCTGGGAGTTGGTGATGGACAGGAAGGCCTGGCGTGCTGCAGTTCATGGGATCGCAAAGAGTCGGATACGACCGAGGGACTGAACTGAACTGAACTGAACTGAATGTATTACAATGAGTGTATAATGAAGCTCAAAGTCTACTGGAAGTTGAATGTTTCACCATCTTGGGCCTAGTAGGGTGTAACCAGTTTTTGTCCTATCCTGTTTTTCTCAACACCCATGTCATTCTTTAAAAGTTGTGCCCTGCCCCCTTCCCTCCTGTCTTATTTTCTTCCCCAAACTTGTTCTTTCTCCTATTTTCAGTAAAAGCTACCACCACCAACCCAATTGCTCAAGAAAAAGTATAGGACTGATACCAGATGACCGACTTTCTCTCACCTCCCACCCATTCCATCCTTGTCAAGTCCTCAAGGCTCTGCCTCCACTTACCTTCTCTGTTCCCACTGTGATCACCTAGGCTAACCCACCATCCTGTTGATAGCTTATGGTGAATGGTGTCAGATTTGTGATCACCAAAGAAGAAAATTTCGCTTTGGGACCAGGGACCAGGATTGATCACTCAAGAGGTTTTGTGTAGTAGAGTTTTATTAAAGTGAGAAAGGGACAGACAAAGCTTCTGATGTAGACATCAGAAGGGGATGGAGAGTGCCCCAATCCCTAGTCTTAGCAACAAAATTATATACTTTTTAATTGGTTATTACAATAAAGCAAAAGACTGCCTCAAGGTTGTAAAGACCTTACTAGACCCACTCCCATAATATATATTTTAAGATAACAGGATTAGTCAGAAAGTTTTCCAGAAGGAGAAACGTGTCCTCAAGCAGGATACATTATTATTATATACTCCTTACTAAGGAATGTAGGAAAAAACATTTGTCCTCTCCTCCTCCTTGAGAATTCCAGACCCCTATCTCCTCCTTGAGAGCCCCAGACCCCTTTCTCCTCCTCGGGGACCCTGGACTTCTTCTCAACCTGCCTAGGAATTGACTCTCTCATTCCCCCCTTTTCTTTTAGGAGAATTATGTTGCCAAGGGAAAGGAGCATCATTTCATTCCATAACTACTTCCTTCCATCCCTAAATTGTTAAGGCAACATATTCTTCTAACCCTCATATTAAGAGTCTCTGATCCAGGATCCCCAAGTAATAGTTGGAGGTGGCCGTGGCACTCATAGGAGCCTGGATAACCATTTGTAACTTAAAAGCTTTCAGACAGTTAGAAACAAACCCTGTTTTACAGTTACAGATATAAGGCAAAACGGTCATTAAGCCAAGTTAAAACTTAATCAAAATTAAAAGTCACATTATGTCCATAGTTAAGGTACAATATGTTAAACCAGTCCCTCTTAGGATTGTTAGATGTCATCAGATCAAGAAGAGGCATCACATATGATTGTTGTTGGTGAAGGTATTCGCAGAGTTGAAGAAGTCCTTTCCTTGAAGTGGAGAAACCCACCACAGGAAGCCTTCCACTGATGAAGAGGCGAGTGGTCTGCAGACCCAGCAGTTAGACCGATTGTGGAATGCAGCATAGGAGTAAGCCCAGGACAGGAAGTCATTGTCTTGAGGATCAAACGGCAGACCCAGGATTTTTGCAGTCAGCAGAAGCAGGCTGACATAGATTATCAGGCCCATTTGAAAAGTACAAAGCCAGAGCATAGCAAGTAAAGACATAAAATGACATCACTTAGTTCTGGTCAGGGTGCCACCTCTTAACTTGAGTGTGATGTACCCACAAATCAATTCCTGGCACTTTGACTGCTGTGGGAAAAGAAAGAATAACCTGGCAAGGGCCTTCCCAGAGGGGCTCAAGGGATTGGCCCCCAAATCTCAATGTTTTTATCAGGGCCTCAGTTCCTGGCTCAAAGAGAGGCTGGCTTGACTCAGAGGCTGGGTCAGGAGTCACCTCCCAGAGTTCCGTTAATGCCTGTTGAAATGCTGAGAGCTGAGTTACATAATTAGCTAATTCCAAGGCTTCAGGGTCTATAACAATGTCTGTGCATAAGAAGACCCTTACATTCAAATACATTCAAAGGGGGACAGTTCCTCCTTTGGGGGAGCAGTTCAAGCCCTCATTAAAGCTATGGGTAGAGCTTTAAACCAATTGTCCTGCATCTCTTGAGTTAATTTGCGCAGATGTCTCTTAATAATGTCATTAGCTTTTTCAACCTTTCCTGAGGATTGGGGTCTCCAGAAACAGTGTAAGTAATATTCTATTCCTAGAGCTTTTGACACCCCCTGAGTTACAGCAGCTTTAAAGGCTGAGCCACTGTCACTCTGAAGGCTCTGTGGCAGGCCAAACCTGGAAATAATTTCATGGATTAAAATTCTTATAACCTCCTTAGCCTGTTCACTATGACAGGAAAAAGCCTCGATCCATCCAGTAAGCAAGAATCCACCCAAACCTGTAAGCAAGAATACCCATTAGCTTTTGGCGTTTGAGTAAAACCAATTTCCCAGTCCTCTCCAGGATATTTCCACTTCGTTGTAACCCAGATTTTGCTAGCTTTTCAGTGTTTGAGTTATTTTTCTGACACACCTCACATCTTTTGATAATGTTCTTTAAAGTTTTCATTACACTTCTACCTTCAAACAAACGAGAAGCCATCTGGTAAGTACTCTCAATACCTAAATGAAAACTCTGGTATAAACCCTTAAGAATTTTCCATTGAGCATTTTCAGGAATTATTAATCATCCATCCTCGGACTGTAACCATCCTTTATTGGTAATCTTTGCTCCTCTTTTCTCATATCTTTTTAATTCTTCCTTAGTATATGGTGGTTTTTCCTGTTCCACAGGACCTGTTCAGATCAAAGGCATCTGCAGTGAAGGGGTTTCACAAAGCACCACCTTCCTGGCTTGACAGTCAGCCAGCTGATTACCTTAGGCTACTTTACTCCCATCCCTGCTGTGCCCTTTGCAATGGATAACAGCTACTTCTTTAGAACAATACATACAGTTAAAAGTCTCTCAATCTCTCTGAAATGCTTAACAGATTCTCCTGTTGCCATTTTAAACTGTCTTTCTTTCCATATTGCAGCATGAGCCCTTAAAGTCAAATAAGCATTCTTAGAATCAGTGTAGATATTTACTTGCTGCCCTTTGCTTAACCCTAGAGCTCAGGTCAGAGCTACAAGCTCCACTAGCTGAGCACTCATTTCCTGGGTGAGAGATTTTGCTTCTAAAACCTGTTCAGCCATCACCACGGCATAACCTGCTTTACACTTCCCATGCCGAACAAAAGAACTGCCATCTGTAAATATTTCCATGTCAGGATTGTCTAATGGGGTATCCATTAGATCTTCCTGAGCTGCATAGTTTAAAGTTAGAAACTGGGAACAATCATGATCAGGTGTTTCATTTTCTTTCTCAGGAAGGAAAGTGGCAGGATTTAAATTTCCACAAACTTTGAGCTTAGTTATTGGTCCTTCTAACAACAATGACTGATATTTAAGAAGCCTACTATCTGTCATCCAAGTATTAATCTTAGAGTTAAAGATTCCACTCACATCATGAGAAGTCAGTACAGTAAGATTTCACCCATTGATTATTTTGAGAGCTTCGAGTGTTAATAAAGCAGTTGCCACGATTATACTTAGAGTGGCCACCCAGGTGACACTACATCTAATTCTCTGCTCAGATACGCTATAGGTTGCTGGTGAGGCCCTTGGGGTTGTTTGGAACTCTAAATGGGCGGTCTGAATCTCAGTTTGGGCTTTTACTGAGACCAAGACAACCCTTCCTGGGTGTGTTCCCTGACTTTCAGTTTGCTCAGTTTGGAGCCCCGGGTATGGGGGCAAAGTAGGAGGACTAGAGGGAGCTGAAGGTTTCATATCCAAATCTATACCCTTAGGACATAAGTCCGCCATGTCTCGCAGAGAGAAAATGGCAACATATATGCTACCTCTATCCATTTCCCTTGTTTTCTACAGAACAAGTCTAATTGTAAAACAGTATTATAATTAAGAGACCCTCCAACCGGCCACCATTCACCATCCTCCAATGGATACCATGGCCATTCAGTATCACAGAAGATCAGGCATGTCTTTTTTAAACTCTGGGGATCAAACTTGTCCCAGTTTTTCAAGATACAGTTCAAAGGAGTGAGGCTGGAATTGTTAGCTCCCATCTGTAAGAGAGAAAAAAAAACGACCAGTGCATCTTTCTACTGGAGGTATCCCTCCTTGCTCTAGATGGGGGAATGGACAGACTTTACACTGAAGCTTTCCTTCCCTGGTCAGACTTAGTCTGTCTCTTACCAATGCAGGCACCGCACTTGTCCCTCCTGGCTCTACCACCGAGACGGGGTGGAGATGCGCCAGGGGTAGACCTGATGGCATCCTTGACTGACGTCCAGTTCCTCACCGCTAAAACCTTGCTTACCTCTGTTGCCACCTGGGGTGCAATCAAAGTAACCTTCCAGAATGCCTCCCAAGCTAAGGCTGCTCGGGGAAACATTCATCTCCTGAGTGCCTGTGCATGACCCTGAGTATATTCCTGACCACAATAAAACCGGTACAAACATAAAACCAATATGTTCCTTCCAAGCATCACCACACCAGTACAAGTGATAGCAAAAGAGATGGTGAAGGGCTGGCCAGTGAGTAAAAAGTTATTTTTGTCCTTGAGTTATTAGGGTCAGTCCTTCCAGTTCATTCCCACAGATTCCACAGAAATAATATCTAAGGAGTTGGGACAAAAGCCACTGAAGAGCCTCCTCCGGTCCACTAAGAGCTAGTGCTACCAAAGGAAGAGGCCCATTGCACTTTCAATCTGACCAGATCCTGCAATTCCCAACCCGTGTCCTCAAAAACCTTATGGTCACCAGCAGTGCTTCTATCTACATAGATCGGAGGCACAGCCATAACAAAGACTCACTTTTAGGTCTCTGGCCCCTGAGGCAGGCAGCCAAGAGAGAGACCTCTAGCCTGAGAGACATTCCTGGAGCTAGAGCTTGGCCTCACTCCCAAATGTACTCTTGTAATTTTTGGCTCCTAGCAAGGCTGGCGCTTCCATACACGGGGTCTAGGTAAAAGTACATAGTAACGGCATGGATCACAAGTCCCTTGAAAGTCCTAATCCGACAGATTAGGTTAGCAGTTCTAGTTCCCCAAGCAATTACGAAATGGTCAAAGAGACCAGGAAAAGGTGACCAAGAAAGGAAAGTTCAGTCCACACGCTTCACCCATTTCTGGTCGCTCCCCTCACAGGGACCTTGGGTGTCTCTTGACATTGGCAGGTCAGATTAATCCCCCGACAGGGTTCTCCTTTCTGGGGCTGCCTTTGGTCATTACGAGGCACCGCAAAACTGCAGAGCAGGGCTCATCACTTGCTTCAAGCAGGGCATGCATTCATTCACACAGGCACCCTGTAGAGTTAGTAAAGTAAAGCAGAAAACGTGTATACTGAGAAAGCAGAGAGTCTAGAGCTCTGAGTGTTCTTACCTTGTTCTGAAGATCCCAGATGAGTGCCCAAGATGATGATTTACAGTAAATGGTGTCAGATTTGTGGTCTCCAAAGAAGAAGATTTCACTTTGGGACCAGGGACCAGGCTTAATCACTCAAGAGCTTTTGTGTAGCAGAGTTTTATTAAAGTGAGAAAGGGACAGACAAAGCTTCTGACACAGACATCAGAAGGGGATGGAGAGTGCCCCAATCCCTAGTCTTAGCAACAAAATTATATACTTTTTAATTGGTAATAACAATAAAGCAAAAGACTGTCTCAAGGTTGTAAAGACCTTACTAGACCCACTCCCATAATATACATTTTAAGATAACAGGATTAGTCAGAAGGTTTTCCGGAAGGAGAAACATGTCCTCAAGCAGGATTCATTATTGTTATATAATCCTTACTAAGGAATATAGGAAAAAACATCTGTCCTTTCCTCCTCCTTGAGAATTCCAGAGCCCTATCTCCTCCTTGAGAGCCCCAGACCCTTTTCTCCTCCTCGGGGACCCTGGACTTCTCAACCTGCCTAGGAATTTGCTCTGTCAATTCAGTTCAGTTCAGTTGCTCAGTTGTGTCCAACTCTCTGCAACCCCATGGACTGCAGCATGCCAGGCCTCCCTGTCCATCACCAACTCCTGGAGTTTACTCAAACTCTTGGCCATTGAGTCGGTGATGCCATCCAACCATCTCATCCTCTGTTGTCCCCTTCTCCCACCTTCAATCTTTCCAAGCATCAGGGTCTTTTCCAGTGAGTCAGATCTTGCCATCAGATGGCCAAAGTATTGGAGTTTCAGCTATAGATCAGTCATTCCAATGAATATTCAGAACTGATTTCGTTTAGGATGGACTGTTTGGATCTCCTTGCAGTCCAAGGGAGTCTTCTCCAACACCACAGTTCAAAAGCATCAATTCTTTGGCACTCAGCTTTCTTTGTAGTCCAACTCTCACATCCAGACATGACTACTGGAAAAACCATAGCTTTGACTAGACAGACCTTTGTTGGCAAAGTAATGTCTCTGCTTTTTAATATGCTGTCTAGGTTGGTCATAACTTTTCTTCCAAGGAGCAAACATCTTTTAACTTCATGGCTGCAGTCACCATCTGCAGTGATTTTGGAGCCTCCCAAAATAAAGTCTCTCACTGTTTGCATTGTTTCCCCACTATTTGCCAGGAAGCAATGGGACCAGATGCCATGATCTTAGTTTTCTAAATGTTGACTTTTAAGCCAACTTTTTCACTCTCATCTTTCACTTTCATCAGAAGGCTCTTTAGTTCTTCTTCACTTTCTGCATAATGGTGGTGTCATCTGCATATCTGAGGTTATTGCTATTTCTCCCGGCAATCTTGATTCCAGCTTGTGCTTCATCCAGCCCAGCGTTTCTCATGATGTACTCTCCATATAAGTTAAATAAGCAGGGTGACAATATACAGCCTTGACATACTCCTTTCCCAATTTGGAACCAGTCTGTTGTTCCTTGTCCAGTTCTAACTGTTGCTTCCTGACCTGCATACAGATTTCTCAAGAGGCAGGTCAGGTGGTCTGGTATTCTCATCTCTTTAAGAATTTTCCACAGTTTGTTTTGATCTACACAGTCAAAGGCTTTGGCAGTCAATAAAGCACAAATAGATGTCTTCAGGAACTCTCTTGCTTTTTTGATGATCCAATAGATGTTGGCAATTTGATTTCTGGTTCCTCTGCCTTTTCTAAATCCAGCTTGAACATCTGTAAGTTCATTGTTCATGTACTGTTGAAGCCTGGCCTGGGGAATTTTGAGCATTACTTTGCTAGCGTGTGAGATGAGTGCAATTGTGCAGTAGTTTGAACATTCTTTGGCATTGCCTTTCTTTGGGATTGGAATGAAAACTGACCTTTTCCAGTCCTATGGCCACTGTATAGGAGAAGGCCATGGCACCCCACTCCAGTACTCTTGCCTGGAAAATCCCATGGACGGAGGAGCCTGGTGGGCTGCAGTCCATGGGGTCGCTAAGAGTTGGGCACAACAGAGCGACTTCACTTTCACTTTTCACTTTCCTGCATTGGAGAAGGAAATGGCAACCCACTCCAATGTTTTTGCCTGGAGAATCCCAGGGACGGGGGAGCCTGGTGGGCTGCCGTCTATGGGGTCGCACAGAGTCAGACATGACTGAAATGACTTAGCAGCAGCAGCATGGCCACTGCTGAGTTTTCCAAATTTGCTGGCATATTGAGTGCAGCATTTTTACAGCACCATCTTTTAGGATTTGAAATAGTTCAACTGGAATTCCATCACCTCCACTAACTTTGTTCATAGTGATTTTTCCTAAGGCCCCCTTGACTTTGAATTCCAGGATGTCTGGCTCTAGGTGAGTGATCACACCATCATAATTATCTAGGTTGTGAAGATCTTTTTTGTACAATTCTTCTGTGTATTCTTGCCACCTCTTCTTAATATCTTCTGCTTCTGTTAGGTCCATACCATTTCTGTCCTTTATCAAGCCCATCTTTGCATGAAATGTTCCCTTGGTATCTCTAATTTTCTTGAAGAGATCTCTAGTCTTTCCCATTCTATTGCTTTCCTCTATTTCTTTGCACTGATCACTGAGGAAGGCTTTCTTATCTCTCCTTGCTATTCTTTGGAACTCTGCATTCAAATGGATATATCTTTCCTTTTCTCCTTTGCCTTTCATTTCTCTTCTTTTCACGGCTATTTGTAAGGCCTCCTCAGACAACCATTTTGCCTTTTTGCATTTCTTTTTCTTGGGGATGGTCTTGATCCCTGCCTCCTGTACAATGTCACGAACCTCTGTCCATAGTTCTTCAGGCACTCTATCGAATCTAATCTCTTGAATCTATTTCTCACTTTCACTGTATAATTGTAAGGGATTTGATTTAGGTCATACCTGAATGGTCTAGTGGTTTTCCCTACTTTCTGAAATTTAAGTCTGAATTTGGCGATAAGAAGTTCATGACCTGAGCCACAGTCAGCTCCTGGTTTTGTTTTTTGCTGATTGTATAGAGCTTCTCCATCTTTGACTGCAAAGAATATAATCAATCTGATTTCAGTATTGACCATCTGGTGATCTTCATGTATAGAGTCTTCTCTTGTGTTATTGGAAGAGGGTGTTTGCTATGACCGGTGCATTCTCTTGGCAGAACTCTGTTAGCCTTTGCCCTGCTTCATTCTGTACTCCAAGGTCAAGTTTGCCTGTTACTCCAAGTATTTCAGGGCTTCCCTTGTGGCTTAGCTGGTAAAGAATCTGCCTGCAATACAGGAGACCTGGGTTTGATCCCTGGGTTGGGAAGATCCCCTGGAGAAGGGAACTGCTACCCACTTCAGTATTCTGGCCTGGAGAATCCCATGGACTGTATAGCCCCCTTGGGGTCACAAAGAGTTGGTTGGGATTCCCTGGTGGCTCAGATGATAAAGCATCTGTCTGCAATGCGGGAGACCCAGGTTCGATCCCTGGGTTGGGAAGATCCCCTGGAGAAGGAAATGGCAACCCATGCTGGAGACCCAGGTTTGATCCCTGGGTCGGGAAGGTCCCCTAGAGAAGGAAATGGCAACCCATGCTGGAGACCCAGGTTCGATCCCTAGGTCGGGAAGATCCCCTGGAGAAGGAAATGGCAACCCACTCCAGTGCTATTGCCTAGAAAATTTCATGGATAGAGGAGCCTGGTGGGCTACAGTCCATGGGTTCGCAAAGAGTTGGACATGACTGAGTGACTTCACTTTTCACTTTCTTTCACCAGGTATTTCTTGACTTCCTACTTTTGCATTCCTGAAAAGCACATCTTTTTTGGGTGTTAGTTCTAGAAGGTCTTGTAGGTCTTCAGCTTCTTCAGGTTGGGACATCGACTTGGATTACTGTGATATTGAATGGTTTGCCTTGGAAATGAACAGAGATCATTCTGTCATTTTTGAGATTGCATCCAAGTACTGCATTTCAGACTCTTTTGTTTACTATGATGGCTACTCCATTTCTTCTAAGGGATTCTTGCCCACAGTAGTAGATATAATGGTCATCTGAGTTAAATTCACCCATTCTAGTCCATTTTAGTTTGCTGATTCCTAAAATGTTGATGTTCACTCTTGCCATCTTCCATTTGACCACTTCCAGTTTACCTTGATTCATGGACCTAACATTCCAGGTTCCTATGCAATGTTGCTCTTTACAGCATCAGACTTTACTTCCATCACCAGTCACATCCACAACTGGGTGTTGTTTGACTCTCTTATTGTCTCCTAGTTTATCTTTCTGCTTCCAATCTGGGCCCCTGCAGTCCATTCCCCTACTACAGTCACTATCATTTTTAAAACATAAATTAGGCAACATCACTCCTTAGCTTCCCATTGCACCTGGCCTGAACTATATACTTGCCATGGCTTGCAGAGCCCTAGGCCTTGAATTGATGGTCAGCTTCTCAAATTTCAAGTGTCATCTCAGACGTCACTTCTGAGAGAGGCCTTCCAACCACTCTCTCTAAGCTTCCCCATTCCTTCCCACCATCCCTCTAGGTCTTTCTCCATCATCTTACATCATAGCATTTATCTCCTTCGAAAATGACCTCATTTATTTGTTTATTGTCTGTCCTCTCTTAGAAAGTCCATTCCAGAAGAGCTGAGACTTCATCTTCTTTGTTTACTGTTGTATCCCTAATGCCTAAAGGGTACTGGCAAGAGTAAGCTCGTAAATATTTGTTGAACTGAATAAACTGAGATGACTGAATTGTGTATACCTTAATTTGTACTAACAGTCATGATAAAGGGAATAGAATTTGAAATACCTAGTTTTTTCAGCCTAAATGGCTACATGGAGGCTGTATGTCTTAAGTGACTCTTTCTGAGCATTCTTAGGAACAAGGCACATGGTTCAGAAGAGGAAAAGGAGAAGGAAGGTAGGAAATGGTAAGATTCTCAAGCAGAGGATGGGTATTCTGGTTACCTACTGTGAAGAGGAACTAAAAAGCCTCTTGATGAAAGTGAAAGTGGAGAGTGAAAAAGTTGGCTTAAATCTGAACATTCAGAAAACGAAGATCATGGCATCCGGTCCCATCACTTCATGGGAAATAGATGGGGAAACAGTGGAAACAGTGTCTGACTTTATTTTTTGGGGCTCCAAAATCGCTGCAGATGGGGACTGCAGCCATGAAATTAAAAGATGCTTAGTCCTTGAAAGGAAAGTTATGACCAACCTAGATAGCATATTTAAAAGCAGAGACAATACTTTGCCAACAAAGGTCCGTCTAGTCAAGCCTATGGTTTTTCCTGTGGTCATGTATGGATGTGAGAGTTGGACTGTGAAGAAGGCTGAGCGCCGAAGAATTGATGCTTTTGAAGTGTGGTGTTGGAGAAGACTCTTGAGAGTCCCTTGGACTGCAAGGAGATCCAACCAGTCCATTCTGAAGGAGATCAGTCCTGGGTGTTCTTTGGAAGGAATGATGCTAAAGCTGAAACTCCAGTACTTTGGCCACCTCATGCGAAGAGTTGACTCATTGGAAAAGACTCTGGTGCTGGGAGGGATTGGGGGCAGGAGGAGAAGGGGATGACAGAGGATGAGATGGATGGATGGCATCACTGACTCAATGGATGTGAGTCTGAGTGAACTCCGGGAGTTGGTTATGTATAAGGAGGCCTGGCGTGCTTTGATTCATGGGTTCACAAAGAGTCGGACACAACTGAGCGACTGAACTGAACTGAACTTCTTAAAACAAGCCACCCCAATTTTAGTGTCATAAAACGATCGCTATTTTATTGTCACATATTATGTAGGTCAGGAATTTGAAGGTGATTCATAATTTATCTCTGCTCCATGATATCCAGGGCCTCAGCTGAAAGACAACGGGGGCCACAACAGGAACTAGAGTGAAGCTAGTGACCATCACTGCTTTTTCCTTTTCTCTCAGGCTCCAATATGGCTCCATGTGGCACTCTTACTGACACTGCATTTTTTGTTTGTTTGTTTGTTTTTATTTTTAGTTGCACTGGATTTTCGTTGTGTTGGACTTCCCTGGTGGCTCAGACGGTAAAGCGTCTGCCTACAATGCAGGAGACCCGGGTTCGATCCCTGGGTCGGGAAGATCCTCTGGAGAAGGAAATGGCAATCCACTCCAGTACTCTTGCCTGGAAAATCCTATGGATGGAGGAGCGTGGTAGGCTACAGCCCATGGGGTCGCAAAGAGTCGGACACGACTGAGCGACTTCACTTGCAGTTGGGCTTGGGTCTTCATTGCTGCACGCAGTTTTCTCTAGTTGCAGCAAACGGGGGTCTTGGTTGCAGTGTGCAGGCTTCTCATTGAGGTGACTTCTCTTGTTTGGAGCACAAGTGTTCGGCACACAGGCTTCGGCAGTTGTGGCTGGTGGGTTCTAGAGCACAGGCTCAGTAGTTGTGGCACAAGGACTTGGTTGCTCTGCAGCATGTGGAATCTTCCCAGACCGGGGATTGAACCTGTGTCCCCTACATTAGCAGGTGGACTCTCACCCACTGTACTACCAGGGAAACCCTTACCAATTCTGTTTTTATATAACATTTTGATAGGTTGTTCATCATAAATTGTTTTGCTTTTTTTTTTTTTTTTGGCTGCACTGGGTCTTCACTGAAGTTTGCAGGCTTCTCACTGTGGTGGCTTCTCTTGTTGCAGAGCACAAGTTCTGGAGCACAGGGGCTCAGTCATTGTGGCTTGTGGGCCTCTCTAGTTGCAATTTGAGGAGTTAGTGCTCCTCAGCTTTGTGGGATCTTAGCTCCCTGATCAGGGATCAACCCCTCGTCCCCTGCATTGGGAGGCGGATTCTCAACCACTGGACAACCAGAGAAGCCCCTTGCTCTCATTTTTTAATTGTATTAAAAAGTATCTTTCTTGATTACTGGATTTTGGCCCCTCCCTTCAATTTTGCAGCACAGGCAGATGCCTCACTTGCCTTGCCCTAGTCCCAGCCTTGAGCTGCACCAGCAGACTGGGGCTTGTGCTGGGTCCTGAAGGTGGGACTCAGAGCTGGGCCTGTGCCCTGCAGCACACCTTCACGTGGCCTCTCCCTGTAGCTCTGTGGCTTAGGCTTCTCTGAGCTCAGTGGCCAGATTCCCAGAGGGGGCAGCCTGAGCAAGCTTCCAAGACACTCCAGACCAAAGCTGCATAGCATTTCTTGACCTAGCTTCATAAGTCACATAGTGTCACTTCCTGCCCAGACTCAAGGGAAGCAAGCAGCTTCTATCTCTTGATGGGAGGAGGATCAAATAATTTTATGACCAAGTTTTAAAACGACTGCAGTGGGACGTGTGGCACCTGGGGCACATGTGTGGTGCTGGCTCTATGTCTGTCTAGGTGAGATAAGATTCTCTTTCTTCCTCTTTCTTCCCTTTCTCAATATTCTCATGCAGTTTCCTGAAATATGTCTGTCTGTCTGAGCTGGATTTTGTAACATTATGTCTCCCCCACAGCCATGCAGGGGCCCCAGGAGGAGCTGTGGTTCAGGGAGCCCCATGAGCCCCGTCTTGAAGGTCGTGGGGAATGCCTTGCCCTTCCAGGTTCTTACAAAGAGTGGAAGAGGAAACCTGAGACCAAGTCATGGCTTTCTGGTCCCCACTGCAGCAGATTCTGATTGTCCATTCTCATCTGTTATTCACTTTCTCATAGAAATAACCAGGGAAAAAGTTCTGACACCTACATCTGCTAATTTCTGAGGATTTTTTTTCCCCATAGAATTAAGATTTTAGAATTTTTTAAAATAATGATCCCATTCAACCTAAAAAAGTCAAAATTAAAATTAAGGGGGGACTTCTCCAAAGTGGTCCTGCCTGGAATTTATCTCCATTTATAATGACTCTGAAGTGAAAAATGGCAGTTTCCTCCCAGGGAGGATTGCTATTCCAGGAATTAGTGGCAGATGGGGACTTAATCATCACTCACTGGTCTCCCTCCCTGAAGAAGAGAAATGTCAAAGTCACAAACTTTTTTGGAAGGAGAAATTAATTCTGTTGGGAATCTGAAATATATATCTGTGTGGGTAAATATATTAGTATCTGTTACAAATAAATTATCATCTTAGGATCATAAAAATTACTATGTATGACTTAATAAGAAACTGACCCATCACTGTAAATTAATTTGCCAAATGTATGCTTACCCAAAAATCAACCTGCCAGATGACCAATTTGCTGAGTGCCCAGTTCACCAAATCACCAACTTACTGAAAATATGTTTACTTTAAATATTTAAAGTATAAGGACTTGCCTGGTAGTCCAGTAGTTAAGAACCTGCCTTCCAATACAGGGAACACAGGTTCAATCCCTGGCTGGGGAACTAAGATCCCACATGCCATGGGGCAACGAAGCTCGAGCATCAAAACTAGAGAGGCCCAAGCACCACAATGAAGACCCAGGGCAGTCAAAAATAAAAAAGTTAAAGTGTATAGCAGCTCCTCTTGGTTGTGTTGGTAGGGCCCAAGAGAGCTGGGAGGAGCCAGAATTTCTGAGTTTGCAGAAGTTCTGTCCCTCCATACCCACTTCCTACCCTTCATTGGCCCCCTTCTCTGGCCCTTGCGCTCCCTTTCTCTGCTGAACCCCCTCCCATCCCCTCTTCTCTCAAGGATGGGCAGTCTCGGCCATATAGCATGGTGACTTCCAGCAAGTTTTCTCATCAGGTCTCCCCTCCTTGCTCCTACCCACTGCTACCGCAGCCTCAGAGAGCTCAGGCAAAGACAAATGAAGATTCCTTAAAATTGCTGCCATGAAGGCAACATGAAAGACGTTATATTCAAACTTTGCAGAAATCCACAAAAGCTGTTAAATCAATCCATCTATATTCATTACCTATTGCTTATATAATAAATCACCCTAAAATCCAGTAGCTAAAAAAAGATGAACATTTATTATCTTCCAGTTTTTGTGGATCAGAAATCTGGGAGCCGCTTAACTGAGTGGTTCTGGCTCAAGGTGTGTCATATGGTTGCAGTCAGGCAGTCAGCTTGGGCTATCATCATCCAAAAGTGTGACCAGGCCTGGAGACCCACTTCCAGGATGGCTCACTTACTCACTTGGCAAGCTAGTGCTGGCTGTCAGCAGGAAGCCTCTGTTCTTCACCACGAGGATCTTGCTATAGGGCTGCTTGAGCGTTCTGACAACGTGTCAGCTGGCTTCTCCTGGAGCAAGTGATCCAAGAGACAGCAGAGAGGAAGCTCCAATATCTTTTATAATCTAATTTCTGAAGCTGCACATGTCACTTCTGTTTTACTCTCTTCATTGGAAGGCAGTCACTAAGCTGACCCCACACACAAGGGGAGGAGAGAATTGGGCTCCACCTCTTGAAAGGAGACATACTGAAAACTTTGTGGACATATTTCTTTTTGGTCCGCACCTTGCAGTAAGCGAGATTTTAGTGAAAGTCATTCCGTCGTTCCGTTTAGTGAGTCGTTCCGTTCAGTCGTGTCCGACTTTTTGCGACCCCATGGAGTGTAGCCTGCCAGGCTCCTCTGTACGTGGGATTTCCCGGGCAAGAATACTGAAGTGGTTAGCCATTCCGCAGCGCTACTGGAAAGGGAAGCAAAGCTCTGTATGGATGGCACTGAGGTGGACGTCTTAAGTGTGACCAGTAGGTGGCAGTCTTGCCTGGGTGTGAAGAAAAGGACAGGACACTGGTTTTCGCCAGCTGTAGGAGTAAAGACTTCACTTTCATTTTTTACTTTCACACATGGGAGAAGGAAATGGCAACCCACCCCAGTGTTCTTGCCTGGAGAATCCCAGGGACGGGGGAGCCTGGTGGGCTGCGGTCTGTGGGGTTGCACAGAGTCGGACACGACTGAAGCGACTTAGCAGCAGCAGTAGCAGCAGCAGCAGGAGCAAAGAATTGTAAAAACTAACTTCATCAGAGCTGAGAGCGCTGGAAACGGCTGCCTGACAGAGCCACAATTCCCAGATGCAGTGCCATTTCTGAGACACATGAACGTGAAGCCTGCTGCTACAGCTCTGTCTCCTCTTCACTGAGATCCCCCGGGCAAGTCTTTGTTCTGGGTTTCTGCATCTATCAGACAGGTGATCACAGAGCTTGCTTTCGGTGCTGACAGGCTATGGGCTCTGTGGTTCCTCTTTGGATTGGAGGAATCCTTCCCCTTGCACTGCAGTTTCCTTCAAGCGTTGGTGGCATGCTCCTTGCATGTTTTGTTTACTGGGTCTCAGTCAATGCCAGCGCTGTAGTTGACAGGTACCCAATGTGTTACTTGTCAAACTAATGGGCATAGGCCCTGCAGAGCTGCTTCTCAGCCTCACTGGGCATGAGCTCTCAATTCCAAACCCTCCTGATCACATCCTCCTCCCTGAGGACTCTGATCCCTTCCTTCCCAGACCCACACTGTCCTAGCTTCCTCCTTTCTCTCTGGACACTACTTCTTAGCCCTTCATACATCCCTGTTCTTCCACCAGTCCCTTAGGTACTGGTTTCTTTTTCTCCTAGGAGTCAATCCCAGGTCATCTTCTCTTCTTTTCTTTTGGTTCTGTGGCACCTCACCCACTCCCTTGGTTTTAATTACCATGTATAATGATAGAAATAATAGTTCTTGGAGCAGGAAATGGCAACCCACTCCAGTATTCTTGCCTGGGAAATCCCATGGACAGAGGAGCCTCACAGGCTATAGAAGGGCCTTTTTTAAAAGGTTGCAAAAGAGTTGGACACAATATAGTGACTAAACAAAAACAAGAAAGTTTAATTAAAGTGAGTTACAAGCATGCTGATACTAAATATGTTGCTTTTCATGGCAAAGTTCTTTTGGTACGTATTTACATTTCAAATATACAAAGGTAAGACAATCCAGTAAGCTTAGATTCCAGGGAACATCTCCTGGTCAGAAGGTAATCATTTCAGTCTCATTTTATGCACATGAGGGGTTTGAGTAAGATGGGAGAGAAGCCCCCTAAAAAAAAGAGAAGAAAATAATAATAGCTCACAAATAGATGGGGGAAAAGTGGCAACAGTAACGGATTTAACTTTCTTGGGCTCCAAAATCACTGTGGATGGTGAGTGCAGCCATGAAATTAAAAGATGCCTGCTCTTTGGAAGAAAAGCTATGACAAACCTAGATAGCATATTAAAAAGCAGAGACATCACTCTGCGGACAAAGGTTCATACAATCAAAGCTATGGTTTTTCCAGTAGTCGTGTATGGATGTGAAAGTTTGACCATGAAGAAAGCTGAGTGCTGAAGAACTGATGCTTTTGAATTGTGGTGCTGGAGAAAACTGTCCAAGAGTCCCTTGGACAGCAAAGAGATCAAACCAGTCAGTCCTAAAGGAAATCAACCCTGAATGTTAACCGGAAGGACTGATGCTGAAGCTGAAGTTCCAGTACTTTGACCAAGTGATGTGAAGACCTGACTCATTGGAAAAGACCCTGCTGCTGGGAAAGATTGAAGGCAAAAGGAGAAGGGGACGACAGAGGATGAGATGGTTGGACGGCATCACTGACTCAATGGACATGAGTTTAAGCCAACTCTGGGAGATAATGAAGGACAGGGAAGCCGGGCATGCTGCAGTCCACGGGGTCCCAAAGAGTCAAGATGACTTAGAGACTGAACAACAATGATGCCTTTAGATAGAGTTATTGACTATATGCTAAGCACTGCTCTAGCTCTTTCCTCATTGAGTCCTCACAACAAGCTGATGAGGCAGGCATTACTATTACTTCGGTTTTTTGGTTGAGGGTCAGAGTGGCTGGTTGGCTGCTGTGCAGCTGAAATCTGTCTCCTGAGCCTGAGGACCCTGTGCTCATATTCAGTTGCCTTCTAGACATCTCCCCTTGGATGTCACTGACCATGTTCAGAATTAGAATCCTGATATTCCTACTCCAAACCTTTCATTCTCTGAGGTCCCAGTCTCAGCAAAACAAGCACCCAATCAACCCAGGCTAGACATGTGGGTAATCATCATCTCCTCTTGCTTCCCACCTTCAACCAACTTCTAACAAGACCAGTCAACTCTAACTCAGTATCATTCAGATCTGCTCCCCCTTCTCCATTCTGTCTCCACTGCTGTAATTCAAGTCTTTGTATTTCTCACATCTACACTGACCTCCATCTCTCCCTCATGGTGCCCACAAAGTCTCTTTTCCTGGTCCTCCACCAAAGAGGATGCAGTGAGGCTTAGTTTAATGGAGAAGAATATGAGTTTTGGAATCCAACAGAGTTATTTCACTACTCATTAGCTATTTGACCTGGGGCAAGCTTGTCAATATTTCCAAGTCTTAAGTCTTCTCTGAAATGAAAGATGAGAAAACATCTGCTCTATAGGGTGGTAGGTGCATGCAAAGCCTCCAGAAGCTGAGGCTGGCTTGTCTTAGCTCTACCACCCATCTCACAGTCTTGGTTCTCACTCAATGATCTAGCACCCTGTGTGCCAGCCACACCTCCCAGCTTGCCTGGCCACCAGGGTGGCACACACTATCCAGCATGGCACCCGCCACATTCTTCCTTCCTGCTCTTCTCCTCATGGCCTTGCCAGTTCACTGCCACCTTCTCCACCCCCTCAACATGCCCTCACACCAGCCCAGCTGTTCCCATGGCTCTTTTAACACATCATAAATGCCAGTTTCTTTACTGGTACTCCCCATTAAACTGTCATCCCTGAGGGCGGGGATTGTATCTTAGGCCTCCTGATAACCCTAGCACAGGGATCTGGCACAGAGAAGATGCTCAAGAAGTCTTTTGTTAGATGAATGAATCAACCAGTGAATAAATCCACGGCAGCTTCAATTTAGGCCAGTTGGATGTTGTCAGCACCACAGGCTTCAGGCAAAGCTGCCAAAGGTCTCCTTTCTGCTTTCTGAATGAGTCTGATACAATGAGTACCTAGCACAGGGTATAGAGTTGTAACCGGCTGTGGTTCTTTAGGAGACATTTGGGCAGGAACTAGCACTTCCACTTTGGGTGTAAACAGTGACAGCTGTGAAATTTAAAACTCAAGAAAAAGTGATTCAGTGAATAAATTTTTATTTTGTAAAGGATCTACATGCATAATCAAGGAGCAGATACATAATCAATTAAGCCTCAAGCATTGGTGTACAGTGAACAGACAGAACCAGATGTTTGTCTCCTGAAGTGCTTGGTCCCATGTGGGTGGAGAATGCCATTGCTGGTCAGGGAAACGTCACTGAAATATCTTCATCTATTCATTTTTAGCCTGAATGTTCACTGAATCATTTCTTGATGCAGGAAGAACTCTCTGAGGTACAGGGAGGCAGTTTTTCCAGGGCATCCTGGCACTAAGGTGCCACCAGCTCGTGCCTGACAAGTACCCAGCTAGTACTGAGAGCTGTGCTGTAGCTGACCAGGCCCCTGTAGTCAGATATAAGGAGGAAACAAGTATTCAGACCCCAAAACCAAGCAGCATTAATTCAAGAAAAAGGAAGAAAAGGTTTCATGACCAAACAATAAAAGAACAAGTGAGAAAGACTTGGGGATTGTGGCACTAGGCTAGAGCTGCCAAGTGTCCAGAGGCATCCCAGGCTTCATTTTTGTCCAAGTGGAAAAGTGTTTGGGGGAATCCAGGGAGGCTCAGTGTGCTGGTGGCTTTCCCTCCACACTGTTGCTGTCTCTGATTCCAAATTAGAACCATACCTGAGTAATCAGAGGTTGGAGTGAAGCATAGCTGGGATTGCAAGGGCTTCTTCAGTAGAACTGGATGCAAGAGAAAGTGCAGAAGCAGTGGCCAGCTGTTTCTGAATCAGGTTGGCCCACAAGGGAAAAGGGCTGCCCCAGAAGGCCTGCCCCCAGACTGTCAAGAACTGGAAGAGGTAGCACCAGACATCCTTGAGAATTTTACTCCTGGGAGGATAATTCTTTGATTCTGTGATTGGGAAAAACAGGCTAAGACAAAGTAAGGTTTATTCCAACAATGCAAGGCTGGTTCAATATCCCAAAATCAACCAATTTAATCTACCAAGTTAACAGGCTAACGAAGAAAAATCACATTATCAGATCAATCAGTGCAGAAAATGCATGTGACAAAATTCAACACTCATTTGTAATTAAAAATTCTCAGAAAAATAGGACTAGAGAAGAGCTTCCCTGGGTATTCTGTGGCAGGACAGTGGTTAGGACTCCACACTTTCATTTCCAAGGGCCTGGGTTTAATCCCTGCTTAGGGAACTAAGATCCTGCAAGCCACATGGCATGACCGAAAAAAAAAAAAAAAAAAAAAGAGAGAGAGAAGAACTTCCCAACTTGATAAAAGGCATCTACCAGGAAAAAAAAAAAAATCTACAGCTAACATTATACTTAATAAAGAAAGACTGAATGCTTTCCCTGGAAATTCAGGAACAGAGCCAGTATATCTGCTAAAGGATTACTTCTAGCAAAAGAAAAATAATCCTAGGAGACAATTCCCATAGAGACAGGTCTTTCACATTTCTGCATATACTGTAAAAGACATACTTAATGCTCTTCATTCCAGACTACATTTTCAAGGATGTTTGTTTGGCAAACAGTTTTGGAAAATATAGTTTCCCCCTTTATAGCAAAGGGCAGGCATGCTTGCTGACTACTATATAACATTCAAGTTCTCTGAAATCAGGATTCCTCTTTGTAATGAAATCCATCTGTGTTACTTCCATGCTATATGAGGGCAAAGGGAACTGATACAAAAAAAAAAAACCATAATATCAATACTAAGAATTTAAAAGGTGACATCGTTATAGATGGTACATTCATTAAAATGATTTTTAATGATATAATGAAAACTTCTTTCAATATGTTTGAAAATTTAGATGAAAACAGCTAGAAAATAAAATTTACTAAAACAGGCTTAGAAGTAGAAAACCCAAATAGCCCTCTAACGGTTAAAGAAAATTAATCAGTAATTAATTTTTCCATAGGATCAGAAGCTTCAGAGAATTCTATCAAACATTCAACAAAAAAAATTCTAGGTTTACACAAATTCTTCCAAAGATTAGAAAAAGATAGTACATCTTTTCCAAAATTCTCTTTTACAGATTTTCCTGGAGGAGTGGCCATAGTACAGGAATAGATACCAGTCTTGGAGAGTTATAATCAGTTAAGAAAACAGTTAAGAAAACAAATGTAGCTAAGTGTACTCTGGTTTCTCTTCAGATGGTTTATCTTTTACTCTTTACTAAAGATTTCCTGGAGAGGAAAGTGTGGGAGGTTGCCTTATTTCTCATCCAAAAGGGAAAGTTTCCAATGTTTCATCTATTAGATATGACGCTTGTTATAGCTTTCTATAGATAGCTCTTATCAGATTGAGATTTAATTTTGTCAAACTTTTTTTTCTATGAAGATGATATATGTGCTTTCCCAGATGGCACGTTATTCTTTTTACATACTGCTGGATTCAATTTGCTAATATTTTGTGAAGAATTTTTGCACCTATGTTCACAAGTAAACGTGCTATATAATTTCTGTAAAAAAAAAGAAAAGTAAAAAAGTCGCTCAGTTGTGTCTGACTCTGCGACCCTATGGATTATACAGTCCATGAAATTCTCCAGGCCAGAGTACTAGAGTTGGTAGCCTGTCCCTTCTCCAGCGAATCTTCCCAACCCAGGAATTGAACTGGGGTCTCCTGCATTGCAGGCGGATTCTTTACCAACTAAGCTATCAGGGAAACCCAATAATTTCTGTAAAGCCTCACTTAACAGCTGGGGCAGGGAACCAGAGAGCCTATTTCCTAACCTACAGCTTAAACTTGAAACTGCCTTCTAATGCAAGTTGGTCCTACCTTCTACTTTTCAGAACCTACTTGTATTTCTACACATCAGGAATTGTTGTTCAGTTGCTGAGTCCGACTCTTTTGTGACTCCATGGACTATGTAGCCCACCAGGCTCCTCTGTCCACGGGATTTTCCAGGCAAGAGAATTTCCTTTTCCAGGAGATCTTACCCACCCAGGGACTGAAATTGTCTCCTTTGCAGGGAGATTCCTTACCACTCAGCTACCTAGGAAGTCCACAAAGTCTACATATTTAGCTTCAAATAAGTAAAACCTCAAAAGATCACACCACCAGTCTCAATCGTTCTTCTTCACAGAAGTCTTTGCTAAGACACAAAAGGTAACCAGAAGAGAAAGTGAACCACGAAAGCATGTATTTGTCTACCATCAGTGCTCATTCTCCCAGATACTCCCTTATGACCTGTGGTGCCTTTGCACTACCAACAAAAGCCCTTCTTCCATTGTAGAGAATTATCCCTAAATATGTTCTTACTCCCTGGTAACTGTCAGTAAAGAATCCGCCTCCAATGCAGGAATCAGCCTGCAATGCAGGAGACCCGGGTTCCATTCCTGGGTCTGGAAAATTCCCCTGGAGAAGGAAATGGCACCCTGCTCCAGTATTCTTCCCTGGAAAATCCCACGGACAGAGAAGCCTGGCGGGCTCCAGGCCACAGGGTCGCAAGAGTCGGACACGACTTAGCGACTAAACCATCACCATCACCATGTTCTTACTGGGTAAGATGTCCTAACAAGAAAATAAAACGGGTAACTTTAGTTATTAAAACATAATATAACGTTGCATTTTGATATGCAAATAAGCTAATCAGGGAAACAACTTTGCCCCTCGGAGTAAGTGAAGAGAGAGACTGGTGGCACTGACTCTCAAGCTGAGGGAGAGCGCATTTCTGTCTTCCACGGCCGCAAGCTCCGACACACCCCACCCCACCCACCGTGTTTATCCGGTGTACCACCGCATTACCATCCAGCTCTGTCTCCCTCTGGTTCCTCCTTCTTACAAAAATATTCCGCCCTCCGCCATCTTCCCAGGTATTCCCACAGCCCACGGACCCAGTTTACAGCACTTGTCACCAAACTGGTCTGGGGCACAGTAGGCTTCCTATGCAGATTGGCCGAAAGGCTGAGTTACAGCTGGAATGACTGGGAAGTAGCTACAGAAAATCCCCTCAATAAAGTCTAGTCCCCTTCCTCCTTCCTAACCCAATCTTTCCCTCCTTTTTCCACCACTTCCTAGCTGTGGTACCCTAGGCAAGTGCTTTACCCCTCTGTGCCTCATCCCCTCAAATGTAAAATGGGGATTACAATTGTGCTGGTGCAAAGCGGACCTCGTCGGTCCCAATACCGGCAGCGGGATACCGAGAGCGCTCAGCACAGAGCCTGGGAAAACAAGGCCTGGACCAGGGTTCGTCAGAAACTCAAAGTTTCTCTAAACTTCTGTCAGCCTTGTCTCTTTTCTCATTTTCTGCCACACATCCCCAGCCACCTGCTCTGTCGCCTTCTCACCCCCTGTCTTTCCCCATCCTGTTTCCCTCTGAAGACCCGACCCCTCCCTCCGCCACAAAACCTACTAGATTCCTCAAAGGCGGAAGGCAGCCCTGCCTCTGCGCGGCCTTCAGCTTTTTCAGCCTCTAAGCCTCAAAGCCTTCCTCTTCCCGCTCTAGCTGCTTCTGTGAATCCCGGGGGACCTCGGCCCCCTCCTCCCTCTCCTCTTTAACCCCCAGTTCCAGGAGGGCAGGGCCAGCTGTCCCCACGCCTGGCACATTGTTGGCCAGAAACAGGTGCTACGAAAGGTCGATGAAGAAGGGGGCTGGTGCTTCCTTGCCGGGGTGGGGAGTGGAGCGGCCGGCCTCTCCAGCGCCTCTGCCTTCCCCAGCCATCGAGCTGATCAAGGACCTGGTCAACTACGATGTGTGCCCAGCGCTGCTCAAGGGCCTCGTAGCGCTACTGATACCGTCCTTCAAGGAGACCAGCAAACTGCAGTCCCAGATCGTCAGCGGTAGGGATCCGCTCCGATTGGGGGGTGGCCACCGGCGGGGCAGGAGGGAGAAGCCGGTTCCTCCCAGTCTCACGGTCACCCCCTCCTCTAGACTCGTCGGTCCTCGAGCTCACCGCCCACCTGCCGCTGTTTTTGCAGCAGGCCGCGGCCGCCAAGGCCATCGGGTAAGCGGGCCGCAGGTGGTGGGCGGATGCGGCAAGCCGGGCTAAGCGCTGCCCGCGTGCTGGGGAAGGGCTCCGGCCGCCCAAGGGTCCCACCCTACCACCGCAGCCCGAATCCCACTCCCACCCCCAAACCACCCCACCCCCGCCCAGGGTCCTGGCGCGCCATAACACGACCCTGGCCGAGGAGATGCTGCACCTGCGAGTGATACACAGCCTGATGGCCGCCATGGGCAACACGGATCACAGCAACAGCCAGCGGCAGGCCAGCCTCACGCTGGAGGTGCGCGGGGCGGCGGGGCGGCGGGCGGGCACGGCGCGCGAGCACTGCAGTCACGCCCCACCCCCGCCCGCCCATCGCAGTACTTCGTGCAGCTATTCCCGGTGGTGGAGGAGCACGTGCGCAAGACCATGGGCGAGGAACTCTACAAGCTCTTCCTAGTAAGTGGGACAAAACAGTGGCCCTGCGCCTGCCGCAGCTCACGCCCTCCCCCCACCCCCATGGACACCCCACACAAGATCTGGCTGGGGCGGGCAACAGAAGGGACTGCCCTGCTTGGGCTTCGCCACCTGGCACTCTTCCGTTCCCTTTCCGGCCCATCCTGTCAGGCTAAGAGCCTGACTGCAGCCTGCAGCCTCCCTCTGCCCATACCCAACTCCAAGTCCAGGCTGCCCTGGCATCTAGCCAGGTTTCCCTTGCTTCTGTCTCCAGAGCAATGCCGAGAATCTGTACATGAATATAGATAGCATTCAGGCGGACATCTTGGCGGCCAACAAAGTCAATGTCACCAGAGGTGAGTGGGGAGCCAGGGGCCTGGGCCAGAGCGGCAGCGGCACCCAGTCTCAGGCTCATCTCCTGCCTCCAGTGCTGCACCTCAGCGGCCTCTCCTACAGCAACATGAGCTTTTACTTTGGGCATCCTAATGAGGATCAGGTGGCCTACGTCACACACTTCCGGAAGGAGGACGTGGAAGAAAAGGAGTAAGAGGAGGAAAAAGGAGCCTCGGAGGCAAGCCAGGAAGCCAAGGCTGTGTGGCGGGGAAGCCTGGCAGAAGGGAGGAGTCACAGCCAAGCTCCTGTTGACTCCTCTTGGCCTCGGTGGGAAGCTGGGGGTTCTGCCCTCCAGTGGGGGAGAGAGAGAGCCTGCTGGGAACTCTTCAATAAACAAGTCTTGCTGTCTGTCTGGTGTCCATGTGTGGAGGGCAGAGGGAGATCCAGTGAGAGCTATGATGATGGACAAGGGTACCTCTGCTCATCAAGGAAAAAAGCTGGTCGGAAGGGAAGGACCACCAACCTCCTAGAAGATTCAAGGAAGTAGTGTGAGGAGTGGGCCTCACCTCCAGTCCCTAATGGCCCCTGCACTCTCACCTCCAGGACACCACACCCACCTGGGTTCTCTCCTGCTGCTCTGGTTGCTTTCGTTCATTCTCTTTGCTGATTGATTATGCATGCAGGCTCAGTCATGTCCAACTCTTTTCGATCCCATGACCTGTAGTCCGTGCCAGGTTCCTCTTTCCATGGGATTACCCAGGCAAAAATACTGGAGAGGGTTGCCATTTCCTCCTCCAGGAGATCTTCCCAACCCAGGGATTGAACCCAGGTGGATTCTTTACCACTGAGCCACCTGGGAAGCATTTTTATGGATTCCTCCTTTTCAACCCATCTTCCTTCAAGGTGGAGGGAGGCAGGACTTTGACCTTGAGCCTCTTCTCTATATTTATACCCTGGTGATTCCATCATTTTATTTTTTTAACTTGTATTTATGTATTTATTTTTAATTAAATTTTTTGGGGCCATGTCATGAGGCATTCCCTGACCAGGGTTAGAACCTGTGCCTCCTGCAGTAGAAGCATGGAATCTTAACCACTGGACTGCCTGGGAAGTCCCTCTATCACTTTAAATACCACTTATATACAATGACTCCCGTATTTCTCTTTCCAGCTAAACATTTCCACCTCATTTTGTTGTCAACGAAAAATTTAATCAGTAGATCTAAGAAGAAATGGAAAGTTTTATTCTAGCCAAACTGAGGATTATAAACTGGGAACAGCCTCTCAGAAAGTTCTGAGAACTGTTCTGCTTGTTAGAGGTAAAAGCTCAGTTATATAAGTTTTTGAGACTGCTGCTAAGTCGCTTCAGTCGTGTCCGACTCTGTGCTACCCCATAGACGGCAGCCCACCAGGCTCCCCCATCCCTGGGATTCTCCAGGCAAGAACACTGGAGTGGCTTGCCATTTCCTTCTCCAATGCAGGAAAGTGAAAAGTGAATGTGAAGTCGCTCAGTCGTGTCCGACTCTTCGAGACCCCATGGACTGCAGCCTACCAGGCTCCTCCGTCCATGGGGTTTTCCAGGCAAGAGTACTGGAGTGGGGTGCCATCGCCTTCTCCTTTTGAGATAGAAGGATCAAATTGAATGATGTATACAATGCCATTCAAGCCTACAATGCAAGTAGTGGGTCCTGGGTCATCATGGCCCCTTACAAGATCAAGAAGGAAGGTTATCTCCTAAGACATTATCTTAGCAGGGGCTACTCTCCAATCTTGAGGCTTCTCCCTGCAGTGGCTTCTTTTGTTGCAGATCACAGGCTCTAGGACTTCAGTAGTTTTTGCACATGGGCTCAGTAGTTGCTGTTTCGAGGCCTTAGAGCATAGGCTGCATAGTTGTGGCACACAGGTTTAGTTGCTCAGGGGCATGTGGGATCTTTCTGAACCAGGGATTGAATCTGTGTCTCCTGCATTGGCAGTGTGTGGTTCTTGAAAATGACAAACAAGCTCATGATTTAGGACTTTTGTGCAAGCTTTTCTGCTGAACACTTGAGAGAGGTTCTTTTCCTAGAACTCTCACCCCAATTATCTGCATGGCTGATTTCTTCACTTTCTTTACACAAAAGTCAGCTTCTCAAAGAGGGTTACTATTTTTTTTTTTAAGTTGCATCCCATACTACCAGTCCCTGTGCTCTAATCCCTAACCCCTGCTACTCACCTGTATATTTCATATCACTTATATCATATCACGTATCAGTCTCCCCACCTGAATGTAAGCTCCAGTAGGGCAAGAATATTTGTTTTCATTATTTATATTTCCCAAATGTTGAGAATAGTGCCTGGCACACAAGAATGAATTACTGAGTTATTGTGAGGGAATTGTCCCTCAAGGTCAGAGGAAATGAAATCAGATGGCAGTAATTCTTTAGGATGCCACGAGAGGGCATCACTGGCCCGGATGTTGTTGGTCAAAGGCTGCTTAGCCTTACCCCTAACTGGGATTTTGAGCCTCCACTTTCCTCTATTTGGGCAGAGAGAGGGAAGAAAAGTTAACAAAATATCCAGCATGTTTTCCTTAAAGCTAAATGAATTTCCGATTTTAAAGACATGTCCTGTCCTTTGGTGTCAAGTCATTCTTACTGTTTTTAGTCTTGAAATAGCCTTTCCTCCTATAGAATTATTTTAAAAACAGTACCCCAGAAATTTTTGGAAATTTTAATAATTAGAAAATCAAAAAAATACAGGAAAAAAATCTAAAACTCTGGTATAATAGTTTAATAACAATGGAATGTTTTTAAATGAAATCTTAAGTACACTACAAATATCTAAAACAAATATACATTACATGAAATTTATTAATATACACATTTATTCCCCCCCCCAACTTTTAACTTTCAAAAGTTCAAAATTACCAAAAAAAGTTGAAAGAATAATACAGTGAATACCTATACCCTTTGACACACTTTCTTTTATTTACTGGGCTATTTGGAAGCTTCAGATATGACATGTGACAACTAAAAATTTGACTACTAAAAACTTCACATTATGTTTCTACTAAGCATAAGGACATCCTCCTACATAATTAATGTATCATTATTGTGGTAGTCTAATGGCTTCCAAATGCACCTACATCCTCCTCCCAAGAACCTGTAAATGTGTTACTTCATGTGGTAAAAGGAATTTTGCAGGTGTGATTAAGGATCTTGAGATGGGAAGATTCTCCTGGATTATCTAGGTGGGTCCCAGTTCAGTTCAGTCGCTCAGTCGTGTCCGACTCTTTGCGACCCCATGAATCGCAGCACGCTAGGCCTCCCTGTCCATCACCAACTCCCCATTAGTTAGGAGATGACATAACAGAAGCAAGAGGTTTAGAGTAATGCCTGGAAGTGGCACAGGCCAAGGAATGAAGGCAGCTTTCTAAAGGCAAAGATACAGATTCTTCCCCCAACTTCCCAAGCTTCTAGAAAGAATGCACCCCTGTCAACACCTTAATTCTAGACCTCTGACCTCCAGAACTATAATTTTGTTTTTTGTTCAGGATCCAGTTAAGATTTGTATTAATGTATTGCATTTGAGTGGAACTCCCCTGGTGGCTCAGACGGTAAAGCGTCTGCCTGCAAGGCAGAAGACCTGGGTTCTATCCCTGGGTCAGGAAGATCCCCTGGAGAAGGAAATGGCAACCCACTCCAGTACTCTTGCCTGGAAAATCCCATGGAGAGAGAAGTTGTAGGCTACAGTCCATGGGGTCACAAAGAGTCAGACACGAATGACTTCACTATTGCATTTGATTGTCATATGGTCGGTGACAGTGGCTTCAGATCAGATCAGATCAGATCAGTTGCTCAGTCGTGTCCGACTCTTTGCGACCCCATGAATCGCAGCACACAAGGCCTCCCTGTCCATCACCAACTCCCAGAGTTCACTGAGACTCATATCCATCAAGTCAGTGATGCCATCCAGCCATCTCATCCTCTGTGGTCCCCTTCTCCTCCTGCCCCCAATCCCTCCCAGCATCAGGGTCTTTTCCAATGAATCAACTCTTCTCATGAGGTGGCCAAAGTACTGGAGTTTCAGCTTTAGCATCATTCCTTCCAAAGAAATCCCAGGGCTGATCTCCTTCAGAATGGACTGGTTGGATCTCCTTGCAGTCCAAGGGACTCTCAAGAGTCTTCTCCAACACCACAGTTCAAAAGCATCAATTCTTCGGCGCTCAGCCTTCTTCATAGTCCAACTCTCACATCCATACATGACCACAGGAAAAACCATAGCCTTGACTAGACGAACCTTTGTTGGCAAAGGAATGTCTCTGCTTTTGAATATGCTATCTAGGTTGGTCATAACTTTCCTTCCAAGGAGTAAGCGTCTTTTAATTTCATGGCTGCAGTCACCATCTGTAGTGATTTTGGAGCCCCAAAAAAATAAAGTCTGAACTGTTTCCACTGTTTCCCCATCTATTTCCCATGAAGTGATGGGACCGGATGCCATGATCTTAGTTTTCTGAATGTTGAGCTTTAAGCCAACTTTTTCACTCTCCACTTTCACTTTCATCAAGAGGCTTTTTAGTTCCTCTTCACTTTCTGCCACAAGGGTGGTGTCATCTGCATATCTGAGGTTATTGCTATTTCTCCCGGCAATCTTGATTCCAGCTTGTGTTTCTTCCAGTCCAGCGTTTCTCATATGTACTCTGCATAGAAGTTAAATAAACGGGGTGACAATATACAGCCTTGACGAACTCCTTTTCCTATTTGGAACCAGTCTGTTGTTCCATGTCCAGTTCTAACTGTTGCTTCCTGACCTGCATACAAATTTCTCAAGAGGCAGGTCAGGTGGTCTGGTATTCCCATCTCTTTCAGAATTTTCCACAGTTTATTGTGATCCACACAGTCAAAGGCTTTGGCATAGTCAAGAAAGCAGAAATAGATGTTTTCTGGAACTCTCTTGCTTTTTCTATGATCCAGCGGATGTTGGCAATTTGGTCTCTGGTTCCTCTGCCTTTTCTAAAACCAGCTTGAACATCAGGAAGTTCACGGTTCACATATTGCTGAAGCCTGGCTTGAGAATTTTGAGCATTACTTTACTAGCGTGTGAGATGAGTGCAATTGTGGAGTAGTTTGAGCATTCTTTGGCATTGCCTTTCTTTGGGATTGGAATGAAAACTGACCTTTTCCAGGCCTGTGGCCACTGCTGAGTTTTCCAAATTTGCTGGCATATTGAGTGCAGCACTTTCACAGCATCATCTTTCAGGATTTGGAATAGCTCAACTGGAATTCCATCATCTCCACTAGCTTTGTTCGTAGTGATGCTTTCTAAGGCCCACTTGACTTCACATTCCAGGATGTCTGGCTCTAGGTCAGTGATGACACCATCGTGATTATCTGGGTCGTGAAGATCTTTTTTGTACAGTTCTTCTGTGTATTCTTGCCATCTCTTCTTAATATCTTCTGCTTCTGTTAGGTCCATACCATTTCTGTCCTTTATCGAGCTCATCTTTGCATGAAATGTTCCTTTGGTATCTCTGATTTTCTTGAAGAGATCCCTAGTCTTTTCCATTCTGTTTTTTTCCTCTATTTCTTTGCATTGATTGCTGAAGAAGGCTTTCTTATCTCTTCTTGCTATTCTTTGGAACTCTGCATTCAGATGTTTATATCTTTCCTTTTCTCCTTTGCTTTTCACTTCTCTTCTTTTCACAGCTATTTGTAAGGCCTCCCCAGACAGCCATTTTGCTTTTTTGTATTTCTTTTCTATGGGAATGGTCTTGACCCCTGTCTCCTGTACAATGTCATGAACCTCATTCCATAGTTCATCAGGCACTCTATCAAATCTAATCTCCTGAATCTATTTCTCACTTTCACTGTATAATTGTAAGGGATTTGATTTAGGTCATACCTGAAAGGTCTAGTGGTTTTCCCTACTTTCTTCAATTTAAGTCTGAATTTGGCAATAAGGAGTTCATGATCTGAGCCACAGTCAGCTCCTGGTCTTGTTTTTGCTGACTGTATAGAGCTTCTCCATCTTTGGCTGCAAAGAATATAATCAATCTGATTTCAGTGTTGACCATCTGGTGATGTCCATGTATAGAGTCTTCTCTTGTGTTGTTAGAAGAGGGTGTTTGTTATGACCAGTGCATTTTCTTGGCAAAACTCTATTAGTCTTTGCCCCGTAGTTGGGTCCAACTCTTGCATCCCCCATGGACTGAAGCTTGCCAGGCTCCTCTGTCCATGGGATTCTCCAGGCAAGTCTACTGGACTGGGTTGCCATTTCCTTCTCTAAGGGATCGTCCTGACCTGGGAATTGAACCTAGGTCTCCTGCATTTCAGGCACATTCTTTACCCACTGAGCTATGGGGGAAGCCCAACTATCATGTAGTATAAGCTTATTTTTAAAGTTCAAATTGATAGCAATTACTTTTTTTTTTAATTTGCTGTTGTGATCCGCATAAAAACTGAAAATTACAGATAATCTTGAGGACTTATTTTGTTCCGGTTTTGCCACACAGCTTGCAAGACCTTAGTTCCACAACCACGGATCAAACCTGTACACCCTACAGAGGAAGCATGGAACCCCTAGCCACTGGACCATCAAGGAATGTCCAGGATTTCTTTTTTTTCCTTTATTTATTTTTTTAATGTTTAATTTAATAATTTTAAAACATGTGTTCCCCATCCTGAACCCTCCTCCCTCCCCATACCATCCCTCTGGGTCGTCCCAGTGCACCAGCCCCAAACATCCAGCATCGTGCATTGAACCTGGACTGGCATCTCGTTTCATACATGACATTTCACATGTTTCAATGCCATTCTCCCAAATCTTCCCACCCTCTCCCTCTCCCACAGAGTCCATAAGCCTGTTCTATACATCAGTGTCTCTTTTGCTGTCTCGTATACAGGGTTATCGTTACCATCTTTCTAAATTCCATATATATGCATTAGTATACTGTATTGGTGTTTTTCCTTCTGGCTTACTTCACTCTGTATAATAGGCTCCAGTTTCATCCACCTCATTAGAACTGATTCAAATGTATTCTTTTTAATGGCTGAGTAATACTCCATTGTGTATATGTACCATAGCTTTCTTATCCATTCATCTGCTGATGGACATCTAGGTTGCTTCCATGTCCTGGCTATTATAAACAGTGCTGCGATGAACATTGGTGTACATGTGTCTCTTTCCCTTCTGGTTTCCTCAGTGTGTATGCCCAGCAGTGGGGTTGCTGGATCATAAGGCAGTTCTATTTCCAGTTTTTAAGGAATCTCCACACTGTTCTCCATAGTGGCTGTACTAGTTTGCATTCCCACCAACAGTGTAAGAGGGTTCCCTTTTCTCCACACCCTCTCCAGCATTTATTATTTGTAGACTTTTTGGGTCGCAGCCATTCTGACTGGTGTGAAATGATATCTCATAATAGTTTTGATTTGCATTTCTCTGATAATGAGTGATGTTGAGCATCTTTTTCATGTGTTTGTTAGCCATCTGTATGTCTTCTTTGGAGAAATGTCTATTTAGATCTTTGGCCCATTTTTTGATTGGGTCATTTATTTTTCTGGAGTTGAGCTGAAGGAGTTGCTTGTATATTTTTGAGATTAGTTGTTTGTCGGTTGCTTCATTTGCTATTATTTTTTCCCATTCTGAAGGCTGTCTTTTCACTTTGCTAATAGTTTCCTTTGATGTGCAGAAGCTTTTAAGTTTAATTAGGTCCCATTTGTTTATTTTTGCTTTTATTTCCAATATTCTGGGAGGTGGGTCATAGAGGATCCTACTGTGATGTATGTCAGAGAGTGTTTTGCCTATGTTCTCCTCTAGGAGTTTTATAGTTTCTGGTCTTACGTTGAGATCTTTAATCCATTTTGAGTTTATTTTTGTATATGGTGTTAGAAAGTGTTCTAGTTTCATTCTTTTTACAAGTGGTTGACCAGATTTCCCAGCACCACTTGTTAAAGAGATCAAGACAGTATGGTACTGGCACAAAGACAGAAATATAGACCAATGGAACAAAATAGAAAGCCCAGAGATAAATCCACGCACATATGGACACCTTATCTTTGACAAAGGAGGCAAGAATATACAATGGATTAAAGACAATCTCTTTAACAAGTGGTGCAGGATTTCTTATTTTAAAGAGTACACCAAGTGTATTAATTAGAAACCACAGCCCCAGAGTGGGTGGGGTCTTGCCTGCTTGCCTGCCATGCTCAAGTATCCTCCCCGTGAAAATTGTTTGTGAACAGTATGCCCAAGCCTGAACTTTAACTCAAGGCCTAAACAAAACCGGTTAACCGGGTTTTTCGCAGGTAGCAAACATCTATTGAACGACTGACTTTTCTGTGCCAAGCCCCGTACCAGGCACAGAAGACCGTCCAGGTTTATGTTTGGTGACCCTCACAGAACAAACATTTTTAAATAACTCTAATAACGTACTCCACTCGTACATGACTGCGCGGTCATGGCGCGTCACTGGGAATAAGGCCGTAAGACTGACAGTCTTTCAACGGCCAGTTTGTCACTGCGACTGTTTCTGTCTCAAAAAATACTTTGCAACGCTCCTTTCAAGACTCACTACCACTTTGTAACAGCTAACTACAACCAATAAACCACACCCCCCCAACCAAAAACACTCGAGCTTAAGTAATTAAAAAAACACAAACAGAAACGTAGATAAATCACAATGACTATTAAGCAATAAACAAATCTTAAAGTGAACAACACAAACGTGTATATAACTTCAAACGCATTAAAACTTGTCATGCAACACGCTACCTAAAAATTGTCTATTTTTAAACAAACTTATTAGCCTCGCAAAAGCAAGGCCTCAAAAAATTGGTTTAAGACTCAGAATTGTTCCTCTCCACGGAAATCTTTAGTAAAAGGCGAAAGATTTATACGATCTGAAGAGAAACCAGAGTATGCTCCGGTGTTCCGGCACGCAGTCCTAGGTTAACCGTAAGTCCTAAGACAGCAATGGTAACTATATATCCACCCAAAAAGCGAGTAAGTATTTGCCATCGCAGATAATTCTATTAAAATATCCTAATTTTTCAGAAGTAGGAGAGAAATCAAAAGGAAAAAAAGGATCTAGCCTTTAAAATAGGCACGATCCTGAATGCAATGCATTGTGGGTATGTAAATGAAGTTGACTCACCAACTTCGCATACCGGGAAATGCTTTAAAATTTAAGGCATTAGGTGGCTCGGTCTAGAGCCACCACTAGGGGGCCGAGCAGAAGCCAGATGGGCAAGAGTATAGACGCGGGGTTCAACAAGAAAATTCGATTTTATCTTTTTTTTAAGGGACATCTATTCCTTTCCCAAATGTTACAGTAAAACCAAGAGGGAGGAAAAAAAATGGTTTTAGCAGTCAGGAAAAAGAAATGTACCACTCTGGGGTTTGGCCAATAAAAGTTAGTGACAACAATGGGAGGGAAGAAAAGAAAAAGACAAGACACTGTTTCACGTTACAGACCTTCCCCTAACCCAAAGTTTAATACTTGCTTAACAAGTAGAAAAAGAGACACAGTTGATTCACAAACTGGAGGTCTGAACTTCAGTTAAGACACATAAAAACCTAGATGGGCCGCGTCCTCCTCAGCCCAGGTGTCACTAGTCTAAAAACTCAAGGAAAGGCAGAACACTCAGGATTTGGGAGTGTACGCACCCCCACATCTGGGTCAGGGATTTGAGCAGCAAACATAACCTACTTGGAAAGAATTGGGAAAGAAAACCAGCAACTGCCTTCTTCCTGGGGGAGACAGGGAAGGAGGTGGGGCTAAGGCTAGGAGCATTTCACGTCACTAACCTAACTTGGGTAACTGCAAGGAACCATCTTAAACTGGCCTTAAGAGGAAGACCAGATGGATGATGGGAGAATCCATAGGAGGGAGAGGAGGAGAGGGAATGTGACTAGGGGGCAACAGTTCCTTCCTTTCTGGGCACAGGAAGGCAGCCAGGGCACAGGGTCCAGGCAGTGACCTCACAAGGACAGCACAGCTTTTGCAGCTTGGAGCTCACCCATGTGCCCCAGAATGAAACAGCTATTCATTCTGTTTCCTCCATGGTATAGGGCCCCAAGGCAGTGGATAGCTCTGTGGCCTGGAGCCCTTCTCTTCTGTGTCTCCTCCTTTGGAGGCAGCATTAGCCTCTGCCCCTTGGACCTCAGGCTCTTGGCTCACAGGGGAGGCAGCAACCTTCCTTCCTGGGCAGTGCCTTCTTTGCTGTAAGTACCAGATCTCTGCCTGCTCCTGCTCTTCCTGTGTGAGTTAAGAGGCAAATCACCTCACCCTCCTTCCGATTTTTCTTGAAGGACAGGCTATTCAGTTTGAAAGGTTTCTTGAAAGAGAATTTCTTCCTCTCCTTGAGGGTCTCCTTGAGGGGGATTGGAGCGCCCAATGTGCTAGCGGCACCACATCGCTGCTCGGCTCTGCACCAGAATGCCTGTTTTTTTGTTTATTGAAGTATATTTGATTTATAATATTATGTTAGTTTCAGGTGTATAGCATACTGATTCAGTATTTTTCCAAATTATACTCCAGTATAGATTATAGATAATGTCTATAATTCCCTGTTATACAGTATATCCTTGTTGTGTCTCTATTTTAGATTTTGTTTTAATACTCAAATAAAATTGCTCTTGAATTAAAAAATTAAAACTGAATTTTTTAGATGACTGAAAATAGTTGTTTTCATACATTCATGCAACAAAAACGTATGGAACACTGTGTCAGACCATGTGCTAGGCCCCATGAGACAAGTGTGTGTGATGAGCACTGATGACTGTTTAGTGACACATAGGCCAAGCAAGAAAGGATCCACAGGAGTAGGGTGGTGAGGGCGTTCTCAGCAGAAAGGCACTTTGAACAGTGTGAGCCTGAGTGGTGAAAGGACAAATGGCCAAGTGACAGGGACCAGATCGGGTCCAATGCCAAAAGCTTTCAAGGAGAATCAGTTCAGTTCAGTCACTCAGTCGTGTCCAACTCTTTGTGACCCCATGGACTGCAGCATGCCAGGCTTCCCTGTCCATCACTAACTCCCAAAGCTTGCTCAAACTCATGTCCACTGAGTCGGTGATACCGTCCAACTATCTCATTCTCTGTCATCCCCTTTGCCTCCTGCCTTCAATCTTTCCCAGCATCAGGGTCTTTTCCAATGGGTCAGTTCTTCACATCACGTGGCCAAAGTAGTAAAGGAGAATAATATGATCAAATTAGTGTTTTGAAGAAGCATCAGCATCATCTGGTATTATCAATTTTATGAGTTGAATTGTGTCCCATCCCCCCTCCCCCACTAAATTCATATGTTGAAGTACAAACATTGTAGATGTAATTAGTTTAAATGAGGCTTCCAGAGCTGTCAGACAATAAATTTCTAAGCCACCAAGTTTGTGGTGTTTTGTTACGGCATCCTAAAAAATACACCTAATATACCTGGGTGTGTGTGTTCAGTCACTCACTTGTGCCCAACTCTTTTCGACCCCATGGACAGCAGCCAGCAAGGCTCCTCTATCCATGGAGTTTTCCAGGCAAGCATACTGGAGCGAGTTGCCATTTTCTACTCCAGGGGTTCTTCCTGACGCAAGGATCCAACCCGAGTTTCTTGTATCTCCTGCATTCACAGACGGATTCTTTACCACTGGACCACTTAAGAAGCCCAATATACCTGGGTATTTGTTAGAAATAAAAATGACTGGGCTACACCTCAGACCTACTGATTCAGAAAATCCAGGTGAGACCCAGGTACCTGAGTTTTAACAGTCTTCCAGGTGATTCTGATGCAGGCTAAGTTGAGAACCACTGGACACCTATTCTGGCTAAAGTATGGAGATTGTATGGTGGACAAGAAGTTTGGAAAAATGATTTAGGACTGAGCACTAAAGCCAGAGAGAAATAAAAGGCAGCCTGGACCAGGGGATGGTCAGGACTGCTCAAGGAGAAAGAATGTAAAGTAAGGAGAGAAAACAAGGCTAGAATAAGTCCCTAGAGAACAGTGGCTTAAAGGAGGGGTACAGCAGAAGCAGTGAAATTAGGAAGGCCAGAGGAAAAGCAGCAGTGTGGAAAGCATAGTCATCAACAGCAGAAAAGAAGAAATCCATCAGTTCCATCAGATGAGTGATCAAGTGAGGTGGGGACTGAAAAGTTCATTTAGTAGGGATAGGGTTAGTTAGCTCAGAAATCCCATTAGGGCGTTTTGGATAGGGAGGGAAATTTAGGGGATTTTGGGAGACCATAGTAAGTTAATGATCACTTAAGAAAGCAGGTTTGCTTAACCTTGAAATCAAGCAGGCCTGCTTAGCAACAAAACCATGGAACAGAAGCATGGGACATGCCCCCAAGCAATAAAACAATGGTGGCCTGAGACCCACATTCTGCCCAGTGAGCCCAGTAAGTTACTGACCCCTAGGACATGCTCTCTGCATACATGAAAAACAATAGCTTATGGAAAGGTGACATTTCAAAGTAAAGACCTTCACTGTAACTAAGATCTGAAGTAATTTTTCCATAGTGCCCATTACAGTCCTGGCTTAACCATGTAGGGACAAGAAAACTCCCTTGCCCATCCTGGAGGAGGAGCTAATGATGGAAGTGTGACACCTACTCAAGAATGAGGAAGAAGCTGTTTTTTCCCCTCCCCACTTTTCCTTTGGTTTTAAAACTGTAGCCCACTAAGTTCCCAGGGCCTCTCGCCCACCCACTTGTAAGCTTCACAGGAGTCCTATTCTGTTCATAGGAAGTCACTTCTTATCTATCGTTTTGCCTCGCTGAATTTTTTCTGCCCTGAGACATAAAGGACCAGAGTTCCTCAGAGCTCCCAAAATGCCACCTACTGGTCTCACATTGGATCCAACAGCAGGGCAGTCGCTGGTGACCACAGAGTGTGTAAACAGGGGCCACTGATGGAAGTCCAACGGCAGGGAGCCGTTGAAGGAGGCCATGGAGGTAGAGAAAGCAGGCAACTCTTCCGAGACATTGGCCCTAAAAAGCCAAATAGAGACTGTAGCTGGAAAGGGTTTGGGATTAAAGATAGCCTCCCTCCACCTCTTTTGTTAATATTATGTGTGGCTTGGTCACTCAGCTATGTCCGACTCTTTGCATCCCCATGGACTGTAGCCCACTAGGCTCCTCTGTTCATGGGGATTCTCCAGGCAAGAATACTGGAGTGGGTTGTCATTTCCTCCTCCAGGGATCCTTCTCAACCTAGGGATCAAACCAGTGTATCCTGCATCTCCTGCATTTCAAGCAGATTCTTTACTGCTGGGCTTCTCTGGTGGCTAATGTAGTAAAGAAACTGCCTGCAATGCTGAGGACCCAGGTTCAATCTGTGGGTCAGGAAGATCCCCTGGAGAAGGGCATGGCAACCCACTCCTGTATTTTTGCCTGGAGAATCCCATGGATAGAGGAGCCTGACAGGCTACAGTCCATAGAGTCACAAAGAGCTGGACACGACTGAAGTGCCTTAGTACACACGCATGAGCCACCAGGGAAGCCCTTTTGTTAATATTAGGAGAGTGTTAAACATGATTAAACCCCTTGAAAAGGAGTCAGTACAGACGGAGAGAGTGAAGATCCCAGAGAGAGGAATTACAGGACAGATAAGGGGGGTTGAGGAGTGAGAGGGGATGAGGATGGAGGTCCAGTTAGGTAAGATGAAGGATCCCGATGCCCTGGTGGCAGGAAGAGGGGAGCGAGAGGGTGCAGTATTAACTCCACCACAATGAAGATCTTTACGGAGTCGGTCCTCCACCCAATTGCTCACCAGCAGTTCCTCCTCGCATCACTCTGACCCGCAGATTCCCCTCCCTTTTCAGTATCTACCCTGCCACAGCTGAACTACTGGAAAAATCACACAACTGAGCCAGGCCTCTGATGAAGGTCCTGCTATTACTCGACAAGTCTCTACTTGGCTCTGCTTCCCACTCTCTATGTACCTTCTCTCACCGAAACCATCCCACACCTCCTCCCCAGCTCTGGTGCTCAGCAGATGACCTCACAGCAGAAGTTGCTGAGAAAGCAGAAGCCATTGCCATATCTTCCCATCCTCAACCTAGCAGTGCCCATCATCTGCCCCTTCCTGAGCCCTCCTCCCATCAGAGACCATCCCCATGCTGTGCTTCTTCCTCTCGGTCCCCCTCAGGGCACCAGCTGTTTCCTCCCCACCGGTTCATCCCTGCAGACCAAGTAGCCTCCATCAACTCCTAGCTGAAGAAGAAAGTGGGGGCAGGAAGTGGGGAGGAGGAGAGGGGAGGACGAACCTGCAGCATCCGCCAACGGCAGTCTCCTTTTGGAATATAGCAATCAACCACAACAGAGAAAAACTTTGTATTTTTTATTTCAGAGAAAAATTCTGGCAGAAATATTTTTTAAAAAAACAAACTTTTCTACCTCCGCAAGAGAACAAGTGGAACTTTCATTCTAAACAATTAGTTTCCACTGAGCCTCATCCTCAAGAAGCTTAATAACACTTTACTGTGGATGCATTTACATCAACTGGTACCATTTTCAATTAGTTAATTTTCACACTAAATTTTTTAATGACTTTTGTAATTATCTAAACAATGCTTCACAAACCTTGAAGTTGATTCAAATGACAGAGACACCAGGTTACACTTAGGTGAAATAATTCCTGTATTAAAAAAGTTCTTAGTTTTTCCCCTTGTCTCTGCTTCCTCACTTCTTATTCTTTTTTATAATTTTATTTATTTTTGGCTGTGCTGGATTTTCTGCATTGCTGCACGGGATTTTCTCTAGTTGAGCAGAGGCTGCTCTCTAGTTGTGCTCAGGCTTCTCATTTTGGTGACTTTTCTTGGAGAAGGCAATGGCACCCCACTCCAGTACTCTTGCCTGGAGAATCCCATGGACGCAGGAGCCTGGTAGGGTGCAGTCCGTGGGGTCGCTAAGAGTCGGACACGACTGAGCGACTTCACTTTCACTTTTCACTTTCCTGCATTGGAGAAGGAAATGGCAACCCACTTCAGTGTTCTTGTCTGGAGAATTCCAGGGACGGGGGAGCCTGGTGGGCTGCCATCTATGGGGTCACACAGAGTCGGACACGACTGAAGTGACTTAGCAGCAGCAGCAGCAGCTTGTTGTGGGCAACAGACTGTAGGGCTTCAGGAGTCATAGCACACAGCTGTGGCTCTGGAGCACAGGCTGTTTTTGTGGTGTGCAGGCTTAGTTGCTCCAAGGCATGTGGGATCTTCTGGGATCAGAGATCAAACCTGTCTTTCCTGCATAGGCCAGTGGATTCTTTACCACCTAGCCATCAGAGAAGCCCTCATTCTTTATTATTTTAAAAATTCATCACGAACTATTTCTAACTCCACAGAAAAGTGTAGAGGACAAAAACATACCTGATACTCAGACTTGATAGATATAAACATTTCTTCAGGTGTGCTTTAGATATGTTTGGAAAGTAAAGAGAACCTTACATAGCTCCCTTTCCTCTGTTTTGGAGGCTGTGGAGCCCTCCTGGGAACAGGACTTTAAAATGAATAAGTCCGGAAGGCTTTGTGCAAAGCCGTTTTTGCTAGCTCTAAGCATGGTCTCCAATCAAAGAGAGCACACAGCTCTTCAGAAAACTGAAAATGTTTATGCTCAGGGTGAAACCAAATTCTCCTTAAGCAAGAGAAGTCCTTGTGTGTACAAAGCAAAGACAGCACAGTGACTCCTGGTGGCAAACCCAACGAATGAGAGAAATAGAGGAAACACAGTTTGTGCCTATGAAATCTTGGTTCCTGCCAAATTCTGAGGCAACCTTCCAGCTAAGGCCGTTAAACACAGAATTTGTGTGATGCTGTACTACTCAAGAATTTAAACTTATTAAAATAAATCAAAGTGTGAATGTTCTCTTGTAAAAACGAAACTAGAACCAAAACCTTATCTATATACAGTTGAAGCCTGCATTTGTTCCCCCCCAATCCCCTTTGCTCCCCTTCTATCCATGATACCTACTATTCTGAACTTGGTATGTCTTCCATCCACCAACAATATCAGTCTTGTGTTTTTAAAATTTGTATAAATATCATACCTTCCCATCCTTCTCTAACTTCCTTCCTTTTTTTGCTGGTGGTGGGTCGAGGGGCCGGGGGGCTGGGGGTGGGGGGTGGGGGGGCAGGGTTGGTGGTGGTGTGCTGTGCTGCAGGGCTTGCAGTATCCTAGCTCTCAGACCAGGGATTGAACCCAGTCCCTCTGCAGTGAAAGCACGGAGCCCCAACCACTGGACAGCCAGGGAATTCCCTGAAACTTCCTTTTTTTATTCCACATTACATTTTTAAGATTTGTGTTGGTATCTGTAAACCTAGTTTCAGCTCATCCACTTTATTTTCTGCACAATATTCCATTGTTTGAGTATACCACAATGCCTGGGACATCCAACAAAGGGACATATACTGACATTACTATATATATTAAAAAACAACAACAACAACCTCTCTCCAATCCCCATCTATTTATTCTAAGGTTTCTTAGATTTTTTTTAACTTTTATTTATTTATTTAATTTTGGCTGTACTGGGTTTTGTTGCTGTGGGGCTATCTCTAGTTGCTAGTTGCCATGTAGAATCTTCCTGGACCAGGGATGGAACCTGTGTTCCCTCCATTGGCAGGCTGATTCTTAACCAATGGACCACCAGAGAAGTCTGATTTCTTAGGTCTTTTGCTTGTGAAAACAAAAACAGGACTAGAACTGGTGACAAACTGTCTCCCTCTATGGAAGCCAACTGAAAAATAAAAGTTTGTTCATCTCATTAAGAGATGTATTTCCAATCAATTTTTACTTCTTAGGTTGAAAATTCTTGTTTCGATCAATCATGTACTTGGGATGATAAATAATTCAACCCAGAAGATGTGTGTTAACACTCAGAGACTTAAGGTTACAAGTAATCTTTTGAAACCTACATAGAGAGAAATACATGTGAGTATCGTCTCATTTATTGGTAATTCATTTCTCACCCCAGGAACTGCCTGTTCTGGTCTTTTATCCGTTTTTAAGTTGTTTTTGTCTTTTGCTTATTGACTTACAGGGCTTCCTTGATAGCTCAGTGGTATTTCTTACTCTTCATATTCAGAAAACTAAACCTTTGACAGTTCATATATATTGCAAGTTATTTCCTGTAGACTGTCAGTTTTTTAATGTTTATCATACAGAAGTTTATTTAATTCATGAATTTTCACTTTATAGTTTTCCATATTTTAAGAAATCTTTCCCTACCCTCATGTTGTAAAAATATACTCATATTTTCTTCTAAAAGTTTTAAAGTTTTTACAATTGACTTCCAAATGACCTAATTTTTTTTTTTGTCTGCATGATGTGAAATAAGGACCTAATTTTATTTCATGGAGCATTACCTGCAGCATCCTTGGTGAGTGCAGGGGGTTGGAGACAATTTGATATTCATCACTAGGAGATTAGTAGGTAAAATGTACTATTATACACCAGTTGGAAATAATGTGTTAGATGTTCATATTGCATAAAAAACAGAATGTTTAGGTACTTCCAGGGCAGTCCAGTGGTTAAGACTCAGCACTTCCAGTGCTTCCACTGCAGGCGGCGTGGGTTCCATCCCTGGTTGGGGAACCAGGATCCCACATGCCTTGAGGAGTGGCCAAAATTTTTTTAAAAAGAATGTCTAGTGACAAAAATAAGATGCATCATACAATATCATTAACATAACTTAAAAAATCCATGCACATAAATAATTTGTTGTTGTTCAGTCACTTAAGTCATGTTCACTCCTTGCAACCCCATGAACTGGAGCATGCCAGCTCCTCTGTCCTCCATTATCTCCTGGAGTTTGCTCAAATTCACGTCCATTGAGTTGGTGATGCTATCTAACCATCTCATCCTCTGCCACCTCCTCTCCATTTGCCTTCAATCTTTCCCAGCATCAAGGTCTTTTCCAATAAGTCTGCTCGCATCAGGTGGCCAAAATATTGGAGCTTCAGCTTCCACAAGAGTCCTTCCAATGAATAGTCAGGGTTGATTTCCTTTAGGATTGATTGGTTTGATCTCCTTGTTGGCCAAGAGACTCTCAAGAGTCCTCCAGCATCACAATTTGAAAGCATCAAATTTTTAAGCACTCAGCCTTCTTTATGGTCCAACTCTCACATCTGTATATGTCTACGGAAACTCAAACAAGATTTCAACCTGGAGGGGTGGGATGGGGAGAGAGATGGGAGGGGGTTCAGGAGGGAGGGGATAAATGTATACCTATGGCTGATTCATGTTGAGGTTTAACAGAAAACAAAATTCTGTAAAGGAATTATCCTTCAATAAAAAAAAAATAAAGAGGGCTGGTTGCCTGGGAGAAGAAGGCAAATGGGAGAGGGATATAAGAATAAAAGAAATAATGAAAGCTAAACAGATAAATGAATAAATAGCAAGAAGAAACTTCTACAGATCACTGATGATAATGTCATGAACCCAGGAGTATAATCATCTCATGGGGGCCAAAGATAATAGACAGATAGACAGACAAGCAGAACTGCTGTGAAATGTGACAGAAATAGAGGAAGAGAGGAGGCAGGCAATAAGAAAGAATGGAGAGTGAAAGAAGGAGGCAGGCTGACAAATCAAACTGAGTTGTCTTCAAAGAGCACACAATCCAATAAACAACAAGGTCCTACTGTATAGCACAGGGAACTGTATTCACTATCCCGTGATAAACCACAATGAGAAAGAATATGAACATACATACATACATACATACATATATGTATAAAACTGAGTCACTATCCTGTACAGCAGAAATTAACACATCGCAAATCAACTATACTTCAATAAAACGTAAAAAGAAAAAAAAAAGATCACACAGTCTAGAGGAAATTATTTGTGTGCCCAGAAAGATATAAATGCTGTAATCATCACACAAGCAGTGGAAGAGAGTGGTGTAAGGGCGTTGTGGAATCTGGAGTCGCAAAACACCTCGGAGGACACTCAAGACAGTGGAGAACAGTTTATTATGCCAGCGGGTCCAAGGGGAATCTGTTCCCAACAAGGACCCTGATGTTTCTGAGAGGCCCACTTTTATACCCCCCACTACATGACTGGTTACATGTTAGCAACCTCTTTGTTGCATATGATTGAGTTTTACAACAACTGGGTGCTAGGAGAACAAACAGTTAAGGTTAAAGGGTGGGAACAATGGTTATACATCAAGCGGGGATGTCTCCATGGTTAATCTAACAGGGGCAGCCTGACCTCAACTACAATCTCCGTTTGTCATCTTCAGGGAGGGAAGTCTCCAGGAGACCTGGTTTTCACTATCAACAGTTTCCTCACTCTTGGGCAGCGTTCAGGCCCAGTTCACATCCTGTCTTTAATATGGATGACAGGCTTCAAGATGGAGTCTCTCCTGCTTTCTCACACTTGCCCCAACAAGAGAAGGTGCGGTGCTGAATGGGAGCTGAATTTCTTCTCAGGAGTCCTAAACTGTAACACCTTGACTTGTCCCTTCATAGGCTCTATCAACATCTCCAGAAGCAGTAAGTGTGGTGGTTCAGATGGTAAAGCGTCTGCCCCCAATGCGGGAGACCCAGGTTCGATCCCTGGGTCGGGAAGATCCCTGGAGAAGGAAATGGCAACCCACTCCAGTACTCTTGTCTGGAAAATTCCATGGATGGAGGAGCGTGGTAGGCTACAGTCCACTGGGGTCGCAAAGAGTCGGACACGACTGAGCTACTTCACTTCGCTTCACCACCACCATGAGCAGTATTCAAAGCAGAAGGCAGATAGTGCTAAATAGCATCAAAAAACAAACAAACAAACAAAACCTGTTACTTTTTCTCTGCATCCCACCTCACACCCATTTCTGTTATCAGAAGCAACTATTGTCAACTCTCAGCTATTTCTTCTGCTGGATATAGGCTGTGTTTCAGAATAACAACTATACTGTTGCCTCTTAGATCACTAATTGTATTTATGTTTTTTATTTTTTAAAAATTTAAAATTTTTTATTGACATATACTTGATTTACGTTATATTAGTTTCAGGCGTACAGCAGTGCCTCAGTTATAAATATACATTCTTTTTCAGATTCTTCTCCCTTATGCTGCTGCTGCTGCTAAGTCACTTCAGTCGTGTCCGACTCTGTGCGACCCCATAAGACGGCAGCCCACCAGGCTTCCCCGTCCCTGGGATTCTCCAGGCAAGAACGCTGGAGTGGGTTGCCATTTCCTTCTCCAATGCATGAAAGCAAAAAGTGAAAGTGAAGTTGCTCAGTCGTGTCCGACTCTAGCGACCCCATGGACTGCAGCCCACCAGGCCCCTCTGTCTATGGGATTTTCCAGGCAAAAGTACTGGAGTGGGGTGCCATTGCCTTCTCCCCTTCTCCCTTATAGGTTATTACAAAATATTGAGCATAGTCCCCTGTGCCATACGGTAGGTCCTTGTTGGTTAAATCACTAATTTTAAACATAACTTCTTGATTTATATTAAAAAACAAAATTCAACTGAGTAAATTTTAATGACCTTATTGGTTTTTTTCAATGATTCATGAATTGAGCACTGTCCAAAGTAGTTAATAGTAAGAAGTTCGGAGGAGCTGTACAAGATGAAAGACGTAAAAAAAAAAAAAAAAAGATGAAAGACTTTTATAGGCAGAAGGGAGCAGAAACAAGGAAGCTGTACTAGGCCAAAAATCGGGTTGGTTATGGTAAGGTTTCTTTCCTTTAGGGGAGGGCAGGGGCCTATCCGGCAGATGACCTTACTAATGCTGATCAGGCAATTCCTGATTGACTGGTTTAAGATTCCAGTTCTGGGAGAGCCCAAACTGTAATTAAATCTCAGTTTGGGGTTTAGCACAAGCCATTACATTTTAGGCATTTTGTCTTGTTTTTGACACTTACTGATAACTGCTGCTAAGTCACTTCAGTCATGTCCGACTCTGTGCGACCCCATAGACGGCAGCTCACCAGGCTCCCCCGTCCCTGGGATTCTCCAGGCAAGAACACTGGAGTGGGCTGCCATTTCCTTTTCCAATGCATGAAAGTGAAAAGTGAAAGTGAAGTCGCTCAGTCGTGTCCAACCCTCAGCGACCCCATGGACTGCAGCCCTCCAGGCTCCCCCGTCCATGCGATTTTCCAGGCAAGAGTACTGGAGTGGGTTGCCATTGCCTTCTCCAATGAGTTTGTTTTCTCCCTCACATCCCCGCATCCCCATGCCCATCATCCTGATGCGATTATATTTCAATATTCAATACTGTTCGAGCCAAGGCAAGTAGACTTCTTTCTTACCATATATAACTTTTTATTTTCTTGGAGTCAGAAAGTGCACCCATTTTAAAATCTACTTTTTCTATTTTTAAATTATGAGGTGTTTGATACATAAAAGAGTATATTAAACTTGTATTCTTGGAGCATAATAATAATAATAACAAAAAGCTAAATATCCCCAACAAAAATTAAGAAACAGAACCTGACTTGTTCTATTAGCATTATTCCCTGACCACTCCTCTCCAATGCCATCCCCTGCCTCTGTGGTCACACAAGTAACCAGTATCCTGAAGTTCAGTTTTCCTATCCAGTATCACCCTGTGGTTTTATTTGGCCTTGCTGGGTCTTGGCTGCTGTGCACAGATTTTCTCTAGTGTGGCCCATGGACTTAGTTGCCCTGAGGCATGTGGAATCTTCCCAGACCAGGGATCAAACCTGTGTCCCCTGCGTGGGCAGGCGGATTCTTCACCACTGGACCATTAGGTAAGTCCACAATTAGCTTTTTAAAATACTTTTAAAATTTTCTTTTTCACTTATTTCTAACGTTTCTCCTCTCTTATTTCTTTGAATCTCAGCTTTGTAATCCTTTTCCAAATTATTGAACAAGGCATCAGTCAGGAATACTTTAGTTAGGTATGTTTTCAGTTGCTGATTAAAGAAAACATGAATAATGGTGGCATAAATAAACAAGTGGAGTTTCGTTTTGCTTTGTTTTGTACTTGCATAGCGAGGAATCTGATTGGTAGGTGGTTGCTGGCATTAGTTCAACTGTTCAGCCACCAAGAACCTTCTTGGGCTCTTCCTGCCTTCCTACTTGGTTGTCCTGAGTATGATGAGTTTTTTTGAATTGATGACTAGCAACCTACCTCATGATCACAAGAAAGCTGTCACAGCTCCAGACAAAACATCCATATACAAGGCAAGTTAAAAAGGGGAGGAGATATAACAAGGAAAGGATCCTCATTGCATTCCCTTCTTTTTCAATCTCCAATGTGGAGAGGAGTAAGGGAGAAGGGGGCTGGGAATGACTGTGGGATTACCACCAATGTATGTCACAGACAATGAGCTCATTTGTTTTCTATCTTTCTTGTTTTCTTTATCCCTTCCTAATGCCTTTTGGATGAATCATCACCCTGATCTTATTGCTCATCATTTCATTTTGGCTATAACTATTCTGCTATTCAATCCATGTATGGATTTCAACTATTAAATTTTTCATTCCCAATAGTTCCAACTGATTTTTCATCTTATTGGTTCTTATCTTAAGTTAATAATCAGAACCTTAAGTTAACAATCAGTCAGTTCAGTTCAGTCACGTCTGGCTCTTTGCCACCTCATGGACTGTAGCACTCCAGGCTTCCCTGTCTATCACAAACTCCCAGAGCTTGCTCAAACTCATGTCCATCAAGTCAGTGATGCCATCCAGCCATCTCATCCTCTGTCATCCCTTTTTCCTCCTGCCTTCAATCTTTCCCAGCATCAGGGTCTTTTCCAATGAGTCAGTTCTTCACATCAGGTAGCCAAAGTATTGGAATTCCAGCTTCAGCATCAGTCCTTCCAATGAATATTTGGGTATGATTTCCTTTAGGATTGACTGTTGATCTTGCAGTCCAAGGGACTGGATGAAGCACAAGCTGGAATCAAGATTGCAGGGAGAAATATCAATAACTCAGATATGCAAATAACACCACCCTTATGGCAGAAAGCAAAGAACTAAAAAGCCTCTTGATGAAGGTGAAAGAGGAGAGTGAAAAAGCTAGCTTAAAACTCAGCATTCAATGAACTAAGATCATGGCATCCAGTCCTATTACTTCATGGCAAATAGATGGGGAAACAATGAAAACAGTGACAGACTTTACTTTTTTGGGATCCAAAATCACTACAGATGGTGACTGCAGCTGTGAAATTAAAAGACATTTGCTCCTTGAAAGAAAAGCTATGACCAACCTAGACAGCATATTAAAAACCAGAGACGTTACTTTGCCAACAAAGGTCCATCTAGTCAAAGCTATGCTTTTCCCAGTAGTCATGTATGGTTGTGAGAGTTAGACCATAAAGCTGAGCGCTGAAGAATTGATGCTTTTGAACTGTGGTGTTGGAGAAGACTCTTGAGAGTCCCTTGGACTGCAAGGACAGCAAACCAGTCAATCCTAAAGGAAATCAGTCCTGAGTATTCATTGGAAGGACTGATACTGAAGCTGAAGCTCCAATACTTTGGCCACCTGATGTGAAGAGCTGACTTATTGGAAGAGACCCTGATGCTGGGAAAGATTGAAGGCAGGAGGAGAAGGGGATGACAGAGATCAAGATGGCTGGATGGCATCACTGACTCGATGGACAGGAGTTTGAGCAAGCTCTGGGAGTTGGTGATGGACAGGGAGGCCTGGCGTGCTGCAGTCCCTGGGATGGCAAAAGAGTCAGACATGACCGAGCAACTAAACTGAACTGCACTGCACTATTGATGACACTGTTTGATCCTTTGCTTATAATCGTCACTGTCACATTTCTCCATGTAAAGGTATGCTTTCCCTTTGGAAAATGTTAATGCAAATAATCTGTGGAGCAATGCTCTGGCACCAGACAAACATCCTGTACTCAGTAACCTTTTACCTAGCATCCACTGAATCACTAATTGGAATCACTGAATCACTAATTGGAAACTGCAGTACATACTGTTCCAAAGGTTTCTTTATTTCCCTGGCTGTATTTTAAAAGCTTTTCCAGGTGTCTTTTTTTTTTTTTAATGTCTGTTCTTTTTTACACATTGCTCTATCCTTTCACAAAGATCTTGTTATTTTTTTGATGTTAAGCATAACAATTTATGGGCTTCCCAGGTGGCACTAGTGTTAAAGAACCTGCCTGCCAATGCAGGAGACATGAGAGACATGGGTTCAATTCCTGAGTCGGGAAGATTCCCCTGGAGGAGGGTATGGGGACCCACTCCTGTATTCTTGCCATGGACAGAGTAGCTTGTCAGGCTACAGTCCATAAGGTCACAAAGAGTCAGACACGACTAAAGCGACTTAGCATGCAGGCATGGGTACCAGTTTTATAGAGTCCAATTGTTTTATTACCAGTTTAAGGGACGGCTTCTTTTTCTATAGTGGTGGTATGTCTACGGTAATATGTTGGAGACCCTGGCATATGTAAGCATCTCCAATTTAATGGTTTTAACCTCTAAAGTTCTAGAGGTTTCATTATTCTCATACCATGGGACTCTTCTTGATCAGTTCCCCTTGTTGCTCTGATTACTCTATTGATTTTTGGCACAAAAGGAATTCTTGACTTTGAAAACTCAGCATTTGCTGCAATTTTTATTGATTTTGAATCACTCGATATTAATTCCTTGATTTCAGGTTCCTGTAATAGGAGAATATTGGAATCAGAAACAAGTTATGAGGGCTAGAGTTTTATCACCCATGCAAGATCAGGAGAAATTCATTAGGTCTGTGCAAGGTTGAGGAACTGGAAGTAAGGGCACCTGCAAAACCCATGTGCCCCAAAGCCTTGGGAAGCAGCAAGGAAGTTTGCAACTACCTGGACCAACAGGTGGAAAAGAAAAAAAGCTGGGGATGGGTCTAAATATACATTGCCTTCCTAATTCAGGAGGCACAGAAAACAACATAATGAATACCATGTATACTCGTGACTCATGTAAAAAAACACAAGATTTCTATTTTGTTGAAGTACCCCTGTCTAATCATTTTACTTTCTCTTCCAGAGGCAGCTTCTCTCCTGAACCTTAGTGTTTATTGTGCCTAAGCATACTTTTATTCTTTTATTGCGTATGTATGTATCCCTAAACAATATCCAACTTGTCTCGCTAGTCTGATTTTCGATCAGCGCTTCACCAAGACTGCTCGAAGTCACCAATGACTTCAGTTCAGTTCAGTTCAGTTTAGTCGAGCAATTGTGTCCGACTCTTTCCGACCCCATGAATTGCAGCACGCACCAGGCCTCCCTGTCCATCACCAGGAGTTCACTCAAACTCACGTCCATAGAGTCGGTGATGCCATCCAGCCATCTCATCCTCTGTCGTCCCCTTCTCCTTTTGCCCCCAATCCCTCCCAGCATCAGAGTCTTTTCCAACGAGTCAACTCTTCACATGAGGTAGCCAAAGTACTGGAGTTTCAGCTTTAGCATCATTCCTTCCAAAGAAATCCCAGGGCTGATCTCCTTCAGAATGGACTGGTTGGATCTCCTTGCAGTCCAAGGGACTCTCAAGAGTCTTCTCCAACACCACAGTTCAAAAGCATCAATTCTTCGGCGCTCAGCTTTCTTCACAGTCCAACTCTCACATCCATACATGACCACTGGAAAAACCATAGCCTTGACTAGATGGACCTTTGTTGGCAAAGGAATGTCTCTGCGTTTGAATATGCTATCTAGGTTGGTCATAACTTTCCTTCCAAGGAGTAAGCGTCTTTTAATTTCATGGCTGCAATCACCATCTGCAGTGATGCTGGAGCCCAAAAAAATAAAGTCTGACACTGTTTCCACTGTTTCCCCATCTATTTCCCATGAAGTGATGGGACCAGATGCCATGATCTTCATTTTTTGAATGTTGAGCTTTAAGCCAACTTTTTCACTCTCCTCTTTCACTTTCATCAAGAGGCTATTTAGTTCCTCTTCACTTTCTGCCATAAGGCTGGTGTCACTCTGCATTTCTGAGGTTATTGATATTTCTCCCAGCAAATCTTGATTCCAGCTTGTGCTTCTTCCAGCCCAGCGTTTCTCATGATGTACTCTGCATATAAGTTAAATAAGCAGGGTGACAATATACAGCCTTGATGTACTCCTTTTCCTATTAGGTGCTGGCAAATATAAAGGATATTTCCAAGTCCTCATCTTGCCTGTCCTCACTGCAGCTCTCCAGTTACTTCCTCCGACACTCTTTCCTCTGCTTGCTACTCCCTGGTTTTCCTCATCCCTTCAAACCACCCTCATCTCATTCCTTTGCCTCCTCCTTTGCCCTCCCTCAAGATGTTGGCATGCTCTGTGGCTCCGTGATGGTTCTTCTCATCTCAATCTATACTCTCTCTCTAGATCATATTTAGTCCCAGGACTCTGAATATATCTACCTAAAATGACTGCCAAATCTCTATCTCTGGCCTGGATCTCTCCCTGAGCTCCTAACTTTCCTATCCAACTGCTCACTGACACCTCCACTCTGAAGTCTTCATACCTCAGACTCAACATAACTACAGTAAAACTTTTTACCTAACTCCCCAAACTGTTTCCTTTATAACCCCACTCCCCTATTTTAGAAAATGGTCCACCACCTACCCAGCTACTCTAGCCAGAAACCAACAGTCAATCACGATTATCCTTTCTCCTTCACCGGCACATCCAACCTGTCCACCTAGAGGTAAACCAAGGCAAGCTCAAATTATCAGAAACTGATTTGCAGTTGGAGAAACACATGCTGTAACAAGATACAAGCAAGTCCACTAAGGGTTTGGGTGAGTTGTATTCATGGGCCAGGAGAACAAAGAGGAGAAAGACTGGCCAGAGTCCCAAAATATTAAGTTCATTGGTTTGACGATGGAGAATAATTTTTGGTGGATGTTCCTTTGATCAGGAAGTAAGTGTTTTTTTCTGTAAGCTAGGCAATTATGGGAAATTAGTCTCTAAGTTCCATTCTGTGGAGGGTGGATGTGTGAGATTCTCCATTTCATATCCTCCTGTTTCATTTAAGACTGAAATTTTTTCACAAACCCCATCAGCAAAATCCATTCACTCCACCTCTCCAATAAGGTACACCTTTAATCCATTCTCTTGGCTACATTTCCAGTATTACAACCACAGGCTAGGCCAGCATAATCTTTTGCCTACTAAATGGTCACCTCACTTCCAGTCTTGCAACCTTCAAATTAGTTCTCCAAACACAGCAAGCCCAATAAATAAAATCAAATGTAACTCAGATCATGTCACTCCTCTGCTCAAAATTCTTCAGTGATTTCTCATGAGGATAAAAGTCAAAATTATTAGTATGGGATACAAGATGCTAAATTGATCTCACTCCTTTCCCACTCACCTATTGCCTTCCAGCCACGCTGGCTTCTTTCTTTAAGACCGTTCATTTTGACATTCCTTCTTATTCTCTAGACTCAGGTTATCACTTCAAATATTTCTCTCCTGGCCATTTTACCTAATGTGGTTTCCTCCATTTTTATGTATTCCAGTTCTGTTTCCCTCAGAGCACCTACCACATTTCGTTACTTACTTGTAATTTACTTCTTTTTGTTCCCTGTTCGCATTAGAAATGTTAGGTCGAGGGCAAGAACTATGGGTCCTGTTCACAATTACTATTTCCAGCGCTTAGGACGTGATAAGACACTCGATAAAACCTAGTGAACCAGGTCTTTCAGGCACTCCAAACGTAGTCCCCCATTATCAGAACTTAGCAATAATATCACAAGGGAGAAAACATGCTCCCCATCGTGCGAAGAAGGAAAGTTTGTTAACTTGTATGAGGTCACCGAGTAGGCAACTAATCAAGCTGAGGTTCGAACCCATGACTATAGGACCCCAGAACCCTCCCTCTCACACATCACCGTGAGGTTTCTGAGTTTAAAGGACCCCAGCAGCGATACCGCTGGTTGAACTCATGGAAATAGAGACCTCCCAGAGGGCGGGTTCCCAAAGCTCCCAAGAGGCCCTGCGTTCAGCGGTCTGGGCAGACGAGTGGGCGGTTCCAGACGCCGGAAGGCGTCCCGGAGACTACGTATCCCAAAAGGCTCCGCAGAACGCCGCTGATTGGCGGAAGGGAGACCGGCGACAGTGTGATGACGTTTCGGGACGCTGGCGCGCGGGATTTAAACTTCGGCAGTTTACGCAGCGTTAGGATTCCCAGAGTTGTGGTTTTCTGGCCTTTCGCGTGTCCCTCACCGGAGCTCCTTCCTGCCCATGGACTCGTCGCTTCAGGCTCGCCTGTTTCCTGGTCTCACCATCAAGATCCAGCGCAGTAATGGTGAGGGGCGGGGTCCTGAGACCATAGGGACCCGTGGGCTGAGATGACTGAAATTACCGCCCCTCCCCAAATGGCAGGCCCTGAATCACTATTAGGGATCCCCGCACACCCCAGGTCTAGGTCTCCTCACTGGCGGTCAGTCTTCCCTACCAACGGCCAGGGGCCTCTGTACTGACCATGCGTCTCCTTTCCGTCCTCCAGGAGTGGGCGGAGCCCCCGTGTCACTGGACCTTTCCGGGAAGTCAGGATTCCCTTCCCCTCCAAAGTTCTCCCCTGAAACTGCCCTGCTCTTGCAGGGACCTCGGTTCTCTGACCCCTCTACTCTCCCATTAACACTGAGCACTTACAATATGTCAGACACCGGATTCAGGGTAATGGGACAAATGATGAGATCCCTGCTCTTCATTCAGGAGCTTGCAATTCTGCCCTCTCCTTTTCAGTTCAGCAGGTATCTCAACTATGGCAGGTCTGATGATTCCAGTACCAGTATCATTAGAATGGTCAGACATAAAGGTCAGGAGATAGGGAAACCTGAGGGCGCTAGAGCCTCAGTGCTGTCTTGAAGAATGGCTCACCTAAGCACTAGAGAGACTCTCCTGCCCAAACATACCTTCACTATGCTGTAGGCTCTCTTTTGAGTCGGGGTGAGCCCTTATCCTCTACAGCTCAGTTTTAAGAACTGTTCCCTGCCTAGTTCACTGAGGGATATTCCAAGGGTGGGGTGCCAAGAGGTTTGTCTGCTGAGATTAGAAAGAAAGTCAACTGTCCCTTCCTTCAGGTCAACTTGACATTTGAGCCTCTGGGATCCTAACAGTGAAAAAGATAGGTAACTCTGGCCTTTTCATACTTTAGGCATAATTCACAGTGCCAGTATAAGCACTGTGAACTTGGAGAAATCCTGCGTTTCAGTGGAATGGAAAGAAGGAGGAGATACAAAGGGCAAAGAGGTGGGTTCTATGAGTGTGCCTCTACTACAGTTAAAAAGACATGTGTGGAAATGGAACTTGTGTCAGCTTTGTTTTCCATCCTGACTTGTCCTCCCCAATCTTAAATATGGTCCTCTTTGAATGCTTTGGGACTCTTTTTAAGGCAGCCTTGTTCTAAATTGAAGCAATCAACAGTTTCTGGTGTGTTTGTAGAAAGCAAACTGCACAGAATTCTAAAACCTTACTCACCCAAGCTAGCTTCTGAGTGCACACTACCTATGATACTGATTTGGAGAGTAAAATTGATAATCTCTTTGGGGAGACAAAAGTATGTTTCTGAAACACCCAAAAATAGAAGGCAACCACAGATGGAATAATGCTAGAGCAGGTCAGAGATGGAAACTCACTGAAGATGAGCTTGTGGGGGTGGGGCCAAAGACACTGAGGTGGCCCTCATGGGGACGGGTAAAGAAACTGGCTCCAGGCACAGAGGAAGGCTTAGTATGCTTGGCAGCAGCAAAAAGACTGGAAAAGGAGACTAGAAGGCCTTTGTCTCTGGCACTAAGATGTTTAAGATCTTATTCTGCAGCCAGTGGGAGCCTTGGAAGGATTTTGAGAAGTAGGAGGGATATCCCTAAGACATTGATGTTTTAGAGGCATGTGGTGTAGTGAAGAGGTCACCAGGCTGAGTACGAAAACCTGGATTCTAGAGTCTGGCCCTGCCACTAAATGTTCTCAAGCACATTTCTGCTCCTATGAGAAATTCTCCTCGTTTATGAAATGAGGATGATAATAATATCTACTCATAGGGTTGTTTGAGGACTTATTCAACAAATCCTTTTGTACTGGTTCCAAAATGCCAGCCAGTGTGTTTGGTGTTGGGGATACATAGGTGAGTAAGACAAACCTGGACCCGCTTCATGAAGCTTAATGAGATAACAAATGTAAAGTGCTTGCTTAGCGTAGTGCCTTATGGTAGACACAGGTTTATTTAGGTGGTGTATTTGAGAAATAGAAGACCTGAATTCTTTATATTATGTCCTTGAATCAAGAGGTTCCTAAAATCCCTTTCAACCATCTATTAGCAGTTCCTCATGACTTGTTTTTGTTGTTTGTTTAGAAATACAATTCTTATTGCGTCTTAACTCCAGCTCAAATGTTGCCTGTGGAATAAAGTTCAACCTTCTTAGTGAGGCATTCAAAGCCTTTTCAAGATCTGATCCCAATCAACTTTTGTCCTTTTTACCATACACTCCTCCCAAAGTATCCTGTGCCAGGGACAAATGAGGCAGTTCCCCACTCTGTGATCCTGCCCAGTGCCTCGCTGCCTGCACACTCTTATCCCTTCCTGAATCATTAATGTGAGAATCAGTTAATGTCGGAACTCTGGTTTTCTGCATTGTTTATGCTCTCTGTAGTTTAGGGATTGGAATTGGGGTGGAGGGGTAGTAGTAAGGGTTTGTAGCTGTCCAAGAAAGGTGAATAGAAGTGTGACTACTAAAGTACTTACCAGCTTTTGCACTTGATCATCTGTCCTCCTTGTCTATCCCATGCTGCTTGGGTTTCCAGCCCTTTATGTGTATGGCTTCTCTCCCCTACTAGAATATGAGCTCACTGAAGGCAAGGGCAATACATGTCTTTTTAATTTTTTGGTTGCACCAGGTCTTCGTTGCTGCATGTGGGCTTTCACTAGTTGAAGCGAGTTGGGGCAACTCTCTAGTTGCAGTGCGTGGGCTTCTCGTTGCAGTGGCTTCTCTTGATGCAGAGCATGGGCTCAGTACTTACGACTCTAGAGCTTGAACTCAGTAGCTGTAGCATACAGGCTCAGTTGCCCCCCAGGATGTGAAATCTTCCCAGCCGTCCAACTATGGGACCGCTAGGGAAGTCCAATACATGTCTTAGTTCAGTTTGAGTACCTTCCCCCTACTGCCTTACTTATGCCTAATAAGTGTTTGAAGAAGCTGTTAATACATAAAAATTGCATATGTAGGAAGTGAAGTTCTCACCTGGGAGTACATGCTGCAGCTCTTTCACATTTTATCACAAATGTGAAACACAAATAATCAAGTTGGTACTATTTTGGTGTGTTTGAATCTGCTGTGAAATATGCTGATGAAGCCTGAGTTGTCCCTGGGTTTCAGGACTCTGGTGATGTAAACCTGGAATTGTGACCTCATTGCAGGCATGCACAGGAAGTAGGGAAGGCATGAGTAGGATGCTGTGACTGGGGAAGAAGTTTCTGGGCCCGGTAGAAAATGTAGGTAGATTGAGGACTAGGTAACCGCTCTCGGGTACTTGTCCCCGCCCATAAGATCCTGAAGGGCCCTCCACTTGACTATCAGTGGGACAGTTAGAATTGTTTCCCCCTTGGTGGCAGGCAGCAAGAGGTGTTCAAAGGCTGTGCCCAGCAGGACCCCACTGCCCCACAGAGCGGTAGGGAGCCAAGTGGCCAAGATCTACTGTGGACTATCTGACTGTTGGCCTTCCTCTTCGCCTCATTCTCATCGCTAATGTCTACCATTCATTGGCTTGGAGATCAGAAACCAATATCCATCTAGATGGTAAAACACAATCAGGGAATAAATATTTGTTTATAGCTGTTAGTACTTGGCAGAACTCAAAGTTTATAAAATATGAATTTAGGGGTAGCCTTGATTGCAGAAATGCAATTGAATTGAACAAGCTATGTTGTTCATAGAAACTTTTACTTTCTTCTTGCAGGTAGATTTTGATGATGTGGCTGCAATAAACCCAGAACTCTTACAGCTTCTTCCCTTACACCTGAAGGACAATCTTCCCCTGCAGGAGAATGTAACGGTTCAGGTAGCTGCCAGTCATCTGACTACAGCCAGTGCCCAGAGGATGCACTTGGCTTGTTTGGGTCTTTGCTGGTTTGTTTTCTGGGCCTGCTTAGTACTTCAGCACAGTACATGGGCCCAGGATAGGCCCTTGAGAACTGATAAGACCCATATGTCATGGTGGTTTGTTTTGTTTTTCAGAAACAAAAGCGCAGATCAGTCAGCTCCAGAATTCCTGCTCCAAAGGAAGGTAAATGGATTTCTGCTGGCTCACTGTCATGGGGTTTGTGCCAGAAATGATGTTCTTGGGGCGCAGGAAGCTGTGAGTAGACTCATGGTTCCAGTTAGAAGACCGCTACTGTGTAGGCTGAGTCCTGCCCTGTGTTCCACGCCTCTTTCTCAGTGAGGAAGAATTCAACCTTCAGGGAGGAAGAAATGGAGAGGTGTTGGTCGAAGGGTACAAAGTTTCAGTTAGGCAAGATAAAGAAGTTCTGGAGATTTAATGTATATCATAGGGCCCATGATCAGTGAGTGTATTATATACTTAGAAATTTACTATGAGGGTAGATCTTATGTTGAGTGATTTACTACAAAAGGAGAAAACAAAATATAAAATGAAGGGTACAGGGGGAAACTTTTGGAGGTGATGAGCAGATTTATAGCATTGATTATGATGATGGTTTTATGGGTGTATGCTGCTGCTGCTAAGTCGCTTCAGTTGTGTCCGACTCTGTGCGACCCCATAGACGGCAGCTCACCAGGCTCCCCCATCCCTGGGATTCTCCAGGCAAGAGCACTGGAGTGGGTTGCCATTTCCTTCTCCAATGCATGAAAGTGAAAAGTGAAAGTGAAGTCACTCAGTCATGTCCGACTCTTCACAACCCCATGGACTGCAGCCTACCAGGCTCCTCTGTCCATGGGATTTTCCAGGCAAGAATACTGGAGTTGGGTGCCATTGCCTTCTCCATTATGGGTGTATACTTACCTCCAAATCCATCAAGTTGTACACATAAAATACCTCCAGCTGTTTTTATGTCGATCCTACCTCTGAAGCAGTTAAAAAAAAGAAAAAGAGAATTCAACCATTCAACCTACAGCTCTTAACTTAGACCAATCTCTTTGGATCTGGTGCATTTGGGAAATTTGCTAACTGGCCTGGGAGCCTTTCCTGTGGAATCCAGAGCGGTAATCAACCGTGGTGGGCTTGTTTTCTCTCCCTGGGGAAATGACATACCTTGGAGTGAGGTGGTGAGTGGGCTGTCAGAAAAGCTAGGTCAGGGCCATTTAGAGGTAGAGTTGGTAGTGCTATGGTGATCTGGGGGTAGGGTGGGATTGGACAAATAATAGCAGTGCTTTGAACTCCAGAGAAAGTTAGGCTTTCTGTGCAGGAATCAGCATAAACCTACTTTAACTATGGTAGGCTGTGACGGGTGCCTATATGCACAAGCTGCCCAAATAATCCAGTTTATAACCCAAAGCTAGCTATACTTCACAGCCTGCACAACCTGTCCTAGTCGGGGGGTTATCTCTGTCTCAACATAATCCAGCCACCCTGGGCCCAGAGACTACTTGACTGGAGCTTCAGGCTTCCCAGGGGCCCGAGGTGAAAGGTGGGGTGGTTTTGAGCTTGAGCTAGGCAGGAATGGTGTAATGCTGGCCCTCTCTTGCTGGCTGTACCACTCCAGTGGCCTCCAGGAGAAATATGGGTGGCAGTGGTCTCTCTCCACGTGCACGTCCCAAAAGGATATTGCCACTCTTCCTTTTTTCTTTGTTTTGACTATGCCACCTGGCTCATGGGATCTTAGTTCCCTAATCAGGGATTGAACCTGGGCGCTTGGCAGTGAGAGCACGGAATCCTAACCACTGGACCCCTACTGCTCCTTTTAATGGGAAAAAAATAACGATTCATTATTGAATGAATGACATTGAACAGTAGAAGTGAAACATAAGATCACAGATCTTTTGAGAAATAGGAATATTATAATAATTCATGCTCTTTATGAAAAACATAGATTGATTATATAGAGTCATCATATCAGCCTAAACTTAGGAAACTCAAATTCCATATAGGTTGATATTTGTTTATATGACACTAGTGTTTTATTTCCAAATTTACTACTTTTATTTTATAGGTACATTATTTCTTCTTATGGAGGGAAGCAATATAGATGAGTAGAAATTGACAGGAATTAAACTTGTTAAACAACTTAATTGTATAAACTCAGTTAAATTGTTTCTGTCAGTTAAGCATTCAAGATTCCAGAAAAATCAGTTGCTGGTCCCATGGCTTCTAATGCTGTGGCCCAGGTCTGGCTCTGTAAAGCATCTTAGAGCAGTGGAAAAAGCCCTGGTCGTGAAATCTGGCAGTCTTGGGTTCACATCCTGACTCTGACACTTACTAACTGAGTGACACTGGGCAAATTGCTTAATTTCTCTATGCCTTAATGTCCCCTTTTATCAGTTGGGAATACTAGTATTTACCTCTGGATGTTTGGGAAGATTGTAGAATGGTAGGTGCTGCTGCTAAGATTAAAATGCTTTTTTTTCGGGGATTAGGTCTGTGTCTCCAGAAATGATCTCACATTGTCTGTAGGTTCTTCCATTTACTCCAGACAGATGCTCTTGTGGGATCCCTCAGGAGCTCTCAGACTGCAGAATGTAACAAATTAGTTTTGGGGTCACTGGTACTTGGCCTTTCTTTCTTGGATGGAAGGAATGGGAAGTTGGTGGGCTCCTTTCCAGGTATCGGGACCCATCTCACCCTGTATAGAATCTTGAAGGGTTACCCTCGACTGTCCCTCTATCTGTTTTGCTCTTCTGATCACAATGCACTGACTGGCCACGGCCCTTGGTCCTTCAGGTCTCCGAGGCCGCTCCACTCGCATGTCCGCTGTCTCAGAGGTTCGAATCACCACTCAGGAAAATGATATGGAGGTGGAGCTGCCTGCATCTGCAAATTCCCGCAAACAGTTTTCAGTTGCCAGTGAGTAATGAATCTGTTCTCCCTGTGTGAGGCCCTAGAGCAGCTCTTCACACATTGCCCTGAGCCTGTTTTGGAATATCCTAGAATTCCTATACTCCCTGGCTTTCATACCGTTCTGCTCCTGCACCACTGCTCCCTTATCTGAAAATCGTCTCACTTTACTTTTTAAACTTTAAACATTATATATATATATACACACACACATATATATATATGTTCAGGAAAGTAAACCTATCATTGACTATATAGTTCACAAAGTAAACACACTCATATAACTGACATCTAGATCAAACAGCATTACCAGCACTCCAAAAGTCCCCTTCAGGCCCCCTCCCAATTCCTAAGCCCCAAGGGTATCTATGTCCTGACTTTGGATCACATAAATTAACTTTATCTTCTTTTGGACTTTATATAAATGGGATTTTAAAAACATTTTTAATTGTCAATTTGTACTAGTTATTAGTAAATTAAGTGATTTAAAGTCAAGGTAAACAAAAGGGTCATGGCCAGCTATGGGAAGTTGCTGTGGGTTGTACCTCTCTGGTTGTACCTTTCTAGGTTGAACCAGGTTCCCATTATTCCTAGTTTTCAGTCCTTCCTCCTGTTAACTACTGGGGTTCTGAAGTCAGAAATTTTTCCCAAATGAGCTGAAAGGCCTGGCCTGGCCTAAGAACCCTTACTTGGTCAAGCCTAAAGAGGTCAGACCTTTAAAGGCTTTTCCCTTCATAGTGAAGCGCATACTGAGCAACTCACATAACCTTTAAGATTTCTTGACACCAGGAGCCAACCCCTGCGGCGGGGCTTACTGGGTTCAAGGTGTGGATTGAGATGAAGGGAAAAGCCTGAGCTCTGCTTACGCAGTAGAACCTGAGCCCTTGCTGAGCTGGCAGTCAGTAGCCATCCTCCTGGCCTGTGACCCTCTAGAGCTCAGATGAACACAGCTGCTGTATGCCTGCCTGCTTCTCCAATGACTCTTGTTCCCCCACAGCCGGGCCCTCTAGGCCCTCCTGCCCTGCAGTGAGTGAAATACCATTGACGATGGTCAGCAAGGAGGTGGAAGAACAAGTCCACTCCGTCCGAGACAGTTCTTCTGCAAACTCTGTGAAGTCAGGTAGACACACTGAGCTGTCTGGTACCCTGCTGCTAGTGCAGGATAGGAATTACAGCTTGTCCCAAACATGGCTTGCTTGGTACCTGAGTTCAAACCATGTCTGTCTCATGGGGACATGTTGCCCTGTGGCCACGGAATCGATCTTTCACAACAGGTGACCCTGTCACTCACTGCCAGCTGGCAGAAGCTCTCTGATGTAACTGAGGTGTTGTTACAGCTAAAGTCTTGGTCAACACCTGAACAACAGCCCAGAGTGACCACCAAACAGGGACAATCTCATCTCTACTGATTGTTGAGAAAAAGGCCACAGAGGCATAGAGAGAGCTTGGGTTAGACCTGGAGTGCTCATATTAGCAAGTTTCTTGTCAGCTTGGCCATCCCAAGAGTCATAGCTGGTGCTTCTTCTCTTTGCATGTGGTGATGTAAGAGCAAGGGTCTAGAGAAGGTCTAGCCATGAGAAAGGCCCAGGACTCCACACAACAGCCAGAGAAGAGCAGGCTGGCCTAGACAGGTAAAAGAGAGGGCTTCTTTTTTTTCTCTTCCACTAGTTCGGAGGAAATCATGTATTGTGAAGGAAATGGAAAAAATGAAGAACAAGAGAGAAGAGAAGAGAGCCCAGAACTCTGAAATGAGAATAAAGCGAGCTCAGGTACCTTTCTTGGGAAGCAAGGGCAAGGGTTTTTGTATAGACATTCTTTTTTTTTTTTTTAGAGGGGCTTTTAAAAATTTATTTACTTTTAATTGGAGGATGATTGCTTTACAATGTCCTGCTGGTTTCCGATGTACATCAACACGAATCAGTCCCTGGTATACATGTCCCCGCCCTCCTGGGCCTTCCTCCTACCCCCCACCCCATCCCACCCCTCTGGGCTGTCACAGAGCGCCAGGTTGAGCTCCCCAAGTTACACAGCAGCTTCCCACTAGCTGTCTATTTTACATATGCATGCGTGCATGCTAAGTTGCTTCAGCCGTGTCCGACTCTGTGCGACCCTGTGGACAGCAGCCCACCAGGCTCCTCTGTCCACAGGATTGTCCAGGCAAGAATACTGGAGTGGGTTGCCATTTCCTTCTCCATATAGACATTCTTAACTGCAACCTTGTCAGCAATGGAGATAGATAACGGTTCAGCCCCAGCATTTCTGAGGCTCCAGTTCTGATAACCAAGAATTTTAACCAGTTTCTCATCAGGATTCAGAGAACAAATAATTCAGATATTTTTCTGAAGACCTTCAGATGATGAATATCTCCTACTGGTTATCCAGTGGGCATGCCCATCACACAGTTCAATGGCAGTTGCCTGTTCCCCTGACCTCCTAGTTGCGCATATGTGGGGTGCCACAGTGGAGTTCAAGTTTGGGTTATTACCCTTTGGTTGGGTTAATGGCACAGGAGAATCCCAGCCTGCTGGTCTCCTAAGACATGGGGCAGTGGCTCTTGCCCTGCTTCCTAGAGTGGTTGCTGCATGCCTAGGCCCCCCTGCCAATCTTGTTCCCAAAACTTTGTGCCTGAATTCTCTGCCCAGAGCCAGAGTCAAGGGCAATGAGATCGTGTGGGGGTTTTGTCAGCCCTGAAGGGGCTGTGTGCATAGGAAGGGCTGCTGTTGCCACTGCCTAGCACTGAGGCCTACGAACACCTACACCTTGGCAGTCAGTCCTTCTTCAATCTTACCACAAACAGGAGTATGACAACAGCTTTCCAAACTGGGAATTTGCCCGCATGATTAAAGAATTTCGAGCTACTTTGGAATGTCATCCGCTTACTGCGGCTGATCCAGTAAGTAATCCCAAAGGGCTTCTATCTCTCCTTCCTGAGTAGGCGTACAATTTTTTTAAAAAATATAGTTGATTTCAATATTGTGTTAGTTTCAGATATACAGCAAAGTGATTCATTTTTTAATATATATAAAAAGATTCTTTTCCAGAGTAGGCGTATAACTGAGAGACAGAAACATCTCTTAAAGGAATGAGAGCACACAGGAATCGTTACTCACCCTTAAGGGCGTGAGGGTGGGCTTTGGTGGGGTGGAGCTAGCAAGGGCTAGATAGGAGACTCTGATCTTTATAAACTCCCTTCCAGCCCCCATCCTCCCTGCTTCAATAGATTGGCTAAATTCTTACTGCTAATCATGAAAGTGTGCTGAAACCTCCTATAGGCAGCAGAGTGAGAAAACTGAGAAGAAAATTCAGAGCTTTCTTGTGCTCTAGAGTAACTATGAGCACAGTGGGTCCCAGTGTTAGGTCTCAGCCCCTGACTGGGCCAGACATATGATTAGTAAGGGAGGGGCTCTGGACCAGCTTTCTTTCAATATTACACTGACCTTTTTGCTGACGGTTGTCTTCTCTCCTCCTCCTGAAGATCGAAGAGCACAGGATATGTGTCTGTGTTAGGAAACGCCCACTGAATAAACAAGGTAAGCCCCACCTTACCTTAGCCCCAAGGTAAGTTCAGTCAGAATGAGGCTTCAGACTGAGGGTCCCCCGTGTCCAGGGAGCATCGCCTGAAATACTGTCCTTCTGCAGAGTTGGCCAAGAAAGAAATTGATGTGATTTCCGTTCCTAGCAAGTGTGTCCTCTTGGTCCATGAGCCCAAGTTAAAAGTGGACTTAACAAAGTATCTGGAGAACCAAGCATTCTGCTTTGACTTCGCATTTGATGAAACGACTTCAAATGAAGTTGTCTACAGGTTAGTCCCTTGCCTCTGTTTCCCCCCTTCCTCCTGACACTTTCCTTTTTCCAGTGTGGGACATTGTGGTAGCACTTGCACTCTCAGGCGTGCTGACTCTGAATCCCTTCCTGGCTTCCTCTTGTGTCTTCTTTGGATGGACCATGATGCAGAGCTGGCTCTGGCTTCTAGCACAAGGAAGGCCCTGTTGGGGCTGTCACATCCTATGTTTCAGCTTTAGTGGCCCATGCTTGAGTAGACAGAAGTGAAATATTCCCACTGCGCTCTTTGAGGCTGGGCTGGGCAGGCCTCAGGGGTTCTTCCTGTGTCTGTGTCCTGTACAGCCACCCATTACCCACTGGACTTAGCAGACTCAGCAAACTCTGGAGCTGCTTGGTCCAGTACAGCTCCCACTAACTTCATGTGACTGTTTAAATAAAAGTTAAATAAAATTAAAAGTTCAGTTCTTCAGGGGCTTCTCTGGTGGTCCAGTGGTTAAAAACCTGCACCTCCACGGCAGGGGCCACGGGTTCAATCCCTGATTGGGGAACTAAGATTCCCACGTGCTATACAGTGCAGCCAAAAACAAATTCAGTTTTTCAGTTACACGAGCCACATTTCAAGTGCTCAGTAGCCATGTGTGACAGTGGCTACTGTTGGACAGTACAGATAGAGATCATGTCCAGTATCCATCCTCAAAGTTCTACTGGACAGCGCTGCTCTACACTGGAGGCTGATAAACTGTAGCTCACGGGTGAAAGTTGGCTTGCAACCCTTTTTATATGGCTCTCAAATTAAGAGTGGATTTTGTGTTTTCAAAGAATCATTAAATATATATCTATATATATATTTCGGACTTCCCTGGTGGTCCGGTTGCTAAGATCTGAGCTCACAATGCAGGGAGCCCAGGTTCGATCCCTGGTCAGGGAACTAGATCCCACAAGCCACACTATGCTGCAACTAAAGATTCCACTTGCCACAACTAAGACCCAGTGCAGCCAAATACAGACATTTAAAAAATGTCTATATATGTATACTTACGTATGTGTATATATGGAAGAGACCTATGTGGCCCACAAAACCTAAAATATTTTAGGCTCTTAAAGAGTTTCTTTGATCTTTGTAGTGTTTCATATGCTGGAAGTGGGCTGCTAAGCTCAAGCTTCCCTCTGTGTCTCCAGGGTAGAGGAGGTGCTGGTGGCTCAGTCAGAGTATGGACCAGCCTGCTCCTGGCCAGTTGGTCCAGCCCTCCCCAGGTGGTTAGGAGAATTTCAGATTTGTAAGTGGGGCTGGGGTCAGGTGGGACCACTTTGCTTGGAAGGAAGCCCCCAGGAATCCTGCTTTGGAAGGGTAGCAGAACCACGTTCTAGGAAGCACATTTAAGCAGAGATATGCATGCTTCCCCATGCTTTCTCTTAGGTTCACAGCAAGGCCACTGGTACAAACAATCTTTGAAGGTGGAAAGGCAACCTGTTTTGCATACGGTCAGACGGGAAGTGGCAAGACTCATGTGAGTATTCAAGCCTGGCAGAGAGTAACCTGCCCTTAGTGCACCTCTGGGCCTCTGAAAAGGAGGACAATGAGTTTCTTACAGAAGGTCCCTTCAGTGCAGATGCCCCACCTCCAGATGCTCTTGCTGTGCCAGGGGCAGGGAAGGGCCTTAGCAGGTCCAGCTCCCCTCCTGGCTGTAGTATGGCCCACGGTGGTGGTGGAGCCAGAAATGCTCTGGCCTAGGCCAAGGGCTCTTTAGCACAGTCTCCTGTCCTTTCCCTTTGCAGACAATGGGTGGAGACCTCTATGGAAAAGCCCAGAATGCATCCAAAGGGATCTATGCGATGGCCTGTAAGTAGTGTGTTCTGCCCCAGCAGGGTTGGGCACAGAAGGGCAGGTTGCTTACTTAATCCAGGTTCTCCCCACAGCCCGGGCGTCTTCCTCCTGAAGAATCAGCCCCGATACCGGAAGCTGGACCTGGAAGTCTATGTGACATTCTTCGAAATCTATAATGGGAAGGTAGCTGGCAGGGAGCCCTCTGTTTATGCTGCTGGGGTCCCTGAAGTTTTCTAAAATCTTGAGGTTGGCTAGAAATTGTAGAAGACAAACACCCTGTGTGTTGTCACGCCTTTGGGCCACTTTGCCCAAATGTGTGGGAGGTTTTCATCCGATGGTGGAATGGGAGGCACGCTCAACAAGTAAGCAGGAACACGCCTCAGGGCTTCCTCCCAGACGGGAGGCTTGCTTGTGTGTGCCCTGTGCTCCCTCCATGCACCTCCCTCTTAAATCTCTCTTCTCCTGATCGCACACATTCATTCTCATACTCGTACTCTCTCTATATTTCTATGTATCTCTCTACGCTTTTGGAGAGTCACCTTCCCCGAGTGGGGTCTAGATAATAGCTAATGTGGCTAATTAACATGTTACTAGGTACTGAGCACTATTCTAAGCACTTCTCTCAGCTCTTTACCACAACCCTACTGGGAAGTATCACCGTTACTGTCGCTATCGCACAGATGAGAAATGAAGCTGGGTGGCTAAGTACCTTCCCAGGTCACGCTAGTAAAGAAGCAGGGTCACATCAAACCAAGGTGGCCCAGTTCAGCTCCCAGATGAACTGCTCGCTGCTCATCTGACATCACCCAGTGTAGCCTCTCCCGCCTTTCCTGTTCCCAGCCATTGTCTAAGCTGCGACAGGCTCTGAAGCGGGGAGGGATCAGTGGGTGCCTGGCGCCTGACAGCCTTGGCCTTGTTCCCCTGCCCGGCACAGCTGTTCGACCTGCTCAATAAGAAAGCCAAGCTGCGCGTGCTGGAGGACGGCAAGCAGCAGGTGCAGGTGGTGGGGCTGCAGGAGCGCCTGGTGAGCTGTGCTGATGACGTCATCAAGATGATCGACATAGGCAGTGCCTGCAGGTCAGAGTTTGGCCGGAGGAAGGGGCCACCTTCTAATGCCAGGTCAGGTGATAGATGAGCACTGAGCCCTTTGCTGTTTCCACAGAGCACCACTTCCCCCAGCTTGGTGAGGGCTCTGAAGGCCTCTGCCTTAAGCGGTCGCAATGGGGCCAATGACCCAGGGTCAGGCTCGTCAGGGACGAGTCAAATCATCTTGAATCTGACCAAGGCAGGCTTTATTACCAGACTTATCCAGAGGCATGCTTCCTGACTTCTCTGAGTTTCTTCTTACTGTTCCCTCTCTCTGTGGTGGGGGACAGAAGCTCTGGGTATGCTCTAGCTGGAAGTGATGGGACGAGAGCTCCTGTGTAGAGGGAGGAAAGTGCTCTTCTATCAGGGCCCTCAGCGTGGTGCAGTGGGGTGCTGAGCAGCATATGGAGGACCAGGGAGGGACTATCTCCCCAGGGCCCTCGAGTTTAGCATGTGGTTCATGACAGCCCCTCCTTCCCTGCGTGCCGTGCAGCAGAGGTAACTCATGCTTCCCCATGGCCTATGGCCCAGGGTCTGGCCAAGGCCCTCACACAGAATTCAGTACTTTGGCTGCCAGGGTGAGCCATACCCAGAGTGGCTGGAGGGAGGGCTGCTGCCCAGGGAAGGAAGGACAGAAGTGGGACAGGATGACTCAGAACGTCTGAGTCCTGGCCCTTCTCCCTTTCCTCCTGGAGAACTGACTGCCTTGGAGCCTCAGGTGCCATGGTGGCTGGTGACCGCCCGCCCCCTCAAGGAGCTCATAGCCCTGCTTTGTCCTCCTTTGCCACAGGACCTCTGGGCAGACATTTGCCAACTCCAACTCTTCCCGCTCCCACGCCTGCTTCCAGATTCTTCTTCGAACCAAAGGGAGAGTGCATGGCAAGTTCTCTTTGGTGGATCTGGCAGGGAATGAGCGAGGTGCAGACACTTCCAGTGCTGACCGACAGACCCGCATGGAGGGTGCAGAAATCAACAAGAGTCTCCTGGCTCTGAAGGTAGCCAGGCCCAGCTACATGGGAGCCGGTAGCCCTGGAGGGCTGCTGGGAGGAAAGGGTGGGAGGGAGAGGGCATCTTGAAAGGAAGGAGGGGACCTCAGCTTCCCCTGCTGTCCCCCAGGAATGCATCAGGGCCCTGGGACAGAACAAGGCCCACACCCCATTCCGCGAGAGCAAGCTGACACAGGTGTTGAGGGACTCCTTCATTGGCGAGAACTCAAGGACCTGCATGGTGAGTTGGGCCCTTTGGAGTGGTGCAGTCCTGTCCCTGGGCAGGAGGCTCTGTATTCTTGGCTAGCTGGGTTTTCAGGCTCTGATTTAACTGGGCTTCACCCCTGCTTTTGGGCAGCAGGCTCCTCTTTGCCTGCGCAAGCAGGGAGGAAAGGATCTTCTCCCTTTACTGTGTGTCTGTGCACCTCTTGGGTCGGGGAGGTCGTTCCTCCCATACCTAATGAAACGGGGGCTGCAGGATTCAGGAGGAGGACCTTTGGGGAAGCAGGAGAGGCAGTCCTCGTCCCTCTGTGACTTCCCTCAGGGGTCACTGGCTCCCAGCCTAGGAAATTGAAGAGGGCCTCAGCCTTGAGTGACTTTCTGTCCCCTTATTTTATCCATAATGCTTTCTAGCTCAGATCTGCCCTCCTTCCTCACCAGGGAATATCCTCTCTCCTGCCTGCTGAGGAAGGTGGGAATTTCTGACTAAGCTCTAAACCCTTCTCCCTAAGGCAGTATGTCTGAGCCCAGGTGAACTAAAGTTTCCAGCAGGAATCACAGAGCCTTGCATTGTGACCTTGGTGAGAGGAACGGGTCAGTAAAGAAGTAAAGAAGCAGGAGTAATTAGATATACCAGCAAAGACAGGGGACCAACTTTTATTATTTTTTTTTTAATTTTATTTTATTTAACTTTACAATATTGTATTGGTTTTGCCATATATCAAAATGAATCTGTCACAGATATACATGTGTTCCCCATCCTGAACCCTCCTCCCTCCTCCCTCCCCATACCATCCCTCTGGGTCGTCCCAGTGCACCAGCCCCAAGCATCCAGTATCATGCATCGAACCTGGACTGGCGACTCGTTTCATATATGATTTTATACATATTTCAATGCCATTCTCCCAAATCATCCCACCCTCTCCCTCTCCCACAGAGTCCAAAAGACTGTTCTGTACATCAGTGTCTCTTTTGCTGTCTCGTATACAGGGTTATTGTTACCATCTTTCTAAATTCCATATATATGCGTTAGTATACTGTATTGGTGTTTTTCTTTCTGGCTTACTTCACTCTGTATGGGGACCAACTTTTAAAGAACCTTAGTTTGCAGGGCCCACGAGGCAAGTTGCCTGGCACACAGTGGGTATTTAATGAGCTCTCCCCCCAATTCCTGGCAGCCTCTCCAAGAGCACCCTTACCCTGGGATCCTTGACCATTAACTAACTGCCCATTCCTTCTTTTGCAGATCGCCATGATCTCACCAGGCATAAGCTCCTGTGAATATACTTTAAATACACTAAGATATGCAGACAGGTACTGGTACCTGTGCCAAGTGGGATGGGAAGGAGCAGGGTTGGGGAGGGAATGGCAGTGATGAGAGTGGGGAGGGGGCTCTGGGGACTCAGTGCCTATTGTCTCCTTCTATGACTCACTAAGTCTGAGGCTTGGGAGTTCATGTATGAGGCTACTAGGTTTTTTTCTGATCCCCTTCAGGCTCTGGTGGGGAGCAGTGTGAATAAGAATCCTTCTAGGTCAAAGCAAAGCCACTACTCCATCTCCTTGAAGTCTCGAAATCTGAGTAGTGCTGCACACTTGTGAGTGCCAAAGAGGCTGCTGTGGGAGCTGTGACCTTCTTGTTTTCTCAGGGTCAAGGAGCTGAGCCCCCACAGTGGACCCAGTGGGGAGCAGCCAATGCAGATGGAAACAGAAGAGATGGAAGCCAGCTCCAATGGGGCCCTGAGTGCAGGCAATGTAAGGGGAGGTGGGCCAGGCAAGAATGGAACATGGCCAGCTGAGATGGGGACCCGGCCACACTGTCATCTGTCTCCTTTTGCCCCCTTAGTTCTCCAAGGAAGAGGATGAACTGTCTTCCCAGATGTCCAGCTTCAATGAAGCCATGACTCAGATCAGGGAGCTGGAAGAAAGGGCCATGGAAGAGCTCAAGGAGATCATACAGGTGGAGAGCTGACCCTGGGCTCAGCGTCATTCCTTGAAAGTGACCTGGGCTTTACATGCACACATACACCCCCTCCTCGGGTCTTCTGGCTGGGGTGGCAAGAGGCAGCCTTCTAGATCAGCATTTCTTAATTCCCCAGTTAGTTATTCAGCTGCTTTTATAGGGCAGCTAATTACCACACCTCCTTCTCCAGCCTGGCACACAGAGGCTTTCCCCCATCCTCCTGGCTGGAGCTAGTCTCTCTTTCCTGTGCTCCTGACTGAGGGTTTGGAGGGTAGCCAGGTCTCGTTTGTTCATGAATGTTGGTGAATACTTTCTATATACCACCAGCTCCTGTGCTGAGACCAAGGGCCAAAATCATGAAGGATGGATAACAGGCCTAAAGAAAGACTTGATCAATCCTGACTCTTCTATTTATGAGCCAGTTTCCTCAGGAAAGTCGTTGAGGCTCACCGGGCCCCAAATTCTTCATCTCCAAAATGGTCAAGACAAGATGGTTACACTAAGGATTAAGTGATATGTTGTTAAACACTCAGCCTTCCCCAGCATGTGGTCAGCCTTTAGTAGGTGATAGATGCTACCACTGCCATGATCCCTGCTGTGGAAGTGCAAGTAGGGGAGAGGCCTGAAGGGCATCCTAACAGTGGGGCACTCCAAGTGTGGAGCAGCGAGGGCAGCGAGGGGCACTTAGAACGGAGGAGGGGACGTGCAAGGTCAGTGTCTGCACGAGCCCTCCCCGCCTCAGGTGCTCAGGGTCCAAAGGTTTGAAAGGACATGGTACTTTCAGGAAGAGCAGTAGGTTTGCTCTGGCCATAGCAAAAGGTGAGAGCAGGTGAGGGAGGGAGATCAAGGCTGTGGGCGGGTCAGCCGGGACCTGATGCTAAAGGACATTATGGTTCACACCAAAGGCCTGGACTTCGTTATGAGGGCAGTGAATGCCTTTGAAGGGAGTAAAGCAGAGTGGTGCCTTGGTCACGTGAGAGCTTTTAGGGACCTTACTGTGGCCACAGCACAGAGCCCGGCTTCAGGACCCAGGGAGAGCATGAGTAGAAACGCTAAGGAGTTAAGAGCAGTTAGGAGATTAGTAGAGTTCAGGAGAGACACTGGTGCCTAGACTAGCTGTGACCATGGTCTTGGGATTGACAGGATGACATGAGATTTAAGAACCATTTCAGGGGTGCAATTGTTAGGATTGAGGGACAAGGTGAAAGAATTTTTGCTCAGATTTCTGGCTTGGGCATCAAGATATGCATTTGATATCAGGGACAGGGACAAGTTTTTGGCAGGCAGGGGAAGGATAGATTCAAGCTGAGAGTTATGGGGGAAGGGTCAGGAGGCAGGGCCAGGGCCATGGCTAGAGGAACAGGCATCTGCATTGCAGATGGTAGAGCCCTGGGAATGATTTGCTAAATTGGTTTGGTCATTATTGACCTGACAAGGTCCGTCTTGTGTCGCTGCAGCAAGGGCCAGGCTGGCTGGAGCTCTCCGAGATGGCTGAGCAGCCAGACTACGACCTGGAGACCTTTGTGAATAAAGCAGAGTGTGCCCTGGCCCAGCAAGCCAAGCACTTCTCAGCCCTGCGAGGTGGGTGCAGCTGGAGGGTGGGGCCTCTGTGGGTGGTGGTGGCTCTGCCTGAGGGAACAGGGTCTCCAAGAGACCTGCTGACTTCAAGTGCACCACCCCTGCCTTCCAGATGTCATCAAGGCCTTGCGCCTGGCCATGCAGCTAGAAGAGCAAGCCAGCAAACAAATAAGCAGCAAGAAACGGCCCCAGTGACGACTGCAAATAAAGATCTATTTGGTGTCATACCCAGCCTTTCCCCTCCCCTTCCCTCCTCAGCAAACTCTGGGCACCTGGTGGGTCTGAGCTGGGACAGACTTTGGTAAATGCCAAGTATGGGCGTATCAGGGCCCAGGGCAGCTGGGAGGAGTCAGTGTGCATAGGACACAGCTTTCCTTTTCCTCACTTGCAGCCACGGAGCGAAAAAGGATGGAAGGAAGGAGCTTTTAGTTACCCTGTGCACTGCCCTTCTCTCCCAGAGGGGGAGGCTCTCCATCGTAGAGTTTTCCCGTAGGCAGCAATCTGCCTGTGTGGACTGGCTGCTGGGGGAGAGCTCCCTGGGGCTGTCCTGGCTCTGTGGGGAGAGAAGGAGCCTATAGTTCAGCTCTGCTGGCTCTGGCCTGCCTTCCACACCCTTGGTCCGGCCACTAATATATCTTGTACTTTAAAAAAAAAAAAGTTTCCCAGGGCCTCTTCCTTCCCTGCTGGTTTTTGAGGCCCATGAGGATCCCTGCTGTTTTCTGTTTTATGTGTTTATATATTATGTCTAATAATAAAGAGAAAAAAATCAGCCTGTTGAGTGGTGTGTGGGAAGAGCCTTCTGGGACTCAGACACCACCGCAGGGGTAGCGCTGATGCTGACTCTCCCCAGGAGGCCACATCCACACCTGCGGTTTCAGTGACATGGTGAAGATGCCAACCTCTGCCTTGTTCAATGCCGACTAGGTCCTAGGCCTTCTCCTGGACAGGAGCTCGAAGCAGAAAGGAAATGGTGCTCTGCCATTTACAGTCTGCTAAAGACATGTTAAAAAATTCTGTGGGAACACTGACGCGAAAGCACTTGCTTTGCTAGACAGGAAAGGATCTGACAGGTTAACACGTTTGCTCTTGAAAAATGAGAAATTTGCCATATAGACTGAGGAACCAAACACAGGGCATGGATGGTTTGGGAACTAGAAGACTCCAGATCCCACGTCACAGAACATGAATCAGGTAAATGGTGTATGCTCAGTTGCTCAGTCATGTCCGACTCTTGGCGACCCCACAAGACTGTAGCCCACCAGGCTCGTCTGTCCATGGGATTCCCCAGGCAAGAATACTGGAGTGGGTTGCCATTTCCTTCTCCAGGTAAATGGTAATGCACCATTAAAAGGTTTTTAGCCTAGCACCACACAACCAAACACATGTTTTAGGAAGGCTCCAGTCAGGGAGACACGGCATAGGACGCATGGGCTGCTGCAGAGACTCAGAGGAATGGGATCAGATGGGCCAGGTTCTAGCCCTCTTTCTCAGCCTCAGGATTTTCACTGTAAAGAAGGAGCATTCTCTATCTTGTGGTGAGAAAATCGCATGAGTGAGGTGCCATCAAATAACCAAATAGAGGACCTAGATTCAGAAATTCACCTTGGACTTCCTGGTCATCCAGTGGTTGGGGGTCTGCCTGCCAATGCAGGGGACACAGGTTCAATCCCTGGTCTGGGGAGACCACACGCTGGGAGGCAGCTGGGCCCATGCACCACAACACCTGAACTCAAGCCCTAGGGCTTGTGTTCTGCAACAAGAGAAATCTGCAATAAGAAGCCCACACACCACAACTAGAGTAGCCCATCCCCACACACCACAGCAAGAGAAAGCCCACAAGTAGCAACGAAGTCCTAGCACAGCCAAAAATTAAATGAATAAAATTTTAAACATTCTGTAATGACATTTTTAAAAATTCCGCTAAATCAGTTTGACAGAGCACGCATTTCGGCAACACATGTACTAAAATTGAACTACAGGAAGATTAGCATGGCCCTCGTGCAAAGATAATAGGCAAATTCATGAAGTATTCCATATTTTTACCTGTGGTGTTCAATAATGAACCACCACTACTAACCATTTACCATGATTAAAATTAATGAAATGAGAAATTTAATTTCTCAGACATACTAGTCACATTTTAAGTGCTCAAAAGTTACATGTGATTGAAAAAAAAAGTTTGACAGAAATGGCACTAACTCTTGAGGCCTTAAAAGCTTCCAGCTTGCCACATCTGTAAAATGAGGCCACCTATACCCACCTCAGAATTGCAAAGATCCAATGAATGCTGCCATCCCAGACCTGACCACCTTCCCTAACTGGCCCCCTATCTTGAAATCTTGACTCACAGAGACCCATTCTCCCCAACCAGCCAGAGGAAGCTTTTAATAAATCCCGAATGCCCTCCCATGGCATTAGACCCCACCTGGTACCTGGTCAGCTCCTTTCTGTTGGTCCAGTGGGAACATAATTTGAGCAGAATGACTTGGAGACTAACAGCCCAGCTTCTAAAGCCATAGTGTAGGGTATGATCCAAGATCTGTGACTAGAAACTTAAGTGGGTTATTTACCTCGTGCTCTCTGTAGAATAAGAATAATGCTGGTATAGTGTTTGGGAATTCTCTGCCTATCCAGTCATTAGGACTCAGCACTCACTGCCAGGGGCCTGGGTTTGATCCCTGGTTGAGAAACTAATGCCACAAGTCATGCAGCACTGTTAAAAAGAAGAAAGTTGAGTTCACACACCCAGCAGTAAGTACAATGTCTCACATTTAATAAGTGCTAGCTATTTAAGCACAGAAGAACCAAGATTTTTGTTTTCATATTGTATCTACAATATCTTGAGCAAGCACACAGTGTGTATATATCAAATGAATAAATGAACTTTTCTCTAACTTCTCATGATTCTCCAACCACATTGGTCTTTCTTTTTTCCTTTTTTTATAGTTTAATGTATTTTAATAGCAAACTTACAGGAACAGCACAGGAGACAGACAACATTAAAAACATGTCTTTCCATGTAGGACAACTCAGAAAAGTATAGTGAATGGATGGAATCTACTGTGTGATAAAAATGCTACAAACACCATTTCAGTTCAATTCAGTCACTCAGTCTTGTCCGACTCTTTATGACCCCATGGACTGCAGCGTGCCAGGCCTCCTTGTCCCTCATCTCCCAGAGTTTGCCCAAGTTCATGCTCATTGCATCAGTGATGCCGTCCAGCCATCCTATACCGAAGCCCTCTTCTTCTGCCCTCAATCTTTCCCAGCACCAGGGATTTTCCAATGAGTCATCTGTTTGCATCAGATGACCAAAATACTGCAGCTTCAGCTGTAGCATCAGTCCTTCCAGTAAATATTCAGGGCTGATCTCCCTTAAAGTTGATTTATTTGATCTTGCTGTTCAAAGAACTTTTAGGAGTCGTCTTCAGCACCACAGTTTAAAGGCATCAATTCTTTGGGATTCTGACTTCTTTACCGTCCAGCTCTTACAACTGTACGTGATCACTGGGAAGACTATAGCCTTGACTATATGGACCTTTGTTGGCAATGTCTCTGCTTTGCAACACACTATCTAGGTTTGTTATCGCTTTCCTGCCAAGAAGCTATCATCTTCTGAGTTCATGGCTGCAGTCACCATCTGCAGTGATTTTGGAGCCCAAGAAGAGGAAATTCATCACTACTTCCACCTTTTCTCCTTCTATTTGCCATGCAGTAACTGGGGCCGGATGCCATGACCTTAGCTTTTTTCATATTTAGTCTTAAGCTGGCTCTTTCACTCCCCTGTTCACCCTCATCAAGAGGCTCTTAGTTCCTCTTCACTTTCAGCCATTAGAGTGGTATCATCTGCATATCTGAAATTATTGATGTTTCTCCCACCTATCTTGATTCCAGCTTGTAATTTATCCAGCCCAGCGTTTCTCATGATGTGTTCAGCATATAGATGAGTACGTGTACTCCTTTTTTCGATCTTAAACCAATCAGTTGGTCCATACAGGGTTCTAACTGTTGCTTCTGGACACACATACAGGTTTCTCAGGAGACAGGTAAGATGGTCTGATAGTCCCATCTCTCTAAGAGCTTTGCACAGTTTGTAATGATCCACACAAAGGCTTTAGCGTAGTTGATGAAACAAAGATGTTTTTCTGAAATTCAATCTTTATCCCAATCCCCAAGAAGGGTATACCAAAGAATGTGCTAACCATCAGACAATTGCACTCCTCTCCCATGCTAGTAAGGTCATGCTTAAAATCTTGCATGCTGGGTTTCAGCATTATGCGAACCAAGAATTTCCAGATGTCCAAGCTGGTTTTAGAAAAGGAAGAGGAACTGGAGATCAAATTGCCAGTATTCGCTGGATTATAGAGAAACCAAGAGTGCCACCATACCAGGCATGTAAAGATGATGTTTCTTCACTGCTCCAGTAGAGGGCGCACTCTTGCGAGCGGCTTTTGTAGCCAGCCGCTTCCTCCGTGCTTTACCACGCGTCGATTGCGGGCAGTCGGCTTTGAACAAGCGGTGGTCCAGAGACCCTTACGCTGCTTCTCCTTCGGCTGGAGCTCGGCGAGCTAGAGGCGGCCCTAGAGTTGGAGAGCGACGGAGGCGCGGCGGCGGCTGCGAACGCTGGTCTTTATTTCTTAAATATGCCAGGGCTTTTTAATATTTATTTATTTTTTAGGGCTTAAAAAAAATAGCTGCTTTATTGAAATGTAATTCACATAGTATAAAATTCACTCTTTTCAAGTGTACAATTTAGCGGGCTTTTTTAGTGTACTCATTTATCACTAATTGGGCAATCATCACCCCTAATTCCAGAACATTTTTATGACTCTCCAAAGGAAATCCTGTTGTACATCAACCTCAATTAAAAAAAAAATCCATTACCCATGAGCAGCCACATATACACCACCACTCACCTCTCCCTGGAGCCCTAGGCAACCACTAATCTATTTTTCTTAAACTATGGATTTGTCTATTCTGGACATTTGGTATAAACAATATCATAATATCAAATGTGGTCTTTTGTGTCTGGCTTCTTCGTTTAGCATATGTTTTAAAGGATCATGTTGTAGCATGTATCACTTCACTCCTTTTATGGTCAAATAATATTCCAATCGAATGGCCATAGCAGTTTTTGTTTATCCTTCAGTTGATGAACTTTTGCGTTGCTTCCACTTTTGGGCATAATGAATAGACCATTTGTGCTATCAGTATTCGCATACAAGTTTTTGTGTGAGCAAAACTTCAATTTTCGATTCTCTTGTCTATATTCAAGCCCTTTGCCCATTTTTAAGTTGGCTTGTCTTTATCATTGACTTGTAAGAGCTATTTATAAAACATCTTCTAGATACTGGACCTTTATCAAATTATGAGTTGCAGATATTTTTCCTCACACCATGGGTTGTCTTCTCATGTTCTTGAGGTATCCTTTGAAGCACAACAGTTTTCAAGTTCGATGAAGTCTTTTAACTTTTTGTTGTTTTTCTTGTACTTTTGCTGTTATATCTGAGAATCCTAGGCCAGATCCAGGGCTGTGAAGATTTACTCTAATGTGTTCTAGTAAGAGTTTTGTGGTCTTATATTTAGGCCATTGATCCATTTTGAGTTAATTTTTGTAGCCACTGTAGGGTAGGGTTTCAAAATTCATTCTTTGCATGTGGATACCTAGTTTTTCTAACATCACTTATTTTAAGACTGTTCTTTCCCTTATTGAACTGTCTTGACAACCTTGTTGAAAATCAATTGATGGCATGGGGACTAAAGGATTGAATGAAAGCAGTCAAAAGGTAAAAACTTCCGGTTATGAGATATATGTCTGCTAGAGATGTAATGTACAACATGATAAATATAATTAACACTGCTGTATGTTACACATGAAAGTTAAGAGTAAATTCTAAGAGTTCTCATCATAAGAAAAAAATTTTTTTCTAGTTTATGTTTATATGAGATGATGGATGTTCACTAAACTTACTGTGATAATCACTTCATAATATATATAAATCAAATCATTATGCTGTACAACTTAAACCTATATAGTGGTGTACCTCAATTATAGCTCAATAAAACTGGAAGGAAATACAAACATAAATTTTTTTAAAAGAAAATGAGGACTTCCCTGGTGGTCCAGTGGTTAAGAATCCACCTGCCAATGCAGGGAACATGGCTTTGATTCCTGGTCCGGGAAGATTTCATATGCTGCGGGGCAACTAAGTCGCAACTACTGAATCTTCATGAAACAATTACTGAAGCCTATACTTCCTCGAGCTTGTGCTCCACAAGAGAAGCCACCACTGTAAGAAGCCTGCACAGTGAAAATAGAGAATAGGCCCTGGCTCACTGCATCTAGAGAAAGCTGGAGCAGCAATGAAGACCCAGTAGAGCCAAAAATATATTAACTAAATTAAAAAAAGAGAATGCACTTATTTATGAGACTTGAAATGCCATTCCATTCGTCTTTGTGCATGCATGCTCGGTTTTGACTGACTCTTTGCAACTCCATGAACTGTAGCCCACCAGGCTCCTCTGTCCATGGATTTTCCAGGTAAGAACACTGGAGTGGGGTTGCTATTCTCTTCTCTATGGGATCTTCCTGACCCAGGGATTGAACCTGGGTCTCCTACATCTCCTGCATTGGTAGGCAGATTCTTTACCACTGAGCCACCTGGGAAGCTCTTCCATTAATCTGTATGTCTGTCCTTATGCCAATACTTCGCTGTTGGTAACTGTAGTTTACATTTTTTCTGTTTTGGGTCATGCTGTGTGGCTTGCAGGATCTTAGTTCCCTGACCAGGGACTGAACCTGGGCAATGGCAGTGAAAGCTTGGAATCCTAACCGTTAGGCCACAAAGGAACCACCATAAGTTTTGAAATCCTCTAACTTGATTCTTTTCCAATATTGTTTTGGCTTTTTGAGGGCCCTTGTAATTCCATGTGGATCTAAGGATCAGGTTTTCCATTTCTGCAAAAAAGGCTGATGGAATTTTGGCAGGAATTGCATTGAATTTGGGTTGTATTGCCATCTTAATATTAATCCAGGAATGCAAGATGTCTTCCCATTTATCTACGTCTTTAATTTCTTTCAACAATATTTTATAGTTTTCAGTGTACAAGTCTTTTACTTCCTTGGTTAAATATATTTCCTAGGTATTTTATTCTTTTGGATGCTATTGCAAAAGGGATTGTTTCTAAGTTCCTTTTCAGATTGTTCATTGCTGATATATAGAAACAACTGATCTTTTGTGTGATCTTTTCTTTAAACTTAAAAAAAAATTGAAGTATAGCTACTTTACAACGTTGTATTAGTCTTAAATGTACAGCAAAGTGATTCGGATATATATATTTTATATATACATATGAAAGTGAAAAGAAAGTGAAGTCGCTCAATCGTGTCCGACTCTTTGCGACCCCATGTACTGTAGCCTACCAGGCTACTCTGTCCATGGGATTTTCCAGGCAATAGTACTGGAGTGGATTGCCATTTCCTTCTCCAGGGGATCTTCCCGATATTTATATATATTGTATATAAGTATTCAGTTCAGTTCAGTTCAGTCGCTCAGTCGTGTCCGACTCTTTGCGACCCCATGAATTGCAGCACGCCAGGCCTCCCTGTCCATCACCAACTCCTGGAGTTCACTCAGACTCACGTCCATCGAGTTGGTGATGCCATCCAGCCATCTCATCCTCTGTCGTCCCCTTCTCCTCCTGCCCGCAATCCCTCCCAGAATCAGAATCTTTTCCAATGAGTTAGCCCTTCGCATGAGGTGGCTAAAGTATTGGAGTTTCAACTTTAGCATCAGTCCTTCCAAAGAACACCCAGGACTGATCTCCTTTAGAATGGACTGGTTGGATCTCCTTGCAGTCCAAGGGACTCTCAAGAGTCTTCTCCAACACCACAGTTCAAAAGGATCAGTTCTTTGGCGCTCAGCTTTCTTCACAGTCCAGCTCTCACATCCATACATGACCACTGGAAAACCATAGCCTTTACTAGACTGATCTTTGTTGGCAAAGTAATGTCTCTGCTTTTGAATATGCTATCTAGGTTGGTCATAACTTTCCTTCCAAGGAGTAAGCGTCTTTTAATTTCATGGCTGCAGTCACCATCTGCAGTGATTTTGGAGCCCAAAAATAAAGTCTGACACTGTTTCCACTGTTTCCCCATCTATTTGTCATGAAGTGATGGGACCAGATGTCATGATCTTAGCTTTCTGAATGTTGAACTTTAAGCCAACTTTTTCACTCTCCTCTTTCACTTTCATCAAGAGGCTCTCTAGTTCTTCTTCACTTTCTGCCATAAGAGTGGTGTCATCTGCATATCTGAGGTTATTGATATTTCTCCTGGCAATCTTGATTCCAGCTTGTGCTTCTTCCAGCCCAGCGTTTCTCATGATGTACTCTGCATAGAAGTTAAATAAACAGGGTGACAATATACAGCCTTGACGTACTCCTTTTCCTATTTGGAACCCATCTGTTGTCCATGTCCAGTTGTTGCTTCCAGATCTGCACACAGGTTTCTCAAGAGGCAGGTCAGGTGGCCTGGTATTCCCATCTCTTTCAGAATTTTCCACAGTTTAGTGTGATCCACACAGTCAAAGGCTTTGGCATAGTCAATATATATATACATATATTTTTCAGATTCTTTTCCATTACAGGAAAAGAATTTTGAATATAGTTCCTTGTGCTAAACAGTAGATCTTTGTTGTTTATCTTATATTTAGTAGTGTGTATATATTAATCCCAAACTCCTAATTTATCTCCTCTCCTCCCTGCCCCCACTGACTGTTGACATTGTACCTTGCAACTTTGCTGAATTCTTTTAATAACCCTAATAGTCTTTTTAGTAGATTCTTTGGGATTTATTCTATTTATTTATTTATTATAAATAGATAATATAAATAGGGGGTCATCTGTATATAGATAGCTTGACTTCTTCCTTTTTAATTAACATTCCTTTTATTTCTTTTTCTTTTCCTTTTATTTCTAATTTCCCTGCCTGAATAAAACACCCAATGTCATTCTGAACAAAAGTAGTGAGAATGGACATCCTTGTCTTGTCCCTGATCATTCATTATGATGTTAGCTGGGGGCTTTCTGTAGGTGCCTTTAAGAGGTGAAGAAGTTCACTTCTGTTTCTAATTTGTTGGGTGTTTTTATCATGAAAGGATACTGGATTTTGTCAAATGCTTTTTCTGTGTTTTGAGGTGATCATATGTTTTTTCTGCTTTATTATTAATAAGGCATATTACATTAATTGATTTTTCAGATGTTAAACCAACCTTGCAAACCTGAAATAAATTCCACTTGCATATGGTGTACAGACCTTACTTTCTGCTTGTGCAGAGCTTGGTCAGTCATCTCTCACTGACACTAGGGGGTTTTCAAGTCTCCTGGGTATGTACTCATTCCTGAACACACATGACTTTCTAAATTTTTTGGATTTTCAGGAAAATGTGGGAACTTAAAAAAATTCCCATATTCCTTTATTTCTTTTTTAAAAATTGTTAATTAATTAATTTTTGGCTGTACCTCATGGATCTTATTTCCCTGACCAGGGGTTGAACTCATGCCCCTTGCAGTGGAAGTATGGAGTCTTAACCACTGGACCAACAGGGAAGTCCCTATTTCTTCTCTTTAAATTTTTAACAATTTTTTATTTTTTTTATCAGCCTCTTGTTGACCCCAACTTGTTATTTTGAAAAGTAATTTATTTTCCAGTAATTTCAAATTGACAGTTGTACATACATAAAAGCAAGTCTTGTATCTTGATTAAATATATATTCCTAAATATTAATGTTGACATTATTTAAAATGAAATTGCTTTCATAAATTCTTTTTCTGATGATTTATTGCTGCTGCTGCTGCTGCTAAGTCACTTCAGTCCGACTCTTCACGACCCCATGGACTGCAGCCTACCAGGCTCCTCAGTCTGTGGGATTTTCCAGGCAAGAGTACTGGAGTGGGGTGCCATTGCCTTGTCCGATTTATTACTAGTATATACATATTAGATAGAGTGTGTGAACGGATTCCGCCTCTTATAACTTTGCTGAGTTAGTTGACTAGCTCAAATAATTTTTTGTTGTTATGTGTATGTATGTGTGCTGAGTCATTCAGTCGTGTCTGACTCTTTGCGACCCCATGAACTGTAGTATGCTGGGCTTCTCTGTTCATGGAATTTTCCAGGCAAGGATACTGGAGTGGGTGGCCATTTCCTACTCCAGGGAATCTTTCCAATGCAGGAATCAAACCCATGTCTCTTACATCTCCTTCATTGGCAGGCAGATCTTTACCACTGTACCACCTGGGTTATAGTAAGTTTTATATATAATATGATGTGATCTGTGTTCTGTGAATAGACAGTGTTAATTTTTCCATTCACCCATGGATGTCTTTTCTTTCTTTCCTCAGGACTCTGGGTAGAACTTCCAGTATACTACTGAATAACAGTGGTGAAGGCCAGCTTCCTGGCCATCCTGATTTCAGGAGTGACTCTTTCAGCCTTTAACATTAAGCATGATGTTTGCTGTGGCTTTGTATACTACTCTTTTCCATACTAAATAAATTTCCTTTTATTCCTACTTTGTTTGTATTATGAAATAGCACTGGGTTTTAAAACATATTTATTTAGTTGACTGTGTCAAGTCTTCGTCATGTCATGCAGGATCTTTCATTGCAGCAGCTGGGCAGGCTCCAGAGAGTGCAGGTTGCAATAGCTGTGGTGCGCCAAGACGTGTGGGATCTTAGTTACCGGACCTGGGATTGAGTCCCCAGGACTGCAAGGAGGATTCTTAACCACGAGACCACCAGGGAAGTCCCAGCACTAGATTTTAATGATTGAGCGACATAGAAGAGTTGATGGGGTGGACACTGGGTTAGGTGGATAGAGACCATGGTGAGTGGGGGTGGGAAATATCAGTCCCATTCTCTTCCAAGCTTCAGACTCATCTTTTCAACTACTTGCAATACAAATAGCACCTATATGTCCCACAGGCAATTCAAACTTATCCTAAGATTGACTTTCTAGAAACCTGCCTCTCCTGTGTTTTCTAGTGATGTCACTCCACCATTAATGTGTTTTCCCAGGGGAGGAACCTCATGTTGCTCTTCTGTCATCCTTATAATCTAGTCTATCACAAAATCCCATCACCCAACACGTGTACCTTGATTCCAACTTCCCCCTTTTTTTTTTCCAACTTCCCCTTTTTATGTCCAACACAATTGCCTTTTCTTGTACCAAGGGACTGGGAATAGAGATGTATGACATATGTGCACTATACTCTTTTAAGATGTCAATCTACTGGTAAAACCCATTGAATACAATGTAGTAAGCAGAAAAATAATTTGCTCAAATATTTGAGTACCACTCAAATATTTATTGAGTACTTATTAAATGCCAGAATGATTATTCTAGGTGTTGGAAATACAGTAGTGAACACAGTTCCTACTTTCATGCTTACTGTATTTTAGTGGGAAGACAGATAATAAGCATGTAAAAACAATGTTAGTATAGAGTTGCTACTTTACAAAGCAGGCTCAGAAAAGGTATATGGGGGATAGGCGTGGCAGTGAGAGACCTGAAGTGAGGAGGAAGCCAAGCTAAGCCCTAGGTGAAGAGCCTTTTCAGTCAAGAGAAGGAAAGCCTGAGATAGGAACAACAGGTTGAGTGCCTGCAGATGAGGGAGGGGAACAGGTAGGAGATGAGGTCAAATTGATAAGGCAAGAGATAAGCAAGGGTCCAATACCCCTGGGTCTCCTAGGCCATAAGGAATTTAGGTTTTATTCTGAATGTGCAGGGAAGCCATGGAAGTTTGAAGATACAGAAGAGAGAATGGAATAATGGTGGGAGAATCCTTTCGGCATGGGATGGGATAGGATCTGGAGCCAAGTGCAAAAGAGTCTTATCAGGCAGTTTACTCTATTGAAAAACTTCCCTCTGTTTGAGTTTCTCTTTAGCCACCAGCTAGCTTCTCTCCTCCTCTTTAAAGTCATACTTCTTAAAAGAATTATCTACATGTACTGTATCTTTTTAAATTTCCTGTTTGAATTTGAAAAATGCAGTTTCAAATTTTTCCCCACTCCAATGTAGCACTCAACCCAATAATCACTAGTGAGAGTTGGACTATAAAGAAAGCTGAGCACTGAAGAATTGATGCTTTTGAACTGTGGTGCTAGAGAAGATTCTTGAGAGTACCTTGGACTGCTAGAAGATCAAACCAGTCAATCATAAAGGAAATCAGTTCTGAATATTCACTGGAAGGACTGATGCTGAAACTCCAATACTTTGGCCACCTGATGCAAAGAACTGACCCATTGGAAAAGACCTAGATGCTGGGAAAGATTGATGGCAGGAGGAGCGGATGACAGAGGATGAGATGGTTGGATGGCATCACCGACTCAATGGACAGGAGTTTGAGCAAGCTCCAGGAATTGGAGATGGACAGGGAAGCCTGGCATGCTGCAGTCCATGGAGTCTCAAAGAGTCAGATAGGACTGAGCTTACTGAACTGAACTGAGTCCTCCTTTTAACTAGATGTCACAGTAGCATTAGACAATGACCTCACCCTGTGCTGGCCTTCCTCTGGCCGCTCTAATTGCTCCCTCCAGCTCCTTTTCTCTACCTGGCCTTAAATGTTGCCATTCCTCAAGCCTTGGTACTAGATCCTCCTTGTGTGCCACCAGTTGGCACACTACTGTATGCTGATGGGGCCCGTGAACTAAGAATAGTTTTCCTGTTTTTTTTTTTTTTTTTTAATATTTATTTATTTGGCTTACTGGGTCTTAGTTGTGGCACTCGGGATCTTTAGTTACTGCGTGCAAACTCTTACTTATGGGACGTGGGATCTAGGTCCCTGACCTGCGTGGAGAGCAGTCTTAGCCACTAGAATACCAAGGAAGTCCCGGGTTTTGTTTTAAATGCCGGGAGAAAAAAAATCAAAAGTACGTTTCATGACAAGTGAATGCTAGTATCCCTTAAATTTTATTGACACACAGTCACATCCATTCGTTTCCTATTGTCTATGGCTGTGTTCACACTACAGCAGCAAAACTGAGTAGTGGTGACGCAGAACCTAGAGCCCACAAAGGCCAAAGTATTAACTCCCCGTTTCCAAGAAGTTTGCTTTATGCTTTCTCCCTAGGTTTCATTCATTCTGGTAGCTTTGGTTACCATGTATATGCCAAGGAGTCCCAAAGCAGCAACTTCGGTCCAGATTCCTTCTCTACGGATGACCAGACATGAACATCCAGCTGCCTGTCATTCCCACGTGCAGGAGTCACCAAGAGACCAGAATGAACAAGACCAGACTAGCTCCTACCTCAGCGTACCCCTTTTCACTAAGTAGCACCAATATCCATCCAACTGGTCACGTGAGGAATTCGGAATCCTTGACACACCTCCTTTCCCCTCAATCAAACGAAACCTAAGTCCCCCTCTACTGTCTTCAACGCACCCGCACCCACAGCTCTCACATAAAACGGGTCTTTTCAAAACGTAAAGCCAGGCAACCCTCGCCCGGCGTTTGTGCCCCGGAAGCAGAGGCGCCCACGCACGCCAGACACCGCGAAATCCCCGCGCGGCCCTAGGTCGCGGCGCAGAGTTCTCAGGACCCTCCTAAACCCGAGGCCTCGTCGCCGCCTCAGAAACGTAAGCAACACCGCCCTCCCGCCCCAAGCCGCTCTCTGCGGCGCCCGGAAGATACGTAAGGAGGCGGGGCTACGTATTACAAACCGGACCGTGACGCGCTGCGTTTTCTCTTTCCAGCCAGCGCCGAGCGATGGGTGAGTGGCGCTCTGCTTTGGGGCCGGGATTGGGGAGCGAGCTCAATCCGGCGCCATCCTGCTTCGGGGCCCAGCCGGCAGCGCGGGCTCCTGGGCCCCCGGACACGGAACCCCCGCGAGGAGGGTGGTGCTCAGGCTTGGGCCCCCGGGACCATCCCAGGGGCCATTCCTGGAGCCGCAGGACTCGGGGCCGCGAGCGGCACCATCATGGCTGCCGGGGTCGGGACGGGAAGGGTCTGGGCTGCGTCGCACGTGCATGATGACACCTTGGAAATGCTGTGACCTCCCGACTGCGCTGTGGGGGAGCTAACCTTGGAGAGCTGAGCGTGCGACCGCCGGCGTGGGGCGTTGGGCTGGCGGCCTCGGCTCCGGACTCCCTGCCTCAGGCTCCCGCCCCCCCGCTTCCACACGCAGGCATCTCTCGGGACAACTGGCACAAGCGCCGTAAGACCGGGGGCAAGAGAAAGCCCTACCACAAGAAGCGAAAGTATGAGCTGGGACGCCCCGCTGCCAACACAAAGGTGCGTGCGGGTCCTCACCGCCCGGGAGGTCGCTTCTGCGGCGTCGGTTGAATCTTTGTGGGGCTCTGCGAGTTGCTGTGGGGACTAGGCGGTCTCGCCTTCGCGTGCTGGGTAGATACTGAAAGATCGCGTGGAGACTGCTGCCGTGTCCTAGTAGTACCTGCAAGGGCGCACGGAGCGAGTGGGCTCCTCGGTGCACCGAGCCTTAATTTTCAACGTTTGGAATCGGGCTTTCTCTCTTGGAGGTGACTGGAGTGATGAAAAAGTATCCTTAGGCGTGGTTGTGGCCGTCTTGGTCACCTATGTGCCACTTGCCAATGCTAGGGCTTGTCATAGTTACACTGACTGTTACCTCCGTCGCGCCCGGGTTCCCTTCTCTCTTACTTTTCCTTGATAACCTAGTTTCTGTCTCCTTGTGTTTTCTAGATTGGCCCCCGCCGCATACACACAGTCCGTGTGCGGGGAGGCAACAAGAAGTACCGGGCCTTGAGGCTGGACGTGGGGAACTTCTCCTGGGGCTCGGAGTGTGAGTGAAGTCCTGCAGGCGTGGGTGGGAACTCAGCAGCTAATCCTTGTTTTTAAGCTTCAGTAAGTGCTTTTAGCAGGAAGTCCATGGCCTGGACCAAGATACTAAAGTTCTCCTGTTGAACAGCTTTGAGGTTGTGGAGACTTACCTCCAATCCTGTCCTGCCACTTAACTCGAATAGCCTCAGAGATTGGGGTTGAATCTGGAGACAATGTGGGTGCCAGCCACCTCTGGAAGGATAGGTTTGTGGAAGATGAACTGTTGCTAGAGTTTCCCTTCTTAAGCCTTACTAGGGTAGGGATGGAAGATTGTTGGCATCAGGTTTACTTGGCTTGATTCTGGATTTCTTCTGTGAGCAGGTTGTACACGCAAGACAAGAATAATCGATGTTGTCTATAATGCATCCAACAACGAACTGGTCCGTACCAAGACCCTGGTGAAGAACTGTATTGTGCTTATCGACAGCACACCGTACCGACAGTGGTACGAGTCCCACTATGCACTGCCCCTGGGCCGCAAGAAGGGGGCCAAGCTGGTATGTGTTTGGCGAGCAACTTCCTGTAGGGGGTGCAGGGGGAGGCCAGCCTGATTTCAGCCTTCTTGTGATGAAAACTCTGTCCAGTTCTGCTACTGAAGGGAGAGAGATGAAAGCCTTTAGTGCTGAGGAAGGTGGCAGGGCTGTGGGATGTGACACTCCTGAACTAGGGTTTGGGGGTCCCCCTCTAAGCCATCTGTATTTCCTTTATTCAGACTCCTGAGGAGGAAGAGATTTTAAACAAGAAACGATCAAAGAAAATTCAGAAGAAATACGATGAGAGGAAAAAGAACGCGAAAATCAGCAGTCTTCTAGAGGAGCAGTTCCAGCAGGGCAAGCTTCTTGGTAAGATGACTTCTGCATTTGGGGAGGAGGCGTCTCAAGATATGGTGTGCTCTCTGGAGGCTAGAGAGTTCACCAGAAGGATTTGGTAACAGTGAACAAGCACAAATCAGAATATTTGGTCATCTGGTTAGTTTGAAGCGGAAATGGAAGATAGTGGGCAGGAGCCCATAGGCCTGAACTTGGTCTAGGCCTCTGAATTTCAGTAGTATCTTGAGAACTCGTCTGTGTCCAGGCTGAGGGGATTGTCTCAGTGATGAAAACTTTGTCCAGTTCTGCTACTGATTTTCAAAGTGATGATAAAGTATATCTGAGGAGACATTGGGCTTTGTGTCTGCCCCAGGATACCTGGGCGCTTAAGGGGATACATAGATATGGGTAGGCCACAGTGTCATTTTCCTGAGGACCACACTCTAATCTTGCAGCATGCATCGCTTCAAGACCAGGCCAGTGTGGCCGAGCAGACGGCTATGTGCTAGAGGGAAAAGAGCTCGAGTTCTATCTGAGGAAGATCAAGGCCCGGAAAGGCAAATAAACCCTCTTCTCTCCTGTCTTAGCTCATCTAATAAAGGCGTTTACTGTTCTATGCCATGTTCATGTTCTGAGAGTACTTCATTGTTTGGCACACTATAGAATGCCCCAGTTCCCCCTGCCTGAAGGCCAGGCCTGTTACGGGGCTGTGACTCTAGCCGGAGGAACAGTTCTCGCTCCTGAGGCTGAGTTTCAGTGGCAACAGGGATGTGTTGTGCAGGCTGAGCAGAGACTGAGGGAGGTAACCCAGCTTGGGGCCCCTGCAGTATTGGGCTGTTGCCTGGACCATCATTGGAACCAAAGCCATGTTGCCTCCCTAAAGTTCTTTTAGAGACCCTGTATGCAGACTTTGGTTTGGGGTTTTTTTCAGGCTCCTGGTCTAGAAACCTTGAAATTGTGTTCTACACTTAAGCATTGTTGAGCAAGTTATACATATTAATTATCTCTTGAGCTCTAATCCTTTCCCCTCTCCTTACTCAAAAGTTAGTTTGTTTAAATTGTTGAATTGGTTTCTTCAGCTTTCCCTTTTCATAGTTCCTCAGTTATTTGATTGTAGCAAATAGTGGTCTTTTAGGTTAAAGACAGGTTCAATCTTAGCTTATCCTTGGGTCATAACTCCCACATCAAATGTCACCAAATTTTGTGTGGTGCTAATGGTAAAGAACCTGCCTGCCAATGCAGGAGACATAAAGAGACGCAGGTTTGGTCCCTGGGTTGGGAAGATCCCCTGGAGGAGGGCATGGCAACCCATCCCAGTATTGCCTGGAGAATCCCATGGACAGCGGAGCCTGGCAGGTTGCAGCCCAAGGGTTAAAAACAGCTGGCAACTGAGCACAAAGCACAACTGCTGCTCTGATCGCTTTTCTGCATCCTGCTTTGCTCTTCTGTTTTCTCTAACACAATCCCAGCTCTCTGTGATCATTTTAAAAAGCTAAGATTTTTAAACTTCTTTTGGATATGAACCATTTTTAATGGTATTTGTTACAATACTGCTTTTATGTTTGGTTTTTTGCCTGCACAGCTTGTGGGATCTTAGTTCCCTGACCAGAAATCAAACCTGTGCTCCCTGCATTGGAATGTAAAGTCTTAACCACTAGACCACCAGTGAAGTCCCTAAAAGATAAATTTTTTTACACAGCATCCCATCTCAAAGTTGGAACCAGAAGCTATGGAACTCAATGAGACTAATCCCTTCTATGATGACTGCCATCCTTTACATGTGTTCACTTACTATTCCTTTGGTTGGGAATACTTTCTGTCAGATGCCCACGTTGCTCACTCCTTTCAGATCTTTGTCAGTCCAGTGAGTTCCCTGATCACAGAATTTTAAATAGCACTCCCTTCCATGCCATATCTTTTGCCCCTGTTTTTTTCCTTATTTGGCATAAATTTTGTTTATTTGCTTATTTTGCACCCTCTATTAAAATATATCTCCTGGGGAAATGGGTATGTTTACTGCTGCATCTCTAGTATCTGGAAAGGCACAGCAATATACCAGTCAAATATGTACTTTAAGGAGTTCTAAAGAAAAGGTTTTATCCAATTTAAAGTGGTTGAAAAGTACTTGTCTTAAATGAGCTATAAATCAAAATTGGTTCATCAACTTGGCTAATTGCAGACTTCTGTAATTCCGACTTCTGGCTAAGCAGTTGGAAAAGGTGGACCACTAAGACCAACCCTTTAAAACCTTATGGTTGACTCTGGGGAGACCTGACCTCTGCCTTCCCACCCAGTGATCTGGCAACACATGGTCATTAGCTGATGCTCTGAGAGCTGTGTGTTGGGCGTGGCACAGCAACAAAAGAGCTGAATGCATCTACATCTCCACTGCTCTCCCTGATGAGCACTCAACCTGAAGCAAGGCTTCCTCTCAACCCTTCCAAAACACTTGGGTGCCTTCTGAGTGAATGGTGACCACAAGGTGCCTTTTCTGGACAGTACAGGTTTGTCAACCAAGGCTGAGAAAAGTTCATCATCCCGTCACTCAGCAGGAAAGTAGAACCCAGCATTGTGATCCTGTCAACAATGCCAGAGGCTGCATGTCCTCAAGCTCTCCCTACATTCGCCATGCCTCCCATTTTTGAGTTTTGGCGGTTGTTTTCCCTTGGCTTTAGCATTCAGCTTTGGCATTTACCAATTGTTTAGAAGGCAGGAATCTTAGAGAAACTCAGTTTAGGAGCAACTCTAGTACCCTGTGGGGTCAGCTGAGTGCCCCAGTCTCACCACAGAGATGGACCACCTGCAGTTTTCACCCCTTAAATTGTCCTTTCTCCTTGTTTGGTGGGAACAGAGAAGGGCTTGTTCAGATGCCGCAAGTCTAGGCTGGGTGCCTTCACATCTCAGTGTCAGCTTCCAGGGCAGACTCTCAAACCCTCTCCGCCCACCGCCACCCCCCCCCCCTGCCCCCCCGCACCAAACCCTTATCTTTAACCCACTTCAGAGTATGCCAGTTCAGTTTTAAGCAATTTTAATTGCACAAATAATAAATGAATACATTCTCATTGTAAACAAATTGAACATAACATAAAGTACCCAGTACACACTTTGGCCCCTCTTCGGGGTGAGGTTATCAGAATAAGGTATATTCTAAACATATTTTTATGTGACCTTGGGGGCAGCAGCAGCATTCCCTGGAACCTATTAGAAATACACAAATTCTTAACCTCCATCCCAGACTTAATGAATCAAATGCCAGGGGTGGTAGGTACCCAAGACTTTAACAAGCCCTTCAGTGATACTGATGCTCCCTCAAGTTTAAGAACTGGCCTAGCCCAAAATCACAGTGGAAATAAACCACGCACCTGGGATCTAGTCCTCTGTAACTCGCCCTTGTGTCCTAGCTAAACTGCTAAGCCAAACTGGAAGCATCCTCTACCCAAATCAGGCCCTTATGCCATCCGGGGCGGTCCCTAGGTGCCCGGCCTTAGGGCACGTGGGAATGCTGCTCTAATAACTCCGCAGGGCCCGCAAAGTAGGCGGGGGCGGGCCTGGGGGAGGCAGCTGGACTGCCCACCCCGGCTGGTTTGGCTCAGGGCTCCTGGGTCTCGTCCCCTGACCCTGACGCCTCCTCCTCAATGCGGTCCGCTGCCTCGATGTCGCCGCCCTCTTCGGCCCGGAAGCGCACCAGATGCGGGGTACGCGGGGCGCGGATGCGGCCGAAGTTCCGGAGGCTGATGGCTGGCGAGGGAGCGCCTACGCCCAGGAAGCGGCCGAGCAGCGGGGTCTGCGCGGTCACCGGCCGGGCTGGCCCAGGGGACGCCTCCACCTGCAGGCTCTGCTCAGGGTCATCGCTCATGCTGCGGGCAGGCAGGAGGGCTGCGTGAGCAAGCCTCTGACAGCAGGTGGACCCGGAGGGACCGAGTCCTGGGCGCCCGGAGGGTGGGTGGGGAACTGGAGCCTGGCTACTGACTCAGGTTCTGCCTCAGCCGGCGTAGGCTACTCACCGCAGGTTGAAGGTGGAGCCCAGGAAGGAAGGCCGCAGCGACTCGGCCACCGTGGCCACCGTGTAGGGCGGCTGCGCCGAGTCCTCATCCCAGTACGCGTCCTTCTCCGCGGGAGGCAGGTTCTGGTACATGTCATCCACGGAGAGCAGGGATACCTGGGAGCAGCAGGTCACAAGAATCCCCTTCTCTGCAAACCCAGACTGAGAGCTGGCAAGGAGGGAGAGCCCGACTGCCGGGAGCTGCCACCAGACCCTGAATCACCTGCAAGTTGCGGTCTATAAGCTGGTTGGTTTCAAAGTCGTCGTCATCCTCACCAAAGGGATTGATGATCTGTTCTGCCACCTGCAGGTGGTAAGAGAGTGTTTTCTGGGCTCAGAGCCCTACTTTCTAACTGCAAAGTGTGGGTGGGTCCTGGGTCCATATCCCCACCCCCTGAAGTGCCCACCTTGAGCCAGCCGGCATAGAAGAAGAACTGCAGCAGAGTGGTGAGAGGCACGTACATGTCCAGGTCCCCTGCGGCTTGCCCTGGCTCCAGAGGCTCCCGAGGTGTGGCAGCCCCTGCCACTGGCTCCACAAACTGGCGGCCCACCAAGGAGAGGGCAAAGAAGGAGTATACCGCTATGGTCACCACCTGGAGGAGGGAATGCCAGGCTGAGTGGGACAGGTTAAAATGCTGTCTCTGCCCCGAGGGTCAGTGGTAGATCTAACAATTAAAGCATGTATCGGGGATTTCCCTGGGGGTGAGCTCCCAATGTAGGGGGCCCAGGTTCGATCCCTGGTCAGGGAACTAGATCTCACATTGCTGCACCTTGAGTTCACATGTGCCAACTAAAGCTTCCCCATGCTGCAAATAAGACCCAACCCAGCCAAATAAATAAATATTTTAAAAAATAAATTAAAAAATAAATACAACATGCAGCAAGGTGTGGCAACACCAAATGGGAGGGGATCATCTTAGTGAGGGCCCAGGGAGGCTTTGAGGATGAGCCCTTGGCTATTTAGTGTCTCACTGAACTGAACTGCCCCTGGGCAGGTACCATCTCTAGTTCTCAGTGTCACACACAGCACAGGACATACAGTAGGCACTGGGACTGGGAGGTGAGAGGCAGTTACTTGGGTGTAGACGAGGGGGATGCTGATCCAGTCATAGTGGAAGAGCATGCTGCACTTGGCCCGGTACTTATTCAGCTCCTGGTGGAACAGCAGGAAGAGGAAGTCAGTGGAGACAGAAAGGAAGAAAGGAGAAGGGAGTCCAGTACACATTAGGCCTGGGCTAGGTCTCATTCTGCTTGCAGAGGTGTTGTCGGGCTGGGGTGCCTGTGATGGAAGGCAGCTCAGCACAGTGACTGCAAGGACAGACCCTGGAGCCGGAAGTTCTGAGGATGAATCTCGGCTCCACTAGCTGTGTGGCTTGGGCAAGTTTTTTTTTCCACTCCTTGCCTCAGTTTCCTCACTTCCTCACACTTGCTGCGCTACATAATAGACACCATGTAGGTGTTAAGCACTGAAATTATGGTTGCTGTATGCAAAAGTAGGGGGAGGAGGGCAGATGGGCCTGTCCTAGGTCGACTCACTTCCAGGAGCAGGCAGAGAGCAATGTCATCACGGATTCGCCCATCCCTCCGGGCCTGGGCTGCCAGGTTGGTGAACCAGACGCAAGGAATCCAGTACTTATTGAAGTCAGATTTCAGGCTCTCAAACTTTTTCCTCTCTTCCTGGGACATGAAACCTGGAGATTGAAGAGAAAGAAATGAAGTCTCATCCTTGTCCTCTAGGACTCACCGCTCTGGGGTCCTGGAGCTCCCCCTGGTGGTCAAACCTCCCCGCCTAGGAGACCCTCGGAGCAGGTCCGGTTCAGTCCCTCCCAGGGCTCCCTGAGCGCCGCACCTGCGTCCACCACATGCTCCATGGTGGGAAAGCGCTTGAGCACGCGCGTGCTGACAGAGCGCAGCACCAGCACCGACGCCAGGTTGGCGTAGCGGATGAGGGTGCGGCGCAGCAGACGGCCACGCTGGTCCACGCCGTGCACGGTGGCTGAGATGACGCACATCAGCTGGTCTGGCAGCGGGATGCTTGTGTACTGGGCCCACCAGCGGTTCACCACCATGGTCACGTAGAAACCTGGTGGCCGCCGTGGGTAGTGGGGACGGAAAGGGAAGACGGAGGGCTTGGAAGTCAGTGTGTCCTGCCGGCAACCAGAACGCCTGGTCCAAGCCGGGTGGAACCAAGGCAGAGGGAAGGACACATTGACTCCAGCACCCTGCCTCGCTTGTCAGAGGGACAGCCTCATCCTCTGATCACGCCCTGATGGACCAAACCAGGCAGGGAGGAAGAAGACTGCAGACCTCCTCAGGCAGAGGAGACATGATGGTTCAAGTCCAGGCAGTGGTTAACTCTGAGCCCTGCTTCCCATGAGGGTGTGGAGGGAAGTGTCACCTCTCTCCAGTTCCCCTGCAGGACGCAGGGGGATGTGAGGCCAGCAGCAGGCTGGGGCTGTGTTTGGAGTGAGGGTCAGGCTGGTGATAGGCAGGGCCTGCTGCTGCTGCTGCTGCTCCTAAGTCACTTCAGTTGTGTCCCACTCTTAGTGACCCCATGGACTGCAGCCTACCAGGCTCCTCTGCCCATGGGATTTTCCAGGCAAGAGTACTGGAGTGGGTTGCCATTGCCTTCTCCAAAGCAGGGCCTAGTCCTCTGGAAATCCTAGACCCGGCACACAGCTCCCATGTCTGCTGAGCCTGCTCTGGTTGACCTTCAGATGTGCCGCTGGGCTAATTCTGACCCTCAGCGCTAGCAGCCCAGCCCAAAGGTCAGGAAAGATGGCTAGGAGGCTGCAAGCGAGAACCCCTTGTCCTTTGAACTTACCCAGTACAAAGGACAAGGGGATGAGGTCCGCAGAGCGGTTGCAGTATCGGGCCACCTGAGCATACACACGCTTCTGCTCCTGGGTCAGCAGCAGCCTGGGGAAGGTCAGGTGGGGCCTGCGTTAGAGGGAGGTGGCCAACCTAGTCCCCCGCAGGCCAGCCCTGAGACCCTGCCCTCACCCTCGCACCGGTAGGTGACGCTGAGCAGAGCATACAGGGCGATGAAGAGGAGGAACTCCTTGTAGAGGAGCTTGTAGATGCTTCCCCGCCAACGGAGAAGCAGGCCAGAGAAGCCTCCGAAGCGGGCCTCTGCCACTTTGAGGGTGTAGGAGACCGTCATGGTGCTGGTGACCTGGGGCAGAAGGTCGTGAAAGCTGCCCTTGGGCTGTCCTTCTCTCCCCATAAACCTCCTCCTTAGCCTGCCTTCTCATCACCCAGCTTAGGTCCCCAAGTAACCTCCTACAACTCTGGTCACCCCCCGACCCCAGCCTTCACCCTTTCAGTAGGAAGGAAGCAGACAAGCAGATAGAGCACACCCCCAGCCCCCTAGGACTCAGTGGCACATGGGTTAAACCAGGATGAGATGGGGCAGAGGGGAGCTGAGATCTACATCCTCTCCTGCCTGAGGCTGCCCCAAGCTCCTCTTCCACTTGCAGGACTAGGAGGAACCCCTGAACTGCTGAGGACAGGAGACTCAACTGTAGCCCAGCCCCATACACCGTGGGGTCTTGCTCTCGAAGCTGATAGTTGGTCTCTCAAGGCACAGGGCACTCTGACCCCCATCCCACACCTACCTACCTGCTCTGGACAGCAGCCTGTGCCGAGGAAGGGGAACTGAGCTAGGCTTCACCCCACAACACTTAAGTACCTCCTGGGTCCATAAAGTTTGGCCGGACTGAGGTTATCATTGATGGATTGAGGCTGTCACCCGACTTCCCCTGGTGCTGGGAACTGGCTGTGTCTTCCTGTGCCTGCAGGGCTGGGCTGGCCTTTGAGTGCTATAAATGCCTCTGCATTGACCCCACAGCTCACACCATATCCTTGGAGCCAAGGTGACAGAACTGACTGTCCCACGCTCCAGGTGAGAAGACAGATGCATGATAAAGTGTCATAACAGCTGCTGATGGCAGGGCACTGACTAAGTGGCAGGCACTGTGCCAGAGCACCAGTCCATCAAATCTCTGGCCTGTCCTGGGAAGCTCCCTCCCCACGCTGTGAGCTGGTTCTCCCTGCAAGTGGTTCCTGAAGAGAGGAAGCATGGAGAGGTGGTTAGGAACGTAAGTTTGCGAGGCCGACACACCTGGGGTTGAATTCTGCCTCTCTGTGGCTTTGTCCAAGATACCTAATCTCTCTAACTTCAGTTTGCTCCTCTGTAAAACAGTATCAATAACCCCTTCCTCACAAGGCAGTGGGGAATATTCAGAGCAAGAATGCCCGGAGCCTGGAGCATGCAGGCATTCATCCTGAGCCAGTGAAAAGCCAGCCTTTTCCCTTTGGTTTCCACCTACTGGTCCACTGTTGCTTCTCAGAACCTGGGATGCCTGGCTGGCCTCTCCCCAAGCCAAACAGTGCCAGGTCCTGGCTTTTAACGTGGCCTATGAGATGCCCCCACTTCCACCTGCTGTCATCAGCCTCTGACCTCGCTCCTTTTCACTGCTCCTTTGAGGTCCTCTCTCGAATCAGTTAGTCATACCGCCCTAAAATCTTCTACAAAGAGGTCTCCCCTCCAGCCCACAAGACCTTGGACAGGATTACGTCTGATTCATCTCAATAAAGCTGAGGACTTGAACCCAGGCAGGCTTTTCTTTTCTCTTTCTTTCTATTTTATTAAAAAATTTTTTAAATTAGAATACAGTTGATTTACAATGTAGTGTTTCTGCTGTACAGCCAAGTGAATCATTTATGCATATATCCACTTTTAATTAGATTCTTTTCCCATATAGGCCATTACAGAGTACTGAGTTCCTTGTGCTATACAGCAGGTCCTTATTAGTTATCTACTTTATATATAGTAGTGTATATATATCAATCTCAGTCTCCCAATTTATATCCCTCCACCTTCTCCCCCCATAACTAAAAGTTTGTTTTCTACATCTGTGATTCTATTTCTGTTTTGTAAATAAGTTCTTTTATACCATTTTTTTAGATTCCATATATATGTGGTATCATATATTTGTCTTTCTCTGACTTCACTCAGCATGAGAATCTCTAGGTCCATCCATATCATTATTTCATTTTTTATGGCTAAGTAATATTCCACTATATATATATATATATATATATATATATACACACCACATCTTCTTTATACATTCCTCTGATGAACATTTAGGTTACTTCCATGTCTTGACTATTGTAAACAGTGCTGCTGTGAACACTGGGATGTGAGAGTTGGACTGTGAAGAAAGCTGAGCGCTGAAGAATTGATGCTTTTGAACTGTGGTGTTGGAGAAGACTCTTGAGAGTCCCTTGGACTGCAAGGAGATCCAACCAGTCCATCCTAAAGGAGATCAGTCCTGGGTGTTCATTGGAAGGACTGATGTTGAAGCTGAAACTCTAATACTTTGGCCTCCTCATGCAAAGAGTTGACTCATTGGTAAAAACCCTAATGCTGGGAAGGATTGGGGGCAGGAGGAGAAGGGGACGACAGAGGATGAGATGGCTGGATGGCATCACTGACTTGATGGACATGAGTTTGGGTGAACTCCGGGAGTTGGTGATGGACAGGGAGGCCTGGCGTGCTGCAATTCATGGGGTCGCAAAGAGTCGGACACGACTGAGCGACTGAACTGAACTGAACACTGGGGTGCAGGCATCTTTTAACCTGAAAGACATCTGGTCCCTCTCCCCACTTTTTGTGAGAAACTCCCTGAATGAGCAAGGTCTGAGAGCCAACCCATGGCCTGACAAGTTATGTTCTCCTTCCCAGGCTCAGGGAAGGTGTGCATATGTAGAAAGAACAGGACTCTGTGTGTGTTTGTCCTGGAGGTCTGGAAAACCCACGAGCTGACCTGCAAAAGGGCAAGATACCAGTTCTGGGGCCTTAACCCCCCTGGCCCTGCAGCCCCTTCCCACGCTCTGATCTGTGGCTTTCCTAAAGCATTCTGGACTGCTTCTCTTAAAGAGTCTCTGGTACCTGGAGAGCTCAGGCCCTGAGGTCCTATCACTTCTCTGACAGTGCTTCCAATTGGCTGCATTTTAGTCCTTAGCTCCCATCCCCATCTGAGGCTCTCTCACATCAGCCTGTTACCCAACTCTCTGGATCCCTGGCCTGTGCATTTCCCACAGAGCCATGGGTAAAGGTACAGAACCTGAAGCCTTGCCCCAGGAGGGAGCAGTCCCCAGGCCCCACCCTGCCCCTCCTTCCTGAGTCACTTTATCTCCCTTCCCAGTTGCTGACAGGTCCCTTTGGTTTATGGTCAAGGAGAGGGAACCACTCCACCTGTAAATCATTTTCCCCACCCTTCTTTATCCTCCCCTAGCTCTTGCCCCTCCCTCTCTTCTGGTCCTAACCACCAGTGCCCCCTCCCCTCACAGCTGAAAGCTGATATATGACTTGGCAGTTTATTGCATGGAGTCTGGAGCCAGACTGCCTAGATAATTTTTTTTAAGAGCACATTTTATACATTTATTTATTTTGTTGTTCAGTTGTTAAGTCGTATCCAACTCTTTGTGACCCCTTGGACTGCAGTGCAACAGGCTTCCCTGTCCTTCACTATCTCCTACAGTTTGCCCAAACTCTTGTCCATTGAGTCAATATTTATTTATGTATCTGGCTGCTCCGGGTGTTAGTTGCAGCATGCGGGACCTTCAGTTGCAGCATGTGAATTCTTAGTTGTAATATATAGGGTCTAGTTCCCTGACCAGGAATCAAACCCAGGCCCCGTGTGTTGGGAGCATAGAATCTTAGCCACTGAACCACCAGGGAAGTCCCTGCCCATATTTTTAAATCCAGACTCCACAGTAAACTACCTTTGTGACCTTGTTCTTAAGCAAACTGTTTAACCTCTGTCCTTAATTTCCCTGTGGGGAAACAAATACCTATCTCACACAGTTGTTGTGACTATCAAATGAATTAATATTTATGCAGTGCTTGGTAAGCATGAAATGCTCCTGTAGCTATTAATTTCTCCTTTCTGGTGCAGGTCTTGTACTTCCACATCTGCCCCTGCAAGGACACCTGAGATCTTCTTGTTGCTGAATCCAGTAGGCCTCTCCTGAGTCCTCACCTTACTTGGTATCTTTCACTCTTTTTTTAAATTTTATATATTTACTTGGCCACACAGACATGTGGAATCTTAGTTCCCTGACCAGGAATCAAACCTGTGTCCCCTTCATTGGAAGTGCAGAGTCTTAACCACTGGATCACCAGAGAAGTCCTGCATCTTTCATTCTTGAAAGACTCCCTTGACCTCTGTGACTTGATACTGTCAAGAGATTCTGACTCTGAACTGCCAAGGGGTAGGCATTTGGGATAGGTGTTCAAATAGGAGCAGCAAGCCTGAGAGCATCCTCTGGAAGATGGAGACTCAGAGAACTCAGAAAAACCTCAGCTTGGTCAGAGGTTGTGAGCATCTTGTGGGGAGGAGAAAGGGCACTAGTAAGAGGGACTGAGAGATGAGTAGAGTAGGACAGATGCAAGGACAGAGAACTAGTGACTCCCAGAAGAGTCAGGCAGGGGAATTCGCTGGCAGTCCAGAGGTTACATTTCCACTGCTGGGGGCACAGATTTGATCCCTGATTGAGGAACTAAGATCCTGCATGCCATGCGGCCAAAGAATAAATTAAAAAGTCATGCAGTGGTGAATAGTGGAGTCAGGCATCTTGGGTTCAGATCTTGGCTCTGCCCCTTAACCTTGGGCAAGAGGCTTAACCCCATGAGCCTCAGTTTCCTCATCTGTGAAATGTAGATAATAATTCCATCATAAGGTTACTGTGAGAAGTCCAGAAGATAAATGCTGAGCCCTGTGCCTGGTTTGTGGCAGTGTATAAGACCCATTAATGGCAGCTTATGTGACACTGAAGGAGGAGGCAGAGTAGTCTGGCAGGCCCTTCAGTTACAGCATCCAGGAGGATGTCCTCTTGATGCCTGGGCTCCCAGAGGAGGGCGCCAGAACCTTGTTATCCTTCCAAGGGGAGGAGACAGTATGCCACCCCAAAATGCGCCACGTTGGCATATTGGTTACTTTGAGCTAAATAGGCACTTGAAAAATTGCAAATGCAGGGAGAGGCTTTCTCTGAACTCACCTTATCTGCCTGAAGAGGGAGCCTCCAAAGAAACTCAATCATCACAAATCCCCTTTCTGGGAGTTTCATCTCATATCACAGGAAGTCTATATCACATCCAGACCAACTTTGTCATAAACTATCATATCTCCCACCCATTCTTCTAAGGGCCCATACCTCTTTCCTGTAAATTATTTACTCTCCCCTAAGAGGCCTACATTCCCCTACCCCTTTCTCTATTCAGTTGGTATTTAAACCTCAATTCTAAGCCACATGGAGGAGTTATTCATTTTTCCCTGGAATATCCCCCATGTATAGGTTTCCCATACTGTTCATGGGGTTCTCAAGGCAAGAATACTGAAGTGGTTTGCCACTCCCTTCTCCAGTGGACCACATTTTGTCAGAACTCTCCACCACAATCCGTCCACCTTGGGTGACCCTACATGGCATGACTCATAACTTCACTGAGTTAGACAAGGCTGTGGTCCACTTGATCAGTTTGATCAGTTTTCTGTACTTGTGGTTTTCACAATCTGGTTTCTGTCTGTCCTCTGATGGGTAAGGATAAGAGGCTTATGAAAGCTTCCTGATGGGGGAAACTGATTGTGGAAGAAACTGGGTCTTGTTCTGATGGGCGGGGCCATGCTCCAAAAATCTTTAATCCAATTTTCTATTTATGGACAGGGTTGTGTTCCTTCCCTATTGTTTGACCTGAGACCAAACTATGGTGGAGGTAATGAAGAAAATGGTGACCTCCTTCAAAAGGTCCCATGCAGGCATTGCGCACTCAGTGCCCCCAACCTTGCAGCAGGCCACAACCCACACCTCCACCGGAGACTCCAGGACACTCACAGGCAAGTCTAGGTCAGTCTCTTGTGAGGTCACTGCTCCCTTCTCTTGGGTCCTGGTGTATGCAAGGTTTTGTTTGTGCCCTTCAAGAGTCTGTTTCCCCAGTCCTATGTAAGTTCTGGCAGCTCTAGGGTGGGGCTAATGACGACCTCCTCCAAGAGGGCTTATGCCACACCCAGGTCTGCCGCACCCAGAGCCCCTGCCCCTGCAGGGCTGCTGCTGACCCGTACCTCCACAGGAGACACTCAGACACTCAAGGCAGGTCTGGCTCAGTCTGTGTGGGGTCTCCTGGTGTGCACAGGTTTTGCTTGAGCCCTCCAAGCATCTCTGGTGGGTATGGGATTTGATTCTAAACGTGACTTTGCCTCTCCTACCATCTTGCTGGGGCTTCTCCTTTGCCCTCAGATGTGGAGTATCCTTTTTTTTTTAGTGGGATCCAACATTCACCTATGCAATATTGCTCTTTACAGCATCGGACCTTGCTTCTATCACCAGTCACATCCACAGCTGGGTATTGTTTTTGCTTTGACTCCATCCCTTCATTCTTTCTGTAGTTATTTCTCCACTGATCTCCAGTAGCATATTGGGCACCTACTGACCTGGGGAGTTCCTCTTTCAGTATCCTATCATTTTGCCTTTTCATACTGTTCATGGGGTTCTCAAGGCAACAATACTGAAGTGGTTTGCCATTCCCTTCTCCAGTGGACCACATTCTGTTAGACCTCTCCACCATGACCCGCCCGTCTTGGGTTGCCCCACGGGCATGGCTTAGTTTCATTGAGTTAGACAAGGCTGTGGTCCTAGTGTGATTAGATTGACTAGTCTTCTGTGAGTATGATTTCAGTATGTCTGCCCTCTGATGCCCTCTTGCAACACCGACCATCTTTAGAAAAGGCAGAGGAACCAGAGATCAAATTGCGAACATCCGCTGGATCATGGAAAAAGCAAGAGAGTTCCAGAAAAACATCTATTTCTGCTTTATTGACTATGCCAAAGCCTTTGACTGTGTGGATCACAATAAACTGTGGAAAATTCTGAAAGAGATGGGAATACCAGACCACCTGACCTGCCTCTTGAGAAATCTGTATGCAGGTCAGGAAGCAACAATTAGAACTGGACATGGAACAACAGACTGGTTCCAAATAGGAAAAGGAGTACGTCAAGGCTGTATATTATCACCCTGCTTATTTAACTTCTATGTAGAGTACATCATGAGAAACGCTGGACTGGAAGAAACACAAGCTGGAATCAAGATTGCTGGGAGAAATATCAATAACCTCAGATATGCAGATGACACCACCCTTATGGCAGAAAGTGAAGAGAACTAAAAAGCCTCTTGATGAAAGTGAAAGTGGAGAGTGAAAAAGTTGGCTTAAAGTTCAACATTCAGAAAATGAAGATCATGGCATCCGGTCCCATCACTTCATGGGAAATAGATGGGGAAACAGTGGAAACAGTGTCAGACTTTATTTTTTGGGGCTCCAAAATCACTGCAGATGGTGACTGCAGCCATGAAATTAAAAGACGCTTACTCCTTGGAAGGAAAGTTATGACCAACCTAAATAGCCTATTCAAAAGCAGAGACATTACTTTGCCAACAAAGGTTCGTCTAGTCAAGGCTATGGTTTTTCCTGTGGTCATGTATGGATGTGAGAGTTGGACTGTGAAGAAGGCTGAGTGCCGAAGAACTGATGCTTTTGAACTGTGGTGTTGGAGAAGACTCTTGAGAGTCCCTTGGACTGCAAGGAGATCCAACCAGTCCATTCTGAAGGAGATCAGCCCTGGGATTTCTTTGGAAGGAATGATGCTGAAGCTGAAACTCCAGTACTTTGGCCACCTCATGTGAAGAGTTGACTCACTGGAAAAGACTCTGATGCTGGGAGGGATTGGGGGCAAGAGGAGAAGGGGATGACAGAGGATGAGATGGCTGGATGGCATCACTGACTCGATGGACGTGAGTCTGAGTGAACTCCGGGAGCTGGTGATGGCGTGCTGCGATTCATGGGGTCACAAAGAGTCGGACACGATTGAGTGACTGAACTGAACTGAACATTCTCCTGTCAATGAGTGAAGAAGTTGGCTTAAAATTCAACATTCAGAAAACTAAGATCATGGCATCTGGTCTCATCACTTCATGGAAAATAGATAGGGAAACATTTTTTTGGTCTCCAAAATCACTGCAGATGGTGACTGCAGCCTTGAAATTAAAAGACAGTTGCTCCTTGGAAGAAAAGCTACGACCAACCTAGACAGCATAGTAAAAAGTGGAGACATTACTTTGCTGACAAAGGTCCGTCTAGTCAAAGCTATGATTTTCCCAGTAGTCATGTATGGATGTGAGAGTTGGACTATAAAGAAAGCTGGGTGCTGAAGAATTGATGCTTGTGAACTGTGGTGTTGGAGAAGACTCTTGAGAGTCCCTTGGACTGCAAGGAGATCCAACCAGCCAATTCTAAAGGAAATCAGACCTGAACATTAATTGGGAGGACTGACGCTGAAGCTGAAATTCCAATACTTTGGCCACCTGAGACTCATTGGAAGAGACCCTGATGCTGGGAAAGATTGAAGGCAGGAGGAGAAGGGGACGACAGAGGTTGAGATGGTCTTTCCCCAGTCGCATCACCGACTCGATGGACATCAGTTTGAGCAAGCTCCAGGAGTTGGTGAAGGACAGGGAAGCCTGGCATACTGTAGTCCATGGGGTCGCAAAGAGTTGGACACGACTGAGCGACTGAACTGATGGGCTTCCCAGGCAGCGCTAGTGGTAAAGAACCTGCCTGCCAATGCAGGAGATGTAAAAGACGCGGTTCAATCCTTGGTCAGGAAGATTCCCTGGAGAAGGGCATGGCAACCCACTCCAGTATTCTTGTCTGGAGAATCCCATGGACAGAGGAGCCTGGTGGGCTACAGTTCATAGGGTCATAAAGAGTTGGACACCACTGAAGCAACTTAGCATGCACGCACATCCCACATGTATACAGAAGCTCTGCGTGTTAATAAACTTGCTTTTGGGGACTTCCCTGGTGGTTCAGTTGTTAAGAATCCGCCTTCCAATGCAGGTTCGATCCCTGGTTGGGGAACTAAGATCCCACATGCCACGGGGCAACTAAGCCTGTGTTTTGCAGCTAGAGAAAAGCCCACACTGCAATGAAGACGTAGTTCAGCCAAAAAAAAAAAAAGAAAGTTTTTAATTAAAATAAAATAATCCTTTAAAAAAATACATAAACTTGCTTTTTGTTTTTTTGTACTTGTTGTTAATCTCTTTGTTGAAGAGTCCTGTTTGGGTTAGTTTGATTTGGGAATCCAACTTTAGATAGTGTAGTTAAGCCAGAAAAGATAAGAATGAGTAAGTCATAAGTAAAGACTAGGGGAAAAGTATTCCGGGCAGAGGGAATAAATGTGCAAAGGCTCAGAGGCAGGAACAGTTCTATTATGTGTGAGAAAGACAGAGAGAAGGCCTCTCTGACTGCAGCAAAGCAGGCAAGAGGAGATTGTTTAGAGAGGTCGACAGGGCCTGACTATGGGGAACTTTATAGACCATCTCAAACCATCTCAAGGATTCTGAATTTCATTCTCAGACTAAAGGGACACCCCTGAAGAGTTACTTGTAAGAAATGTACCAACTAATAAGATGATAATAATAAAGGAAACTCTGTGTGTGTGTGAGGGGGGCATGTGGGAGAGTATATGGCAACTCTGCACTACCTGCTCAATTTTTCTGAAAAATCCAAAACCATTCTTAAAAAAATAAAGCCTACCAATAAAAAATACAAAACTGAAAATAAAGAGCCCTGTATGAAAACCTAAGATGGGGAGAGTTTTTACTTCTGCTAACCCCCAATACCTTAGAATGTGACTATATTTGGAGATAGGACCTTTAAAGAGGTAAGTAAGTTAAAACAAGGTCCTCAGGTAGACCCTAATCTTATCTGACTGATGTCTTTAAGAGAAGATGTGATTAGGACACACAGAAAAAGATCATGTGGACTTCCCTGTGGTTCAGACAAGAGTCTACACTGCTATTGCTGTGGGCACTGGTTCAATCCCAAGGAGGGGAAAAAAGATCATGCGACTTCAAAGGGAGACTGCCATTTACAAACCAAGAGAGGCCTCAGAAGAAATCAACCTTGTCAATACCTTGATCTTGACCTTCCAGCCTCTGGAAGTATGAGAAAATAAATTTCTGTTGTGTAAGTCACCTAGTCTGTAGTAATGTTGTTATGACAACCCTAGAAAACTCATACAAAGGCATTTTGGTTTAGTTTCCAAAACAAAATGGCAATATCGAATAGCTTTATCAAACTATACATCCTCAGCCCCATTTCCCCTTTGGATTTGCTTTTCCTGGCCTTACCTCTACCATCTCCCCATCTGGAAAAGTGTTGACCTATAGAATAAAGACCAAACTCCTGAGGATGGCACTTAAGGCCTTCCTGCCCACACCCTCTCTCTCTCCCTCTCGTTCATCTGAGCTACTAATATTTCTCCACGTTTCAGGCTGGTTTGGTTCTCCATTCAGGGGACATGGAAGACAAAGTTAGAGAAGTAGACTTTTGTGGGCCTAGTGAGGGATGGGATGGGATGGTCATATGGTGGGAAGATGAAATGGAGACCAGGAAGGTGCTGCAGCAGTAATCCTGATTTGAGAGACTATGACCCAGATTAGGGTGCTTGGGGAACATGGAGTGAACTGCATAGATTTCAGAGATATTTGGGAGATAAAACTGACAGCAATCGAATACTAAATAAATATTTGTTGACTTTCTTGGCCACTCTTTCTAAAGTAAGCTCTTTGGTTACTCTCCTGTTTACTTCCTTCACAGCACTTTTCACAGCCTGCAATTACTTTGTTTATATTTTTGCCTATTGTCTGTTTCCATTAAGCAGAATGTAAACTAAATGAGGGCTGCAACATTGACCAACCTTTTACACACAGTGCTTGGTCACTGACCAAGGGCTCTCAGATCTTTGAGGACTGAATAGGTTAATAAGTGATTGGATGGTACAGAGTGAGCACAGAAAGGCGAAAGGTCAAGGCCAGGAAGAAGCCTGTGATCCTGGGATCCAGAGGGTTTAAGACTCCACCTCTTTACCACCTCATGTGGGTCAGAATGGCCATTGTTTAGAACTCTATAATAAAAAATGCTGGAGAGGGTGTGGATAAAAGAGAAACACCTTAAACTGTTGGTGGGAATGTAACTTGGTGCAGCCACTATGGAAAACAGTATGGATGTTCCTCGAAAAACTTAAAAATAGAGTCGCCATGTGATCCAGCAATCCTACTCCTAGGTATATATCCAGAGAAAATTCTAATTAAAAAAGATACATGCACCTTAATGTTCACTGCAACACTATTTACAATGTCCAAGACATGGAAACAACATATATGTCCACTGACAGATGAATGGAAAAAGATGTGGCACAAATATACAGTGGACTACTGCTCAGCCATAAAAAGAATGAAATAATGCAGTGGCACCCCACTCCAGTACTCTTGCCTGGAAAACCCCATGGACGGAGGAGCCTGGTGGGCTGCAGTCCATGGGGTCGCTAAGGGTTGGACACGACTGAGCAACTTCACTTTCACTTTTCACTTTCCTGCATTGGAGAAGGAAATGGCAACCCACTCCAGTGTTCTTGCCTGGAGAATCCCAGGGACAGGGGAGCCTGGTGGGCTGCCGTCTATGGGGTCGCACAGAGTCGGACACAACTGAAGCGACTTAGCAGCAGCAGCAATATGGATGAATCTAGAAATTATCATACCAAGTGAAGAGATTATCATACCAGAAAGAGAAAGACAAATTCCATATATCATTTAAATGTGGAATCTAAAATATGATGCAAACTTACCTATGAAACAGAAATAGACTCGCAGACATAGAAAACAGACCTGTGGTTGCCAAGGGGGAGATGGGTTGGGAGTTTGAGATTAGCAGATGCAAACTATTACACATATAATAGAAAAACAGTGCAGTCCTACTGTTATAGCGCAGGAAACTATGTTGAATATCCTGTGATAAACCATAATGGAAAAGAATATGACAAAGAATGGATGTATTGATATACGTGTAACATAGTCACTTTGCTGTACAATAGAAATTATACAACATTGTAAATCAACTATACTTCAATTAAGTAAATAAATTTAAAAAGGCCCCATCTCTCTGTCTCCGGCCCTGTGAAAGGTGGGCATGGACCAGAGGTTTAGGGGTTCAGGTGGCCCCAGGACCACCTGCCCAATTGTCCTTTGCTAGATTTGAGAAAATACAAGTACCATTCTTCACTTTCTGGCCTCTGGCTGTGGACGCAGGGCAGTGGATGTTTTCAGGGAAAGAGAATAGGCACCCCTCCAGAACATGAGATCTGCCCCTTAAGGGTGTGGGTGTAGGGGTAGCAGAAGATGTGACCTAGCCCGTTACAAAAGCCTTGAATGCCTGGCTGTTTGATCTCAAGACTCAGCATAGGAGCTCAGGCTTCCACCCACACTCCCCACTCCAGGCAAGCCCAGCTGCGAGTATGCAATTCCTCTCAGCCCCTAAAGGGGGCAGCACTGGCCTGGACCTGCGGTCTCTGGCCAAGAGCGTGGGACGAACGCAAATTCTCGCGCACTTAAAGGGTTGGTGACCAACTCGGGCAAAAGTGAGCGGCGTCCCTGCTTCTGCCCTCCAGGTTGGAATGGTGGTCCATCTAGTTGCTGAGGAGACTCCCCATACGCCCAGGCACCCTCGGACTTCAGCATAAGCCCCCAAGGATGGGGGGCGAAAGGACCCCCATTAGAGGGACTCTCAGTCACCAGGACGAGGTAGGAGGGCAGGGACAAAGCTGGCTCTTACATCCTGATGGCCACCCACATGGTGACTAGCAGTATGGCTGCGTCTTGAAGGCGGGAGCAGTAGGCTTAGCCTCTGGGTGCGCGGGTGGGAGGAGGAGCTTCTTCTTGACGTAAGGCCTGATGAGGGGCGTGGCTTCTCGGTGACTCGCATGAAGGGGGCGGGCTCTTAATGATGAGACGCCGGGGAGGGGGCAGGCGTTCATTGATAAAAACGCTGGGCTCCCTGGGGCGCGAGCGCGGCGTAGCAAATCCTGGCAGCGCCTCGCGCCGTCTGGGCCTGGCGGAACCCAGAAATTAGCCTGGCCGGCGCTGCGCCGCACCGCCCGCATGGAGCCCGCGGCCGGCTTCTTGTCCCCGCGACCCTTCCCTCGTGCGGCCGCCCCGCCAGCGCCCCCGGCCGGACCCGGGCCGCCTGGAAGTCCCAAGCCTGGATCTGAGCCAGAGGTGCTGGCCGAGACTCCGGCACCGGACCCTGGGCGCCTCATCACCGACCCGCGGAGCGGCCGCACCTACTTCAAAGGCCGCCTGTTGGGCAAGGTGAGCTGAGGAGTGGTGCCAGCGAGGGTAGGGGAGCCCTGCCGACTTCTTTGCCCTCGTGGAGCGGGGCGGGGCCGTTTGGCCTCGGCATGGGGACGTCTGCGGGCCAGACCTGCCTGATGCCTTCTCCTCATAGGGGGGCTTTGCCCGCTGCTACGAGGCCACTGACACAGAGACCGGCAATGCCTACGCGGTCAAAGTCATCTCGCAGAGCCGCATTACCAAGCCGCATCAGCGTGAGAAGGTGAGCCAGGGCCCAGGCCCAACGGGCGACGGGTGGGGTGGGAACGGTGACGAGGGAGCCCTTGACGGATGGTAACCCCCGCCGCCACTGCAGATCCTAAACGAGATTGAGCTGCACCGCGGCCTGCAGCACCGCCACATCGTGCGTTTCTCGCACCACTTTGAGGATGCTGACAACATATACATTTTCCTGGAGCTCTGCAGCCGAAAGGTGAGGGATGGTAGAGGTAGGGGAGGGAGTAGGGACCTTAAGACCCAAAGTTGGAGCCCTGTTCTTCCTCGGCGAGCACACGGAGGGAGGGTCGGGGAGGGCGGACGAGGGGCTGAGGCCGCCGCTCTCTGCAGTCCCTGGCCCACATCTGGAAGGCCCGGCACACCCTGTTGGAGCCAGAGGTGCGCTACTACCTTCGGCAGATCCTTTCCGGACTCAAGTACTTGCACCAGCGGGGCATCTTGCACCGGGACCTCAAGCTAGGTGAGACTCCTGGGCCAACAGGATGGGGGGGCTGGGGAGGCAGAGAAAAAGGCGTCTGACACATTTCTCCGCCCCTGTTCAGGAAATTTTTTTATCACTGAAAACATGGAACTGAAGATGGGGGATTTTGGACTGGCAACCCGGTTGGAGCCCCCAGAGCATAGGAAGAAGTGAGTGTTTGGGTGGGGGCGGGGGGGATGGCCACAGTCTGTGTGACACAGATGACGTGAGTGACAGACACTGAGTATATATCTGTAGGAGGCACGATGATTGCCTGATGTGACCGTGTGATTGATGGGAGGGTGGTGTGTGTGGGTGTGTGCGTGTGTGTGAACGTGGCGGTGGCAGCCTTGGTTCCTGGGAATGGTGGAGAGGCTGCTGGTCCTATGGGTGTCTGAGTCCTTAAGATGGATGGGGTGTAAGGATTCTTGAAGGTATGACCAGTCCTGTGTGTGAGTGTGGATGGTGACATAAGCAGTGTGTGTGTGAGACAGACTGAGTGTGGAGATGGTGGACATGACACTCTGTGTCAGAAAACCCTGCTGTGGCCATGAGGACTGGGAGTGTAACACAGCATGTGTGGCAGTAGTGTTCATGGGGGGTGTGACAGTTGATGTTAGTGTGTACAGCACAGACCACAGGAGGTGACCGCCTGTGGTGGGAGTAGGGGAAGGAGGAAGGCATCAGTGATGTACCCTCTGTTGACCTGGAGGAGGGGCTGGGTTAGGGGTCAGGAACTCCCCAGTCCTGCAGAGTCGCTGAGCAGCTGGGCCAGGCGGGTGGGCAGGGACTCAGCTGCCATCCCCGGCTCCATTGTCTCAGAACAAACAGGAGTTCTCTGGCCTTTGGTGACAGGCAGCTGCTTTGTCTGGACTCTCAGTGGGGGCAGGGATGAGGGGCCAGGCAGGCTGCCTCTGAACCTTGCCCTCTCCTCCTCCCTATCCCCTGTCAGGACCATCTGTGGTACCCCCAACTATGTGGCCCCAGAAGTGCTGCAGAGACAGGGCCATGGCCCGGAGGCAGATGTGTGGTCCCTGGGCTGTGTCATGTGAGTGCCAGGGTGATGTGTACACAGAGGGTGCCTGGGAGGCCTATGTTCCACTTCACTCCTGACCACCTTTTCTCTGCCCCACAGGTACACGCTGCTATGTGGGAGTCCCCCCTTTGAGACCGTTGACCTGAAGGAGACGTACCGCTGCATCAAGCAGGTTCACTACACGCTGCCTGCCAGCCTCTCATTGCCTGCCCGGCAGCTCCTGGCCGCCATCCTTCGAGCTTCACCCCAAGACCGCCCCTCAATTGACCAGATCCTGCGCCACGACTTCTTTACCAAGGTTTGTGGCGCCCCAGACACAGCCAGTCTGCAGATTCCCCAGAGATTGAATTGGGAGCAGGTGACAGGACCCCTGGGCTGCTCTTCTCTGCTCACATGCTTTCTCTCCTCAGGGCTACACCCCGGACCGGCTCCCTGTCAGCAGCTGTGTGACAGTCCCAGACCTGACACCCCTTAACCCAGCTAGGATTCTGTTTGTCAAAGTTACCAAGAGCCTCTTTGGGAGAAAGAAGAATAAGAGTAAGTCCGAGACATCAGTGGATTTGAGGGTACAGAGCAGCAGGGGGCTTGTCACATACATGTGGGGGTGTGAGTGTAGGGTCCCTGGGGACCCCTGGGGATAGCATGCATTACACAGGCACTTGGCTACACCTAACTGTGTCATCTCTTCGGGAAGCAGGGGGTCTGGGCAGGATTCTGAGGGTTCTATCTCCCCCCACCCAGATAAGAACCGTCCGGAGGAGCGAGACGAGGTCTCCTGTTTGGTGAATGGCCTCACTCGGACGTCCATTGGCCATCAGGATGCCAGGCCCGAGGTGAGGTGCTTACGTGGATGGTGTTCCCCTGACTCACCCCCACCCTCGCAGCTGCTGGAAGCCTGGGATAAAAGAGGCTGGTGAAGCATCTAGCCTCGTGGTGGCCTAATTGGCTGTGTCTCATCGGTCAGGCAGGGTGACCTAGGGTGCCCGGGGTGCCAGGGCAGGGCGAGCCATGGACTCTCAAGGATCTGGATTTCGGGGCCTGTCTCACTCCTTTCCCCTACCCAACTCTCCAGGCTCCAGCAGCTTCAGGTCCAGCCCCCCTCAGCCTGGTAGAGACAGCACCTGAAGACAGTTCACCCCGTGGGACGCTGGCAAGCAGTGGAGATGGTGAGCCACCAGGAGGGTGACGGGTGCTCAAGGTTGCGGGGGCTGAGTCCAAGCCCTGAGGGAAGGGGTGGGTGGAGAGTCATTGTCTAGGGCTTGTGGGATTATTGCCTAATTCTCAGTGCCCTGTTCCCTTTAGGGTTTGAAGAAGGTCTGACTGTGGCCACAGTGGTGGAGTCAGCCCTCTGTGCTCTGAGAAACTGCCTGGCCTTCATGCCCCCAGGTGAGGCTGGGGCCTGGCATGTGTGAATGGTGGTGGGAGTCCTTTTACTGGGAAGCCAGGAACAAGTCCTCATTCCTACCTCTTCTATGACAGCTGAACAGAACCCAGCTCCCCTGGCACAACCAGAACCTCTGGTGTGGGTCAGCAAGTGGGTTGACTACTCCAACAAGTTTGGCTTTGGGTATCAACTGTCCAGCCGCCGTGTGGCTGTGCTCTTCAACAACGGCACACACATGGCCCTGTCGGCCAACAGAAAGTAAGTGCTATCATGGGGTGCCTTGTATCCAGGCCTCTGTACTCAGCGGTGCTGCAACTTGGTGTGTGTTCCTGGGCTCCTGGTCCTGCAGTCTCTGAGGAGGGGGTCTGTCTGCTTCCTCCAGGACTGTGCACTACAACCCCACCAGCACTAAGCACTTCTCCTTCTCTGTGGGTGCCGTGCCTCGGGCTCTGCAGCCTCAGCTGGGTGTCCTGAAGTATTTCGCCTCCTACATGGAGCAGCGCCTCATGAAGGTTTGTGGACTGGGTCTGGGGTGGGGGTGGGGGGCGGTGGTACATTCAGGACTAACACATCCTGATCCCCTCCTAGTCCCCTTTGGGGGTAGGTGGACAGTGGGGTGGGTGTTGAAGCTAGAAGCTGACCCTCTAAGGGAGACATGAATAGGGAGAGGACTGACTGGTGTCAGACAAGTGACTGGCCCCTGTTCCCAGGGTGGAGATCTGCCCAGTGTGGAAGAGGTGGAGGTGCCTGTGCCCCCACTCCTACTGCAGTGGGTCAAGACCGATCAGGCCCTACTCATGCTCTTTAGTGATGGCACCATTCAGGTAAGAGCTCCGCCTGGAGTTGGGGGTGAGGACTGGGAGGTCCAGGGTGCTGGGGAGGAAACGATCTGGGCCCTAGGCCCTGATCAGTGCCGCCCTCCTGTGCACAGGTGAACTTCTACGGAGACCACACCAAGCTGATCCTCAGTGGCTGGGAGCCCCTCCTTGTGACTTTCGTGGCCCGAAATCGCAGTGCTTGTACTTACCTCGCTTCCCACCTTCAGCAGCTGGGCTGCTCCCCAGATCTGCGGCAGCGGCTTCACTATGCTCTGCGCCTGCTCCGGGACCGCTGCCCGGTCTAGGCCAGAGTCTGCAGGCCCGGCCACCTCTCAAGCCCTCAGGCCTGAGGTCTGTGCCTCTCAGGCTCTGGCCCTCGCCTTTGTGGCCCTCCCTGTTCCTTTGGTGCCTCACTGGGGGCTCCGGGCCGAATCCCCCAGGGAATCAGGGACCAGCTTTACTGGGGTTGGAGGCGGCCTCCCACCCCTTCTCCAAGAAAAGCCTGAGCCTTAGCCCCCCACTAGGGGGCGTTATTTATGGACCACTTTTATTTATTGACATTTATTTATTGGGATGTGAGCCCCACGAAGGGCCTCCTTCTGGGATAATAAACCGTTTTTGCAGAACTCGAAGGCCTCCTCACTCGCAGTAGAGTCCGTGGACCGTGGCCACGGCGAAGAGCGAGGCGTTGGTGACGGCAGCCGAGGCCAACCCGTCGCACGCGGCGTCCCAGAGCGCGCGGCTGACCACGCGGACGCCCTGGCCCGCGCGCTGCCCCAGCACCACGCTGCACACCAGCTTGTAGCGCGGCGGGCTGAGCTCGCGCAGGCGCCTGCGCACCAGCTCGCACAGCTCCTGCGCCAGCCGCCCGGCCTCCGCGCCTGAGTAGCATGCGTCCCGCAGTCCCTCGGCCAACGCTGCCTCCAGGGCCTGCTGTGCGCGCGCAGTCTCCCAGCGCTCCCCCGGCGCCGGCTCCGTGCGGTACGAGGGTGCCATCCGGCGGGCGGGTGCCAGGGGCAAGCCAGAGAAGCTGACTCGCGAGCCTAGAGGGGGCACGGGGCCCAGGGATGGGCGTCGACCCCCAGGGCCTGCACTTGGCCCAGCCAGTGAGTTGCGGCGTGAAAAGGACAAGACCGGACCTAGCACGGAGCCACGGCGGGAGGCCGGGCCCAGGCCAGCTGGTCGGGTTTCATCAATGCTGGGCAGGTGGCCTAGAGGCCGCGCTGCTGATAGTTTCAGCCCATGATCTTTGGCCTCCTCCTCCTCCTGGCGTCCGGGGGCCACAGGCCTGCCAGCCATGGACCTGCCGGCTGGAAGACCCACACTTGGATGGGGTGGCCCTCACTAGCTGTCTTTGTACACCATCTAGTCTCTTACTTAGTGATGAGTTTTTACCCTCTAATCCCTCCTTACCTGTGTTTTTCGGACCGGTGAATCAAATAGTTCCCAGCTGTGTGGATTCCTGGGTGCTTAGAGCGTTAAGGGCTGTTAGGGACAACAAGGGAATGGACGCTGCTCAGAGTATCATCTCTCTCTCCCTACCCCCTGAGCTCCACTTCACCTGAGCACTATGGACGTTAGAAAAATGAGCTCCAAGTACACCTCCCCTCCATCTGACTCACCAGCAGAAACGGATGTATCTGCCCTCTGCCTGCGCCTAGACAGTGGCGCCTCCACCCCCTAACCAGAGGGAGGGACAGACAGATCCAGCTCCTTCAGCCCACAGATCCTTCTAGCCCCCTTGAGTCTTGAATCCAGCCATCCTCCACCCCCTCCCTGCTCTTAGGGTGTCTGGCAGAGCCTGGGGCTAGTGACTCAGGATGGTCCTTCCAGCCTGTTTTTGGCTTCCGGCCCTACCTCCAGAGTCAGTTCTGGGAGGGCTGCCCTCTGCCCCAAACTCCTTAGGCACCTGAGCCACCTGCAGCTGTGTCCTCCAGGTGCTCTCCAACAGCCCTTGCCCAGCTGGCCTGACCGGCAGGTAGGAGGGTAAGGGCCCCTTGCCTGTGTTGTGGAGTTGCCCCGGGTTGCTGGGCAAGCACTCACTCCTCTTCCTGGTTCCCTCTCACCAGTCCTGGCTCCAGCTTAACCTGGGAGTGTTACTGTAAGCATGTGTTAATGCCGGGTGGCTGAGTCATCAGGGGAGGGGGATCAACAGGGGGTTAGAGCCTAAGGGCATACAAGTGTGAGTGAAGGGGCAGATGTAGAGGGGGCTCTGGTCAGAAAGGTGTCCCCCTACCCCAGGGCTCTTGAGCCACTGTCCATTTCTCCCCTTGTGAAGGCTGGCTCTCTACTTGTGAGCAAGTTGCAGAGGCCTGGGATATGGGGAAACCCTGAGGCTGCTGGGGTGGCTGCTCAGGAATCAGGATCCGGGCCTACAGGAAGGAGCACGTCATGGGCCTATCGTCTCCCCATCAGCCTCAATTAGGACAAACATTTCCGTTCCTTGTATACAGCTAGGGTGGGGCTTGGATGACTTCCTCAGTTCTGGGCTGGGGGAGGGGGAAGGGAGACCCATTGGAACTCAGATCTGATGCAACAGTGATGACTTCACTCCTCAGTGAATCCTGCTGACCTAACTTTTAAGTGTCCTGGCCCTAGCCCCTGGCCCTAGCTGTCCACACCTTGTGTGCCCTAGTGCCCAGACTGCCCCAACCCGCACTGTGGTTGCACTTCAGGGACACCAGAGACCATGATGCCTCTGTCAGTGTTGACACCTCCTCACTTGACCCCTCTCTGGGAGGCCCAGGACTGCCACCTCCCAAACAAGCCAGCTCTGGACCCTGAAAATGGTCCACGGGGACAAGGACTTTCCCTGTTAATGGGAGTTCTTCAGGTCTGCTTAACCTGTATGCTTGTAGGGGGAGGGGAGAGAGGGGCAGGAAATTTGAACTCTGAACCCTGGACAGGCAAGGGCCAGGATGCTAAGACCCTCCAACTCTGCTTAGGGCCCCTCTAGGGCTGAAGTTTTCCCTGGGCCTGTGGGAGCTGGGCGGGGCCTCCTCTCTGGCCGGGCTCTAGTTTCCGTGGAAACCCACAGGCTTCCCACCCCAGCGCTGCCTGGGCAGGCTCCCAGCTGGGGCCTCATCCGCAGCCAGCCTCTCCTCCCCAGTCCAGTCTGCTCCACCTCGGCCTCTCTCGGTCCCCTCCCTGAGTCCCCAAGCCTCTAGCCTCTTCCACTGGCCGCTGATGCCTTCTGGGCCTCTCCTGCCTCATTCCTAAACTTTAGCTTCTCAGCAAACAGGCCTCTGGATCTCTTACCCCTCCCTCTCAGGCCTTTCTAGCTCTTCACCAGCTCTAGGGCTCAGCCAGGCCTCCTGCTCCTTCCATGTACTGTCTCTCCCACACATAACAAGCCTCCTAGGCTGTTCCTCCTGCTTAGTCCCCTGCCCCACACATGGAGACCCCAGGACTGGTTGTGCATGGGGAGGCCGCGCCTTTTTCCACAGCACTCCGGAGCCTCGTCAACAACCCCTTATACAGGTGAGAGGGGCACCTGTCTGTGGGTTTTCCCTAACTGGCTCTGCTGGGACCCATGACTCTGAGGAATCTGAGTACAGAGGAAGTGGAGAATTAGGACTTGACCCTCCTCCCGGGTGAACTCAGCCTGGGGAAGTGGAGTGTAGAGGATGGCTACTGATCGTGCAGTATCTGTGATAGCCTGAGAGCCAGAGGTGGGGGTAGTGGGGACTAGTGCTCAGAGCAGCTATGTGACTTCAGGGAAAGGCCTTCCTTTTTTGGATCTTGGGCTCCTGGCAGAGAAAAGCCCTCTGCCCTCTGGATCCCGAGAAATGGAGTGTAACTTGAGTGCCTCCCTGGGGAGGCAGAGGAGCAGACAATCCTATTCTGGGAACTGGGGACTTATAAGGGGAACAAAGCTCAAGAGATTGAGCCAGAGTCACAGACAGGAAGTAGTTCAGGCGCACTGCCTGGGGCTCACTGCCTGTAGTGTCTCTAACCGGGGACCAAGTACAGGGGCAGGGCCGGTCAGAGGAACCAGAATGCGGCTTTCTGTCTCCACCGCTTCAGAGCTGGGGTCCTCCCACAGGTTGGCGATTTCTGTAACCCTACTGCTTTGGGCGTCGCAGTCTGGTCTGAGCAGTGGACCGCCCCCCCACCCCCGCCCCCACCGCCCACCTGCCCCCCAGGCCTTGGATGTGAGCCTAGAAGGCTCCAGGAAGCTCAGGCTTCATCATCTGTCCCTTACCCACTGTGCTGTTCAGAGGCTCAGCAGCTGGGGCCGGAAGTGATCATGAAAATGGAAAATGTGGTCTGGCCCCATGATAGTGCATCACTGACGTGTCTGTTTGCAGTCAGTGCCCTCCACACCCTCCTCCTCCCCCCTCCTGTCTGGAGGAGGCTGAAAAGGCTGAGTTTGCAGTCTGGAGAAGCCAAAAAGAGTTTCCCTTCACCAGAGTCACAGGCTGGGGAGGAGAGGGACATTGGGATTGATCTTGTTTCAGCCCTGGTGCCCCCTCAGTGATCAAACATAGCCACCTAATGTTAGCCACCCTAGGGTTTGGGATGAGCATCTCATTTCAGGGATGAGACACCTGAGAGGCAGTAGGTCCGAAATCTCTTCCCTAGGCTTCTCTTGCCTAGCTGGAGCTGTGTTTAGAACCCGGCCTGTGTGACCCAGACCTTTTGCTAGAGGGACTGCCTCTTATATGGCAGATAAGGAAACGGAGGCCCAGAGAGGGCAAAGGCAAAGTCTAGAGTTACACAGAGACTCTAGCCTCTTCTTTCTGGCGCTCTGCCCTTCTCTCCCACAGTGATGTTCGCTTTGTGGTTGGTCAAGAACGGCAGGAGGTGTTTGCCCACCGGTGCTTGCTGGCGTGTAGATGCAACTTCTTCCAGCGACTTCTGAGCTCAGAGCCAGGCCCTGGGGTGCCTAGCCCTGTGGTGCTGAGTACCGTGCCAGCTGAGGCCTTCCTGGCAGTGCTGGAGTTTCTGTATACCAACAGTGCCAAGCTGCAACGCCACTCTGTGAGCCCACTGGGCAAGGGTCTGGGTGGGCAAGTTCTGGGTGGCTGAGGGGCAGGAAGACTCTCTTCTACCATGCCAACCACCCACTCTGCAGGTGCTCGAGGTGTTGACAGCGGCTGTGGAGTATGGGCTGGAGGAACTTCGAGAGGTGGGTTCATGGGCAGCCGTCTCCTTTCCCCTGCCTCTTATGGGCGCGGTTCACACCCTGCCTCACACACCCACTAACCTGGAGAGGAATGTGCACCAATACAGAAAGAAGTATGGGTATCTCTATATAAACAGGCATTGATGCATGCCTATGCGCAAAAGGATATGTGTGCCCTGTGGGGGCATATGGGGGTGTAGATACCAGGATAAGCTAGCCTTGATCCCTGTTCTTCAAAGAGAGGCACAAGAAAAACGCTTAACCCAGTGGCATAAGAAGTGGACAGAGAAGGGCATATGGTGCTGAGACTGTACAGAGAGTCTCTCTAGTCTCACCACGAAGCAGAAGAGGGGAATACTTCCTGGAGAAGGAAACATTTGTGTTGCATCCGGTAGAATAGGTAAGATTTTTGTTCAGCGGGGAGAGGAAAGATGGTATTCTAGTCACAGAGGCACAAAAAGAACTGGTGAGACATTTAGTGTAGCTAGACTAAGAGGACTAAGAGTGTGAAAGGAAGAGAGGAAATGAGATTGGAGAGGGTGCCAGGAGCTGGTTCCTGTAGGACCTTCAAGAATTTGGACTTCCTTTACCCAGAGGGCAGTGGAGTTTCAGTGGAGGTTTCAGGTAGTGAGGATTTGGAAGCTAAGAAGAGAAGGGATTGGGAGCCATGGGAAGGGCTCACCAGTCCCATAGGGACAGGGGTGGCAGTGGTTGCCCAGGAGAGAAATGCCTGCCTTTGAGAGAAGTGGAACTGGCACTGTTTACAGGTCAGTTGCTGTAGAAATTGAGGTTGCACTAGTAACTGGTGTTGTTGTTCAGTGGCTCAGTCGTGTCTGACTCTTTGCAACCCCATGGACTGCAGCACAGCAGACGTCCCTGTCCTTCATTATCTCCGAGCTTGCTCAAACTCATGTCCATTGAGTCACTGATGCCATCCAACCATCTCATCCTCAGTCTCCCCCTTCTCCTCCTGCCCTCAATCTTTCCCAGCATCAGGGTCTTTTCCAGTGAGTCTCTTCTTTACATCAGGTGGCCAAAGTATTGGAGTTTTGGCTTTGACATCAGTCCTTCCAGTGAATATTCAGGGTTGATTCCCTTTAGGATTGGCTGGTTTGACCCTGTGAACTGGCATTACCCAGGGCTTTTCTGGAAGTCGGGGGTGAGAGGGAGATATCACAGATGAATTCAAGTTTCTGGTTAAAATAGTATCTTTGAGTTCAGAGAAAAGTGTGGAAAAAGTTAAGTGTCTTGAAAGAAAAGGAGAGTGGAATTTTCACACGGCTCTGATCTAGTCTGATTAGTGAGGAACGTACTAAAAGGTGGGCTGCTGGGCTTGGCTTTGCTATTCCTAGTCTCAGGCCTTGTGATTCCCCGCCTCCCTTGGCCTGGGAGGTCTGCGTAGGCCTGGGGCTGCTAGTAGCCTGGGTGGCTCACTGCTCCAAGGCTGTTCACTGTTTCTGGCCTGGGGCTGGGGCCTTGGAACAGGGACATCTGGGCACAGCCCACCTTCGTTTCTGTTCCCAGCTGTGCCTGGAGTTTGTGGTGAAGGCACTGGACGTGGAGCTGGTTTGCGAGGCCCTGCAGGTGGGTGTTGCTGGACAGGCTTGCAGGAGGTTCCGGTGTGGAGGGCCGGGCTGCCCGGCCTCTCCATGTCCAACCTGACCTCCTTCATTCTGCTCTCAGGTTGCTGTAACCTTTGGCCTGGGACAGCTGCAGGAGCGTTGTGTGGCTTTCATTGAGGCCCACAGCCAGGTACTCCCCACTGCATACTCCCCAGCCCACACCCCTTGTTCTGCTCCTCCCTGACCCAATCGCGGACCCATAGGAGACCCTCCGGACCCGTGGTTTCCTGGAGCTGTCCGCGCCCGCGTTGCTGCCCCTGCTGCGTAGCGACAAGCTGTGTGTGGATGAGGCCGAGCTCGTCCTGGCAGCCCGGAGTTGGGCGCGCGTGGGCGCGGTGAGCAGGGGCTGAAGGGAGTGGGAGGTAGGGGTGCTGAAAGAGGCTCTAGCTGCAGGAACCAGGAGAGCAGGCGGTTGGGCAGGTGCCCCCGCCCGCCCAGGTTCAGTGCTGACGTCCGCAGGCGGTGCTAGAGCGGCCTGTGGCCGAGGTGGCGGCCCCGGTGGTGCGGGAGCTGAGACTGGCCTTGCTGGCTCCGGCAGAGCTGAGCGCCCTGGAAGAACAGAACCGGCGGGAGCCGCTCATCCCGGTGCGGACGCGGGGAACACGTCTCGGATCGTGCTGGGGGAGGCGAGTGGGGCGTGGTCCAGGGTCTGCGGGGTAAGGTGGGCACTGCGGGACTCCGCGGTGATTCGCATCCTTTGCAGGTGGAACAGATCGTGGAGGCGTGGAAGTGTCATGCTCTGCGGAGAGGGGATACGGCCCGGGGCACCCCGTGCCGCCGCCGGAGGGGCACTCTGCCCCGGGAGCATCATCGCTTTTTGGATCTGCCCTTTAAGTGACCAGTGCCATGACTTGCGAAGCATTCTGCGCCTCTCTTAAACTGCACCTCCCAACACGCTCGGCGCTCAAAGCGGGCTTCCGCTCCCAGAATGCTTCGCAAGTCGGGGCGGGAAGGACCAGTGTGTGCCAAACGCAGGCGCTATGGGTGAGGTTCCGTCGGTGGGCGGGCCTGAACGCCGCGCTCTTCCGCTGAGCCTTGGCCTCCAACCCTGCGCAAAGCCCGAAAGCAGTTTCTGTGCCCGCGTGCTCTGGCTCTACAGCCTGTCTCTGAGCACTACCGCCCGCCTCCTTTACTCCTGTAATTCCCACATATCTTTTCAACTCAGCCCCCTCTTTAACTCCAGATCTGGCTCCTGGCGATCTCTCTCCATATGTCCCACAGACACTTAAGACTCAATCCAAAATTGTGCTTGTCCCTCATCTTTCCCCAGTTCTGCCCCCATCGTGTTTCTCATCTCCATGGGTGCCAAAGCCAGAAACCTAGATGTCATCCTAGCTTTATTCTTCACATTTGCCTCCCATGGCTTCTATTTCTTAAGAGACTGAAAGCAGAATATGCCACCCCAAAATATGCTGTTTTGGCATAGGGTTGTTTTAAGCTGATTATTTTGAGAAAACGAAGACGTTTTGAAAACAGAAAAGTTACCCTTTTGTAGGGGAAATTTTTATAAACTAAATCTACATTGGTAAGGGTGTCGCCCTCTTTGTACAGAAGGATGACTAATTTACAGGAGACTTCCTGTGAAATAACTAAGATTTGCTTAATAAACCTTGCTTTCGGTGCTTTTTCCTGACGGCTTTCCCATATCTGGCCTCCTCACTTTTCTTTCGTCATTAGCTGAAGGAAGTATTTAAGCAGGTATTTTCGGCCACCTCCGGGAGTTACTGATTTTCCCTGGGTATCTCCCCTGTGTATGTGAGATATACATGTTAATAAACTTCCATTTTTGTTTCTCTGGTTAAGCTGTCTCATTACAAAGGTCTCAGCCAAGAACTCAGAGAATAGAGGGAAAATTATTTTTCCTTTCCTACAAGATCTTTCCAGTTGGTTCAGTTCTCTTACCCCAGTTCAACCAGTCCTATCTGTGGCAGGAATTACTGCCACAGGTTCTTATTAATCTTCTTGCCTTCACTCCAGTGGAGACCTCCTCCCCAACCATTTCCCACAGTGCCTCTTGACCTGTCTAAAATTGTCAGCCCTACGCCCTTTATTTTCTCTATTTACCCACTGCCCTCTGGACAAAATATAATCTGTTTCACTTTTAGAGCACTCAAAATACTGGTGGTTCCAAACATTAGCAAATTTTCTCTCAACAACTACCTTTGCAAAAATTCACTGGTCCTCAGACTTCCCTGGTGACACAGTAGATAAGAATCTGCCTGCCAATGCAGGAGAAACGAGTTCTATCCCTGGTCCGGGAATATTCCACATGCTTTGGAGCAACTAAGGCCGTTGGCCCCAGCTACTGAACCTGGGCTCTAGAGGCCTCAATCCTGTGACTACTGAAGCCTGAGCACTAGAGCCTGTGCTCTGCAACAAAAGAAGCTATGGCAATGAGAAGCCCTCACACCCCAACGAACAGTAACCCTCACTTGCTGCAACTAGAGAGAGCCCGTGCACAGCAATGAAGACACAGCGCAGCCAAAAATAAAAATTAAAAAAAAAAAAAAATACACTGGCATTCTATCCCTGGATTTCCTCTCTTGGTTATTGAGGACTCCCCATGCTCTCCTGCTCTCCTTTCATTTGTTGTGTATTTTGTCTTCCTGAGGATCCAGATCTCCCTGAAGAAAGATCTCTGGGGCCAGGAGTGGAGCCTAATTCATTTCTACTTCCCCAGTCCCTGACACATAATCAGTGCTCTGTAAATATTCAGTGATGACTTTGCTTTCTTATTTAAATATTATTTTATTCCAATAAGATACTATAAATATGAAATTAGGGACTGACTTTATTTTGGCTGTGCCTCTGGACTTGCGGCATCCCTGACCAGGGATCTTTTAATTTAAACTGGTGCCCCCTGCAGTGGAAATGCGGAGTCTTAACCACTGGACCCCCAGGGAAGTCCCTAGTTGATTATTTGGAAAAAAAATAGTTATTCTTCTTTCTCATGGATTTTACATAAAAATATGTTGTAAATGGGTTAAAAATAGTTATTTGTTATTGTATTTCTCAAGACTGAAAATGTGATTACCCTTAATACTACCTTAGATAATGAAAACTGAAGAAGAAAAGCTGTAAGTCCTGGAGGCCTGGTTTAATTTAGAGGGCTGGTTAAATTAACTATGGTATAGTCCTTACAGTGATATTTTAAAAAAATCCATGGTCTTTGGTGAGCAAAGCACAATGCAGACCAAGCAGAGCATGATTCCTTTTGCTGAAAGAAAAGATAATATTGGGAGAAAAAGTTTTCCTTGCTCTTAGCTTGGTAACATTTGAGGAGGTAAAATGTGTTTGCACGAAGCACACATATGAATATGAATATGGAGTCGGTGGGATCTGCTAATGGCTGTGAATCTGGAGGACACCGAGTATGAGATGATAATCACTTAAAAGTCACTTCCCTGGTGGTTCGGATGGTAAAGGGGCCACCTGCAATGCAGGGGACCTGGATTCAATCTCTGGTTGGGAAGGATCCCCCTGGAAAAAAAAAGGCAACCCACTCCAATATTCTTGCCTGGAGAATTCCATGGACAGAGGAGCCTGGAGGGCTACAGTCCACGGGGTCACAAAAAGTTGGACACGACTGAGCAACTTTCACTAAAATCCACAGGCCTAGGTGATTTCCCCTAAAGAGGATGTAGCTCTAGGGACAAGAGGACACATTTGGTAGCTAGCCTTGTTCTCTCATAATGCTGTTTCTGTAGGGCACTTATCAGAGATTATGTATTATCTCCTTTTTTTCTTCTTAAGTTCTTGCTTCCACCAAAAAATTAAACTCCTTAACGGAAAGGTTTAGAATGGAAAAGTGGCATTGAGTGAGTGTTGAACAGACACAGTCTGAATAAGTCATAACCAGAGTGCCTCAGCTAATTTTTTCCTCAGATAACCTCTGGGAAAGTAACCAGGTAATCTGACGGGACTTCCCTGGTGGTTCAGACCGTAAAGAATGCGCCTGCAATATGGACGGCCTGGGTTCAATCCTGAGTGGGGAAAATCCCCTAGGAGTGGGCTGGTGAGAGAGAATTACTACGTTTACCCTCTTCCTATAGGCTCGCGTGTTTTAGTCGCTCCAGCCGTGTCCGACACTATGGATTGCTATCTGCCAGGCTCCTCCGTCTTAAGGATTCTACACACATAAATATCGAAATTAGCTGTCATTCCCTTCTCCAATGGATCTTCCGGATCCAGGGATTGAACCTACGTCTTCCATGTCTAGCTGTGTCTCTACCTTAAGCGCCATCTGCGAAATCTTTGGCGCTTTATCAAATGAAAAACAACTAATAACTTTTTCATTTCATCTGCAAGCTTCTAAACGACTTAGTGCAGAACTATACAAGTAAAACACGCAAAAAAAACACAAAACGCCGTACTTCGAACACAAATTGAAGGAACCAAAATTTTCCCTTCATAAATTGTGACAGCTGATGAACTCTAACTTTTAACCTTAGAAAATGTAGCCTCGTTAAAAACGAGGCCTCAAAAAATTGGGTAAAGACTCAGAATTGTTCCTCTCCACGGAAATCTTTAGTAAAAGGCGAAAGATTTATACGATCTGAAGAGAAACCAGAGTATGCTTTCGCAGTTTCGCTTGGAACCTCCCAGAGCAATGTAACACTCTGTACAATTATGGTTGCTCCGCTCCCGCGCGGTTTGGGCACCTTGAGCGGAATTTGCACAGACCGTAGGTTTCTAACAGGTACTGTCTCCTCCAACAGTGGACAAACCCCCGTGGGGCTGGAATTCAAGCGCGTGAAATCGTCTTTTCGTGGTGCACTATGGGTATGCAAATCGCAGGCGGCTCCGCCGCTGGGTGACGCCACTCACCGGCCGGGCTGGGCGGCGCTGTGGGCACCTCAGGGCTGCAGCTCTCTCTTTGCGGGTCCCCCAGGAAACCGACGCTTCCTCACTGAGGGTGAGGTTAAAGCCCTGTCATTTCATACCCGCAGACCCCTGCCGTCACCACTCCTTTGGGAGGAAACGGCATCCAACTTATCTGGAAGGATAGTTCCAGTGAATGGGAGGTGGAAACGAGTTCTCGAATAGCCTTTGTGAAGTCGTGGGAGGTGAACATCGAAAGTAATTCAGCCTGTCTGGAGTAGGGTGTGGTGTGTCTGAATGAGGGTGTGCATCTGGCCATTAGCTGTCTTGAGAGAGCTGGGAAGATGGCAGAGGCTAGATCCAGTTAGGCCTGGAAAGGACTTGGCTTTGATCTTATTATTATCAGCAATGGGGAGCCATGAAATGGTGTTGAAGTTAGAGGGCTGAGTAATGTACAGTGCCACACAGGGTGGTTTGCCCTGCAAACACTGGGACTTGTCCCCAAGACTGGCTGTGGTCAGTGCCCTGGAACTGACTATTCCTGGGGCGGTCCAGCTCCAGTTGGCTGGAATCCTTCAGCTAGTGCCGTATCACAACACCGTTCAGTGTTTTAGGTTTATTCACTAAGCATTTGATCCGAGCACAGACTTTCAACATAGCTAAAAATATCACAAACTACAACAAGAGAGAGCACCTATGAGAAGCCAGGCCATTTCTTACATGAATATTTCATTTACAATCCTAAAAGGAAAAACCAGCAGCCTACAAAATGGACTGTAATCTTCCATTTCACAGATGAAGATGCTGAGGCTCAGAGAGGATGTCTGATTTTTCCAGCTCACTCAGCTGGTAAGTGGAACTGGGGGTGGGGGGTGACGACATCTTTTGCACCGTTACAGCCTGGTGAGCTCTCCTGCTCTACCTCAAAGCCGCTCCATAGTGACCCAAACACCACTGGACCCAAATCCAGGGTCTATCTCTTGGGCATACCGGATGCACCCCCTACCCTTGGTTCCAAGCCAACCACCTTCTCTTTTTTGATTCAGTGTTGATTCAGCTGCAGTAGGTGTCTCCCCTCTCCACTCCTAACGTTAGGTCAGAACATGATTTTCCGGCCTTTGGCTTGGTGGGGTGGGGTGGGGTGTGAGAAGGCAGTGCTCTGGGGGTGGGATTGTTCCTGGTGAGTGTGTGCCTGGAACCCAGAGTGTGTATGTGTGTCAGCTGAGACTGAGCCCTGGGATAATTGGAGAAAGGCACTGAAAGACCTCTCCCTCCCATCCATCAGATGAGACTACACCCGGGGGTGTGGCCAGAATCATCCAGACCTCTGTACAATGGGATTGTTCAACCTTTACAAGCAAACAGCTTAAAGATAGCACCTCACTGGTTGCTTGTCAAACTATGGTTTTTCCAGTAGTCATGTACAGATGTGAGAGATGGACCATAAAGAAGGCTGAGTGCCAAAGAACTGATGCTTTTGTCCGTGGTGTTGGTGAAGACTCTCAAGAGTCCCTTGGTCTGCAAGGACCAGTCAATCCTAAATGAAATCAATCCTGAATATTCATTGGAAGGACTGATGTTGAAGCTAAAGTTCCAATACTTTAGCCATCTGATGTGAAGAGCGGACTCCTTGGAAAAGATACTGATGCGGGGAAAGATTGAGGGCAGAAGTGGGTGACCCAGAATGAGATGGTTGGATGTATCACCAACTCAATGGACAAGAGTTTGAGCAGACTCAGGGAGATAGTGGACAGAGAAGTCTGACATGCTGCAGTCCATGGGGTCGCAGAGTCAGACATGACTGAGCAACTAAACAACAGCAACACAGGCTGCTAGTGCCTCAGTTTCTACAGTGGCCCTGCGGATCCTCTGCTGTCTGGACAAAGATGCCTCTGGGGCGCCATGCTGACTACTTACTTGCACAGGCCTCTGCCTTGGAGATTGGTCTGGGCACAAAACTCCTAAAACACACCCCCATCTCTGTTTCAATTGGCCACTTTTTTTTTTTTTTGGTCACGTCAAGAGGCTTGTGGGATCTTAATTCCCCAACCAGGGATCAAACCCAGGCCCCTGGCAATGAGAGCACTGGGTCTTCACCACAGGACCACCAGAGAATTCCCTTGGCCACTTCATTCATCTGCTCCCACTTCACCTCTCACCTGTTGCCTGACTGTGTCCCTCTGTCCATCCCCCCAGGCTGCTGAAATAGGAGCTGGCCGATGAATCTGGAGAGGAATGCCAGGCTGGATTATGATGGCTCTGAAAGCTGCACAGTAGGGTTTTGACACCAAAAACATTTGGAGCATTTTGTGTACTGAGCACTTCAGCCAGACCATGTTACCAAGTATGTGACCAATGCATTTGCCGCACATCATCTTCACTTGTCAGGCGAATAAACACACGGAGGACTAGAGGGCTAGGACCTCAGGCCCTGACACTTGTGTGTGCAAACTCACAGCTATACAAACACAAAGCACCAACCTCAATTGAGATGAGTTCACATAGAATATATTTCACTCTTTTAAAAATAAAACTTTCAGCATAGCTAACATCCAAACTACAAAAATAAACATCTCCATATAAATAATTTATGTGGTGAGAGATTGGCGGGGATATAGAGCGCCTCCTCAGGGGTCACCAAGCAGCGGGGACCAGGCCCAGCAAAGGGTGCTAACGATCCCTGAGGCTTGGTCTGCTGGGGGCAGCAGTGTCGGGGGGAAGGGGGGTCTGGGCTGCACTGCAGCCTTAAGTGCTGGCTTTTACCCCACCCAGACACAGGCCCAGGCCCATGCCCAGAGCCGGGCATGCAAGGCTGCTCACGGCCTAGACAGTGGCGGCTTTGTGTGGATTTCGGGGAGGTCTCCGATGGCCCCATCAGGGGAGGGAATGAGGTGGCAGCAGCAGCAGGGCTCCCCAGGAGTCCGCCCTGTCTTCAGCAATGCCCCACTGCTTCCCAATGACTTCATGTGGCCTGAATGGGGTCTCCATGCTTTGGCTGCTCTTTCACCCCGTGGCTGGACACAGTCCCCTAGGCCCGAGGTTGCTGGGGCCATTGGCAGCTGGTGTGGCAGCAGGCGACCAAGTAGGCTCCTCAGAGGCTGGGTGGATGTAGGCACCAGGCAGTGGGGGTGGGTGGAGGGCCACAGTCATGGAGGTAGTCACTCTGGCAAAGCTCTGGGGCAGGGTGGAGGGTACCCCCCACCTGAGCCCTCCTCCCTGCGGAGCTGGGGGGCTCAGGACCTCTGCGCTCTCCTTGTACATCTGTACCACCTGGGGGGAAACAGCAGCCCCAGTGAGCCTGGGGGCTACTGGGGACTCAGCCCCCTTCTGCAACTTCCTGGTTGGGAAGCTGGGGTCTTTGGTGGCTTCAGCAGGAGACAAGAGCTAACAAGGGACAGGATGTTGAGACCAGGGGCCAATCCTGCACCTAAAGGCTAAGGTGGGTCTCAAGAAGAAGTTAGGAGGGCTGGAGGGCAGGGACATGATGTCTGGGCAAAAGGGGAGGCTGCTAACTTCAGCTGGTGGTACTTCATGGGGAAGGGGTCCTGTGAGTTGAGCCCTGTCTGTTGGCCACTGAGGGTGTTTTGTTTTGGTTCTATCCCACCCCGCCCCGTGGGCTGGGAGCAGGATGGTGTGGTCACCTCTGGTGGGGGGCCCAGGATGGACAGCAGTACCGGCAGCAGCACGAGCCCATGGAGGAGGCCCAGGAGTGTAAGTATTGTCAGCACCACAAAGAAGTACCTGGGGGTGTTAAAGAGGGGTCAGCCGGGTCAGGTCCTGTATCCAGTGCAGGCCAGCCCTGCCTCCTTGCCCTGAGCCCTCCCCTACCTTACGATGAAGTCAAAGTTGGAGCCAGCAAGCATGAGCAGACCTAGCAACGTGGAGATGGCCCCATCGGTCACTGGAGCAAATGTGCACTCCAGGGCCCGGGCAGCCCGCAGGTTCCGGCTACCCTGAGCGGTCAGGAACCCCTGGGGGAACAAAGTGGTCCTGGAGCTGCTCCTTGACCAACCACGGCCAGCTCATCTGTGTCCCCAGGGCTCACCCATGCCTGGCCCACAGGCGGCCAGGTGAACTGAATTCCTGGGAACTGCGCAAGACCCAAGCACAAGTCCATGTAGAGTGAGATGGGCTGTGTGCTTAGCCGCTCAGTTGTGTCTGACTCTTTGGGACTCCATGGACTGTAGTCCACCAGGCTCCTCTGTACATGGGGATTCTCCAGGTAAGAATATTGGAGTGGGTTGCCATGCCTTCCTTCAGGGGATCTTCCCAACCCAGAGATGGAACCCAGGTCTCCCACATTGCAGGGAGATTCTTTACCAGCTGAGCCACAAGGGAAGCCCAACCTGTTCTAGACATCTCTGTCTCATTCATCTAGCTCAGCTGGTGAATCCTCCTGCAATGTAGGAGACCCAGTTCGATTCCTGGGTTGGGAAGTTTCCCTGGAGAACTGAAGCCACTCCAGTATTCTGGCCTGGAGAATTCTATGGATTGTATAGTCCATGGGGTGGCAAAGAGTTGGACATGACTGAGCGACATTCACTTTCACTTTCTTTCAGACTAGGTTGGCCATCTATACCCTGTCCCATGTTTTGGTAAATAAAGTTTTGTTGAAACCCGGCCACACCCATTCAGCACCTATCATCTATGGCTGCTCTTGTGCTACACTGGTAGAAAGACCATATGGCCTGACAAGCCTAAAATATTACTGATTCTTTTCAGAAAAAGTTTGCTGATGCCTGGTCTAGAAGGATGGATACTTCTCAGGGTGGCATTTCAGAGGCTTTCTGATTCTTTCTGGGTATTTTTCTGCATGTTGACTTGTCCCCCAAGGAGTATGTTGTTCTTATAATCAGAAAAATAAGGATTTTATGGGGGAAGAATGAAGGAAGCTGTTTGTGGGGTCTGGCCAGGTTTGTGTTAGAGCTCCCAACGGTCCACTGCCCCCACCCCACTGCCACCCCTCTTCTGCCGGAGAACACGAAGCTGTGGGAGAGGCCAGCCCACCTGTGATCTGCACCTCTGTGCTGGAAGATCTCGCCTTATGCTTACTGTCACCTAGCTACCACCCCATCTCCCTGATTCACAGTAAATCCATCCAAAATAACTGTTAGTTCTCATTTTCTCACCTGCCATTCTGTCCTCATCCCATTCTGGTCAGGCCTTTGTCTCTCCTCTCTGCTGAAATGGCTATTTATTTATTTACTTGTTTATTATCTCTACACTCTTGAAGGTAAAGTGAGTGAGTGAAGTCGCTCAGTCGTGTCCGATTCTTAGCGACCCCATGGACGTCCGTGGGATTTTCCAGGCAAAAGTACTGGAGTGGGGTGCCATTGCCTTCTTGAAGGTAAAGTGTGTATGTATTGCTCTCATCTCCCCAGTACTGAGCACACACTGTTTGTTGAAAATGGAATCAGCTGGCCCGCCCCCTCCTAGTGCCTGTGCTCACCAGAGCCACGTGGACGGTGAACTCGACACCGATGCCTATGGAGGCCACAAGAATCACCACCGGTATGGCACTCAGCTTGATGCCCAGGAAACCCATGATGCCAAAGAGCTCCACAGTCATCATCGCCAGGACCAGTACCTGGGGAGGGCAGGGCTCACCCAGGGCTCCTGGGCAGGGCAGGGCTCACCCAGGGCTCCTGGGCGGGGCAGGTGGGGGAGCTATGGGTCCCTCTAGCCCCACTCCTGCAAGACTCACTATGAGCGCAGCCGTCCAGGGGTTGAGCAGCAGCAGGGCACAGACGAGGAAAGTACACAGCAGCAGGATGCAGACTGCCAGCAGGAAGCAGCGCCGCAGGCCCAGGTACTGCTCCCAGAAGAGGAAGGGGGAGCCGCTGGGGTAGGCATGCACCCCGGCCTGGCTGGCCTCAGCACACGCTGCCCGGGCCCCCTCAATGGCCTCCACGAAGTCTGCAGTCTTCTGGAGGCCGCGCAGGAGGAAGGGGAACTGGGCAAACTCCAAGGGCTGGGCCGCCGGGACTGTGGAGGGAGGGGTCGGAGGGGTGGCCGGTGAGCTCGGGCAGCAGTGGGCAGGGCTTCAGGGGAGGGCCTGTGTGGGCCTGGGCCCAGGCAGTTCGGGCTCCCCCGGGACTCACTGCGAAGATTCTCCCCCGTGGTGTCATACTTGTCATGCAGCCACTCAGGAGGTGGGGGATAGAAGTTGGCCTGTGAGGCTGCCAGACCCAGGGGGTCACTGCTCACCCACACGGTCAGCCCCATGTAGAAGAGCTCGGGTGGGATCAGCCCTTCCTTGTCCACCAGCTTCTTGGTGGTCAGCTGCAGAGGCAGAGGGGGTTAAGGCTGGGCCCACGGGGCCTGGAGCCCCTCTGTGCTCCCCTGCCCTCCAGTCCTCTTCCAACCTGGCTGAAATCTAGAGGCTCCTGGGCATCCCCGGTCTGGACGAGCAGCTTGTATGCCAGGGCCCCATCCTCAGAGCCATTGCGGTATGAGTGGCGGGTGATGCGCCCAGAAGCCCAGTCCTGGTCAAACGCAGCCTGGATTCCTGGCAGAGGACGGGGAAGGGGTCCAGTTGGCCTGTGGGCTCTGGGGGATCCTGCCGGCCGCACCCTCCCTGCCCGCCTCCTCGCCTCTCACCCTGTAGCCAGCTGCGGTAGTAGTGCAGCCAGGTGCGGGGTGCCTGGGTGGCCGGTGGGGGCAGCACGGCCTTGAGGGAACTGAAGCGCTGGTGCAGATCAAAGAGGGCTCGTTGGGAGTGGGCGTAGTCAAAGCCACCCTGTGTCACCAGAGCCACCTCATACAGAGAGAAGTACCTGAGCTGGGCGCTCAGGAAGGCATGCTCCTTGGTGCCGCGCGGCACCACATCAGTCAGGGCCAGACCGTCCTGCACCAAGGTCGCTCCATAGAGGCTCAGGCCCAGGAGAGCCCCAAAAAGTACCAGTACTACAGCCTGTGGGGAAAGGCGACTAAGCTGGAGGCCCAGAGACATCTAAGAAGTCTGTGCCGCATCCCACCTCAAGCTGCCCGGGCCTGGAGGCTTACCTTGGTGTGGGACTGGAGCAACAAGGGTGCAAACTGAGAGCGGGCGAAATGGGCAAGATTCCAGCGGGCACAGGGCAGGGACTTGCAGGCTGCCTTCTGCCCTGTCCCCTCCTCCTGCCCTAGAAGGTCCCGTGTGGACCCTCCTGGGCTGAAGAGCTCAGAGCCCAAAGGGTCAGAAGGTGGCGGCACCAGCTGGGCTTGGGGAGGCAAGATGGTGACCACATGTTGGCTGCTGGCTTCACAGTGGGCAAAGGCTTGAACCGTGGCAGTCAGGTGGGCAACACCCACTGGTACCGTCCCATTCCCCAGCTCCTGGGGCAGAATCTGAATCACCCGAGCAGAGCAGGGGCTGGAAGAGGCAGAGAGGGGGCGGGGGTCTGGAAATGGTGCCAAGGGGACAGGACGGGATGGGGCTCAGGAGGGACGGCCCGGTGGGACACGGGTACCTAGAGAAGCAGCAGAGCACATCCAGGCGCCGGCAGTGGCGCCGCCGCAGGTCCAGGCTGAGGACCGCTGGGAAGACAAGCATCACGGCTGCAAAGTTGCAGCCCACCACTATGGCTGCCTGCGGGGTGGACAGGAGGGGCACAAAACCTGGATGAAGCCCACTAGGCTCCATGCCCACCCGAGCCTGGGCCCCGAGCCATGGGTGAGGCCTCACCTGCAAGGAGAAGGCCCGCAGTGCAGGGATGGGAACTAGGGCGGCCATGAAGAAGGCAACCATATTGTTGATGGATGTGAGTGTGACACTGGTGCCTGTGCGTCGCAGACACTCCCCCGTGCGCTCCTGCCAGGACAAGGCCGAGTGAAGGACGGCAGGGGAGGGGCAGGAACCACACAGCAGCTGACGTTTATTGCCCTGTTCTAAGCACTCAAATTACCGATCCTCACCACAACCCTTACCACGCTAACTGTGATTACCCCTGTTTACAGGTGAGGAAGAGAGGCGCAGAGAGGCTTATCACCAGCCCAAGTCGCTTAAACCAAGAGGCTCTGAGGCCCTCAGCAGCACGGCCTGGGATGAACCCAGGCAGGACGACGAGGCCTCACCTGGAGAGGGCTGCCAGGTGGAGCCTCTGTGAAGGCGTGTGCCAGCAGGAATATGTCGTCCACGCCGATGCCCAGTGCCAAGAAAGGCAGCACCTGGAGGGGCATGGGGGCAGGCAGTTGGAGGATCTGAGCAGCCCGGGCTGTGGGCCCCAAGTCTGCCCGCAGACCTGGCCTACCTGGGTAGTGGCAGCGTTGAAGGCGATGCCCAACAGGGCACAGAGCCCCAGGCCTGAGGCCACTGCCAGGGCCACCAGCAGCACACCAGCGAGGCCCACTGCACCCTGGGACTGGGCACAGTCCCACCGCAGCATTGTCACACAGGCATAGGCTAGCTGTAGGGAGAGAGGGCAGTCTGGGATGGGGGCTCCCAGGTGGGGCTGGTGGTAGGGGGCAAGGCGCCAAGAGGACCCACCATGAGCAGGTAGCCCCCCACCACACGGGCAGCGCTGACTTCAGAGAAGGCGTGCAGGATGTCGTCCAGGGTGGTAGAGGAGAAGGCGTGGATCTGCTGGGATGCGTTCTCGGGCAGGGCCTCCTGGGCCAGCTGGAGAGACAGGGTGGTGTGAGGCGCAGGAGGAAGCAGCGGCCTCGGGTGCTGCACTCGTTGGCTCCACACTGACCTGCACAAAGCGTCGCTGCCAGGCCTGAAGGACCGTGCCGGCCTGCTCCTCGCTCCAGCCGATGTCATGCGTCTGGTAGTCACCTCGGAAGTGCTCGTAGAGCTGGCGGGGGCTCATTAGCAGGAAGGTGCTCTGCAGGGCCTCTGCCCTGGCAGTGGTGTAGGAGAAGCAGGAGTCAGGGCTGGTCTCAACGACCAGGAGGGCATGTGCAAGGGGCATTTGCCAGAGCTGCCTGGCATCAGGGTGTGGCTCCCCATGCCTGGGGCATCCCCTTGGCAACTCCCAGGGGGGCGGTCCTACCTCAGCAGCTGTCCTTGGGGGTCTCTGGCCATGCCTCCCAGCAGCAGCTCCTCCTGCCAGTGCATAAACTTGTGGGAGAAGCCATGGCAGCCCCCACTCAACTCCTGAGCCACGTTGGGAGCCTGGAGCGGGTGGAGAGAAGCTCATTACTCCAGGCCCTACTTGTGGGTAACCAGGTGTCTCTAGGTGGGCACCTCCAGGAACCATGCTTGTCACAGAGCTCTGTGGGCCTGGGGTGTATATACTGTTGTGCTGAGCCTCTTGCCCGCCCTGTAAGCGAACAGCTAGAGTCTGGCAGGGAGGAGGCCACAAGAGGGAGCAGAGGCCTAGAAACAGGCTGCAGGGAGGAGCTGGCTGAACTTTGGTGGTTTTGGGAAAAGGTCCACATTCACAGGGCCGCAAAGACACTCAGGAAACCAGGTATGACACCCATGCTTATCTAATTTGTCTTGTCTCTCTGTACACATGTGTTTTGATGAAGTCCAGCCTTTCTGGGCTTAGAAAAAGCCAAAGGGATTCATATGCTACTTGGGTCCTTAGGAGAGCTGAATGGGAATGGAAAACTCTAGGTGTTGAGTGCAGTGTGGAGAGGGTAACAGTGTCCAGGAAATATGGGGCAGAGCATAGAGCAGTCTGCTGTCTCCAGGAACAGGGGAACACGAGGGGAAAAGGAAGGAAATAACCTTTCCCCAGCAGACCTGGCTGGAACCCACCTGCCTGCTGTGATGGTTAGGGGCACTGGGTGGGCAGTGGAGGTCGTCAGGGTGCAGACAGGGCCGCCCCACGTAGGCCTGGCCCACCTGTGCCTTGTCTAGCAGCTCCCGGAAGCCCTCAAGGGAGGCAAAGGGGCCCAGCTCCGCCAGCAGCTGCTCTGGGTCCAGGTTGGTCCACTGGATGTCTGGGCGGCCCCTGCAGGGAGAGCTTGTGGTTGGTGAGGATCAGGGATCAGTGCCCATCCTCCAGACTGCTGCCAGGGGACCCATGGGGTAGCCCACCCCACTTCTAGCTGCTCACTGTCCCTCTCTGTGGAGGCTCAGTCCAGCAGGTTGCTGCAGTGAACTCTGAATGGATGCAGGAGCTGAGACAGAACTCAAGACAGATGGTACTTAACAGAAGGAGAAGACCCACAAAAGCCCCATTTCATTCCCTCTCAAACCGTCTATCCTTGGTTCTCATATATAACCATATAGGTGCCTGCCTGTAACAGGTTTTCTTTCTGGCCTGGGCAGCAGCTGAGTTGACACCTAGCTAACTCTCCCTGGCAAAGTCTCTTTCTGGGGATCTTTTCTTAAAAAAAAAAAAAAAAAAAAAACCAACAACAAACTTTTGATTTTATATTGGAATACAGCCAATAACAATGTTGTGATAGTTTCAGGTGGACAAGGGATTCAGCCATACACATACATGTATCCATTCTCCTGGGGATCTTTTTTCTCCTTTGTTCAGATCTTACAGATCTGCGTGTTTTATCTAAATAAGACAGGCCTGCCTTTCCTTCGGAGGTGAAGAGAAGGGGGATGAGGAGAGAGCCCTGAGGCTGCCTGTGCTCTGACCCTGGCCTGGGTGGTAATCAGGCTCTGGTGAGCTTTTGCTCACCATCCCTCCTTTCTGTTGGGGAAGTCCTGGCAGGGGATGAAGCAGGGCCCGGGAGCAGCAGCAGCGGCACTCACGGCAAGTAGGCAGAGCCCCCTTGGAGTTTGGCTCCCTCCCAGAAGCAGTCGAGGGGGGTGAGGATCACGCAGGGAAACAGCTTCTCAATCATCTGCCAGGGACATCCCAGGCCAAACATCAGTCCTGCCCCCGCAGTGCCCCCTACTCCACCCCCACCACCTCCCCTACTGCAGAGAAGGCTCCACCTCTACCCTGTCTCAGAGAACAGTGCAGGAGACTCACCCGCTCAATCATTCCATTTTCAATTAGGGGAACTCCTGACTTGTAGCAGATTTTGTTCAGATCCCAGGACCTGCAATAGCCAGGGGCATGGGACGTCAGTAGAAGAGGGCGACTGCGGCTCCAGCCCTGCTGTGGCACCTCTCGCTCCCAGCTGCTCGGGGGCTCAGCCAGACTCACTTTCCATAGAGGGATACTTGCACTTTACTGGCGGTGAGGGCTGCCTGGAGGTGGAGGTCAAGTGCCTCGGGCGTGAGGACGTTCTCCCCCTCCTGGCGCGGGGTCTGTATCAACATCTGGGAGGTATACGCAGCCTCCTCCCCCAGCTTCTCCTTGGTGTATTCCAGTTCCTGGCTCACCCGGCTGCCCACTGCCAGAGCAGAGAGAGAAAGCTGGGGGGCAAGAGCCTCGGTGGATCCAAGCTCCAGGGAGTGTGGGATCCCAACTCCAGAGACCTCCCAAGACAAGTGGGAAGAACTTCTCCTTGATGGCCATGCTGAGGCCCCAGGCTCCTGGCCCTCGTTTCAGAATCTGGAGTGGAGAGGCCCAGCTGTGTGGCTCTTTGGGACTCTTGTGAGACCTAAGGTTTCAGCATGAACCCAGCTGGCTGTGTTTGGAGCAAATAACTTAAACGTGAGAGATCCACGGGAGCGGGGCCAGGGTGGGGCTTTGGTGTCCCGGTAAGGGGGCCCCCACTCAGTCTGTCTCTGTTCTGGCGGGGAGGACAACGAGGGAGGCTGCTGTTGGAGGGTCTCCTGAAGGAACAGGTCTAGTGCTGGGGCTGGTTCCTATTTCAGGTTGTCCCGGACAGTGGTTTATATCCATACACCTTTCTGCAAACTGCTCTGTAAAGAGGGTGGGTGGCTGGGTGAATGTGTGCCAATAATGGCTCTGTAGTGGCACAGGTGAGGGGGAGGGTCACATGGCCTTTCAGTGTGACGCTGCCAGCATACTGCTTCCTCTCAGGAAATAGCTCCAGGACCCTGGCAGAGGTGGCATCAAAGTGGGCTGGGGGAAGATCCCTTCACCAGTTTCTCAGTCCAGACACAGAGGAGTCCCAGGACCAGGTCTGCCTTCATCTTCTTTATCGAGTCCTGCATTACCCTGGCTGCGGAGGCCAGCTCTGTACCAGAGGCCTGGGGAGGCGGGAGGTTTGCAGGATGCTGTGACCTGACTGTGGTTTGGGGGAGGCAAGGGCTAAGGCCAAACCACCCCGGGGACTTTGTGGACTTGGCCTGGTCTTAGGCCCAGTTCTGCTTTCCCCCATCTGGGGCCTCTTCCTGTAGGTCTCTGCCACCCCTGGGCCCACTGGACTGCTTCTCCAAGACTCCAGTCCCACTTGGGATGATCATACCCTCCCCCCCCATCTCTTTCAAACCCACATAATCCCCTCACTCATGAAAGCCCCAAACCCTTGGTTGTGTTAATCACAGATGCACTCCTTTGCTCATCCCTGCTCCCAGTCACATTCCTGACCCTCCTCACTCATGAACAGTCTCACATAGCCATCCTGCCTTCTCTGCTGTCAATTCCACATACTTCTTTTCTTCCTTTCCTGACTCCCCACTTCTGCAGACCTGTACTGCAGTGTTTATTTCACCGGGCTTAGGCCAGAGCTGCCACAAGGAGGGACAGGAGCGGAGGGCAGAGATAAGCTCCCCACAGTAAGGGAGTTTGCTGGGGGGGCTGAGGTTTGGGAGAAAGAAGCAACCAGACAGAGCTAATGAGAAAGGGACAGGCATAATTCAGAACAGCATCAAAGGACTTCCCTAGTGGTCCAGTGGTTAAGAATCTGCCTTCCAGTACAAGGGACATGGGTTCAGTCCCTGATCCGGGAATTAATAAAACCCCACATGCCTTGAGGCAACTAAGCAAGCACACTTGCCTCAATGGAAGATCCTACATACTGCAATGAAGATTCCGAGTCCTGCACCTAAGAACCGACACAGCCAAATAAATAAATGTTAGAAATAATAAAATACAGCATCAAAGAGAATAAGGAGTCCTCAGAGAAAATGAGGAAGAGAAAGCTACGTTTTGGCTGACAATGATGGTGACGGTTACGAGGACAGATGAATGGGGTGTACTGGGCAGGCCAGAAGAGACAGCAGGTGTCGGGGAGCACAAAGGCTTCCGAACAGACCCGGCTTTGGGTCTTGGCTCTGATGCTTGGGGTACTTAGTCTCTCTGATCTGCAATTTCCTCATCTGAGAAATGGGACAATGCCCACCTTGGTGGATTGAGAATCAATGTGATGGGATTTCCCCGGTGGTCCAGTGGTTAAGAATCTGCCTGTCCATGCAGGGCACATTGGTTTGATCCCTGGTCAAGGAAAATTCCACATGCCTCGGAGCGACTAAGCCCATGTGTCACAACTACTGAGCCCACACCCTAGAGCCCACGCTCTGCACACGAGAAGTCGCTGGAATGAGAAGCCTGCGCACCAAAACTAGAGAGTAGCCCTTGCTCCCTGCAATTACAGAAAGCCTGTGTGCAGCAACAAAGACAGAGCGCAGCCAAAAATAAATAAAGACAGAGAACCAATATGAGCAAAGTACTTAGGAAGTTGTCCAGTACCCAAGAGGTACAGATATGGAATTATTATTCAATAGTTGCTGGGAGAGAAATGATGTGACAGAAACATGAGAAAGAACCGAAGGAAAGAGACTGTAAGTAAGTGGGGAGAAAGGCAGAACAGGGGAAGGAGACTCAAAATCATCACATCTGTTAAAAACTTTACAAAAGGGATAATATAACTGGTTAGAGCTGGATAGAGTCCATTTTATAGGTAATCCAATAAATGCAACTTACCATCTTTCAACCATATTCAGATAGCATCACTGACTCAGTAGACATGAGTTTGAGCAAACTTCAGGAGATAGTGAAGAAACTTCAGGAGCATGTCTGAGCACGTACGATATTGCAATATGTTTTAGGACCCACAGAAATGTTCACAATCTTTGGTCTAGAAATTTCACACGTAAGGACCTATAAGCTTTTGTAGAGACTCAGGCTGTCTCTGTATGAAATGGGAGCCATGGGAGGTTTTAAGCAGATAAGTTGAGATGACCTGGCTTTTTCATCACCTAATATATTCCAGAGCTGAGCTGTGAATGATGAACAGGAATTGGCCAGGGTAAGAAGCCAGGGAAAGGGGTTCTGGACCAAGTGTGTGCAGGTAACTGTCAGTCAGGGGCTCAGCACTGCTGGGCTCCTAAGAGTGAGGGAGAGACAAAGCTGGGTAAGCAACCTAGAGTGTGCTGCTGCTGCTGCTAAGTTGCTTCAGTCATGTCTGACTCTGTGCGACCCCATAGACGGCAGCCCGCCAGGCTCCCCCGTCCCTGGGATTCTCCAGGCAAGAACATTGGAGAGGGTTGCCATTTCCTTCTCCAGTGCATGAAAGGAAAAGTGAAAGTGAAGTCGCTCAGTCATGTCTGACTCTTAGCGACCCCATGGACTGCAGCCTTCCAGGCTCCTCCGTCCATGGGATTTTCCAGGTCAGAATACTGGAGTGGGTTGCCATTGCCTTCTGCTAGGGGGCTTGAACTTGATTCTAGACTCCCTGGAAGCCAGTAGAGAGTGGTGGAAGGACTCTGTGGGCATGTGTGTGCTAAGCCACTTCAGTTGTGTCTGACTCTTTGTGACCCCATGGACTGTAGCCCACCAGGCTACTTTGTTCATGGGATTCTCCAGGCAAGATACTGGAGTGGGTTGCCATTCTCTCTCGAGGGGATCTTTCCGACCCAGGGATTGAATCCGGGTTTCCAGTATTGCGGGCAGATTCTATACGGGGTCACCATAGCACTAAGCACTACGTACTAAGGGAAGCACTAAGAGGAGACTGACTGACTTGGTCAGATTTAGACGCACCACAGGAGGGCGGTGTGGAGGCAGATTTAAAGGTGAGGGGAAAGGGCAGTCCCTTAACAGACCTAGATTTCCTGGGCCATCCCCAGAAAGGCACAGTGATTCAGGGCAGTTGGGCCCCTCCCCAGCCTTAGAAGCTGAAATTTGATGAGTCTAAGAAGTCAATCACTTATAATTCCACTGTCTTTGCCAAGTGAAGGATTTAGACGTAGGATGCTATATAGTTCTTGCCAAAATAACCAAATGGGAAGTCCGTGGGGGTGAGCGGTGGGAAGGGGTGGGTAGTAAAATTTTCCTCACTTTCAAAAAAGGTGTGCAAGACAGGCATGACTTCCCTTTTCTACCATGGCAGCAGCCACCTTGGGAGAAAGTGTGATAAACCTGAGGGCAAAAGCCCAACATACAGAAGAAGGCAGAGGAGAAGGACAGAAAGAACCTTTTGCTGATGTCCTTAGGTTGCTGAATTGTCCCTGGTGGAACTTCTCTACTCTCTACTGCTAGACTTCGAGGAGGAAAATAAAAAATCAATTCTCTTCCTTTCTCCCTCTTTCCCTTTCTCTCTCCTTAATGTGGCTAAACGCATTCTAAATGATACAGTAAGGAGTGTTCTGCCAGGCCTTAGCTAGAGCGACTGCTACAAGGGTGGAAAGAAGGGATCCCTTATGAGAGAGGCTGAGAAGGAAGAATTTTAATTGTTTAGTAACCAATTAACTGAGTAAGAAGAACTGAGACTGACTCTCAAGGTTTCAGCCTTGGGAATCTGAGTGAATTGTGGTTCCACCAACTGATACATGGTTGTCACCTGCCTTCTAGACAGAAGGGCTGTATGTTCCTTATCTTCAGGGACAGCTCCAATTTCAAACCATTTCTATCACTGTTCCTGAAAGTACTCGTTGGACTCTACATTGTGATTTTTCTTTGCTTTCTTGTTATTTTTTTGGCTAGACCACCTGGTTTGCAAGATCTTAGTTCCCTGACCAAGGACTGAACAGGGCCCTCGGCAGTGAAAGCACAGAATCCTAACCACTGGACCACCAGGGAATTTCCTGGGATTTTTATTTTAGAGAATTTATCTCTGAGTCCTTCACCTTTAACACTGACCAGGAACGAGAAGTCACATTCCAATCTCACCATGGCAAAGCTGGAGAGTCCAGAAATCTCAGAGCTAATGCCATGCTTCTCTCTTTGCTTTCTGTATTAGCCAAACAGGAAAGGAATGGAGAATACCCTTCAGTCCTCATTGCCGAGGGTATTGCTGGAAGAAGCCTCAGAGAAAAGTCCAGGTCAGGATCACTGCTTTCAACTCACCTCCAGCCCCAATAGAGAGCAGAGTGATATTCTAAAACAAAGGAAAAAGACCTAGGAATTGATTCCTGCCCTCTTATATGACCCTCCCACAAAGATCACCAAAAACCCAGTGAGATCAAGCCTGGCCTGTGCTGGAATGCAGGAGAGAGGATGAGGAAACATGGAGGTTCAAGCAGTGTTTAGACTGGGAAGATCTGGGGAATGGAGAAGCAAGAAGGGGTGGGAGACAGCCTCTATTGTGGCAAGAAATCCAAGAGTCATTTGGGACCACCCAGGCAGCAGTGGTGTGGGTGGGGGTAAGTGTCTGTTCCTGTATGCACATGTTTGTCCTGGGGCTGGGGGCAGGCAGGCAGGCACAGAGAAACATCTGCTCTGGACCCCAGGGCTGGCCTGGAGTGTGTATAGATGTGAGAGTCTGCAGAGGGTGGGGGGTAGGGTAGGATGAGGTGTGGGATCCTAACAGGCAGACAGGCTCCAAGAAACATCTGCTCTGGATCCTCAGAAGTGCCAGCATTTAAAATAACTTAGGGGTGTGAGAGTCTAACCTGGCTCTGCCTTTGGGTGTGGGCCAGGGCTGGGGGAGGTTCGGGGGAGCCCACAAATGCAAATTTCCCAGGAAAGAACAGAGAGGAGTTTGACTCTGTTAAAGGGTTATCGTACCAGGCCCCAGGAAAGGAGAGTTATGTCGAAACTATTCATAAGAAATCATTTAAATCTAATGCTTCCCTTAGGAAGTGAAGATCTGGTTCCATTTGACTCCGCTGTTGCCTCAAAGAGCAGATTCTGTGACACTTTTCCACTAAACGCTTGCAGGGGGCCTCTGTGTATGGGACCTCTCCCTAGAGGCCTGCCAGATGATTTATCAGTTCCCCCAGCCTTCTAGTTCTAACACTTCTACTTCTCCTAGTCAGATGTGATCTCTCTCTGTCTTCTCTTATATGACACAACTGTTTTCTGCTTTGTATTATATTGTATATTACATCACAGCATATATTTTACTTTCCTTGCTACTGAAAGATGGGTCTTGTTTTAGTTGCCTTGCAAACACTGCAGCGCAGTCAATACATATAAAAGATTGCCAATAAATGCTAAATAAACACACATACACTCACAGGCTCCATATGTCTGTTCACCGGGCTCCACCATCTGCAGATGTCCGTTTATGGGTGTGAGAGGAGCAGTGCTCCCAGATGCCCAGGCTCTGGCAGGCAGGTGCCCCCTCCACCCAGAGCAAAGCCCACTAGAACTCAATAGCCAGCTTCTCACCCTATTCCTGTCTTGGGCTTACCACATCCAACCAACTACAGCCAGTGCCCACAACTCACCTTCCACCCAGAGCTGTTCTAGGTCTGTCTCAATGATGGCCACGCGGAGACCCAGTGCTAGGGCCCCAAAGGCCAACAGTCCCAGGAAGAGCACTTTGCCACAGTGTCTCTGGATCCCGCAGCCCAAAGAGAAGAGCAGGCCCTGGAAGTAAGCACGGAGCCAGAGCGGAGCCTTCAGGCTCCCAGCTAGGATCTGGGATAGAAAGAGAAGGGTCAGCCAGGCATTACTGCAACCACTCATGAAACCTTTCCCTTTTCTCTTTATTCCATCCTCTGCCAAGCTCTGGCTTCTTGGTTTCTGGATGCAAAACAGGGAGGACGTACACAGACACAGGCCCAAACTTGGAAAAAATTTAACTCCATTCCCTGCCTCCCACCCAATACACACTTGAAGAAGGCATAGATTCGTTTTCTGAGATAGGATACGCACACACACGGGTTCTCAGACAGACAGAGGTCGACATAGACACACACACACACACACACACACACACACACACACACACACACACACACACACACACACACGAGTTTTTCCCAAGATTTAGAGACGTTACACATTGCAGACCCGGTTCCTTCTTCCGCCTTCCCCTCCACTCACCTGGGGTGTTGCAGGTCGAGCTGGGGGTGTGTAGCCCGGGGGCAGCTCCCCGAGAGGTGGCGGCCGAGCCATGCTGGCGGGTATGGGGGGGCATGGGAGCCCCCAACCTGCGTTATCTGGGAGCCCCCATAGACTGGCCTGGTCCGGTGTACCGCTGAGCTACGCGTCGGAATTCAGCGGGGCCGCTAAGACGCGGGTACGGGTGTGCAGTGGTGTCCGCGAGCGTGAGGAGTGCGGCAGTGCGGCTCGGGGCGCAGAGCCGGAGCCGAAGTTGGTCCCGCGTGCAGGAACAAGCCGGGAACGGGAACCGCAGTGCCGAGGAAGCGTCTGCAGTCCCAGAAAAAGGGAGCGGGCTTGGGCTACGCCCTCCCATTGGCTGAGTCTCCCGCAAATTACCCGGAGCCTAGCGGCCGGATCTGCTGCTAGGCAACGGCGCCGCGGGGGGCGGGGCAGGAGACCACCCAGGCAGGGCCACCCTTTGCCTTGCTTCCCCGCCCGCGCGTCCGCCGGGCCCTCGGGGAGGAGGAGGGAGGGAGATCCTGGAGAGGCGAGGCGTTGGCCAAATGTTAAGTCAGGAGAGATCAGTGCTAAGAGGTGTCGACCCAGCCAAGACCCAGACTTATTTCTACAGTTCTCTGCGTGCATTCTCTCCCCATTCAGTTCCTTCTCTCCATTGAGGCCATAGTCATCTCTCTAAAATGCAAATCTGATTACAGCTCCAAAACACGAAGCCCACGTGGAGTATAGGGCCCTGCAGGATCTAAAATCTTCTCTCTCATAGTTCCTTCACACCCACCCCGTGTTCCTTCCAGCCCTGCAGAGTTACACGGAATTTCCTAAACTCACCATGTTATGCCATGTATTTCTGCCTTTGTACATGTTGGGGCCCTTTTGCTTTGGCAGACCGTCTTCGAAACTGAACTTGAGGGAACTCTCTGGCAGTCCAGTGATTAGACCTTTGCGCTTTCACTGCCAAAGTAACGGGGTTCAGTCCCTAGTGGGGGAACAGGATCGAGTGGTGTGGCCAACCTCCAAAACCAAAACAAAAAAACCGTGAAACTGAGATGTTAACCATGTCCCTTTGAAGCCTTTCTTGATTCACACTACCCTCCTAACAGATAGTTGCGTCTTTCTTTGTGCTCCTTATAACACTTAATTTATATATTATTGCATTTGATACAATTTATGTACTTGAAAGTCTGCCTGCCTCACTAGAAATAAGTGGGTGTTCAATAATTGTTGAATGAGTCATTTGAGAGTTGCAGAAACTAGTCTTGGAAATGACTTGGAAACAGAAAATAGTCCCTTTATTAAACTTTCATCAACTATCTGGCCTCTGAGCATGCTGTTTCTGTAGGTTCCTGACGGACTAACCCTGAATGGCAGAGGAGGGTAAAATCAATATACCAACATGTAAAGTTTGAGAAAGATAAAAAGAATCTCCAATAAATGCATTACTGTAACACAACTACTAGTATCTCTGGCCAATATCTTGGTCAATTCTTCCAATATGTTTATGATTACATCATAAACATTTCATATTACTGCATAATCTCTGTATCAATCATTTGGAGAATGTCCTTAGGACAGATTCCCAGAAGTGTGTTGGGTCAAAAAGTATGAACATTTTTATGGCTCTTGCTACATATTGCCAAACTGCTTCTTGAAAACTTGTGTCAACTAACACAATCTCCCGGGAGATCTCTCCTCAGTTCTGGGGAAAGGGGAATTTTAGGCCAAGGGGGTGAACACCTAGTGGGTGCTCATCCAGCAAAATGCCCTGGAGGAACTAATACATGTGTGATGCTGTTGGCCAGGTAGTGACTGCATGGTAAAAACAGCATATGTGCATAGCACTTTGTTCCTCCCTGTCATAGAGAAGAGGGACCTGTTATAGATAAACAAAGTGTACCCTAGGGAACTTCCCTGGTGGCCCAGTGGCTCAGTGCTCCCAATGCAGGGGTCCAGGTTCCATCCCTGGTCAGGGAACTAGATTCCACATACTGCAACTAAGAGTTCACATGCTGCGGCTAAATACCAGTGCAGCCAAAAAAATGCCCCCCGCCCCAAACCAACGAACTTTTTTAAGCATACCCTCAGCAATTCTCTGGAAATAGAAATAGCCTCTAAACTAGGTTGTATGGGCTCTTAGATTGTTTTTGCAGTTCCAGCAAAAGATGGGTATGGCTGGGTGTCATCAGGACTAGAAGTAGAGAAGATTTGCTGTAAGTAGTTCTTGAGACTTCCTTCTTGCTAGATTTGCAGACATAAAGTCCATGGAGAAACAGATGTATAGTTATCTGGGCCTTGGGACTCTGTTTCCACAGCAGGCCCACCACTGCTAACAGTGGCAAAGTCCAGCACATCCGTGGATGCTTTAATGGCAGGGCCTGCCTCCTGAGAAAATTTCTTGCTTTGTAAAGTCCAAAGACAGGGTGAGAGGAATTGGTCTGCAGTTCCAACAGTTCCAACTAGGGCCCTCTGGCTGCTTTGAGCTCCAAAGTGACCTTTCTTCTCCCCAACAAAGTGAGTTCCTAAGTATTGCTGAGCTCAGCCAGTGGTGATCTAAAGCCACAGAACCGGGAGGGAAGAAGCTCCTCTTTTCTCTCTATAAGCAGCTTGCTTCAACTATGGAATAGCCTGGTTCACAGTCACTTCCACTGGACCTGGGTATGTGTCTTTGGCCCAAACCCGAGAAATTCTCCAAAGACAAACAAAAGAGAAAAGGAATCCTTCATCACCACCAAGGAGTAAATCTAATTACTGGTTTATGGGACAAACATTCCTTAATGTCTCTTATGGATCCACCCTTTTCTAAACTCTGAGGTTGTAGGGTACCTGCTTTTTAAAAGTTCATAGCCTAAGAGGGTTAAGCACAGAGACCACAGGGGAAACCCCTGTGAGCTAGAATACTCAGGGAAATTTCCAGAAGTGAGAGGAACTGGATGGGAGAAGTGGGAGGGTGACAGAATCTAAAAGGAAAGGACATGGTTCAAGGTCTGGATCTTTCATTTACCGGCTATGAGATCTTGGGCAGATTACATAGTGTGACATTTCCCTAAGGTTTAAAGGAGATAATATATGTAGGCTAGCAGCAGTGCCAGGAAAGGTGAGGCGAAACACACACAGTCATACTGTTAGGGAAAGTGGTCAGCCTGGCTTCAGGGTAGGGTTCATGAGGGCGGACTAGGTCAAGCTTTCTTTCCCTGCCATTCTCCAAGCTACTCACTCTCCACGCTTTGGCTTTGGGCTGGCTTCTGTTATCTGGGCCAAAGTCAATAACCCTGAGATGTGGGGGAGAGAAGCAAAGGCCCTAGCAGCCCCCCACTGCCACCCACTATGTTTAGGGACCACGTCTGTATGCCCCTTCCCTCTAGGCAGATTTATGCCAATAAGACCTGCCAAGTCGCTAGTGCTAGAGGATGCAACCAGAGATCAGAGAATGGCCTTTTACCCTGGTGGTGAGGTAAGGAGAGAGGATTAAGAATCAAAGTAGAGGCAGTTTCCTGGTGGTTCAGTGGCTAAGACTGTGTCCCCAGTGCAGGGGGCCTGGGTTTGATCCCTGGTCGGGGAACTAGATCCCATATGCCACAACTAAGACCCTGTGCAGCCAAAAAAAAACAATCAGAGTAGAATTTCCCTGTTTATCCATGGCAGAAAACCCCCTGATGGAAGCCTCCTGGGTGGTGGCAGATGGCTCAGGTTGAGGACAGGGCATCCTGACCTCTAGTAGAATGTGTTCTCCTGCTTAGCCTCTTTCCCTGTCAGCTCCTTCAGAACTGAGCTTTCTGGACCTTCTGTCTGGGTGGTCCTTCCCACATCCCTCTCCCCTTTCCTCAGACACATTTAACTATTTAGAAAGCAGTATACCAAGACCTGGCTTATGTATTAATACTTCCTTAGGGGGAGGGATGCTTGTGGATTAAAAAAAAAAGTATACTCTTTGCAATTCTCTGGAAACAGAAACAGCTTCTAAACTAGGCTGTGCAGACCCCTAGATCACTCTTGGGGGTCCAGCTAAAGAGAGTTTTCCCCACACTTTCCCATGCAGATGGGAGTGGGCTAGCAAGAATAATGTGGTGAAGTGGGAAGAAGTTCAGCTTCTGGCCTTGGCAGTCAGTCCCTTTATAGGCTCAGGGAGCTCCTGCTAGCAAGTAGGGGAAAGGTGTTACTGGGGGTGGAGGTGGGGGTTCTTGGAGCAGTAGCCATCAAATTGTGTCTGATCTGGCAAGCTCCCAGAACCCCGTTTCTCAACACCTCCTCAGAGACCTCCTTGATTTGCCATTAAAGGCTCCCTGCCCTTCTCCTTCACTCCCCTCATGCAGCACCACTCAGAGAGGCAGGGCAGAGCCTGTCAATCTTTTGCCTGCCTAGCCTTCTGTCCCATGAAGAGGTAGCTGGCCAGTGGACATTCAGTTGCTCATTCTATTTCAAACCTCTGGAGATGTTGCCAAAAGAAAACAAAAACTGTCCTGCCTTCTGGCAGACAGAGTGAACAGAAGAGAAATCAAAGCATCTTGGGCACCCAGCCAGTTTTGGAGTTGGTGGAGACAATAGCAGCAGTGTCCCAAGCTGGGGGATGCTCCCAGCTGGGACTCAAACTCAGCAAAGGCCTTCCCCTGGGGAAGGCTCCCTTCTTTCAGCTCCCTTCTTTCCTTGGAGTAGGAGCAAGGGAAGGCAGAAGAGAGGCCTTTTCCTCTAGCCGAGGGCTCGATGGGGAAGATCAGAAAGGAGAGTGGGAAGGTTCTGGGACAGTATAACCAATCCTTTCCCTTCCCTGACCCCACCCTTCCTCCAAACCCACCCACCTCTAGCCCCTTTCTGAGGTCAAGGAGCCATCTCTGCACCTGGACCCCAAGCATCAGAAAGCTCTGAGAGGGGATAAAACCTGAGATTACAAGGGCCCTTAAAAGTCACCCAGTTCAACTTTTCCATTTTGCAGGTGTGTAAACTTAGGGGCAGTGACCTGTCCAAAGCCAGACTACATTCCAGAGCGCAGGTCTTCTATCCAGGCCAGGACTGTCTCCAGCACCATCGCTGCCCCACACATTTAATTTCAGCTCCAAACAGGATCATCTTGGGCACCACCACAGCTCTTTATTTCTACCTCCCCACAGTCTTCTCGGTTTCAACCACTCTGCTGGGCCATTTCAGCTTCTCTCTGATGAGGGCAGACTTTCAGGAACCTTGTCCTGACCAGTGGGGAGAATGTGGAGCGCTAGAGCAACCCAGAGGGCTGGTGGAGGTGGAGCTCCCCCAGAGGAGGAATGCTCAGTTACTCTCTATGAGTTAGTCCAATGACAGCAACTAAGATTCAGGCAGGATCACTCAAATGAACTTGAGAGACTTCAGATTTTTGAAGCAATGTAGAAACCAGTATTTCAAATCATTCTTTATAATTACTGCCACCCACAGTGAACACATCAAGAGAAACCTTTACTTTGATAATTCTAGGAGGTGAAATCTCACCCCAGGAACCACTTTCATCTTCCAGCCAGCACCTGCAGGTGGTAAAAGCGGTGTAGGGAGAGGCAGGAGCGGAGTACAGTATCTGGGAGTAGGGGTGGTGCAGACAAGGTGGATGGGGTTCCAGAAGAGCTGTGAGAACCGAAGTCTCATTTCTCAATTACCTGAAGCAGCAGAGTCTATATAATTAGGATATAAAGGAGTGCAGCTGGAGAAGAATCAGTAAGAATTTCAAATGATGATCTGGGTTCCTGGCTCTTCCTTTCCCAGTTGGGCAGACCTCCCTAAGAAGAGGTGAGAAGGGGTCTGGCTTCTCTCAGCCCACAGCTTTCTTTTATTGTCCTTGCTTCCACTAAAACCTGTGGGGATAGCATTGCTGGCTAGGCAGGGGCTGCCTCCTGCTTGCTTTAAGGGTCTCCAGGGTATAACAGTTGGGCTGGATGCCTCCCAGACACTGGGAGGATGGGAAGTAAATGGCAGGGGTGGGAGGGTGAGGCTGGGGTGGCATGGTGGCAGGGGCCAGGAACCTGTGTGGGTAGGTATGGGAACAGAGTAGTTAAGTCTGGGGCTGAGGCTGCCCACACTGGCAGCTGCAGGAGGCGCATCACATGCAGAGGTGGCAATGGCAGCAACTAGGCCCACAGATCTAGAAAGCCTGATTAGGGTTGGGGGCTGATGGACCCTCAAGTCCTTTCAGGTGGGAGATGCTTTTAAGGGCTAGGCTGGGCCAGCCAGTTGGAAAGTAGCCCTCCTGGGAGCTTGACCACTGGACAGCTGCTGCCCCTGCCTGATAACCTTGGTGTATAAGAGCCAGGCCACGTGTCCTATCTTGTCCCACACGCTGGCTCTTGACAGTTTTTCCAACAGGAACATACACTGTATCCTCGGAGCCCAACTACTCCATAAGTCTCCAGAATGCCTTTGGGAGCCCTTCTTTTATTGGGAAATAAATACAGAGTCAAACAGGTGGGCCAGCCAACATCTGTACTTCTGGGGGCCAAAAGGAAGGAGTCTGACTTGCTCAGAACTCAGATCTCCAGGAACTGGTCATTCCCCACGATCACATTCACTCGTTTGGCTATAAAAGAAAAAGAAAAGGTTGTTTGAGAACTGGAAGCAAATGAGTTCATTTCAAATCCGATTACTTCTAATTCTGTGTTCATAAACATTTATTCCTCTCCGATGTGGCTCTGCTCTTTAGAAGCTCTTGGGAAAAACAACTTGCCAAAAGGTCTTTGGGAGAGACAGCATCTTCCCACCCAGGAGGTGGGGACTGACACCTGGCTTTCAGGAGACGTTCCATCAGAGGGGAACTGGAACTGAGTCTTAAAGAATGAATAGAGTTTTTTCAGGCAGTGTATCAAGGGGAAGGCATTCCAGGCTGTTAGAACAGCATGAGCAAAGACATAAAGATATAAGAACGAGGAATGTGAAAAACTCTGGTGTAGGATAGGGCATGGGGGAAAAAGAGTGAGAGGAAAAGAGACTAAATAGTTAAATGGAGATACTCAAAGGAGAAAGGGAGATGTCTCCCATGTCATATGTAAATAATATTGCACACTCGATAGGGTTATTGTGAGAATTCAATGAGTTAAAGCATACTGAGTGTTTGATAAACAGTGGTTATTATTTTTGTAAAGTTCAAACCCATAAGGCCCTCTATGACCTGACCCTTGTCTACCTCTCCAGTTTTATCTTCCATCTTTCTCCATTTGTACTTGGAAGCCATATTGTTTTATAGCTCTAGACCTTAGTATATGCTATTTTCTCTGCCTCAAATGCCTTTCTTCTCCTCCCTACTCACCCTAAATACCCTAATCAAGCATCTCCACTATGTGGTGCCTTCCCTTCTGAACCATTCATTTCCTGGTTTGTGAAAACACTCTACCTTGGATGTATCTCTATTTCTCTGTAAGGATTTTGAGTGCAGGGGCAGTGGATTTATGATCATATCTAGCATAGCTGCTGGCACATGAAAGATTTCAGAGGTCTGTAGTTAAATGACAAGGAAAGGGTGTGACTGTGTCTAAAGTTGCAAGGAAGTGAAGGTTGGTGAAGTAGAGAAGATCAGGGAATGGTGAAGCCGAGGGGCTGGATGGTTCATTGATAAATACGCTGAAGTTGTTCAAGATGTTTGGAAAAAGAGAGGGAGGAAGCGGGAAGACTGTGAACCCTTGATACATTTAGGAGACTTCCCTGGGGGCTGACCAATTACGTGGTAAAAGGTAAGAAGAGGGTTAACTTTCAACAAGTAGGAGCTATAGAAAGGGGGCAGTGAACCAATGGTCGGGAAGGGGCAGGGGAAACCAGGCATGCCTTCTTCCCTGAGGGCCTGGGGCAGATGTAGGGGAGAGGGGAGTGTTCAGCCTTCTACTGACTCAGGCAGAAAAGGCTGACCACCTGGCGGACAATGGATTCTTTCTGGGTGAGCCTGACCTCTGAAGGTCCAACAGCTTTATTGCCATACTTGGGACTTTAAGTGTGACCCTGATAGGTAAGGCAGAAACTCTTGACTTTCCTGCAGCTCTACTTCAGCCTCAGAAAGGTTTGGTGAAGCAAAATGAAAACCGTTGATAATGGTACCAAGTTTGATAACACGAGATGTTTTGGTCTGTTCATAGTGCCCACAGCCTGGAGCCTACTTCTGCTCTGCCAGTAGAAAGGGGGTTTCTGACTGAAGCCCTGAAAACTTTGAGATTTCAGACATGTCTTCTGTTCTACCCACCTTTCTAGCTTTGTTTCTTGCTACATCTCCTTTACATACTGTATTCTAGATTTTCCAAATGATTTGTAGTTCCCAACACAAGAGACTGTTTTTTGCTTGCCTGGTTCCCCTTAGTTTAAGAGGTTCTTCCCTTTTGTATATTTGATGTATAGCCAGCAATTTTAAAATTTAGCCTAAATTCCTTCCTTTGAGATGGTATGCCTGATCCTTGTGCCAAGAACTGAATGATTTCTCTTTTCTGTCCTTAATGAACCCTGACATCATACCCGTGAAACTGTACTTAGTTCTTTACTTATCTGTGTCTCTATAATAGACTGAGCAGCTGGACAGTAAAAGGCAAGTCTTACTCATCTTGACACCCCTAGTCTCCCAGAGCCTAGAATATAGGAGGTGGTATTATTGAAGAAAGTATGTGTGTTCTCGGTGGTTATGTGAGGGTACAGCAGAAGGAAAAGGAGCATGTATAGAGGAGAAGGCCTCCAATCCCCTTGCCAAAGAGAACACAATTGACACACTGGTGCATCACAGCAAAGGTGCTAGGGGTTGAGAGCATCTTTGGGCCTGTCTCTCTAATGTTCTCCAGTAGGAAGAGAAGCTCAGGTCTAGGCCTTTCACAAAGTTTTTGTTATAGCATTGTATTTGACAGAGGCAACCTCCTGTGAGAGGAAAAGGTGACAATGCAGAATAGGAGAGCTCTGAGCCACAGAGCTTTGAATTCTAACTGGACTTTGATCACATTATTCCATGTCTTTGGTTTCCTCATAAAGCTGTGGGGATTCAGTAAGATAACTGATGTAAAAAGCCTTGGTAAGAATTAAATGGAAGTTGCAGAATGCACCTGGGTTTGGCTTGTGTGGTCCTGCCCCAGAAAGCCATCTGCTTCCTTCAGTGAGAAGGATGGGAGGGAGGCCCAGACAGTGCTCAGGCTTCTACATTCCCAACGGCTGGGGCTGGTCTTGGAGTATGACTGTCAGTCAGGCTTGACCTTGAGGTAAGACTGATCAGAAAAGAACAAAGGAAATGCATCTTGGGCTAGCTTCCCAGGAACTTCCAAAAGTTCCTCTTGGCCCTTATGCCCTCTGTGGCCATGAGTTAGCCATATCATCTCATGTCTAAATTCTGACATCTGCCTTCCCTTCACCCAGGCTCCTCCTAGTTCCCAGGCCACTGGAATGTTCTGAAGACAGTCCCAGTTTTATTAACACTCTTCTTGGTCCTTAGTGCTCCAGACCAGAGGGGTGAGTGAGGTGTCAGGCTGAGGCAAACAACATCTTATTCTGCTCTGCTAGGCTCCAAATAAATACCTGCACCTTCTCTGGCTTGCTCACTGGCATTCAGAGGAGAATTATTGCATCTGGCATTTTGGGGGAAGATTTTATGGAGACTTTCAGTAAGGTGGAGGAAACCTGAAGGGGAAAAACAAGCAGTGCTAGTTCTGCTTGGCCAGAGTTGGAAGCAAGCTTCAGTAAACACACTGGAAAAGTTCTGGGCTGGAATCAGGTCAGCAAAGATCCTAAAGAGAAGAGCACAAGGGAGGAAAGAAAGCTGGGGAAAAACCAATGAGACAGAGGGGAATGACAAGTCACATATGAGAAGCTGCACTGTTGGGAGGCTGGGGAGGATTCCTGCTAGGCAGGACTTGACCTATGTACCCATCAGGTCTACTTTCATGGCCAAAGGACTGATCACTGTGGTCCCAGGGAAGAGATCCAAGTTCTCTCTCTGAAAGTAATAAGAGACTCAGATGAAATGTCCAATTAGTCTCCCAGGTTTTGACTTTGTTGGCTATAGCTTTTCAGTTGGCTTGAGCAGGAGGTCAAACTTGGCTGCCAGGATTTTTGCCAGAGATAATCTCATTAACTGAGCATGCTGGGTGGGGTGAGAAAGGCTGGAATTGCTAGAAAATGCCTTGTTCTCTCAGTAATGCTAGAAAAGGGCAGTGGGGCCTACACTGGGTTATGAGAGTCCTGTTTTTGGTGTAGAGTCCCATTTTTGCTATGGATGTGGTGACTCTGTGGCATGCAAATGATTGGGATTTGGAGAGAGGACAGTATTACTTCTGAGGATGAATGTTTTTTCCTAAAATCCCTTCATAGGAGAAAGACTGACTGGGGACCCTGCTATCTCCTGACCTCTTTGCTAGTGAGGACCTAAGTTGATGTTTGTCTAGGTCATCCATAGTAACAGGTTGAGATTGCTACACTGATGGCTGGGAATTTGCTTTCTCAATATAGCTCAGCCTCAAAGAAAATGATAGTGGGAACAGGCTGACGTCCAGGAATACCTGTGGCAGGAAAGCACTGACTACTGGGCTGGCTGCAGCGATCCCTCTAGCATAGAGGACAGAGTAAGAAATGTTGGGGATCTCCAGTTTAGAGACTTCCCTGGCCCCTTCTTCAGGACCCTTAACGAGACACATAGTGTTAGTTAGAACCAGAAAGCGCAGGAGACATTGCAGCCTGTGACATCTTAGGGGTGTGGCAAGCCTAGCCCTGTGCTCCTTGATGGTAGATGATGTGCCTCAAACCCTCACTGTCTGGCATTCATTATTCATTCATGCCTTCTGCACACAAAACTAAGAGGGGTCCTTGCAAAGGAAAAGAAAGGCACACTATGACTTTGTTGGAGGTGGGGAGAGGAAGGAGGAGAAAACTGTGAGGTTCCAGGTTCCAGCATGTAAGAAAGCCGGGGGCGGGGGGTGGGGGTGGGGGGGGGGTGGCGGGTATGACCCTGCAGGGCAGTGGCAAATGGAGTTCACACATTCAAATATGCCTGTAAAAACAACAAAAGGAAGCATCTCCTGGCTCTAGGAGGGACTAAAACAAGAAAGCACTGGGTATTTCTACTTTTTTGCTGAGCAGGAGCTAATTTACAAAGCAAAGAGGCAAGAAAGAGGTAGAAGAAACATTGCATGGGGCCACAAACCCAAATAGAAGAGAACAAAAAGGACAGAGAAATGTAATGAGGAGTCAGGGAGCGGATGGGATTATCCTATCCTGCTTTTGAAGGATCCGTTCCAAGGCCTTCCACAAAGTCAGAGAATAGGCTGAGGTTCTGAATTCTATTTTAAAGAAACAACCAATAGGCCCTAGATGATCAAAAACCAAATTTCTCTTCAAGCCAAGGGTAGGTATGGGTGAACTGGTATGTTGAGCAGGAGAAAGAGCTAAGAGGAGAGAAAAAGCCAGGATATGGAGGCCAAATATATTTTTCCTACCTGTTGGGGAAAGATGGACTAAAGGGAGAAAAAGAGTATCACTGTTAAATTTTGCTAGGCAAGCCAGGAGTGGCTTCTTCCTCTGGTCTTTTTGGAGGCTGTCAATAGTTCAGGCTCAAGACCCAGTTGTGTTATGTACTAGCTGTGTTCAGTTCAGTTCAGTTCAGTCGCTCAGTCGTGTCTGACTCTTTGCGACCCCATAAATCACAGCACGCCAAGCCTCCCTGTCCATTACCAACTCCCGGAGTTCACTCAAACTCACGTCCATCGAGTCGGTGATGCCATCCAGCCATCTCATCCTCTGTCATCCCCTTCTCCTCTTGCCCCCAATCCCTCCCAGCATCAGAGTCTTTTCCAATGAGTCAACTCTTAGCATGAGGTGGCCTAAGTACTGGAGTTTCAGCTTTAGCATCATTCCTTCCAAAGAACACCCAGGACTGATCTCCACTTTTGGTAAATTTCAACTTTCAAAGTCTCAGTTTCCACTTTACCAAATGGGTCAATAAAGAATCCCTACCTCAGAGGGCTTTCATGAGAACCCAATAAGACAGTGCACGAGAGAACATTTTAAAGCTGTATACAATAGCCATAAGCCAGTGCAACACCGCCCCCCCCCCAGGAAGGCAGTGCCATCCTTGCCCCTTGTCCTGGGGTTCAAGCTGGTGTCCCAGCCCTCTCATCTAGGATCATACCTTCAGCTTGCATGGGATCATGGCAGAAGGTACCAACAGCTGGGGAGCCACTACTGACCAACACTCCAGCTCAAAGGCTCTCTAGTGAGATACCAGGTGGAGTTTGTCCCCCACAGACTGAACTAAAAATGCCAGCCTTCCCCACAGCAAGGGCATGGACAGATAACCTAGGTTTGACCTGTTAGTGTAGCCACCAGAAACCATGAGCTGGGAACTAGTGACACAAAAATATAGGAACCAGAGAGATTCCACTTTGGGGCTGCTGGGCAGCTGGAGCAGCAGAGCAAGCGTGTAGTATCCAGTGAAGATGGCAGCAGTGTCCTCACCAAAATGATCTGGAGGGTAAATCGTGGCTGTGACCCATTTTCTAAGCTTGATTCTGCAGCCATCGTGGAGCTGTGAGCTATCTAGTATCTTTTCAATGAATTCTTTATCAGTTTAAATCACCCAGAGATAGTTTATATTGCTTACAACAAAGAACTTTATTGGTAAACTAGTATCACCCAGAAAAGGCCTTTCAGAAATGACAATTCTCACATGTAGAGGAAGAAAGTACTTGAAATGTGAGAGGAAAGGCAGTGAGAAGAAGAGTTATGTCTAGTCTCTAGTGAAGAAATAAGGCTGAAGGGTGGTTTCAGGCAAAGGCAGCATCTCCTCAGTTCATTTATCAGTGTTGCATTTGGTTCTTTCATCAGCGTAAGTTTAGGAAAAAAGTCAGAAGAGATCTCATGATAATTGCAACTGTCTCACAAATGTCTTTTTTGGAACCCTAACTCTCTGCCCTGAAATGCCCCCAAATTCCCTTTACCAAGGGATCCAAAATTTATTTGCTCATCTCTACACTTCCCACATCTACTATAAACTAGGACCTGTTCCGAGAGCTAGGGACACATATTGAAATAAGTCAGTCCTTGGTCGGAGGTTCTTAGTCTAGTAGTGAAGATAGATTCATAGATAATTGCCATTTGTCTATGTGCTTTAATTAAGGTATTGACAAAGGTGTGGAGGAGGAAGGAATGCTCAGTTTGACTGTGAGGAGTCATGGAAAGAGTCAGGAAGGTTCTATAGAGAAAACACTTGGGCAGAATCATTAAGAATTTCAGACAGAGAGAGGGCATGTGCAAAAGCACGGAGAGGCACAAGACCATGGTACATATGTGGAGCTCTAAACCCCATGGTATGCTCCAGAAGTTGTGTGTAATCCTCATAACATTTAACTGTATTTAGTTCTCACAACGATCCTCCAAAATAAGTTATTATTGTCTCAGTTTTTCTAGTTTCAAACATCTGAGGCCTAGAAATTAAAAACAACCTGGTGCCCATCCAGTGATTTGCACAGCTGAGATCTGAACCCAGGTCTGTTTTGAGTCTAAAGCTCACAGGAAAGGTATATGACTTTAAAAAATAAAAGGGAAGGAGGAAAAACGGAAGAAGGCCTTTACTTACTGGGAGAAGGAAAAGGTGGCTTCCACAAACTCAGAACTGGTGGATTTAGTTCTTTCAGCAACTCTCCTACCCAACCCTAGTTTAGGTTTAAGGAATAATCTGAAAAGCAATGTGCCCTCTTTACTGATCTTGAGCTTTGGCTACTTTTTGGTTAAAAATCCTCAGCCAAATTATGGACCATTCCAATTTGCCCAGCCCAGCAGGAAAACCCTGATGTTTGTATGTCTTTTAAGCATTACACAGACTTTCTATAGCTACAGAGCAGAGCAAGCTAACACTAGAGCATCTCTAAGCAGTTGAGGATGGCACCGAGACAATGGCTTTCAAGAAGCTACTAACCTTCTTCCAGGCCAAGAATCCATGGGACTCCTCTCCCTTAATTACCAGGTCAGATGAAGTACCCAAGGACTGCAGGAGGCTGCCAGAGATAGTTCCAGAGCCTCTGTTGATCAATGGCCCCTTTCTCTTATGCCTGACAGCCACCTTAAAGTATTGGTGCCAATCTGGGTCATTAGATATTTCTGGTATGTTTTAAATTTTTTGGTAGTAAGGCTGCATAAATATATATGAAGACTTATCTAACAAGATAAATTTTCAAAGATGGAACTGTGAAGTCAGAATTAAAAAATTTGACAGTGATGTCAATTGCCCTCCTAAGATGGCTTTTATCAATTTATATGTTTTCATCTGTGGGGTATGCATATGCTTGTTCCCCAGTTCTCATCAGCACAGAGCATTATCTTTGTTAGTGTGATATGAAAACAATGGTATCTGTGATTGTAATTTGGGTTCTGGTTTACCTTTGGCTTCAATCCTCTGGCTACTTCCAATTAGGCAGTTCTTGATGTCTGCTCCCTTCTCAATTACGGCATCGTTGCAGATGATGCTGCTCTGGATGTTGCTTCTGTAACACAGTAGCCAAATTAGGGAGTGTCCATGTCTCTCATCACCATCCTCACCCTTATGGGTTGGAGGTTCTGGTTCCTCCATATGCTAGGAATAGCTGGCCAGTCTAGTTAATGGTTACATGATTATGTTAGAAGATAGACTGCCTCAAGAGAGGATTGGGCTTTAGAGAAGTCCAGAGTCTGTATATGCTCATAATGATATTCACCCAAAGCCTGCAAAGAACAAACAGTATGACTTCAGTTCTTTAGGCACCCCAGACCTGGAGGTCTAAATTCCACCCAATTGCTCTTCCTTTGGTCTGGGGGTGGAAGCTGGCCCTGACCCCTGGGCTGATCCATTGCTTCTGCCTCTCATCTGGGAATATATAAAAAATTTCAGTGGAGGCTCAGATCCAGTGAATCTTCCTAGGAGATAAGCTATAGAAATAATGGGTACCCCACAGCTCTTACCACAGACCCTGGTTAATCAAAACCATAATTATTTAGAAAAATAGGATATTTTAAAAGCCAACTCCATGCTATATAAGAGACTACTCTAGACCCTAAAGCCACACTCTCAAGAGTAGCACCACTGGCTCTTAGCATTTGAATGTGTTTAAAAAGCATCCTCTTGGCTTCTGAGGATGGGGGGTGGGGGTGGGGGGAAGTCCTTCTGAAAATCTTCACTAGCATTTATTCCATACCTACTTCAGGCCAGGCACTATGCTAAGCAGGCTACATATATTACAGAAGTGAGTTACCTAGATGATTCTAGGAGTATCATTTTTACCTCTGATAAAATAACCAAATTTTGCAGATGAGATGACAGATTAAGAGAAGTTAAATCATTTACCTAAAACCACATTAACTGCCAAGTAGCAATTTCAAAACTAAGTCTGCCTGACTCCAGAATCCATACATGCATGGTCAAACAAAGAAATTAGGGGAGAAGACTAGAGGAAGCCTGGGACTGCTGAGTTGTTTTTCTGGGCCAAGATGGCTCTGTGGAATGAGATCTATCCTAATAAGGGAATATTCAGTCCCTAAAGAGTCAGAAGTGGGCAGCTGGAGGGGAGAAGGAGGTAAGTAGGAACGGTCTGAGTGTCCATTTAAACAAAATAAAACATCAACTAAGGAAAAATCCTCAAGCAATCCAAGAGGCATGGGGGATGGAAAAGAGGCCATTCCAAGGACTGAAACTATCATCCACAGGTCATAAAAAAGATCCTTGCCAAGTGCCAAAATTTTAGTAAAATGCAAAAAAGTAATTCTAGCATTTTATGGCATTTCAGAGCCTTCTTTATTCTCCTAGAAGGCTAAAGCTTGTCAGAAAGTGGCAAAGGTCAAAGCCATAGTACTCTGCTGTGGGCTAGAGATGGGCAGAGAAAATATTAGGTTTTTTTTTGGCTGCTTGGTGAGGCATGTGGGATCTTAGTTCTCAACCAGGGATCAAACCCATGCCTCCTACAATAGAAGCATGGAGTCTCAACCCCTGGTCCACCAGGGAAGTCCCAGTACTAGTTTTTTTGGCTCAAACTCAGGATATGCTCAGTGGGTGGGCATTAAGGGACCTTCCAGAACTTTTCAATTTGCCCTCCCTGAGAGAAAGCAATCCAATCAGCAGTTAGGGTGATTCCGGATCCTGGGGTGAAAATTCACCCCAAAAGAGTAGTAAGGAAGCATACAGAAAGCTTCAGACACAGAGGCTTCTGAGGTATAGTAGTAGGTTTATAACTGGCCTCTAGTTTGTCATTGAAAAGTCTCACTTCTTTTTTCAAAATGGGAGTAAGGAGATGCTTCTTGCTCAGTAGTTAAAGAGTATATAGTATATAGTATGCTCTGGAGTTGGGCAAGAAGTAAACATAGTCAGTAAACGAGAAAGAGCCAACAGGAACTCAAGCAGCCATAATCAGAGAGTACTAAATGACTATTTTGGAATCTGGGACACAAGTGGGAACCATCTCTGGAAGAAGAGTCTGGAATGACTGAGGTCAGATTTCTATAGCAATGGAGAGCGTGGGTTCTGATGTTTTACAGGTCTCACTGAGATCTTCAGGAACCGCCCATATTGCTTTGTTGTTTGTTTCATCTAGTTTGTGTTCCTCTGAGACAAATAAACCACCACTAGTAAATCTGCAGATGTGATCGGGAAAAAGTGGAAGCTCTTGGTCAGTGGATCTGTGGAAGGCTTTGAGATGAACACCTGAAAAAAGGCCTTAGTGAGTATGAAACTATTTTCTACTACTTGTTTCTTCAATTGTTTCCCATGATCACTGTTGCAGTCACAAGTCACCTTCATTAGTAAGGCTGAGGTACTCTCGAAAAATTTTAAGCCAATTTAGCTTTCCCCCTGTTGAAAAAGAACTCCAAGGTTAAGGATTTTACTGCAAGTATGTGTGTTTGCTCAGGCTGGAGAGGAAGGACAGACACTACCATATCTAACAAGCCCCCTCCACGCTGCCAGTCCACAGTAAAGACTGCCTTGTGCTTAAAGTAGGAGGGGGGATGACTTCCTATACAGCTCATGAAAAGACCCGGTCCAATACCAGAACTACAGCTTCTACATTCTACTTTAAGCTCTCAGCTGGGTACTAAGGACTCTGCTGTGCTGACGCCTGGCTGTGTTCTCTAGGAATCTGCTTGGAGATGGCTAAGATTAATGGACTTTTGATGTTCACTTCTCCTTGTGTGTGTGCACAGTTTCTAAGTCATGTCTGACTCTTGTGACCCTGTGGACTGTAGCCCTCCAGGCTCCTCTGTCCATGTAATTTTCCAGGCAAGAATACTGGAGTGGGTTGCCATTTCCTATTCCAGGGGATCTTCCCAACCCAGGGATTAAACCCACATCTCTTGCATCTCCTGCATTAGCAGGTGGATTCTTTACCACTGGTGCCAGCTGGGAAGCCCTCACTTCTTAATGCTGTCAAACTTTAAGCAAAGCTGCAAGCCTTGGGAAATTACCCTGAAAACCCTAAAGCTTCAGTGGACAGGAGGCCATAAGAAAAACACAGAGGCCTATAGTAAGATCATTGCTTAGCCAGGCATACCATGTCATATCATGGCACATGGCATGAGGAAGAAGCCCTCACCTGGGAATCAGGGATGCCTCCAAATTCTCATTCCTCTTCTGGTTTTAGTTAGGACTTTTTTCAGTTTATTTCAGGACAGAAGGGAACTTATATAAATGTAATGTCTAATACAGCTCAGTCACTACACAAAGCACTTTATATTCATTATGTAACTTAATCCTTTTAGCAAACCTGCAGGAATGGTGGTATTTATTCTAATTTTTACACAAAAAACTGGGGCTCACAGAGATTAAGCCATGTGCCCAAGCCTACACAGTGGGAAGTGACCCTCCACTGTGCCACAGGCTTCTGCCTCAGCTGCTGACTGGCAGTGTTTGGCAAGGAGCCATGAAACTTTTCAGTAACTCTGAGGACAGGCAGGTTCTTCTCTGGAGATTAGCTGGCAGGCTTGCTAAATTTATTCATAACCTTGGGGGAGAAAAACTTTTTAGGCATATGACTAAAGGTCCACTCTAGGCCATCCGGTGCTTCAGTCCAAAGATTATGGCTGAGTTGCCCATATCTCTCCAGATGCCAGAGGCTCCTTGCCTTGGCCCAAGGGGCTCTGGTCCAGGTGTCTTCTTTTAGAAGAAGAATCATGTATTATTTTCAATGAAATATTTCAGGCATAGATAAGTCCCAGGTGGTACTAGTGGTAAAGAACCTGCCTGCCAATGCAGGAGATGTAAGAGACGCAGGTTTGATCCCTAGGTTGGGAAGATCCCCTGGAGGAGGGCACGGCAACCCACTCCAGTGTTCTTGCCTGGAGAATCCCATGGACAGAGGAGCCTGGCAGGCTACAGTCCACAGAGTCACAAAGAGTCGGACACGACTGAAGCAACTTAGCACTCAGCACAGCAGAGAAGAATACAGAGAATATAAAGAACCCTCCAAAAAATAATACAAAAATACAGCAATTTTCTTTGTTCACATTTCCCCCCCTCTCCTCCCAGAGGTAACTACTGTTTGACTCTGATATTTATTGTTCTTAAGCATTTTTACTTCATATAATAGTAAATGATACATTGTATTCTTCTGCAAATTTTAAAAATTTTATATAAATGCTATCATTCTCTATATCTATATATCCTAGTGCAACTTCCTTATTTCCCCTTCAACATCATATCTGTGACATTTACCCAGGTTAATTCATGTAATGAGATATAATACTTGTAAAAATATCTCACTTTCTGTCTGTCTCTAGTCACTCTTGCCCTTCGGTCCTATAGATTAATATGTACTGTCTCGGGGACGTCCCTAGTGGTCCAGTGGTTAAGAACCTGCCTTCCAATGCAGGGGACGTGGGTTTGATTCCTGGTCTGGGAAGATCCCACATGCTGAGAGGCAACTAAGCCTGTGCGCCTAGATCCTGTGCTCCACAAGGGAATTCAACACAATGAGAAGCCCACACACTGCAACGAAGAGTAGCCCCCACTCTCTACTACTAGAGAAAGTCCATGCCCAGCGTTGAAGACCCAGTGCAGCCAAAAAATAAATAAGTAAAATGTACTGTCTCCAGTGAGTAGGCTGAACATTTCTTCCTTTTAGTTCTATGTCTCCCTTCATTACACAAGGGTTTAGTGGTAAAAATGTCTCCCTCCTAAGAAATTGAATTATATTCCCTAAGCAGAGGCAAAGAAAAAGAAAAAGAACGGTTTGGGAGGGAATCAAAATAAAGAGGTAACAATTAAAAAATATATATATTATTATTATCTTTTTGGTCATACCACATGACTTGCAGGATCTTCGTTCCCCAACCAGGGATTGAATCTGGGCCCACAACAGTGAAAGCATGGAGTCCTAATCATTGGACTCCCAAGGAGTTTCCAAGATGTAACAATCTTAAAAGAAATAAGCTGGAGTATTCTCAGAAGATGGGTTTAGTGCAAATGGTTCAAATAGAGAATGAATCAAAAGTCCTGAGGAGCCCCTTAAGTCCAGGGGATCTTGTCAAAGTTTTATAATTTGCTTTTTTTTTTTTAATATAAAAGTGTTATTGAAGAAACATGGACAGAATTCTTTTAATAATTATGATCTTTTTGCAACTATCACTGCCACAGACTTACACTCAATCTACCCACTTATCAGTATTTTGTTTCATTACCTATTTGGCTTTTATTATGTCTTCAAGCAGAGTTTTCTAGAGGGTTCATGGGCACCACATCTCCTAAGCCTTGGAGTATTTTTGATGATTTTATACTTTAACCCTAACTTCACTATCTATAGGATTCTTAAGTCACAACTGTTTCCCTTCCAAATTTTCTAAATGTTGTTTTACTGTCTTCTGGCCTCAAATGTCGTTTTACTGTCTTCTGGCCTCAAATGTCATAGAAAAGTATGAGACCAGCCTGGTTTTCTCCTTTCTCTGTGCCCTGAGATTTTGTAAAAGTGATGTTTACCATTTCTCCTTTGGACTGCCCATGTCACTGTTCCTTATGCTGGTCCAGTCTTGGTGTTCTTTTTGGATTTGACCTAAATTTCTTTGTGTCCTTTGTGTCTGGCAGATACTCTCTAATCTGTGTACGGGTACATGGCAGTTATCTAGTTTTATTACAGATGAAGCTTCCTTCTCTGGTTTTGTTTTCATCTTGGTGAGTTTCAAGGAGTTAAGTACTTACTCCAAGAAGTAAGTACTTTACTTTTCTAGAAGTAAACAGGGCTCTCTTGACAGAAATCCATCAATTATAGTAGGAGGGCTTAAATCAGGTATCTCTATTTTTCATTTAGTAAATACTCACAAGGTATCTAGTATATGAAAAGTATAGTACTGTGAATTAAGGGATACAAAGATACATGAGAAGTATTTCTGCAGAAATTATAGTCTAGTTGAGGAAAAAAGAAAGATGCATTAAATATCATACAAGCATAAGTGATGGTTACACCAGGAACATAGAGGTGGGGGAGATAATATCTGGCTAGGAAAATTCAAGAAAACTGCATGAAGCAGCTGGAATACATATTGGACCTTGAAATATGGGTAGGATTTCTACAGGTAAAGATCTCTAGAAAGAGACAATTCAGGCGAAGTCAATGTCAGGACTAAGAGGAGTGGAAAGGTAAGGGGCTCAGTGGGCAGGAAAGTGGTTTAAGTGTTGGTACAGAGGACACTCAGGGTAACAATGTGAAACAGTAACATATTGTTTGGTTTGGAGGGCTGTACTTGCTGCCTGTAGAAAGCATGGGAAATCCAGGTAAAATCCTGGTTCCCCAGCCTGCCTGCATGTGAAGGTGTTACCCTAGACTGCTGCTTGGGTCATTCACCTTGGACTAGGAGGAAATGCAGGTGTTAAACAAGACCAGAAGATCAAAGACGCAGAGCATGGGATTGACAATTAAGTTTTCACCATACTTTGGATTGCTGAGCATCAGTTGTCATATAAATTGGAAGTGGCAGAAAATGAGAAAGACAGGCAGAAGCCTTCTCTGCACAGTCTTGCCTACACATTTCCCAAGGTGGTTCTATTAGCATCCTTCAAACCCTGAGGACCTCAGGCAAGTGTTCAAGCCACTGTCCAAACCACTGCTGGCAGAGACAAGCAGACCAAGAATATGAGAAACTCCTTTCTAGACAAATTCATGCTCCTACTCTGCCATTTAGTCCAGATGTAATAGCATCAGGGTAATCAAGTCTCACATGACTACAATTTAATCACCTTCCCTAAATTTACTGTAAGTAATTAAAACTAAATGACCTGAAAATAATGGGAAAAAAGATCATATGGGATGCAAGATGTCTGATCATATCACGAAGAGCTAATCTGCAGGGTTGGGTATTCTCTAATGGCCTTCCAAGTCATTAACCCCAGGTGGGCTACCTAGAGCTTCACTTAAACTTTTTTTTTTTTTTTACAAAAACAGCAGCAGCCACCATTTACACCTTTACTGTTTCCCCAGCTAGATGCCTTATTAGGCTATCCGAGATTATACCTCCACCAAATATGACTCTGGGATATTATGCTAGGTCTTTCTATGAATTTCTCTCATAAATAAACTGGAGTTCCCTGGAAGCCTTAGTTTCCTCACCAAGTTTATTTATATCAATTCAGGACACTAACAGTGGGCTTTAAACAGCTGCTCCTTTGTCTGCCCATCCACAGGGAAAGAGGGAGAGGTTACCAATTAAAGCAAACAAGAAAGTTATAGCACTCTCTTTGCTGGAAGGTCTGAGGTAAGATGAGACAGAGAGTAGAAGTTATAAAGCCTCATGAGCTACTCTAGAACTAAGTGATCAAATGGACAAATACAAGTGTAGTTCTGATTTTCAAGAGAATGGTGACATCTTCAGTCTTATGCAGGAATCTGGAATGGGACATGGAGTAGCACAGGTACAATAAGAAAAAAGTCTGGATTGATACTACCATTTATTCCTTGTAAAAATGCAGAAATTGAGCTGGATGATTTCTAAGACCCCATTTCATTCTAACATTCCAGGACCCAGTGTTGGAGCTAGATCATGAAAAACATGAGAAACCTTGAAGTTGAAACTTCATTCTAAAACTGAATCAAGGAGCAATAGATAACTAGAACAGACCAATCACTAGAAATGAAATAGAACTTGTAATAAAAAAAACTCCCAACAGACAAAAGTCCAGGACCAGATGGTTTCACTGCACAATTTTACCAAATGTACAAAGAGGCACATATACTGATCCTTCTCAAATTCTTCCAAAGGATTGAAACTTTATTCTAAAGATAATGGAATGGATTCTTCAAAAGTTTTTGAATAGAACAGGGATATGATCAGATATTCTTTCAGACAACAACACAGGGAACATGCCACCTCTGTGAAGTGAGATAAAGTAATGAAGAAGATGATGGTGATAGCAGCTAACATTCTTTGTGACAAGTGCTGTTTTCACTGCTTTATGTCTACTAATTCATTTAGTATTCCTAGTAAACCTCTGAGGCAATTAGGTTTTTATTCTATTTTATTGTGAGAAAATTTGGCTCAAGGACATAAAACCAATCCCCTAAGTGACTAATAACTGATAGACCCAGTATTCAATCTGGCAGTCTGATCCCAAAGTTCATGCTCTACTCCATAAAAAAATGCTGAAAGCGTGGATTTGGCAGAAAAAGAAAAATGGAGACAGGAAAGTATGTCAGAGAACACAGCTCAGTGATTCAGGAAGAGGTCTCTGGGTCTGACCTCTTTTCCTAACCTCTACTCAGAAACTGGGGTCTTCCCTAGAAGCTCAGTGGTAAAGAACCTGCCTGATAATACATGAGAAGTGGGTTTGGTACTTGGGTTGGGAAAATCCCTTGGAGAAGGAAATGGCAACCCATTCTAATATTCTTGCCAGGAGAATTCCATGGACAGAGGAGTCTGGTGGTATATATAGCTCATGGAGTCGCAAAAGAGTCATACACAACTTAGGGACCAAACAACAACAATCACTACTTAATTTTTCAGTTTTAAGCATTGTCAATAGGCTTTGCGTAATGGAAGATGAAGGTTTAGCTCTCTTTTCTTCCTGACACTGCTTCCTTTCTCCCTTCCTACCTTTCATCCTTTCAATGTAGTTATAGCAAAATTTTGGTTAATGATCAGTGTTTGTTTATTCATTTTTTAAAAATTATTTTAACAATTTTCTTTCTTTTTGGCTGTGTTGGGTCTTCATTGTTGCTTGGGCTTTTCTCTAGTTGCAGTGCACAGGCTTCTCATTGTGGTGGCTTCTCTTGTTGCAGAGCACAGGCTCTAGGCATGCAAGCTTCAGCAGTTGTGGCTCCCAGGCTCTGGAGCATAGACTCAATAGTTGTGGCCCATGAGCTTAGTTGTTTTGCCACATGTGGTATCTTCTTGGATCAGGGATCGAACCTGTGTCTCCTGTGTTGGTAGGCAGATTTCTTTACCACTGAGCCACCAGGGCAAACTGAGCCACCATAGCAAACTTTGATGCCTTTTCCTTTATTGTACAACTTTTTTTTTAAAAACAGAGTTAATATCTGTTTTGTTTTAATTCAAACCTGACTTTTTAGCCAATTATCTAAATTTTTCAAGATGTTTATATGTATTTATCAGTTTCATCTTCCTGTATAAGTGTATCCTGGATTCCACTCTGGACTAATTGTTCCCTTTATGCTTCATGCATAGCAGTCATCCTTGGATGTGCCTTCACTATCTTCCCATGGATTCTTTTCAATGTTTATTTTTGGCTGTGTTGGGTTTTAGTTGCCCCGAGGCATATGGGATCTTAGTTTCCCAACCAGGGACTGAATCCATGTCCCCTGAATTGGAAGGTGGGTTCTTAACCACTGAACCACCAGGGAAGTCCCCATATCCCACAGTTCTTTTTGTCTTTTTCTGAGTGAGATTCTCTTGTTTCTCATCAGTCTCCTTTTGGTTTACTTTTCATTTTGGTGGGACATACCTTTTCATGTCTGAAAATGTCTCTATTCTACTATCACATTTGACTAACACTCAGCTTGAGTACAGAATTCTAGGTTGAAATTAATTTTCCTTCAGATTTTTGAAGGCATTGTTCTATTACCTTCAAGTTTTCATTGTTGCTACTGGTAATAAGTCTAAAACCATTCTGATTGCTGATTAGTTGTTTATGACCTATTATTTCTCTTTGTAAGTTGGTGGCATGCTTTGTATCCGATGTTCTGAAGTTTTACAATGATGTGGGCTTATTTTTACCATTGGGCTGGCCCCTTAGTAGGCCCTTTCATTCTATAGATTCATATTTTTCAGTTTTAGGACATTTTCTTATATTATTTCTTAAATAATTTCCTCCTCCGATTTATCAACTCTCTTTTTATGGAACTCCTATTCAGATGTTAGACATCCTGGACTTTCTCTCTTACTTTCTATCATTTCTTTTATATGCTCCATCTTTTTATCTTTTTTTGCTGCTGCTGCTAAGTCACTTCAGTCGTGTCCGACTCTGTGCCATCCCATAGATGGAAGCCAACCAGGCTCCCCCATCCCTGGGATTCTCCAGGCAAGAGTACTGGAGTGGGTTGCCATTTCCTTCTCCAATGCATGAAAGTGAAAAGTGAAAGTGAAGTCGCTCAGCCATGTCCGACTCTTAGCGACCCCATGGACTGCAGCCTACCAGGCTCCGCCGCCCATGGGATTTTCCAGGCAAGAGTACTAGAGTGGGGTGCCATTGCCTTCTCCTACTTTTTGGGAAATTTCAAATTTATCTTCCTATTTTTTTTACTGAGGTTTTCCCTCTTTGTTACCATATTTCAAATTTCTTAAGAGTTTCTTTCTTGTTCTTTGAAATGAAAGGTTGTCTGAAAGCATCTTTCTCTCTCTGAAGAGTCTCTGTCTCTTTTTAAGTTGCTTTTTTCTCTGTTTGATTTGGTCTGTATCTTTCATGATAGAGGCTTTCTTTAGATCTCTGGTAATCTTTGATTATCTCCTCATATTTAGGAAAGAATTTTAAAACAGTACATGAATGGAATCTGTCATCCATAATTTTAACTATAGGGTGATTTGACTGGGCTGTTAGAAATGTCTTATGTAAATAAATTCAGGTTCTTCTTCTTGGGCTGGTCAGATTCTCCAGCAAAGATTCTTCCAAACTCCCAACAGAAAACTTAGGCCTATTCACCAGGGTTCTGGGAATCGTCAGGTTGTAGGCTTGGGGGAGGACATATTATAGTACTTTTCCTTTTCACCCTGTCTCTGTCGTCTTCCATCAGCCATTCTTTTTTTTTTAAATTAATTAATTTTAATTGGAGGCTAATTACTTTACAAAATTGTCATCAGCCACTCTTTCTAAAGAGCAAAGGCTTAACCTTTAGCTCTATCCCTATGTAGTACCTCTCCCCAAAATGTTTCGTTTAATTCCAAGGACAGTTGTGAGAGGTAGTTCAGCTTTTACTGGCCTTTATAATCTTTCCGTTGGAGAAGGGCATGGCAACCCCTTCCCGTATTCCTGCCTGGAGAATCTCATGGACAGAGGAGCCTGGTGGGCTAGAGTTCATAGGGTCATAAAGAGCTGGACACAACTGAAGCAACTTAGCACAGGCATACAGTCTTCCCCTATCCTTCCCTCCTATCAGTTCCTGGACAGAGAAATCAACAGATGTCAGAGGTAGAATCAATCTCAGGCTGACCTAGCCTACTGGCTTTTTTTTTTTGGCCGAGCTGAGTGGCTTGCAGGATCTTAGTTCCCTGACCAGAGACCGAACCCCGGCCCTGGCAGTGAAAAATGCAGAGTCCTAACCACTGCACTGCCTGCCGGGGAATTCTCTCACCTAGTGGTTTTAGCCACAACTCCAGGGCAGTCCAATGGTTAAGACTCTGCCTTCCAATGCAGGGAGTGAGGGTTTGATCCCTGGTTGGGAAACTAAGATCCCACATGTCATGGGGGGTGTGGTCAAGATTTGGGGCTTCCCTGGTAGCTCAGACGGTAAAGAATCTGCCTGCAATGCAGGAGACCAGAGTTCGATCCCTGGGTTGGGAAGATCCCCTGGAAAAGGAAATGGCAACCCCGTCCAGTATTCTTGCCTGGAAAATCCCAAGGACAGAGAAGCCTAGCAGGTTACAACTCATGGGGTTGCAAAGAGTAGTTTTTAAAATTTGTTTTATAGATCAATTTGCACCTTCCATAGGAAGGATAAGTGCCCCTCCCCCACTGTATTCCAAACAACAGTGCCTTTACCAGTTTTAAACAATGAGTTTCTGCTTATCTTAAGAAAAAGTTTCCTTTCTAAAAAGTCTGGAGACCATTGGTAATATCCTTCTTCTCTTCCACCACTAACTTTGCATTTTATACAAGGTAAAAAACCTGAGGTCCATATAGAAGAAGAATTTTATTAAGCATCATTTAAGTCTTACTCCAAGTTCAGGTTGTTCATAAACCAAGATTTTAGGGCATTCCACAGCATCTTAAAATGGGAAAAGATTCTTTCTAACTAGTAACAGAGAAGCTTTCCTTTGAAAATGGAACGTGTCTTATACGTCCACTCCTTGCAGGCCTCTGCTTTCTGTGGGACACTGAGAGGGGGCAGGTGACTCTTAGACATTGGTGCAGTGTCATTCCAGCCCTGCCACGGGCTCACTACTGTGGTCATCCCATCAAGCAGGATACTAAAGCAAGAGAAGGCAGCTTATCTCAGGACTCCAATTGTCATGAGAAAAATGCGAGAAATGCTTTCTGAGACTATGTTATTTTTGGCACTGAAACCAAGGCCTAGGAACTATTCCTTCCTTTCCCCTATCTTCCCCTCCCGAAGCTGATCACCTCCCTAGGCTAGGGTGGCCTCCAAAGCCTCCCAGAGACATCAGGGGCCTGGCCTCAAGGGGTACAAGGGGAGACATACCCTTCCTCCACGGTAACTGAGTTCATGAGAAGGCAATTGGTGACAGTCACTCTATCTCTTATGACACAGGATGAACCAATGACCGAATGCTTAATGGATGACTTCTCTCCAACCTGTGTATCTGGCCCAATGAGGCTGTCAGCTCCAACCTGTAAAAGGCAAATAAAAATATAAAATATAATACCTTGTCCCTTCATCTCAACCAACTGCAAACCAACCCTCCAGATTCCTTAAGCTGGGGTCTAGTGAGATCTTTTCCTAGAGACACTTCAGCAAGAGGGATCATCACCAGTATTTCTCAGGGCCACAAGGTCCCATAATATCTCTGAGACCAACTCAGACTTACATACTCATGCACTTGTGTATACTGAGGTGCTCTCCTGAAGGCAGTGCTCAAGTCAGGGTAAGAAGAGGGACAGAAATGGAAAGATCCTGTGTCTGAGTTCAAAGGCTGTAACGAACCTTCCTTAAAGGGTTTGTGTGGCTGGGCTCAGCACCTGTCCAGGCAGTCTGCTTGAGAGCCTGGACTGGAAGGTAAGATTTTATAACCAGAATCCAGTTTGGGACTTCCCTGGGGCCAGTGATGTTCAGGGCTTGACACCCCAAACCAGCTTCTCAAGGACAAGCCTCAGTGTACCCAGACAGTGCCCCATACCTGCTCTGCCCAAGCCAGCACTTACCATGTGTTTGCTGACAATCTGGGCTGATGAGTGAATCAGCGATTCTTCTGGACAGATAACAGGTAGCAATTTGGACACCTTGAAGAAAGAGGTTTGGTCACTAAAGTAAGACCAGAAAACACCTGAAAGCATGTTAAGTATAACCCCGTGTTCAGTTAAGAGATGTGGGGAATTTTTAGCCACTGCCTCCTGTCTGGATGAGGCAGGCTGATGTATTTCCCCCAAGACAAGGATCATTTATGCAATAGCTTCTATACAGTCTCATCCTCAGTTTCCTAGCTGAGAGCCTCCTCCCTGAAGTACTGCTATGTCCCTCAACCGGGAGGCTGTGAGACAGGCCTTCGAGATAGCCAGGCAGCATTTGGGAGAGGAAGTCTAAAGAGAGCAAGGGGAACCCTGAGGCCTAATCACAGTCACCCTAGGTTCCTGTTCACCTCCTGAACCACAGCGACCATGCAGGAGGGGAGGATGGGAGTAATGATAGATAACTCCACAATCAGGACACACCCTAAGGAGGCATCCATGTTCTTTACCAACAAAATAAAATGCCTAAGGGGACATTCACACTATTCTCTTTCCAGTATGAGAAAACTGAAAATGTTATGGGTGTGGAGTGTTTTAGTTCTGGACCCTTTAAGGTAGAGATAGTATATCTGTGATTCTCAGTGTGGACAGAATGCTGGTCAGAACACTGTGTGTGGTAGACACTCTAACTGAGGGAGGCCTGGCCAGACTGGCTATACTGGTGATGTGAAGGCTAATCCCTCTGTCCCTATCCCTGGGATCTCCTCTGTTATACTTCAGCCAATGCCATCCAGGCCTATCTGACGCACAGCCCCCGCTGACACGCCAGAGGATACTTCTCTGGCCTCAGGGTATCCATCAACTTGCTTTCAGACCAGCCAGACAGACTCTAGTCATAGAATTGAATAAGGAGAACTAAAAGTTAAATTAAGGAAGCCTTCTATATACCTCTAATGCTACATAGGGGCAACTTTCCCCAGGACTGCCCTGGGTAAACATGGGACTAGCTGGGACTTCTCATAACCCTGTGGCTTGGATTCCCTTGACTATAACCAATCTAGTTTGAGGCTAGCTTGAGGTCTGGGTCTGAGACTGTTACTACCACATGGTGTGGGTCCTAAAGATTCTTGAGTCAGGTTTTCTTCAGAGATTCAATTCCAATTCCAGTTTTCCCCTCCTCCTGTCCCTTCTACACAATAAAGAGCTCTTGCACAAAAGCTGCCTCCTTATTGTTCTGCCTCTTCACCCTCGCCTTAAATAAAACCTGGCGGGCCTTAAGGCCACTGCTTCCCCTTCAATAGAGTCTACTCATTCTCCACACTTCACAAACCTCAGGGTTAAAAGGATGGGTTAGCAAGACTCTGCATGCTCTAATGCTGTTCTCCAGATTTCTCTCACAGAGGCATTCCTTCCCTGATGCTTTGCCATCTGGGTACTCTATACTCTGCTCCTTCACCTTCTAAGGAAAGCCTCCCCTGTGTGCCTGGTTACCTCCCCCGTGTGCCTGGTTACACAGTATTTATCTGCTTGTTTATGAAGTGTTATGGATATCCCCATGCTGAGCAGAATAGGAGAAATCTGTTGAACCTAGAGGCCAGAAGTTAAGCCTTCCTGGAGATCTTGGCCTTTCTTTGGAGCCACAGCGGCTCTGCCTCTGCATCATGCCCCTCACTCCCCCTTTTGCTGTACTTGGGTACCCCTGTGGTGTCTCCTGACACACCAGGTTTTGCTCAACCTTAGGAATGAGGGATTCTGTACAAGTTACTGTGCACCTAATGAAGAAATAAGACAAAAGGCTCCGGTCTGTTCCTGGGAGACGAATCCCCATGATTTCTCTTCTGAACTCATCTTCTCACCTGTCTGTTGGCTTCCATGTAGAGTCCTAGGGTGCTTACTCGAGAGCAGAGTCCCTCTTTCATGATGTGGACATAGCAGCGCACCTGTGATCTGGACAAACCTTCCCAGCTGTCTCCTCGACAGGCGTTCCAGCAGGTATCATAGGGAGCAAGGGTCAGTGTATTGGCTTCTTTTATAAAACTGTAAATATCTTCAGAACCAAAAACAAGCAAGTACATGAGACAGATAACAGAAAGGATATAGACTCAGTCAAGTTTTGAAAGAGGGTACAGCTCAAATCTCTTCCCCTGCAACTCAACCATGCAGCATGGACCCAGGGGAAATCCCACTAAAACCTGAAAGACTAAGTCAAAGATTAAAAGAGGCAATGTGCTTTCATGTACATTTGAAATATTATGACACAAAAATGTTTTAAAAAAAGGTCCTGTAAGTGAGTTTGACTGATGATCTAGGACTACTGGGGAAGATAAAATAGACTCTTGTACACCATGGAGAAATACAAGTGGCTGTCCAGGCTTTAGTGCCTAGCCCTGTTGGCTTTGTGCTGCTAGCCTCTATTAGCACATCTGGTAGTTGTGCTGTGAGAGAAACAGCACAGGACCTGGGCCCCAATTTTTCAACTCCTACAACAGTCATTTGAAATCTTTAATTTTATGATAAAGAAAACTGGGGCTCAAAAGCCTGAAAAATCTGCCTTAGGTCACAGAACTAATAAAAGGTAGAGTCAGATTTCAAACCCAGGTCTGAGATGCTAAGCCCTGATATCTTAACCATCATGCTATACTGTCTCGATTTACTCCTTTGATAAACACATTTTTTGGGAACATCTACTATGAGTCCAGGACTGGGCCAGGGACTAGGCAAGAATATGAGAGCAAAGACTGACCTCATCCCTATATCCTTGAAAGGAGAAAGTCTGTTGGCTCTGGTTGGACTGTCATTATACAGCCCTTCACCTTTCTTCCCTTGATAGGAGAGGCTGAGTTTAATCAGCAGTGGGGCTTCCCAGAGTCTAGAGAACAGGAGAACTGAGAAATGGTGGGCAGAGTGCAAAGTCAAAAAGGTCTAGAGACGAACATGGCCAAACCAGGCCTGTTAACCAGAGAACAGACCCGAGGTACGGTTAGCCTGTCCCTGAAGAGCATAGGGACAAGAATCTGCTTGAGTAAGCCTGCCCAGAGCTCAGGGAGTGGTGTAAGCTAACCTGGCCTGCCGTTGGCTGGATTAGAACCTGATGCCTTGAGACAGGCATCTTGGGATGGGCTAAGTTGTCCAGCCACTCTTTCCATAAGTGTCACTACCCGTACTGCACTAATTCAAGCACTGACCTAAGGATTTCAGCTCCTTTTTCTTTAGATCCTCCTCTTTTTCTTCTTGTCCTTGTTGTGATGAAGCTGAGGAGAACTGCTTTCTTACTAGGTATGGAATCAGTTCACTCCGGATGGAAGTGATTGACCTAGGAAGAAAGAGTAGCCAAATATCAGAAATCTGATGGTCTGGATTCAATTAGAATAAAAAACTGTGCATCCAAGGAAAAGCCAAATTCCTTCCTGTCATGCCACCTTGGGACTGAAAGAGATCAGAAATGGCAAGGGCTTGGCAGTTTTGGAGAAGCAGAGAATCTAAGTTTTCTCAGTTCAGGCTGGAGCTGGGCGAGCAGTGTGTTGAATCTGAGATGCCTTTCCCCTGATCTATGCAGAAAACAGTCTCTTACAATTCCTGTTTACAAAGTATGTGCCTGAATGTTTGTATGTGTGTGCATATGTCTTAACATGGTGTCTAGACTATTAACTGACAATAACTCATGAGAAGGCAGAATGTTCTGGCCTTTTGAAAAAAAAAAGTTGTTTCAAAATATTAAAATTTTTTCTACAAAGGCCTTGTATTTTCCATTAGATTAATCAGAGTATCTTAATTTTGGAGGGGTTAGTATTATAGATGGTGTCTTTTCAACAATTATTTTCTTCTTATTGGTAAAGAGAATCTCATTTTACTATATTTCAATCTTGGGGCCAATTGCCTTGATAAACAATCTTAATATTAATAATTTATTTGTAGATTCTGACAATCATATGAACTATGTAAACAACAATTTCCCTTCTTCCTTTCTAATTCCTATTTTTCATTATCTTACCATATTGGCTAAGACTTTCAATACACTAATGCTGAACGGAAGCACTAACAGCAGTTCATCCTTACTTATTCTTGATTTTAAAGGGAATTTTCCTTTTTTATCATTTAGACTAATGATTGTTATAAGTTTTATCACCAAAGCCACCATTTATTGATTGTCCTCTATGTGTAGACATTGGGCTTTATACTTTATAGCTAATACTTGGCACATGTTATTGGTTTTGTAGATACCCTTTATCCAGTTAAGGAAGATCTCTCTTATTCCTAAATTTGCTAAAAGCTTTCATCAATGAATGGGTATTGAATTTTCTCTTTTTGCATCCATGGAGCTTATCATATTTTCTCCTCTTTTGCTCTGTTATAGTAGTGGATTAAAAATTTATCTGATACTAGGACTATTGATGCTTTTGAACTGCGGTGTTGGAGAAGACTCTTGAGAGTCCCTTGGACTGCAAGGAGATCCAACCAGTCCATTCTAAAGGAGATCAGTCCTGGGTGTTCATTGGAAGGACTGACGCTGAAGCTGAAACTCCAATACTTTGGTCACCTCAGGCGAAGAGTTGACTCACTGGAAAAGACTCTGATGCTGGGAGGGATTGGGGGCAGGAGGAGAAGGGGACGACAGAAGATGAGATGGCTGGATGGCATCACCGACTCGATGGACATGAGTCTGAGTAAACTCCGGGAATTGGTGATGGACAGGGAGGCCTGGCGTGCTGTGATTCATGGGGTCACAAAGAGTCAGACTCAACTGAGTGACTGAACTGAACTGAACTGAGGACTTCCCTGGTGGTCCAGGGGTTAAGAATCCACCTGTCAATACAGGGGACACAAGTTCGATCCCTGGTCCAGGAGGATTCCACATGCCACAGAGCAACTAAGCCTGTGCGCCACAACTACTGAGCCCACGTGCCACAACTACTGAAGCCCGCATGCTCTAGGGCTTGTGCTCCACAACGAGAGAAGCTACTGCGATGAGAAGCCCGTGCACTCCAACTAGACAACAGCCCCTATTTGCCACAACTAGAGAAAGCCTGTGTGCAGCAACAAAGACCCAGTGCAGTGAATAAATAAATATTAAAATTTTTTTCTGATACTAACAAGTTGAACAACACTATTCAAAAACCATTTATACAATTTCTACTCTATACTCTCTTACAGTAGTAGAATTATGGATGATTCTTCTATTCTTTATGCAAATTATCAAATTTTATAATTTAAACCATTCTTTATGTTTCTTGTCTTTTATTTTCTCCTAGATTCTACTCTTACGGATTCTACTACTCTCTTGGTTTGATTCCAGACTCTACACATTTAAAATCCATTTTAATGACTAATCCATCCAAATCCATTCAGTGTTTCCCACACAGATTTCAGCCTCCATTCTACTGAAGAGTGGGCTCCCTCATATTAATAACAGTTGTACTCATTTACCAAGGCTACCAAAGAATTTCCACAACAAAATTAACTTCAATTTACTTTCATGAAATCAGATCAGTCTAGGACAGCACTTACAGAAAGAAAATCAGACCAAAGCTCAATATGTAGAAAAACTTTTAGAAGGCAAGAAATTTCCTATACTATTTTGTATCACTCAGATACAAGCAGTAAGCAACCCTGGCTAAGAGGCTTGGAACACTTCCATTTGGCCCCTCTGAGTCCCAGGAGGCATGGTGCTTCCCCATGGGTGCTGAACCAGGATGTTTGGTTTAAATGACCAGGAATCTGTAATGGGGAAGAACGACCTGATCCTTAGTACAGTGAGTATGCTTCTAATTTATACTTAGCAAAGGAACTGCAAGACTACCATATGATTTTTAATTTCTTCTCTCACACTGTGGACCTTTTAGAATTTTAAATCACTAATCACCTTAGAATTTAACAAGACTAGTAATCTGCCAGTGACTTTGCTAAACCTTGGAAATACACTTTTTTTGACTTCAAAAAATTCATAATCTAGTGGACAATAACCTGAGTATGGATTTAAGGAAAACAGTAGAAGGAGATGAAGCTGCTTACGGAGGCAATGGAGCCAGATCATGAAAGCTTTCTGTGGCAGTCTAGAAAGTTTGGACCGAGACAAGCCAGAGGTAGTTTTTAAGCAGGAAAGTGACATGATGAGTTTTATTTCTTAATGAGGTGATTCTGGTAGCAGTGAAAATAGGCTTGGAATAGGAGAATGAAAAGAGACCAGTTTCAAGACTCTGAAAGATGAGATAACGTGGCCTGAGAGAGGGGTTAATGTATGAAAGCCCAGTAAATCTGACTGCTGCTTCATACTTCCCATCCCCTCTCCCAGCCCCCATTCAAAGAAGTTCTGCAGGCTGACACAGGACCACACAGATGGAGTGTAGGTAGGAAGGCAAGACAGAGGCGGAGGCTGAGGAGGGTAAGCAAAATTACAAACCCTGGAGCTACACAGTTCATGGTTTTTGTCATTTTTTAAGGATCAAGTCAAACACCTTTGAAAAATTCTGTGTAAGCTGGAAGCTCTTGTATTGAATTTCAATGTGATTTTTCTTCTGATCTTTTGATGAAGATTAAAAATTTCCATAAGAATACGAAGAATGAAACAACACTTATTCTTAGCTTTTTTCTCCCCTTTTAATACTCCAAGCCAGTGTGGGTAGCAAACGTTCCTTGGCCCCACTCTAGTGGAAAACAAGTCAGTTTCCTTTGAAGAAATGACAAAGCATGGACAGCTGGGGGATTTCAGAGCCATGATGTTTACATTATAGGCCAAACAGAACTGTCCCTGCAAGAGGGAAGCAAACAAGCCTTGGCACACAGCCTCTTTAGGCAGGACCCTTTAAGGAGATCAGACAAGGATTTGAGGAGAGGACCTGAAGCATTCCTGCCAGGTCCCACCTGCCTCTGCAGGCACTCAGCAATCACGTCGATTCTCATAATGCAGTTGGCTTAGCATCATGACGGAGGACAAAATTATACTTCCTGCTTCCTGGTCAAACTAAAAGTAGCTCAAAGCTATACTAAGAAGTGGGAAATGCCACCGTGAACCACTGTGAACATCCATTGGGGCTGAAGACCAGCAGCTGGATCCACTGCCCTGGGCCTTGGCAACCTCACTTTCTCCTTTTCTTCTTCTTTTTTAAAAAAAATTTCACATTTATTTATTTGGGTGAGCTGGGCCTTAGTTGTGGCATGTGGGATCTAGTTTCCTAACCAGGGATCAAACCCAGGTCCCCTGAATTGAGAGCAGTCTTTAGCCACTGGACTACCAGGGAAACCCCCTCTCCCTTCCCTCTTAGATAGTTTTCCCAGAAACACCTGCCTCATGTCATAAGCTCCTAAGAGATAAAAAAAATCACAAAGGAGAACAAAAGATTTGACTCCTAGCTGCAAACAAGCAACTCCACAAAGTAAGATAAAATAATTGCTACAAATAGAACAAAAAATTAATATTCTTCACAGATAAATAGATTAAAATGTTTCAAAATATATAAAAATATTTAAAAAATTAGTATTAAAATAAGATGCAATTTCTCTCACAAATTAGCAGATTTAAAATAACTCACACATTAGTGATAAGGGTACTTCTCATACTTGTAAATACATAAACTGGTAAAAATCTTTTCTAAAAATTGGCAATACATAACAAAGGTCTTGAAGATATTCATATTATTTTATTCTATAATTCTATTTCTATACATCTGTGCTCAATAAATATATGCTGAAAAAATAAAATAATCAGATAAATAATATAGGATCTTTGAACAAAAAGATATTTAATGTTTTTTATAAAAATAGCATTGTTATTTATAAAATAATAAGTTATGAAATAGTTATTAAAAAATAACTCAATGTTATTTATAAAGACAGAGAACCACCAAATAGTCAACAATGGAAAAGCAATAAAACACATATGTAATAGAATAGCATATAGGCAAAACTCAGTAAACAATGACACAGGAAAATGCTTGTGAAAAAATACTGAACAAAGAAAGCAGAAGGCAGTTATTTATACAGCACAATCTCAGGTGTGTATATGTATATATATAAAAAAATAAAATGATGGAAAGAAATACATTAAAATGTTCAACGGACTTCAATCCCTGGTCAGGGAACTAAGGTCTCTCATCCCACAGGACTTGGCCAAAAAAAAAGTTAGCAACTATCTCAAAGTAATAGAATTATGAAAGTGTTAAGTTGCTCAGTTGTATCCGACTCTTTGTGACCCCATGAACTGTAGCCCACCAGTCTCCTCTGTCCATGGGATTTTCCAGGCAAGAATACTGGAGTGGGTCCAGGGAATCTTCCCAATCTAAGGATTGAACCTGGGTCTCCTGCACTGCAGGTGGATTCTTTACCACCTGAGCCACCAGGGAAGCATGAGTAGAGTTACGGGTAGCATTTTTTTTTTCTTCCTTGCTGCAGGGCAGGCAGGATCTCAGTTCCTGGACCAGGGATTGAACCCATGCCCTTGCAGTGGAGGCATGGAATCTTAACCACTGGACTGCCTGGTAAGGCCCCTATAGGTAGAATTTTAAAAATATTTTCTGAATCTTCCAAATTTCACTGTCATAGGTCATTCGTTCCTTACTTCCTGTGGTATCACTTTGTTGATCTGTTTCTATTTCTGATACCTCTTTCTTTGTTTCCTCTAAAATATTTGGTGTTTCTCAGGATTTTCCTTTTTGCCTGTATTTTTCTCATGCTATTCGTCTCCCTGAGATAGATCACTTGGTGACTTCTTTGCTACTCATTCTTAAATGTAAACCCATAGCCAAGTCCTCTCTTCTTTTTAGTCTCATATTTTCAACAGCCTGATGGACCCTGTCATTTAGGTGACCCATAATACCTTAAACACAAAGTCTAAAACTGAATCCATCATCTTTCTCCCAACCCTTCTCCTACCCCCCACAAGCACTGATTACTTTGCTTAGTGATATGGAGATTCATTTAGTCACCCAAGCTAGCAACATGTTAATAATCTTGACTCCTCCTTCTTCCACTCTTCACATACAGCCAGTCACCAAACACTGCTGATTTTATCCCCTAAATCTCTTTCAAAACTATGAACTCACTGCATCTCTACTGCTACTGTCTAGTCTAACCCACTGTCATTTTTTGCCTGGACTCCTTCAGCTGCTTTCAATCGGTTTCTCTTCCTCCAATCTTACGGCATAAAATCTATCCTTTGTATTGTAGACAGAACATCCTTTCTAAAGCACAATCTGATCATGTCTCTTCTTCCTTCAATCCACCCTCTGTGTTGCAGGCACAGTGATTTTTCTGAAGTACAAATCTGATCTTATCTTCTTAAATTCATTTAACACTCAAGATAACAGTTACTTTTGTGTGCAGGGGATAGTTGCTTAAAGGGAGCTTCTGGAAACCGGGTAATATTCTACTTTTTTATCTAAATAGTAGTTACAAGGGAGTGTTCACTTTGTGAAAATTTACTGAGCTATAAAACCGCTCTCAAGTATTATCTCTACCTGGAAGCCTTTTGTAACACTTATAGGTTTCTGTACTGTCATAGCAAAGACAGTTATTTGTATTGTTTTTGAATCAATATCAAGTGTGAGTTTCATGCTAGGAAATTAATACATATTATCTCATTTTCTTATAGCAATCCTAATGGTAGGTATTGTCATCCTCATTTCATAAGTGAGGAAATCAAGGCTTAGAAAGGTTAGTTATTTTGATTAGGTCAACACAGCTTTTATAAGTGGTAGAGTGGAAACTTAATCTACCTCAAAGCCCAGGACTCTTTCCACTACACCATTCTAATCAGTATCCTGTGTTTTCTGCAACCACAGCACTTTCTACAGGGTTGAAAATTTTCTGTTTATTGTCTCTATACCAATAAACACGTAGTCAGTGCTAAATAAGTATTTATTTGAATAGATGAATGAGTGGATATGTGAATGACTAAGTGTAATGCCTTTAAGCCAGACAGCTGGCAATAATTTCTTCTTCTGATTTTTGGAGACAGAAAGAAGAACTTTCCTGATTTGGAAATGTACTGAACTCTACATATGTTTCTGTATTATTAATATTACTAGCATTAAAAATCCAACATCTAAAAAAAACACATGATACTAGTTCTGCTTAAATCTATTATTTTTAGCATTTTGCCTTGATCTGGGATCAGGTCTTTGTTGTAGCTATAAGTTTTTTTTTAGGGAAAGTCTAAAAATTATGTCCATGGTAAAGGGAAAAAATTGGTTACTTTTACATTCTGCCTGTTCTGTTTTTGTAAGCAAATTTAAAGAGACTTAAAATCCTCTGTCTTCCACTTCAAGTCAGTCCTTAAAAATAGTAGTTATCAAAGAGGCAGAACAGAAAACCTACTTTTTAAGGCCTGCAACTCAAGACTGCAGAGAAGAACACTAAAGGTTTGGGTTTCCTGCCTTTTCTCTCAGTGGAGCTGTAACTGGAAAGAAAACATGATTGCTGAGTTAACCCTATGCTTTGTTTTCAGGCTTTTTTTCTTCCTTGCTGATAAAGGAAATAGATATAACCTGGAATAGTAAACAGGAAATTGTTTTAGATTACAAGGTATTGACTTTAGAACCAAGTATTTGGTATACAATATTCTGAGATTTTTTTTCCTCTTTTTAACAAAATATTGAAAGCTTCTATAAGAATAAATTTTTGATGCTGGTGCATATGTCTTGAGAAAGACAAACATATTCAGATCCTAGCAAGCCTGGCAAGACTGCTTAGGCTTAGGGCAAGTCAATGAATATTTTATTCATTTGAATTTATTCACTGAGTACCCCAAATGTGTCAGGCACATTTTAGACTGTAGGGATATAACAGTCAAAAAAAAACAAGTAAATCCATGCCCTCATATTGATAGGGACAGAGTAAAGGGACAAAGTTGGTAATTAAATAGTTAATCCCAGTAGGGGAGTGTAAGTGAAGAAAAAAGTATGGGAGACCCCTGTAAATTAATGATCACTCAAGAATTCAGGTCTGCCTAACTACAAAACCAAGCAAGTCCACTTTGCAACAAAACCATGGAACAGAAGCATGAGCCACACCACTGAACAATCATGGTATGAGACCCACATCCTGCCCAGTGAGCTCAGTAAAATTTAGGACATGTTCTCTGCACACATGAAAAACAATACTTTATAGAAAAGTGATGTTTCAAAGTGAAAGATCCTCATTGTACTAAGACCTGAAATAATGTTTCCAGAGTGCCATAACAGTCCTGGCTTGACCAAGTAGGGACAAGAAAACTCCCCTGCCCAACCTGGAGGAGGAGCTGATGATGGAAGTGTGACATCTACTCAAGAATGAGGAATAATGAGGTGGATGAACCTAGAGACTATTAAACAGAGTGAAGTAAGTCAGAAAAACAAATACTGTATATTAATGCATATATACGGAATCTAGAAGGATGGTACTGATGAACCTATTTGCGGAGCAGCAATGGAAATGCAGACACAGAGAACAAACTTGTGGACACAGATAGGGAAGGAGATGGTAAGACGAATTGGGAGAGTAGCACTTGAAACACACTTTAGTGAAGTGAAAGAGAAGTCGCTGAGTCGTGTCCAACTCCTTGCGACCCTATGGACTGTAGCCCCCTAGGTTCCTCTGTCAGTGGGATTTTCCAGGCAAGAATACTGCAGTGGGCTGCCATTTCCTTCTCCAGGAGATCTTCCTGACCCAGGGATTGAACCCGGGTCTCCTGCATTGTAGGCAGACGCTTTACCATCTGAGCCACCAGGGAAGTCCTGGTGAAAACATACTTTACCATATGTAAAATGGATAGCCAGTGGGAATATGCTGTATGACACAGGCAGTTCAAACTTCATGCTCTGTGACAACCTAGACGGGTGAGATGGATAGGAGGTGGAAGGGAGGTTTGAGAGAGAGGGGATGTGTGTATATCTATGGCTGATTCGTGCTGATGTACAGCAGAAACCAACACAATATTGTAAAGCAATTATCCTTTAATTAAAAATAAATAAAAAATAAAGAGAGAGGGGATGTGTGTATACCTATGGCTGACTCAGGTTGATGTATGGCAGAAACCAATACAATATTATAAAGTGATTATCCTCCAATTAAAAAAAAAAGATAATAAAAAGAATGAGGAAGAAGGTGGTTTTTCGCCCTTCCTTAATTTTTCTTTGATTATAAAACTGCAGCCCACTAAGTTCTTGGCCCTCTTGCCCACCAGCCTGTAAGCCTCGCAAACATCCTACTAACAAATCACTTCTTATATATCACTTTGTCTCTTGTTGAATTCTTTCTGCGCTGAGACATTAAGGACTGGAGCTCCTCGAAGCCCCTTGAAATAGCACTTAGAGGTTTCAGGATGAAGTTGATGATCTGGCTGCCTTTTTATTTATAGAGCATCTACTATGTGTCACAAGATGAATCAGAGTTGGTTTCTGTCTTCAAGGAGTTAACAAAAGTAGAAAAAAAAGACATGCAAATCCAATTTAATAGGATGCATGTGATAACTGAAGATTATACAAGATCAGAAGAGAGAATGATTTCATGCCTAATGGAGATAAACACAGACTACTATGGTAGCACAAAGCAAAGGTACCTATTCTAAGTGGAAGTGAAGAGAAAAAAAATTGAGAAAAAACTTCCTAGAGGAGTAACATCTAGGTGAGTTTTAATGGATATTTAAGAATGTTGTCAGAGAAGAAAGAAGGCAAGCATACCAGTTAAGCATTACTACTGAAGCCCATGGGCTCTAGAGCCCGTGCTCCATAGCTAGAAAAAGCCTGTGTGCCGCAATGAAGACCCAGTGCAGTCTAAATAAATAAATAAATGAAAATCACCATCAAAAAACCAAAATGAAACAACAACAACAAAAGTCAATGTGCTGCTAGGACTTTGTCCCTTTCTCAGCAGCAAAGAAGTCCCAGAGATCAAGATTACTGTAACCAAGAAGTCCCGAGAAGACTACCCTAGTTTAATTTTGGTAGCATCTATATATTCAGATATCAGTACACAGCTACCATATAACAGCTCTGGTTAGAAGATTATGTAAACCATAAATTCTTACCTTAGTTTTATTTGGTTGTTTAGGTAAAAGATACCTCATACAATCTCTAGCACATCTAAGGATAGGAACACAAGTACAGATAAGTTCATATGGATACATGTACTGAACAGTAAGAAATCAAGGTTCCTGCCTATCTCCCATGGCACTACATGGTCCCTCATCTGTCTGTCTCTTCTCTGCTTTCCTATGTGACTCATGGCTTTTCTAGGCAGTCTATCACATTATCTTCCATGCGGCTTTAACTATCACCCTGATTCTGACCATGTAGCATAGTTGCCTATTCCCAATTCCTGACTTCAGTTTGTAGAGCCCATCCTTACTCCCCTCCATCTCTATTTAGCTAAGGCCAGGAAGCTGTGACTGCTCTCTTATCCTTCCAGGTATACATGAACATGTGTGTGTGTCTGTAACAGAGAGACATCTGAGATATGTGGTGGACATTGCTAGCAATCAATTCATCAACAGTAGCTGATTTTATTAGTGCCCTGACTGTATGACATTGAGCAAATTATTTGAAGCTTCATTTTCCTCTTCTATAATATGAAATTAATACCAAATGAGAGAATTAGTTTAAGGAGTGAATGAACTGAAGTGTGTAAAGTACCCAGAACAGTGCCTGGTACATGGATGGTGCTCTGAAGGCCAAACCCTAAGGGTGTATGTCCTGCATACTGGGTTTTAACACTAGGAGAGGCTGATTACAATTTTGGGTTCTTCTGAACAGAAAGGAAGTATTCAGTTTTAATTCTTCCTTTTTTAAAGATTAATCTCCTCTACATCTCTTAAACTAGCTAGCAGGTCTAACAGGTCAGGAAAAGGAAAAGAAAGACAATTCTTTCCCCGGGTTTCTGTGCTAAAGGAAACCAGTACTAATTCTGGTATAAACTTCCTGTCTTCCAAGGCTTCAGCTCAGACAGCCAACATACTGCTTGAGTGCTTTACAGGGCCAGTCTCCTTTTGGAGCAACTGTTGCTAAGTCACACAAAAAGTTCCAAAATGGCCAGCTTCCTTAAGCTTAGATCAGATTACTTTGTAAAAGAGGAGAAACTTTTAGTTTACCACTCAGCCTCAAGAGACATCACAGTGATAATACTCAGTCTAAGCTCTGCTCTGGCCATAAAATCCAACACATTTTTGAATTAAAAATTTCAGACAATCTTTGGACTATCCATCTGTCAAACTACATTCAGAAATGGATTAAAAGACCTTCTAAAACATATTTATGTATATCTTTTTATTTCTTTAGAGCAAATAATTGAATTACATTACACTGAAAATATACACTAATACTGCAATTTGCCTTTTTTTTTTTTTTTTTAAGTAAAAGTATCTTGGAAATCTTTCCACATCACCACACAGAGTCATACTTCATTCTTTTTAACAGTTGCACAATAATATAATTAATTATCTTGTTTAAACTGTTACAACTTTTCCCTGTTATGAACAATGCTGCAAAGAACATTTTGCAATGAATATTTCCATACTTTTAAGTAAATATTTCTGTGGGATAGAGTCTTTGAAGAGGAACTGCTTAGGCAGGGAGTATATAGTTGTAAGTTCAGATAGGTATCATCAACTACCCTACAAAAAGTTTATGTAGAAAAGTATAAGAGAATTTCCCCACAGCCTTGCTAGCTTCATCACAAAATTTAAAAATCTCTGTCATACAATAAGGATAGTATTTTAAAACTGCTTAACATACATTTTTATTTATGAGAGTAGGCATCTTTTGATGTATATTAGCTTTTTCTACAAACCCACTACTTACAGCTTTTATCCATTTTTCTACTGAGTCATTAGTCTTTTTCTTATTGATTTTAAGTGCTCTTTGTAATGTACAGAAACTAGTGTTTGGGATAGCTTGGTATTTGTTATTTATTTCTGTTGTTCTTTAGTTGCTAAGTCGTGTGTGTCCAACTCTTTTGTGACCCCATGGACTGTAGACTGCCAAGCTCCTCTGTCCATGGGATTCTCCAGGCAAGATATTGGACTGGGTTGCCATTTCCTTCTCCTTCTCCAGGGGATCTTTCCAATCCAGGGATCAAACTCACATCACCTGCATTGCAGGCAGATTCTTTACCACTGAGCCCCTTGGGAAGCCCCCCTTTATTTTTATACCATGTTTACTGGATTTTTTTTCCCCCACAACACAGAACTTTAAAAACTGGTATTAGTCAAACTTATCAATCCTCTTTTTTTTTTTTTTTTTTAATGACTTCTAAGATTTATTTGATACTTGGAAAGCTTGAGTTAGAAATAACTCAAGATCACATATTGATGAAGCTAAGTGCCTTAATGCACATGTAGACTAGCAGACATTCAGCACGACATTGGCATCCAAGTCAAACAGTGGTATCCCTAAGGCAACTCCTGCCACATCTTTATTACCCCAGGCACTACTTCCTGGGCCAATGCATTACTTCAACTGGTAAATGTTGGACGTGGCGATGCTCGTCAACTAGATATGATGCAGTCAGATTTGCAATTTAGAAAAGTCCCCAGTAGTTTTGTGAAGGATGAATTAAAAGAGGACAGGCTGGAGGCAGAGGCCTAGCAAGGAGAATGCTATATTAAGCCAGCTGGGAAACGATAGACTCTTAGCTAAAAATCAATATTGAACGACATTACCTTATTAAGCTCAGCCCAGTAACTGTTCAGTCTCTCCCTCCCATTGCTGCTGGAGCATCTTTCTAAAGCATAGCTGTCATGACACTCCTGCTGCCTGAAGTGTCCTTTTCACATTTATTAAGACTGGGGATCTCTGACTCATTTTTTCTCTTTTGTTTCATAATATAATTTTCTCTAGGTTACAGAGACAATGGTCTGTAAAACTGTATTCATCTTGGTATCCTCACCCCCCAACATAGCAATTGGAATATATTTAGGTATTTATTAAATGTCTATTGTTCTGAATTTTTTAAAAATTATAAGTCCAATTCATTTTTAAACTTTTAAAATATATATATATATATTTTGTAAATTAAATATAATAAAATGTACCTATTTAAGAGTTCCTGGTGGCTCAGATGGTAAAGAATCTGCTGGCAATGCAGGAGACCCGGGTTCGATCCCTGGGTCAGGAAGATCCCCTGGAGAAGGGAATGGCTACCCACTCCAGTATTTTTGCCTGGAGAATTCCAAGGACAGAGAAGCCTGGTGGGCTACAGTCCATGAAGTTGCAAAGAGTCGGAAATGACTGAGCAACTAAGACTTTACTTTTATTTAAAACACACAGTTCAATATGTTTTATCAAATATATACTACTGTAATCACTACTCCAAATCAAGATATAAAGTACTTCCATCTTCCCTCCCAAATTCCCTTGTGCTTCTAGCTCACTATTATACTACTCTTCTATACTCTCGTACTACTTAGCACATTTACTGTAATAATTTAACCTGCCTGCCTCTCTCTAAACTGTGAGCAACCTGAAGGCAGAAACTATTGTTTCATCTTTAGCATCCAGCAACACAGGTGATCAATGAAGTCTTTACTGTGCACCAAGTACTACTCTAAGCTCTTCACAAGTATTTTTCACAATCACCATTATGTGTCAGGTACCATCTGTTCCAATTTCCAGCTGAGGAAAGTGAAGTACAGAAAGGCAGACACCTGTCTAGGGTCACACAGCTCAGTTTAAGTTTCTCTTGTCAAAGACTGTACAGGTTTTCTTCTTTCCACACCCTTCCCTATAGCTTTTCTACTCAACTGCAGAAATACTCATCTTCTTTAACGACTGATGTACCTAATTACTTCTGCTGTCTAAACTGTCACAGCATCTCCTTTTCTTCCATTCATCAAGCATATATTGAATGCCTTATCAATCCAGGTAGGAATCTAATCTCAAGGAATCTGCATGGAAGACATTAATATGTATTAATAGACAATTAAAATTTACAGGGCCAAATGGTAATTTTCATAGGTGAGAGAAAGGATTGCTAAAACAGTCCTTTTTTGAGGCTGTATCTCCTAGGTTTCCTTTTCCCCATCTATCTCTAAAGGAGTCATTTTTATAACCAGATTACTATAAATGCCTCCTTTACTCTCACCAAGTCTGAGAGGTAGAGGGGGAGAAGGAGGGGGAGAAGGAGGGGGAGAAGGAAGATATAAAGGTTTTTAAGACCCTGAGGTGGGGAGGTTGTTTGAGCTGAGGCTCCGTATCCTCCTCTGTTACAGCAAGCTCTGGCAAAGTCCCATTTGGTGGAGCTTCTGGCCAGGAGCCATAGAATCACCAAATTGAGGCTGGTCCTCCAGGTACATACCACCACAGTACACTTGCCAGGTGGGGGACCTGCTAACCAGTGGGGGTCAAATGAGCTACAAAGGAGCTGCAGCAGCCAGGATGAGGCTGGCTTTGTTGCAAAACTACTGCATATTCAGATACCAAAAGCTAAAATCCCATTTGGTAATGCTGTTAGATTTTTTTTTTTTTAAGTGCAAGAGTAGTACTGAAGTATTGTTTAGGGATACTGAAATATTTATACATAATTACAATTGAAATCATAACAGATGAAATTATAATAATTTGCTTTAAAATAATCTGGTATGACAGTGGCAAGATTGGTGGTAGCAAATATAAACTAAGATTAGCCATGAATTGGTGACTACTGAAGTTGTATGAGGGCTTGCTCAAAATTCTCCAAGCCAGGCTTCAACAGTACGTCAACTGTGAACTTCCAAATGTTCAAGTTGGATTTTGAAAAGGCAGAGGAACCAGAGATCAAACTGCCAACATCCGTTGGATCATAGAAGAAGCAAGAGAGTTCTAGAAAAACATCTACCTCTGCTTTATTGACAACGCCAAAGCCTTTGACTCTGTGGATCACAACAAACTGTGGAAAATTCCTAAAGAGATGGGAATGCCAGACCAGCTGACCTGCCTCCTCAGAAATCTTTATGCAGGTCAAGAAGCAACAGTTAGAACCAGACATGGAACAACAGACTGGTTCCAAATTGGGAAAGGAGTAAGTCAAGGCTGTATATTGTCACCCTGCTTATTTAACTTATATGCAGAGTACATCATGTGAGCAGAGTACATCATGTGAGCAGAGTACATCATGCGAAATGCCAGGTTGGATGAAGCACAAGCTGGAATCAAGCTTGCCGGGAGAAATATCAATAACCTCAGATACGCAGATGACACTACCCTTATGGGAGAAAGCGAAGAACTAAAGAGCCTCTTGATGAAAGTGAAAGAGGAGAGTGAAAAAGTTCTCTCAAAACCCAACATAAGATCATGGCATCTGGTCCCATCATTTCATGGTACACAGTCAAAGGCTTTGGTGTAGTCAATAAAGCAGAGGTAGATGCTTTTCTGAAACTCTCTTGCTTTTTCTATGATTCAGCGGATGTTGGCAATTTGATTGCTGATTCCTATGCCTTTTCAAAATCCAGCTTCATGACAAATAGATAGGGAAACAGTGGAAACAGTGAGAGACTTTATTTTTTTGGGCTCCAAAGTCACTGCTGACGGTGACTGCAGCCATGAAATTAAAAGATGCTTGCTCCTTGGAAGAAAAGCTGTGACAAACCTAGACAGCATATTAAAAAGCAGACACATTATTTTGCCAACAAAGGTCTGTCTAGTCAAAGCTATGGTTTTTCCAGTAGTCATGTATGGATGTGAGAGTTGGATTGTAAAGAAAGCTGAGTGCCGAAGAACTGATGCTTTAGAACTGTGGTGTTGGAGAAGACTCTCGAGAGTCCCTTGGACTGCAAGGCGATCAAACCAGTCAATCCTAAAGGAAATCAGTCCTGAATATTCATTGGAAGGACTGATGCCGAAGATGAAACTCCAATACTTTGGCCACCTGATGCAAACAACTGGCTGATATGAAAAGACCCTGATGCTGGGAAAGATTGAAGGCAGGAGGAGAAGGGGATGACAGAAGTAGACATGGCTGGATGGCATCACCGACTCGATGGACATGAGTCTGAGCAAGCTCTGGGAGTTGGTGATGGACAGGGAAGCCTAGAGTGCTGCAGTCCATGGGGTTGCAAAGAGGTGGATGTGACTGAATGACTGAACTGAACTGAAGCTGTATGAGGGGTACATGGGAGTTAACCGCATCACTTTCTCTACTTTTTTATCTATGTGAAATTTTCCATAGGAAATAATTTTTTTTTAAAAAGTCTCTACCGTTACTGTATCCTCTCTCAGCATGTCAAGGCCAGGACCTGTTTGACAGTGATTCATTTTCACTTGAGATTAAAAAAATAAACCCTTTCATGGCAAAGAATTAACTTCACTTTTAAAACATGGATAGCCCAGACACTGGTAACTAGAAAATGGGTCCTGATAACTTTAATTCTGTAAGGGCAGAGCCCCTATCTGCTTATTCACCATGGATCCCACAGCTAATTTAGCACAATGCCTGCCTTGTAACAGGAACTTAATAAATATGTGCTGGTTGAATGAAAAAACAGAATAAGTCAGAAGGGAGCAGGGCAATACTGTCCTGGTGAGAGAAAACAGAGAAACAACAATAGCTGGGAAAGCTTTCCAGGAGCCCAAATAATTTGTTTTACCATTGGCTCTACATGGGGTTTCTGTCTATGGGGTCGCACAGAGTCGGACACGACTGAAGTGACTTAGCAGCAGCAGCAGCAGGAGTTATAGGTGGTAAGGGTTAGGATGCTGCAAAAAAATATTATATTGGGCATGGAGGGACAATTTCCCTTCCCCTCAATATTCTTGTATATATCCAAGTCCACCAGTCAATAGCATGCTTAGCACTTAAACTCAGGTTCTCAGACTTCCTTCCCCAGCTCGTCTGAGGGAACTTATTGATGTCGTACCAGCCTGACTGCTTTCCAGTTACCACCAGTACTATGCAAGGTAGAAACTTATCCAGAAGCCATCAAGGAAGACTAGCTGTTCCTCTTCTTAACCAGGTAGTTATTAAATTTTTTCCTACCTGTTCTTCTGAGGACTCTAGTTGCATTGCCTATCAAAATCCTTGAGATTAGGCTTCCATGTTGGCTCAGTGGGTAAAGAATCCACCTGCCAATGCAGGAGACATGGGTTCCATTCCTGATCTGGGAAGACCCCACATGCAGCGGACCAACTAAGCCCATGTGCCACAACTATTGAGCCTGTGCTCTACAGCTAGTACACCACAACTACTGAAGCTTGTTCACACTAGAGCCTGTGTCCACAACAAGAGAAGCCACTGCAATGACAAGCCTGTACATCACAGCTAGAGAGTAGACCCCACTCTCTGCAACTACAGAAAACCCGCGCGGCAAAGAAGACCTCAGTAAAAAAATAAACAATAAATAAATAAAATTATGTATGAAAAAAATCCTTGAGATCAACCACAAATGGAAGTTTTCTTTCTGGAAACCCACCCACATCCTGTGATCTGCCAGACAGTCTCTGGCAAGTGTTTAAGGCCCACAGTTCTATTATCAAAGCAAAACTACACAAAGTACCAAATTTCTTAATTCATGAAATTAATGAATTCATGAAATTCATAAAACTTCACTCGGAGAGGTGGACTTCTTTTACAAAATTGGAGGAAAACTTGCTTTTCTTTCTTTTCTTCTCTTGGGTAAGTGTCTGGCCCTTTGCTAAGAGGGCCCATCTATGGGACAATTGCCCAGGGAAAGGACATCCTCTTGGAGACAAATAGCACAACAGTTGGGGAGCTCACCCTTGCAGAAAGAAGGAAGAGCCTGAAGCTGTGTAGAAAGATGCTTCATACGTGAATATTAGTTTTATAAAAGTAATTTGCTGGTTATCATGGCACAGGCCCCCAAAATATAAGCTGGTATAGATGAATTATGCTGATAACATAATTTCGTTTCTATAATAAACTATGTTATTTATACAAACTAGTTATTTATATAACTGGTTATTATCAAGGTTTAAAACTGTTAACTAAGTCACAGGGTAGCTTAAGTGTTGTGAGTTTGACTCAATCTCCCTCCTTCTTACTTATTTTCCATTAGGAAGTCCACAACGTATTTTTTCAAGCAGTAGAGGTGGGCGTCCACAAGGCCTGTGTGGAAACGTATTCTTGGGTGCCTGCAAAAAGAATGAAAGAGAAGAGGGTCACATGAGTTCCATTCTATTATTAGGTAGTACGCGTTAGGAAGTTTCTGAGGGTCAGAGTCATGCTGCCTACACCTCACTCTGGGGAGACCAAGAAGGTGATTATCGGCTCTGATGCTATCACAGAAAAGGTTGTCTCTTTATTGAAGCCCTATTTCACACTTTATGAGGTCTTTAGGCTTCCAAAGACATGAAACCAAAACTGGTAAGCCACCAAATCACTGACAAGTCATCTTCTATTTTACTACAAACTCCTACCCACGATTCTTGTAACTAACATTTTCTTGGTTCTACTCCAACTGCCTCACTTCCTGCAGGACATACTTAAGCCATGCTTTCCTTTAGTATTTGATATACATTACTCCATGTTCATAGAAGATGAAGTAAAATTTTATGAATACTCTCTAACTCCCTACTCTTAATTATTCATCAGGAGTTTCCTCAGGTTTACTTTCTTAGGAAATCTTCCCTGAGGACCCAAGTTTGTGTTCCTACAACACTTGGTACCCACTTCTACCAGATAACTTAGCATAGAGCAAAGTAACAGCCTACTTACTTGTGCTCTTTCCCACTAGACTAAAAGTTAACTGAGGGCAGAGATTTATTTTTTAAAATATTTATTTGGCTGTGTTGGGTCTTAGCTGTAGCACACAGGAGCTTTTGTTGTGACGCATGAACTCTTGAACTGTGTCCAGGCGGGCTGCACTATGCAGGCTCAGTAGCTGTGGTGCACAGGCTTAATTGCTCCCTGGTATATGGGATCTTAGTTTTCTGACTAGGGATCGAACTTGCATCCCCTGCATTGCAAGATGGATTCTTAACCACTGGACTACCAGGGAAGTTCCAAGATTTATTTTTATAGTCTTAGTACTTAGCACTGGCTCTCACACAGAATGGATGTTTGATAGTGGCTGAACAGACAAACACACAAATAAATTAGGTCAAATTAAGGCATTTGCCTAGTTGCTATTTATTGGCTTCCCTGGTGGCTCAGTGGTAAAGAATCTGTCTGCCAATGCAAAAGACATGGGTTTGATCCCTAGGTCAGGAAGATCCCCTGGAGAAGGAACGGCAACTCACTCCAGCAGTCTTGCCTGGAAAGTCCCATGGATGGAGGAGCCCAGCAGGCTAGAATCCATGGAGTCGCACAGAGTTGGACACAATTGAGAGACTGAACATGCACTAGTTCCTACTTAGTCTACTAACTTTGGTTTCAGCCTGAAGAAATGGCATGTTTCTTTAAAATGTTCAAAGTCATTTTATTTAATAAAATAAAAGATAGTTGAAGGAGAGGAGGGGAGGAGTAGGGTGGAAGAATAGCAGTTAGTTCCAATTGTAGCTGCCTGGTTGTTATCTTCTACTCTGTGTTACTCTCCTTTGACTGCTTATAGTCTGAATGAAAATTATTCTCATAGGATCTAGATACTTTAGAAGTAATTTCCCAGGTGGCACAGTAGTAAAGAATCTGCCTGCAATGCAGGAGACAAAGGGGACACAGATTCAATCCCTGGGTGCGGAAGATCCCCTGAAGGAGGACATGGCAACTCACTCCAGTATTCTTGCCAAGAAAATCCCATGGACAGGAATCTGGTGGGCTACAGTCCACAGGGTCCATGCGGTCGCAAAGAATCATACACAACTGAGCAACAGAACATACACACACACCACCCTGGGCTTCCACTCTTTTGGGAAGAAGGGGGAACAAAATGCTTCCAAAAGAGCAAGAGAAAAGTCGGATTTCAGATCTCACATCTATAACACACACACCCCCCAAAAGCCAATTACTGTATACAGTGAGGATAAAGAAGAAAGTTACATCCCAATTATCACTTCCTGAAATTCCTGAGTTCTAAGAAATTCTTCAGGAAACAGAATTTTGCAAATATGGTTACTTACCTTGTGGTGCCCAGGTTTGATTTGAAGTTCACACTATGATAATTCTCCCTTGATCTAACCCATTTGGAAAGCTGAACTCTCTTGTTCAGTTCCTTGGTTTGTGAATTCCTTAACTCATTCAACATATTCTACTTAAATTATTCCATCCTTGCACTACCTTATGAATTATATATCTCATATTTATAGCTGAAGTCAAGTTGTATCATACACCTGGGGAAGGAATAACTTAAAAGTTTGAGTAATCATCGTCTAAATTCTTACCGATCCCTACCTCATATGGCAATAATATTCAAATAGCATTTTACAGTTTATAAATTTTTTCAGCGTTTTACTCTCATCATATAAAGTAGGCAAAACAAAAAAATTCTTCCTTTAAAAACAATTTCCAAAAATTTAGCTGGTACACTCAACTCTAGAGATTTAGCTACAAATTTGAAATACAGTAAAGGAACAGAGATGGGCAATTCAGAGACTTTTTTTCTTTCACATGAAATTTGTATTGAATGCAAATCTTGGGACCAGGATTTAATGCCATTTAAGTTGCCCAAAAGGTGTTTTCTTATTTTATTTTTCCCCATTTAATTGTTTTTAAATGGCATTAGAAATAATTGATATTTTAAAATAAAACAAAATAAAACCAAAAAACCTCAAAGAGGCACCAGTAAATATGGGTAACTGGTTGATTGCTCTGGGCCAAGAAGATGTTTTTGATTTGTACAAAATAAAGAAATCAGTAATAGAAATGATAAGACATTTAGAAATAGTTATAATATTTCTAGGACAATATAAGCCATCAGGATTATTTTTATAGACTTATTTTTTAAATAGTAAGTTATATAATCTAGAATTCAAATTTATAGTGTTTAAAATTTAAGGGAAAACAAGCATCTTTTTATGATCTTAAAAACAGGAATACCAGTTTTTTAAAGCAAGGGAAAAAAAAGCCAACAGGCAGTAACTATAATTATTAATATTATTTTAGAATAAATGAGGAATGTATAAATGAAATAAATACTGGGAAAGATGCGAGGATAAACATTTACTGTTTAACTGCAATCGATCTTTGCAGTTAAACAGTAAATGCTTATCCTCGCATCTTTTAAAGTATCCTCAAGAAAGTCCTTAGCTGGTTTGTACAATTTACTATTTTAACCATTTTCAAAGATATATAGTTCTGCGGGATTAATTACATTCATTTTGCAGTACAACTGTCACCAACATCCATCTCCAATACTTTTACATCTTCCCCAATTGAAACTCTGTATCCATTAAACACTAACTCCCCATTCCCTTCTTCCTCCCAGCCCCTTGCAACCACCATTCTACTTTGTCTTTATGATTCTGGCTACTCTACTGCTGTCGCTTCAGTCCTGTCCGACTCTGTGGGACCTCACAGACGGCAGCCCACCAGGCTCCCCCGTCCCCAGGATTCTCCAGGCAAGAACACTGGAGTGGGTTGCCATTTCCCTCTCCAATGCATGAAAGGGAAAAGTGAAAGTGAAGTTGCTCAGTTGTGTCCGACTCTTTGCGACCCCATGGACTGCAGCCCACCAGGCTCCTCCCGCCATGGGATTCTCCAGGTAAGAGTACTAGAGTGGGGTGCCATTGCCTTTTCCAGGAACCTCATATAAGAAGAATCATACACTCGTTCTTCTTGTGACTGGCTTATTTCATTAGCATAATGTCTTTACAGCTAATGTTGAAGCATGTGTCAAAATTTCCTTCCTTTTGAACTCTGAATAATATTTCATTGTATGTGTGTATCACATTTTCTTTACTGATTCATTTGTCTATAGATACTTGAATTGCTTCCACCTTTTGGTTATTGTGAATGATGCTGCTATGAACACGAGTGTACAAATATCAATTTAATCTGTTTCACACACACATTTCTTAAATTTTAATTACGGAAATTTTCAAACACACACAAAATAAGAGAAAAACATAATAAATTCCTATGTGCCCAAATAGTTTCAATTATCAACATTTTCTAATCTTTAAAACTTTTTGCTGCAGTATTTATTATGGGTTAAATTGTGTCCCCCCCAAAAGATAACACACAATACCTGCGAATATGATCTTAATTGGAAATATGACAACTGTAGATGATCATATTAAGGTTAGGTCATTCAGTTCAGTTCAGTTCAGTAGCTCGTTGTGTCCGACTCTTTGCGACCCCATGAATCGAAGCACGCCTGGCCTCCCTGTCCATCACCAACTCCCAGAGTTCACTCAGACTCATGTCCATCGAGTCAGTGATGCCATCCAGCCATCTCATCCTCTGTCATCCCCTTCTCCTCCTGCCCCCAATCCCTTCCAGCATCAGAGTCTTATCCAATGAGTCAGCTCTTCACATGAGGTGGCCAAAGTACTGGAGTTTCAGCCTTAGCATCATTCCTTCCAAAGAAATCCCGGGGCTGATCTCCTTCAGGATGGACTGGTTGGATCTCCTTGCAGTCCAAGGGACTCTCAAGAGTCTTCTCCAACACCACACTTCAAAAGCATCATTTCTTCGGCACTCAGCTTTCTTCACAGCCCAATTCTCACATCCATACATGACCACTGGAAAAACCATAGCCTTGACTAGCTGGACCTTTGTTGGCAAAGTAATGTCTCTGCTTTTGAATATGCTATCTAGGTTGGTCATAACTTTTCTTTCAAGGAGTAAGCATCTTTTAATTTCATGGCTGCAGTTACCGTCTGCAGTGACTTTGGAGGAGCCCTAATCCAACAGGACTAGTACCTTAATAAAGGGGAAACTTGAACACAGAGACAGATATGCAGAAGGAAGACAATATGAAGACATGAGGAGAATGCCATCTACAAGCCAAGAATGCCCGAGGTTTCCAGAAGATGGAAGGGTGGAACAGATTCTCCTTCATAAACCTCAGGAGGAACCAATGCTGAAAATGTCCTGATTTTGGATTTCTAGCCTCAAGAACTGTGAAGACAATAAACTTCTGTTGTTCTAGGCCACCCAGTTTATAGTGATTTGTTAATAGCAAACTAATATAGTTTTTAAAAGCATATTCCAGACACAAAATCATCTTACGGTAAATATTCCAGTATGTGTAGTATGTATTTCCAAATGATAAGGACTATGAAATACAATCATTATGTCACCACACATAATAAAATTATCAACAACTTCACAACATCTAATATCCAATCCAAATCCAGATTTCTCTTTTTATAGCTAGTCTGTCTGAATCAGAGCCTCACAATGCATTTGGCAATTTCAGTTTAAAAAAGTTACCCCTTTGTATTTCCCTGACAAGCCATATGATTAGAGTGAATCATCTGTTTTGTAGAACACTGACTGCTTTGAAATATCATTAAAAAAAATAGATTTATTGATACATGCCACTGAGAAACTAAGCCTGCACATCTTAACTAGAGTCTCAAGCAGCCAAATAAATATATTTTTAAAGATGTATAACATGATCCTTGGGGCTCAGACTATAGCACACTGATTATCCCAGGACTCTCCTATGCTCAATTCTCTTCTCAGTTATCTATCGCTTTGTGTAAGCTTTTTTTTTTTGGCAGACAGGAGTCATGTCTTGAGGCTGGCGAGATCAGTTCCTGACTTAGAATAAAACCTGTGCCCCCTGCTACTGAAGCATGAAGTCTTAACTACTGGACTGCCAGGGAAGTCACAGTAAATAGTTTTTTGTTAATTTTTGTTTTTGAAGGCATAACCCCTGTCTTGCTGTCCACTGAACTCAGGGTAGGCAAAGCATGAGTCGGGAAGCTGGAAGAGAACTCGAGGAGGCGTAGGAACTGCAGACATGTTTATTCTCTCCAGGATGGCACAATAGCAAGACATGCTATATTCTCTCTTGGTGGACCCAGCAGGCAGTCACAAGGGCTTTTCAGGTGGTGCTTATATAGGTCATGATGCACATGTGCAGTGCTACAAATGATCTCAGCTGTTACATAACCATGCAAAGTTATTATTCACAAAATGTGGGGTAAGAGCAAGAGGACATGGGGGTGAGAGGGCCTGACCACCACCATATTGACTAATTTGCTCTTTCTCTATATTCTACCCCTTTAGGGTCTCTCACCTCACAATCCAGGCGCAGTCCATCTTCTGCGATATTTCCTTGGCTTAGTAACACTGACCCTTGAACCCACATTCTGCAACAGCAGTAGATGCTACAACAGCACATAGTTACATCCCTAATACATAGCAAAACCCAACTCCAGGTATCACCTGGAACTCATGCTGCAGTCCTTGTCCTCATGGGGTTAGAAGAGCCACCCACCACATGTGGAGTGCCTTTATCTTCCATGGCCAAGTCTAGTCCACTGTCTGTCCTTGTGAAATTGCAGGGCCCTGAAATTTCAGGGTTTTTATTAAGGACCCACAAAACCCCACACACGCACCAGGCCCACCCCTTCAAAGAGCAGATTTTTGGAGTTTTCACAGCCCATCCACGTGACTCTGTATGCCTTATAACCTCTGGTGCACACTGTTCTAAATCTGCAAGAGCATCAGAGGTTAGTAGCAATCATGGAACACAGCCTTTATAGTATACCTCCGCACAGGGAGCCATCCAATTTCTAAAGGTAAGCACACAGCCTTTACAGTATTTCAAAGTGGAAAAGGGCATCCGAAGGAACATCCTTGGATGCCATGTAATTTTCTAGCTGAACCACCCATATCTCTTGCTGTCGGTGTTTCCCAAACTTGGTAAACTGCTGTTCCGGTCTCAGTTGCCTCCATAGCTCTAGGAGCAGAGCACTAGGCTGTTCATCAAATTTATTTCTGTCAACTCCCGCTGCCAGCAAATCAGCCCACATTTGCATCTGTGAACCCGGATGGGGCCTTTACCAGTTGGCCCACCCTCTTCAGGGTCTTCACACGTCTAATCCCCTTCGCCTGCCACCATTCCACTACTTCTCCCAAGCCTGCCACTATTGAGGTGGCAGTTAAGGAACCAAAAGGGTGGACAAGATATTGTTGCAAATGGCAACTTGCATGCCACCTATAAAATGCTTGTCATCTTCTGGAGGCTCCTCCGCCTGCCAGACCAGTACAGAAGCTGATAGGGTGGATGTCCAGCCAATTCCAAGCATGGTGATGGTTTCCCAGTCATCACCCACCACCTTGAAGTCCAGGTCCTCATTGTATTTTCTGAGCTTCACTTGCCATCCTGTGAAGCTGTCTGCAGACTCAGTGGTTTCCTCGGTGCTCCACAGAGGTGGGTTCAGCAGGACCTGATCCAGCTCTAAACTTGCCACTGTGGTTTCACTTTCCCTTTTTCCTTTCTTCTTTCTCTACAGTGGGGTTGCTCCTTGCTCACATTTCTGGACTTCACCCTGGCTGCAGAGTTGGTGCCGTTCCTCTTCTCTTTGGCCTCCTTGGTACCCAAGGCCTAGCGGGACTTCACCTTCTTGGCCCCATCCTTCTGCTGCATGACAAGCCTTACTAACAAGTGGGGGCCTGGACCTGTAGTCCGAAAAAGATACAATTCTGTCTCACTGTCAGACACACTGGGTTCTTTAAGGCCACGAAGTTCTTGCTCTAATTCCAATATATATTGCTCTAGTTCTTCCAAGCGTCTCTGCACAGCCTTCAGGGCAGTCAGGAAATCCACCCATGGTGCCAGTGGTAGTCCATGCCACCTTGTCCGGCAAATGGGAACTTATCACCTGCAACACCTTCTCAATGCTATATGGTGATTTGTCCACTGTCTCCCGATCTTCCACTGGGGCCCATGCTGACAGGACCATGGCCACTGGCTTCCTCCATCCATTGGAGCCTCAGGCTCCTCTACCTGCTGTGTATCCTGCCGACTACGCCAACTATCTCACTGTTCACTGAAGCCAGGTTAGGCAAGGTGCCAGCGAGGAAGCTAGAGGAAACTTCGAGGAGCTGTAGGAACTGCAGACATGTTTATTCTCTCTGGGCTGGCGCAGCAGCAGACATGCTATAGTCTCTTGTAGCTGACCCAGCAGACACAGCCTCAAGGGCTTGATAGGTGCATGCAGTGCTACAAAGGATCTCAGCTGTTAGTAACCATGCAAAGTCATTATTTACAAAACATGGGGTGAGAGCAAGAGAACGTGGGGTGAGAGCGCCTGACCACTGCTATCTTGGCTAATTTGCTCTTTCCCTACAAACCCAAGGACAAAGACCAGGAGAGGAAAGTAACTAAATTTTGGAAGCTGTAAAGAAGGATAGTGGTAACAGACTTAGCATACCTAAGAAAGCTGAATTCTAAACCAGCCATAAAGAAAGCTGAGCACCTGATTTGTACTGCAGAAGCCCTGAAAAGATCAGAAATTGGCAGCATAGCTTTTACCCACTAGAAAGTTTAGAGGAGTACTTGAGGAGTTTCAGCTGGTTAGTAGCAGTGGGGATCCTAATGTAGATAAACAGAACGCATTTCAAGACTTTCCACACCATCAGCAAAATAATCAAGAATGTGAACCCATTTCTCATCATCTGTAGTCCCAGAAATAGAGATGTGGCCATGATCCTTGAGGTTTTGACTTAAGTTCCTGTCTTTTTCCAAGATGAATGTGTGAATATTTTATTCAATTTTTAAAAGACATCGTTTAGAAGCTTGTTTTAATATTTTCATTATCCTTCCAGTAAAAAACCTCGACTAGTATTCAAAAGAAAACAACTAACATTGGAGAAAAGCCACATGATTTTCTTATTAAATATTTGGCACAAACACATTTACTTACAAATTATTAAAAACACATGTCTTTCAGAAATAGGAATTTAAGAGCTGGGGAAGGGCCATTAAAGAACAACTGAGCCAATTTCAGCTGGGGAAATTGAGGCTTAGAGAAGCAAAGTGATTTGCTCAAGGTCATACAGCTTTTCTCTCTCAAGATTAAATTCCAAATTCTCTGGACTTGAATTTCTAGTACCATGCTCTTTCTATCAGTAACATTCAACATTCTTTTCCACTACCTATACTGCCTCTCCAAGTCAGTAATACATCAATTTGATAGGGGGGAAAGGTGCTTGATGGATGCTGTGCCTTCTCCAAATCCACTGAGGCAGGATGAATTTGGGCCCACTGGAATAAAGTTATCAGTACTACTTGATGACAGAGGGAGAATGTCTCTGTACCTGACCATAGGCTGAGCAGAACTCCTACTTCAAGTGTCTTACACTATCTTATTTTCCAGGACCAAATACGTCCAAGGCCCAATAGAAGAGAACATTATTTGCAGTCAAGCAAATACTTCATCCTCTACTGGACAGTGAGAAAACATGGGATGTACATTCCATCCTCACTGTCCTTTTCTGCTACAACCAGTACATATAAAAGTAAGAAAACTTGAAAACAAGAGGCTTCTGGCTCTGTAACTCCTACCTTTGGAAATTCAGTTTGAAAAGAAAGATAGGAAGCACTGTCTTCTGGTATTCAAAAAATGCTTGAAAATCTGCCCCAGCATTTACTCAAGGCCCTGAGATCAACAGGTATGAAGGAAAAATATACCTCCATCTGCTCTTCATTTTCACCTTACCTCTTGGCTATGTCCATCTTCTTTGCTCCTATCATGCTTAACCTTGCTCTCTTTGGCAGGGAACTCTGAGGCTAAGATATTTACTAACAATTCACCATACAGAATAACAAACTAGTTCCCAAGGAGGTTAAAGAGAAAGCAGGAGACAATCTCCAGCTTCTAGCTGTGATTACAAAAACATAGGACTCTGGCTTCTAAGAATTTTATGAATAAACCTGCCAATCTAATGTAGCATAAACATCAGTGCTTGGTGGATGCATAAATGAGTCAGATCCCTTGTTTCACATAATAATAGATGATCACAAGTAGTCCCTTCTGCATTCCAGAGGACACAATCCCTTTGCTCTTTGGAGTCTTGTGAATTTAGGAATGCAACACTGGATTTCTTTTCAGGTCTTATACCTTAAACCTGTCCTGCACACTGCACACTGTCAGATTACCTTTCCCAAGTCCAGAACTGAAAGCATTCTCTCTCTGCTCAAAATGTTTTTAATAATTCCCCAATATTCAAGCCCCTCTATTTTTGTACCAATTTACCAGCCTCAACTCCTGGTGCTCCCCAATAGAGAGCTTCCATTTGGGCCAAACTGTTTCTAAACAAGTCTTGCATACCCTGTCTCCCACACCTTTGCTCAGAACATTCTCCCCACACAGGATTCAGCTTCACATGTACCTTTCTATATCAGACCCAAATCCATTTTTCAAGCTGAAATTAATCTATTTTGCTTTCTTGATCACCTCAGCCCCTAGAGTTTGATGCCTCCCTTGAATTTTTAGAACACTGTTGGCCTTATTGTTCAGAATCTGATATTGTTTACTACTGTTTGTTAGGCTTTTATATGCATAACCTTCCCTTCCACCAAGGCTAATGTGAACTCTTTGAGATAGTCTCCTGCCTCCTTAAATACCAAAACAGTGGTTTAACAAGAGGAGGAAACTCAATAAACATTTGCCAGTTGAATATAGTATTCCTGAAAAGTATAAAGCATGAACTAAATGGAAAAGGCCTGTCTCTAACTAGATAAATGATATGGAACAACTTCTTCTTCCCTTGGCTTCCAGTATCATTATCTGAAATATATGGGCCAAATGACCTTCTAGCTGTGATAGCATGATTCTAAAATATCTATAAAAAAGATCATATTGTCAATACAATAAGAGATATCCTTTAATTGCATCTTATGTTCTTGGCTCTTCTAAAATATAAAGAAATCCTCCTCTGTTTCCTAAAATTTTATTTTGATAAATTGTTTAGGAAAAATAATCTGTAAGAACCCTCTTACTTCTTTCCTCAACAGAAAAAATTCCACATCCAGTCTGCCATATCCTGACTGCTGTCAGAAACAAGCTACGTTAAAATGGCTCCATCATAGATACTCTTTATAGACAGGGAGAGGAAAAAAAAAACTCTAATGGGGCTGGTAAACTACAGCCTGCCAGCTGGCTTATCCTGCTTCCTGTTTTCGTAGATAAAGTTTTACTGGAACACAGCCATGCTCATCTGGTACATATCTATGGATGCTTTTGTGCTATAACAGCAGAGCTGAATAAATGCAACAGAGACTAGATGGTCCACAAAGTCTAAGATATTTACTATTTGTCCCTTATAGAAAAAGTTTGCCAATCCTTGTTCTATACCTCAACGTTCATCAGAGTGCCAAGCCCTAGATTATAGACTTTCAATCATAGCTGGTCACTAGGTGATTTCCCACTTATTCATTCAACAAATATTTATTGGAATTTCTTATTTCTAACTAATCCTTGTTCATTTCCTCATCTGTAAAATGGCATATAATAGAATCTACTTCATAGAAGTATTGTAAAAAAAAAAAAAAGCTTTAACACAATGCCAGGCACAAAATTTGAAAAACTAGAGCTGCTGTCTTATCGTCTTCCTTGTCATCATCACCATTACCACCACCACCACCACCACCATGATGCTTTCCTTATGTTAGAGGAAAAGTAGGCTCTCTCTGATGGCCATGACCACTTAAGGAGAGAACACTAGCATTTCTCAGGGTTTACTTTGTACTTAGGAAAGAGCTATACGTTGATAGCACTCAGACTGCAACCACAAGAATAAAAGAAATGTTCCTCTGATATGAAATGGCAGTTGATCATTTAGGCTTCTGATACCAGAAATAACAAAAACTCAGTATCTTTTCCAGAGTTAATGAGGAAGAAAAAAATGATTTGAATTTATGAACACCGCTCTTGAGAACTTAGAGATTGCTGGCAGCCTCAAACTCCAGCAACATTAAAAGGCAACGTGACATTAAATGAGTCCATGGACGGATTCATATGTGAAATTAAATGAGTCCACTGACTACCTTCCAAATCAACCATCTACCGAATTTGGTTACAAACAAATTTTCTCAGTTTTTGTGAGAACTATGATTTTTTAAAAGTCCAACAGCCTGATATATGTATGTAGTTTTTTCTAATTCAATCCAACAAGTAAATGTTGGACTGAAATGGGTGTCTACTTTTCTCTAACACAGTGTTTGTCACGTCTCTCTAAAATGTATAGTTGTCTGAGGAAATAAGTATGCTTTATGTTCAGATATGCAGATGATACCACCTTTATGGCAGAAAGAGAAGAACTAAAGAGTCTCTTGATGAAAGTGAAAGAGGAGAGTGAAAAAGTTGGCTTAAAGCTCAACATTCAGAAAACTAAGATCATGGCATCCAGTCCCATCATTTCATGGCAAATAGATGGGGAAACAGCAGAAACAGTGGCAGACTTTATTTTCTTGGGCTCCAAAATCACTGCAAATGGTGACTGCAGTCATGAAATTAAAAGACGCCTACTCCTCAGAAGTAGTTATGATCAACCTAGACAGCATATTAAAAAGCAGAGACATTACCTTGCCAACAAAGATCCGTCTAGTCAAGGCTATGGTTTTTCCAGTAGTCATGTATGGATGTGAGAGCTGGAGTATAAAGAAAGCTGAGTGCTGAAGAATTAACGCTTTTGAAGTGTGGTGTTGCAGAAGACTCTTGAGAGTCCCTTGGACTGCAAGGAGATCCAACCAGTCCATCCTAAAGGAAATCAGTCCTGAATATTCATTGGAAGGACTGATGTTGAAGCTGAAACTCCAATAATACTTTGGCCACCTGATGCGAAGAACTGACTCATTTGAAAAGACCCTGATGCTGGGAAAGTTTGAAGGTGGGAGGAGAAGGGGACAACAGAGGATGAGATGGTAGGATGGCATCACTGACTCAATGGACATGAGCTTGAGTAAACTCCAGGAGTTGGTGATGGACAGGGAGGCCTGGCGTGCTGCAGTCCATGGGGTCGCAAAGAGTCAGACAAGACTGAGCGACTGAACTGAACTGAACTGATACTCTTTTTGGGATCCTTCATAATTCTGGATAATAAAATCCTAAATGATTCACTGGGGGAGTAAAAGAAGATTTAAAACCAAGTGCTGGATTTCCCTGGGAGTCCAAGTGGTTAAGACTCTTGTGTTTCCAATGCAGGGGGCAGGGATTCAATTCCCAGTCAGGGAACTAAGATCCTGCATGGCGTGCCCCTCCCCCAAATCCTTAAATTATTTTACCAAGAATCCTTTGTATCTCTGAATGCATCTTTTGACCACATGAGATATTAATTATATTGAATTATCTTTCTCTCTTATGTCTACTAGATTCTAATTTCAAATATTCTCATTTTTATCTAAAGTACTGGATATCTTAAATTCTTCCTTTATATATAAAATTTGATTTTCAGTTGTGTCACTTCTGTTCTACGTAATTTTAAAATTAATTAATCCTGTAGTTATTTGGTCCTCAATTTATTTTCTTGGTTCTATAATATTTTCTTTTATCTCATTTTGTTTTCATAACACCATCTCATCACTGAACTCTTATTTATTAAATTCACAGTCCATTGAGTTGTTCTGCAGTTGTAGAATTATATATATATTTTTTGCCTTTTCTTTGTTTAAATATAAATTTATTTAGAATTATATATTTGTAAGGAAATTCTTTGTATTCAGTTCAGTTCAGTTCAGTTGCTCAGTGGTGTCCGACTCTTTGTGACCCCATGAACCGCAGCATGCCAGGCCTCCCTGTCCATCACCGACTCCCGGAATCCATCTAAACCCATGTCCATTGTGTCGGTGATGCCATCCAACATCTCATCCTCTGTCATCCCCTTCTCCTCTTGCCCTCAATCTTTCCCAGCATCAGGATCTTTTCAAATTAGTCAGCTCTCTGCATCAGGTGGCCAAAGTATTGGAGTTTCAGGTTCAACAAGAGTCCTTCCAATGAACACCCAGGACTCATCTCCCTTAGGATGGACTGGTTGGATCTCCTTGCAGATCTTCTGCAACACCACACTTCTTTATAGTCCAACTCTCACATTCATACATGACCATTGGAAAAACCATACCCTTGACTAGACGGACCTTTGTTGGCAAAGTAATGTCTCTGCTTTTTAATATGCTGTCTAGGTTGGTCATAACTTTCCTTCCAAGGAGGAAGCGTCTTTTAATTTCATGGCTGCAGTCACCATCCGCAGTGATTTTGGAGCCCAGAAAAATAAAGTCAGCCACTGTTTCCCCATCTATTTGCCATGAAGTGATGGGACCGGATGCCATGATCTTAGTTTTCTGAATGTTGAGCTTTAAGCCAACTTTTTCACTCTCTTCTTTTACTTTCATCAAGAGGTTCTTTAGTTCTTCTTCACTTTCTGTCACAAGGGTGGTGTCATCTGCATATCTGAGGTTATTCATATTGCTCCTGGCAATCTTGATTCCAGCTTGCGCTTCCTCCAGCCCAGTGTTTCTCATGATGTACTCTGCATATAAGTTAAATAACTTATATGCAGGGTGACAATATATAGCCTTGACATACTCCTTTTCCTATTTGGAACCAGTCTATTGTTCATGTCCAATTCTAACTGTTGCTTCCTGACCTGTATACAGATATTCACTGAGTTGTTTTTCTCAGGACAGGTTTTTGCAGTACATTTTTCTTGCTTTAATTTTTGCTGTAAGTTTGCACAGTTGGATCCATTGACTCTTTTGGTCTTATTCAGCTTTTTTTTTTTAAAAAAAATAGTTTTATTCATTTTTAGCTATGCTGGGTCTTCCTTGCTGCACAGGCTTTTCTCTAGTTGCAGTGCATGAGTTTCTCGTTGTGGTCACTTCTCTTGTTGCAGAGCATGGGCTCTGGAGTGCACAGGCTTCAGTAGTTGTGGCTAGTGGGCTCAGCATTTGCAGCTATCAGGCTCTAGAGAACAGGCTCAGTTGTGGGGTGCATGACTTAGTTGCTCCGCAGCATGTGGGATCTTCCCGGATCAGGGATGGAACCCATGTTTTCTGCACTGGTAGGCAGATTCTTTACCACTGAGCCACCAGGGAAGCCCATGCTTGTTTTATTTAGTGTGATATATTATAGGTGAATTCTTTTTTTTTAATGTTTATATTTATTTATTTGGCTGCACTGGGTTTTAGTTGTAACATGTGGGATCTTTTAGTTAGAGTACGTGAGGTCTTAATTGTGGCACGGGGGATCTAGTTTCCTGACCAGGGACTGAATCTAGGCCCCCAGCATTGGGAATGCAGAGTCTTAGCCACTGGACCACCAGGAAGTCCCATAGATGAATTCTTATCTTTCATCCTTTCATATTTGAGAGTGGCTATCATGTAAGTCTTGGTTATTTTGTATTCTGTGTACTTTTCTAAAGCTTCAGGGAATGATGTGCATGGGAGAGATGGAAAGGGTATAAGGAACTCACCAAGGTACCGTAGAGTCTTTGTTCGATTATTTCTCTTTCCCAAGATTCTGTTAAACATTCTTGTTTCATTCTATATACCTAAGGAGTTACCCCATTCCTATGGAAGTCTCTAGCTTCACCTTATTTCACCTGTTCATTGTTTAAGGTCAGATCTTTTGTTTCTGTTAGAGTCAACCTCAGGGAAAATTGTTCATTTTCCCTAGTGCATCACTTACTCCTCAGCAGTGTTTCCACTGCTTCTCAGTCAGAAGATAAGTGTACAGATAGGTACTCAGTTTGCTTCTTTTCAGATCTGGAGCTATTAGTGAGAATTTGCAGGATTTCATTAACACATCAGTATGGCTTCTGGGGAATGCTGATAGGGTGGAGCTGAGAGCCCACTGCTATTCCTTTCTGTTCCTCATTGGAATCTTGCTTCTTTCCTTGGTCACCAATTTTTGAGCTTTATTGTGTTTAATTATCCTACTGTGTTTGCTACTGTTGGAACTCTGCCAGTTTTTAAATTTTTTAATTTATTTACTTAATGGTTGTGCTGGGTCTTCATTGTGACGAGCAGGGGCTACTCTTTGTTGTAGTGCCTAGGCTTCTCAATGTAATGGCTTCTCTTGTGGTGCACAGGCTCTAGACACACAGGCTTCAGTAATTGCAGTACTCGGTCTCAGCAGTTGTGGTGCACAGGCTTAGTTCCTTCATGGCATGTATAATCTTCTTGGACCAGGGATCAAACCTGTGTCCCCTGCATTGGCAGGTGGATTCTTACCCACTGTACCACCAGGGAAGACCCTCTGCCGGTTTTTAAATTATTTCTCACACTTGATTAGAAACTAGTAGTAGGAAGTTCTGTGGTATAATCTGAAGTAGCCACTTTAATCCACAAGTGTTTTTCTCAAGAGCTGTTTATTTATAGGTGATGTTTACTATGTTTTGGTCACCTACTATGGAACAGGCATTATGCTAACTGTTTTACATACATTTATTGGAAGGACTGATGCTGAAGCTGAAGCTCCAATACTCTGGCCATCTGATGTGAAGAGCTGACTCATTGGAAAAGACCCTGATGCTGGGAAAGACTGAAGGCAGGAGAAGGGGATGACAGAGGATGAGATGGTTGGATGGCACCACTGATTCAATGGACGTGAGTTTGAGCAAACTCCAGGAGATGGTGAAGGACAGGGAATCCTGGTGTGCTGCAGTTCACGGGGTCGCAAAGAGTTGGACACGACTGAACAACTGAACAACAAATTTCCCATAGCAGCCCTATTATTATTAAACTCATTTTTACAGATGAGACAACCAAAGCTCTAATATAGAACTCTTATCCACAGGAGTAACTGGGCCAATTGAAACTAGAGTTTAACTTCATTTTCATTAAAATATATACTCTAAAATATGTCTTCTACCTCTACTGTGCTGGAGAGCAAAACAAACAGGAAAAAACACACCAACCAGTGGAAAAAACATACCAACCAGTAAGACATTTTTCTTTCCCAATTTTCCCTCTCACATTCATTTCATCCAGGCTCCAAACATTTATTAAGCATTACTATGTAGTGGCATCAGGCAGTGACGCCCACTGAGGATAGTGGGTTCTGAAGTCCAAGCTGAGGAAGTAGTCAATAAAATGCTGATTAAAGAAAATGTGACTATGTTGCCTATGTGTAGCCATTGGGATGACTACTATGAAAAACAAAACAAAACAGAAAATAACGCATGTTAATGAGAATATAGAGCAATTAGAACCCTTGTGCATGGTTGGTGGGATTGTAAAATGGAAAACAGTATGGACACTCCTCAAAAAATAAAAAACAGGAACTATCAAATAATCCAGCAATCTCACCTCTGGTATATATCCAGAAGAATTCAAAGCAGGATCTCAAAGGGATATTTGTACATCCATGTTCACTGCAGCATTATTCACAAAAGCCAAGAGGTGGAAGCAACCCAAATGTCCACTGATTGATTAACAGAGAAAATGTGATGTATATACACAATAGAATTTATGAAGCCTTGAAAAGGAAAAAAAATTCTGACACATGCTACAATGTGAATAAACCTAGAGGACATTATACTAATTAAGTGAAAGAAGCCAGTGACAAATACAAATAGTATATGATTCCACTTATAAATGGTACTTAAAGTAGTCCAATTCAGAAAAACAGAAAGTCAAATGGTGGTTACCGGGGACTGGGGAGAGGAGATAAAGGAGAGTTGTGAGTTTCAGGTTTGCAAGATGAAAAAGTTTCAGAAATCTGCTTCACAACAATGTCAATGCATGTAATGCTACTGAACTGTACCCTTAAATATGGTTAAAGTGATGAATTTTATATTGTGTGTTTACCATAGTTAAAAAAAAAAACAGGAAGTTCTATAACACTGTCAGAAAGATAGCTCTGTTTCCTGTTCTCTCCACAGCCACTTGCTCTGCTCTGAAGCAGGATTTGATTCTACCTTGGCCAAAAAAGACAGGGAAAAGCTAAGCTTGTGTGGTGAAGAAAAGCCTCTATCCTACCTCATGGGAAAACATTCACATACTTTTGTCAGTTTCACACAGATTAATCTAGTTTTCATTTTGTCTTTCCCATCCACTGGGTGGTTTTATTTTGTTTTAAGACAAGGAGAACTGCCAAAAAGAAAAACCCCAGGGCTTACTTCTGTAGGATGGATCCCTTAATGATCAGCTCCTCATCCAAGTCTGCTTCATTAGCCATGAAGAGCAGCCTCTTGCCTGTGCTGTCCACTCCAACGAAGTCACGCTGCTCCACTGAATCACACACAAAAAGGAAAATCAAACAAAGCCATTGGCCATGCCTGTGTGACTAAGTCAGGGGACAGGGCACCTGCTCACAATGCTTTTGGAACCAAATACAGGAGTGAGTATTATTTAACACATACTCATCACAGTGTTTAAAACATGGGCAGTCACAATTTTTTTGTATTGCTCTAGAGGATATAATTAGGTTAGCTGGTAAACTTGAATAAAGTCTGCAGACTAAAGTATTATGCCAATGTAATTTCCTGTCTTAGGAGATTGTCCTTTTGGGGTGAGGAGTATGGGGGAAAGACACACATTGATGTGCTAAAGGCAAAGGGAATCATATCTGTAATTTATTCTCATAAATCAGAAAAATAATGATTATATAATATATTGTTTATCATCAGGTATATTGAATACATAAGAGGGAAAGAGGGAGAATACTAGAGCAAATGGTAATTGGGGAATCTGGGTAAAGGATATATGCAATCTCTGTACTACCCCTATAACCTATAAATGTGAAATTATATATAAAAAATGAAAAGTTAATGAGATGATGGATATTTTAATTAGTTTGTGGTAATCATTTTATAATGTTTACATATATCAAAACATTATGCTGTTTATCTTAAATATATAATTTTTATTTGTTAAAAATAATAAGTAAATATAAAATATGAAAAGTTAAAGAAAAAGAGGGGCAATCAAGATACTGCTTAGCCAAATTAAGTGGATGAATCTCAAGTTCACTGCATGGAACAGAAGGAAAGTACAACTGCTTCTCTGTAAATAATAACCTAGGTCTGCTCACTGTGTAAATAAATGGGAATAGTGTTTAAGGACATCCACATTTAGCCAACAGTAACTATATGTGTATTATGTACTAGATTCTATGCTGTGGATGGGAGCAATGAAAGAAAATAAGGCACATATTTACTAGATGAGGAGAGTTCTCTGGCAGACAGTGATCTTATAGGCTGCCATATTATTGCTGTCTTCTGTGTCATATTTCTTTCCCCCAACAAGATTACAAATTCTAAAAAGGCAGATTTATGATTCCTTTAGATCTTCCACAACATCTAGTACAATGTTGAACACTTAATAAAATCTGCCAGTAACATCCGTTCAGTATCTGTTTATAGCTTACAAAAGCATTTTCACATAAAGACAGCATAGTGTAATGATTAAGAAGAGAGCTTCTGAAGTTAGACTACTTGGGTATGAATTCCACATACTAGCTGTACATCTTTGAGCAAAATACTAAACTTCTATTCCTCAATTTCATCTGTAAGAAAGAAATATTAGTGCCGACACCTACCTCACAGGATTGTTAGGAGAACTAAATGAATTAATAGTTATCTGTAAAACTGTATTTAGTGCTTTTAACCAGAACATCAAATAAAATGTTTAAGTTTAAAAAATTAAACAAAAAACACACTCTCATTTGATCTTTACAACAATCAAAGCAATGATTTAATACCTCTTTGAAAGAGAAAAACTAAAAGTTGAGTTCTAGGAAAAATGGCCATCTCTAAAGATGAACTTGTCTACCTCCTATTGACAGACAATGGCCACTATATAACCTAATATGCTTCCCTGTTGGCTGCAGCTGCCTATACCTAAAACCAAATGTTTCACTCAAGTGTACAATGTGTTTAGTTCAGGTTCTTGAAAGCATTCATTCTTTCAAATGTTTTTGGTTAGCTCACATGCAGTGTTTTAATCTGAATAGGGAGAAACTGTCATAAAAAATTACACTTTTCTTTTTGTTACCAAGATAAGTGAACTCCAAAGAAGGAAGGATAAATAATGCCAATATGCTGCTATCAAAAGTCTACAAGCAGTAAATGCTAGAAAGGGTGTGGAGAAAAGGGAACCCTCTTACACTGTTGGTGGGAATGCAAATCTAGTAGAGCCACTGTGGAGAACAGCGTGGAGGTTCCTTAAAAAAATGGAAATAGAACTGCCACCCAGCAATCCCACTCCTGGAAATACACACCGACAAAACCAGAACTGAAAGAGACATGTGTACCCCAACATTCATCACAGCACTGTTTATGATAGCTAGGACATCCTAGATGCAACCTAGATGTCCACTGGCAGATGAATGGATAAGAAAGCTGTGGTACCTATACACAATGGAGTATTACTCAGCTATTAAAAAGAATACATTTGAGTCAGTTCTAATGAGGTAGATGAAACTGGAGCCTATTACACAGAGTGAAGTAAGTCAGAAAGAAAAATACCAATACAGTATATTAACACATATATATGGAATTTAGAAAGATGGTAATGATGACCCTATATGCAAGACAACAAAAGAGACACAAATATAAAGAACAGACTTTTGGACTCTGTGGGAGAAGGCAAGGTTGGGATGATTTTAGAGAATAGCACTGAAACATGTACATTATCATATCTGAAATAGATGACCAGTCCAAGTACAATGCATGAAACAGGGTACTCAAAGCCGGTGTACTGGGACAACCCAGAGAGATGGGATGGGGAGGAAGGTGGGGGGTGGGGTTTGGGATACGTGGACACGTACACCTGTGGCTGATTCATGTCAATGTATGGCAAAAACCACCACAATATGGTAAAGTAATTAGCCTCCAATTAAAATAAATAAATTAATTTTAAAAATTAAAAAAAAAAAAGAATGCCAATATGAAATTTACAGAGAATTTCAACTGAAGCTATATTTTACAGAGAATTTCAAATGCCTCAAAGCAACTGTGACATATATCAATTCATCCATTACATGGAAACTTGAGAATATAACAAAGTCTGCAAAGGTCTGATTACAAGCCAACATTTTAAAAAGAAATAACACAGAGATGTTATTTTTGGATATATTTGGAGTGCTTACCCTATCCAACTCCTCTGGCCCACAGAAACCTTGAATTACTCAATGTCCTGGGAGCAATAATTTCCAACAAATCAATTTTTCAGCTATGTTGCACTTCAGTCACATTTCCCTCACTCTCAGGCCCCCCTCCTTCTATTGGCTTCTTTGTAGCTACCATAGTAACTAGGACCTCAGAATATGATACAAATTATAGAAACTTGGACAGGTTTCTTTCTGTTCTGCATTAACAAAGTGAATTCCACCTGGGAAGCAGAGCAAGAACATCCTAAGATTGTCCATCCTAAGAGAAAGTTTACACAAATAAGGTTAAGAAGGCAGGTAAAACTATGAACTCCCATCTTAAAAAATTGTCATAACCATATCCATATATTTTTCCAGTTGTTTTTTCCTTCTGTTTCCTCTTTAGTCATTTACTTATCCATTCATTCATTCAACTAAGAAATATATCTGTGCACCACCCTGTGACAGGTCATATGTTTGGGGTGGGGAATTTCATCTCATTTTATGAGGCCAGTATGATTCTGATGCTAAAACCAGACAAAGATATGAGAAAGGAAGATTACAGGCAAATTCACTCATTATATAAATATATGAATCCTGAATAAAATATTAGCAAATAAAAAGTAACAGTGTATATTGTAGATTTAAAAGGGTTACAGATTTGTTGTAGCTCTTCCCATCAAGAAATAGAGCCTAGAATGTAAAATGGTAGCCACTGTGGAAAACAGCATGGTGGTTCCTTAAAAAATTAAAAATAGAATTACAATATGATCTAGCAATTCCACTTCTGGGTATATACCCGAAGGAATGAAAGTAAGGTCTTAAAGAGATATTTGTATACCCATGTTCATAGCAGCATTACTCAAAATAGTTAAAATGTAGAAGCAACCCAAATGTCCATCTGTGAACTAAGCAGATAAGCAAAATGCGGTATATACACATAAGAGAATATTATTCAGCTTAAAAAGGAAGGAAATCCTAAAATATGTTACCACATAGATATACTTTGAGGACACTGTACTAAGTCAAAAAAAGACAGTGACAAAAAGACAAATACTATATAAGTCTATTTATATATGGTACTTAAATTAAGGTAGCCAAAATCATACAGACAGAAAGCAGATGGCATTTGCCATGGGCTAGGAGGAGGGAGAAAATGGGGATTTATATTTAACGGCTATGAAGTTTCAGTTTTATAAGATGAGAAGAATTATGGAGAAGGGTAGAGGCGATGCTGCTCCACATTATAAATATATTTAATGCCACTAAACTACATTTTATGTTACATGTTTTTTACCAAAGCAAAAAAGTGTGAGGAAAAAAGAGTGCTGACCAGAAGGGAAAAAAAAATTAATAAGGTTAGCTCCCCATCCTTTATATCTAGGTTGGTCTAGTGACTAACTTTGACTAACAAGAGTTTGGAGAAAGTAACACAATGTAAGTTCTGATTTTTGGCCTCAAGAGATTGTGTAGCTTCTGTTATTTTCTTAGAACCTGCTGCTGCTGCCATGTGAGCAAGCCTGGGCTAGCCTCCTGTGTAAGAGACTAAATGAAAAAAGAAAGGGACTTCCCTGGTGGTCCAGTGGCTAAGACTTCACATTTCCAATGCAGGGGGGCCTGGGTTCAATCCTGGTCAGAAAATTAAATCCCATATGCTGCAACTATGAGTTCACATGCCACAACTAAGACTTGACACAACTAGATAAATAAATAATTTTTTTTTTTTTCTTTAAAGAAAGAAACGTGGCTGTCCCAGCTAAAGCCCTAGACATATTAGTGGGTTCAGCTTTGGCAGGCAGGCTCAAAGAATTATAACAGCTTCCTAGCATTCATACCCTTCTGTATCCTCTCCCATTGAATATGGGCTGGCCTAGCTACTTGCTTCTATCCAGCAAGGGGAAAAAGTAATGAGATATTATATTTGTGATTAGGTTACATAAATTCATAACTTATGCTTTGCTAGAAGATTCTCACCTTGGAGAAAAGGTCCATTTAACAAATGGAGCAAGGAGGAAGGGACATCTACATGGGAAAAAAAAAAAGCCAACCTCATACCATATACAAAAGACAAATCTGTTTGGATCAAGGAATTATGTGTCAAGCATAAAACTTAAAAATTCTTAATAGAAAATCTAAGTTAACACTGTTCAGAACTTGCAGTACGGAGTTCTTCAGCAAGACATAAAAAAGAATGAAAATTTGCCATTTGTAACAACATGTAGGGACCTGGAGGGTATTATGCTTACTTAATGAAATAAGTCAGATGAGAAAGACACACACAGTATGTTATCACTTATATGTGAAATTTTAAAAATAAAGAGAAACAGACTCACAGATATAGACAACACTAGTGGTTACCAGTGGGGAGAATGAAGATGGAGGCATAAGAGAGGTAGGGTATTAACAGGTACAAACAACCATGTATAAAATAAATAAGCTAAAAAAAATAGATTGTATAGCACAGGGAATGTAGTCAGTATTTTATAATAACTATAAATGGAATATAATCTTTAGAAACTGAATCACTATGATGTACACCTGAAACTTAGATAATATACTTTAATAAAAAAAAAAAAACAGGCAAACAAAACAGAGAATTGGAGTTTAAGAGGACATTAAACATGTATGAATAAAAGTTCACTTAATTTTTTTAAAAAAAAGAGATTAATTTGAGAAAAAAATGTCAGAACTGAGGACTTGAATTTTCAGACTGAAAAAGCCCAAGAGATCATCCAACACAAGAGATGTCATTCAACACAAGAGATGACGATTAAACACTAAGGCATATCAATGTGAAATTTTAGAAGTTTGGAAATAATAAGACTCTATAAGTTTCTAGAAAGGGAAAAAAAAGTTTCATACAAAGACTCAAGAATCACTATGCCATTGGACTTCACAGAAAAGCTAGAATATAGTGAAATAATACCTTCAAAATTTTGAGGGGTCAGGATTTCCATGAGAATTTTATATCCAGCCAAAATATCCAATAAGTATTAGAGCAGAATAAAGATGTACAAAAGCTCACAAAATTTATTTTTCACAAACCCCATCTTAGGAGGCTACCAGAGGATATATTTTTATACACACACACACAAAGGTACATTAGCTAAGAAAGAGGAAAATATGAGGCTCAAGATATGAGAATGAAGGGTGAACCTAAAAAGACAGTTCTATAGCAGAGCAACTAATCCAGAATCTAGGAGAGAGATCTTCAAGAATTTGAAATTCTGGGAATACTTAAACTGTTGGAAAGTAATTAGAGGAGGAAATTCACACAACTGGGATTAAGGCTGAATTGGTAATAAATACATAGAAAATTAGGCAAATGAAAAAAACAGGACAAATTATAGGAAAATAAAGAGAAAAATAACAACATACTACAAGGTTCTGCTGTGAATATCATTTGTAAGTTCATAGTAATGTAAACATATATTCAGTTAATCAACACTACAATATAAGCCACTATATTAGGAAGCTGAGGAGACTGGAAATTTGCAAGCCTTGTGTGTAGGGGGAGAGGGTGTGGTAAAACAGAACTAAATCTTTAAGTTTCACAGTAGAAAGTAAGTAGATAATTCCTAAAACTAAAAACATCAAGACACAGCAAACAAAAGCATGTCATTTGAGATGTGGGATTAAATGTGAAAAAAAATTGGCTAAAAATGTTAAGTGGCTGCCTCCTAGTATGGTGAGGATAAACAGGATGGGGGTTGCTACTTATTATAATATACCATGAATAATTACAGTACTTTTAAAATTATGGGCATATAAAACACTGATAAAAAATTAAAATTAAATAAAAAAAAAAGAAAATGAACTAGAAAGTCCAGGCTGTGGAGTTAGAAGCCATGAGTTCAAATTCTGATTCTATCACTTAGCACTGATGTGACTTTTGAACAACTATCCACAAAGTGTTATTAGGCCATAGATGGATTATACAAGTTGGGAAAGTAACAAAACTACCTAGCCCCATTAATTTTATCTTGTGAACAAATCTTGATTATTTATGTTTCTCATATAGGGCTTAGTATAGATTTCATATATAATATGTCCTAAATTCAATGACTACATCAACATTTAATGTATTTGTTAGTCAGGGATCTGATTTCATACCAGCTACCCCTTCTGTACCTAAGTAAATCACTCGCCTCCTCCTTTTCAAATATTATGCCTTGAAACACATTTCCCTGTAACTGAAACATTAAATTGCCCCCTGTATTTTGTACATGTTCCTGCTATTGTACCTGTCACACCATGACATACAATTTCTACTATATTTGAACTTATTTCTCTACACTGATTCCTTAATCATAAGAATTTCAGTTTTGAGTATACAGGGGTTTCAATCACTTCTGTTGGACATGATTAGGGGGAAAAAAGGGTTGGGGCAGAAAGAATGAGATTGAGAAGAGAAAAAAAGATAAATCAGATGCCTAAACAGGAGTAGAAGTTTGCTTGTTGAAGTAGAGCTTTGAGAGAAATAAAGGAAGCTGAAGCAAAAGAAATACAGACTCAGAACTGCCTGCCAACATGTGTTAATATAGAGGGAGCTAAGCTGACTGAGAGGTGACAACCAAGTGACAGCTTTCATTTGTGAGATTCTGAAGCACCCTGATATATATTGATCTTGTTTGGACCCAGGTAAAGAACCTGCCTGCCAATGCAGGAGACATAAAAGACAAGGGTTCAATCCCTGGGTCAGAAAGATCCCCTGGAGAAAGGCATGGCAACCCATTCCAGTATTCTTGCCTGGAAAATCCCTTGGACAGAGGATCCTGGCAGGCTACAGTCCATGGGGTTGCAAACATCTGAATACGACTGAAATGACTTAACACAGTCTGGACCAAAGCTATCCATTATTCTGAGAACTAGGAAAGAGTTTGAGAAATACTACAGTGAACTGGGTAAGTTAAATAACAGTTTCCTACAACATTTTCCATTTCAAACATTCCAAGAGACACAGGAACTGTAGAGATAATAGTCAATAATTTGTATCATAAAACCATAATTTTAATAGCATTAAACAGTTGAACAGAGGAATGCCCTGGAAAAAAAGCCTCTTAGTAAACATGTTATCTGTGATGAAGCAAAATAAATACAATATGTTTTCACTGAAATTGAGAGAGAAGGAAACCTTGAATTTTCTAAGCAAGGATGGTGAATGGAAATCTTTATACAACTGGTTGGTTGAATTCATATTGTGAAACCCGGATATAGATGACCAACTATGCTGTTTCAAGAAGTAGACTGCCTGATTTATAGACATCTCATTTAATTCTCACACAAAAATCCTCAAAGGATTCAGTCTCACTTTATAGATAATGAAAATGAAGTTCAGGTTAGTTAGATAATTTGTCCAAGACTGCACAGTTTTTGAGCACTGAAGCCCACTCAGTCTGAATTCCAGAACCTGTGCATTTAACAACCATACTACAGCAGCAGCTGTTTAATTTAAAAATCTTGGAAACATTTCTAAACACAAATTAATAGGCAATGGGAATTCCCTGGTGATCAAGTATTTAGGACTCTACGCTTCTTCTGCAGGGGCTTAGGTTCGATCCCTGGTCAGGGAACTACGATTAAACTAAAAAAAAAAAAAAAAAGGCAATGTAGTGTCAGTATATTGTATATTGCTGAAACTCAGACTCTTATAATACGCATTCATGAACCCAACTACAGCTTAGACTCAAATTTTTAGGACTTAAACATCTAGGGCTTGAATATACTTCCTCTTACCTTGAGGGCAATAGAGATATCTTTATAGGCAGGCCCCTCAACCATTCTAGTAGTATCTACTGACTGGTCACCATGGGCCATAACTCAGCCAGATGTGGGGATAAACCAAACAAAACAGACATGACTCCTATTCTCATGGAGCTTATAGTTCAATAGAGGAGAGAGTAAGTACAAGAGTAGGGCTGCCATATGTAGGCAAATAGGGGTTGAATTAGAGGGTCAAGGAAGGCCTCTCTTAGCAGATAACTTGAAGTTAAGTTGGATTTAGAGTGCATGTGTTTCAGGTAAGGGGAGAGTATTTCTGGCAGAGAACATCACATGTAAAGGCTTGCAGTATGAATAATAAGCTCCAAAAATCCAAACATAAATTAATTTGATCCTGCCCTCCTCAGTATCTTTAGTTCCTAAAAATCTGAGAAGGAAGTGGCAACAGGAAGAAAGATGGCTCCTGAAACATCTAGCCATTAGCCATTCTCCCATAAGCCAGTAAGAACACTGTTTGGGAAACTTGGATCTAACGGATCCAGACTATTAAACAATATCTGAGAAAGAGAGGACCACTGGCTGTTCTGGCACATAAGAGCAGTCAAGAGGCAGACCAAACATACAATCTGAGAAATTTATGATTCTTAAAAAAAAATGCTTATCATTGAAATGCATAGCATTCCATGGTAAGAATTTAAAACTTAGTCCTCAAATACAACAAAATATAGATACTTAGGAGTTCAAAATTTCATGTAAAGAATGAAAAAATCTAAAATACAAATCTGATTATGACATTCTCTTATTTAAAATTCCTCAAGTACATCCCTACTGTTTCAGGGATAAAGTTCAAACTCATTAGTCTAATCCCTGTATTCTCTCCAGTACCATTTCCAGCTTCCCTGCCCTCCGTACTCAGAATCTAACCATATAGCAAGTTACCAGTGAACATCATACTTTTTCAAAAACAGAAGAGCCACCTTAAAGAAAACTTCCAATAACCATGTTGTTACGATTTAAGCATCAATTTTTAAATGGACAAATAGTTAATTTAAAATAAAATTATGAAAAGCTACTCATCTATAATGATAATTAAGACATAAAAGCTAATATACAATGTACAAAAAAGTTATAATACCAAGAAGAGTAACTATAGTAAGGTATTTGATTTTTTTACATTGTTATAAGCAGATTTTTTTAGATTGTTATAATAAGATTTTCAAAAAAGAAAACAATAATATTTGTAAAATATACATATGTTGATAAAGTCTGACAATACACTTGCTTCTATCTAGTAGGTAGAAAAGGATGAATACAAGGAATTGTAAGCAAACCAGAGCTCACAAAAGTAGAAATCACGTCAAGAACCAAAGGACTGATCCACGTGGGAAGTATACATAATAACAAGGTACAAAGAGGATTCAACAATTAATCTGTATCAGTGATTGCTTTAATACAAAAAGTACCTAGAAAGAAGTTTCAATGCTATAGTTCAAAATAATAAATTAACCAAATGTTCTGAAAAAGAGAGCTAAAAGTATAAACTACATTACTAAAATCCTATGAATGAACATTCTAGGTGGCTCTATTAATAATAATCAGATACTAATAAACCATACATAGCTTCTAATAATTGTAACAGACCATGTCAATATATAATTACAGGACAATGGGTTATATAATGCTGGCTAAGAAAAATCTAAAGGACACATCATTCCAGTGGGAAAAAGCATATTATAGGAAAAACTAAAACCTATATTAAAAAGTATGATCTCACAAAGTGTTTTGGTCATAAGTTCAGTTATTAAAAGTAGCCCAGTCATAATATGAATGACTCAGCTGAAATACTCTGGGAAAAGCAGTCATGAACTATGCCTTAACTAAAAATCAACAATAAACCAAAAGCCCAAATTCTATAACCCTGGCTGGAGTAGAGTATTATTCCTTTTCTTTTGGATCTGGTAAGATTACTATAACTCTCTGAAAATTAAAAAAATAACCCACTACTGGAATCCGGGGAAATATCAAGATATTTTGTCATCCCAAGACAAAACATGGTTAATGACTGTTTTGTTTACTGGCTATTTAGGGTTCATGGTGGCTCAGCTGGTAAAGAATCCATCTGCAATGTGAGAGATGGTTCAATTCCTGGGTTGAAAGAACCCTTTGAGAAGGGAAAGGCTACCCACTCCAGTATTCTGGCCTGGAGAATTCCATGAACTGTATAGTCCATGGGGCTGCAAAGAGTCAGACACGACTGAGCAACTTTCAGGGTCACTGGAGTATTCAAAAGAATCAACCATTCTAGAGGTGCCGCGCGGAGACCCTCTGTACCTGTGCGAACATGGCGCTGTGCACGGTGCGGAGGTTGCTGGCCGCAGTCGGCAGCTTGCGCGCCATCTCGGCACCCAGCGGGCCCTGCTCGCCGCGGCCCTGGGGACTGCGGGCAGGTGCCGTCCGGCGCTGCGCACCGGCCCTGCTCTGCTGTCGGTACGGAAATTCACAGAAAAACACGAATGGATAACAACAGAAAATGGTGTTGGAACAGTGGGAATCAGCAATTTTGCACAGGAAGCTTTGGGAGATGTTTACTGTAGTCTGCCTGAAGTTGGAACACAGTTGAACAAACAAGAGGAGTTTGGTGCTTTGGAAAGTGTGAAAGCTGCTAGTGAACTCTAGTCACCTCTATCAGGAGAAGTAACTGAAATTAATAAAGCTCTAGCAGAAAATCCAGGACTTGTCAACAAGTCTTGTTATGAAGATGGTTGGCTGATCAAGATGACATTCAGTAACCCTTTAGAACTAGATGAACTAATGAGTGAAGAAGCATATGAGAAATACATAAAATCTATTGAGGAGTGAAAATGGAACCCCTAAATAAACTACTTTGAAACAACTTTAAAAAAAAAGAATCAACCATTCTAAATGTGCAATAGTAATCTTAATTGCTTAAAGATATCTAACTTGTCATCGGATTTTAATTATGTTTTAAAAAGTGATTTTAAATTAATTTTTTTATTTCTTAGGTATATGCATTCAGTTACACAATGCAAACAGTTTTGAGTGCTCCTCTCTGTAGACAAAAGCCTCTTGGATAATACATAATCAATAGCTATAAGCTTCTTTAAATCAGGGACTGTGTCTTATTTGACTTTATGTCATCCACCCCTAGCACAGTGCCTGCAGCACAGTCAGTTTTCAATAAATATTTCTTTTAAGTGAAAGCATGTATGATAATTATAAGAAGTTGACAAAGAAATAAATCAAATTCCACCCTCCTTACCTGCTTTTTTTTTCCCCTTTTGACCTGGAACTGGTTCTAAGCTTTCTTGACCTTTTCTCATTAACATGGCAAGCGATGCATCATGAGCTCTGAATAGGTCCACAACCTCATGTAAGGCAACATCTGTTATCAGATCACAGCTCAGGACCAGTACATCTGTCTGTCAAAGGAGAAGAGGAAAAGTCAGTATCACAAGGGACAAAGGATCACACAAAATCATCACAGGATAAACTCACAATGTCTCAGAAGCACACACAAACTGGACACTTGTCCTTAAACCTTTTTCACAGTGGTGGAGTAGGTAAACTAAATAGGTTGTTCTAGCTGAACTGTGTTGGGGGAGGGTCTGGAAATCCCACCTCCCCTTTGTGTGTGCCTTACTGCTGCTGTCCCTGAGGCACCTCTGGAATCCTGGGCTCTAAGGAAGAGAGTATGAAAACCATCACACTGTCTATTTCTGTGTATGGAGTTAATGATCTTAAAATTTTTATGTCTCTTTACAGTTTAAAAGGTGCTTTCACACAGTCTGATGATCCAATAAGATTGTGAAATACTTTATTTTAAAGCAGTCACTTTGCTATAATACTAGGAAATAAATAACAGGATGAATATATTATAATGTGCCCCTCTTTGGGAAAACAGTCAAGCTAATAAACCATTATACTACAACTTTAGGTATGTATAAAAGCATCCATTTAATCCTCATAACAATACAAATTCTGCTATTTTAAAAAATCTGAAAAACACTGGACTACATTATTTAGGTTAAAGAACAAAGTGAATATCTAGAGAAATTTTTGTAAGTGGCTGCAACTTTTCTAAAATTTTAATTTAAAATCAAGATTCTTGCTTTGGGGGAAAATAGACAATTTCAACTTACATTCTAGGAAAAAGAATCGCACTTGCTCAGAAAGTGAGACTCAACCATCAGAATGCCTTATCTTACTGCCTGTAATTTCTTATTCCAAATATAGAATCTGTACTAGGACCATCATTTCTTTTTCTACATAAAATTCATTATTTATAACCTAAACAATTCCTTTTGAAGGCTTCAGGTTTAAGAAGTTCAAATTTGGATTTTTTTTTTTTTTTTCCTACTCTTCTACTTATTAAGGCTCTCCTAGTTCTTTCTGGATCTTAACTGAGCTTAAAAAAAAAAAAAAAAAGTTCCTATAAACATCTTCTTTTTAGGAAAAAAAATTCCTAAGCCTGCAACTCACTATCCAGGAACCGTCAAACATTAACAAATCAGCCCACATACATGCAAGCTAAGGAAGAAATGGCCTGCAGAATCCCACTTCTTGTTAACAGTACTTAGAAAGGCAGGAAGCATGGGCCATTACTAAAGACATGTCACTAGAGCCGCAGAGAAGTTACCCCATTTCATTACAATAAAAATGACAGTTTGTTGAAGAAAAAATCCTTTCTATTTTCCTAAGTTTCTCTAATAAGATGACTGGTTTCTGCAAGCTGACTGTTCCACAATAAATTATTAACTGTACTCCAAAGTGAAGAAAACGACCCCAATGCAGATGCTTCTGAAGTGGTGACAATGCTGTCTTAGAAAATAAATGCTGTTATCATTCAATATCTGCAGAAAATAAATCTGTCAGCATAACGAATGCCAAACAAGTCCTGCATAATTGTGAGCAGTCTGCAGCCTCATTTTTCTCTCTGCTTTTAGATGACTTTTTGCTAAGCTGAATGCGAAATCCCCAAGGAGCACAAGAAACAGAGCCCTCCTCCTAGTGTCTGGTTGCCATCTGTTCTCAGTGTGAAATGAAAGGATTCAGTCTGAAAGGGCAGAACCTGGGATACAGATGGAGGTGCTATTCTGTCAGGCCCTCTTCCTGCCTGTTCCCAAAGAATGCACCACTCTCACTGAGACCAAACACATTCCTGTTCTCTTTGCAACTGCATTTCCAGAGGAAAAGTCTTTGCTGACTGATCAATGTACTTTGTTTCCAAGGCTAGAAATCCTGGAAGAAGAAACTAAAGTCTAAAAGGAAAATGAAATCATCCTTATATCTTTTTAATACTGTTTATTTTTGTTTAATAAAAGTTATAATTGTAAGAAAATAAATGACTATTGTTTTAATTTTTATTCTAAAAATGTAAAGGCCATTCTAGAAATGCAAATGTTCTTCTACTAACTGGAACCCACAGAGAGAAAGTGGAAAAACTCTTAAAAGAGCCAGAAGTATTTCTGATCACGTGTGACCACAAACCATGAATAAACATAGACTGTTTGGACTGTGAAGCAACTGTATATCTGAAATGCAATTAACTTGAAAGTTCCTGGGAGACATCAACCCTCAGTTGCCTTGTGTTCTTTTCTAACATCAGAGTATGCATCATCTGTAGAGACCAACTGGCATCTCCACAGACCTCCCTATTCACTATCCTAACAGTCCTCAGTAAGCTTTACCGAAGCCTGCTCCTGTAACGGAACAAGGGCAACGTCAAGGGTGAAAAGCACAGTTCTTAAAGGACAGTAAATGCGTGCATTTTTGACCAAGTGGAAACATACAAGGTCTTCAAGGGAAGGTAGAAGATAGCACTTTAGTGTTCAAGATACCCCAGAATTCAAACTTGAACTGCTGCCGATTAGTCTTGGCTAAAGCAAACAAATAGAGCTTAGAAAACCAATTACAAAGCCATGGCAAAGTCCAGAAATCTGTCATTATAAGAACATTTCAATCAAGCCAAAACCACTGAGTAAAACTAGAAGAAAAAAATAAAACCGGATGTATGTGTGTGTGGTGGTAATGGTAGGGTAGGAGGAGGGAAGAGCTACTGGGAATAGCCTCTTTTCTTTTCCTGGCAGCTGTTCCATGATAGATTGTTATAAGTAACACAATCTGGCAAACAATTTCCTACAGCAAGGAGAAAGAAAAACACACTTACTCCCCTGGGAAAAAACTGTCAGGGTAAGGTAACTACCATGCTTTTACCCACTCAGCACTTCCACAAACAATGACTATGACCCAAATCACCACCCAATACCCACTCCTGCCAATAAGGAACTAATGAATTCAGCTATTTGGTACGACTGTGAATTGTCACAATTTACATTTTTCTATGTGGTCCAATCTCAATCCAGTCTCCAAGAGTAGTTTGGTGCTTTAATAATTCAGTTCAGTTCACTCGCTCAGTCATGTCTGAGTCTTTGCAACCCCATGGACTGCAACATGCCAGGCTTCCTTGTTCATCACCACCTTTTGGAGCTTGCTCAAACATGTCCATCGAGTCCGGCGGTGCCATCCAACTATCTCATCTTCTGTCGCCCCCTTCTCCTCCTGCCTTCAATCTTTAATAATTACCCATGAATAGAAAGCTCAGAGATAAATCCACGCACTTATGGACACTTTATCTTTGACAAAGGAGGCAAGAATATACAATGGATTAAAGACAATGTCTTTAACAAGTGGTGCTGGGCAAACTGGTCAACCACTTGTAAAAGAATGAAACTAGAACACTTTCTAACACCATACACAAAAATAAACTCAAAATGGATTAAAGATCTAAACGTAAGACCAGAAACTATAAAACTCCTAGAGGAGAACATAGGCAAAACACTCTCTGACATAAATCACAGCAGGATCCTCTATGACCCACCTCCCAGAATATTGGAAATCAAAGCAAAAATAAACAAATGGGACCTAATTAAACTTAAAAGCTTCTGCACAACAAAGGAAACTATAAGCAAGGTGAAAAGACAACCTTCAGAATGGGAGAAAATAATAGCAAATGAAGCAACTGACAAACAACTAATCTTAAAAATATACAAGCAACTCCTACAGCTCAATTCCAGAAAATAAATGACCCAATCAAAAAATGGGCCAAAGAACTAAATAGACATTTCTCCAAAGAAGACATACAGATGGCTAACAAACACATGAAAAGATGCTCAACATCACTCATTATCAGAGAAATGCAAATCAAAACCACTATGAGGTACCATTTCACGCCAGTCAGAATGGCTGCGATCCAAAAGTCTACAAGCAATAAATGCTGGAGAGGGTGTGGAGAAAAGGGAACCCTCTTACACTGTTGGTGGGAATGCAAACTAGTACAGCCACTATGGAGAACAGTGTGGAGACTCCTTAAAAAACTGGAAATAGAACTGCCTTATGACCCAGCAATTCCACTACTGGGCATACACACTGAGGAAACCAGAAGGGAAAGAGACACGTGTACCCCAATGTTCATCGCAGCACTGTTTATAATAGCCAGGACATGGAAGCAACCTAGATGTCTATCAGCAGATGAATGGATAAGAAAGCTGTGGTACATATACACAATGGAGTATTACTTAGCCATTATAAAGAATACATTTGAATCAGTTCTAATGAGGTGGATGAAACTGGAGCCTATTATACAGAGTGAAGTAAGCCAGAAAGAAAAACACCAATACAGTATACTAATGCATATATATGGAATTTAGAAAGATGGTAACAATAACCCAACGAGACAGCAAAAGAGACACTGATGTATAGAACAGTCTTTTGGACTCTCTGGGAGAGGGAGAGGGTGGGATGATTTGGGAGAATGGCATTGAAACATGTATAGTATCATATATGAAACAAGTCGCCAGTCCAGGTTCGACGCACGATACTGGATGCTTGGGGCTAGTGCACTGGAACGATCCAGAGGGATGGTATGGGGAGGGAGGAGGGAGGAGGGTTCAGGATGGGGAACACGTGTATACCTGTGGCGGATTCATGTTGATATATGGCAAAACCAATACAATATTGTAAAGTTAAAAAATAAAAAATAATTATCCATGGCTAACTGGAAAGTTATGACCAACCTAGATAGCATATTCAAAAGCAGAGACATTACTTTATCTAGTCAAGGCTATGGTTTTTCCTGTGGTCATGTATGGATGTGAGAGTCGGACTGTGAAGAAGGCTGAGCGCCGAAGAATTGATGCTTTTGAACTGTGGTGTTGGAAAAGACTCTTGAGAGTCCCTTGGACCGCAAGGAGATCCAACCAGTCCATTCTGAAGGAGATCAGCCCTGGGACTTCTTTGGAAGGAATGATGCTAAAGCTGAAACTCCAGTGCCACCTCATGCGAAGAGTTGACTCATTGGAAAAGACTCTGATGCTGGGAGGGATTGGGGGCAGGAGGAGAAGGGGACGACAGAGGATGAGATGGCTGGATGGCATCACTGACTCGATGGACATGAATCTGAGTGAACTCCGGGAGTTGGTGATGGACAGGGAGGCCTGGCGTGCTGCGATTCATGGGGTCGCAAAGAGTCGGACACAACTGAGCGACTGATCTGATCTGATCTGACAGTCACCGTCTGCAGTGACTTTAGAGCCCAAGAAAATAAGAACTAGAGATTCTAATATTTTCCTCTGAGACTCTATCCTGCACACCCTCTGGCTCTGAGAACACTCTATTTTGGAGATCATCGCTCTACAGGATTAAGTTCAAATTCCTTAGCATGACATTAAGGGTCTTCAAAATGTGACTCCACCTACCTAATTAGCCAGCCTCTCTCCCACAATCCACCCTCCACATAGTTAATGTTAATCTGCTACAGTAAACTGCCAAGAATGCATTCCCAATTCTCTCTTTCCACCGCATCAAGATTCAGGTCTTACCATAGTTACTGGAAAACAAAGAGTCAATATATTGTCTCATCTAGAGATGAAGTCTTTTCTGATCCATTACTGACCTTAAATCACTAAGCTGTTTTTTTCTCCATCTAGACTTTGATCTTCATAAGGAGCTCTTATATCTTTGTATCCTCAGAATTCAATCTGCTATAGCAAACAAAAGCATCAGTAAATACTGGCAATCTTCTTGTTACCTCCTTCTCCTTGTTTAAACTGACTCAAAGATTAGAGCATCCAATTTTAGATGTTTAGAAACAGCATACTTTCTGACAGAGCTGACTGTCCTGTGTAGAACTTGTGACTATTTGGAGTTAAGGCAGGGATCACAGAGGTAACTTGGCAGCCTCCTGAAGCAATGAGGTAGGAGACGAATCTGCTGCTTCCAAAGAAAAGGCAGAGATGTCTGAAAGCAAAGAAATCAGATGCCATTGTCCTGGACAGCATGGCTAGAGGGTGATATGCCAGATTTATAATTTTAAAATGCAGGTTCAACATTTACAGTTATAATATTTTTAGCTCATTCACCTTTCTACAATAAGTTTTCCTCTTCAGGTTAAGAACAAACAGAAGAATTCTACTCATCTTTCCTATGTGAAGCTAAAAACTAACTGAGAATGTGTTAATTTCTGTTAAATGAGTTCTACATAAAAATGCTGATTACATCTCTTTCAGGATTTAGATATCTACAATTTAATTTTAATCTCCAAATGTACTGATATTAATAGAGAAATAACAAAGGCTTTTTATTCTCTCAAATCAAACTTTTACTTTGAAATAATTTATTATTCTGAATTTATAATAAATAACTTCATTCTTTTTCTTTGTGTCAGACACACATATGCCACAGGATAAATGTATCACTGCCCCATTTCAAGACCACAGAGTATGCTCTTACAATTACATTATGTATTTTCTGCCTGTAACTTGAATATTAATTTTACCCTGAAGTATATGACATAGAAATAGTGTCCAGTTTACTTAGAAACCTAAAAGTTTGGAAGAAGATCAGCAGAGGGTTATGAAAGAGGGGCATTTATAACAACATGAGAAACAAACAACTATCAAGTTTAAACAAACAACAAAAAAAAGAAACTAAAATTAGAATTTTATCATCCCCAAAAAGTAACTTCTAAGATTAGACATGTTTATTTTTCCTATTAATTACACATGTGACTTTGAATAAGTCATTCCCTCTTTGAGTCTCAGTTTCCTCATTTATATGATAAAAGCCTGCACCAACTTTAAAGCCCTTCATGGCACAAAACTCTATGATTACCAGGGTCAAGCTATTATCAATTCTTTATCTAGACCCATGTTCTGGGTTCAGTGGCATTAATAATAGTGGCGACCTTAAAGTTCACTTTGGGAATCTATATGAAAGATTAAATCATGTTAAGTGTAATTCTGAGGCTCACCAAATTTAATTAAACTTGAATTCTTTCTGTACAACATGGGGAATACAATAAATACTTATAGTAACTATAGAGTATAACCTTTAAAAACTGTGAATCACTATGTGTGTTGTGTGTTCAGTCATTAGGTTGTGTCCCACTCTTTGCGACCCCATGGACTGCAGCACAAGAGATTTCCCTGTCTTGCGCTATCTCCTGGAGTTTGCTCAAATTCATATCCATTGAGGTGGTGATGCTATCTAACCAACTGTATGCCTATAACCTATACAATATTTATATCAATTGAAATATACTCAATTAAAATAAAAAACTTGAATTAATTCCAAAGTAATAATCCATGTATGGCAATTCTCAGTTAATCAGAGAAGTCAATTAGGCACAAAAATCCATAACAAGCTAACCATTCTGGTTAAAGAGATGTTACCATCCAAGTTCATTCATTAAAACATGTGTCTCTGAAAACCTTTTTAGCAACAGCCTGACAAATCACATACTTTTAGAATTCTGATCCATAAAGATTCCAGTTTGGAAACTAATGACAGTCTACCTGCTACCATCATCAGTTCAGTTGGTTTTCTAAGGCTATGTTATCTCTAAGTTGATGGCAAAAACAAGTAACTTAAAATTGGACAGCATTTTACCATTTACAAAGCTTTTCCATATATTTCATTTAATTCTAAATTCACATAATTCTAAAATATCAAAATAGTTAAACTCATTTTATAGACAAAAAGTAGGCTCAGAAATACTATGTGATCTGCCCCTTTGCCATCATATTGCCTTCCAAAATACACACACACACACACACCAAAAATAGATGTGGTGCTAAATGAATCTATTTCTTTATACATACCTATGTTACATTTAAATTCGGTCAGGCATCTTGCTACTTAACACTAAATCACAGTTGATAAAAAAACTAGAAGATAGGTTAAATTACAAGATACTTGAAAACTGTAAAGTACTGTATGATTGTAAGACTTTGCTTTTATTGAAATTAAGAAATCTGTGGTCATTTTGTAATGTATAAAAATATCAAATCATTATGTCGTACAACATGAAACTAATATAATACTGTAAGTCAATTAATGATACTTAAATAAAAAATTAATAAATTGCTCATAATAATGACCTCCAAATCATAGGATGTAAATAATACCACTGTCACTGTTCAGGCCACATTTCTGAACATAACATTTTGAAAGAGACTGACAAATCAGAGACATCAAAGGAAGTTACAGGGATGCTGATGGGTCTGAAAATCATGAGACCTAGCAATCCTTAAACAGAAGAAGAGAAGAACTTAGGGATCCCTCATGCCACATGTTGGGGCCAAAAAAACAAAATACAACAAGAGGAGCGCTGATGAGTTCAACATTACCGAAAATGTTCTAATATCTAGAACCTCATGAGAAATACCCACTGGAGGTTTTCAAACAAAGCCTAGCATAATCTCCATGGGAAACAGTCATGAAACGATTCTTGTGAAGGGTAAAAGATTAGATTAGATGTCTTTATAAACCTTTTCTAATTCTAAGGTCCTAACAGTCTATCACTCATAATTATAAAAGCACCAAAGGAATTTTTAGGACGTTTTCCCTGTTCTTCATACTGTCCTCCAACCAAAGGGGAGGGAGGACAGTATGAAGGACTGCCCAGAGGGGAGTAGGCAAACTCCTTACACATTACCATTTGCAGGTTGTTTCTCTCACTCCATTACCCCAGCTCATGACATGAAGCAAATGACAACAGACAAAATCATATATTCCTCCATGTTGCAGCTATGGAACTCCCTTGTCACCTCTTCTTCTTTAGATATTGTGAAAGTTTTAAAGTAAAGATGATACATTGAAAAGGCACAACTATAATTTCCTTTCTCAAAATATCAATGAAATAGTAGTAACAAGATTTTTTAAATGGGCACAACCACACAAAAACAGGAAAATGGGAGAGGAGACAACATTGGAAAAAATGACTCAAGTCAGTTGTAGGAAAACTGAGAAGCAACTCAGTTTATACCAGACTCCCCAAAGGGCTCAGAAACTGATATGAGTATATAGCTAGAAAGGGAGAAGTTAAAATTAAACAGGTCCTTTGAAAGATCCCTCTTGTCTATTCTGCAACCCAACTACTGCATGGGTCTCACCATGGCAGATGGCTGAAGAGAATAAAATAGAGGATATCTGGACTGGGGTAGCATAATCACAACTGGCAGTAGGGAGAGGGGATGTACCTTACAGAAAAGGAGGGATTTAAAAAAAAATGCATACAGGATTCCTAGACACTCAATTCCCCTCCCTGCCTCAACCCCAGTCCTGACCCTCATGTCTTCACCTTTCAGGCAGCAGAATTTGACTAGTCTAAGAGGAAAAAACCTAAAGATACAAATATAAGAGATTCTCCTGAAACACCCCAACCACATTACCATATTACCCTACAGTGAAGCTCACAGTTAACATGCCCCATCCACACACAAAACTTGAGAAAAAGATAAAGAAATAGAAGATATAAGAGAACAGATAAGAAAATTAAGAGTACCAGTCTAAGAGATCCATTATCAGAATAGTAGGTTTCCAGAAAAAAACAGGAAAAAAAACCAGATAAGAATCATCAATAAAATGATTTTTTAAAGGTCCCCTAAACTGAAGGACCAGTTTCTTTGCCAAGAAAATGCACTGGTCATAACAAACACCCTCTTCTAACAACACAAGAGAAGACTCTATACATGGACATCACCAGATGGTCAACACCGAAATCAGATTGATTATATTCTTTGCAGCCAAAGATGGAGAAGCTCTATACAGCTCTATACTGTGGCTCAGACCATGAACTCCTTATTGCCAAATTCAGACTTAAATTGAAGAAAGTAGGGAAAACTACTAGACCATTCAGATATGACCTAAATCAAATCCCTTATGATTATACAGTGGAAGTAAGAAATAGATTTAAGGGCCTAGATCTGATAGACAGAGTGTCTGATGAACTATGGAATGAGGTTCATGACATTGTACAGGAGACAGGGATCAAGACCATCCCCATGGAAAAGAAATGCAAAAAAGCAAAATGGCTATCCGGGGAGGCCTTACAAATAGCTGTGAAAAGAAGAGAAGTGAAAAGCAAAGGAGAAGAGGAAAGATATAAGCATTTGAATGCAGAGTTCCAAAGAATAGCAAGAAGAGATAAGAAAGCCTTCTTCAGCGATCAATGCAAAGAAATAGAGGAAAACAACAGAATGGGAAAGACTAGGGATCTCTTCAAGAAAATCAGAGATAACAAAGGAACATTTCATGCAAAGATGGGCTTGATACAGGACAGAAATGGTATGGACCTAACAGAAGCAGAAGATATTAAGAAGAGGTGGCAAGAATACACAGAAGAACTGTACAAAAAATATCTTCACAACCCAGATAATCATGATGGTGTGATCACTGACTTAGAGCCAGACATCCTGGAATGTGAAGTCAAGTGGGCCTTAGAAAGCATCACTACGAACAAAGCTAGTGGAGGTGATAGAATTCCAGTTGAGCTATTCCAAATCCTGAAAGATGATGCTGTGAAAGTGCTGCACTCAATATGCCAGCGAATTTGGAAAACTCAGCAGTGGCCACAGGACTGGAAAAGGTCAGTTTTCATTCCAATCTCAAAGAAAGGCAATGCCAAAGAATGCTCAAACTACTGCACAATTGCACTCATCTCACACGCTGGTAAAGTAATGCTCAAAATTCTCCAAGCCAGGCTTTAGCAATATGTGAACCGTGAACTTCCTGATGTTCAAGCTGGTTTTAGAAAAGGCAGAGGAACCAGAGATCAAATTGCCAACATCCGCTGGATCATGGAAAAAGCAAGAGAGTTCCAGAAAAACATCTATTTCTGCTTTCTTGACTATGCCAAAGCCTTTGACTGTGTGGATCACAATAAACTGTGGAAAATTCTGAAAGAGATGGGAATACCAGACCACCTGACCTGCCTCTTGAGAAACCTGTATGCAGGTCAGGAAGCAACAGTTAGAACTGGACATGGAACAACAGACTGGTTCCAAATAGGAAAAGGAGTACGTCAAGGCTGTATATTGTCACCCTGCTTATTTAACTTCTATGCAGAGTACATCATGAGAAACGCTGGACTGAAGAAACACAAGCTGGAATCAAGATTGCCGGGAGAAATATCAATAACCTCAGATATGCAGATGACACTACCCTTATGGCAGAAAGTGAAGAGGAACTAAAAAGCCTCTTGATGAAAGTGAAAGAGGAGAGTGAAAAAGTTGGCTTAAAGCTCAACACTCAGAAAACGAAGATCATGGCATCCGGTCCCACCACTTCATGGGAAATAGATGGGGAAACAGTGGAAACAGTGTCAGACTTTATTTTTCTGGGCTCCAAAATCACTGCAGATGGTGATTGCAGCCATGAAATTAAAAGATGCTTACTCCTTGGAAGGAAAGTTATGACCAACCTAGATAGCATATTCAAAAGTGGAGACATTACTTTGCCAACAAAGGTCCATCTAGTCAAGGTTATGGTTTTTCCAGTGGTCATGTATGGATGTGAGAGTTGTACTGTGAAGAAGGCTGAGCACCGAAGAATTGATGCTTTTGAACTGTGGTGTTGGAGAAGACTCTTGAGAGTCCCTTGGACTGCACGGAGATCCAACCAGTCCATTCTGAAGGAGATCAGCCCTGGGACTTCTTTGGAAGGAATGATGCTAAAGCTGAAACTCCAGTACTTTGGCCACCTCATGCAAAGAGTTGACTCATTGGAAAAGACTCTGATGCTGGGAGGGATTGGGGGCAAGAGGAGAAGGGGACGACAGAGGATGAGATGGCTAGATGGCATCACTGACTCGATGGATGTGAGTCTCAGTGAACTCTAGGAGTTGGTGATGGACAGGGAGGCCTGGCGTGCTGGGATTCATGGGGTTGCAAAGAGTCAGACATGACTGAGCAACTGATCTGATCTGAAACTGAAGGGCATGAAAATCCAAGTTGAACAGTTCACTGACAGGAGGGCTCACCTGGAAAAAACAGATTCACATGAAAGTACATCATCATGAAATTTCAGAACATTCAGGACAAAGAGAAGATGATACAAATTTCCAGAGAAAAAGGTGATCAGATTTAAAAGGTTAGTAATTATAAAACTTTAGGACTTAACAACACCGGAAGGTAAAGACAATGGATCAAAGTCTTCAAAATTCGTAAGGATCAGCTTTTCAACTGAGAATTCTATACCTTGTCAAACTATCAATCAAGTATGAGGGTAGAATAAAGACATTTTTCAGGCAGGCCAAGTCTCAAAAAAATTAGTTCCAAAACAAATTTTGTCAGGAAGTGCTAGTAAGTTTTTCAGAAAACAAGGGGAGTACACCAAGAAAAAAGAAAATAAGGATTCCAGGAAACTGAAGAAAAGAGGCAAAGTAAATTCTCATGATGATGAAGGGAGATGACAGAGTGACAGCTGAGCACCAGGCATGGAAGGCAATCTCTACTACTCTCGGAGAGACTTCTTTAGGAAGATGAAATTGATAGAATGGTGAAGGAGTCTAAATATCTTAGATGGTTAGACAACTAGTAAAAAGGTTGGGGTTAATCAGTAAGTGCATAGAAGGACTTCCTTGGTGGTCCAGCAGTTAAGACTCTGCACTCCCAGAGCAGGGCGAATGGGTCTGATCCCTGGTCAGGGAAGATCCAGCATGCCCCATGGTGTGGCAAAAGAAAGTTCATAGAAAATAAAGCTTGGGAAAGGACAAGCTATGATAATTACCCTGCAAGCAAAAAAAAAAAATGGTGTGGTAAAGGAAAAAAAAATGTAGATGACAAGGCTCAACAGTATACATGGTCAAACTACACAGTCAAATAAACACTAAATATTTATCTTCTAAAATTACAATATAACTATATTGTTGTTGTTGTTTAGTCTCTAAGTCACGTCTGAATCTTTTGTGACCCCATGGACTATAGCCTGCCAGGTTCCTCTGCCCATGGGATTTCCCAGGCAAGAATACTGGAGTGGGTTGCCATTTCCTTCTGCAGGGATCTTTCTGACCCAGGGATTGAACCCACGCTTCCTGTGTTGGCAAGCGGTTTCTTTACCACCGAGCCACTAGGGAAGCCCATAACTATATTAGAAGGAGCAAAATCCTCATGCTTCATAATAGGGAGTCAATAAGTAGTGTCTATAACCGAAAGTAACAATTTAAGCATGTTATTTAGAGATACACGGGTGAATACCAAAATAAGTAGCTAAAAGAGGAGGATGTGATTACCTTTATGGAAAAGGCTATGAGAAGAGGGAGGCAGGGCACTAATATTTTTAGGAACAAACTCTGAGCTAGAAATACTAAGTATTTTTTTGAAAGACTTTAAAACTATCTTCTTTTCATTCCTTCTTTTATCACCTCAGTAAAATGTCAACATCCTCATTGTTAGGGTTCCTTGACCTCATTTTTGATTATTTTTTTCTCCACTTCACTCAACCATTTTGTCATACTCTATTCCTTGGCATTACCAATAATTGCACTATCTCTAACGTCTCATTTTAAAATATCCTATTAATTCAAAAAACATACGTATACTGAATCCCTAATGTGGCCAGGTGTATTGCTTTCCTACTTTCATTAGATACCTTTCTCTGAAAGAAGAGAGGTGAGCAAGATGCCAACCCTACCCACCAGAAGCTCACAATCCAGTGGGGAAGGGAGTCATGTAACCCAAATTAAAGTACTGTATGGTAAGTACTGTAATGTGGGTACCAACAGTGTTCTGGGTTAGACCTTGTTTTACTACAGAAAGAAGTCAAACATGAAGACTACTAAAGTCAGGTGATGAGAGGTAGCAAAGGTTCTGGATTCCACATGGTACCCACATGTATTATGCAATGTGAAAATTTAATATGCTCTTAAGTTTGTTTTTTTTTTTTACAGTAAAGTTTTCATAAAATTTGTTTTGAAGTTAATAGTCCTCATTCTTTTTTCAAATTAATTTTTATTGGAGTGCAGCTGCTTTACAATGTTGTGTAATTTCTGCTATATAGCAAAGTGAATCAGCTATACATATACATATATCCTCTTTTTTGGATTTCCTTTGGAAGTCTGTATTCTTTTCACTATGCCACCCTACCCCTCCAATAAAATAAAATAATCCTCCCTCTGGGATAACTTGCTTGGGATAGAGGCCTAGCAATGTCAGTAAACTTAAGGCTTGGTGGGAACTTACAGATGTAAATAAAGTGAACACCAAGCAGCCAGTGTTATGATCCCTCTGGTCTACAATCACTGAATCTCATCCACTCACACTTAGGCTCACATAAACATCTGTGTCTATATTAAAGGAGTAAGAAGCTTGTTCCAAATGTTTACGAAGAGCTTACCTCTGTCTGTTATTCATTAACAAATACTGAACATCTTCTCTGGGCCTCTCTGTGAGGTCCAGATATGGTTCTTATTCCACAGTCTAGTGAAGGGAGATGATGCTATAACAGATAATGTAAATTTTCTATGTGATTATAGAAAAATGGCAGCTAATCCAGTCTTAGAAATAGAAAGCTAGGGAAAGCTTGTTGGAAAGGATGATACCTAAGGTAAGAGCTGAAAAAAGGTTGGGTAGCTATAGGCTACTTCAAATGAACTCTGGTCATGCTGACAGAATGCTTACTGACTTCCCACAGATCGTACAAATGGGTCCATTTCACTGGTCAGGCTATGGTAAGAGCTGAAAAAAGGTTGGGTAGCTATAGGCTACTTCAAATGAACTCTGGTCATGCTGACAGAATGCTTACTGACTTCCCACAGATCGTACAAATGGGTCCATTTCACTGGTCAGGCTATGGTTACCGTATGATTCAGAGCAGGATAGGTGGTCCTACCAAGAGTTTCAAAAAACCTAAGTCATGTGGGCTACTTGTCACCCAAGGTATCGAGAGCTTATGATGACAGCCTGGGCTTTCTATCATAATCCTAATTATCACAGTTCCCTCCTACCCTACAGCCCTCATTCCATGAAAGTTTCCCAGTAGAAGGAAAGAGACTCAAAGGAATCAAGCTCACACAGAACTTGCAAGTTTTTTCTGGCTACTGAATGTCGTACAGAGCTGCAAAATCCTATCCTATAGATCAGAGTTCCAACAAGGATAAGATGAAAACATTTCAAGCTTGTGAATACATATACTAGATTACTACAGTCAAAAGAAAAGCTCCATCGAGATTTCCCAGAGTAGGGGTGGGGAATGGGAAAAAAATGTTCAAAAATTTTCTCAATTAACTTTTTAACTTGTTTCTGTCATAACTCCTGGGCTTTTCACTATGCCACCAGTAGGTTCAGCAAAGGCATATTCGGGATATACTGAGGCCCTCCCAGGCAACCTCAGCCCACCAAAGCAGTCATAAGAAGGAAAGTTGCCACTTAAAAGTCTTCAGGCAAGTTGGGGCCAGTTCTCAGATGTTACCCTGACCAAACTGTACTCATTCTTTTCAAGAAGATAAAAATCTGCCAAAAACAAATCCCTGGGCAAAATGAAAGGTTCCAGGAAAGAATGACAGAGATTTATAATTTGATACAGACATCAAACACTCAACTGAAAACAACTTGCACTTAGCTTTTTGAACATCTAAAAATAGCACATACGCTCAATCTTTCTAATAAGTTGTCTCTCCAATGGGGATTTCATCAGCATAGTTTGTTCTTTGTTGTAGCATGCTAGGTGTTTCATAAGACATATAACAATAGTTCTTTTTCGACATCAAAGGACTTAAATAACTAAACCTCTAACTAGTGTGTTGGTATTATTATCCCTATTTTCTTGGTCATGAAACTGAGGCAGAGGGTAAATGAGGCTTTCCTGAGGCCACAGAAAGATTCCTGTCTAGATTAAATAGAAAATTATCAGCTCCACAATCTCTAAATTAAAGGAAGCCATGAGATCTGCAATGTAAGTGCTTTAACCACAGGTTATAGAACGCCACTGTGGATTTAGTCTGCTGAGGCCTCTCAAATATACTTCACTAACCTGTTCTCAAAACATGTACCTAAGGAATGGTAGCATTGTTTCTAAAGCACAAAAATGGCACCAAAGCCTAATTACTTCAGTCCGAGGAGCATCTAATGTAAGTCAGGCTCAATGTCCAAGGACTCAGCCAGCTTTGCTTTATGTGGTGATCACAGACTGAATCCTTACTTCCTGCACAAGAGACAGTGCTCCTCCTGCACAAGAAGAGCCAGGCTTCTTGCTCATATGGCGCTAAACAGGACAGAAAATTTCCCTGGGTCTCCCTCCACTTTACAAAGATATCAAGGAACAAAAAGCAGCACTCTTGGAAGACAACATAGTTCCCTGAGTCTCAGTAGGAGATTTGCTAATTTTTAATGTTTTACATAAACATATTTAAGAGTTCTACACTAAATCGCATATTTTAGAAGAGTTCTATATATAAAAATAACTATCAACCACAAAGAAGAGGAAAATATAATTCTGAAAAATACCAGACCACTGAACTTGTTCTAAAGCCAAAGTCTAAAGTAGACTTTTGGACTACATGATAAAGTAAAAAAAGCATGGGCATCTGAAATGTACAAATGTATCTCAAAATCCAGGACTGGGTTCTACCTCTGGCTCAGCATCTAACCAGGGATGGGATTTGGAGCAGGTTATTTAAGCTCTCTGAGTATGAGGTTTCTCAACTGCAGAACAGAGTAATACCATCTACCTATCAAGGTGGCTGTAGGGATCAGAAACACAGGCCAGACACACACAGTAAATATGAAAGATTTCCCTTGCAATCTTCAGAGAAAATGTTCTAGGTAACTCCACAGAAAATGAAACTTACATCCTGATATTTAGCCAATAAATTAACTCCCTACTTTAGAGTAGTCTCTAAGAACAGAAGTAAATTAATTAATTTCTCAAATGTATTCATTTATAAAGCTTTAGCCAATTTAATTATCCCTATAAGTGCTCAACTGGCTGTAGAGAGAGATCTTGTGTGAATAATCAGCTGTTAATACAAAGCAGGTTGCTGTTGCTTCTCACTTTCATCTTTTATCTGCTTTTCTGTTCTCTTCCAAATTGTTCAACTTAAAAAAAAAGAGATCAAATTAACCTTTAATGGATATAATTCAGGCTGCCATCCAGAAAGAGTGAAAAGGCTGGCTTAAAACTCAACATTCAAAAAGCTAAGATCATGACATCCAGTCCCATCACTTCATGGCAAACAGAAGGGGGAAAACTGGAAACAGTGACATATTTTATCTTTTGGGGCTCCAAAATTAATACGGACAGTAACTGCAGCCATGAAATTAAAAGATGTTTGCTCCTTGGAAGGAAAGCTATGACAAATCTAGACAGAATATTTTAAAAGCTGAGACATCACCTTGCCAACAAAGATCTGTATAGTCAAAGCTATGGTTTTTCCAGTAGTCATGTACAGACATGACAGCTGGACCATCAAGAAGGGCCAAACACCAAAGAACTGATGCTTTTGAATTGTGGTGCAGTCCCTTGAACAGCAAGATCAAATCAGTCAATCCTAAAGGAAATCAACCCTGAATATTCATTGGAAAGACTGATACTGAAGCTGAAGCTCCAATACTTTGGCCATCTGATGCAAAGAGCATCAGATGGAAAAGACCCTGATGGAAAGACTGAAGGCAGGAGGAGAAGGGGGTGACAGAGGATGAGATGATTGTATAGTATGACTGGCTCTATGGACATGAGTATGAGAAAACTCTGAGATATAGTGAAGGACAAGGAAGTCTGGTGCTGTAGTCCATGGGTCACAGAGTCAGACATGACTTAGTGACTGAACAACAGCAACCCAGAAAGAAAAAAAGAGTACCAATTAAGTTATTTAATTGATATGTTTTATTTTTTAGTACATCTCAAAAAAACATAGACTTGAGTATAAGTTTTAAAGGTATATATGCTCAACACTGGGTGAGGCCTTCAGATTACACAACTTGGAGGTAGAAATACCCTTCATATCTCAGCTTTGTAGTAATTCCTCAAGAAAATCTACCAATATTTTCATGTTTTTTTCTGGAGCTATTCTAGCTCCTTCATACTAGTAACATCTACCTTTCCTCATCTCCACACCATCACAAATTCCTATTCTTCCTACAAGAATCAATTAGAAAGTGTCAATATGCTATGCTATGCTAAGTCGCTTCAGTCGTGTCCAACTCTGTGGGACCCCATAGATGGCAGCCCACCAGGCTCCCCCGTCCCTGGGATTCTCCAGGCAAGAACACTGGAGTGGGTTGCCATTTCCTTCTCCAAGTAGTTTCCTCTAGAGGGCGCACAGTACTGTAACTCTGTGCTCAGTTGCCCAGTCGTGTCTGCTTGTTTGGGAACCCAGGGACTATAGCCTGTCAGGCTTCTCTGCCCATGGGATTTCCCTGGAAAGAATACTGGAGTGAGTTGCCGTTTCCTCCTCCAGGGGGTCTTCCAGACCCAGGGATCAAACTTGCGTCTCCTGAATCTCCTGCACTGGCAAGCGGATTCTTTACCACTGAGCCACCTGGGAATCCCACCATGTTCCTAACCCACTCCAGTACTGCACTCTCAAATAAAAATTCAATTTCCGAGAAGATAAGTGCCATCTGACTGTACCCAGCAGACATGATCCTATTAATCCCTCAATTACTCAATGCACTCAGGAGAAGGCAACGGCAACCTACTCCAGTACTCTTGCCTGGCAAATCCCATGGACAGAGAAGCCTGGTAGGCTACAGTCCATGGGGTTGCTAGGAGTCGGACACGACTAAGCGACTTCACTTTCACTTTTCACTTTCATGCACTGGAGAGGGAAATGGCAACCCACTCCAGTATTCTTGTCTGGAGGATCCCAGGGACAGGGGAGCCTGGTGGGCTGCCGTTTATGGGGTCACACAGAGTCGGACACGACTGAAGTGACTTAGCAGTAGACTTTGGCACCTAATGTACAGTCTTTCTTTCCACCTGAAGTGTAGGAAAGTTATTCAACCTCTATGAGCCCTACTTTCCTCACCTGTAAAATGGGAACAAAGATTCAGCTTATATATACACGTATATATATAAAATATTCTGAAGATTTATTTATATATATAAATAATATTTTTAAGATGTATTTATATATAAATTCAGTTTTTATATATATATATATTTTTTTTTTTTTTTAAGATTCTTTTCCATTACAGGCTATTACAAGATCTTGAAAAAATGTAAAAACAAAAAATATGATTCAGGAAAAGTACACTTAGATATAAGGGGTCTTTTGTGATTCCATATGAATTTTAGGATTTTTTTTCAATTTCTGTAAACAATGTTACTAGATCTTTGACAGTGATGGCATTGAATCTGTAGGCTGCTTTGGTTAGTGTGGACACTTTAAACGATATTAATTTTTCTAATTCATATATATGGGATATCTTTGCAAAAAAGAACAAAAGAAAAAATGGAGATAAAGAGAACATACCTCAGAATGCAGTTGGAGGATTAAATTAAATCATGCATATTAAGTGTATAGCATGGAGGCTTCTGGTGTTGGAAATCTCATGGGCTAGGAACCCCAAAACTGTTACAAATACCTAAAAATTATGGATAAGGCACTAACAAAAAATTACTCCAAATGTATTCAAACTTATGAGAAAGAATAGGAAAATACCAAGTGCCAGAATTGAAGAAGAAAATGAAAACTACGTTGAAAATTTTGCTGTTATTGCTGAGTTGCTAAGGTGTGTCCAACTCTTGAGACTCCATGGACTGTTGCCTGCCAGGCTCCTCTGTCCATGGGATTTCCTAGGCAAGAATACTGGAGTGGGCTGCCATTTCCTTCACCAGGGGATGTTCCTGATCCAAGGATCAAACCCACGTCTCCTGCATTGGCAGGCAGGTTCTTTACCACTGAGCCACCAGTTACACTGGGCAAAAGATGTAGGTTGAAGCTGGTATGAAAGCATGAAAGCTGGGAGTCTGAACTGAGATTCTGCATAAATGGGACTTCAGTGAAAGGGTAAATTTGGAGGAAAAAAATCTACCTGTAGCACAGGGAGTCATCAAGGACGTTTGTCTGTTTGGTCCTGGGACAAAAAATTCTGAGAGAATATTATTTCTAACCTAGAATTCTATGCAAAGATAAGTTATCATTCAAGAGTAAGGATGGAATAAAATTTTTAAACATGCACTTCTCAAAATATTTACCTTTCATGCTCTCTTTAAAAAGCCAATAAGGACTGTGTTCCTTTGAAATGGGAGAGTAAACCAAGAAAGAATAAAATGTGAGATATAGGAACCAGGGTATCCAACACAGGAGAGAAAAGGGGATTCACAGAATGATAATGAAAAGAAGTCCCAGGATGACAGATCTGTAGCAGGCTAGAGCAATGAGTAGAAATTGCAAGAGAGAATAGATGGCTTCCAGGAGGACAGTCTCAAAAAAAAAAAAAAAATGATGGACAGAATACCTAAAGTGTTTAAACAAATTGACATCTTTTCATTCCTTTTAAAGGACCTGAGGATGAATTAGTGATAGAAACAAAAAACTAAGCAACTTTAAAAGGGAGGCAATTAATAACTCTAAGAAAAACAAATCATTGTATTAAAAAAAAGGAACTTGGAACAGTTGACAGAACTTCTGGAAGAGTTGATAGAACTTTTCTTCTTTATCTTGATATATACCTTCCATATCTATATCTTTATCAAAACTCAGTATACAACACACACACTACTATATCTAAGATAACCAACATGGACCTATGGTGTAGCACAGGGAACTCTACTCAATATTCTATGATAACCTATAGGGGGCAGGGGGGAGTCTGAAGGGGAATGGATATATGTATGTGTGTAACTGGGTCACTTATTTGTATGCCTGAAGCTAACACAACATTGTGGATCAACTATACTCCAATAAAATTAAAAAAAAAAAACTTGGTATACCAAAAAAGGTAATTTTATGTATGTAATTTATACTTCCATAAACCTGATTTTTAAAAAAAAATCAAACTGTACTTTTAAAATGGGTATATTTTATTGTATACAAATTATAACTCAATAAAGTTGATTTTTTAAAAAGGGAAATATAGGGACTTTCCTGGTGGTTTAGTGGCTAAGAGTTGGTGATCCCAATGCAGGAGACTTGGGTTTGATCCCTGATTAGGGAACTAGATACCACATGCTACAACTAAAGGTCCTGTATGCTGCAACTAAGACCCAAAGCAGCCAAATAAATAAATGTTTTAAAAAAAAGGGGGGGGGGGAATGTAACACTAGTACACTATATAACTCAGCTGTAAATAAGTCCCTCATAATTGATTTAATAAAAATTTTGATGCTACTTTATTGGGAGATTAAGAAAGGGGGAGCTTATGTACATTAGAGAAGGGCAGACAAGGTGCTAAATGAGTCAAATCCTTACTTTCCATAGTGCATTACAATAGATAATATCTAAAACTTAAAGAAAACAGTACTATAAATATGGTACTTAGAAATTTTGAGGGCATTATCAGAAGGAAAAAAAGAAGAGCTGAAAGCAGTTGCTTCTGAAGAGTAAGAATAATAAACAAGGAAGGACAGTGCAGGAGACCCTTGTTATTTACTCTAAGTCTTGTAACTATTTGACTCTTTAAATTATATATATATATATATGTATATTATTTGCATATACAATATATATACTAACACAAAGATAGCATGAAAACATAATCTAGGAACAAACCTAAAAAAGGTAAATAAGATTTTTATGAAGAAAATTATAAAACTTTATTGGGATATGTTTTAAAAGACTAAAATAAATGGAGAAATTCTAAGTGAATTAGAGCCTCAAATGTAAGAAGCAAGATTAAACTTTTATATGAAATTTTAAGAAAATCTCTTTTAAGATGTTAAAATAGGGAATAATTTCTAAAGCAAAAACCAGAAATCACAAACCATAAAAGAAAAACTGAAAAATCAATTTCAATAAAATTTAAAAGCTTCTATTTCTCCTAGAGCCCAGATTATAGTCCATAAACATGTTCCACAAAAAGAAACCATTTGAGCTGTTTCTTTAACCACTTTATTAAGACTGACATCATAGTCAAAATCAAGGCTTTTAAAAGAAATATCTGATTTCATTTCTGAATATAAAGTAATATGAAGTAAACACATGAAGTATTATTGTCAAAAAAAGTTGACACTGAATCTAATTAAATTTAGATCCAAACTCCAGTTTACAAGAAAATACTGAAAAAGAGAAGGAAGTTAGCCAATGTTCACTGCAGCATATATACAACTGCCAAGATACGTAAACAACCTGTGTCCATGGACAAATGAATGGATAAAGAAAATGTGGTATATGCATACAATGGAATATTATTCAGCCATTAAAAATAGTGAAATCTTGGCATTTGCAACAACATGGATGGAACTTAAAGGCATATGCTAACTAAAATAATTCAAACAGAGAAAGACAAACACCATATAATCTCACCTACACATGGAATCTAAAAACAAATAAACAACAACAAAGCCAAGTTCATAGTTACAAAGAATAGACTAGTAGTTGCCAGAGGTCAGCGGTGGGAGGTAAGCGAAATAGGCAAAGGGAGCTAAAAGGTACAAACTTCTAGTTATAAAATAAGTAAGTCATGGAGATGCAATGTACAACTTGGTGACTATAGTTAATGATACTGTATTGTCCCAGGTGGCGCTAGTGGTAAAGAATCTGCCTGCCAATGCAGAAGACATAAGAGATGCGGGTTCAATCCCCAGGTCAGGAAGATCCCAAGGAAGAGGGCATGGCAACGGTCACTCCAGTATTCTTGCCTGGAGAATTCCATGGACAGAGGAGCCTGGAGGGCTACAGTCCATAGGAGTGCAAAAAGTCAGACACAACTGAGCACGCCCACAAAGGAAGGGAAAGGCCATGTACATATCTGAATTTTTTGTTCTTTAGTGTACAGGTAAGTTGAAAATATTAATACATCTGTTTGCAGTCACCAGAAATAGTAGGACAAAGTTTTTTCAGACATAGGTAAGACTGAATCCTTCGTCAGTCTGATAAATATGAAATACTACTATGAAGAAAATACAAAATCTAAGTACTTTTATATTATCAGCACCAGTTATAAAAATGGAGCTCACTCACCCAGGGCCTGGGAGAATGAATGAGCCAATAATCTCTTTTGATAAGTCAGAGAAAGAGGTTTGGGCAGCTGAAATAAAAAGTGATAAGCCAGTAAATCAGTGAAATTGTATGATGAGATAAGGCAAAATGAAGTAGAAAAGAATGCCACAAGGATAAAACCAAATGAAATATGTTGAAAGAATACAACATAGCTGATATGACGTCCACCTCCAATAATCTATAAGAATATACATTTAGCAAATGCAATGCAAATGACAAAGATGGTAAATTAAAATGGTAAAATACATTTTAAACAACGAAGCCAAATAAAGCTAATATACTACTGTGGTCTTTCTCTGAGAAAAGCAGAAACCACATGGGATAACCTCACAGTAAAATTTGAGGAACTCAATCTGTAGGAAGTGGGTAAAAATAAAAGAACCAAAAGCTAATAAACTCAAAACTCAAAGGTAATATTCTTATCTACCAAAAATCTTATTGAAAAAGAATCAATGTTTAGGAAGTCGCCTTTTAGGCTTCCCTGGTGGCTCAGATGGTAAAGCATCTGCCTGGAATGCGGGAGACCCGGGTTCAATCCCTGGGTTGAGAAGATCCCCTGGAGAAGGAAATGATAACCCACTCCAGTACTCTTGTCTGGAAAATTCCATGGACGGAGGAGCCTGGTAGGCTACAGTCCATGGGGTTGGTTGCAAAGAGTCAGAAACGACTGAGTGACTTCACTTTTTCACTTCTTTCTTGTGGGCAAAAGGGAAGAGAAATAAATTGGCTCAAAGAAGCACTGCTTTTAAACCACAGCACAGCTGGAGGTTGTTACTTTCTCCCTTAAGGAGCTACGTGTCATCCCTTAGCAACAACTGCCTCCTCAGGCTGTCTCAACTCTTCAACTGTTTATATGTATTTCCATTGCGCTTCCTACAAGTTCACGTTGATTCCAATCAGACAGTTCTGAATTTTGGCTCAAGTTTGACTTTGTTCTTAATGGTTATTCAGGAGGCTACTTATGTTCCTCCACAGGTCAGTTCTGTTGCCTTCTACTCCAGGTGAGAATGCAAGCTGACGTGACAAAGCCAGGATTTCAGGAGTCAGTGGTACAAGAGAAACCAAGCAGATAGCAAAGAGAGCAGAGACCTGCTAGTCAAAGTCACAACTTAAGAAAGCTCAGAGGTAGGAGTATAGGTAAAGGATGCTGTGTAAGTGATGTGGAAACAGGAGTAAGGAAGGAAAAGAAATGAGATCGTGAAGAATGAGTTAACAGAGAAGGCAATGGCACCCCACTCCAGTACTCTCGCCTGGAAAATCCCATGGACGGAGGAGCCTGGTAGACTGCAGTCCATGGGGTCGTGAAGAGTAGGACACAACTGAGCGACTTCCCTTTCACTTTTCACTTTCGTACATTGGAGAAGGAAATGGCAACCCACTCCAGTGTTCTTGCCTAGAGAATCTCAGGGACGGGGGAGCCTGGTGGGCTGCCGTCTATGGGGTTGCACAGAGTCGGACATGACTGAAGCGACTCAGCAGCAGCAGCAGCAGCAGCAGCAGCATGAGTTAATGAGGATTCTGATCTCAGGGATGAGGAGAAGCCCTAAAATAAGAAGTGATCAAAACCATAAGAAGAGGTAGTGGCTTGGGAATAAAATGTCCTTTTGGCAGTTACTTTACTCTTTACCTCATGCCCTCTATTAATAGTTGCCCCTAAGCCTCTATGGGTTATAGGAACTTATTTGCATGGAACTCCCAGGATCTCCAGTTCCAGACTAGGGCAAAAATAGCATTTCTAAGATCTACAGATTAGGGAGTAGACAGTCTAGTTTATATCTCCATACTAAACTTTTAGACAGTAACTAAAACAGCTCTTGGGAAGACCACTAAACACCCTAAGCTTCTTGGTAAACCTGGCATCTAACCCTGTGAAAGAACACAGTTCTCTTCTCATTATCCTAGAGAAATCCTCCATTTCTTCCCTAAATAAGAAACTGTACTCAAGAAAGCCACACACCCAACATGATAGTATTAGAGATCTCCCTTCTGATCAGAAGCACCAAAATCTACTTGTATGAAAGCACAGAAAGACAAAAGAAGGCCAAAAAGTAAAAGGAAATGTCTATATACACTAAACTTCTGGAAGCCCTGGCCAGGGAAATAAGACAATAGAAAGAAATGAAAGGCATTAAGATTAAAAAGGAAGATGTAATACTGTTTTTATTTGCAAGCAACATGCTGTATATAGACAATCTTAAAGAATCTATAATTTAAGAAAGTTAAGGGGTAAAAGGCTAATACATAAAATCCAGCTGTGTGGCTATATACAAGTAATAAACAATTAGAAAATAGAATGAAAAGTACTAGTTACAATATTATCAAACTGATGAAATAGGAATAAAATTACTGAAAGATGCTCAAAATATCTATACTGAAAATAATTTAAAAAAACACTACTGAGAGAAATTACAGGCAATCTAAATGAGTAGATGTCCAAGGATTCAATATTAAGATGTCAATTCTCCCCCAAAATGACCAAAAGATTCAGTGCAATGCCAATCAAAATCCCAGAAAGCGTTTTTCTGGCTAAAAACTGGCAAACTAATTCTAAAATTTATGTGGAAATGCAAAGGACTTAGAATAATCAAGGCAATCTTAAGGAAAAGGAACAAAGTTGGCAGATTTATAGTACCTGATTTCAATACCAACTTTATAAAGTTAAGATAATCAAGACTTTATTAAATGTAGTACAGAAGGAGACAAGACAAACAGACCAATGGAACAAAGAAGAGAGAAGAGAAATAGCACACACATCATCAGTCAGCTGATTTTCAACTAAGGCACCAGAGCAACTCAATGAGGAAAGCAAAGTCTTTTTAACAAATGATGCAAGAACAACTGAATATTCATACAGAAAAAAGTAAACCTTTATTCCTATAACACTTTTAGATGTAAACACAAAAGAATATCTTTTTATGCTTAGGGTAAGCAAAGATTTCTTAGGATACAAAAAACACCAACCACAGGGGACTCTGCTGGCAGTTCAGTGGCTAAGACTCCATGCTTCCACTGCAGGGGGCACAGGTTCAACTCCTGGTTGGGGAACTAAGATCCAGCATGCCTCGTGGTATGGCAAAAAAAAAAAAAAAAGTACTAACCATAAAAGAAAAAATCGGTAATTTGGATTTCATCAACATTTAAGACTTTTGGCCATCAAAGTCACCATTAAGAATATAAAAAGGCAAGCCAGAGACTGGCAGAAAATATTCACAACACATATCTGACAAAAGGCTTGTATCTATAATATACAAAGAATTTCTATAATCTATAATAAAAACTGAAAAAAAAAGGCAAATGTCTTGAATAGACATTCCATGAAGATAAACAAATGGTCAATAATCACATGAAAATGTGATCAGCATCATTATTATCAGGGACATGCAAATTAAAACCGCAATGAGATAGTGTTACGTAATACCCACTAGAATGGTTAAAATTAAAAAGATTGACAGTACCAAGTGTTGATGAAGATGTGAAGCAAATGCAATTCTTATACACTGCTGACAGAAGTATAAAATGTACAACCACTTAGAAAACTATCTGGCATTTCTCAATACAGTATATTCTACAAACTGTAATGTAATTTTTTTCAAACTGTAATATTTTTACAAAAAGATGTGCAGAACAATGTTCATAACAGCTTTATTCATAATATCTAAAATTTTGAAACAATGCAAATGACCATCAACAGAAAAATGGGTAAATAGTGGTATTCTTATTCAATGGAATACTACTCAGCAATAAATAAGAACAAACTAGTTATACTAGTAATAATATGAATTTGAAAAATACTATGTTGAACAAAAGAAACCAAAATAAAATTATATGATTTCATTTATATATAGTTCATGAACAAGCAAAATTAACATATGGTGACAGAAATCAGAATAGCAGTTGACTTTAAAGGTGGGGGATTAACTAAAGTGAAGCACAAAGGAACTGTGAGAGGTGATGGAAATGTTCTAGATTTGGATAATGATAACCTAGTGGCTCAGATGGTAAAGAATCTACCTGCAATGTGGGAGACCTGGGTTTGATCCCTGGATTGGGAAGATCCCCTGGAGGAGTGCATGGCAACCCACTCCAGTATTCTTGCCTGGAGAATCCCCATGGACAGAGGATCCTGGCAGACTACAGTCCCATGGGGTCACAAAGAGTTGAACACGTTGAGCAACCGAGCCACAGCACAATCTGAGTGTATATAACTGTCAAAACTCATCAAACTATATACTCAATATCTATTTTACTGTATATAAACATAAAATACATTTATACACAGTAAATGGGCACTGGGTATACACATACCCTGGTGGCTCAGTGGTAAAAGAATCTGCCTGCCAATGCAGGAGACTCAAGAGATGAGGGTTTGATTCCTGGGTGGGGAAGATGCCCTGGAGTAGGAAATGGCAACCCTCTCCTGCATTCTTGCCTGGACAAGAATAAAAAACTGGCTACAATCTACAGGGTTGCAAAGAGTTGGACTCAACTGAGCATGCATGCAAAGGAAGGGAAAGGCCATGTAAATATCTGCATTAATTTTTTGCTCTTTGGTGCACAGATAGGCAGAAAGTATTAATATATCTGTTTTCAATCACCAGAAATAGTAGGAGAAATTTTGCTCCCCAACTCAAACAAGATGGCAACATTATCAGAATGAATTTTTTCCAAAGGACATCAATTTTAGAAGAGTCAACAGTGGATCTTTCTCAGTTTATGTGCCACAAACCATGGGGGAGACTGCATCCTCATATCTGTAGGCTCACAATATAATTTTTTTTAATTTTTATTTACTTGCTATATCATTTTTAAAATAATTTTATTTATTATTTATTTATTTTTGGCTGTGCTGGGTCTTCATTGCTACACGGTCTACTCTCTAGTTGAGGTACTCAGGCTTCTCATCGTGGTGACTTCTCTTGCTGTGGAGCATGGGCTCTAGTGCGTGGGGGCTTCAGCAGCTATGATACGTGGGCTCAGTAGTTGCGGTTCCCAGACTCTCGAGCACAGGCTCAACGATGTGGCGCCTGGGCTTAGTTACCCTGAGGCATGTGGAATCTTCCCAGATCAGAGATCAAACCTGTATTTCCTGCATTGGAAGGCAGATTCTTTACCACTGAGCCACCAGGGAAGCCCATTCATGTTAGTTGCTTAATTAAAGGAGACTAAACTTCCAAATACTATCATGTGAAGGAGCCGAAATTTTTTTAAGTTTCTTCCTATTTCTTTCCACTCAATCTCTCATCTGCAGAGTCAGTTGGTGGTCTGATTTCTATTACTATACATGAAAATGAAAGTGAAAGTTGCTCAGTCATGTCCAACTCTTTTGACACCCCATGGACTATACAGTCCGTGGAATCTCCAGGCCAGAATACTGGAGTGGGTATCCTTTCCCTTCTCCAGGGGATCTTCCCAACCCAAGGATCGAACCCAGGTCTCCCACATTGCAGGCAGATTCTTTACCAGCTGAGCCACCAGGGAAGCCCCTACTATACATAAGTTTTGCTTATTCATGAACTTTATATAAATGGAATCTTCTGAAGTACATTAGAAATGTATCTTTTTTATAAAGATGTAGTATGACTGAAAAATACTGGAAACTAGTGACTGTGACAACTGAGTGTCTAAATCTTTACTAGTAACCAAACTAAACAGCAGCTGAAACATGGGCAACAAAATATGGGGTACTAGAATATATTTTTTAAAACACATTGTAAACTGCAATGCATTGGGAAAACAAGATGATATTTATTTTCAACAAATAAACAAAAAAAATCAATAAATAGTTTTTCACCTTAAGTTTCTGATATATGTGGCGCAGAGAATCTGCAGTTCCCATGTCAGCTTCATCAGGAATACACACGATATCTAGCTTCATTTTCATCTTGTTGAAGTCTGCACACAAAGCCTTTTGGACATCCTTGGTTGTAATGACAATGACTTCTATAGCATGAAAAAAAAGGAAGGAATAGTGCAAAAACTCTCATTCATTTAGACCGTGGTTACACTACTTCAATTAGATTTGGTCTGTTTCTAGATTTAGTAATGACAGCTAATATTATTGAGATTTTGCAACATACTTTACATGCATCTTCTCAATTAATTCTTACAGAAAATTATTTAAAAATTGTAAAATTCCTCCATTTTACAAATGAGGAAACTTGGACTAAAAGATATGAAGTGACTTTGTTCAGGGTACATAAAACCAGTAAGCAAGAGATCTAAGATAAAACATGTTAATATATTAAACACTACTTCTTCCTGACATAAAGAATGCAAAAGAGCACTTATTAAACCATATACCAATGAGATTCTATTCTATTCTAGTTTTAATTTTTGGTCACACCATGCTGCATGTGGGATCTTAGTTCTCCTGACCAGGGATTGAACCTGTGTCCCCTGCATTGGAGGCATGGAGTCTTAACTACTGGACCACCAGGGAAATCCTGGGATCACATTTTAAAACTTCACTCACTACAAAGAGAGAGCTATCACCACTTCCCATCAGATGGCTATTAGTGTTTCACTGATGATCATAATGAATCCAGTAACAGACAATTTCCATGTAATAGATGCCTTCACCTTATCCATATAGGCATCAATTAACAAAAACTTGGGGTTCTGTCATAGATCTTTGGCAGGGTAATGTAATCCACTGCAATATAACATGTGTTGCAGATATTTGAAGATTAGATTTTAGCATCTCTAAAGTGTAACAATTTCTATATGTGTTTCATGATAGTGCTCAATTACCTCTCCCTTTCACTATAATCATTCTTTTTTTCACTTTCTTTTCTTTCTTCCTTCCTTCTTTCTTCCTTTTCCCACTTAGCTTTCTTTCAGTCATTAACTCACTCATTCAACCAACAAATACAATTATATTTAATATGTAAATTCAGGCACTGAGAATTCAGAAATGAACTAAACATGGCTCCTATTCTTAAGAAACGTAACATGAAATTTTAGACATGAAAATGGTTAAGGAAGGCTTCATGGAAGGGATGGCTTTTGAGGCAGGCCATGATGAACTCAAGTCCAATTTAGTATATACCGTATATAAAATGCTGATGTTACAGAGATGAATTAGACACAGTACCTGCTCTCAGGAAGATCAGTCTAACATGCCACTAACTACAGCATAAAGCAGACCTTAAAAGGTACTGAGATAGAAAAACGAAGTGTGATGAAAACATAGAGGACAGGGTGACTGACACTGTTTGGGATTTCAAGAAGGTGACATTTCCATACGGTGGAGAGATTTTAGGTCGAATGAAGGGAGCTAACTATAAACATGGGACAGTCTCATAATTGGACCAGTCAGTTCTGTTCAGGCACTCAGTCATGTCTGACTCTTTTTGACTCTACGGACTGCAGCACACCAAGCTTCCCTGTCCATCACCATCTCATGGAGCTGGCTCAAACTCATGTCCATCGAGTCAGTGATGCCATCCAGCCATCTCATCCTCTGTCGTCCCCTTCTCCTCCTGTCTTCAACCTTTCCCAGAATCAGGGTCTTTTCCACTGAGTCAGTTCTTCACATCAAGTGGCCAAAGTATTGGAGCTTCAGCTTCAGTATCAGTCCTTTCAATGAATATTCAGGACTGATTTCCTTTAGGATTGACTGGTTGGATCTCCTTGCAGTCCAAGGGACTCTCAAGAGTCTTCTCCAACACCACACTTCAAAAGCATCAATTCTTCCCCACTCAGCCTTCTTTACGGTCCAACTCTCACATCCATACATGACTACTGGGAAAACCATACCTTTGACCAGACGGACCTTTGTCAGCAAAGTAATGTCTCTGCTTTTTAACATGCTGTCTAGGTTTGTCACAGCTTTTCTTCCAAGGAGCAAGCGTCTTTGAATTTCATGGCTGCAGTCACCATCTGCAGTGATTTTGGAGCCCAAGAAAATAAAGCCTGTCACTGTTTCCACTGTTTCCCCATCTACTTGCCACAAAGTGACCAGATGCCATGATCTTCATTTTTGAATGTTGAGTTTTTCACTCTCCTCTTTCGCTTTCATCAAGAGGCTCTTTAGTTCCTCTTCACTTTCTGCCATAAGGGTGGTGTCATCTGCATATCTGAGGTTATTGTTACTTCTCCTGGCAATCTTGATTCCAGCTTGTGCTTCATCCAGTCCCACATTTCACATCATGTACTCTGCATAGAAGTTAAATAAGCTGGACGACAATATACAGCCTTGACATACTCCTTTCCCAATTTTGAATCAGTCCATTGTTCCATGTCCAGTTCTAACTGTTGCTTCTTGACCTGAATACAGATTTCTTGGGAGGCAGGTAAGGTGGTCTGATATTCCCGTCTCTTTAAGAATTTTCCAGTTTGTCGTGATCCATACTGTCAAAGGCTTTAGCATAGTCAATGAAGCAGCAGTAGATGTTTTTCTGGAAATCTCTTGCTTTTTCGATGATCCAACGGATGTTGGCAATTTGATCTCTGGTTCCTCTGCCTTTTCTAAATCCAGCTGGAACATCTGGAAGTTCACGGTTCATGTACTGTTGAAGCCTATCTTGGAGAATATTGAGCATTACCTTGCTAGCATGTGAAGTGAGTGCAATTGTGCAGAAGTTTGAGCATTCTTTGGCACTGCCTTTCTTTGGGATTGGAATGAAAACTGACCTTTTCCAGGCCTGTGGCCACTGCTGAGTTTTCCAAATTTTATGGCATATTGAGTGCAGCACTTTCACAGCATCATCTTTCAGGATTTGAAATAGCTCATCTGGAATTCCATCACCTCCACTAGCTTTGTTTGTAGTGATGCTTCCTAAGGCCCACTTGACTTCACATTCCAGGATGTCTGGCTCTAGGTGAGTGATCACACCATTGTGGTTATCTGGGTCATGAAGATCTTTTTTGTACAGTTCTTCTGTGTATTCTTGCCACCTCTTCTTAATATCTTCTGCTTCTGTTAGGTCCCTACCATTTCTGTACTTAATTGTGCCCATCTTTGCATGAAATGTTCCCTTGGTATCTCTTCATTTTCTTGAAGACATCTCTAGTCTTTCCCATTCTATTTTTTCCTCTATTTATTTGCATTGATCACTTAGGAAGGCTTTATCTCTCCTTGCTATTCATTATGGAGAGACTAATGCTAAGCAGGGCTATGAACTTCCTAAAATAATGAACTATATGAACAGAATGAACAAAGAGTTTATAGATCAACTCCAGAATATCATGTTTAGGAGTCATTCTCCAAATTCTGAGTTAGCCTCATTCAGAAGGAATTTTCTATATAACAGGCATTTAATATACCACAAAAGACTATCCCCAAATATAACTAAAGATATATAGCAAGAGGAAAAAAAAAAAAGTGATAAATGACAAAGCCATAAGAACTTATTAAAGGAAAGTAGTATATTTAAAAGTGTATTAAGATGTGTCATTCACCTGTGATACTGAGTTCTAAAAAGAAAATCTTTTCTAAAACACATTTCAATGTCAATATCATACAGACCACTGCAAAGAAGTGTTCATGGGTCTGTCTCAAGAAAGTATGAGTGGAATAAACACTGGATCATAAGCCTAGGGCCCAGGATCTGGCACCACCTCCATCTGGTATTCTAATCTGCTATATCTAACCAAAGGACACCCCAAACTCATTGTGGCCAAAGCCAAACTCACTGTCTTCGTTCAAACCTGTTCATTGTCTTACATTTCCTCTCCTATTACTGACATCACCATCCACTTAGCTACTTACCGAAGCAGAAAGTAGAGGGAACTCATCCCTTTCTTTCTATTACCCCTCCGCATGAATCAACAACTTTCCCAAATGGGCCTTCTTCACCATCCTTAGCACTAATGCCTTAGTTCAGGCCCTCTTTGTTGTTAGCATGGACTTTTGTATCAATCTCTTAACTCATCTCCTTGCTTATAGTCTTGACCCCCTCACACTAATTCTTCATACAGCTCCCAAAGCAATTTTTTAAAAAATCTGTATTTCAAATTTATTACCATGAAGTTGTTCACATTTGCTTATTATCTTTTTTGTTTGTTTGCTTGTTTTGACTGCGCTGCATGGCTATAGTATCTCAATTCCCCACCAGGGACTGAACCTGGGCCACGGCAGTGAAAGTGCAGAATCATAACCACTAGACCACCAAGGAACTCTCTTGCTTATTAACTTTTAATGTCTGTAGGATTTGTGGTGATGTTTCATCTTTCATTCCTGTTATTAGTAATTTGTGTCTTCTCCCCTTTTTTTGATCAGTCTAACTAAAGATTTAACAATTCTATTGATATTTTTTTTAAAGAGTCACCTCTTGGTTTTACTGATTTTCTCTAATGCTTTTGGCTTCTATTTCACTTACTTCTACTCTTATCATTTTTATCTCCTTTCTACTTGAGTTTCATTTGCTTCTCTTTTTCCAGTTTGTCAAAGTAGAAACTTAGATGATAATTTGAGACATTTCTTTTCTAACAGAGAACTTAATGTTATAAAATTTTCTCTAAACATTGCTTTAGCTACATCCCTCAAGTTTTAAAACACTGAATTTTCATTTTCAGTAAGTTAAAAACATTTTCTAATTCCCCTTGTGGCCAGATGGCCAAAAAGCACAAGAAAAGATGCTCAACATCACTAATTATTAGAGAAATGCAAATGAAAACTACAATGAGCTATCACCTGGCACTGGTCAGAATGACCATCACCCAAAAAAAATCTAAAAACAATAAATGCTAGAGAGGGTGTGGAGGAAAGGGAACCCTCCTACATGGTTGGTGGGAATGCAAATTGGTACAGCCACCATGGAGAACAGTATGGAGGTTTCTTAAAAAAACCCAAAATTGAAACTACCATATGACCCAGTAATCCCACTCCTAGGCATATACCCAGAGAAAACCACAATTCAAAAAGATACCTAAAAAAAAAAGATACATGCACCCCGATGTTCAGTGCAGCACTATTTACAATAGCCAGGACATGGAAGCAACCCAAATGCCCATCAACAGAGGAATGGATAAAGAAGATGTCATATATATACTTGGTGGAATACTACTCACTCATAAAAAAGAACAAAATAATGCCATCTGTATCAACACTGATGGACCTAGAGACTGTCATACTGAGTCATGTAAGTCAGACACAGACAGATAAACATCATATGATATTGCTTATATGTGGAATCTAAAAAAAAGGAGTACAAATGAAGTCTGTATAGAAGCAGAGCCACAGATGTAGAAAACAAACCAGGGGGCAAAGAGGGAGAAGGAATAAATTGGGAGTTTGGGATTGACGTAGAAATACTACTATATAAAATAGGTAACTAATAAGAACCTACTGTATAGCACAGGGAACTCTACTCAATACTCTGTAAAGGCCTATATGGGAAAAGAGTCTACAGAAAGAGTGGATATATGTGTATGTATAACTGATTCACTTTGCTGTACACCTGAAACTAATACAATACTGTAAATCAACTATACTCTAATAAAATTGTTTTTTAAATTTCCTTTGTGGTTTCCTCTTTGGGTTATGTACAAATATGTGGTTTGATTTCCAAACACTTAGGGATTCTCTTGATAGCTGTATGTTATTGATTTCTAATGTAACTCTACTGTGGTTAGAGAATATATTTTGTATTATTTTAATCTTCAAAGAATTATTGAGACCTGTTTTATTTAAAAAAATACAGTCTATCTTAGTAAAAGTTCTTAGCATTTGAAAAGAATTGTGCATTCTGCTTTACTAGGTGGCATGTTCTATAAATGTCAATTAGGTAAAATTGTAAAAAATCCTAAGGAATCCACAAAAGGCTGCCAGAATTAATAATAAGTGTATTTAGCAAAGTTGTAGGATACAGGGCAGCATAAAAAAGCTATGTTTTTATGTACTAGCAATGAATTTTCTGGAAATTGAAATAATTACCATTTATGATAACACCCTCTTCCAACAGCACAAAAGAAGACTCTACACATGGACAACACCAGATGGTCGACACCAAAATAAGATTGATTATATTCTTTGTGGCCAAAGATGGAGAAGCTCTATACAGTCAGCAAAAACAAGACCAGGAGCTGACTGTGGCTCAGATCATGAAGTCCTTATTGCCAAATTCAGACTTAAATTGAAGAAAGTGAAGAAAACCACTAGACCATTCAGGTATGACCTAAATCAAATCCCTTATGACTATACAGTGGAAATGAGAAATAGATTTAAGGGACTAGATCTGATAGACAAAATGCCTGATGAACTATGGATGGAGGTTTGTAACATTGTACAGGAGACAGGAATCAAGACCATCTCCAAGAAAAAGAAATGCAAAAAAGCAAAATGGCTGCCCGAGGAGGCCTTACAAATAGCTGTGAAAAGAAGGGAAGCGAAAAGCAAAGGAGAAAAGGAAAGATACACCCATTTGAATGCAGAGTTCCAAAGAATAGCAAGGAGAGATAAGAAAGCCTTCCTCAGTGATCAGTGCAAAGAAAATAGAGGAAAACAATAGAATGGGAAAGACTAGAGATCTCTTCAAGAAAATTAGAGATAGCAAGGGAACATTTCATGCAAAGATGGGAACAATAAAGGACAGAAATGGTAGGGACCTAACAGAAACAGAAGATATTAAGAAGAGGTGGCAAGAATGCACAGAAGAACTATACAAAAAAGATCTTCATGACCCAGATAATCACCATGGTGTAGTCACTCACCTAGAGCCAGACATCCTGGAATGTGAAGTCAAGTGGGCCTTAGGAAGCATCACTAAGAACAAAGCTAGTGGAGGTGCTGGAATACCAGTTGAGTTATTTCAAATCCGGGAAGATGACACTGTGAAAGTGCTGCACTCAATATGCCATAAAATTTGGAAAACTCAGCAGTGGCCACAGGACTGGAAAAGGTCAGTTTTCGTTCCAATCCCAAAGAAAGGCAATGCCAAAGAACGCTCAAACTACCACACAACTGCACTCATGTCACACGCTAGTAAAGTAATGCTTAAAATTCTCCAAGCCAGGCTTCAGCAATACATGAACCACGCAGAGTACATCATGAGAAAAGCTGGGCTGGAGGAAGCACAAACTGGAATCAAGATTGCCGGGAGAGCTATCAATAACCTCAGATATGCAGATGACACCACCTTTATGGCAGAAAGTGAAGAAGAACTAAAGAGCTTCTTGATGAAAGTGAAAGAGAAGAGTGAAAAAGTTGGCTTAATGTTCAGCATTCAGAAAACTAAGATCATGGCATCTGGTCCCATCACTTCATGGCAAATAGATGGAGAAACAGTGGCTGACTTTATTTTTCTGGGCTCCAAAATCACTGCGGATGGTGATTGCAGCCATGAAATTAAAAGATGCTTGCTCCTTGGAAGGAAAGTTATGACCAACCTAGACAACATATTAAAAAGCAGAGACATTACTTTGCCAACAAAGGTCCGTCTAGTCAAGGCTATGGTTTTTCCAGTGATCATGTATGGATGTGAGAGTTGGACTATAATGAAAGGTGAGTGCTGAAGAATTGATGCTTTTGAACTGTGGTGTTGGAGAAGACTCTTGAGAGTCCCTTGGACTGCAAGGAGATCCAACCAGTCCATCCTAAAGGACATCAGTCCTGGGTGTTCATTGGAAGAACTGATGTTGAAGCTGAAACTCCTATACTTTGGTCACCTGATGCGAAGAGCTGACTCATTTGAAAAGATCTTGATGCTGGGAAAGACTGAGGGCAGGAGGAGAAGGGGACGACAGAGGATGAGATGGCTGGATGGCATAACCGACTCAATGGACACGGGTTTGGGTGAACTCCGGGAGTTGGTGATGGACAGGGAGGCCTGGCGTGCTGCGGTCCATGGGGTGACAAAGAGTCGGACACAACTGAGCGACTGAACTGAACTGAACAAATAAATACAATAAAATATGTGTAAGTCCTATACACTGAAAACTATAGAGTAGTTGTGTAAGTTAAGAGAAATTACAAAAGGCCTAACTAAAAGGAGAGTTATATCATGCTCCTCAATCAGAAGGCTCAATACTGTTAAGATGTGAGTTCTCTTTCTACTGATATATGGATTCAATTCAGTCTTAATCAAAATTCTAGCAAGTTTTTTTGTAGAAATTGATAAGCTGATTCTGAAATTTATATAAAGATACAAAGGACTTAAGAGTAGCGAAAACATGAATTTAACCATTTTAAACTTTAGTTTAATAATCCTTTCAAGACTTCCTTGTGCTTCCACTGTAGAAGGCATGGGTTTGATCCCTGGTTAGGGAACTAGGATCCCACATGCCTTGTGGCACAGCCAAAAAAAAAGGCTCTTCACTGATTTCCCACTGCTTTCAAGAAAAAAAAAAATCTAAATTCCTCAACATGGAATACAAGGCCCTTCATAGTATAATGCCTGTTCATTTCTCTCATTACATTTTTTCCCTCTTACGCTTGATATTGCTGCTGTTGTTTAGTCACTAAGTCATGTCCGACTCTTTGTCAACCCCATGGACTAGAGCCCACCAGGCTCCTCTGTCCATGGGATTTCCCAGGCAAGAATACTGGAGTAGGTTGCCATTTCTTTCTCCAGGGGATCTTCCCAACCAAGGGATCAAACCTGTATCTCCTGCATTGCCAAGCAGATTCTTAACCAGTGAGCCACCAGGGAATACACACTGATGTTACAGCCAAATAAAATGAAAAGTAGTTATAAAAAAAAGAAAAGAAAAGTCGTTGCGAGAATATGTGCTGATCATGACTCTATCTCTGCAAAATTTACTACTTCTGTATGGAATACTTCTGGTCAGAATGTCAATCTATTTTCCAAGAGTCAATTCAAGGGTCAGCTACTCTGTAAAGTCTTCTCTGAATCTCTCAAGTTCAAACAGTATCTTCCTTATATTAATAACAAGCACTTATAATGTGCCTCTGTTATAACATTTATCACATTACACAATGATAATCTGTTTACATATGTATCTCTCCACTAGACTTTAAGGTTCTAGAAATCAGGGCTTGAGTTAACCTTTTCAATTCCGTACTCCAGTGTTTAATATACTACCTGGCACATACAGGTTCTCAGTAAATACTATGAGGCATGTGGTCGTTCTCATATTATGTTCTGATATCCTTCCAGGGTTATCTTGGATCACTGTGGAGACCAGCTCTAAAAGAGAAACACTTAGCACTATCTTCTCAACCTTTTTCACACAGCAATAGAATACTCCAAAGTTTCTAATTTAAAGAGGCCAGTCTCCAGCCAACATTGAGTCCTAGTCTTCTTTCATTCATTTCTCTCACCCTCATAAAGCTGATAAATTACTAGGATAAAGAACCCTAAAAGTTTTGTGAGTATATCTCATTGCCATGACTCACCTTCAAATCCAACACGCTCAAGCAGGTTCAGTGGGTACCAAATTAAAGGTTTGTTGCCGACTGGAAGCAGAGGTTTCGGAATACTGGAAGTCAGGTCTGTCATTCGCGATCCCCCTCCAACTGCCATTACAACTGCTTGAAATTCCATTTTTAAAAACTGTAATCACAGAGAAAACCAAGAGAAAAACGTAATAAAATCAATGTACACACAGTATTAATCTTATTTTTATTTAGGTTATTGATATTCACTTATGACAAACGTCATTTCCAACACCAATAACCAGAATAAGAAAGACTCCTTAGCCACAGTATAAACATCACATTTATCCTATTCTCTTACTGATAAATACTCTCATTTCCAGCCTGGGATTATGGGCTAGAGGGGGGACATGAATAAAACAAAAATCTGGCTCTTGCTCTTGAATTGTTGACAATTAAGAGAAGACAAATGCAGTAAATTACAATACAACATCATTAATGCCATGACAGGGATATATCTAAGGTACAGTAGGCATATATAGTGACAATAACACCTAAATCTTCCTAGAAAACATAGGGAAGGTTTTATAGGAAAGTGATGCTTGAGCTGACTCTTAAAGGAGTAAGAGTTTACCAAGTTGGTTTCTGATATGTGAGTTTGTATTCCCTGAAAAAAATTTTAAAACTTCTGACTAGAATTAACAGCACAAAGACAAGCACATTAGATCTCTGAAAAGTATGAAATGACTTAAGATGCTTCTATTAATTCAGCCACCTGCTCCCATTTTTTCATTACCCCCAACTTGAAATATAACACTATAAACTCAAATGTAGGCTTGTATCTTAACCTAGGTTTGCAGAGCCCAATTACAGAAACAAACCAAGTTAATTTCTTTTTTTCAGACTCAAGGTGATAAATGAAACTGTTTGACATTCAAAAAAAAAAATCTCTTTACAGCTGCTACCACATAAGAGAGGCACATTAAAAGCTCACAAATCCTTATTGATTTAAAATAGAAGTACTATTTGACTTACAACAAATGATGTAACCTTTTAAAAACAAAGTGAAATTCAATGCTCTGGAAACAAAAACGTATTTAACACCAAACTGGGAAATAATGTTGCTCCTTTACCATAATTTTGATCAGTCCTGGGCTCCTCACATCAGTATCTAAACTGCAACACACACACACCATACACCCCAGCACAAAGTAAAGGCTCTTACACAACATCCACAACGTAAAGATACAGTACTTTCAATTCCAGCAGGCACTGCCTCAGATTGGTATTTAACTTCAATCTGGCATTATATAAATCTCATAACATCTGATGTTACTATGAAAAGTATTAACACTGGATCCTTAAGAGTTAAAAGACCTGAGTTTGAGTTCTGGTTCTGTCACTTACAGGTGAGGTAACCAGGGGCCTGACATTTAAAACTCAGCATCCTCAGTTTCTAGAAGAGAGCCTGGTGGTTAAGTTCACAGGCCCTTTAACCAGACTGCCTGGATTTTAATTCTAGCTCTACCATGAATTAGCTGTATGATCCAGGGCAAGCTACATACCTTTCCCAAGCCTCCATTTTCTTAATTTTCTAAGGTGAGGATAATTAGTTTCTACTTCACAGAGTTGTTATAAATATTAAATAAGTTAACCCAAGTAAAGCACACAAAACAATGACAAGCATTATACAAGTTTTTGATAATAGACAGGTCATGGAAACTTTCTGTGCCAGCTGAACCATGCTGTTGCATAATTCTGGTCCCTGAATCGCTATTCTTGCTTCCTTAGTTGCCTTTCTCCTGTGTCCAGTATGTAATCACCAATTAAAGACTCAGTTGAAGAATCACCTTGTGTATAAAGACATTCTTATCCCTTCCCACCCTCTCAGAGAAGTAACTCTTTTCTCCTTAAAGGCTTCCATTCTACTATATACAGATCATCTCTACCTTTCAGGATTCACTGCCCATTTTAATTTTCATTATTTCTTGGCAAGTGTGGCATGTAGGATCTTACTCCCCTCTCCCTCAACCCACCCCCTAGGGATGGAGCCCACTGCCCCTGCATTGGAAGTGTGGAGTCTCAACCACTGTACTGCCAGGGAAGTCCATCTGCCTGTTTATTTAAATGTCTATTTCCTTTGAGTTCCTTGACTGTCATCGCTGTATTCCCAGTACCTGACATAATTCCTGTCAGATGCCAGGCATTCAGTCAGTACTTGTGGAATGAGCATCTGTGAACCTCACAACAACCCAGAGTATGCGTCAAGCTCAAACATGTGCAGAAGGGACATTAGAACCCAGATCACTAGGATCTGAGGTTCCTGCTCTCAATGAGACTCTGGGTGATAATCATGAACATAACTGATAACAGGCAGCCTGACAAATGTCTCAATGTCACTGCCACGACTCTGAGCGATGGGAATCAAGGCAATAACTCGCTAGCCACTCAGGCTTTAGAGAGGGTGTTCTTGTCATCTTCAACCTGCCTCCGATACAGCCCTCACTGCCTTCTCCCTTTGTAAATTGATAAAAACCCCGAATCACAACTGATCTCTCAGCCAGACTTTATTGTATTGCTCTTTGTATTTGTATCTTGCACCTAAAACAACCAAAAACAGAATAAAAGAACGAAGGACTTTTAAGTGGAAAGGATCAGGCACTGTGCGCAGGGCGTCCGGTGCTCACTCGCTGTGACTTCCAGCAGATCCTCCCCTCCCTGAAACAATTTCCTCAACTTTTGCACAAGGTGGCTGGCTCGGATGCTCCCCGAGCTTCCTTTTAGTTCGGGCACTTGGCTCCGCGGCCAGGTCCGGGAGGCACTCGAGCTGGCGACTCGGGCTCTGCACCCCTGCCACCCCCTCGGGCCCTCCTCTGCAAGGCTTGAGGAGCCCGCCTCCCTCCGGTGAAGTGAGGCTCGGCGGCCTCCACCGCACGGCTCCCCCCGCCAGCCCGCTCGTGCGCGGCCTGGCAGCGCAGAAGCCGCAGCTTTACCTCAGGTCCCCGCGCGCCGCCACGGTTCCCAGCGCTCCCCGCGCTCCCCACGCTGCCGCCGACTGACAGCCAAAAGGCGCAGGCGCACGATGGCCGGGCAGATCGATGGGACGCGCTGGGCAGGCCCGCAGAGAAGAAAACGAGCACCGAGTAATAGATGACGGCGGAGACGGGCGCCACTGGGAGGAGGGGAGGAGAAGACGAGGCGGGGCCGCCGGAGCCTTTTCATTCATTCACAAATTACCAACGCCCACGGAGCGTCCCTCACGTTGCAGGAGAACTAGTTCCAGTCTCTTCCTTCAGACAATTCTTCTAGGACCTGGTCCCTACTACCACTCTGCGGAAGGACAGCTTATTGGGAGCTGCGGTTTAGGGCTGGCCAGTGGAGAAATCACCAAGGATTGCCAAGGTTTTCTGTGACCAGTGAGGTCTAATGTGGCCACTCAACGTTGGCTTTCTGAACCAGATTATTATGGTATGGAAAACATCCACCTTTAGCCATCAAAAGTTGGTCGGGAGTGTGGGATTCGGGAAGATCTCACGGTAATGGTGGGGAAAATCCCCTGGAGGAGGGCATAGCAACCCACTCCAGTATCCTTGTCTGGAAAACCCCTTGGACAGAGGAGCCTGGCGGTCTACAGTGCGTAAGGTTGCCCAGAGTCAGACACTACTGAAGCGACTTAGCAGCACTGTGATGGTGATACTGAACAGTGGCTTGGAGAGAGTGAGTCAAATGAATATCTTGGGTAAGAGCCTTCCAAGAAGACTAGCCAGCAAGTGCAAAGGCCTTGGAGAGAGAAGGCAACTTCAGAGAACAACAAAGAAGCCAACAGAGCTGAAGAAAAGTGAGCTGGGGGAGAGTGGATGACGGCAGAGGAAGCCAGAGAGACAATGGGGGAGAAGGTAGAGAATTCAGATCCTGTGGGTCTTGTAGGCATTGTGAGGATCTTGACTTGTGCAGAGGAGCAGCGATATAACAGGCTTTTAAAGGATCACTGTGGTTGCTGTTTTGATAAAGAATCTCTGCTTCCAGAGACCAGTTAAGAAGCTGCAACATCCGGATGGAGAACCCAAACAGCTGAGTCTAGACTCCAACAATTGGGAGATAACAATAAAATAATTCTTTTTTGTTTGTTTTGTTTTAAGCAGTACATTTTAAAGGAAGATTGTTAAGCTGCATTATCTGGTTTTGGGTGGGGGTTGTGTGGTTTCTGTTTTGTTGGCTGCGCTGCTGGGCTCAAGCGATCTTAGTTCCTCAACCAGGAATTGAACCCAAGCCTTGGCAGTGAAAGCACGGAGTCCTAACCACTGGACCACCAGGGAATTCCGTAAACTACATTGAATAACAGGAACAATGGTCGTTCTCTCTTTTGGAAGCTTCCTCTTTTTCTATCCTTCTCTTTTTAATAATATTTCTTTCATTTAAAAAAAAATGTATTTGTTTTATTTTTGGCTGCATTGGATCTGTTGCTGTGCAAGGGCTTTCTCTGGTTGGGTGAGTGGAGCCACTCTTGCTTGTCGTGCACAGGCTTCTCGATGCCGTGGCTTCTCCTGTTGCAGAGCACAGGCTCTGAGGCACGAGGGCTTTAGCAGTTGTGGCACACAGGATTAGCTGCTCAGTGCCACATGGAATCTTTCCCAGCCAGGGATCAAACCCATGTTCCCTGCATTGGCAGGTGGATTCTTAACCACTGGACCACCAGGGAAGTCCTCTATCCATCTGTTAAAACTTTAGTTACCTTAGCTCCCTGCCAGTTAGGAAGCGGAGTCTAACTTCTGCAATAAAAATAAAGGAATTTGACTTCATTCAACAATATTTATTGCATGCCTAATATGTGCCAACCAGTGTCTGAGATCCTAGATAGTGGGACTACAACAATCACCAAGACAGGACTTGTAATTTTTCCCTGACTTTCAGCCAGAAGAGTAGGAGCTCAGCCTAGAACGTACTGAAAAAAAAAAAAAAAAAAAAAAAGTCCTGTGGCTACATCCATAAAACTAGCCTATCTGTGCCCTGCCTCTCTTTCACTTTAGAATGCTGGTGATGAGTTATTGGAAAATTACTTAGCTCTAAACACTGAGTTGGTAAAGGGAGCCATGGAGTGATTGCTTTGGCCACAGGAGACCTGAAACTTGATTACCATTTCCTTCTGCAGCAAGATTATTTCTCTCTTTGGTATTAGCTCAAGCAAGCAGAAGCCTTGGGAATTACAGCATGGTTTTGAGGTGAGAACTAGTTATGAAGTAAGAACAGCATTCAACCTCATATCTGGCATCCATTTTAAATGCTCATGTTTAAATTAGCAAATGTTTTCAGGGAACTGGAGGACTTTCTCCTCTAGTTGAAGAAAGTAGTTGAAGGATTACTTCAATTTAAACTCACTTTAAATTATTCCCTTGGAGCAGTATGTTTTGGTTTCTGGACTCTCTACAGTCTTAAAAATTACCGGAAGCTTCAAAGAGGTTTTGTTTGTATAGGTTGAATCTGTCGATACCAACCATATTAAAAATTCAAACTGAGAAATTTTAAAAACATTAATTCATAAAAATAGAAACAAAACCATTACATGGTAACAGTTACACTTTATTGAAAACAACTATGTTTTCAAAAGAAAAAATTTAGTGAGAAGAATGCAATGGTTTCATCTTTCTTTTGCAAACCTCATTAATGTCTGGCTTAATAGAAAACAGCTGAATTTTCCCATCATTTGTGATATACGGTTTGGGGTGATGAAAACCTGATCTCACACAGATACATAGTCGGAAAAAAGAAAGAGATTTTAATAGTCTTTGTCAAATAATTGTGAGTATTCTTCAGTACTACACACTAAACTCAAGAAATGGTAGTTTGTTAACGATTAGTTGTGATATAGAATCATTTGTATCAATGAACATTTTGTACTGTTATAATACTTGCATTTTGAATAGGCATTTTACCCATGCATGATTTTGCAACTTGATGCATTGCTCATTTGTAAAATACTGATTCACTAAATTATGCAGATCTTCCCAATGTTGACTCATTATACAATATTTTTTAAATCACACTTGTTAATACCACCACCAATCATTAGAAGAGTCCTTAATGGAGACTTCTGTGGTGGTACAGTGGATAAGAACCTGCCTGCCAGTGCAGGGGGCACGGGTTTGATCCCTGGTCCAGGAAGATTCCACATGCCATGGAGCAACTAGGCCCGTGCTCCACAGCTGCTGAAGCCTGTGTCTCTGGAGCCTGTGCTCTGCAACAAGAGAAGCCACCACGATGAGAAGCCCGTGTACCACAATGAAGAATAGCCCTCAGTCTGCAACTAGAGAAAGCCTGTGTGCAGCAGTGAAGACCCAGAACAGCCAGTAAATAAATAGATAGACAGATAAAGTCCTTAAGAATGCTGGCAAGCTTGGGACAAGTTTCCCAAACTTCTTCTTGTCTCTTGAAAGCTCAGATATCATCGTTGTTAGTGGTTTTCCTTGAAATGACAGGCTTACTTCACTCATCTTGATAAAGTTTGTCCAGTTTGTCAGTTGTTCTTTCAAGAAAATACAGTGTTCTGTGAAAAAAGCAGGAGTTCACAAACGAAACAATGGCGCGAGTTTTCTGGAGACAGTCATCATACTTATTTCGTATGCACAGAAGTGTTACACGTGTACTTCCATTTCATCACATAGAATATTAAAAAGACGTGTGCTCAAGGACAAAGATTTAATAAAATTATTTTATTGCCTCATCAAAGACATTCTTAAGTAGAACTGCCTTTGTTTTATTATTTTTTAGTTTTTTTATGGTAAGCCTGTGGCAGTGAAGAATACAGTGACTTAATGCAGTTTGGCATCACTGCTCTGACTGATGCTAAAGCACCAGCTGTTTTATCCAGCATTGCTTTTGCATGATCAGTGCAAATATCAGTACAGTGAAGGAGGCAGAGTTTCAGTATTATTATGAAAGTAATATTAACTCAACAGACCCCCTGAAAGGGTCTGGGGATGCTGAGGTCCACGGAGCATGTTTTAAGAACGGCTGCCTTGTGGACTTCTTGCTGGCTCCCACTGCTTCTGCTTCTTACATTATGGCACTCACCACAAAGGACTGTCATTCTCCTTTTTCAGGTTTTCTATATCACACTGGGAACCCCCTGAGGACAAAGACTGTATCTTATTTGCTAAAAAGACTTTATATCTGCAGAGAGAGGTCTTTGCAGATCTTAGAATCTGGGACATGCTAAGTAAATAATAATTGGGCGAATTAGAAATTTCTCATAAATTTTCCCTTGTCATCCCATTTGGTAGTACCAAAACTGGGCTGAGGGCCTGGATCACTGACAACACCTCTTCTTCTAAACATTTCTTTTCACTAAGTTAATGATTAGCCCTCATGCCTAGCCTCACTCTTATTATTTACTTTTCATTTACTTTTAATTATTAATCACATGGGAAGTATTTAATAAATGATTATTGAATGCACTATTCCCTAAAATGTTTGTTTCTTTCCTGTTCACATTTCTTCCCCCAAAGGATGTTTATGTGTATGTGTCTGTATGTGGTAGGGAAATAGTTTAAGAAGGTCAAGCTCTAAGTTCGCTTTGAACTGTGGGAGACAAAAGAAACTTTTCAAAAGTTGGACCTTGGCTCAGAAATAGTCTTCCCACAGTCTGCAAGAAATCTCTCTTTGGGAATTTACTGGCCATATCACAATATTCATCTACTCCATCTGGCTGAGGACATGTCCCTGGGACAGGGAATTATTATTTTTAGAGTGCTGAGTGAAGGATAAAAATGGAAAGAGAAACTCTACTTTGGCAACCAATTTCAGGTCCTAAAATATTTGTGCTTTATTTTTGTAAATAAGCCCAGCAGTTTCCTAATAGAGTCATGGTAAGTTAGAGAGCAAATGATGCTACAGTGTTTATATAGAGCTTGGAAAGAACCTTCATTAATTAGGAATTCAGTATTTCCTTTCAAGCACATAGAATTTTCATTGTTGGTGGTTTTGAAGGTCAGAATCTGGATATTTATGCTCTAAACTGATCACTTTAAAAATAAGTGATTTAATCAATTTTTAATTTTCTTCCTTTACTGGAAAAACCTTCAGATATCTGATTTTCCTTGTTTTTAAATTGCAAAGTACAGTTTATGGGCCACAGTTCATTTATTTAACAGCTATTTGTTGAATGACTACTATGTGCTGAGAATAGTTTTGGGCTCCTAGGCTATATTAGTGAACAAAAAAGGATCCAGCCTTCATCCTAGCCGGGAGAGGCAGCATAAATAAAAAAGAAGTTTAAATAATAAATCAGTAAACAGTGCCATATATTAAAAAGTGATAAGTACTTTGGGAAAATGAAAAAAGTTAAGCAGGGAGGAGGGACAGGGAGAGGGAGAACACCATATTGACAGCATAAAGTTTTAGCATTTTACAAAAATTACTGAAATTTGGGAACTGTGTCTCATTTAAATCTGTCCACAACTTTCTATCTAATAAATTTAGAAATAAATACAAAAGGAACAGGCAACATCAGTAGAAATGGTGGAATAAATTCCTCCAAGAATTCTCTCCTCCATAAAAGGAGAGGAGAACAATATAAAAAATTGTCAGAATCAACTTGGATAATGATGGATGTGCATCATGAGAAAACAATCATGTCACTTAAATTTTTTTTTAAATATAGGTAGACAATGTATTGTTAATTAAAATTTTAAAATAAAATATGTATTTATGTGGCTACATTGGGCAGCATATGGGATCTTTAGTTGCATCATGCAAAACTTTAATGGCAGCTTGTGGGAGCTAGCTCCCTGACCAGAGATCAAACCTGGGCTCCTGCATCAGGAGCATGGAGTCTCAGCCACTGGACCACCAGGGAAGTCCTCATGTCACTTTTTAAAGTCTGTTGGTGATTAGTCACTGCATATCTCTTATTCAGTTCATTCACAGACAGCAAAGACTGTAATTGTGTTAATTTCTTGTCTCCCAGTGATAAACCCATGTGACATTAAAAAAAAAGGATAATTGAGAATTGGCCAACAAAATGAAAGTGTAGCTAATAAATGAGAAGTGATAATGGCAGAAGTGAAATTCAAAAGGTCTGTAGTTGTGGTACATGAACTCTTGGTAGCATGTGCCAACGATGTAGTTCCCTGACCAGGGATTGAACCCAGGCCCCCTGCATTAGGAGCACGGAGTCTTAGCCACTGGACACCGTTGTGTGTGTGCTTAGTCACTCAGTCATATCTGACTCTTTGCAATGCTAGGTACTGTAGCCCACTAGGCTCCCCTGTCCATAGAATTTTCCAGGCAAGGATATTGCAGTGGGTTGCCTTTTCCTTTTCCAGGTGACCTTCCCCACCCAGGGATTGAACCCACATCTCCTGAGTCTCATGCATTGCTGGCAGGTTCTTTACCCAATGCGCCACCTGAGAAGGTTTGAACCACCAGGGAAGTACTTAATTCATAAAAATTGTAAAGTTTGTATATTAGAAAAGAACATATATGAAATTAAATGGCAAAGTACAGGCTGAGAAGACATATTTATAACACCTGACATAACAAAGCGGTTAGTATTCAGGACACAGCGCCTTAGTTACCACGTCAGCAGGCTTTGGAGCTGGCAGACCGTCATCCAAATCCTAACTTCGTTACTTACTACCTACCCTGGGCAAGTTAATTAATCTTTGCTTGAGTTTCCCAGATGGCTCAGTGGTAAAGAGTCTGCCTAACGATGTAGGAGATGTGGGTTCAATCCCTGGGTCAGGGGGATCCCCTGGAGGAAGAAATGACAACCCATTCCAGTATTCTTGCCTGAAAAGTCCCATGGACAGAGAAGCCTGGTGAGCCACAGTCCATGGGCTTGCGGAGTCAGACACACATGAGCATGCAGGCCAGGTTTCTCATCTGGAGATGAGAGAATAATAGTGCTTACTTCACAGAGTTGTTGAGACGATAAAACAAGATAATGCATGAACAGCACTTAGCACACAGCCTAGCTGTGCTTGTTATTTTAGTACTACACAAAGATTGTTACAAATCAATAAGAAAAGAATAATGAATCTAAAGAATAGAAAAATGGGTGAAAATAAAGAGCAGTTCCTAAAGAAGAAAAATAATTGCTCAATGCTGTAAATAACCAAAGCAGTGCAAATTAAAATAACAATCGTACAATTTTTCTGTGTGTTAAATTCAATGCCCAGAGTTGGTAAGAGTTTAGGAAATAGACACTAATGTGAGTGAAAATTGATACATCCTTCCTAGAGGGCAATTCAGCAGTTTGATGAAGCAATTTTAGGAAGTTATTCTAAGAAAATAAATAGGTATGCAAGGATATATGCATGAGGATGTTTATTATAACATTTATAGTTTTTAATACAGAAAATTTGTAAACAACCTTAATGTCCATCTGTTGAGGGTTTGAAATGAATACAAGTTATGAAATGCCTTATAATGTAATACAATGCAGCCAATAAAAATAATGGTGAAAATGAGTATCACCCTTGTTCCAGCGACCATTATTTCCTGCTTGGATTCCTCCTTGCCTGTAGTCTCTCCCTCTCAATTCATTCTCTACGGGGCTGCCAAAAGCAATCTAATCATGTCACTCCTTTGCTGAACCCTCTCATGGCTGCTCAACGTAAAACCCTCTAAAAGCCTCCGAGGCGAGTCTCATCTCTCTCTTCCCTTCACACTCCAGTAACACAGGACTCAACATGCTTCTCAGTTGGTTTTTGTACCGTTATTCTCCCTAAGGATTTAGTACTTCTCTGAGCTGTTTTTTTTTTTTTTTTAATTCTTTGGTATTCCCATTTCCTATTCTTTTTAAAAAAATTATGTATTATTTTTGGCAGCACTTGGTCTTGGTTGCAGTGCATGGCCTCTTCTTTGCTGTGTGGGCCTTCTCTAGTTGCTGCTCAGGCTTAGTTGCTTTGGGGCATGCGGGATCCTCATTCCCGGACCAGGGTTCCAATTCCTGTCTCCTGTATTGACAGGCAGATTCTCAAGCACTGGACCACCAGGGAAGTCCCCGCTGAGCCACTTTAGTTAGAATCATCTGATTCTGTCTTCTAATGAAATCCATCACTTCTTCTCTGGAGCTCTTACATGAATGTTATTAAATGTTGTTTATGTGTGCGTACTCAGTCGTGTCCAACTCCTTGCTACTCCATGGACTGTAACCCGCCAGGCTCCTCTGTCCATGGAATTTCCCAGGCAAGAATCCTGGAGAGGGCTGCCATTTCCTCCTCCAGGGCATCTTCCCCACCCACGGTTCCAACCCAGTCTCTTGCAAGGGCAGGCGAATTCTTTACCACTAGCGCCACCTGGGAAGCCTGTTATTTATGCGATTATCTGTTTAATAAATGTCTCTTTGGGCTTGCCAGGAGGTGCTAATGGTAGAGTCCTCCTCCCAATCCAGGAGACACAGGTGAGGCAGGTTCCATCCCTGGGTGGGGAAGGTCCCCTGGAGGAGGGCATGGCAACCCACTCCAGTATCCTTGCCTGAAAAATCCCATGGACAGAGGAGCCTACCCGGTTACAGTCCATGGGGTTGCAAAAAATGTAGGACATGACTGACTGAGCACTGGCCACACTTAAAGGTAAAATCCCAAGATGACAAAAATGATCTGTGTAACCATTTTACCCATTGTAGCCAGCGTGACTCCTGACATAGCTGCTCCAAGTATTCACTGAATGAATAAATGAATGAATGAAAAGCAAGTTACAAAACACACAATGTGGGTCCAATTTGGTAAAAGACAGATCAAAGACTTATGTGGCAGGTACTTGCTCAGACGTGTCTGATTCTCTTAGGTCCCATGTCTGTAGCTCTCCAGGCTCTCCTGTCCATAGGATTTCCCAGGCAAGAATACTGGAGTGTGTTGCCATTTCCTCCTTCAGGGCATCTTGACAACCCAGGGATCCAACCCGCGTCACCTGCATCTCCTGCATTAGCAGGCAGATCCTTTACCGCGGAGTCCCCTGGGAAGCCGTTTGGATTCTTGACCACTGAACTACCTGGAAAGCCCTTCGTGTGGCCACTACCAGAAACAGACTACCTCCGGCAGGCTCGTGCTGGCCAGGCCTTTCCCTGAAGAGCAGAGAAGGGGAAGGAGGAGAGAATCCCCGGGTGGAGGGACGAGGCGGGGGGAACTTGCCGGGAAGCGCGGAGTTGGGCGGGAGTAGCTGCCTCTCCGGCTCCAGCGCCTCCGGCAGAAAGAGACTGCAGGAGGAGGGGGGCCGGTCTCCTGCGGACCACCCAAGGCGTAGGGGTCGGGAAGCCGCTGGGCCAGGCAGGCTCACCTGGAGCATCAGATTCCAAATTACAGAGTGGTGGTCTTGAGGATGCACACACCCCGGAATGCGGAGCGGATCTCATCTCAGAGCCCAGGTGGAGTTTTCCCGCAGGGCGGCGTCCGGGCGCGCCCTAGAGGGCGTCGTGGGGAAGCGGTGGGAGAGCGCGACTTCTCTGGGGACCGTGCTTGAGGAGGACGGCCCCCTGTGGGGACTGCATTCACCTGGAGGGATCTCTCGGAGTGTGTGTGTGGGGGGTACTTGTTCTGAGACTGCACCTTAGCTGTGTGGTTCCTGGAGGCAGCGTGGGGGTGGGTAGCCACGCTGCTGCCTCTTCTGTCACTTCCTGACTTGGGTGTTTTATCCGCCATTGCAAGCTCTGTCCTCTAGGATGTCAGATTCTTCTGCCCACTTGATTCCCGAAGGCGCACTCCCACCCTCCACATCACCACACCCATCCCAGAAGACACCAGGCCTGCTTTATTCCTGCTTCTGGGCGGAGGACTCCTTATTTCCCCTCTCAGCTCCAGATTTCATGTTTGCACTGAGAAGCCCTACCACTCCCACTTGACACATGTCTCCTTGGCTCCTGGCAGGACCCCTAAGTCCTGGAACAGGCTTCTTTAACATCCCTCAGGAGCCCAATGAACATACTCTGAAGGAATGAATTCATCCATTTACTCAACTTTTCCATGTGCAAGAGCTTCTTGGATGGAGTGTCATGGAAGCTCTTAAGGGAGAAAAGGCTGGGGCAGGACATGCATAAAACCTAGGAGGAGGTTTAAAGCCTAGGTTTTGTTTTAAAGTTGGGTAAAGAGGAGCTCGGAGAAGGCAATGGCAACCCATTCCAGTACTCTTGCCTGGAAAATCCCATGGATGGAGGAGCCTGGTAGGCTGTAGTCCATGGGGTCGCTAGGAGTGGGACACGACTGAGCGACTTCACTTTCACGCATTGGGGAAGGAAATGGCAACCCACTCCAGTGTTCTTGCCTGAAGAATCCCAGGGACAGGGGAGCCTGGTGGGCTGCCATCTCTGGGGTCGCACAGAGTCGGACACGACTGAAGCGACTTAGCAGCAGCAGCAAAGAGAAGCCATTGAAGATTTCAGAGAGGACATATCTGGCCTTAACCTGGGCAAGGTCTTGGAGGGCAAGACAGCAGACAGGGAGCCAGGTGTTGAAGTGATGAATAGGGGATAGCAGCAGTAGTAGTGAAGGTGATGGCACCCCACTCCAACACTCTTGCCTGGAGAATCCAACGGACGGAGGAGCCTGGTGGGCTGCAGTCCATGGGGTCGCTAAGAGTCGGACACGACTGAGCGACTTCGCTTTGACTTTTCACTTTCATGCATTGGAGAAGGAAATGGCAACCCAGTCCAGTGTTCTAGCCTGGAGAATCCCAGGGACAGGGGAGCCTGGTGGGCTGCCGTCTATGGGGTCACACAGAGTCGGACGTGACTGAAGCGACTTAGCAGCAGCAGCAGCAGCAGCAGTGGTAGTAGAGGTTTAATGTTGAGTAGCTATATATTCTGAGTCAGGGACAGTGGTGGCACTTTGTCAGTTGGTACCGAGTTGGAGAAAGAAAGCTGGAGCTCACACTTTGGGGACGGAGGGAGAGGAGGAAAAGACCAGTATGTGAGGAAGAGGGTGTTCAGTTGTTGCTTTATTCTTGGTTCAGGTGACCAAGGAGGATGGCCATCACTCCCTATCCATCCCTGGAGACTTGTTGGGGGAAGAGCCTCCATCCCCCCACCCCGCCCCCACAAATTTTTAGTTCTGGCTGAAACCAGAGAAAAATATGGAGGAAAAAAAAAAAGGAGTTGAAAACTGAAACAAAGTCCATGAGGTGGGGAGCTAGAAGAAGGCTCCCTTCAAGTAGCTCAGGCCTGGCAGCTTGTGCTGGGCTTGTGGAAGATTCCTCTCACAAGAGGTGAAATAGCTCTGGAAGCAAACCCAAGCACGTGTAGGGCTTGAGGGTCTGTGGGGCTGGGCCACCAGTGTCAACCTGCTGCTCCCACTTCAACCGCACCCAGGGGTGCAGCGCACTGGCGTTTTCTCTCAGACTTTGAGGGTCCAGGGAAGCTGTCTCTGCCCTGGGTGCTCAGGGGGAGACCCCACGGGACCAGTGCAGGCGCAGTCCTGCAGGCCCAAGACTGCCCCCTGGCGCCGACTCACTCCTCCCAAGGGCTCATGTCGGTGTCAATGGCCACACAGTTGTAGGCAGCATATCGGAGCTTCTCCTCACACACCTTGGCGCTGTGGGGGGCAGGGAGTTGTTCAGCACCAGATGTAGAGGCCCCTCCATCATGACCAGGGGCTCTGGGACTCCAATTTGTACCTTGAAGCCCTCCTCCACCCTAGGATGTCACATTTCCCACAAGTCCCACTCCCCAGGCTGGAACTTAGGGAACCCACCTGGCATAGTGCGGCAGGAAGAGGGTGCTGGAGCAGGTGGAAGACTCGGGCAGCGCGTCTGTGGTCTCATAGCTGGGAGTGTGGAAGGACCAGAGATGAGGAAAATTGGAGGGGCACAGGGCAGTGTCTGACAGGGGAATGTGTGTGTGGCGGAGGGCAAAGGCCAGCCACAGGCTCTTCCGACTAGACCTCCCCTCCCCATCGGCTCTCACCCCAGCTTGTCTGGGTAGATGTAGATCCGTGCCGGCAGACGGCTGCGGCCGGTGACAAAGCGCAGGAAGCGGCTCCGGTCCTCTGACAGAGGAGAAGGAAATCAGTGCCCATGTGCTGGTGGAGGAAACTCGACCACCTCCCCCATCTCTGTATCCCAGGAGTGGAGTCTGAACCCAGGCAGTCCTCTGCCCTCTCCACTGACCATTGGTGAAGTTGTTCAGTGCCTCCCAAAAGTACTGCACCCGGGTGTCAGATGGCTCGAAGTCCTCAAACCGGGCTGGTGGGACAAAACCACACAGAATTCATTCTTAGGTCCTTAAGCCCCACCCCGGGACTGTGCTGCCCGGCCCCACACTCACTGAGCTTGCGCAGGGCATCCACAGTGACCTCTGGGTCCCCGCACACCTTCTTCTCCAATTCTTGCCACGTCAGCAAGTCCAGCACAGCCTGCGGCACCACCTTCAGCAGACCTGCCTGCATGGCTGCCACCTGGGGAGAGGGGAGAAGGCCTGGCTGGAGAACAAGGCACAACTCCCAGCTCTGGGTGTGGTGGGGACACCTGGCCTCCACTCACGGAGATAAAGTACCTCTGTGCCCCACAGATCAGCAAGAATATGGGGCAGAGGGGTGGTGGGGGCCAGAGCTCTTGGGCTGGGTTCTGGTGGCCCCTCGGGCTGGGCTCTGGCTCCTGGGAGCTGTCCACAGCTCTCTGTTCCACTGGCCTCTGGGTAGTACCTGCTCCTTGCTCTCTTCTAGCCGTGCCTTCTGCACCAGTTGGATGAAACGGGAACGGTCCTCATATCCCACCACGATGCCTGAACCCCCAGGGATCAGCTCCACCACCTGCTGGTCACTCAGCACAGTGGTGAATGTTAGCTCCTTCCCAAATTTGAACTCAAATGTCTCCTTGTCCATTCCTTCCATCACTTCCAAGAGCTTCACCTGGGGGTTGAAGAGAGGCAGGAAGGTCAGCTTTTCATTGTGGAGATAGTCTTGTTTTTTCTCAAGAAGCTCACAGGAAAGCAGGGGAGGCAGCCAGGCAAGGCAGTTGTTATGCAGGCAATGAGGGCAGTGAGGGGGTTAGTAGATGGGCTGTGAAGCCCAGCATCAAGATGATGCCTAACCAGCCACGGAGATCAGGGAAGGTGTCCTGGGGGAAGTGGCATCTAAGCTGAGACCCAAATGATTGGCTGGGAATTGGCTGGGCCACCAGGAAGTCAGGAGAGAGAACATCTTAAAAAAAGGTGGAAAGAGCAAAAGACCTGAGGAACCTAACTGGGCAAGTGTCCAGAGATACAGGAGTCATGTAAGGCCTTTTCAGACTCTGCATTTTATCCTAAGCCCAGGGTGGACCACTGAAGGGATTATGGAGATAAGATGGGTAAGAAGGGAGACATGGTCACTAGATCTGCAATCAGTGGCTGGATCAGGAAGGAAGGTGACTAAACCCGAGGGATAGAAGTGAGATGGGAGAGGTGGGGAGATTCCAAAGGCAGATGTGACAGAATGTGGGAGGTGAGGGAGAAAGAAGAGTGAAGAATGACCCTGAGGGGCTTGGCAAGGGGAGGGGTGGGTGGTGGTGCCACTGTGAGACAGGGAGTCCTAGAGGGAGAGGATGAAGAGTGTGCTGAGCCCGAGGTGCCATCTTGGGAGAGAAATCCAGCAGGTAAATGCATATATAGCCCTCGGCTTAGCAGAGAGGCTGGGTCCAGAGGTAATTAATCCTTTCAGGGTCACCGGAACAGTGACAGGAATTGAAGCTATGGGAGTACATGGGTGGGAAAGGGGAAACGTGTGGTACAAGAAGGTTCAGGACAGCCTAGGGGTGCAACAAGCTTGAGAGCTGGGCAGAGAAACCCGGTCCAGGCCCTAACTCACCAGCACAGAGTCCACAGCTGGGAAGTCCTTGCTCCAGCTCACCTCCTCACCAGATAGCTGCTTCCACACGAAACCCGGTAGAGCCAGGACCTGTGGGACAAACACTGCTGTCTTCGTGCCCCGAACTGCCCGGGTTTGGCTGGCTCTTCTTTCCAAGAGCCAGGACTAAGCTGGTGGGGTGCAGATTAGGCTACTCACCAGGAACTCCTTACCCCGCAGGGCAGCCCCCATCAGCTGTCCGATCCACTCATACTTGGCAAAGTCCCGGCAGGAGGGGTTGGGCACATACATGTCCCGGGCCTCGCCTGTGCCATTGCCCTGCCCCCGAGACAGAGCTGTCAGCATGGCCTGTGATGGACCCTCCTGTGTTACCCCAGATGCCTCAACGACTTCCCTGAACACCTTCCCTGCCTGAACACCTTCCACGGAGGGGCCCTGAAGGAGCCCTCTGAACATACAATGACTCCATCCTTCTGCCTAGAAGCTGCCCCGGGCAGTTCAGTCTCTCCCTGTTCCTTCTCCGGCTTAGTCTGGGGCCTGGGAGGTTTGCAGAGACAGAACAGCAGAAACAACTTGGGAGGTAGGGGGGAGCTTACCTGGTTGGCCGTCCGTACAAAGAAGGGCAGAGGCACAGGGGTATCCGCCGAGCTAGGGCACAGTTCTTCTGACATGTCTGCCAAGCTGTCCCGGAAACCACCTCCTAAAAGGACAGACAGATGCTCTCAGCTGAGGCACACAAGAGCCCCAGCCCCCATGATGGGGTGAGAAGCAAGCCCCCTATCTAGCTTAGCTGGTCACCCCAGATACCCCAACCACTCTGAATATGGCAGGACTCGTGCTACTGGCCCTCAAGGCCTCACCTTGGTCAATGATGCCTTCTGCAATGAATTTACACTCCCACCACTGGTCATAGCGCATGGGCCACCTGTAAGGAGGGGTAAGTCTCTATCATTACACCGGGCTAGGGCTCGGGATGACCCACCAGCCCAGGGTCCACCCAGGAGTAAGGGCTACAAAGGGGTAATGCTGAGGGGTCCAGAGGCAGTGTGTGGGTGGAATGGGTCCATGTGTGCCCTGAGCAGGTCCCCTGCCCCCAAGCCATACCTGTAGTCCAGGGGCTTTTCATACTTGTCAGAGGGCTTGAGGCCTTCGTAAACCTGGGGCCAGGGAGAAGGGGAGGGAGTTGTGGGAACGTCCGGCCCCACTCTTGCCCAAAGACCTTGCTCAGGTCCCTCCTGGCCCAGTGCCCCCTAGTCCCCCTGCTGACCCGCCCTTGCTCTGACCCCAGGTGACACCCAGGTGACCAGACCTGGGTGAAGACAGCGTTCTTGCAGGCGGGATCCCGTAAGGGGCAGGCACGGTGTTCCATGGCGAGGCGCCGGTTGATGTACAGACGTGGCATGAAGCTGGGCTTGCTGCTCTCTGAGTCACGCAGGCACTGGGCCACCAGGCCTGGCCGCTGGCGTGACAGCAGCAGGAACTGCTTCACTTGCTGGTGGGGAGAGGTGGCCAGAGCGGGGCCGGCAGGCAGTCAGCCTCTGTCCAGGCCCTGGAACATTTCTCTGTTCCAACCCCACGGGGCCAGTTCAAGCCTACTCTATCCCTGGTCCTTGCTTTCAGTCTCTTCCTTAGTCCAGCCACCAGGGGAAGCTTTCTAAAACCCAATTTTGTCGTTACCTTACATAAAAACCCAACTTTGTCGTTATCTTACATAAAAACTTCCCAATGGCTCCACTGACCAGGAACAAAGTCTGGCCCCGGTGCCCTTGGCTACCAGGGCCAGCCTCCTGCCCACGTCTTCCTGCCTCATCCCATGTCACACTCACATCTATTGCTATGCTTCTCTCAAGTCATCCTGAGCAGCTAGGAACTCCCAGTGGGCACCTTTCATATAACCTGCCCTGTCCATGCTGTCACCTCTCCTCCCCAAGCTCTGTGTATTTCACATACTCTCTGGGAAATAGGACCCTAAACACTAAATTTTGACTATTTGTGTCTGGATTTCCTCCTATGTTCCCAGAGCCTAGCAAAAGTCTAGGCCTAGAGTAGATCTAAGAACTTTCTGATGAAGCGTGAAACACTGCAGAAAGGGGTGCCCACTGCCAAGACCAGCACTGAGTGAGTCAGGCTCACCTTAATCTCACTAAAGGTGCCCAGCGTGTGGTCCCAGGCCGGTACCAGGTGGTGCAGGACGCTGTCTAAGATCTTTATGAATCTGGTGAGGTTGGGTAAAGATAATTGCGGCTGAAGTCATAGATGCAAGACCCTCTCAGCACCCCCAACACACAGGGACAGGAGAAGGCAGGGCCCAGGGGCTCTCTGCCTCTTGAAGTGGAACAGCATTCGATATAAGATCAGACAAAAGGTTCAGGATGGGGGGAGGGGGGAGGGACTAACTGGCCCAGGACCACAGCCACCTCTGCAGGAGAACAGCTCTGCGGTACAGTACTTCCGGGTCAGTGCCTTCTAGGCGTGGGTATCGCACGAGATTGGTGGGCTGAAACAGGTCTGCATTTAGCCCTAATTCTCGCTGTCTAGAAGACTTGATCTTGACCCCTCGAAGACGCACATCAATCCCGTCATCTGGGGGAAGAGTCAGAGTGAGCTCACTTATGGCGCCTGCTGCCTCTTTGGCCCCGAGACCTGAGAATGGCTCCTTAATGCTCAGATTTGTGTCACCCTTAGCCCCTAGAAACTTGGGACCTTTGGGATCCCCTTCTATCACCCGATTCTGATGATTATATTTTGTGCTAGTTCCTCCATCCACCACTATAATATGGGGATGCCTGAAGGTCCCAACTCCATTCCTCTTCCAGGTGAGCCCAAGCACTTCTATGGCTTTAAGGCAGGCCTATACCCAGCACCGTCCCCTTGGCTTGGGCCCCAAAGCTTCAGGTCTTGGCGTTAGTTCAGTTGTCACCTTTATCCCAACTCCAAGTCCATCTCCTTCACTCCATACTCACTGCCAGCTAACCCCCATCTACATGCTGGGGCTCCCTTTCCCTCCTTGTGGCCTTAAGCCCCACCTCGGCACTCGACGATGCGGATCTCGATGATCGGGAGGTGGACAGTCATGTCCTCCAGGACACAGACGTCCCCGATCAGGGTCCTGAGGGGATGAATATGAGGAACTTTGGAAACCCCTTGTCTTCAGGAGTTGCTGGGGTCACAGCCCACCTTGTGCCTCCAAACTGGGCCAGATCCTGCTCCCAGGATCATGTCCCCCCTCCCAGCCCAGGTCAGTTCACTCACTCGTCAATGCTCACGTCACTCAGCTTCTTCAGGTTGTCCCCTTCACCCCCATAGACCACCACCCGCTTAGGCATAAAGTTGTCATCTGTGGTATCCACCGTGAGTAGTAGTTTCCTGAGGGTTAAGAGGGTGCACATGTGTCTTTACACACTCACAGGTACGTGGCTCACCCACCCTGTTGTGCTCAGAGCCCACTCACTTGACAATGGTGCCCTTTTTCATGGTCAGCCGTACCCAGTGCTGGCACTGGGACCCATCGCTCTCCCAGTAGGTGTCCGCGTTGCTGTCTGTCAGGCAGGACACATTGAACTCCTCCTGGGGAGGGTAGAGAGGTGGATGGGCCAGGGAGCACAAGAGAGAAAGCACAGTGGAGCTGAGCTGGAAATCCATCTGGTAAGGGTGGAGGTGTCGAGGGATTCCTATAGGACTTCCAAGACTGGGGGGTGGACTGAGTCTGGCCTGTGGGGATTCAGGTTTGGCTGTGGCTTAGAGGTAAGAGTTCCGAATCTAGCAGGATGTTACTACATCTTGCTTGGGGTGGGAGGAGTCCCAGCACCCACCGTGTAGGAGGAAACGTCTATGCTCTCCACATACTGCTTCACGCTACCCAGGTTCTCATCCTCCTTGCCCAGGTGGTCGTACAAGAAGTGGATCAGGTCCTCGTCGCACTCGTAGGTCCACGTCGGGGGCACATAGCTAAGCGACCCCAAGTCCCTAATTAGGTCGGGCCCAGACCTGGAGCTCCTTCCTCCCCAGCCCATCCCAGCTTACTCACAGTAGCCTTTGTACAGCTTCAGTGTATGCCTCGGCCGGCTGAGGCCTTGATCCCAGGCGATGCGAGTATGTCAAGTCCACCACCTGTTCCCATCTGTGCGCACAGAATGGGGGACGGGATATGGAGACCTCAGAGGGCGGCAGAAGACCCTTCTCCAGCGCTCTGACTTTTCTAAACCATGCCTCCAGAAGCCCCACCCCAGCTCCCTTTAGGTCCCGCCCTTTTTTCTGTCAATCCTATCAGATCACTCCGCCCGGGCTGTGCCAGCCTAGGGCCTGGCAGTCGGCCAGCAAGCCCCACCCCTCCCAGCGCAGGACCTGAGCACCGGGCGGTAGTCCACTCCGAAGAGCTGCTGCTGCCGCTGGAGGTGGTCTGGAGTGTCGATGGGTACCAGGCGGGCCCCGCCCTCGGCCGGGCGGCACACCAGGAGCCAGCCTTCGTCCAGCCCGCAGTCGCCCAGGTGTTCCGCCAGCTGCTCCTGCCGGAACGCACAAGACGAGGACAGCCGTCAGGGAACTGCCAGCGGCCCGCCCTGCCCAGCCCAGGGCGAAGGGTACCGGACGCTAAGTCAGCTCGACATGGGGGAGGGGAACAGCCAGGGGCTTCCCTGGTCCCGGGGTCTTTTGCACCTTGGTCAGCTTCACCCAGAGCCCGTGGCCGTTGCACAGCTCTTCGCCTGTGGTGCGCACGCAGGCGCCGCGCCGCAGCTCGATGCTGTCGCGGGCCGCGCGGAGGGCCCCGGAGCCGGTGCCGGGGGCCGGGCCCGTGGCTCCCACACGCAGCCCCAGGCCTTCCGCCTCCCACACCGGCAGCAGCACGCGCGACGGTCCCGCCGGGTCCTTGTAAAGCTTGTAGAGCACCTCGCGGGGCACAAAAGCTAGCGCCGCCGGCAGCGGCCGCCCGGCACGGAGGCTCTTCGCTGCCTCCGCCAGAAAGCGTACACGGCCCAGCAGCTGTCGCGGGGACTCTAGCGCCGCGCCCGGACCCGGGCCAGCCATGGCGGTGTGGCCCAGGGAAGCCCGGGGGCGATCCGGGCGGAGGAGCTTCGGCAGAACCAGCGGACAGAGCTTCCCACCACCTTCAGCCCCGCCCTCGACCAGCCTTCGCCGTAAGTTCTGGACTAAGCGCACCTCATGTGTCGCCGTATTGTCCTGTGTACTTGGATACTCAATCCTGTTATCTATTTCAGTGTCTTCCAGACCCAAGTTCCGAAGTTTCTACCTGATCAATCTCCCCACTCCATTCCCATTGCTACTACCACTTACCCCCATTGCTACTACTCTCCTTTAAGCCACCATCCATCCTATCGAGCCCGAAACGCTATTCCTTCAACCTTCTGGAGCTTCCCTGTTCCCAGTGAGTCTCAGTACAACCAGCTGAATCTTTAAGAATCTGTTAGCTATCCTGTCAGGCTTCCCATCCTAGGAGCAGTGTGATTAAAATGTTTGGGAAAATGATCCCTCCCCAGCCTGGCTGCTGACAGGACTCTTGAGTCATTTAGACTTGCTCCTGGTGGTTACTCCTCAGGAGTAACTGGTGATCATTATCCAGTTTCTCAGGGCACTGGTGATCATTATCCAGTTTCTCCCAGTAATTATAAACCAAATGAGAGGAAAGGCCAACGTGGGAAGAGAGGAGGCAAAAACAAACAAACCACGTACAGAAGTTGTTCAGTCGCTCAGTCGTGTCCGACTCCCGGCGACCCCCTGAATTGCAGCAGGCCAGGCCTCCCTGTCCATCACCAACTCCCGGAGTTCACTCAGACTCACGTCCATCGAGTCAATGATGCCATCCAGCCATCTCATCCTCTCTCGTCCCCTTCTCCTCCTGCCCCCAATCCCTCCCAGCATCAGAGTCTTTTCCAGTGAGTCAACTCTTCACATGAGGTGGCCAAAGTATTGGAGTTTCAGCTTTAGCATCATTCCTTCCAAAGAAATCCCAGGGCTGATCTCCTTCAGAATGGACTGGTTGGATCTCCTTGCAGTCCAAGGGACTCTCAAGAGTCTTCTCCAACACCACAGTTCAAAAGCATCAATTATTCGGCGCTCAGCTTTCTTCACAGTCCAACTTTCACATCCATACATGACCACAGGAAAGACCATAGCCTTGACTAGACAGACCTTTGTTGGCAAAGTAATGTCTCTGCTTTTCAAAATGCTATCTAGGTTGGTCATAACTTTTCTTCCAAAGAGTAAGCGTCTTTTAATTTCATGGCTGCGGACCATCTGCAGTGATTTTGGAGCCCCCCAAAATACAGTCTGACACTGTTTCCACTGTTTCCCCATCTATTTCCCGTGAAGTGATGGGACCAGATGCCATGATCTTCGTTTTCTGAATGTTGAGCTTTAAGCCAACTTTTTCACTCTCCTCTTTCACTTTCATCAAGAGGCTTTTTAGTTCCTCTTCACTTTCTGCCATAAGGGTGGTGTCATCTGCATATCTGAGGTTATTGCTATTTCTCCCAGCAATCTTGATTCCAGCTTGTGCTTCTTCCAGCCCAGTGTTTCTCATGATGTACTCTGCACAGAAGTTAAATAAGCAGGGTGACAATACACAGCCTTGATGTACTCCTTTTCCTATTTGGAACCAGTCTGAGATGTAACTCATACCATATAAAGTGTACAAATCACTGTTTTTTAATATATAACATTAATCTTTAATAGTAAATAATATGTATAACAAAATTTGTAATCTTGACCACTTTTTAAAAGTGTACAATTATCTATTTCCAAAACTTTTTCATCACCCCAAACAGGAAACTCCGTATCCTTAAGCAATAACTTCTCATTGTCCCCACTCCCTAGTCCCTGGGGACTAATCTACTAAAGCTCTAATCTGCTTTTTGCCTCTATGAATTTGCCTATTATAGATATTTCATATAAGTGGAATGATACAGTATTTGTCATTTTGTGTCTGTCTTACTTCACTGAGCATAATGTTACAACAATGTTGTTGCATGTATCAGAACTTTATTTTTATGGCTGAATAATGTTCCATTGTATAAATACACTACTTATTGTTTATCCATTCATTTGTTGATGGACACTTGGGTGGAAACTTTGTTTTGATTTAGTTATCAAATAAAGGTATCAAGAAATAAATAATCCCATGTAATTTTGTGAGTTTCCCATTTTTTTCTCCTTAGTAAATTGGGAACATAGTGCCTCTCTTCTGATCTCTCCAAGCTATTTGTATGCTGTCACACTACTACAAGATAAAGTGAATACGTGCACTTAACAAAGGCCTGCATGAGCTGAACTCTGTGGATAGTTCCAGATTATTTAAATACACTAGCTTGATATCCTGTTTTCCATTAAGCTAATTGCTCTTTTGCATCTTCTCTTTGCACATGCTATTCCCTTTGCTTGGAATACCTCATTGTTTTCCCCAATTAAATGGAGTCCTTGCTACTTGCGTCTAGCTTTTTCCATTTACCATTGTGATTGCTGATTTCTGTGTTTCCTCATCAGTCTGTAGCTCCTTAGAGGAAGAAAATGCCTTGTTCACCACTGTAACCTCTGCACCTACTATAGTGCCCGCCTCTTTCTAGGTAATATAAATATTTAATTATTTCAGTTTCCTGTACAACTTTGTTCTACCACAGTTGTGGCTGGTTGGGCCCGGCATAAAATTATTAGAATCGTGGACAGTGGGAGTGAAAAGTGAGCCTTGGGCCGAGTTTTCTGGGATTCCCAGGCCGTCAGAGGAGAGCAAACTCCTCACACCATGCGAAGTGTACTTACAGCAAAGTTCTTTGGGGGGGTGGGGGTGGATGTGTGTTTGTTGTTGCGTCGCTACAGCGGAATTTACGGTGAAGAGACTAGGGGTGGGGTCCTACCGGCAGCAGCTGGGGCAGCCCAGGAGCAGTAGCGGGAGTCTGATCATGTGACCTTCAATATGGCGACTGCCCTGGCTCATCCCTGGAAGGGGCGGAGCCTGGGCAGAGGGCAGGCTCAGATTCAGTCTATAACGGGGACTGTGCTTGCGTTTACGGACAGCTTATCATGGAGGCGAAAGAGTCTAGGTGAGTTCTCTGGATCACCACGCAGTGTGGTCATAGGGGCTTCTGACCCGAATCTTCCAGCCTAGGAATCTGTTCCTATACCCTTCTTCCCCAGCCCGGAGAACCCAAGTCGCTGGGATTCCAAATCCTCCAACCATGGATTCTTAAAATATTCACCCCAGGGACTACCTAGCTGGACTGCGTACCCCAGACCTTAATTTAGGAGACGCCCCCTGGACTTTCTAATCCTCAACTAAGATCCCCATTTCGGGCTTTCATCTCTGATCCCCCCATGACTATCCGTCCCCGTCTGGAGATTTTTCAGCCCCAAAACCTTCCAGCCCCGGAACTAGCCCATGGATACCCTTGTTCCAGAGACATCCCCTCCCCTCACCAATTCTCCTAAGTGAGTTTTCGTCTCCTCACCCGCACTCTCCTAGTCCTTCCAGTGGCTTTGAGCCTGGGGAAACTGGGACTATGCGTAGGGTAAAGGCCCCAGCACCGGCCCTTCTAGTCCTGTACACCACCTGATAGGCAGAGAGAGGGCGGAATCGGCGGGGAGGCGCAGCTTGGTAGCTGGTCTGGAGAAGGCAGATAGCTCTGCTAGATGGACTGTCTCCGGCTTTAGAACTCGAGCCCTGCCCAACCCCCAGCCTAGTTTACTGAGACCTACCCTTCCCTCCTCCTGATCCCCAGACCTCAGGGTTTTCCGGAGCTTAAGAATGACACCTTCCTGCGAGCAGCGTGGGGAGAAGAAACAGACTACACTCCTGTTTGGTGCATGCGGCAGGCAGGACGCTACTTACCAGGTCAGGGTCAGGGCCTCGGAGTCTAGGTAAAACTCTGGAGAGTGAAAAGTTTTGGAGGGGCAGAGAAGGGCTCTTGGAGGTCCCCCAAGGCTGAGCCCTGCCTTACCTTTTCTGTCTGCAGAGTTTAGGGAAACTCGGGCTGCCCAGGACTTTTTCAGCACCTGTCGCTCCCCAGAAGCCTGCTGTGAACTTACCCTGCAGGTGAGGGGTCGACAAAAGAGGAGGGATTTATGTTCTCCGCAGGCCACCTAGCAATCTGTCTTCTGTTCCCTATAGCCACTGCGTCGCTTCCCTCTGGATGCTGCCATCATCTTCTCCGACATCCTTGTCGTACCCCAGGTACCTGCTCAGATCTGACTCACAAATGTGTAAAACAGAAAGGACAGTCAAAGCTCAAGAAAAGCACTTACCCTTATGGGGCAGAGGGAAAAACAGGCTGGAGGAGATGGAGCTTGGCTGTTTCATTCTCCTTTTCCTCCTTCCTGGCATGGGTTGAACAGATCTCATTCTCCAGGAGTTACAGGTTGGGAACCCAGATGTTTTCTCCCCTGCCAGGCACTGGGCATGGAGGTGACCATGGTGCCTGGCAAAGGGCCCAGCTTCCCAGAACCATTAAGAGAAGAGCGGGACTTAGAGCGCCTCCAGGATCCAGCAACAGTGGCCTCTGAGCTGGGCTATGTGTTCCAGGCCATCACCCTCACTCGACAGCGGCTGGCTGGGCGTGTGCCACTGATTGGCTTTGCTGGTGCCCCGGTAATATGGACCAGGGCAGGGACTTGGGCTTGGAGAAGTTACTTTGGCAGGTCTGGGTGAAGACAAGGGAAGGAAGGATCAATCTGGCTTTTGCCTTTTGCAGTGGACTCTGATGACATACATGGTTGAGGGTGGCGGCTCAAGCACCATGTCTCAGGCCAAGCGCTGGCTTTACCAGAGACCACAAGCCAGTCACCAGCTGCTTCGCATCCTCACTGATGCTCTTGTCCCTTATCTGGTGGGACAAGTGGCTGCTGGTGCCCAGGTAAGACCTGAGGGAGAGACATAGCCTGGGGCTTAATCTTTAAGGACCAGAAACAATACAGTTCCTTATACCTGAGAAGCTAGGTATCTTAATGCCAGGCATAAAAGAGGCTTGACCTGCAGTGATCTGGCTGGAGCAGCTAAGCCCAGATACTGGCAGGGGGGCTCAGTGCTCTGTTCAAAGACCAAAGCTAGCACTGGGATCTGGAGAATGCAAAACTTTTTGACTGGAACTAGGTTTATAGGCTTAGGCAATCTCAGGGATGAAGTCACTTGGGGAAAATTGAGGCATATTCTACATGTGCCTCCTCTTTGTATGTTATGTATTTCATTTATTTTCATCACCCTGTAATTGTAGGCATTGCAGCTCTTTGAGTCCCATGCAGGGCATCTTGGCCCACAACTCTTCAGTAAGTTTGCACTGCCCTACATCCGTGATGTGTCCAAGCGAGTGAAGGCCGGGCTGCAGGAGGCAGGCCTGGCACCAGTGCCCATGGTAAGGATGGGGGTGGGCCAGTGGAGCTATCAGGTTAAGTCCTGCATGGAACTAAGTGACCACTAGAGGGCAGCAGAAGTATGACTGAGGTATATTATTAAGAGCCAGCAGAGCAAAGCTGTCTGCAGCCTGAGATTTGCCCTTTCCCCCAGATCATCTTTGCTAAGGATGGACATTTTGCCCTGGAGGAGCTGGCCCAGGCTGGCTACGAGGTGGTTGGGCTTGACTGGACAGTGGCCCCCGAGAAAGCCCGGTGAGTGATGGAAGGTGAGGTGGAGCAGGGGACAGTTACACTATGTGCAGTCACCAGAACAGGGCCCTGACTCTGCTTCCAGGGAACGCGTGGGAAAGACGGTGACCCTGCAGGGCAACCTGGACCCCTGTGCCCTGTATGCATCTGAGGTAACAACCAGGTTCTTGTGTGTGTGTTGGTGACTTTGTCTGCACTCTCATGGTTCTGGATGTGGTTGTGTTTATTACTATGTGTGTGTTTTCATCATCGGTTCTCCCTTCTACTCCATTCACAACATGGACTCTAGGAAGGCAGGAGTTTCTTTTCATTGATTTCGTTCATTTGGCCCTTCTTAGTGCCTGGTCCATGCTAGGGATCCAGTATTTTTTTGAATGAGTAATACTGAGTGCCTCCATGTGTGTGTCACTATTATGTACCGGGAGGACAGAGGCGTGCTGGCCCCCCTGTAGCCAGTGCCCTGTTGGTCCCCCTAGGAGGAGATTGGGAAGCTGGTGCAGCAGATGCTGAATGACTTTGGGCCACAGCGCTACATTGCCAACCTGGGCCATGGACTTTACCCTGACATGGACCCGGAACATGTGGGAGCCTTTGTGGATGCCGTGCACAAACACTCTCGCCTGCTTCGACAGAATTGAGCATGTCCCTTTTCCCTGAAGTACCTCTGACACAGATGATTGTTTCCAGGAGAATAAAAGTTCAAGAGTTGCAGTCTTGCATGTGGTTTTGTTTGTGAAAGATCTGTGCCCTTATCCTCCATTCCTTCTTAGCCTCTTCCTTCCCTGGGCTGCTTCTTGCATCCTCTCCCACAAGTCCTTGGAGCTCAGATATCAGTGCCTAGGCACTGTTGGACTTCATGTCAGGGCCCTGACACCAACGTTCTCTCAGATCTCCAAGCCCCAGAGCCACATGGGGTTGCATAGATCTTCCTAGGAGTGGGAGCTGTGACATGTACAGGGAAATGGGGTCCCTACAGCATGTGAAGCCAGGGCTTTGTGTCTGGGGAGGAAGAGTGTATAGATCAGAGAGGGACACAGAAATGGTTAGAATATTCAGAAAGGCCTGTTGAGGAAGATGGGGTCTAGGTCAGCAGGAAGAAGCTGAGAGGCCTTCAGCTTTGACCCGAAAAGTTGGGAAGAGGGCATAAAGATCGGCTGAGTTGCTTAGACATGCATCACGGAGCTGAGAAGGCTTCTGACACCAATAGGCTTCTTTTCTGTGTATACCCTCTGATTTTCTCAGTATCTTGATGTTTCTGCTCATCATAATGGTACCTACTTTCTGGGGTCCGGCCCTGATGTGCCTGTGAGCTCTGGAAAGCAGTCTGGTGTGGTAGGAAATTCTTCATTTGTTATTCCACATCTTATTAGAGTGCTAGGAACCCTCTGTGCTATAGGCCTAACCAGCTCCCTGTCCCAGCCAGGGTGATAGAGAATACAGAGAAGGGCCCCATTTATTGAAAAAACACAATTTCTGATTTTAGAAAAATGATCTTTTCTGTGATCCGTGATTTATTCATAGAAAAGCACTGTGAGTTCACATACTTGCTAAAAAACGGCAATTGTGATACAGAAATGGGAGTGGTGTCTTTTGTTTTTTTTAACCAACCTATCAGGCTGAGAGGTTGTACGGCCCATGACGGAACAGTAAGACTTCAGTAGCCACAAACAGCAAATACAAATTATTGGTCAGTGTGGAGGAAAAAAAAAGTGACACAGTTTGTCAGAGAAAGCAAAACAAAGCAGACAGGTCTTTAGTTCACACTCTAGCTATACCACCCCTTCCCTATCACACCCCACCCCCTACTCGGGAACTAAGACAGGAAACAGGAAACACCAAGACACTGGCATCTAAATGACTCTTCTGAATGCCTGCGCCATCTCCTACAATTCCAGGCGAGGAGAGGGGCAGGAAGGTAGCAGGAACATGACACACTGCAGGTCAGCCAGAGCTAACAGAGGGGCTGTCCACCTGGGCTAGAAGCTAGTCAGGGCAAGGCCAAATGCATTCCAGCTGCAGCCTCCAAATCAGTGGCCCATGGGACTGTAGCAGAAGCGGGCAGAGGAAGCTTGAGGTAGAAAGGCAGGGGAAGAAAGCGGGTGCAGGGGAAGCAGAGAAATGTGGCGCTGAAGGAGCCACTCAGGGCAGAGGGAGCTTAGTGCTCAGAAGCTTGTTGGGTGACAGTGATGAGTACAGGAGCCACAGAGATGGGGAACATGTTTAGCTGGCGCGAGAGAACAGAGGAATGGGGATGAGAGATCTGGCAAAAAGAGAAGGGACACATTCATGCAGATCCTAGAACATGAATTCACAGACAAACCTACATGTGGAAATACCACAGTTACTCACAGAGACAGATACAGACCAAACAGATTTACACACGTGCGTTCATGTGTGGCCAGATACACACAGACTAAACATGCACCAGCAAACAGCAACAGACACACAGGTACGTACTACAGTGTGCTCACATATGCGCGTACCCTCACACGGAAACCCACCGTCCAGCACACAGACCTGACACATGCACATAAATATATATGTGCACATACAGGCATGCACAGATATACCTATGCACACAGACACACGTATTTAGTCATTCAGGTCTCTACGCACACTTAGAGATGAGACCAGACACTAAGACAACGGTGTCCAGAGCGGATGAACATTATGAGCTCAGTGGCCTCCCAGACATTCACCTTCACCTGTTTCTCAGAAACTCGTCAGACTCCTAGAGAGGCTGTGTGAGGCAGGAGCAACAGCTTCCGTGTCCTCATGGCTTCATGAGGTGAAAGTCTAAGTCCAGACTGGGCCTTCTCACCCATCACTGGGCTATGAATGCCCTTCTGCAGGCTGGGGTTTCTGCATAGACTAGACTTGAGATTTCCTCTTAACTGGCCATTTTTCTCCCTGCCATCCCCAATCTTCCACTGCCAACAGAATATACTCTGCAAGGGAAACCTGAGAAATGGTTGTGAATCTCCTCAGAAAACAAGCCTATCTTCCCACCCACAGCTACAAGTACCCATCAAATTAGAACCAGAATTATAAATAGTTACAACTTTACAACATAATTGGCAACACACAGACTATAGTATTTACAGTACCATAAACGCTTCTGTTTCTCTGGTTACGCAATCCCTGAGACGGAACAGTGTTCTGTGTTTGCCAAGGGAGAGAGGGGCAATGCCCGGGACACGCAGGATACAAGGGCCTGAGGTGGCATGTTGTGGGTGCTGATTGGTCTGCAGGGCCCTGCTCCTCCAGGAACAGTGGGCTGTTGTAAGAACCCTGCCCAGGCAGGCATGCTGGCTACAGCTGGACTCTCCCCATGCTTAGCCCTGTGGTCCTCTGGCTTCAGCCACAGGTGCTCAGAGTCCTCTCAGGGTGGACAAATGCTTGTGTCCGTGGCCTGACCTGATGGTACCTGGGAGCCCAGGCTGCCCTGGCAGCAAGCTGTCTGCTTTCTCAGCCGAAGCGCTCTCGCACCAGCAGCATCAGCTTCTTCTTGCCTTTGTAGATCTGTTTGAGGTTGTCGATGAACTGGGCAAACTGAAGGTGGCCATCCTGAGGCAGCAGGAAGGTCTCCCGGGCCTTGCTCAGAAACTCAATGAACTCTCCATAGTGGCGAGGGCTGATATGTGTCAGGCGCGAGTGTGTGGTGTTGATGTAGGCATTGATGGTGGCATCCAGCAGCTGGCGCAGGGGAGCCTTGTCGGTGGACATGAGCTTTCCTGAGCTGCGGCGGCCTGGGATGCCGGCCAGTCCAGGAGCAGTCACCGTGCAGCGCCGAAGGATGTCTGAAAGCACTGTGGCGCAGTGCACGCTCTTCACCACCAGGGGAATCAGGGCCGCCAGCTCATTCTTGCCCAGGGAGTGGCTGAGGGCGCAGGCCCAGAGCACATCGTTGATGGCCGGGTGGGTGTCCTGGTTGTAGGCCAGGTTGAGATGGCTCATGGCCAGTGAGGCCAGCTTGAAGGCACGTAGCGGGTAGCCACGGAGCTCCATGTAGCGGGCGATGGTGAACAGCTGTGAGTGAGTCATGCCGCCAGCCGCAGCATCGATGGCGATCTGATAGGCTGCTTCGAAGGCGATGTGGTCCTTCTCACAGAGGGTAAGGGCCGACAGGGCACAGCTCTGCGGATCCTTCATAGCGCACTGCAGGGCCAGGGTGCGAGCACAGCTGGCCAGCTCCTCCCGCTGTGGATAGTCAAGACTGAGGCGCAGGATGGTGGTGTGGGAGACGGCTGTGGCAGCCACAATACTGGTAGCCTCGGTGGGGGTGAAGAGTGTGTACCAGCTCTGCAAGATGCTCACCAGGGCCCGCACACCTGTCAAGGAGAGCCTGTGCTCAGCCATGGGCCTCCCGGTCCTGATCCAGGTCTACTCAGATTACCATTTGGGGTGAGAACTTGGCCAGCAGGGACAAGCTCTCCCTCCTCAGCAGCCCTGAGATGATCTGCAGTAACCAGGGCTAGGGGGGCAACCCTGGTGGCCAGACCCCATTTGAGGTCTCTTCCCATCCCTTCTTTCCCCCAGGTCAGAGGCTTGAAAGTTTCTGCAGGTGCTCTTAGCCCCTCACAAGGATGAAGCAACAGAGCCTGTGGTTTGCCTGCTCCAAGGCAGGAGTCTCAGATCTGCCCCTGGGTTTTCTAGCTGAAGTGAAGCCTCTCAGCGCAGAGTTTTGTGCTGGGGCTTTGGGCACTAGATGGGGTCTCGAGCCTCCAAGTTGTTTGGGATTTCTCAGAAGCATGGACAGGGACTGGGACTAAACAACTGGGCCAACTACCTCCTAAGGCTGCACTTGAGTACTGGTGGCTGAAAATTCATTCTTTTAGAATGTTTCTAGCAGAGGATCAGAGTGCTGCTTGCCCTCAGGGTACAATCCAAGCAGTGAGGGAAGACCTTGGTCAGGCTGAACAGGGCCATCTTCTCCTACCAGCAGCCTCATCCTTTCCTAGGCCATCAATAATGGAATATGAGAGCTCTAAGGATTCACTGTCCTGTCCCAAGAGTAGGGCCTAGGAATCCTTTCCCCTGGGGGCACAGGGAGCTGGGAGACTCACCCACTTCCGTGGCACAGGTTACCAACCACCGCACCATCTCCCGGCGCCTCCAGTTGAGGGTTGATAAGGTCATCCTCATCACCTGGGCGAAAAAAAGTGGCATTCCCAGCGGACTTAGCATAACTGCTATAACCTCTCCCTCCTCCTTGCCATTCATTTATGTATGTGTATTTATTTGTGCCTTAAACAACCATCTCTCCCCTGAGAAGTACAGATGGGTTTGTTTAATTTCTGCCCCATCCTGCCACCAGATAGAAGATTTCTCTGATGATCTGTAATGAATAAACCCCTTATTATCACACCTTGACTTGGAGGAATGGGGGTGGGTAGGGAAAAGATGGGGACCTTGTGGAGCCTAAGGCTATACTGCTTAACTGGCCTTAACTTCAAAACAGAGCCCCAAATTGAGTCCTGACCTTGTGACTAGCCTAGAAGCTATGTTCTGGGGACACAGAAAGAATCAGACCTGGCCCATGCCCACTCCAGTCCTCATGGGATCTTAACTCCCTGTCACTAGGCCAGAAGTTTAAAGTGGGGATGGCCCACTCCTCCTCCATACCTGTAGCCCCAGCTCCAAGGCCACGTTGAGCAGGGTGCCATCTGTACTACTGTCCGTGGGAGTAGCAATCTTGAATGCATCTTGGGCCAGTTTGAAGATGAGGGAGGAAGAATGGATGTGCTTCTGTATTGCTTCCAGGATTGTTCGGAGCCTCAGAGTGTCCCCTACAGGTGCCAAGAGAAGGGGCAGGGACAAGATCTTCTTTAAAGCTTCCCTGAACAGTCAGCTGATCACAACAGGTGCTGGTTGAACTGGCTGGTGTCAATGCACGGAATGCTTCCGAATGGTCGGGGTGGTCAAGCTTTATCTCCACTGAACCCACTGGAGGCTCCTTCCTTCCCCAGGCACCCATGCAAATTCACTGCTCTCCACCTTTTCATCGGCCTTGACCCCTTACCCTTTTTTCCCCTCAGGATCTTTAGGTCCCAGAAATAACTTTTTCTAACACCTGAATTTTGAGAGCTACTTATACAGGAGAAGGAAGCCACATTATTGCCAAGAAAGTATTCCAGTCCCAAGGTCTGCTTCTCAGTACAGTTCCCTGGAGCTGGGCTACCACTTCTTATCCAGTAGGCAAGTATGAGTGCACAGAGTTATGGAATACGTTGCAGGAATGCCATGAGTACCATATAAGGTAAAGGCAGTAGGGTATATGAGAGATTGGTGTATCTTCTGAAGGGCTAAAATGTGAAATAAAGAGAGAAGAAAAAGTAGGTCTTATGTCTTACAAAGAGGTGCAGTGCTAAGAGTGTACAGGCTTTGGAGTAAAATACATTGGGAAATGAACCTAGTTCAGCCAGTACCAGACCAGTTACTTCATCTATAAAATAGAAACAATAACCTTTTAAGGTCGTGGAGGGAATTATAAACAATTTGTGTACAGGTAATATGTGTGTGCATGCATATAAATGAATAGAATATATCCGGGGATTTTTACAACACTGTCTTAGCAGTAGTAGTTATCTTTGGGTGTCAGGATTGAGAGATCACCTTTTTTCCTTCTATCCTCTTTAAAATCAATTAAGACATTTAATAGACTTTTTTTTTTTTTTTTTGGTGGGACCTTAGTTCCTCAACCAGGGATCAAACCCAGGCCCTCAGTAGCAAGAGCAGAGTCCTAACCACTGGACAGCCAAGGAAACCCTGACTTTATGTTTTTAAAGTGGTTTTAGGTATACAGAAAATTGAGCAGATAAGACAGAGAGTTCTCACATATCCCCCTCTTTCCCCTTTCAGTTTCCCTTATTACTAACATCTTACATTGAACGAACACTGATACATTACTATTAACTGAAGTCCACAGTTAACATTAGGGTCCACTGTGTTATACAATCCTATGGGTTTTGACCAACGCATAGTATCATGGGTTTGCCATTACTATGTCATATAGAATAGACTCATTGCTGTAAAAATCTCCTGTGTTCCCCCTGTTCATCCCTCTTCTCTTTCCTTCTGAAACTACTCATCTTTTTACTGCCATTATAGTGTTAACTTTTCCACAATGTCGCAGGTTTGGAATAGTATGTAACCTTTACAGACTGGCTTCCTTCAGGAAGCAAAATACACTTGTTTCCTTAAATGTCTATTTATAGCTTGGTAGCTTTTTTTTTTTAATTTAGTTTCAGTTGATGTACAATATTATATACATTTCAGGTATACAAGATAGTGATTCACACTTTCTAAGGTTATACTCCATTTATAGTTTATAAAATACTAGCTATATTCCTATAATGTATCCTTGTAGCTTACTTATTTTATACATAGCAGTTTGTACCTCTTAGACTCCTTCCCCCATCCAGACCCTCCTCCCCACCTTACCTCCCCGCGCTGGTAACAAGTTTGCTCTCATACTCTGTGAGTCTGTTTCTTTTTTGTTATATTCAATAGTTTGTTGTATTTTTTAGATTCCACATATAAGTGATATCATACAATATTTGTCTTTCTCTTACTTGATTTACTTAGCAGAATATCCTTCGATTCCATCTATGTTGCTGTAAATGGCAAAAATTTCTTCTTTTTTGTGACTGAGCAGTATTTGATTATATATTTATACCATCTCTTCTTTACCCATTCATTTCTTGATGGGACACTTAGGTTGGTTCTATTTATTATCTACTGTAAATAATGCTGTCATGAACACTGGGGTACATGTATCTTTTTCAATTCACGTTTTACATTTTTTGGCTATATACCAAGGAGTGGAACTGCTGGGTCATATCGTAGTTCTAATTTTCTGAGAAACCTCCATATCATTTTTCACAGTGGCTGCATCAATATACATTCCCACCAAAAGTGTACAAGGGTTCCCTTTTCTCTACGTCCACACCAACAGTTGTTATTTGCATTCTTTTTGATGATAATCATTCTGACAGGTGTGAGGTGATACCTCATACAGTTAGAACTGGACACCGAACAACAGACTGGTTCCCGATAGGAAAAGGAGTACGTCAAGGCTGTATATTATCACCCTGCTTATTTAACTTCTACGCAGAGTACATCATGAGAAACGCTGGACTGGAAGAAACACAAGCTGGAATCAAGATTGCCGGGAGAAATATCAATAACCTCAGATATGCAAATGACACCACCCTTATGGCAGAAAGTGAAGAGGAACTAAAAAGCCTCTTGATGAAAGTGAAAGAGGAGAGTGAAAAAGTTGGCTTAAAGCTCAACATTCAGAAAACGAAGATCATGGCATCCGGTCCCATCACTTCATGGGAAATAGATGGGGAAACAGTGGAAACAGTGTTAGACTTTATTTTTTTGGGCTCCAAAATCACTGCAGATGGTGATTGCAGCCATGACATTAAAAGACGCTTACTCCTTGGAAGGAAAGTTATGACCAACCTAGATAGCATATTCAAAAACAGAGATATTAGTTTGCCAAGAAAGGTCCGTGTAGTCAAGGTTATGGTTTTTCCAGTGGTCATGTATGGATGTGAGAGTTGGACTGTGAAGAAGGCTGAGCGCCGAAGAATTGATGCTTTTGAACTGTGGTGTTGGAGAAGACTCTTGAGAGTCCCTTGGACTGCAAGGATCCAACCAGTCCATTCTGAAGGAGATCAGCCCTGGGATTTCTTTGGAGGGAATGATGCTGAAGCTGAAACTCCAGTACTTTGGCCACCTCATGCGAAGAGTTGACTCATTGGAAAAGACTGATGCTGGGAGGGATTGGGGGCAGGAGGAGAAGGGGATGACAGAGGATGAGGTGGTTGGATGGCATCACTGACTCAATGCACATAAGTTTGGGTGAACTCTGGGAGTTGGTGATGGACAGGGAGGCCTGGCGTGCTGCGATTCATGGGGTCGCGAAGAGTCGGACATGACTGAGCGACTGAACTGAACTGATGATTAATGATATTGAGCATCTTTTTATCTGCCTGTTGACCATCTGTACTTCTTTGGAAAAATGTCTATCCACGTTTTCTGCCCATTTTAAAAATCAAGTTTTTTTTTTTTTATGTTAGTTCATATGAAATGTATATTTTGGATTTAATTCCCTATTGGTCACTCTATCTGCTAGTACTTCCTCTCATTCAGTAGGTTGTCTTTTCATTTTGCCAATGATTTTCTTTGCTGTGCAAAAGCTTTTAACTAGGTCCCACTTGTTTACTTTTTATTTTCCTTTGATTTAGGATGCAGATTAAAAAAAAACACTGCTATGATTTGTGTTAAAGTGTTCTGCCTATGTTTTGAGTTTTATGGTCTCTGGTCTTATATTTAGGTCTTTAATACATTTTGAGTTTATTTTTGTGTACAGTTAGAGAATGTTCTAATTTCGTTCTTTCATATGTAGCTGTCCAGTTCCCCAGCACCACTTATTGAAGGGCACTTCATTTCTTTACGTTGGTAAATAATATGCCATTGTATGGATCTACCTCAGCTTGTATATCCATTCACCAGCTGCAGGATATCCTGTTTGCTTCCACTTTTAGGCAATTACAAATTAAGGTGCTATAAACATTTGCGTGCTGGTTTTTGTGTAGACAGTTGTGTAAGTTTTCAACTTATTTGGGCAAATAACTAGGAACAAGATTACTGGATCATATGGTTAGACTATGTGTAGCTTTGTAAAAAACTGACAAACTGTCTTCCAAAGTGGCTGAACCTTTGGCATTCCCACCAGGAATGAAGGAGTCTCTGCTGCTCCACATCCGCACTAGTGTTTGGTGGTGTGTTTTGGATTTTAGCCATTCTAATAGGTATATAGTGGTATCTAATTTTTGTTTTAATTTGTATTTCCAGTCCATCCTAAAGGAGATCAGTCCTGGGTGTTCATTGGAAGGACGGATGTTGAAGCTGAAACTCCAATGCTTTTGCCACCTGATGCGAAGAGCTGATTCATTGGAAAAGACCCTGATGCTGGGAAAGATTTGAGGGCATGAGGAGAAGGGGACGACAGAGGATGAGATGGTTGGATGGAATCACCAGTTCAGTGGACATGGGTTTGGGTGAACTCCAGGACTTGGTGATGGACAGGGAGGCCTGGCGTGCTGCAGTTCATGGAGTCGCAAAGAGTCGGACACGACTGAGTGACTGAACTGAACTGAACTGAATATGACATGTCATGGTGAGTATCTTCTTACTGCTTGTTTGACATCTATATATCTTATCTGGTAAGGCATCAGTTCAGGTCTTTAGTGCATTTTAAGATTCAGTTGTTTTCTCAACAATAATGTCGAGTTTTAAGAGTTATTTGTGTATTTGGGATACAAGTTCTTTAGTAGATACTGTTTTGCAAATATTTTCTCCCAGGCTGTGGCTTGTCTTTTCAATGTTTTTCACATAAGTTTTAAATTTTAATGAAGTCTTACTTACCAATGTTTTTTTCATCGACTGTATCTAATTTTGGTGTTGTATCTAAAAAGCTATTTCTGGGAATTCTCCAGAGGTCCAGTGGTTAGGACTCTGTGTTTCTACTGCAGGCAGCCCAGGTTTGATCCCTGATCAGGGAACACAGTGTGGTCAAAAAAAGTTACTGTCAAACACAAGGTCATCTAGTCTTTCTCCTGTGTTATCTTCTAGAAGTTTTATAATTTTGTGTTTTATATTTATGTCTATGATACATCTGAATTCATTTGCATGAAAGGTATAAGGTCAATGTGTCTATATTCATTTTTTAAAATGTGGATGTACAGTTCTTCTAGTACCATTTGCTGAAAATACTATCCTTTGCTCCTTCGTCAAAGACCAGTTGACTGTATTTGTGAGAGACTATTTCTGAGCTCTCTATTTTGTTCCATGGACCTATTTGCTTATTCTTCTGCCAATACCACACTATCTGATTACTGTACCATATACCATACATGGTACATACTGTACATGGTAGTTCTATTTTTAAAATTTTTTGAGAAACATCCATCCCGTTTTCCATAGTTGTTGTACCAATTTACATTCTCACCAACAGTGTACTCCACATCTTTTGTCTTTTTGATAACAGCCATTCTAACAGGTGTGAGGGAATATTTGCAATATTACCTCTTTTCTAACATATGTATTTAATGCTGTAAAATTTCCCTCCAAACACTGCTTTCATTGCATCCTACATTTCTGATTAGTTCATTTTTTTTTTTTTTAGTTTTAAACTTTCATTTAGTTAAAAATATTAAAAAATTCCTGAGAGTTCATCTTTGATCCATATGTTACTTAGAAGTGTGTTTAAACTCCATATTTTTGAGAATTTTCCAGTTATCCTTCTGTTAATAATTTCTAGCTTAAAGTATGATCTGAAAGCATACTTTGTATGATTTCTGTTCTTCTAAATTTACTGAGGTGTGTTTTATGGTTCAGAATGTGGTCTATCTTGGTGAACATTCCATGTGAGCTTGAAAAGAATGTATTATATTGCAGTTTGATAAAGTATTTTATAAATGTTAATAGATTCAGTTAATTAATGGCTTGTTCAAGTATAACTTATTGATTTTTTTGCCTGCTGGATGTATCAATTATTGACAAGAGGTACTGTGAACTCTCTGAATGAATGTAACAGTGGATTTGTCCATTTCTCCTTGCAGTTCTAGTGGTTTTCCCCTCACATATTTTGATGCTTTGTTGTTAGATGCATATACATTAAAGATAATTATGACTTTTTGGATAACTGACTCCTTTATCACTGTGTAATGCCCCTCTTTATCCCTGAAAATTTTCCATTTACTGAAGTCTTTGTTTAATACAGGCATCCCAGGTTTTTCTTGGTATGTGTTAACATGGTATACCTTTCTCTATCCTTTACTATGTTGTTGGTGAAGGAATCAGACTGTGGTTAAGAAACAGTTTTAAAGATGAAAATAACAAATTAGCTCAGCTGGTACACATGCTTTCCTGGGAGAATATCTTTTCTAGACTCTTCCTGCTTTTAGTGCAGCTACTTTGGTAGTCTACAGGGTATGGAAAGTGGGGGTGAGAGTGTTGACGACACCTCATATGTGTGCTTTGTTTAAGCCCTGGCCTCTGTTTTTAGTTCAAAATATGACATGACTGAGTGACTTTCATTTCATTTTCATATGGAAAGGTAAAGTGTAGAAGCTCAAGTCACAGAAGAATTAAATATGTACCTAAAAGTACCAGGATAAAAATGAAGCCCAGTACAGTTCAATGTTTGTACTTAGGGTCATTTGCTTGCTTTAACACTGCCTCTTTATTAATTCCTTTACCTATTAATTGTGGTAAAAATATATATACTAAAACTTTCTATCTTAACCATTTTAAGTATACAATTGAGTACTGTTAATCACATTCAACATTGTGGAATATCATTCATTGTGTAAATAGCAGCACCATATATTTCCAAAAGTTTTTTATCATCCTAAACAGAAACTCTGTACCCATTAAGCAGTAATTCACCATCATCTCTCCCTTTAGCCCAGGAAACTTCTATTTTTTGTCTTTATTAACTTGCCTATTCTAGACATGTATGTTCAGTTCAGTTCAGTTCAGTCACTCAGATGTGTCTGACTCTTTGTGACCCCGTGAATCACAGCACGCCAGGCCTCCCTGTCCATCACCAACTCCCGGAGTTCACTCAAACTCAGGTCCATCGAGTCGGTGATGCCATCCAGCCATCTCATCCTCTGTTGTCCCCTTTTCCTCTTGCCCCCAATCCCTCCCAGCATCAGTCTTTTCCAATGAGTCAACTCTTCGCATGAAGTGGCCAAAGTATTGGAGTTTCACCTTCAGCATCAGTCCTTCAAATGAACACCTAGGACTGATCTCCTTTAGGATGGACTGCTTGGATCTCCTTGCAGTCCAAGGGACTCTCAAGAGTCTTCTCCAACACCACAGTTCAAAAGCATCAATTCTTCGGCGCTCAGCTTTCTTCACAGTCCAACTTTCACATCCATACATGACCACTGGCAAAACCATAGCCTTGACTAGACAGACCTTTGTTGGCAAAGTAACATCTCTGCTTTTGAATATGCTATCTAGGTTGGTCATAACTTTCCTTCCAAGGAGTAAGCGTCTTTTAATGTCATGGCTGCAATCACCATCTGCCCAAAAAATAAAGTCTGACACTGTTTCCACTGTTTCCCCATCTATTTCCCATGAAGTGATGGGACCGGATGCCATGATCTTCGTTTTCTGAACATTGAGCTTTAAGCCAACTTTTTCACTCTCCTCTTTCACTTTCATCAAGAGGCTTTTAGTTCCTCTTCACTTTCTGCCATAAGGGTGGTGTCATATGCATATCTGAGGTTATTGCTATTTCTCCCGGCAATCTTGATTCCAGCTTGTGTTTCTTCCAGTCCAGCGTTTCTCATGATGTACTCTGCATAGAAGTTAAATAAGCAGGGTGACAATATACAGCCTTGATGTACTCCTTTTCCTACTTGGAACCAGTCTGTTGTTCCATGTCCAGTTCTAACTGCTGCTTCCTGACCTGCATACAAATTTCTCAAGAGGCAGGTCAGGTGGTCTGGTATTCCCATCTCTTGAAGAATTTTCCACGGTTTATTGTGATCCACAAAGTCAAAGGCTTTGGCATAGTCAATAAAGCAGAAATAGATGTTTTTCTGGAACTCTCTTGCTTTTCCCATGATCCAGCGGATGTTGGCAATTTGATCTCTGGTTCCTCTGCCTTTTCTAAAACCAGCTTGAACATCTGGAAGTTCATGGTTCACATATTGCTGAAGCCTGGCTTTCAGAATTTTGAGCATTTACCAGCGTGTGAGATAAGTGCAATTTTGCGGTAGTTTGAGCATTCTTTGGCATTGCCTTTCTTTGGGACTGGAATGAAAACTGACCTTTTCCAGTCCTGTGGCCACTGCTGAGTTTTCCAAATGTGCTGGCATATTGAGTGCAGCACTTTCACAGCATCATCTTTCAGGATTTGAAATAGCTCAACTGGAATTCCATCACCTCCACTAGCTTTGTTCGTAGTGATGCTTTCTAAGGCCCACTTGACTTCACATTTCAGGATGTCTGGCTCTAGGTCAGTGATCACACCATCCTTTAGCATAGTATATACAAATTTGCATGTCATTTCCCCCTCACATATTAGTGTATCTTGGAAATTATTCTACATCAGTACATAAAGAAATGTTTGTTCTTTTACATGACTGCATAATATCCCATTTATGGATGTACAGGTCCATAACTGCTTCTTTAAAACTCTTAGGTTATGAATGCATTTGGAGCTTATTATATAAAGATAGTTTGTACAAAAGTTATATATAATACTCACAATGGGTCTGGGGCAGCATCCTATAATTAAACACATTATTATTTGTTCAGTAAAAGTATGAATATTCATGCTAGGTAGGATAAATAGCAAAGTTAGTATTGTATTTTTTTGATACAGTAATAAACTGATGGATGAAATAGTGTGATATAGACTAAATACTTGGGACTCTTTACTTCTAAGGAAAATACTCAATAAAACCTCAAACCAAGCTACGCTTCTAAACATATGCATAAGTAAATACTTCTTCTATCTGGTTTCTTGAGGCTTTTGGACAAAAGGCTTCATCTGCATTGCTATTACTGTCACCAAAGATCAGAGTTGGGAATTTAATGATGGGCCTGAAAAGAGATTCTTTAATGATGAAACAACTACAATAGATGACCTTAAAAAAGGAGTACTTCTAGGATAATGTGTCTGATTAATACAGATTTCTACATAAGCAGTCTTTTTCAATTAAGTAAGCAGCTATAATCCTTTTTCACTGATAAATGCATGTTATTCAAGGCCAATTAACTGCTCATACATTTCCCCCATACTGTCTATGGACATTTTTTTTCATCTGTTACATTTCATAATTGTCATTATTCCTAGCCTCATGCTTACTTGGGATAACACTATTTTAACAATTCTTCTACATTGCAAGGAATGTACAATAGGTATATAACTTAAAATAGTCTATTTTTTGATGTCAGCTTGTTCTAACTCAACACTTCTACAATCTTAGTAGGTTAAAAATCATGTGAAGAATTTGTTAAAGGATAAGATTCTTGGGCTATATTCATAGAGATTCAGATTCAGATTCAGAATTTGCATTTCTAACAAGTTTCCAGGTCATGCTGATGCTGCTTATCCACGGATCATACATTGAGTAGCAAGGTTCTGACTTACTTAGACTTTTAGCCTATTAACTTTTAATGTAAGTAATGAGACTACATTAGTGACACAAAACCCTTCACTATCTTTATATACAAGTGCACTTTCAAAGTGAGAGTCTCTGCAAAATATTTATCAATTGTTTCAAGTATCAGCAACTGTGTAAATAGCATAACTAAGGTATACTTGATCAAGTTTGTATAATAACTCCTTTAGGAAGACTTGGGAGTTACCTGTTTCAAGTATATAGTATGAAAATAAAAAAATATTTATATTTGTTCTTCATTGGGAGTAAAATTTCTTGGTTATAAGAAGTTCATGAGGTGTGTGTGTGAAATAGTGGTCTAGGAACGAGTATACAGTTTTCTTCCATTCCAGCTTCCAGTACAATGAGTTCATGTCATTGGTACAGATTATTAAGCCTGATAGAAATGATCTCTTTGATTACTCATGTTTTTTTGTTTACATACTAACAAATAAACTGTGAACAACTCTTTTTTTGTTGTTGTTTTACTGCACAGCTTGCAGGATACTAGTTCCCTGACCAGAGATCGAACCTAGGTCCATGGTAGTGAAAGCAGAGTCCTAACCACTGGACTGCTAGGGAATTCTCTGAATAACTTTTGAAACACTATGGACGTTGACTTTTTCTAGCTTTATCTGGCACATCCCAGAACTTTCACCCTGTGTTTAGAGTCCTTAAAATCTCTTGTTTGCTCATCAATCACTGTTAATTTTTTTTAAGAAAACAGAACAGAGCTATTTCATCAGCAGTGTATACTTGTTCAAGACTAAGGTTTTCATTAAAAATTACCATAACAAATTGTCAATATAATTTTCATCAACTTCATGAAAATAAGTTTTTTCATCATAGTTGTACAGATATTTTATACTGCAATGCTTCTGAAATTTCTGCAGCCAATCTTCTGATATCCTAAACTTACCGTAAAGCTTCAGTCCTTCATGGAATAATCTAGCTTGTTTCATGAACAACAAACCAATCAGTGGCATATTCATACTGTTTCATTGTTGAATCCTTTCAATCATGGTAATGTCAATATCTTCATTTTTTGTCCTCAGAAAATTTTCTGTTCTTCTTTAGTTCTGATCATTGTCCCTGTAAAACTTTAACACTTTGTCTTTCTATTACTTCAAGTCATGCTGCTGCTGTACTGAGCTCAGTTGTGTCCGATTTTTTGTGACCCTATGGACTGTAGCCCACCAGGCTCCTCTGTCCATGGGATTTCCCAGGCAAGAATACTAGAGTGGGTTGCCATTTCCTTCTTCAGGGGATCTTCCCAACCTAGGGATTGACTGCATCTCTTGCATTGGCAAGTGGAATTTTTTTTTTTTTTTTTTTTACCACTGAGCCACCCAGGAAGCCCAGTTCAAGTCATATGTGGTGTTAATTCCCACACTTTGCTCTTTCAACTGGAAGAAGCACAAGCTGGAATCAAGACTGCCAGGAGAGATAGCAATAACCTCAGATATGCAGATGACACCACCCTTATGGCAGAAAGTGAAGAGGAACTAAAAAGCCTCTTGATGAAAGTGAAAGAGGAGAGTGAAAAAGTTGGCTTAAAGCTCAACATTCAGAAAACAAAGATCATGGCATCCGGTCCCATCATTTCATGGGAAATAGATGGGGAAACAGTGGAAACAGTGTCAGACTTTATATTTTTAGGCTCCAAAATCACTACAGATGGTGACTGCAGCCATGACATTAAAAGACGCTTACTCCTTGGAAGGAAAGTTATGACCAACCTAGATAGCATATTCAAAAACAGAGACATTGCTTTGCCAACAAAGGTCCGTCTAGTCAAGGCTATGGTTTTTCCTGTGGTCATGTATGGATGTGAGAGTTGGACTGTGAAGAAGGCTGAGCGCCGAAGAATTGATGCTTTTGAACTGTGGTGTTGGAGAAGACTCTTGAGAGTCCCTTGGACTGCAAGGAGAACCAACCAGTCCATTCTGAAGGAGATCAGCCCTGGGATTTCTTTGGAAGGACTGATGCTAAAGCTGAAACTCCAGTACTTTGGCCACCTCACGTGAAGAGTTGACTCATTGGAAAAGACTCTGATGCTGGGAGGGATTGGGGGGCAGGAGGAGAAGGGGACGACAGAGGATGAGATGGCTGGATGGCATCACTGACTCAACGGACGTGAGTCTGAGTGAACTCTGGGTGTTTGTGCTGGACAGGGAGGCCTGGCATGCTGCGATTCATGGGGTCGCAAAGAGTCGGACACAACTGAGCGACTGAACTGAAACTGAACTGAAGATGTCTTATAGAAACACCTGATCAAATTTTGCACTAACTCTATTTTCTGTGCTATTGATGTCACATGGTTCCTTTTCTACTGATTTTTATCCACAGGAGTATCTTCAATTTTCTGGACATTTTTACAGAATAATTAAACTCAAACTGACAAAATAACAACCATCTTAAAAAAAAAAGCAAACATTTTATTTGTGAATAGCAGAGATGTCTGTGACTGGTAAGAATGTTGAGAAACAACTAACGCTTCTTGTCAGCTGAGGCCAGGTTTTGCTTTCAACTTAGAAAAAAGAATGGATTTTCAAAGCTTTTCAGATTTTGGAATTCCATATGAGATTTGGTGCTAAAGTAATATATTTAATCAGTCTTCTATTGATGGCTATTTAAAATGTTTCAAATATTTTGCAATCGCAAATAAGGTTGTAGTGAATAACTTTGTACAAACATCATTTCACAAATATATTTGTAAAATAAAATCTCTGAAGTGAAACAGCTGGGTCAAAGCATAAATACATTGTAATTATGATAGACATTTGATAGACATGTAGGGCCAAATTGCCCTACGCAAAGGATTACCAATCTACACTCCCACTCTACACCTTTGCAAACACAATGTTTTATCAAAATTTTTCCTTTTATTTTGAAATAATTTCAAACTCAAAGAGAAGTTTCAATAGTACTTCAAGCATCATCTTTTCTCCATGTCCTCACCCCAAACCACTTGAAAGTAACTGATTTGATACCCTGAACTCATTCCTGAGCTCTGCAGTCTATTCCTGGCAAACAAGGACACTCTTCTACTTACCTGCAACAGAACCATCAAGATCAGGAAATTTATATTGATATTTTACCACCTAAGAAGATATGACAAACTAAATGCAACACGTGATCTTGTATAAACATGTGTAAAGATTTTATACAAGATCATGTGTTACATTTGTCATGTCTCTTCAGCCTTTGACAATTTGGAAAAATTCCTGAGTCTTCCCTTGACACTCATGGCCTTGACATTTTTGCAGATTAGTTATCTTACAGAATGACCTTCAGTTTGGATATGACTGATGTTTCCTCATGATTAGATGCAGGTTTGCATTTTTGGTGTAATGTAAGAGAAGTGAGAAGGCAATGGCACCCCACTCCAGTACTCCTGCCTGGAAAATCCCATGGACGGAGGAGGCTGGTAGGCTGCAGTCCATGAGGTCGCTAAGAGTCGGACATGACTGAGTGACTTCACTTTCACTTTTCACTTTCATGCATTGGAGAAGGAAATGGCAACCCACTCCAGTGTTCTTGCCTGGAGAATCCCAGGGACGGGGAGCCTGGTGGGCTGCCGTCTACGGGGTTGCACAGAGTCAGACACGACTAAAGCGACTTAGCAGCAGTAGCAGCACCAAGAGAAGTGATACTGAATTCTTATTGCCTCCTATTAAGTAATACATGATTTTGACTTAACCCACTACTCATGATATATCTATTGCCCCCAAAGTTTCCTTGTGACCCTTGCTAATCCTTTCTTCCCTTCCATCCTAGCCTATACCAGACCCCACTCCCAGAAAACTGCTGATTTTTCTGTCACCATGGTGTGGCACTGCTAGAATTTTATTTAAATAGAATAATACGTATGCACCATTTTTCCTTTAGTCTGGCTTCTTTCACTTAGTGTAATTATTTTGATTCTTCCATGGTGTAGTACGTATCAGTAGTTTGTTCCTTTTCATTACTGAGTAGTATTCCACTGTATGGTTGTTTCAGTTTTTATCCATTCAATCTACTCATGGATATATGGATCATTTCCAGGTTGGGGTTAAAAAATAAAGCTGTTATGACACTCATGTTGAATTCTTTGTATGGATATATGCTTTCATTTCCTTTGGTTAATACCTATGAGTGGAATGGCAGGATCATGTGTGCAGGTGTCTATTTAACTTTCTAAGAAACTGACAAATGGTTTACCAAAGTGGTTTAACTTATGTTCCAACCTGCAATGTATGAGAGCTTCAGTTGCTCTACATCCTTGCCAGTCTTATTACAATTGTTTTTAAAATTTTAGCCTTTCTCTTGTTTTATTTTTTAATTTTTAAAAATTTATTTATTTTTTAATTGAAAGATAATTGCTTTACAGAATTTTGTTGGTTTCTGCCAAACATCAACATGAATCAGCGATAGGTATACATATATCCCCTCCCTTTTGAACTTCAAGATGTTATTATAATGATAACTTAAAAATTTTCAACTTCTGACTGTTCATTGCTGCTTTATTGAAATACTATTGATTTTTGTATATTAATCTTATATCCTGAAACATTGTTAAACTTATTATTAGTTCTCAAAGTTTTTTGTAGGTTCTGTAGGATTTTCTACATAGACAATCAAGTCATCAGAGTTTTGCTTCTTCCTTTCTAATCTGAGTATCGTTAATCTGAGTGCTGTTAAGTGTCTTATTGTACTGGCTAAAATCAACAGTTTGATACTGAAACAGAAGAGGTAAAAGTAAACAGCTTTGCCTTGTTCTTTTATTTTTAAAAAAATTTTAACTTTTAATTTTTTTTGCCCCACCAGGTGGCATGTGGGATCTTAGTTCCCCAACCAGGGATTGAACCTTTTGCAGTGGAAGCTCAGAGACTTAAGCACTGTATAACCAGGAAAGTCCCTGCCTTGTTCTTGATGTCAGGAAGAAAACATTCACTCTTTTACCATTAAGTATAAAGGCAGTTGTAAGAGAGATGCCCTTTATCATGTGGGAAAGTTCCCTTCTATTCCTAGTTTGTTGAGAATTTTAATGTTTTTAGTAGTAATAAATGTTGGATTTTATTAGGTGCTTTTTCTATATTACTGAGATGATCATTTGGGTATTCTTTTTTACTCTATTAGTATGGTGAAATACAGTGATTGATTTTTGAATGTTTTAAACCAACTTTGCATTCTTGGAGGTAAACCCTACTTATTAAAATGTATTATCATTTTAAAAATATATTATTTGGATTCAATGTCTTACAATTTTTAATAAGAGTTTTTGCACCTATGTGCTCATGACAGTTTTATTCTGAGTTTTTGTTTTTGGCTGTGCGGTGTGGCATGTGGGATCTTAGTTACCCGACCAGGGATTGAACCTATATCCCCTGCAGTGGAAGCACAACGTCCTAACCACTGGACTGCCAGGGAATTCCCTGAGTTTTCTTTTTTATAGTTTTTGTCTGAGTTAGGGAAATTAAAACAGAGGAAGTCTTTATCAGGCTTCAGAAGCACCAGAGCAGGCCCTTGACCTTTCTTCTGACCAATCTGGACACTGCCCAGATTCTGTGCCTGCCTGCAAGCACAGCAAGTCAGGCAGCACTTTAGATAAGAAAGGCATTGGGGTCCTGAAATTCTTGAGAGCCTGGAAGTCTGGCCAACTGTGCCCAAGTAAAAGTGAAAGTGTTAGTCACTTAGTCATGTCCGGCTCTTTGGGACTCCATGGAATCTAGCTTGCCAGGTTTCTGTCCATGGAATTCTTCAGGAAAGAATACTGGCACGGGCTGCCATTTCCTTCCCCAGGGGATTTCCCAACCCAGGGATCAAACCTGGGTCTCCTGCATTACAGGCAGATGATTTATTGTTTGAGCCACCAGGGAAGCCCAAATCCTAAGACTCACAAGATAAAACAACAGCATTGTAAAAAGTGTAAAGTAAAACCAGAGTTGCATTTTTTGCACACAAACTGATGGTATCAGTTTGCAGCCTGTGATTATAAGTAGGAACCCCCCAAACTGCAATTTGAAGTCTCACCTGTGGAGGGGACACACTGCCTGGGACCTTTTCCCAACTGGGACTCCAGACTGCCTTTACTTGGGACTACCCAGCATGCTGTTCAGGTTTGGATTTTGGTCAGCCCAATTTGGTGATGTATGTGGTGTTACTCTTCTCTATTGTTTCTACTTCTCTTTTCTGTTAATGATTGTATATTGAAATTAAGTAATCCTCTGTTAAATACTGAAATTATTTGTGTGTAACAAGGGGTTTCTTTTGTTAATGAATTCTTTGAACCTGAAACAAAGCTAAAGCTTTCGGCAAAATAGCCTGGTTTCGGTATCTGGATAATGATGATTTCACAGACTGAGTTGGGCAGTATTTCCTCCTCTTCAATTTTCTGCAAGAGTTTATATAGAATTGTTATGTTTTCCTTAAATGTTTGGTAGAATTTACCAGTGAAGCCATTTAGCCCTGGAGTTTCTTTGTGGAAAGATGTTTAACTACTAATTCAATTTCTCTGAACTTCATTTCTATTTATTCTTTTATTTTTACTGTGGTAAAATATACATAAATTTACCATTTTGAGCATTTAAGGGTACAATTCAGTGACATTAAATACATTCATATTGTTGTGCAAACATCACCACTATCCAGTTTCAGAACTTTCATCATCTGAAATTCTATACTCATTATATAGTAGTAACTTCTCCTTTCCCTACCCTCTCTATTCTACTTTCTGCTCTATGAGTTTTTCCTCTAGTCTACATGCTAGCTCTATAAATTTATGATGTGATATTGTGGCCACATTATTAAAATGATATCTGTCAGGTTTACCTACTCTATGGTAATTATACTTCTTCCTTTTATGACTGATAAATAGTAATACTTTGTAGAGAGATACTATGTACAGTAAGTCCATAGTACAGTACTATGTACAGTAAGTCCCCCCCACACGAACCTTCAAGTTTGAACTTTCAAAGATATGAATGTGCATTCCATAAACATTAGGTATGAGTGAAATTTCTGCTTGTCCTCTGTCTCCTATTGCTGATCATTCTTCAGCTCTACCATTTCCTATCTCCTCTCCTACCTCCAGTTAGTACTCTTCTTGCTGGTTCACTTGATGCCAGCCCCTGTATGCCAGCTGCTGAACTGTATGTATTACTGTGCTTTTTAAGGTACTGTACTGTAAGATTAAAAATGTTTTATTTTTTGTTTTCTTAGGTATTATTGTATGAAAAGTATAACTCTATTACAGTACAGTACTATATAACTAGTTGTGTTAGTTGGGTACCTAGGCTAACTTTATTGGACTTATGAACAAATTCGACTTATGAATGTGTTCTTGGAATGGAACATGTTCATATTTAGGGGACTGACTGTAAATATCCTGTTCCTCATCAAATGTTCAACCATTATCTTAGTATCTACTGCTATTTTTTTCACTGTGGCTATTCTAGGTACCTCATATAAGTGGAATCATGCAATGTTTTGTCTTTTTGTGTCTGGTTTATTTCACTTAATGTTTTCAAGGCTCATCCATGTTGTAGCATGTATTAGAATTTCATTCCTTTTTATGGCTAAATAATATTCCATTGTATGTATATACTACAGTTTGTTTATCCATTCATCTGCTGACAGATACTTGAGTTATTTACAACTTTTGGCAATTGTGAATAATGCCACTATTAATATTGGTATACAAATATCTGTTTAAGTCCATGTTTTCAATTCTTTTGGGTATATGCCTACCTAATTCTTATTTATTCTTGAGTCAGCTTTGGTAGTTTACATCCATCAAGGAATCAGTCTATTTCACTTATATTGTTGAATTTATTAGCATAAAGTTGTCTTTAGAATTTGTTGTGATGTCACTTTTCCCATTCTTAAAATTGCTACTTTGTATTCTTTTTTCTTGATCAATCTGGAAAAGGATTTCAATTTTATATATCTTTTCAAAGAAACAGCTTTTTGTTTCATTGATTTTCTGTTTTTCTATATTTCATTTGATTTCTGCTCTGATCTGTATTGTTTTCTTTCTTTTACTTATTTTAGATTTCATTTGCTCTTCTTCTCTGGGTTCTTATGTTAGAATCTGGGATCGTCAATTTGAAACCTTTCTTCTTTTCACACATAGGTATTAAGTGATAAAAATTTCCTTCTAAGTAAAGCTTTAGCTCTAATCCACAAATTTTTAAATGTTATACTTTTTCATTCAGTTTAAAATATTTTCTATTAATATTTTTGTGTTTTTCTCCCTTTGTTCAGTGAGTTACATGGAAGTGTACCGTTTAATTTCTAAAACTTTAGTGGGTTTTTATTATTGATTTCTAATTCAACTGTGGTTGTCTGGAAGAGATTTTTATTTCAGCTTTTTAAAAAAATTTATTTATTTATTTTAATTGGAGGCTAATTACTTTACAATATCGTAGTGTTTTTTTGCCCTACATTGACATGAATCAGCCATGGGTGCACATGTGTCCCCCATCCTCAACCCTCCTCCCACTTCTCTCCTCAGCCTATCGCAGCTTTTTTTAAACATCATTTTACTTTATCAGCCATGCCACATGGCATGTGGGATCTTAGTTCTTCAACCAGGTATTGAACCCATGCTACCTGCAGTGGAAGTGTGGAGTCCTAACCACTGGACTGCCAGGAAATTCCTTTTACCTTTTTTTTGGAAAGATATTTTCACTGGTATAGAATTCTAGGTCAAATTTTTTTTTTTTTTAAGAGTAATTTAAAGATTTTTCTCCACTGTCTTCTGGCTTATACACCTTCTAATGAGAAACCTACTCTCATACTTATTGTTTATCCTTAGTATATAGTGTGTATTTTTTTCCCTGCAGTTGCTTTTAAGTAAGATTTTTCTCTTTAATCACTGGTTTTAAGCAATTTGATTATGATGTGCCTTGGTATAATTTTCTTCATATTTCTTATGCTTGAGTTTCAGTAAGCATCTTGGATCTGTGTCATCCTTATCCTGCTTGGAATCTGACACTCCATGACATGCCACTGCCACCCCCACTTCCCATATGGATGTCTATTGTCAAATTTATTATTTTTTCCAATAAGATTTATGAAAAATGTTATCTCAGAGTAATTTTAATTTGTATTTCTCAAGTGAGGCCAGGCATTTTTAATTGTTTAAAAGTCATTTGTACCTTCTTTTCTGTAAACTGCTTGATCATATTTGTTCAATTTTTTTACTTTTTTAAAAATCATTTTTATATTTATTTATCTGTATCTTTTACCTTTTCTACAATGAGCATATATTCTTTTTACTATAGGAAGACACAACATAAAGTTATTTTAAATTTAAAAAAGTGCTTTAAAAAACCCATGTAATTTCCTGGTATTGGAAAAATACTCACAGTCCATGGCAGCTAGTACTTTATTATAACTTATCTGGGGCTTATTTTCACTTCTCTTTGTGATGAGATCTACATAGCTAACATGGAGGATGTGAGCTTAAAAACCTGAATCACTCTGGACTGTCTTATTTTTTGACCAGGGGCCCTAGAAAAATCATAAACTCTCATATCTGAGATTTGGAGCTCCATCACTTCACTGGATCTTCCAGTGGTCCTGGGAAGCTGACAAGTCATTGACAATGATCCCCATTTTATAGATTTTTAAACCAGAGGCTTAGAAATGTAAAGTGACTTTGTCATATGGAAGGTTAGATTTAGAAGTTACCTTAAAGATGATCTGTTCTCTGTTCTCTGAGTCCTACAATTAGTGACTATGGCAACACTCTGACTTGGACTCAGGTGTTTATTGTAATAGGCAGTAATCAAAGTGAGGATCCCTGCCACTCTAGGTGCTTAAGGGAAGTCAAATAGCTTCTCTTCTTCAGGAGACTCAGGCTAAGCCTTAGGTAGGTCATGACCAGGCAGGCATACTGGGGTGCTGGAACCTTACATCTATCTATGCTCACCTTTGGCAGCAGTCAGCATGGTGGAGGCCAGTTCACACTGCTGTGATTCCAAGTGTCCAAGCGTGAACCAGCGAGGGTAACGGCTGGGCACCACAGATACCATATGGTGAGGGTGGGAAGTGTCGCCTGAAGAAGTTGAGTTTTCTAGAACAGGTAACCTAGAAGACCCAGGGAGAGTCATCAGCTACCACCCAGACCCTTGCCATTCTGAGCCACCTTAGAGAAGCTTGTTCTTTGCTGGGGAGGAACTGGGAAGGAAAGGGTTAATGAGGAACCTCAAAGGTTTTAAAACCTATGAGTACTGTACTTTATATGAGGTGAGTGCCTGGGCACTTGGAAGAACTCAAGCTGAACAGTTCTTACTGAAAACAGTTCAAAAGTCATCAGATTAGTTGTTAAAGCATAAGAAATATATGCCAAGTAATCTTCAGCAGTCCTTTCAGGTCAAGCTGAGGCACTCTCTCAGCCTTATAGTCTAACTTAAATTCTTCTGTACGGTCTGGTGCATCCTAGAGGACTACCTGCCTGAACCAAGGATTCTATTCTTGTTTGGAGACAGGATGCCCATAGCTCATTGTTCTCAAGTCTTGATATAGAAAGACTTACTTCTACTTCCCCAGATGTATCTGGTGACCTATGCCCGGGAACCATTTCTCAGTTAGATATGGAAGGGCTCAAACCCTTTGTGAAGCTGCCAAACTGGCCCTGGAACAAAGAGACTCAGGCCTTGGATATTCTGTATCTGTTAAAATCTCAGAGGCTTCTTCAACTCACTGAGAATGCAGCCAGGGAACACGTATGTCACTAGCTAGGAGTCCTAGATCAAAGGAAAATATCTGAACCATTTTAGGGCAGGCCAATGGCAGGTCCAATAGAACACAGAAGGAGGGAAAGAAAAGAAAGTGAGACAAACAAAGAGGCTTCTGCTTTGGTGGAGGCATTTGGGCTGGGAAAAGGCTACCCACCTCATGGCACGTAAGGCTAACCTATAGGACAGGTCTGGATCATGAGGCAGCAGAGCTGAGAACAAGTACTTGGCAAAGGTGTGCATGGGAACACTCTCTCGGTGGATGACTTCTCCAAGGCCGCTGAAGGGGCCTCCTGCAGGAAGGAGATAAACCAGCCAGTTGTTTATCTGTGTGCTTTTGTTTTCCTGCCTGACCTTGAGCTCCAGGGTCCCACAAGTGCTTGCTAGCCATGGGAACCTTAGTTACACTTTAAAGTCAGAAATGTTGCTGTACCTGTGCTCTATTAGAGAGGGGAACCTGGAGTCAAATGCCTAAGACTCTGTGCCAACAGTCCCTTCTCTACTTACCTTCCAGTAGTAAGATGCACTGTTTCTGCAGTGTTTGCACTAGCTCATCGTCCAGCTGCAGCTCCTGGAGTCGACTCAGCAGTTGCTCCTCATTACGGCACACCTTGTCCTGTGCATAGAGGCCTTCAGGCATCACCCTCTGTTGACCCATCCCCATCAGAGCAACTTCCATGGCCAATGACAGGTAGGACTCACTGCTGTTTGGGCAGCCTGCAGCCACAGGGACATGCTGGTACACAGGGGGTCTGCTTTCATTCATATCTGAGGACAACAGGGCACCAGATTTGTTAGGTCAGGCCCCATGGATTTTTGTGCCTCTCCCACCAATGCACACTTTGGGATACAGCTTGGTCAATAACTAACACAAAGAAGCTAAATAAAAAACCAGAACAGTAATATACTGAAAATAAAAAATAAAAATATACTAAAAAATGTTATACATGGTTCTAAAGATTAACTCCTTCCTAAAATATGAACTGGCTAGGCCAGCTGGAAAAAAAATACAGTCATACCAGTCTTCTGTTAGAATGTTATGTAATACTACAATGATCTATTTTTGTGTCTTTCTTCATTAGAATTTAAGAACCTTCTAGGAAAGGGACTTTATCATTTTGCCTTAGGTATCTCCACTGTCTGGTATGTGTAAGGAGCTAAATGTCTGTGGTGAATAAATCCCAAGTACAACCTCAGGTTCTTAAGATGTAAGTGTCATTGTGCAGATGAAAGAGACCAAGGATGATGATTCCTTTTTCAGGGGATAAGAGGGAAGATACAGTAGCCCTGTCTCACATTGAAACCACCTCTTGTCTCTCTACCCAGAGATATTGGAATCCATCCAGTTAAACTATTACTTTTGTGATATTTGCAACTTTAATGTTATTGTTACTTTTTATGCTCCACCTTTGGGTTCTAAGTTTCAGGAGGAGAGCACAGATCTAAAAGCCAGAGTCTTAATTTCTTTTCTTTCTCCCATTATCCATTTCATAAATGTTTAAGGGAAACTATTAAAAGAGAGTTATTGCCCTAACTGCTGTTTTCAGGAACTTGAAAGGCCAGTAGAGACACTTGTAAACAAATTTTATGGCAGTGTGCTAAATACTGTAATATATGCATGTTTACAATACAGTGATAGCATAAAGGAAAAAAGAATCAATTTTGTCTCAAGTCCCTGTTAATTTGAGACTCTACTAAATTGCCTCCCTTTTATTTCTCTTTTGTAAAATTGGTACAAAACCACCACCAGGGAGAATGTTCAAGGGAAACATGAAAGTATTATGTAATTGCAAGGGATACACACACTGCTGATGCAAGTTCTTTTACACTTCCAGACTGTTTTGAGGACCCGGCCTCTGACTTCTCAAATCCCTCTGGTCCTTTTTGTTCCCTTTGGATTACTCTTCAGACATTCACAAGGTAGGAAAGTGACAGGAGCAAAAGAAAGCTGAAGCTGGCAAGGCAAAATGGGTGAACAGGACAGAGCCAGTCCACAGAGTGGGGAAGGAAGATAAGAAAGGAGCAGTCCCAAGGAAACCGCTCAGGGGAGGTCCAGTTTAGATAAGGGAACAAGAGGGGTAAAACAGACTCTGTCATGGAAAAGAAGAGGGCTCCAAAGGGTAGTCTGGGCTTCCCTCAGGCTGACCCCTGTACCTGACACTTCCAGATAGCCATCATCATTCAGGCGGCAGGCCTCAGTCAAGGTGAGAAACAGGCAGCCAATTGGATCCAGGGGGTGGCCCACCCAGCCTTCTAGGTTTGTGATGGTTGTGGTTCCCCTCTGCAACAGTTCTGGAAATAAGCAGGTCAAAGTTTTTGAGAGGGATAAAGACACACTGCTCTCTGTCCCTGCTTGGTCTCTTCATAAGTCTCCTCATCAGTCTCCTTCAGGTGGTGGCCCTGAGACTCAAAGTAAAGCTTGCCTTGGGTTGAGGAGACTGGTAACCAGCTCATCAGCCACTATGAGGCCATGTGGTATGCATTTGGGCTGCCTGCCAATAGCACACGTATGTAGACACAGCTTTACAGTTTAAAAAGGGTCTTCTCATACCAGATCTCAGTGGATCCAACTGTCCTGTGCGAGAGGCAGGCCAGCATTATTATTCCCATTTTACAGATAAGAAAACTGAGATTTATAGAGGTAAAGACAGGGATTCCACACAGAAGGTAGAATGACCTGGAATCCCCTAGCCCCTGCCACACCAGGAAACTGAATGAAAATTAAGTCCTGGGCCTTGTAGTCCCTGAGAACCCCATCAGCCTAAGCAGTTGAGATGGCTCCTGATCACTATACCTTTCTTCTGATGCTTGTAGATTTCCAGCTGCCGCTGCTGCTGCAACCTGAGAGTATTGATAATGGCCACTGTGAGTCTGAGGGCCTCTTTTGGGTAACCATGGGAACGCAGGGCATCAACCCGAGCACAGGCTGTAGGCACATGCTCTATCAGATGAGAAGAAGATATTTTGATTGAGTTAAATTTTCAAATCAGGAAAATTTGTGTTTGACAAAGGGAGACTGTATTCAGTTCAGGTCCTCAAATTTGATCTGACATCTATTGTGTACCAGAAATTGTATTTTATCTTTTAGGGATAAGTCACAGGTACTACCTCCAAGGAGATACACTGCAGCCTCAGCGTAGTGGTTTGGTGTAGAAAGGGGCAAAGAACTAGGATAATAAACTGTTATACCTCTTTCTGAACATGAACCTCAGGAACCTAATGCAGCAATAAACTACTTTTATAGAGGGAAAGGCCTCACTTGTTTATTAATCCTGTTTCCTGAGAACCTATTATGTGCAAGGTAGCACGCTGGGCAAATCAACTACAAAAATGTATAAGAAACGGTCACTATCCTCAAAGAGCTCACAAATAATACATAAAAAGATCATTATAAAACAGTTAAAAAGAAATGACAAGATAGAAATATACACAGAAAGAAAATATTTGAACTGTGTGCTTTATAGGGCAAGTAATATTTTAAATAGGTAGAAAAATAGAAACAGGCATCCCTGGCAAAGAGAACATCTAAATAAAGGCATGTAAGTAAAAGCATAAAAAGTATTCTGGATAACATCTTCCGAGTATGGCAAATAGTTTTGTGTAGAGTTAGGTTATGTGGCTAGAGACAGCCTGGAAAGGTGGAGTCTAGAATGTTAAGCTTTGAATGCCATTCTAAGAAGTTTGGATTTACCTTAGGCATAATGAATGACTACCAAACACTTATAAATGGGGAAGGGATTAAAAATTATAGGAATAATTATAGAAAATACAGATAAAATAGAAAATAAAAATCAGAGATAACCATTATTTCTAATTTCATATTTTATGAAAAATATGTATCTCTAGACTTTCCTAATTTTAATAAAAATGAAGTATTATAATTATTGTTTTATAATTAGGTTTTTCCACTTAATAATTCATTTTAAATATTTTTCCATACCATTAAATATACTTCCATAATATTAAAAATGATTATATACCATTCCACTAAATATGTGTACTACCCATTGGCTCAATCAGTCCCCTATTGCTGGACGTTATTGTTTTTAATTTTTCTCATCTATACGTTATATGTTCATGCTTTAATAAACCTCATAACTTTATGCACATTCTTAGTTAATTATAGCTCAGGATAAATTCCTAGATGTAGAATTCCTGGATCAAGGGCTATGAATTTATTTTAAAGGCTTTTGATAAGTGTTGCTGAAATGCAGTAAGTATTTACATTCCTACCAGTAGTATACTACTGGTACCAGTACTACTACTACCAGTAGTATATGAGATTATGATATCCAATGTAGCCTCTCCTGCACCAAAACCAGTTATCTTTATTTAAAAAAAATTCCTATTTGACAACTGAAACATGGTAATTCAGTGTTGTTTTGATTTGGATCTTTGTTTATAATGGGGTGTGTATTTTTCACACACTTGTTAGATTTATGTTTTAAAAGTATTAGATCAGAGAAGAAGAAAAATAATCAGTGGGAATTTCAAGTAGTGACCTACAGTGAGTTTGGCCAAAAACTTTCAAGAGAGAGACAGGCACACATCCAGATTCAGCAGGCTCTTGTGAAAGACAAAGATATGGGATGAGGGACAGAGGTAGGGAATTAGGAGATGATAATAAAAATGTATGCTATTGTTTTAAGACTCAGAGAATGAATATTATTTTATAAGTGTGTAGTGTGGAATATACATTCTGTAACAAAGTCAAGAATAGACTAACAGAAGGCCAGAGGAGAGTTTAAACTCATGATGGAACAGCTTTATTCTGTGATGATAAAGGAAGGAATGAGGAAAGGAAGACAGCTTGGTGACAAATGCAGACAGTCTGAGCTACTAGTACAGAGCAATTTAAGTTTCAAAGTTCATGCCTTTTTAGCAAAATATGTAATTTCAGAGTAGATTCTAATGTTGCTCAGTAACTGCTAAGAGTCTATGAACTGATGTCCAATGGTTTTGTTAGTACTCCTTTAGATTTATTAGCTCCTTTCCCCTCCCCAAATTCAGGAAACAATAGAAATACCTCTATTTGAGATTACTGTACTTCAGCTGAGAACATATACAAGTGGCTCAGGCTATACCCTGAGGCCTTAGTCAAGGCCCCAAAAGATCTGGATGAAGACTGTCCAAAGGGTAGTTGTGTCGCTGGTGTCTATGGAGATGGCTCACTCAGGCCTGACATGAGGTGAGACTGGGCTCTGGAATTCTTAGAGGGATAAGTACACTTACCAAGCCACAGTGGTTGGCCTTGGGAATTGAAGAGTAGCCTCTCACTTTCCCGCTGGCAGGCAGGAGCTGTATATATATCACTGCTGATGATTCGCTGTAAGTGGCTGTCCTGCCAATGCAACTCACGGCCCTCGATGGCTCTAGTGAACACTGTTCGTCTTGGTCTGGATAAAGAATCTGGGGAAGGGAAATAAAAATGCAGCAGTTCGGTGATGGATAATCTGAAGATCTAACTCCTGTGTCTTCTTCAGGATGGGAGGACAGGCAGAAGAGTGTACAGTGTATAGTTAGTGTAATAGTGTATTGTTAGTGAGAGCAGCAACTCTGCCATTTGTCTGGCTGTTCGTTGTGTTACTTCTTTACTGGATAGCTTTTAGTGTGTCCCTGTCCTCTATGGGAAGAACCTTTCTACATAGATCTATGACTGAAGGCCAATTTCTTCTAAGACCCAGAGCTACATGAGAGAGAGGAGGGATAGTGATGCTCAGCTGCTCAATTATAAGGATTCAAACTTTCTACAGAAGCCAAAGGAAAAGATAAGCAGTGAGGTAATATCCTTGGTCAACCCATAACCAATTTCTTTTACAGTATGACCCATATCAGACTAAGTACTTCTGTCACATTGATATAAAAGCTGAAAAAGAGCTGCAGTCCTGTGTATTCTGGTATCTTTAATTTTTAAAATAATTCATTTTCTTTTGGCTGTGCTGGATCTTCATTGCTGTGTGGGCTTTTCTCTAGTTGTGGCAAGCAGGCTTCTCATTGTGGTGGCTTCTCTTACTGTGGAGCACAGGTTCTAGGCACTTGCCTTTCAGTAGTCACAGCACAGGGGCTCAGTAGTTGTGGCTCCTGGGCTCTAGAGAATAGGCTCAGTAGTTGTGGTGCACGGGCTTAGTTGCTTTGCGGCATGTGGGATCTTCTGGATCAGGGATCAAACCTGTCCCCTGCATTGGCAGGTGGATTCCTCACCACTGAGCCACCAGGGTAAGTCCTCTGGTATCTTTATCACACTAGTATCTGCAGGCTTACAACCTGTTCTCCAATAAGAAAACCTGAGGCTGACAAAAGATTAATTACATTGTTTTCTCAATGGAGTCCTACCAAACCATCTCTCTTCAGGAAAAGGGCTGAAGGGAAACAGCAGACAAAGTAAGCTCAATTCTTTAGGGTGGTGTGTAGGAACTGACTCATTAGAAAAGACCTTGATGCTGGGAAAGAGTGAAGGCAGGAGGAGAAGGGGACAACAGAGGATGAGATGGTCAGATGGCATCGACTCAATGCCAACTCAATGGACATGAGTTGGAGCAAGCTCCAGATGGTGAAGGACAGGGAAGCCTGGCATGCTGCAGTCCATGGGGTCACAAAGAGTCGGACACGACTGAGCAACTGAACAACGACAAAATACTGGAGTGGGTTGCCATTTCCTTTTCCAGGGGACCTTCCTGACCCAGTGATCGAACCTGAGTCTCCTGCATTGCAGGCAGATTCTTTACCATCTGAGCCACATGGGCTTTAATAAGGTAACATCTGAATAGAGACCTGAGGGAACTATAGAGCAAGCCTTAAACATAACTAAGGAAAGCGCATTCTAGGCAAAAGGAACAGCAAGTGCTAAGCTGAGGTGGGAACATATTTGAAGTGTTTGAGGGCAGGGCAGAGGCCAGTGTACCTAGAATGGAATGAGCAAGCCAGAAAGTCACAGGAGATGAGGTCAGAGAGGTACTAGGGAACCAGAACGGGCAGAGCCTTCTAGGCCATGAGGAAAGATGAGAAGCCACTCAAGGGCTTTGAGTTGTTGAAGGTGTATGATCTGATCTGACAACTGGCAGCAGCATAGAAAACAGACTTTAAGGTAGAAGCAGTTAGGAGATCACTGCCATGATTCGTGAAAGATAATGGTAATCTGTTCAGAGTAATATGCAGTAGAGACGATGAGAGTAAATGAACTTTGGCTATGTTCTAAAGGCAAAGGTAACAGGATTTGCCCATGGATTAGATCTGGGGAATCTGGGTGAGAAAGAGAAGAATCAAGAATAACTCCAAGGTTTTTAAGGTAGACTTGCCATATGCAGAGATAGGGAAGTCTACACAAGAGAAGCAGGTTTGGGTGGGGCTTAAGAGGTAAGAAATCCTACTGAGATGTCTATTAATATCTAAGAGGCAATATCGAAAAGGTAGTTAAACATGTAAGTCTGGAGTTGAGAGGAAAAGTTTGGGCAGGAGATATAAATTTGAATGTTGTTAGTATATAGATGATTATTAAAACAATGCAGTTATCAGGGGAGTAAATACAGAAAGAGAAGTGGTTTGATGACTGAGCCCTGGGTACTCTAGAATTTTAGGTTGGGAAGTGGTGGGGAGACAGTAAAGGAGACTGAGAAAGAGGGGCCAAGGAAGAGGAGAACCAAGAGAACAGTGTCGTGGAATAAGATGAAAAAGGTGTTTGAAAAAGAGTGACCAGCAGTAACAAATATTGTTGATAGATCAAGTAAATTCTGACTTGAAAACTAGATTTAGGAATGGTTAGCGTTAGTGACCAGTACAAGAGCTGTTTCAGTACTGGAGGGATGACTGCCTGACTAGAGTGAATTCAAGGGAGAATAAGAGCAGAAGAAGCAGAGAAGATAAATATATAACATTCTTTTGAGCATTTTTCTTAATTCTACCACTTATTTCTACTCTCTCAGAGAAATAGGGTGGTGGACAGGAGAGGCATGTAGGGTCAGAAAGTATGTTTTTTTGTTTTGTTTCAGGTGAACAATAAAACAATGTGCTGGTATACTCCTAGGAATAATCCACAAAAATCTGTGATGCAGGAGAGAGGAGATAATTCCTGGGGTGATTCCAGATAAAAGAGAAGGAATAGGTTCTTAAGAACAAATGGAGGGCTTGGACTTAGACAGAAGCACAAAGAAAAATAGGGGAACAGGCAGAGTAGACGGGCATAGACAGAGGCAGATGTGATGACAGAGTTTTGGAGATTTTCTTCTGATTGCTTCTATATTCTCAGTGAACAGGAAGCAAGGCTCTAGGCTGAAAGTGAGGAAGGGGAGAAAGTATAGAAAGTTTTAAGGAAAAGACAATGTGAAACAGTAATTTAGAAGAGTGAAAGGAAGCATGGACTAGAGAAATGTAGGTGATGTATGGACAGTACAACGGGCCCACTTGAGATTAGTGGTCATGAATTTAAAGAAGACCAGTTATCATGGTCGTGTTTCTTGCCAATATGTTCACTGTGTGAGTGTGAGCACTGAGTAATTAGAAAGTCAGACCGAATTACTGAAGTGAAGGTTTTGCTATGTGAATATAACTAAGGGAAAGAGGGAGTTGAGTATGTTTGCAGGGTAGTGATTATAATGATGTACCAAGGAATCTAATCTGGATAAGGAGGAAAATGAGGCTACCACAAGAATGAAAAAGTGACAGGATCAAAATTCCTAGTGGGTCCAGGAATTACTGGAATATGCATAACAGACAAAATAATCTAGTAAGGCTGCTGGTGGTAATTAGAGCTGCTTGAAATTGTGACTGTAAAGAAGGAGCAGTTATTGGTAATGAAAGGGTTGAGGGTATGACCTTGGGGTTGCATGGCTAAGTTATGTAGAAGATAGACTATTGGTACTTCCCTGGTGGTACAGTGGTTAAGAAACCACATGCCAATGCAGGGGACATGAGTTTGATCCCTGGCTGGGGATGACCCCACATGCCTGAGAGCAGCTAAGTCCATGCACTACAACTACTGAAGCCCAAGAACCCAAGAGTGCATGCTCTACAACAAGAGCAGCCATCACAGCGTGAGGCCTGTGCACTGCAACTAGAGAGCGGCCTCCACTCATCACAACTAGAGAAAGCCCACACACGGCAATGAAGAGAAGGCACAGCCAAAAATTAACACACATACACAAAAGATAGACTATTAAAAGAGAGGAGGTCAAAGAACTCAGAGACTTGAATACTGGAAGTATCATCTATGTGGCTAAGAATTACAATAGAAGTAGGGACTGACAGTAGTGTTAGTGAGCCAACTGCCAAAAATCTTCAAGGAACAAGGGGTATTAACCCAGAGATAAAAACGACCAAAGCCAGGAGGGTAGCAGACAGCATATTTTAACAGCATCAACTTTAAAACTGGGGGGTATTTTAGGAAGGAGGATAGGATAATGATGTAGAAATGGCAATGAAGAGCAAGCAGGATGCCTACTGCTCCATCAGACCCAAAGGTAAACATACATGAGTGATAAATCAGTCACGGCCTGAGAAAACTTCACAGGAAACAATACCCTCAAATAAGAACCAGTAACGAGTGTTTTGGAACAAGAGAAGCCACCACAATGAAAAGCCTGCACAGCATAACTGAAGAGTAGCCTCCGCTCACTGCAACTAGATAATGCCTATGTGCAGCAATGAAGACCCAGCAATGCGGAAAAAAAAAAAAAGAAACAGTAACAACAAATAACCAAAATAATATACAAGAAGGAAACCGCCAAACTGGAGGCATGTATTTATATGCAGCATTTGATTCTCTCTATGCCAATCCAAAGCCAATACTAAAAGCATGAATTCCTATGTTGTGGAGGTTAGATGAGCTACCCAGGAAAGGGGAGCTTCATGTGGCGAAGTTGCAGCCTTTTCATCTCTCATTACCTTGGTTGCCTTAAATACACTGATAATCAATTATGGAACAGTAGATGAAGACCAAGCAAGAACAATAATTTAAATGATTTCCTCCTTGAGGTTAAAAATATCAGTAGATTTATCACTTAAAATAAAAGGGAAGACATGTAAAATCAATGTTTGATAAAATCTACCAGTAAAGGATCCCCATGGGCTAAAGAGCAATCAATTGCTAGCAGCACACAGCCTGAGTTAGATGAACTAAAGCTGATGTGAATGCTGATGCCCAGTAATACCTGGTCAGTGGGCTCAAAAGGCAGAAGGTACAGTATCACTGTACTGGATTTGTCTTAAAATGGGGCAAGAGTAAGCAGTATCTTGGAAGCATGGCCCCTGCCTCCTCCCCCCAGATATCTGCTATATAAAAATTTGAGGAAAACAGAGAAAAGTAAGAAAAGCAGCTGTCAGGACATTTTTAAAAGTTTTTTTTTTTTTTTTTTTCTGCAGGTATTCCATCTTTCCCTTGAGGTAAGTCTTCTGAGATAAAAACCAACTCCAATGGAGGCCAAGATCCATAAGTCATGAAGAACTTGAAGGGTAAAGAGGATTCATGCAGAGGGTTCTAGGAATTTATGCTGGGCACTGTAAGGACACAGCCAGAGCAGAAAAGGACAGCATCCCCAATGTCAAAGATAAAAATCTTGCCCTTATTTAAGGTTTGGCATTTCAAGATAAACAAAGGACAGGCTTTTCTTATTTAGGATGACAATTCTGACAGTACAAAAGTTGTCCAGCCACCTTCATTCTAGGGCTTTAACCTCTGACCTTTTGGAGTTCCGGGCACCAAGACCCTAGAATGACATCTGGCTCACCTGAACTGTGACTGGCATTCTGGGGAAGTGCATTGGTGATGTTGGGTAGTTCATGCCCATAGTTTCCATCCTCCAGGGGACAGACATCCAGGTCATTCCATTTCTGCAGTTGCTGCAGCCAACAGGATTTTTCTTCCAATTTGCAATGTGGATTTAAAATGATGCACACCCATAAGGCCCCTGGAAAAGAAAGCAACCACATCCTTGACATCTCTCCTTTGATGTATGTCTAAGCCTTAATTTTTCAGTTTACTCTTTTCTTCTATTTTCAGTTGGTAGGAAAAGTTTCCAAAACATCAGTTCTCAGTATAAAAAACCAAATCTGCTAAAGTTTTCAGAAATGCTTATTTTTCCTGCCCAAAGGTTTCTTAAAGCAGAGTAGCTATCTTGATATCTGGATATGTGCCTGTGTTTGAGGAACAAGATAGATTTGGACTTGAATTCTGAGCTCAAATCTGCAGTCCAACAATTTATTGAGAGCTTTCTTGTTCAAGAGTTTGTATTGGAGAATAAGACACTGTTCCTACCCTTGAGGAGCTCTGCAGTGGGGGAAGACAGAAAAATAAACACAGTGTCATTTGAATATGAATAAGTGTTAAGATAAAGATATGTTCAGGGTACAATAATAGCCAGAGCAAAGACATTTACTGTAAGAAGGAAGGTGCTCAGAAAAGGATTCAATTTTTGGTTAGTTGATCTTGGGCTTTCTGAGCTTCAAATCCCTCAACTGTAAAACAGATCATAATGTAGAGAGCCTGGCATATTACTTTGCATGTAGTGGAATTATATTTCCTTTTTCCAGGGAAAATAATTTATTTGGACTTGGATTTTGATACTGTTTTTCAGCTATGATGCCTTAAAACTATCACATTCTTGGATCTTCTCTGTCACTATAGCAGAGTATCATATATTCCACATAACCAGTAAGTACAGTTTCTTTGATCACATCACCCTTCTTTTCAAGCAAACCTGCTTCCTCTTTTCAAAGCTGGTTATGTGGCTGAGCCAGAAATATTCTCATTCTCAAGTTAACAATAAAACCCGGCTGCAGAATGTCTTAAGTTAAACATTCTTTGGGATGGAGCTACATCTGTGGATGGAGGTATATTCAGACACTATTTCAAGACCCCTTAAAGTCAAATAAGAATGTTTTAAAAGACCATTTAAGCCTCAATTTCAGGTACTAACTAGAAGATAAAAATTCATTTCTATAGGTTCAAATAAGTTTTTCAAATCCACAATGAAAAAGAAACTATATTATATAATACTGTATATTAAATATTGTATAATGATGGCTCTTAAGAGGATTATAGTTAGGAGTCAAATTGAGTGACTCTTAACTTATAATAATTGTAACCCAGGTGGCTCAGTGGTAAAGAATCCACCTCCCAATGCAGGAGAAAAAGGAGAGGCAGGTTTGATCCCTGAGTTGGGAAGATCCCCTGGAGAAGGAAATGACAACCCACTCCAGTCTTCTCACATGGAAAATCCCATGGACAGAGGAGCCTGTTGGGCTACAATTCATAGGCTCACAAAGAGTTAGACACTACTGAGCAACTGAGCACACACATACACAAATAATAATAATTATAATAAAGCACAGTAAATACCATTATAGCCATATATAAAGTGTTATGAGAATAGGTATGATGGAACAATTAACTCTGTACATGGGGTCAGGAAAAGTTACAACATTTGAGTTTGTCCTTGAAGAATAAACATGAGTTATTTCTAGTTAAAAATGGCTAACTAAACATGTATGTTTATCACCACTCCCTCTTAATACTTTATTAAAACAAAAGTGGAGAGATAAAAACAGGCATAAATATTCAAGGTAGTTCAGTACCTGCTCATTGCCTCTCCTGGAAGAAAACCAGAGCTTTACTCACTGGAAAGACTGATTCACAGAAGTTCTGGATTGGGAATACTACACAAAGCTGAGGGTAGGTTTTCCATACTAAAAACTGAGGGATTAAGAAAAACATACATATGGAACAAATGAACACCCCCACCCCCACCATGCAGTCCTCTTTCCCTGCTTGGTTGTGAGAAGACTGTGGTGGTCTTATAATTAAGACATTGTGTTCATGTCCTAGTGTTTTGTGGAAGGTAGAACTTGTGAGTAATAAGATTAGCTGAGGAAATACCTAAGCAAAGTGCTGAAGGAGCAGCCTGGTTCCTCTGCTTAGAGTAAAATGCAAGAAGAAAGAAATTATTTAAAGACAGAACTGTTCATCAAAAAGGAAGTAAAATGTAAAGATCTGGAACATTCTCAGCCTATGCACATTGAAAAGAATGAGAAAGGCCGTTTGGGAAAGAACCCTAAGGGTGTGACCTTAAAAGAGGTAAATCCTCATCTTTCATTGTAGGAAGAAAAAGAGAACATCTATAATTTTATAATTTTAAAAATTAAGAAAGAACGGTCATTTAGAAATGTGGAGGCATATTAGAAAAAGCAGCTAAAAGAATTAAAAATTGCTCTTTCTAAGAAGTAGGAACTGACAATGTGAAGGAATATGGCAGAGGAATACTGCTTTTTATTTGACATTTTAACCTGTGTACATGTATTACTTCATTTTAAAAGAAGAACAAGAGATAAATAGGAGTTGTTTAAGCGCAGATATGGCAGGAGAGTATGTACCAAAACAGGGGGAAGGACATAAGGGAAAGCAAAAATGCTGAGATGTCATTGTAGTCTCTCTGAATATTTGTAGTCTATTGGATGTTTTTTCCTTTTGGTAGAAAATTTTTGTAATCTAGGATATCAGCTTTTAATACTATTGGGACTGTGAGTTCCTATCAATAAAAGTGTCCTTTCTGAACACCAGGTGGCAAGAAATCTTTAATATACAGGAGGTAAAAAATTCTGAACAGTGTGGCAGTAAGAAAGATGCACAAATATTCAGATCATAAAAGTTACTTTCTCAGCTTTTAGAATTTAAGAATCCTAAAGGTCTGTATAAACCTCATGAAAAAAATTGTTTCCTTCACATAGTAGGTCTTCTCCTATGGTGTCTGTGTTACACTGTTTGCTGATTCTTGTAAAATTAATGTAGGAATAGGGTATGGTCAATTTTATTGGAAACTGCTGAGAGGTCAAGTAACAACAGAGAAGAGCAATATGGCAGACACTGGTGGTTTTAACCAAAGCTACTTAACAGTAGAGTGACAGCAATGAGCAATGGAAGACTGCAGTGGGCTCAAGAGAGCATATGGAGGTAAGCAAATGGAAAGAGGGACGAGGTTTTCAAGAAGTGTTGTTCTGAAGGTAAAAAGAGAAATAGGGTAATGATTAGAGGAGGAGGGGAAAATCAAAGGCACTTTATGAGACTGAAAATATTAGACCATATTTGTATTCTGATGGAATTGATCCAGTATTGAGGGAGAAATTAATGATACCAGAGAAAAGAGAAATTGCAGGAGCAAAATTCTTGAGAAAAGGAAATGGCATAGGAACAGGAGCAAATATGTAAAGACTGGTCTTTTATGGGAGCAGAGATACTTTATAGGTTTTAAAAGAAAATTTTTAAAAATGTGCACCCGTGGCTGATTCATGTCGATGTATGGCAAAACCCACCACAGTATTATAAAGTAATTATCCTCCAATTAAAATAAATAAATTTTTTTTTAAAAAGCATATGTGTACAGACGTGGGGAGATGAGAAAACCATGCCTGACTGCTTCTATTATCTCCCGTTCAGAAACTGAAGGTACTGAGGCCACTCCTCCCGTTCCTACTATCCCTGCTGAGACCATCCCCAGAGGAGTAGGCCTTTTGACCAGTGAGGAACCCTCAGAGTAGTCGGGGTGGGGGGCATGAATGCACATGCTCTAGTGTCTAATCCAATAACGCAGTGTTTTACAAAATGTGGTCTCTGGAAGAATGTCATCAGCATCCTCTGGGAATTTGTTGGAAATGCAAAGTATCAGGTCCTACTCCAACTGACAAGATCAGAAACTCGGGGACAGGGCCCAGCAATCTATTTTAACAAGTATTCCAGGTGATTCTGGGAAGATATAGATAGCGGTCTGTGTGGAATGCTGAGAGTTTCTTGGAAGGTTGATACAGCAATTTCTTAGATATGAAAATGTCACAACCAAGAGCTTTTCATAATGAATCTAAGTAACTAACAAAAGCTTTAGAAGCACTGGGGTCATGCTCCGCTTACTTCCTGTCACCTACCAAAGGCCAAGTCCAAATCCACAACACAATCCTTCGATTGTCACAGAAATTATTCCCAAGAGATTCAGGACTCAGATAAACCTGACGCTCTGAAGGTTAATTTCAAATTCTTAAAAAAAACATGCACTTTTGGGGAAAACAGTACATACGAGATGAAATTGAGGGAGATGTTGCACAAGGATGCTTGATTTGGAGCTGGACAGGCTGGGGCTCCAGTGTTAGAGCCACCACCTGCTAGTGTGTAACTTTGAACAAAAAACTTTCTGAGCTCCATTTTTCTCACCTGAACATATGGAGATGCTGATGTCTTATCCTTGAAGGGTCCATGCCTACAATCCCTTCTGAGGGAAGCTGTTTCCAAGTTGCCATGCACTGTGTTACATGACCCTGGTCACAAGTGGTTAGACCAGTAACTTAAATTAATAGTTCAACATTCCTGTACTTTGGAAAATGTGATTGTGTCAGAGAGACAGTTTTCTATACTTCTTTATTTCATTCTGTATCCAGAAGTAACCAGAGGTGTCTCTGTTTCTTTGCAATAAACACACAATTACTTCATAGGTTTGTTATGAGAATTAAACATGCATACAATCTTTAACACAGAGACTGGCACATAATGTTCAATAATGTAGCTGTTCATTATTAATGAAAACTGCAAAGCTATAGTGCCTCAGGTGATATGAAGCCCCAGCACTCAAACCAAAACCCCACATTTACCAGCCCCAAAGTAACCACATAAAGTCTGAATCATTAAGCCTTATTCCCCAAAGCTTTTAGCTCTAAGACTATAATGTATTAATATATGCTTTGGGGAATTCACTAAAATCCTAAGCTGTAGTGGTTTTTTGGTGCTATTTTGTATGAGAGGAAAGTTTGTCATTGCTTTCTGGGGTGGACAAAGTACAGAGAAGCTATATTAGAAATTTCAGAATATGCCATAGACAACTTTTCTAGTATAACCCCAAAGTGGGGCCGTGACTGGATTGTACGTTCAGAGTATGAAGGATTCTGCAAACAGGGAGGGGAGTTGAGTATCACCACTGCAAAACTGTCATTGAAATGGGAATGATGAAGATAAATAATGACTAAAGAAGATGGTCTTAATGACAAGAATCTTGAACAAAGAGACCATTCAGGAGGCCACAGGTCTAATTTAATCTAAAAGTCCCATGGTCCTCAACCAGACCAGTTATGACAAGAAATAAAAAGTGTAAATGAACACTAAATTACATTTTAAAGGTCAAGGAATCAAATTATATTGGTGACTGGATGTAGGGAATAAAACAAAAATGAGTGCTTGACAGTAAGTTTTGTCGAATAAGAAATGGTGGTGCCCGGGGCTGGTCGCGCGGAGGGGCGGTGCCACCTCGCTGAGTGGTCCCAGGCGGCCTCGCGCTCCGCCGGGTGCTGAGATCCGCCCCCCAAAAAAAAAAAAAAGAAATGGTGGTGCCAATGCCAGGTTCAGGGGAATCTTTCTTCATAGAAGGCCTGATTTCATTTTTGGATTTCTCAAGTTTGAGGTGATTAGGAGATTTTTTCAGTAGAAATGGTCATAGGGCAGCAGCTAATACAAGACTGGAAATGAGATAATCGAAAGAGGATGAGGAAGAGATCACCACAGAGGTTACTCTGAGGTCATGATACTAAAAAAAAAAAAGTTCTCAAAGGACTGGAAAAGGTCAGTTTTCATTCCAATCCCAAAGGAAGGCAATGCCAAAGAATGTTCAAACTACCACACATTTGCACTCATCTCACATGCTAGCAAAGTAATGCTCAAAATCCAAGCCAGGCTTCAACAGTACGTGAATCGTGAACTTCCAGATGTTCAAGCTGGATTTAGAAAAGGCAGAGGAACCAGAGATCAAATTGCCAACATCCACTGGATCATAGAAAAAGCAAGAGAGTTTCAGAAAAAAATCTACTTCTGCTTTATTGATTACACCAAAGCCTTTGACTGTGTGGATCACAATAAAGTGTGGAAAATTCTAAAAGAGATGGGAATACCAGACCACCTGACCTGCTTCTTGAAAAATCTATATGCAGGTCAAGAAGCAGCAGTTAGACATGGAACAACAGACCGGTTCCAAATTGGGAAAGGAGTATGTCAAGGCTGTATATTGTCACCCTGCTTATTTAACTTATATGCAGAGTACATCATGAGAAATGCTGGGCTGGATGAAGCATAAGCTGGAATCAAGACTGCCAGGAGAAATATCAATAACCTCAGATATGCAGATGACACCACCCTTATGGCAGAAAGTGAAGAGGAAGCCTCTTGATGAAAGTGCAAAAGGAGAGTGAAAAAGTTGGCCTAAAGCTCAACATTCAGAAAACTAAGATCATGGCATCCGGTCCCATCACTTCATGGCAAATAGATGGGGAAACAATGGAAACAGTGGCTGACTTTATTTTTTTGGCTCCAAAATCACTGCAGATGGTGACTGCAGCCATGAAATTAAAAGACACTTGCTCCTTGGAAGAAAGGCTATGATCAACCTAGACAACATATTAAAAAGCAGAGACATTACTTTGCTAACAGAGGTCCATCTAGTCTAGTCAAAACTATGGCTTTTCCAGTAGTCATATATGGATGTGAGAGTTGGACTATAAAGAAAGCTGAGTGCTGAAGAATTGATGCTTCTGAAGTGTGGTGTTGGAAAAGACTCTTGAGAGTTCCTTGGATGGCAAGGAGATCCAACCAGTCTATCCTAAAGGAAATCAGTCCCGAATATTCATTGGAAGGACTGAAACTGAAACTGCAGCTGAAACTCCAATACTTTGGCCACCTGATGTGAAGAACTGACTCACTAGAAAAGACCCAGATGCTGGGAAAGATTGAAGGAGGGAGGAGAAGGGGCCAACAGAGGATGAGATGGTTGGATGGCATCACTGACTCAATGGACATGAGTTTGAGCAAGCTCTGGGAGTTGGTGATGGACAGGGAGGACTGGTGTATTGCAGTCCATGGGGTTGCAGAGAGTCGGACATGACTAAGCAACTGACCTGAACTGAACAAAGGAGAATAGAGAAAGAAAAATAGAAGTCCAGGGCTCAAGGCTTAGAAATGGCCTTATGGCTAAGAGGTTTGCTGGAAATGATAAAGAAAAGCAGGCCCAGGGAATGCAAGAAAAGTGAGAATAGCAAGTATTTGGAAAGCCAAGCTAATGCCATGAGACAGAAGCCAAGGCAAAAGGTTTTCTCTCACTAAAAGCTTCTGTATGGTAATATCTGGAATAGAACGCTGGTGTCAGTAGCAAAATATAAGGCTGTGGAAGAAACACAAGTGAATTCAAAATGACTCTGGGTGGCCTCTGTAGAACCTAAATCTTCCACCATTTGGGCTAAAGTTCACTTAGCAAGATCTATGTAATGACTAATGACAAGTATTCACTAACACTATTGCTGGGGGCAAGCTCACAGGATAGACATAGCGCTTCTCTGAGATATGGGGACTTACCTAGCTCATCCCAGAGCTGCCTGCACTTATCTGTCATGCTTGTTCCTTGTTGCCTCCACAGTGTGAGTCGTGGGTCGGCCATAAACTGTTCAGTTATTAGTGTCAGCATCCTGGCTCCATTGGAATCTCTCATCCGCAGCATCTCTCGAACCTGACACATAAGGAGGGGCAGGTGGTTGGTGACTGTACATCATAACAAAGTAGGAGGAGAAGAAGGGGAGGAGGGGGAGGAGAAGATGAAGTATCTAAGCACAGCATATCCAAGGAGCCAAAAAGAAGGCCTCTTCTTCTGTAAGCAAGTTCTCTGCATGTATCAAGAGATCCTGCTGTGTGCAATGAGATACCACTTCATACTCACAAGGATGGCTAGAATAAAAAAGCTAGATAATAAGTGTTGGCAAGGATATAGAGAAATCAGAACTCTCATACACTGTTTAGTGGGATTGTAGAATGATGCAGCCACTTTGGAAATCAGTCTAGAAATTCCTCAAATGATTAAACATAGAGCTACCATATGGCCTACTAATTCCATTCCTAGAGAGAAATGAAAATATATATGTCCACACAGAAACACTGTACAAGAATGTTTATAGGAGCATTATTTATAACAGCTTAGAGGTGGAAACAATCCAAATGCCCATCAACAGACAAACAGATAAAAGAAATGTGTGGTATCCATACAATGGAATATTATTTGGCCATAAAAAGGAATGAAGTACTGACACATGCTACAACATGGATATATGTTTTTAAGTATTTTGAAATACTATGCCAGGAGAAAAAAGCCAGTCACAAAAGACTACATACTATAGGATTCCATTCCTAGGAAAGTCCAGAATAGGGAAATCTATAAAGACAGAAAGTACCTTAGTGGTTGCTTAGAGCTCGGGAAGAGGGGCATGGGGAACAGGGGAGTGATAGGTAAAGGGAATGGGGTTTATTTTTAAGATAATGAAAATGTTCTAAAGTTGACTGCAGTGATAGCTGTACATATCTGTCAATATACTAAAAACCACTGAATTGTACAATTTTTTAAATGGGTGAATTTTATGATATGTGAATTATATTTCATCAAAGGTGTTAAGAAAGAAAAGAAAGAAAGCCTGCTGTGAGAGCCCCCAGTTCCAAAATACTAAGTTTCTGGAACTTCTCAGTGGCTAATACTCTGCACTCCCAATGCAAGGGGCCAGGGTTCAATCCTTGGTCAGAAAACTAGATCCCACATGCCACAACTAAGACCTGGCACAGCCAAATAAATCAGTTAATATTTTAAAAACAACAAAATATTGTCTCTTTAAGGCCTCATTGGGCAGCCTTGGGTTCAAGGCAGGGGGAGGTAGCTTCATTACTAATCCCCCCAGGAATGCAAACTCATTTAGAGACTGTGGAGCAAGAGGAAGAGGATGACCAGGGTGAGCAGTAGGGCTCCCTGGACGCAACCTGCTCTGGTCTGCTCTGCTCAGCTTCCCTCCACCCAAGTAGTTTTCAAGCATTCAGTACAGGTAGGTCAAGTGAGCTAGCTACAATGCATGAAGCCAGAAGTGTGGTGAGCCCAGTTTACTTAAGGGAAAAAAAAATCTTTTCATATCTTACCTTGGCAAACATTGAATTGAGTTGCTTTCCAGAGCCATAGTAACCACCCTGGGAGAGAAAGAGCTTCACTTGTTCTTTCACCTGTTCTTCATCCAAATGCCAACAGTTCTCATCATCAATGCTGGCCCCAGCTGTTGGGTCAGGAGCACCTGCGAGGAATAGGGTGGTGAAATGAATCTCCTGAGTTCCTACACTCCACACTCAGCAGGAGCAGCCCTCTGTGAGTATATTCAGAAACTCACAGGCATTCTGCCTTAATCTGGGCTTTGTCAATTGTGTGGCTCTCAATAAACATAAGAGAGTAGAGCTAGTTTCATGTTCACTGAAGTCTCAGTTGTATCCTCTCCCAAGGTCTACAAATATCATCCTGGGGTAAAAATGCACAAACACAAAAATAGTGATGTATTTTTTTCCCCCTAGGAGAATGTAATTTTTCTTCTATTTTGTTTTTCTTTGAAGTTTAAAATAAGCCTAAAGCACACATATTATTTTAAAATTAAAAAAATACTTTCTTAGAAAATAAAAATTTCTCTTTTTAAAATTCACTATAAAATTGTAGCTTCTCAAGTGGAGTCAACAATTCTAAATTTCTGGAAACTTGCAACCCAGAGCACAGGCAGGGTTGTATACAGGGTGATGTTTTATAAATTTATACTCAGAATATCTTTCCTTCCTGGGCTCACCTCAATGACATCACTTAAAACACAGTGTTAGTTATTTACACATCCCTCTCCCCTAGTAGCCTGTTAGCTCCTTGCTCACAGTTGAATCATTTATAACACAGTTCTGGTAATGTGACAGGCACCTAAGAAATATCTGTGGAATGAAAACTGAATCTTCTTCTCTCACTTTCTCAAAGACTGAGTCCTGTGATAAGTTTTTAGAACCCTGTCTCCAAGTGACAAAAGACTATAAGTCAGTATGGTCTTATAGTATAAGTCAATACTCTATATGTGTGGTCGTGCAATTGGTTACAAATTCATGTCATGTTTCATCAGTCAATCTACCTTTCTTCTTGTCCTCTTATATGAAAGCCTTATTTAAATGAAATCCAGGTCTGCAGAGAATAGTGCTCTTCTGCCATGCTTTTTCAGTGCATCTTACCATCCAGGAAATCAGGAGGACTCATATTTATTCTACAAATACTAATTAACATTAGGAGCAACCAGTTCATGGAATCTGCTATATGCTACTTTTCTTCAAATGTGTTATTCTCAACACAGTTCTGATCATATCCCTTCCCTGCTCAGAAGTCTTCAGTGATAAACTATTCTTTATAAATGAAGTCTAAACTTAGCTTAGCATTTAGGGCCCTTCCTCTTCAGGCCCTTTCACTTCTAGTCTTGTCTTTCCTATACTTATGCTATGTTTCAACTAGAAACTTAGTGTACCCAGAAGTCAATGACATTTCCTGACGACTTTATTTATGCTTTTCCCTTTACTTCCCTTCCTTTCCCCACAACCTGTTCTTTGGCCAAAAAGCATTACTTCTCATTGTCAGTGTTGCCTCAGCTCTATAGTCAGGGCTGCACTGAGAAAGGAAAACCATAAAATACGTATACAGAGAGGCTAACACTGCTGAAATTTACTTGGCAGGAAAGTCTCTCACTGAATTCACCATATAACCCATACACCTCACCTGTCAAAAGTATGCCCTTCATACTCATATGCATGAGAGTAATGTAGTAACTCTCTTCTTCAGTTCAGTTCAGTTCAGTCACTCCGTCGTGTCCAACTCTTTGGGACCCCGTGAATTGCAGCACACCAGGCCTCCCTGTCCATCACCAACTCCTGGAGTTCACTCAAACTCACGTCCATCAAGTCGGTGATGCCATCCAGCCATCTCATCCTCTGTCGTCCCCTTCTCCTTCTGCCCCCAATCCATCCCAGCATCAGAGTTTTTTCCAATGAGTCAACTCTTCGCATGAGGTGGCCAAAGTACTGGAGTTTCAGCTTTAGCATCATTCCTTCCAAAGAACACCCAGGACTGATCTCCTTTAGAATGGACTGGTTGGATCTCCTTGCAGTCCAAGGGACTCTCAAGAGTCTTCTCCAACACCACAGTTCAAAAGCATCTATTCTTTGGCACTCAGCCTTCTTCACAGTTCAACTCTCACATCCATACATGACTACTGGAAAAACTCTCTTCTTAGCACTTTATTATTACTTCTCTTAAAGACCTGTTGCATTTTGTTTTACAATAGAATTGAGCTTGTCTCATATACTCCCAACTACATTGAAGCTTTTAAAGAGTAGAGTAGGGATTCATTTTTGTACCTCACAGTGCCTGGATCATTACAGCATTGAATTAATATTTATAGAATGAACAAATGCATGTCCTATTGACCATCTAGATTTAAAACCCAGGTGGGCAAATAATATATCCTATACTACTTCTGTAAACTGAAAGTGGAAAAGAAAAACAAATATACTCCTTTCATCCTTCAATATTTGTTAAAAACAGCCATTTATTGAGTGCTTCCTACATGACAGTGTCTAAGTACTTTTTATACATATCCCTGCAGTGGCTATAAGACAGGACTGGAAAAGGTCAGTTTTCATTCCAATTCCAAAGAAGGGCAATGCCAAAGAATGTTCAAACTACACTGCACTCATTTCACTTGCATTCATTTCACATGCTAACAAGGTAATGCTCAAAATCCTTCAAGCTAGGCTTCAACAGTACGTGAACTAAGAACTTTCAGATGTACAAGCTGGATTTAGAAAAGGTAGAGGAAGCAGAGATCAAATTGCTAACATCCTTCTGATCATAGAAGGGCTTCCCAGGTGGCGCTAGTGGTAAAGAACCCGCCTCCTAATGCAGGAGATGTAAGAGATACTGGTTCGATCCCTAGGTTGGGAAGATCCCCTGGAGAAGGAAATGGCAACCCACTCCAGTATTCATGCCGGGAGAATGCCATGGACAGAGGAAGCTGGAAGGTTACAGTCCATGGGGTCGCAAAAAGTTGGACATGACTGAAGAGACTTAGCATAGTATACTGGATCATAGAAAAAGCAAGGGAATTCCAGAAAAACATCTACTTCTGCTTCACTGATTATGCAAAAGTCTTTGACTGTGGGGATCACAATAAACTGTGGAAAATTCTTTAAAAGATGGTTATATCAGACCACCTTATGTGTCTCCTGAGAAACCTGTAGCAACAGGTCAAGAAGCAACAGTTAGAACTGGACATGGAACAATGGACTGGTTCAAAAGTGGGAAAGGAGTATATCAAGGCTGTACATTGTCACTCTGCTAATTTAACTTATATACAGAGTACCTCATGTGAAATGCTGGGCTGGATGAAGCACAAGCCGGAATCAAAATTGCTGGAAGAAATATCAATAACCTCAGATATGCAGATGACACCACCCGTATGGCAGAAAGTGAAGAGGAACTAGAATTTTATAATTTCATTTATTTATTTAATTTATTTCTGGCTGTGCTGGGTCTTCATTGCTGTACGGGCTTTGCTCTAGGTGCGGCAAGTGGGAGCTACTCTGTTGTTTAGGTGTGTGGACTTGTGGAGCATGGGCTTTAGGGCACAAGGGCTTCAGTAGTTGCGTCTCCCTCTAGAGCACAGGCTCAACAGTTGTGGCACATGGGCTTAGTTGCTTCAGGCATGTGGGATCTTCCTGGATCAGGGATGGAACCTGTGTCTCTGGCATTGGCCGGCAGAATCTTTACCACTGAGGCATTGGCAGGTGATTCTTTACCATTGAACCACCAGGGAAGCCCCTTTAGAAAGCTACTCTGTAACAGTATCTCTCAAATAGAGCTCAGTTACCACGTGAATGGGCTTCCCAGGTGGCGCTAGTGGTAAAGAACTCTCCTGCATGAAACATAAGAGCTACAGGTTTGATCCTGGGTTGGGAAGAGATCCCTGGAGGAGGGCATGGCAATCCACTCCAGTATTCTTGCCTGGAGAATCCCAGAGAGGAGCCTGGCGGACTATAGTTCATAGGGTTGCAGAGTCGGACATGCTGAAGTGACTTAGCATGCATGCATCCATCATGTAAACACAACTTTGAGGATAAAGCAACAGAAGACTATTTCTGCTAGACAGCAAGAGTTCCTGGAAGCTTGTCTGACTATCTTTATTTCTGATAAGTGATGAGGTTGTATGCAGGCCTTGATTAGTTCTCTTAGGCAACTGGGAAAGGCAGGCCCTTTAGCACATAGACCATAGTATTATACAGGCCATTAACCTAGTCTCACTGTCTTGTTCACACTAATACCAAAGTTATATCCTAAAAACAGAAAGGAAGTATAGAGAGGTATAAAAAACTTGAGTTCTGAAGTCAGGTGAGCCTAGGTTATAAATAATTTCCTTATTTACAAAATGGTTATAATATCTACCTCACAGGGTAGTTTTGAAAACTAAATGAATTAACATATATAAACATACATAAGGTTCTCATGTATGATGCCTGGAACATAGTAGAACCTAACCAACAAAATGAAAAAGTGGCTCATATAGTTCCTCTTCTCAAAATTCTTCAACAGTTTCCTATGATTAAGTATCTACAACCTGACTTCATAACAAAAGCAAGCATTTACTTCAGCCTTAGCTGTTTTTTCTACTAGACTGTAAGATATCTGAAGACAGGAACCATGTCTATTTTATGCCCTCAACAATCAGCAGTATCATATGCACAGAGCAGGTACTCAACATACATTTCTTGAATGAATAAGTGAACATCGTATCTCTCTCCATCCATTATATAGCTCATAAACACAACGCAAACGACACTCTTTAGAATAACCATGGTGCTATGCAGGATCCTGAAATGTTAAGGAATTCTGATATCCATTTCATTTCACTGAATGACATTCATTATTTCATGGTTTCTTTCACTTCTGAATATTCCAGGCTCCTAGAGGCAAGGATTATGTGGACACGTGAAGTCCATAAACTGGTTTAATTTATAACTCTAACATCCTCTGTCATTTTCACCCAAACTTTATGAGGTGGACAATTGGATGGCTTTAAGAAACAGAGTTAATAAATAGTTTGGATAGAATAAACTGATTAAAGTTAAGTGATTACAATGGCAAAAGTATCCCAACCTCTAAACATGCAATAAAGCAACAAAATAGATTTTTCAGCAACAAAAATATTGTACAATTACCATTTACTTGGTTGATTTCAGAGTTGGAGGACAGAATCTCATCTGCCAATTTCTGTGCGGTAGGAAGAACTTCAGTGTGGTGTGCTGTGATCAAATATTGAATAAACTTTTGTAGCTGGTCCCTATTCATCTGGAAAAGGGTTTCTGAGATAGGAAGACGCAATTTGACTTGGTCTGGTCTACGGATCCTGTAGAGTGAGAGTGCTACCACGTGAGCACAGTAGAATATGTCTTTGTTCCCACAGCCACATGTTACTGAGGTGATTTTGCATCGATCAAAACTGATGGCAACTTTATAAGTCACGGCTGGTTCAGAAGTAGTGGCTGGTTCAGTTACTGTGCCACTGAGATGGAAGCCTAAGGAAACAAAGAAGACAGGTTTAGAGATTCTCTAGTAAGAAACGTGAAGATTTTCATTTTGCATTCTAGTTCATCAATTCAGAAACTATTTGCTGAGTATCTTCCACATACACAGCAGGCTCTGTCAAAGGCCAATGAAATCTAGGTATAGTTCTTAAGGAACACACAATCTAGAAAAAGAGTCCTTACCCTTAAGTCTATGGACCTCCAGAACTAATAAGAAAACTTTTGTTTGTATGTATGTACATTCTTTTGGGGGAACATTTAATACCTTTTTTCATAATCTCAAAAAGGTTAATCAAGAAGCTTGAATAAGAGACTTCCCTGGTGGTCCAGTGGTTAGGAATCTGCCTGCCAATGCAGGGAACACAGATTTGATCCCTGACCCAGGAACTAAAATTTCACATGTGTGGGGCAACTAAGCCTGTGTGTCCCAACTACTGACCTCGCACGCCCTAAAGCCCATGCTCTGCAAGAAGAGAAACCACCTCATCAAGAAGCCCATTGTGGTGGTTGGAGACTCAAGTGCTCTAACAATGAGTGAGCTTGAATGCACTACACACTTTCAAGGACTTCTTGTTTAGTTTTACAAGCATTGCATCCCTCCAACCCATCCCCAAGTCACAAAGCTAGCTCTGCCTTGAGAAAAAAGATTTGAACAAATTTCAGCTTACTGTTCTATGGCTGAGGCACCTTTCCTAGCTGGCCTCTACACTGTTTGGAAATTTTAGAATAAAATTGTACTGCAGCACTTTCTTCATTACGTATCACAATGGCTCTGACATCTCAGGGTCCAGGAAAAAAGCTGAACTATAAACTATAACCTGCTATGAGGTTAGCCCCCACAAGCATGTTATCCTATAAGTGTACCATGTTGTCCTTACCTTCAACATGCTCCAAGTGCCATTTAGGAATGAGACAAGATTCAAAAAGTGTGTTGCAATGGCCTCAGGCCCCTAACAATTGAGTTCTTTGTAAGCAGTCTTGCTTACATGTCATGCTTAAATGTGCAACAAGAGCTCTGAAAACATCAATATTAGCAAGAAATTGTTAAAAATTCAGGAATGGCTCATGGCTTAAAAGAGTTCCTATTCCCCTGCCTTCTAAACTAAATAGTGGCATAAGTGGAAATAGAAATGTAACTTAACATTGTGTTACAATGTTATAATCTTAATGTTACATTTGTAACGTAACAAATGTACTTAACATTTCTTTACCAGTATCACAGCTGGGGAATCCAGGACATTGGCTGGACCCAACCTTGGACTAAACAGAAAGTGCTAAGGATCAACCAGTTTTATAGCTATGGAAAATATAAATAAAATTTCTTTCCCAAATAAGGAAATCCTATGTTCTTCATGGCTTAGCTCAAATATCACTTCCAGACGAAACTCTATCTGGTGTCCCAGTTACAAAACTGAATCTTATTAAATGAAGAAACTTTAACATTTGTGCCTGTGGAGCTTACAGTTTAGTTTATAAGAGGGCATTTTACCCAGAATTGAGCAATAATTTCATCAGATAATTTCACAGATGAGGAATAGGCTCACATAAGTTATGCAATTTGCCCCAATTTTATTATATGATTACAGTCATGATAACAGAAATTAAAATGACTGTAAATTCACATTCTGAAACATTTTAGCCTTTAAAACCAATAAAAAATAAATTTGTAAAGAGTTTCCCTCAATTAATGTACTTCTTGAATACATCCAAATTGCTTCTTTTGCTTTAAAAAGAAAATAATTTTTCATCACTAACAGTCTTTGAGCACTTACCATGTGTTCTTTCATAAGCATTATATCATTTAATCCTCACCACAATGTTATATGTTTAGTACTATTAACCCCATTTTTTGTAGGTAAAGAAACTGAGGCTTAGAGAAACAATTTAAGTTGCCTAACTTCATACAGCCTGTAAGCGGAAGAGCTAGGATTTGAACCCAGGCAGTCTGGCTTCAGAGTTTGTGCTCCTAACAATCACATTTTATTTCTATTATAGTGTTCCCCAAACACTAATTTCATTTTCCTAGCTTAGGAAAATCAGAGTGATGCTGGGTACTGTTCCATTTTTTTTACTAACTCAATTTTCATCCTTTGTTTGTATACAGTCAGCTACTATGATACTAAATTTGCAAACTGATAAAAAAAAACGTCCCCTAACAAAATTTTCCAAGCCAGGCTTCAGCAGTATGTGAACCGTGAACTTCCAGATGTTCAAGCTGGTTTTAGAAAAGGCAGAGGAACCAGAGATCAAATTGCCAACATCCGCTGGATCATGGAAAAAGCAAGAGAGTTCCAGAAAAACATCTATTTCTGCTTTGTTGACTATGCCAAAGCCTTTGACTGTGTGGTTCACAATAAACTGTGGAAAATTCTGAAAGAGATGGGAATACCAGACCACCTGACCTGCCTCTTGAGAAACCTGTATGCAGGTCAGGAAGCAACAGTTAGAACTGGACATGGAACAACAGACTAGTTCCAAATAGGAAAAGGAGTACGTCAAAGCTGTATATTGTCACCCTGCTTATTTAACTTCTATGCAGAGTACATTATGAGAAACACTGGGCTGGAAGAAGCACAAGTTGGAATCAAGATTGCCTAGAGAAATATCAATAACCTCAGGTATGCAGATGACACCACCCTTATGGCAGAAAGTGAAGAGGAACTAAAAAGCCTCTTGATGAAAGTGAAAGAGGAGAGTGAAAAAGTTGGCTTAAAGCTCAACATTCAGAAAACGAAGATCATGGCATCTGGTCCCATCACTTCATGGGAAATAGATGGAGAAACAGTGGAAACAGTGTCAGACTTTATTTTTTGGGGCTCCAAAATCATTGCAGATGGTGACTGCAGCCATGAAATTAAAAGACACTTACTCCTTGGAAGGAAAGTTATGACCAACCTAGATAGCATATTCAAAAGCAGAGAGATTACTTTGCCAACAAAGGTCTGTCTAGTCAAGGCTATGGTTTTTCCAGTGGTCATGTATGGATGTGAGAGTTGGAGTGTGAAGAAAGCTGAGTGCCGAAGAACTGATGCTTTTGAACTGTGGTATTGGAGAAGACTCTTGAGAGTCCCTTGGACTGCAAGGAGATCCAACCAGTCCATCCTAAAGAGATGAGTCCTGGGTGTTCATTGGGAGGACTGATGCTGAAGCTGTAACTCCAGTACTTTGGCCACCTCATGCGAAGAGTTGACTCACTGGAAAAGACTCTGATGCTGGGAGGGGTTGGGGGCAGGAGGAGAAGGGGACGACAGAGGATGAGATGGCTGGATGGCATCACCGACTCGATAGACATGAGTTGAAGTGAACTCCGGGAGATGGTGATGGACAGGGAGGCCTGGCGTGCTGTGATTCATGGGATCGCAAAGAGTCGGACACAACTGAGCGACTGGACTGAACTGAACTGAATAGGGACAAATGGCAGAGAATATGTGAAATGTGGTCTCCCATCAGACTCAATCTGGTAATCCATGTGTAAGACAGCACATACCTTATCTAAGTGACTACAAGAAATTCAAAGAGCCAAAACATACAAATATGTTATTTTTTTCTCTTTCTAAAGGTATCTTATGAGTAATTCATTCATTAAACTAATAACTATTTAAGATCTGCTGTGTTGAATCCCAAGGATACATCTATGCTGCTGCTACTGCTGCTGCTGCTGCTGCTAAGTCGCTTCAGTCGTGTCCGACTCTGTGCGACCCCATAGACAGCAGCCCACCAGGCTCCTCTGTCCATGGGATTCTCCAGGCAAGAACACTGGAGTGGGTTGCCATTTCCTCCTCCAATGCATGAAAGTGAAAAGTCAAAGTGAAGTCACTCAGTCGTGTCTGACTCCTAGTGACCCCATGGACTGCAGCCCACCAGGCTCCTCCGTCCATGGGATTTTCCAGGCAAGAGTACTGGAGTGGGGTGCCATTGCCTTCTCCAATAAAAAGACCAAACAACTCCTGAGTTTATAGTATCTATATAACTTTGGGGACCTACTGCAAAAAGCCAACTCATTGTAAAAGACTCTGATGCTGGGAAAGATTGAGGGCAGGAGGAAAAGAGGGAGACAGAGGATGAGATGGCTGGATGGCATCACCGACTCAATGGACATGAGTTTGAGCAAACTCCAGGAGATGGTAAAGGACAGGGAAGCCTGGCATGCTGCTGTCCATGGGGTTGCAAAGAGTCAGACATGACTTAGCGACTGAACAACAATAACATAGTCTAGCTGGGGAGACATATTTAACCACTAACTCCACAAGTAATTATTTAGTTCTAATTGTGAAGAAGTACAGAATGGTTGTTGTTCAGTCGCTAAGTCGTGTATATAATATGGGAGACATGACCTGATTTAGGGACGGGAGTGGTAAGGGATGGGCTCCTTGAGGAAATAAAATTTTGAGAGGAAATAACATGCAGAATTTTATAGAATAAATCAGAATTAACTAGGCAAAAGGATGGGGAATGGCAGAGTAATGGTAAAGATGACTCCAGGTAGAAAAAAAAAGTGCATATGCAAAAGGCAAAGGAAGACTACGCAGAGGTGCAAAGGCCAAGAGGAACACAGAATGCTCAGAGAATGGAAAGAAGCCCAGCAACTAGAAAGCCAACAGGGACGGGGGACGGGGTGGAAAGGGGAATACAATGAGGCTGGAGAAGCAGGCAGGAGCCAGGGCTCTGGGATGCATCCCAGCTCCTCCCGATGCTCCATACCCAAGAGGGTCACTAAATGTTGCAGATTCTGCCTCCTAAGTATCTCTCCATTCCAGCTGCTCTCTGTGGTGACCCAAGGACAAAAGAACAGATAAAAGCAAGGAGGGTCTTGGAATGCAGGAATGGAAAAACCAGATCCTCATCGTCCTTCCCTCCCCCATGTTGTAACTATTAACAGATTTCAGGTCCTCCTGAGCAGTATAACCTGTCTCTCTCCTGCCGCACACAGGGAGAAGGTATTTGCCTTACTCTTCCCCCACCAAGTATACGTGCCTCATCCAATCAGCAAATGACTCACAAGACCCCTATCCCACTCCTTGTACCCTGGGTATAAAAGTGGACTAAGGACCCCTGTTCTGGAGAAGGAAATGGCAACCCACTCCAGTATTCTTGCCTGGAGAATCCTGTGGACAGAGAAGCCTGGTGCGCTGCTGTCCATGGGGTCACACAGAGTCAGACACAACTGAAGCGACTTAGCATGCATGCATGCGTTGGAGAAGGAAATGGCAACCCACCGCAGTATTCTTGCCTGGAGAATCCCAGGGACAGAGGAGCCTGGTGGGCTGCCGTCTATGGGGTCGCACAGAGTCGGACATGACTGAATCGACTTAGCAGCAGCAGCAAGGATCCCTGTTCAGCGTTGGTTCTCCCTTGAGCTGGCCCACTGTTCTAACAGTGTCTCCCATTCTAATAAACTTTATTTCTCTCTCATTCTGTCTCATGTCTGGAAATCCTTTTCCAATCCTTGCCCGGACCATGACACTCATCCTTTAACTCCCCTAACACTGCCTCAGACCAAGATCATAATAATCTCCTACTTGGATTAACTAATCTTCCTGCCTCCTAGTCTTACTTCCCTCTCATCTTCCATAACATGAACAGAATGATCTTCCTAAATCATGGCATTCCTACTAAACTATGACCTATTCATTTCATAGTCTTGGTATCTAACACAGAATCTGGCATAGAAAAAAATTTATAAAAATGTTTGTTTAAAATCTTTTAAATGATTCCTAACTGATAGTAGGATAAAGTTCAAATTTATGATGCAGTCTCTTTTTTTATCTCTTCAGACTTGCTTCCTGCCACTTCTCAGTGCACTAAACATACTAAACTACTTGCAGATTCTTGACTATGCAATGTTTTCTTAGCCTCTATGTCCCCATACCAGGTGTGAGTTTCTCACCTCCTTATCCTAATTCTCAACTCAAATGATACCTACTCTGGGGAATCTTCCCTGATATCCTTAGAGAATTAAATGCTTCTCCTCCTTTTTTTTTTGATGGTACAACGTGCGCGATCTTTCCCAATCAGGGATTGAACCCCTGCCCCTGCATTGGGAGTGTGGAGTCTTGACCACTGGACCTCCAGGGAAGTCCTAAATGCTTCCTGAGCTCTCGTTTTTGTTTTTTTTTAATCAGCCATATCTCTTTTACAGCACTTGATATCAGTGTAATTAATAGTTTTTATATTTGCCTTTGCCCTTTAGATTGTGAACTCCTTGAAAACAGGGGTTGTCTTTTTCATCCTATGTTTTCATCTCAGGCACATTTTAAGAGTTTCGTAAGTATTTGTTTATGGATGAATGAATAATTGAACACTAAACTGAATCTTTAATTTATACATCCACATTCATGATTCACAGAGAATTAAGCATGCTTATGAAATTCCTGATTTTATAATAAAATAAAATCAACCAATAATTAAACAGTTTTACTGGGATGGTGAACAAAGTAACAATAATTTGAATACAAGCTAATAATTGTGAAACATTGATATTATTTTCCATAATTCATATTTATGCCTCATATGGACACCTGTTACGCTTCTGCCAATCTTTAACCCCTTTTCTAAAATATAAAATATGAAGTTTCATTAGCTAACAATCATTGGATACTCACTATGTGCGAGAGTATTCTAAGTAGTTTCCATGTATTTTCTAACTAAATCCTCACAAGAGCTCTACAAGATAGTTTGTGTATTAGTCCCCTTTCTCAGATGATGAAACTGAGGCTCAGACAGTAAAGGAAACTATCTAACATCACACAGCCTGTGAGAGGCTGAATTGGGCTTTGCACCAGGTAGTCTGGTTCCAGAGCCTGTACTCTTAACTACTATGATAAGTCGTACTGAATACGACTATGCAGTTAAAACTATGTATACAGAATTTTATAAAAGTAATTAGCAAGCACAGTGCTATACAAAGATGCACTAAGGACAAGTCAGTAAACTCTAACGTTTGCCTGATTTCCTGGGCAATTGTTAAAGGCAACTGAAATTGACAAGTGCTTATGATACTCTCACAGTTGGAAGGAAGACGAGCTCATGAACTCATCTGTACTAGACAATGTCTCAACACAGGGAGTGAATCATCTGAAGGTTCTAAAGGAAAGCACTTCTCAGTATAGCCCTCTGACACCATTCAAAGTCTTTTGTGTTTCTGAGTGCAAAAACGCCTCTAGTAAAGCTTGGGCAATTAAAACCACTTTGCTCATTGGTCTTTTGATTCACCAGACCCTTGAGCAGGTGCTAATGCATGAAAATGAATGTAGTTTCAGCCAATGGCAGGGAAAAGGAGAGCAGTGGTTCACAAGAAGAATAATTTTTCTTATAGTCAGTTTAGGTACACACATACACACACACAAACTAGGTAACTTCTTTGCACCAGAACACTTTTCTCTTGAAAAAATTTGGTTTTGATGAAACTATATAGTATAAATTACATTTTCTCACTTTATTCCTGTTTCCTGGAAGGCTACAGCAGTATACTAGAAGCCACTCTTTTTCCTTTCTGTCACTTAGCAAAATGGTAGTTACACAAAGGCTTAAAACTGTGAAAGTGACATGTTCAAAATAACTAATTTCCCTTGTAGAAAACCTTATTCAAAAGCTGGATAACTACTGCTTAACAAGAGCGCTGGGATGGCTCTATGGACTCATTCTATTATACACTGAGCTGAGGAATCAAGGTGCTTGGGTTCTAATTCCAATGCCCCTCAATTCCTCTATGCCTCAGTTTCTTAATTATGCAAACAGACATAATACTTATATGCCTACCAGATTCATACGAAAGTAATTAGTAAAGAACACATTTCCCAGAGATATCAGTCAATAGCAATCCCAACCAGCCTATATAAGTTTATAAGAACCAGATGGCACCCACACACTGGATGAGGATGCGAGAGATTGCAAAGTGAGGAGCAGTATTGTTATTTGGGAATATAAATGATGCTGCCCCATTACCCTGAGAGCTATTTGGTTTGTTTGTATTAGAGAGGTCACCCTAAGCTTCTCAGAGCAGCTGAGTAAGCTGGAGGGCCCTTCTTGTGGCCATCTGCTCCCCTCCCAGACTCCTCTGGCAAATCAAGAGGGTTTCCTTGTATTAACCTCTGAAGAGCAGCCACAGGCCCTTCTCAGCACCAGCTTCAGCAGGCAATGGTCTCCGCTCTCCATCTGTGCCAGCAACACAGTTACAGAATAATGAGACTTCCCAAGCCCAGGCATTCACTTAGAGATACCCTTGCATTACCTAGTTTACCAGTACTCTTCTACTTGGATCTCTATTAAGGGGATTACGTGTATATTTTAAAAGATTGAATTATCTTTCGTTATTTTAGAAACACTTTATGTAGAAGAAAATAAAACGGAAAGGATTTGTCTGGAAAATTCATTTAAACATCTAATATGTATAAAGCATAATCATTTAAAAATGATAAATTCATTCCCCCTACCCCAGCCCCTCTGTGGAGCAAAAGACTTATGGAATAAGCTGTTTGTATACTGATGGACAACCAACCTATTCAGAACTGCAGATCAGAAGCCTGCTTCTCACTTTATAGATATGAACAAAAGTTGGAAAAAAATACCACATCCCTTAAGCAGTTCTCTGCAAAAACAATGTGTATATATACAAGGTATTTAGTTCAGTTCAGTCGCTCAGTCGTGTCTGACTCTTTGCAACCCCATGAATCGCAGCACGCCAGGCCTCCCTGTCCATCACCAACTCCCAGAGTACACCCAAACTCATGTGCATCGAGTTGGTGATGCCATCTACCATCTCATCCTCTGTCGTCCCCTTCTTCTCCTGCCTCCAACCCCTCCCAGCATTAGAGTCTTTTCCAATGAGTCAACTCTTCGCATGAGGTGGCCCAAGTATTGGAGTTTCACCCTCAGCATCAGTCCTTCCAATGAACACCCAGGACTGATCTCCTTTAGGATGGACTGGTTGGATCTCCTTGCAGTCCAAGGGACTCTCAAGAGTCTTCTCCAACACCACAGTTCAAAAGCATCAATTCTTCAGTGCTCAGCTTTCTTCACAGTCCAACTCTCACATCCATACATGACCACTGGAAAAATCATAGCCTTGACTAGACGGATCTTTCTTGGCAAAGTAATGTCTCTGCTTTTTAATATGCTATCTAGGTTGGTCATAAAACTTTTCTTCCAAGGAGTAAGCGTCTTTTAATTCATGGCTGCAGTCACCATCTGCAGTGATTTTGGAGCCCAAAAAATAAAGTCTGACACTGTTTCCACTGTTTCCCAATCTATTTGCCATGAAGTGATGGGACCAGATTTCATGATCTTTGTTTTCTGAATGTTGAGCTTTAAGCCAACTTTTTCACTCTCCTCTTTCACTTTCATCAAGAGGCTTTTGAGTTCCTCTTCACTTTCTGCCATAAAGGTGCTGTTATCTGCATACCTGAGGTTATTGATATTTATTGATATTTCTCCCGGCAATCTTGATTCCAGCTTGTGCTTCTTCCAGTCCAGCGTTTCTCATGATGTACTCTGCATAGAAGTTAAATAAGCAGGGTGACAATATATAGCCTTGACGTACTCCTTTTCCTATTTGGAACCAGTCTGTTGTTCCATGTCCAGTTCTAACTGTTGCTTCCTGACCTGCATATAGGTTTCTCAAGAGGCAGGTCAGGTGGTCTGGTATTCCCATCTCTTTCAGAATTTTCCACAGTTTATTGTGATCCACACAGTCAAAGGCTTTGGCATAGTCAATAAAGCAGAAATAGATGTTTTTCTGGAACTCTCTTGCCTTTTCCATGATCCAGCAGACGTTGGCAATTTGATCTCTGGTTCCTTTGCCATTTCTAAAACCAGCTTGAACATCAGGAAGTTCATGGTTCACGTATTGTTGAAGCCTGGCTTGGAGAATTTTGAGCATTACTTTACTAGTGTGTGAGATGAGTGCAATTGTGCAGTAGTCTGAGCATTCTTTGGCATTGGCTTTCTTTGGGATTGGAATGAAAACTGACCTTTTCCAGTCCTGTGGCCACTGCTGAGTTTTCCAAGGTATACATGTTGCCAAAAAGGAGGTTATAGGCTAATAACTACTGCCTGGGTTATTCATTTGAACAGAGAAAAGGACAATATATAATTATAAAATGATTTCCAGAAATTACCCTACTCCATTTAGTGGTCTACATCAATGGGGAAAAACAGAAAACTAAACAAGAGTTGCTTTTCAATCAGAAAAGGAAAAGGACACCCACAGCCATTTCTGATCAACCACAATATTGAGTGAGGAGATGTTTATTTCTGAAAAATCTTCAAAATAGTATTCAGATTTATATTAAAGCATTAAAATTACCCATATATCTTTTTCCAAGAGGAAAAGCTTCTGGCTACTTCTTTGAGATTGTATGGCCTGAATCAAGACACCAGAATACACTGAAATTCTACTAAAATGAGTTAATATCCATGAGATTTCTAGTACTCATGCCTGGAAAATTCCATAGACAGAGAAGCCTGGCAGGCTACAGTCCACAGGGTCGCAAAGAGTCAGACGTGACTGAAAGAGCAAACATACTGTAATACTACAAAAATATTATTATGTTAGTATTCCAACTATAACTGCAGTTAACTCCTTTATTACAATATCTAAAGGCCCCCTCATTTTGAGCTGAGCCCTAACCTCAAATGATTTAAAGACAAATGTCTATGCATAAGTATCATATGTGTATGTTAATTGCTCAATCATGTCCAACTCTTTGTAACCCCATGGACTGTAGCTCACCAAGCTTTTTTGTCCATGGAATTCTCCAGGCAAGAATACTGGAATGGGTTGCCATTCCTTTCTCCAGAGGATCTTCCTGAACCAGGGCTTGAACCTGGATCTCCCGCATTGCAGGTGGATTCTTTATCATCTGACCCACCAGAGAAGCCCATATAATCAAATTCTAGCAGCAATCAAAAGGCTAATTTTCAGGGGATTTTAATCCTCATTTTTTTCTAAACTCCATGACATTTTATTTCCAACATGGCCTTTTTAATATGGAGATGAATGCATATCCCTCATAACATTCTTTATTTAAAGGTTTCATATGCTAGTAAGAACACCATTCCTAACATTTACAGCATTCTGGTCAAGGCCTCACATTACCCTCTAGCTTTATTCTTTTGTTCCATCTTGCAGCTTGACCTGTGTGGGGCAGCAAGAATGTCAAAACAAATTCAATTAGGACAATGCTTTTCATTTTGTTTAGAAACTGAGCAAACCATTTTTCCACATTCTACAGTAATCTGATTCCATACAAACACCAATCAAATAGAAGACATTCTCATTAAGCCTTCATTCAGGGTTCTAAATGCATTCACATCATCCATTGGATCCAAGAGCCATTCTTTACTGGAAAAATCTCTAATGTCAGCAACTCTTCTGAATGAAAATTACATTCTTACTGTACAATTCCATCAATTGGCCAGCTTTCCCTTGTGCCCACTATTCTTATATGGCTTTTAACTCCTTTGCTGCTTCATCCCCAAAGGCAGGGAACAAAACTGCAAAATAGAATGTTCCTCCTCATGTATACTTCTTTAGAAAGATTCCCAGAATCACCTTTGGAATATATAAATTGTGAATTGTGCTTTTATGGGTTCTCATGCTCTGTGTAATGTAATTTATTTTTTAATACATTTGAGTTTAAATTTGTTTATAAAACAGTCATGATCTAAGCTAAAGTTCAATTTATTCAGGCCTTGCCTCAGAATTATAGCACACCAGAACTCAGAAGGTATAGACATCAAGGAAAAGAAAAGCTGCCTTCTGTGAGTCAGCAAACTTGCTTACTGAGGAGCCTGTAGGAGAAACAAAAAAGTCAGGTGAAGTTTTCTCCTGTATAAGCCAGGTTAAGATTCAAGAGTTCATCTGCAGTTCATGTAGGGACTCTCAAGACCAAGAATACACCAAAGAAGAAGGCTACAGAATGTTTTTGTAGGCACAGAAGTGAAGATTCCTGGAAGATGAATGGAGATACCCTTACCTGAGTGGTAGCTGAAAGATAAAAATCTAGAAGGTCCACAAAGATAAGAGCCAAAGAAGTTTCTTTGGCTCAAAGGTCTAAGTAAGACCACACATGGAATCCCAATATGTAAAATGTTTTGCCAGGTAAAATATTTGACTTTTTTCTCATGCAAAATTGAAGGGAAAAAGGAAAATAATCACTATTATCTAGGGAAATAGCACTTAAACTTAATGATCATCTGAGACAATGAATGTTGAAAAAGATGAATTTCAGATCATCAGGGTTATTACCATATTTTAATGGCCACCATAGTGAGCTATTTTTTAATTTTTCTTATTTTTCTTACTCTAATGAAGGAAAAAAAGATTTTCAAGCTCAGGCAGAAAGTGAAGAGGAACTAAAAAGCCTCTTGATGAAAGTGAAAGTGGAGAGTGAAAAAGTTGGCTTAAAGCTCAACATTCAGAAAATGAAGATCATGGCATCCGGTTCCATCACCTCATGGGAAATAGATGGGGAAACAGTGGAAACAGTGTCAGATTTTATTTTTTTGGGCTCCAAAATCACTGCAGATGGTGACTGCAGCCATGAAATTAAAAGACGCTTACTCCTTGGAAGGAAAGTTATGACCAATCTAGATAGCATATTCAAAAGCAGAGACGTTACTTTGCCAACAAAGGTCTGTCTAGTCAAGGCTATGGTTTTTCCTGTGGTCACATATGGATGTGAGAGTTGGACTGGGAAGAAGGCTGAGTGCCAAAGAATAGATGCTTTTGAACTGTGGTGTTGGAGAAGATTCTTGAGAGTCCCTTGGACTTCAAGGAGATCCAACCAGTCCATTCTGAAGGAGATCAGCCCTGGGATTTCTTTGGAAGGAATGATGCTAAAGCTGAAACTCCAGTACTTTGGCCACCTCATGCGAAGAGCTGACTCATTGGAAAAGACTCTGATGCTGGGAGGGATTGGGCGCGGGAGGAGAAGGGGATGACAGAGGATGAGATGGCTGGATGGCATCACTGACTCGATGGACGTGAGTCTGAGTGAACTCCGGGAGTTGGTGATGGACAGGGAGGCCTGGCGTGCTGTGATTCATGGGGTCGCAAAGAGTCGGACACGACTGAGTGACTGAACTCAGTGAGTGTGTTGTGGTATCTCATTATGGGTTTCATTTACATTCCTCTAATAAGTAATGATGTTGAGAACTTTTTCATGTGTTCACTAATCATATCTATATCTTCCTTTGTGAAGTAGCTGTTCAAATCTTTTGACCATCTAAAGAAGTTGGGTTGTGTGGTTTTTTTAAAAAAGTGTGTTTTAGGCGTCATTTGTATATTCTGGATACAGGTCCTTTAGCAGATATGTTTGTCAGGTATTTTCTACTTGTCTGTGTCTCGCCTGTTCATTTTCTTAGTGCCTTTTATAGAGCAGAAAACTTGACAAAGTCTGATTAATCAGTGTTTTTGTAATTATTGCTGTCTCAATAATGTTTTTATAGTTTTCCTAATAGCCTCATCTATATCATCAGTCAATTTCTAAATATTTGAAATTTTATGCTGTTGTACATTGTATTTAACCACTGCATTTTCTAACTGCTGGTCTATCAAATTATAACTGATTATTGTGTATTAAACTGCTACCCAGTAACTTGCTAAATTCACTAGTTTGAATAATACATCTATAGATTCTTTTGGATTTTCTACCTCCACTTTCATATCCTCTACAAATAATGGGAGCTTTCTGTTTTTGTTTCTAGTCATTATACCTTTTCCTTTCTCTTCCTTTCTATACTGGTTTGCACCTCCAGCGCAAAGTCAAATAAAAATGGTGATAAGTAGCATTCCTTTCTTGTTCAGTTATCTTAGAAAAATAACTATTACCACCACCAACAAACTTTCAGCATTTAGTTTGATATTTAATGTAAATTTTTATGATAACCTTTATCAGATTAAGGAAGTATCCATGTCTTCCTATTTGCTAACAGTTTTTATCATGATAACAGATTGAATTTTATCATTAGTTATTCTAAACCAAGAGGTTTTATCTGTATAGTTGGTTTTCTGTGTTGCAGAAATTATGTAACTAATTTTTAAGTTGTCCACATAAAATCTTTATTTAAACTATTCCTCCAGGTGTTGATATATGTAGGTACCTAAAGTGAGCTGAAGATACCTAGAGTGACTTCTGTGGTTGAGGTTTCAGTGTCTGGGGTTTTGCTCTGTCTAGGATGTTGCTCCAACACAGCTTATTTTTAACCAGATGTAATGTGTACTCCATATTACACTTTATTTATACCTTATTGTAATCCAGTAAAGTAAATAGATTAGTATCATTTAAAAGGACAGTATGATGGGAGGAGTAGCTCTCTGGTTAAGGCTTGACTAAGATAACCCTCTTCCAACAACACAAGAGAAGACTCTACACGTGGACATCACCATATGGTCAACATCAAAATCAGACTGATTATATTCTTTGCAGCCAAAGATGGAGAAGCTCTATACAGTCAGCAAAAACAAGACCGGGAGCTGACTGTGGCTCAGATCATGAACCCCTTATTACCAAATTCAGACTTAAATTGAAGAAAGTAGGGAAAACCACTAGACCATTCAGGTATGACCTAAATAAAATCCCTTATGATTATACAGTGGAAGTGACAAATAGATTTAAGGGACTAGATCTGATAGAGTGCCTGATGAACTATGGACGGAGGTTCGTGACATTGTACAGGAGACAGGGATCAAGATCATCCCCATGGAAAAGAAATGCAAAAAAGCAAAATGGCTGTCTGAGGAGGACTTACAAATAGCTGTGAAAGGAAGAGAAGCGAAAAGCAAAGGAGAAAAGGCAAGATATAAGCATCTGAATGCAGAGTTCCAAAGAATAGCAAGGAGAGATAAGAAAGCCTTCCTCGGTGATCAATGTGAAGAAATAGAGGAAAACAACAGAATGGGAAAGACTAGAGATCTCTTCAAGAAAATTAGAGATACCAAGGGAATATTTCATGCAAAGATGGGCTCGATAAAGGACAGAAATGGTATGGACCTAACAGAAGCAGAAGCAGAAGATATTAAGAGGAGGTGGCAAGAATACACAGAACTGTACAGAAAAGATCTTCACGACCCAGATAATCACGATGGTGTGATCACTCACCTAGAGCCAGACATTCTGGAATGTGAAGTCAAGTGGGCCTTAGAAAGCATCACTATGAACAAAGCTAGTGGAGGTGATGGCATTCCAGTGGAGCTATTTCAAATCCTGAAAGATGATGCTGTGAAAGTGCTGCACTCAATATGCCAGCACATTTGGAAAACTCAGCAGTGGCCACAGGACTGGAAAAGGTCAGTTTTCATTCCAATCCCAAAGAAAGCCAATGCCAAAGAATGCTCAAACTACAGCACAATTGCACTCATCTCACACACTAGTAAAGTAATGCTCAAAATTCTCCAAGCCAGGCTTCAGCAATACATGAACCGTGAACTTCCAGATGTTCAAGCTGGTTTTAGAAAAGGCAGAGGAACCAGAGATCAAATTGCCAACATCTTCTGGATCATCGAAAAAGCAAGAGAGTTCCAGAAAAACATCTATTTCTGCTTTATTGAGTATGCCAAAGCCTTTGACTGTGTGGATCACAATAAACTGTGGAAAATTCTGAAAGAGATGGGAATACCAGACCACCTGACCTGCCTCTTGAGAAACCTATATGCAGGTCAGGAAGCAACAGTTAGAACTGGACATGGAACAACAGACTAGTTCCGAATAGGAAAAGGAGTACGTCAAGGCTATATATTGTCACCCTGCTTATTTAACTTCTTTGCAGAGTACATCAAGAGAAACGCTGGGCTGGAACAAGCACAAGTTGGAATCAAGATTGCCGGGAGAAATAACAATAACCTCAGATATGCAAATGACACCACCCTTATGGCAGAAAGTGAAGAGGAACTAAAAAGTCTCTTGATGAAAGTGAAAGTAGAGAGTGAAAAAGTTGGCTTAAAGCTCAACATTCAGAAAACAAAGATCATGGTATCTGGTCCCATCACTTCATGGGAAATAGATGAGGAAACAGTCGAAACAATGTCAGACTTTATTTTTTTGGGTTCCAAAATCACTGCAGATGGTGATTGCAGCCATGAAATTAAAAGACGCTTACTCCTTGGAAGGAAAGTTATGACCAACCTAGATAGCATATTTAAAAGCAGAGACATTACTTTGCCAATAAACCTCCGTCTAGTCAAGGCTATGGTTTTTCCAGTGGTCATGTATGGATGTTAGAGTTGAACTGTGAAGAAAGCTGAGCCCCGAAGAATTGATGCTTTTGAACTGTGGTGTTGGAGAAGACTCTTGAGAGTCCCTTGGACTGCAAGGAGATCCAACCAGTCCATCCTAAAGGAGAGCAGTCCTGGGTGTTCATTGGAAGGACTGATGCTGGGGCTGAAACTCCAATACTTGGGCCACCTCATGCAAAGAGTTGACTCACTGGAAAAGACCCTGATGCTGGGAGGGATTGGAGGAAGGAGGAGAAGGGGACGACAGAGGATGAGATGGCTGGATGGCATCATCGACTCAATGTACATGAGTTTGGGTGTACTCTGGGAGTTGGTGATGGACAGGGAGGCCTGGCATGCTGCCATTCATGGGGTCTCAAAGAGTCAGACATGACTGAGTGACTGAACTGAACCACATAGGTATGCAGTAGTATATCATTGGATTTTAATTTTCATTTCTCAAACAATGTATGATGTGTATATTTGCAATCCATATATCTTTAGTGATGAAGGATCTACTCAAAATTATGCCACTTTCATAATTGGATAGCTTGTTTTTTCATTAGAAAGTTTGGGTGTTCTTTCTATTATCTAGACACAAATCCTTGATTAGATATGCACTTTGCAAATATTTTCTCCCAGTATGTGGATTGTTTTCATTGTCTTTATCACATTTTTCAAAGTGAACAAGTTTCTAATTTTGATAAAGTCTCATTTATCACTATTCTCTTATAGATCATGATTCTGTTGTTGTATTTAAGAAATCTTTGCCTAACTCAAGGTCAAAAGAACTTTTCCTGAGAGGGACATCAGCATCATGGTAGCATAAGATGTTGTTCCTTTTTGCTCTCGCTTTTAGCAACTAAAAATCAGCATCCATCCAAAAATGAAGGTACCTCTGAGAGTTGTGGGGCTTCCCTAGTAGCTCAGACAGTAAAGACCATGCCTGTAATGTGGGAGGCCTGGGTTCAATCCCTGGGTTGGGAAGATCTCCTGGAGGAGGGCACGGCAACCCACTCCAATATTCTTGCCTGGAGAATGGACAGAGAAGCCTGGCAAGCTACAGTCCATGGAGTTGCAAAGAGGCAGACAAGACTGAGTGACGAAGCACACAGCACTGGGAGTCGTGAGATCTCCAACACTATACGCCAAGGGACTTGGAAGCAGTCTCTCGTATCTGTGCATTAGCTAATAGTCAGGGAAGACTCAATAAGGGCTGGGAAACAGCAGGAGCCAGAAAACTAGTCCCAACCTCTCTTAGCTATAGTTGGGGAAAACTCAAAGAGTGTTCATGCGGAAGTCACTGCCAGATAAGAGAGTATTTGTAGAGTCCAGCCTTCTTGAGGGGAAATTTTTAGCACTGGGGCAAAAACAAAACAAAGCAAAACAAAAAATAAACTAGATGCAACAGAAAAAGTAACTAGAACTTTGCCAGTGCTGTCCCTCTCTCAAGGTGATAAGGTTGGGGAAGGTGAGTGCTTGGCTACTCCAGCTGTTCAGACACTGCTGGAGAAATTTGTTTTTTAGTACCCAGAGTATTGAGGTCAGACTTCCATGTCTGGGGGTAGGGAAACTGAAAGAGGCAGATAAGAATATTAAAGGGCATTAAAGAGACATGGTTCCTGCTATTTGCATTTAACCCACCCATGAGCTACTAGGAGAACCTCACCTAATGATCTCTGCATCTGATCCACAGGCACATCAACATCCCAAGTGCTACACCCACACCACCCACACCCACCCCAGAAGGCAGCTCCTTCTGCACACTCCCAAATATGGCAGTTAGAGTGAGAGCCAGTGGAATGCACTCAGATAATCAGACCAAGGTCTGTAGGTAAGAGGAACCACATACTTAAGCCATAGCACCACCTTCTGGAAAATAAAAGAGGTTTTCAGCAATTGGCCTTGTGAGATGTGAAAATTAAAGAAAGCATAAAAGCTTAAGAATTCTGCCACAAGGATGAGCAAGAAATGGGAAGCAGGTTTATCCATTCAAGATTGGAGAAAACCCCACATATAACAGGACCAACAAATAGTATATCCTACCTGAAGGCAATTAGTAAATATTTGAGGTGTCTGCCACTCCAAGTGCAAAAGCAGCAACACAAAAAGTCCAAGGAACATGAAGAATCAAGGAAACATGTCATCACCAAATGACAATAATCTTGCATAATTGAATACAGAGATGCAGAATTTGGCTATCTAACAAAAAATTCGAAATAGCTATTTTAAGGAAGCTCAATTAGCTACAAGAAAAACATAAAGATAATTCAATGAAGTCAGGAAAAATAATACCTAAACAAAATCAGAAACTTAACAAAGAAGAAGAAATCATAAAAGAGAAACAAACAGAAATTCTGGAGCTGAAGAATCCAATGAATGAAATGAAAAAAAAGCAATAGAGAGCATTTACAGCAGAATAGACCAAACAGAAGATAGAATAAGTTTTCTATAGGAGAGTCAGAAGAGAATACTGGAAAAAGAGTAAAGAAAGCCTATGTAATCTTTATGACACTAACATTGTTCAATTATTAGAATAACTGAACTATTAAAAGGAAAAATGTGGGCAGAATATTTAAGAAATAATAGCTGAGAAATTCCCAAATTTGTGGAGAAAACTGGACAACTAGGCTCACAAGGCTAATAGATCCTCATTATCTCATGCAATGCAAAGTAACCTTCTTTAAGATACGTTATAATGAAACTGTCAAAATACAAAAAGAATCCTAAAAACAGCAAGGGTAAAAAAGATGGTAACATTCAAAGGAATCCCAGTTAGGACATCAAATGATTTCTCAGCAGAGACCCTACAGGCTAGGAGAGAATGAAATGATATATTCAGAATAATTGAAAGAAAAAAAATTGCCAACCAAGAATATTCTATCCAGCAAAGTTATCATTCAGATACAAAGGAGAAATAAAAGACTTCCTAAGACAAACAAAAGCTGAGGGACTTCATCAACAACAGACTTGAAGTTCAGCCGAATGTTGTGTTCACCAATATCGTGGCTCAGTGGTTCAGAATCTGCCTGCCAATGCAGGAGACATGAGTTCAATCCCTGATCCAGGAAGATTTCACATGCTGCAGAGCAACTAAGCCTGTGCACCACAACTACTGAGCCTGTGCTTTTGAGCCCAGGAACCACAACTACTGAACCTATGTGCCACAACTATTGAAGTCTGTGCACACTAGAGTCCATGATCCACAAAAAGAGAAGCCACTGCAATGAGAAACTTGCACACCACAACTAGAGTAGCCCCTACTTGCCACAACTAGAGAAAATCCCACACAGCAATGAAGACCTGGTCAAAAATAAATAAATAATTTTTTTTTAAAAGACCTAAATAAATGGAGAGAAATTCCATGTTCACAGTTTGGAAGACTCAATATCATAAAGATTTTACGTCCTCCCAAATGCAGTTAATGTAATTACTATCAAAATCCCAGCGAGATTTTTTATGGATAAAGACAATATTATTCTAAACTTTTAATGTAAAGGAAAAGGAACTAGAATAGCTAAAACAAATTTTTAAAAGAAGAATAAAATAGAAACAATCTACCCTAGTAAAGTAATGCTCAAAATTCTCCAAGCCAGGCTTCAGCAATACATGAACCGTGAACTTCCAGATGTTCAAGCTGGTTTTAGAAATGGCAGAGGAACCAGAGATCAAATTGCCAACATCCGCTGGATCATGGTAAAAGCAAGAGAGTTCCAGAAAAACATCTATTTCTGCTTTATTGAGTATGCCAAAGCCTTTGACTGTGTGGATCACAATAAACTGTGGAAAATTCTGAAAGAGATGGGAATACCAGATGACCTGACCTGCCTTTTGAGAAACCTACATGCAGATCAGGAAGCAACAGTTAGAACTGGACATGGAACAACAGACTGGTTCCAAATAGGAAAAGGAGTACGCCAAGGCTGAATATTGTCACCCTGCTTATTTAACTTCTTTGCAGAGTACATCATGAGAAACGCTGGGCTGGAAGAAGCACAAACTGGAATCAAGATTGCCAGGAGAAATAACAATAACCTCAGATATGCAGATGACACCACCCTTATGGCAGAAAGTGAAGAGGAACTAAAAAGCCTCTGGATGAAAGTGAAAGAGGAGAGTGAAAAAGTTGGCTTAAAGCTCAACATTCAGAAAACGAAGATCATGGCATCTGGTCCCATCACTTCATGGGAAATAGATGGGGAAACAGTGGAAACAGTGTCAGACTTTATTTTTTTGGGCTTCAAAATCACTACAGATGGTGATTGCAGCCATGAAATTAAAAGACGCTTACTCCTTGGAAGGAAAGTTATGACCAACCTAGATAGCATACTCAAAAGTAGAGACATTACTTTGCCAACAAAGGTCTGTCTAGTCAAGGCTATGGTTTTTCCAGTGGTCATGTACGGATGTGAGAGTTGGACTGTGAAGAAAGCTGAGCACGGAAGAATTGATGCTTTTGAACTGTGGTGTTGGAGAAGACTTTTGGGAGTCCCTTGGACTGCAAGGAGATCCAACCAGTCCATTCTAAAGGAGATCAGTCCTGGGTGTTCTTTGGAAGTACTGATGCTAAAGCTGAAACTCCAGTACTTTGGCCACCTCATGCGAAGTGACTCACTTGAAAAGATTCTGATGCTGGGAGGGATTGGGGGCAGGAGGAGAAGGGGATGACAGAGGATGAGATGGCTGGATGGCATCACCGACTCGATGGATGTGAGTTTGAGTAAACTCTGGGAGTTGGTGATGGACAGGGAGGCCTGGCGTGCTGCAATTCATGGGATCGCAAAGAGATGGACACGACTGAGCAACTGAACTGAACTGAACCCTATTTTAAGACTTAAAGCTATAATAAATCAAGACTGTGAGGTATTAGAGAGATAAATACATAGCTCAACACAACAGTATAGAGAACCCAGAAACAGACTCACAGAAATATTACCAACTGCTATTTATTTGTCTGTTTTAAAATTTACATTAAGGTTCACTCTTTGAGATGTATAGGTCTGTCAGTTTGACAAACACATAATGTCATGTACCTATCATCACAGTATCATAAAGAGTAGTTTCACTGCCCTAAATATACCCTGTGCTCCAGTAATTTACACTTTCCTTTTCAATCACCACCACACCCCAAACCCCTGACAACCACTGGTTGTTCTTTTTTAGTGTCTCTATAGATTTGCCTTTCCAGAATGTCAGGTATTTGGAATCATATGGTTTACAGACTTTTCAGACTGGCCTTTTCACTTAACAATAAGCATTTAAGGTTTCTCCAAGCCTTTTCATGGCTCGATAGCTCATTTCATTTTTCTGCTGAATAGTATTCCAATGTATGAATGTACCAAAGTTTATTTATCCACTCACCTTCTGAAGGACATGTTGGTTGCTTCTAAAATTTGGCAAATATGAAAAAAAAACTGCTATGAGCATTCCTGTACTAGTTTCTATTGTTGTTCAGTCACCCAGTTGTGTCTGATTCTTTGCAACTCCATGGACTGCAGCACGTTAGGCCTCTCTGTCCCTCACCATCTCCAGAAGTTTGCCCAAGTTCATGTCCACTACATCAATGATGCCATCCACCCATCTCATCCGCTGAAGCCCTCTTCTCCTTCTGCCCTCAATCTTTCCCAGCATCAGGGACTTTTCCAATGAGTCAGCTGTTCACATCAGATGACCAAAATACTGGAGTTTCAGCTTCAGTATCAGTCCTTCCAATGAATATTCAGTGTTGATTTCCCTTAAGATTGGCTGATTTGATCTTTTTTGTCCAAGAGACTCTAAGGAGTCTTCTCCAGCACCACAGTTCAAAGGCATCAGTTTTTTGGCATTCTGCCTTCTTTACAGTCCAGCTCTCACAACTGTACGTGACCACTGGGAAGACCATGGCCTTAACTATATTGACCTTTGTTGGCAAAGTAATATCTCTGCTTTTCAACACCCTGTCTAGGTTTGTCATAGCTTTCCTGCCAAGAAGCAAATGTCTTCTTGGCTACTTTCATGGCTACTGTCACCATTTGCAGTCACCATCTGCAGTACTAGTTTTTATGTGGAATAAGTTTTCAATTCATTTGAGTAAACACCTAGGAAAACAATTGCTGGATTGTATGGTAAAACTATGTTTTGCTTTGTAAAAAATTTTCCAAAATTGTTGGAAATGAATTCCTACAGTCAGTGAATGTGAGTTCCTGTTGCTCCACATGCTAGTCAGCATTTGGTGTTGTCAGTGTTTAGGATTTTAGCCATTCTAATATGTGTTAGTTGCTCAGCCGTGTCTGATTCTTTGCAACTCCATGTACTAGGCTCCTCTATCCATGGGGTTCTCAAGATAAGAATACTGGAGTGGGTTGCCATTTCCTTCTCCGGGGGATCTTCCCAACCCTGGGATCAAACCTGGGTCTCCTGCATTGTGGGCAGATTCTTTACCATCTGACCCACCTGGGAAGGCCTGTTCTAATATGTATGTAGTAGTAACCCGTTGTTTTAATTTACAGTTCCCTACTGAACTGAATGACATATGATGTTGAGCATCTTTTCATATGCTTATTTACCATCTGGCTCTCTCAATGCAGGTGGATTCTTTAAAGAATTCTTTAAATTTAAATTCTATAGATTCTTTAAATATTTTATAGAACTTTTATAATTAATAATGTAATATAATAAATTAATTTAAATTATTTAAAGATTCTTTACAAAGAATCTGCCTGCAATATGGGAGACCTGGGTTTGATCCCTTGGTTTCTTGAGAAGATCCCCTCAAGAAGAGAAAGGCTACCCACCCACTCCAGTATTCTGGCCTGGAGAATTCCACGGACTATATAGTACATGGGGTCACAAAGAGATGGACATGACTGAGCAACTGTCACTTCACATTTTTTGGATAATTGTCTGTTATCAGGTATATCATTTGCAAATATTTTCTCCAAGTCTGTAGCTTGTCTATTCATTCTCTTAACAGTGTCCTTCACAAAACAGAAGATTTTAATTTAAGGTAATCCATCATATCAATTTTTTTCTTTCATAGATCACACTTTGGGTGTTACAACTAAAACTCACTGCCAGACTCAAGATTTTTTCCCCTATGTAACTTGTAGAAGTTATATAGTTTTGCATTTTACATTTAAGTTTATGATCCATTTTGGGTTAGTTTTTGTGAAAGGTGTAAATTCATTGTCTATATCCATTTCTTTCATGTGAATGTCCAGTTCTTCCAGCACCAATTAGTTGAAAAGACTATCTTTTTTTTCTATTTGCTCTTTTGTCAAAGTTCAGTTGACTATATTTCTGTGAGTGTACTTTTGAGTTCCCTACTCTGTTCCATTAATCTGTCTATTCTTTTGCCAAAATAAAACTGTCTTGACTATTATAGCTTTATGCTGCTGCTGCTAAGTCACTTCAGTCGTTTCCGACTCTGTGTGACCCCATAGATGGCAGCCCACCAGGCTCCGCCATCCCTGGGATTCTCCAGGCAAGAACACTGGAGTGGGTTGCCATTTCCTTCTCCAATGCATGAAAGTGAAACATGAAAGTGAAGTTGCTCAGTCGTGTCCGACTCTTAGCGACCCCATGGACCGCAGCCTACCAGAGGTATATCTTAAAAGTCAGGTACTCTCAGTTCTTTAACTTTGATCAACCTCGAAAAGATTTCTGGATCTTTTGCCTTTCCTCATAAACTTTAGAAACAGTTTGTCAATATCCACAAAGCAATTTGCTGGTATTTTGACTGGGATTGTACTGAATCTAGACAGAGATCTTAACTATATTGAGTCTTAACTCTATTTGTGTGGGTGTGTATGTGTGCATGCACGTGTGTTAGTCACTCAGTTGTGTCTGACTCTTTGTGACCCCATAGACTGTAGCCTGCCAGGCTCCTCTGAACCACCAGGGAAGCCCTAACTATAGTTAGAGTTTTCTTATCCATGAACATGAAATATCTCTTCATTTATTTAGTCCTTCTTTGATTTCCTTCTTTAGAGTTTTGTAATTTTCCTCATATAGGTCTTATACATATTTTCTTAGATTTATTTCTAAGTCTGTCTGTCTTTCTTTACTTCCTTCTTGTCTGATATAAACAGTGTTTTATTTTTCATTTCAATCTAACTACTCATTGCTGGTCTAGAGGAAAGAAACTGACTTTTGTATATTAACCTTGTTTTCTTCAATATTGCTCTAATCATATTTTTCACAAAAGTGCAAAAGCAATTCAATAGAGGAAAGAAAGTCTTTTTAACAAAAAAATACATTTGGATATCCTCAGCCAAAAAATAATAATAATAAACTTAAACCTCACACATTAAAAATTAACTCAAAATGGTAAAATGGATCATGAACTTTAAATGCAGAATGCAAAACTATAAAATGTTTAGAAAAAAAATAAAATCTTCAGGATTGATAGCTAGGCAAAGAGTTCTTAGGACAATCCATAAAACAAAAAATTGTAAACTGGACTTAATAAAAATTATAACCTTTTGCTCTATGAAAGGACTTGTTAATAGGATAAAAAGACAAGCTACAGATTAGGAGAAAATATTGCAAATGATAAAGCCAAAAAAGGACTAGTATTTAGAATATATTCTTAAAACTCAACTGTTAAAAAAATCCAAATAACAAATGGGAAAAAGACGTGAACATATATTTCACCAAAAAGGACAAATAAGGACATGAAAAGATGTTCAACATCATATGCTATAAGAGAAATGCAAATGAAAAATGCTATGAGATATCTCTATATACTTCATCAGACTGGATTAAAAAAATTAGCAACATCACCAAATGCTGGTGAGGATGTGGAGAAAATGGATCACTCATTAAGTTGTTGGTGGGACTGCAAAATGGTACAGCATGCTAGAAAACAGTTTGGTAGTTTCTCTAAAAACTAAACATGCAACCACCATGTTAAGCATGATCCAGCAATTGCACTCCTAGGCATTTATCCTAGGGAAATAAAAACTTATGTTCTCCAGTAATCTTGACTGGAAAATTCTATGGACAGAGGAGCCTGGTGGGCTATTGTCCATGGTGTCACAAAGAGTCAGACACAACTGAGTGACTAAACAACAACAGTAACAACTGGGTTTTACAATATGAAAAACAGGGTATCAGTATTACATGCTCAGCAGGCGACAGTGTGGGGAACTGCTGTGGTTATCTTGAGGAAGATAAGTACTGCATGAAGGCACTACACTTCCAAAGATTAAGAATCATTCTGCCTGCTAAACAAAATATATTCTGAAGGCTGTTGGTTTTGTAATCCTACATCTGGATTTTTGGGGGGGGGGGTTCTGTTACTTCAAAATTAAAAGAGAAGCATTAAACAATAAAACAAGATACAGTGAAATCTACTTATTGTAAATTCCATCTATATATAAAGTATTCTATTGGTAGCTATCTTTTTCTAGCAGAATGAGTAGCATTTTCTTGTGTGCTGTGTGTGTGCTTATTCGCTCAGTCATGTCCAACTCTTGTGACCCCATAGACTGTAATCTGCTAGGCTCCTCTGTCCATGGGATTCTCCAAGCAAGAATACTGGAGTGGGTTGCCATTTCCTTCTCCAGGTGATCTTCCTGACCCAGGAATCGAACCCAGGTCTCCTGCATTGCAGGTAGACTCTTTACTGACCGAGCCACAAGGGAAGTATTTTCTTGATGATATTTTTTATTTTTATTTTTTAAATGGCTAATACAGTTATGAATAGGATTTGCATGTTTCAGTTTTTGTTCTTTTGTCATAAAACGAGATAAAAATTATTTTAGCTGTAACCTAAAAACGTCTGAAAAATGGCAGGTGTTAACTTAAAAGCAGCATATACTAATTTATTTTGTTGTATAATGCTGATCTCTTAGGGAAATTTGATAAGCTTCCTTTTGTCCTAACTTAGAAAAGTATATGTCAGAGTTCTGGAATATGTCTAATTTCTTCAGTGAATTTTATCTGCTTAAGTAGGTTTGTAACACATAAAGCAAATAAGAATGTGCATAACTATAGTGAACAATACAATTTTGTTCATATTATCTGATGTTTGCTAAAAGAGAAATAAAAGGTGAATGGATTAAATGAAAAAAAAAATCTTATGTTCACACAAAAACCTGTACATGATGTTCAAAGAAGTTTTATTCCTAATAGCTAGGAACTGGAAATAATTCAGATATCTTTGAATGGAGAGTTAAACATAAGTATATTTATCCATACCATATGGCATCCACACCATGTTTGGCATGCATATCCATACTGTGGAACACAATGCAACAATAATTTCAGTAATAATACATGCAACAAACAACTTTGATGAATTTTCATAGAATTATGTTGAGTAAATTATGCTGAGTTATATATTGTGTTATTCCTTTTATATAACATTCCTGAAATAATAAAATTAAAGGAACAGAGAACAGATCAGTGGTTGCCAGGGATTAAGGATGTTACTTGGAGAGGGATATCGGAAAGAAATGTGTGGCTATAAAAGGACAATACCTGAGATCCTTGTGGTAATAGAAATGCTTTGAATTTTGACTGTATCAATATCAGTCTCCTGGTTGTGATATTGTAGAACTGTCTGCAAGGTTTACTACTAGGGGAAATTAGGTAAAGGACACAGGGATTTTTCTGTATTATTTTTTTTACAAGTGTATGCCAATTTACAATTATCTCAAAATAAAAAGTTTCATTAAAAACATATAATGCTTACAAAGTGAGTAATATATGATATTTCTGACTTTGAGAAAGAACTGAGGAGTTCAGTAGGTAAGACAAGTATTCTCATTAAAAAATCACAAAGCATGATGATAATAATAATAGCTACATCCATTTACTATGCACCAGACACTGTCATAAGCTGTTTACATATACTACCTCATTTTGTTTTCATATCAACCCTATGAAGTATTATGATTATAATTATTTTATGGATGAACAAACTGAAGTATAAAGATATTTGGTGAATTATACAAGGTAACACAACTTGCAGCTAACAAGTGCTACAAGAGCTATATACAATGTATGGTGCTAACACAGAGACTGGAGTGACCCACTATATCCAAGGAGACAACGGTTGACACAGAAAGTTTCACAGAACTGAATTTTGATGGATATTAAGGCATTTATATGGAATTCTAACAAAGGAATCAACATACATAAGTTTCAGTGATGTAAAATAAGAAGATGCCACTGAGGAAAAATCATTTAGTTTTCCTGGCTCTTAGTTTTCTTCCTCATAAAATAAATAGTTGAGACTGTGTTATAGTCCCTTCTAGCTCATACCGTCTATGATTCTATGCTGCTAGTGTACGAAGTTAAATTACTGGGGCCCTGGAGGTACAGTCCTTGTCTCTATGCAATACTAATTTATGGGAAATGTGTCACTGTGCCCAAGAAACAAGGATATAGCTATTATCAATTATAGATTAAATACCACTGTGACACAAGTTTAAAAGGCTTTGGAGGTGGCTGGAGAAACCAAACCACCATTTATAATATTGTTTCTATGGGAAAATAACTTTCAAACTAAATACGGCATATAAAGCAGTTGCTTAAAAATTGTGCATGTTCTATTCAAACATATTCTAAAATGTCTGTTCAGAAGAAAAGAAAGAGATGGGTCCTTTAAAAAAATTAGAATCAGGCTTGGAAGGAGCTGCAGGTCTTAGAGAAAAGTTAATGAATAATCTTTTGTGTTTGATGCCAATTAGCTTTTATAACAGTTCCAGCCTTCAAAGGACAGGAAGCGGCAGAGAATTCAAAAGAGAATTCGAGACTGGAAAAAAGTGGCAAAGGGTAATCTCAGGAAAACAGTGCATATGTAAGCAAAATCATTTCCTTTCTTTTTGGTTCAAAGTGGAAACGAGCAGGATGCTGCAAGATGAGGGGAAGCAAGCAAAACCTGAGTTAGGGTAGCAGAAAAGAAACAGCCTCTAGGGGGACCCTGCAATATAACAACTAAGAGCAGTACTTTTTCTTAGCTCTTCATCCCTGTGAGTGAAAAGAAAAGTAAGACTTCTTATTAAACCAGAGTAAAGCCAAGGTTAAGTCACAAGAGTGAAAGTTTTCTGATGATGAAGTGTATGCTGAGATGTTTTATTCAACTGTGCTCCGAATATTGTATGTTTTAAATAGAAGCCCTAGGTTTATACTGATTAGTCCACATTAGTTATTTACATCTATAATTTAGGACACTTTTCTAAACTTGAAATCCTTATAGTCAACTGCCTACTTGATGTCATCACTTTGATGGCTCACAGGTATACCATACTTCATAAATCTGCCTTCTTCTGGGCCTCCCACATAGCGCGGTGGTGAAGAATCCACCTGCCGATGCAGGAGACACCAGAGACGCATGCTCGATCCATGGGTCAGGAAGATCCCCAGGAGAAGGAAACTGGCAACCCACTCCAGCATTCTTGCTTGGAAAATTCCATGGACTGAGGACCCTGGTGGGCTACAGTCCATGGGGTTTCAGAGTCGGACACGACTGAGAGGCTGAGCTCACAGTGCCTTCTTCTACCCCTAACTCCTGGCATAGCTTCCCTCCAAGTCGGACATGACTGAAGCAACTTAGCATGCACACACACATATGTATACTTGTATACATATATGACACTGAATCACTTTGCTGTATACCTGAAACTACCACAACATGGCAAATCAACTATAATTCAATAAAAATAACAGTAATAAAATAAAAATACATGAAAATTATGACGGGGGTATTATATAAGGGTCTACAGAGCCCTGTTTTACATGAATAATACACAGAGGGAAGTTCAGTTAGAATATTTCTTTAAATGCTGTATTGGGATCTTTTAAAGTTCAAACACTCTATAAGAGAAATTTCTAAGTAAACGTTAGCATTTTTAAAGATCTACTTTTAATAAGTTTGAAACTAGCCATATTTTTAAAGGAAGAACATTTTAAGCAGTAACAGTATTAGCAAAAGGCAAAACAAATTATCTATATAATATAAACTGTTTCATCGAGGTGGGCAAAGCTTCATTATGACATTAGTGCTTTTGTGAGTTTCTCCCTTGATAGTAAGATACTATCAAATGAAATAGTCTATCAGATAGGTTTATGTAAAACTCCTAGGCAGATAATAGAGGAATAAGAGAAACCTTTTACCAATACCTTCAGCTAAAGTAGTACACAGAGAGGATGAAAAGAAAAATCAAAATTCCATTTATTGGCAATATGTAAAAGTTATCATATTATAAATTATCATATTTAACTCCTTAAATCCATGCCATTTTTATTTCAGAAACAGTATGACATTGGTATTTTCTAACTATAAAAATAAAGGATATATGATGAATATCATTGATGTCTTCCTTTACTAATCTGAAATGCCAATCTCTTCTTTCTATAATAAACAATCTAGGCAATAAGTATTAAAGCAGCAAATACTGAAAACCACTAGCAATTTTTAAAATTAGTTTGTCATTAGTTTCAATATTTTTACTTCTGAACACAATTGCTCACCAGAAAAAACTGCTATCTTTTTTATTTTCATCTCATCTCTTTTCCTGCCCAACTCTTTTGTAGGTATAAAATAAGAAAAGAGTAATCAACAGAAGGGAGGCAAAAGGAAATTAGAAACAAATTACCTGGATAATCCATACACTGAATGATCATTCCATGAATGCATAATTAAGAACTACCTGTGAAACACATCATCTTTATACTAAAAAATTCTCGTTACTCTCATTTGTCTCTTTAAAAATTTAAAATTTTTTTAAATTTAAAATCAAATATAGTTGATTTACAATATTGTGTTAATTTCTGCTGTATAGCAAATTGGTTCAGTTTTATATATAAAACTGATATATATATGTAAAATAATATACATATATTCTTTTTCAAATTCTTTTCCAATTACTCTAATTTTAATGGATATTTTTTGAGCCAACAATGACTAACCTCTACTATACTGACTTTTTTGCTAATTTGTGTTGAATTTGGTGCACTATATTTGCTTAAAATTAAAATAAAGTATGCCTCACATACTTCAGACTCTTGATGAGGGTGAAGGAGGAAAGTGAAAGAGCCAGCTTAAAACTAAATATTAAAAAACTAAGATCATGGCATCTGGCCCCATTATTTCATTGCAAAGAGAGGGGGAAAGGGGCTTCCCTGTGGCTCAGCTGGTAAATAATCTGCTTGCAACGTGGGAGACCTGGGTTCAATCCCTGGGATGGGAAGATCCCCTGGAGAAGGGAAAGGCTACCCACTCCAGTATTATGGCCTGGAGAATTCCATGGACTGTATGTAGTCCATGGGTCACAAAGAGCTGGACATGACCGAGCAACTTTCATTTTCACTTTCAAAGGGGGAAAAGGTGGAAGTAGTGACAGATTTCCTCTTCTTGGGCTCTAAAATCACTGCATATGGTGACTGCAGCCATGAAATCAGAAGACACTTGCTTCTTGGCAGGAAAGCTATAACAAACCTAGACAGCGTGCTGAAAAGCAGAGACTGTGCTTTAAGGTTCCTCCAAGCCTTTTCATGGCTTGATAGTTCATTTCATTTTTATGCTGAGTAATATTCCAATGTTTAGATGTACCAAAGTTTATTTATCCACTCACCTTCTGAAGGACATCTTGGTCACTTCCAAAATTTGGCAAACATGAAAAAAACTGCTATGAGCATTCCTGTACTAGTTTTTGTTGTTGTTCAGTCGCCCAGTTGTGTTCAACTCTTTGCGACTCCATGGACTGCAGCACACCAGGCCTCTCTGTCCCTTACCATCTCCCAAAGTTTGCCAAGTTCATTTTCGTTGCATCAGTGATGCCGTCCAGCCTTCTCATCCTCTGATGCCCTCTTCTCCTTCTCCCTCAATCTTTCCCAGCATCAGGGTCTTTTCTAATGAGTCGGCTCTTCACACCAGGTGGCCAAAGTATTGGAGCTTCAGCTTCAGCATCACTCCTTCCAATGAATCTTCAGGACTGATTTCCTTTAGGATTGCTGGTTTGATCTCCTTACTGTCCAAGGGACTCTCAAGATCTTCTTCAGCACCACAGTTTGAAAGCATCAATTCTTCAGTGCTCAGACTTCTTTATGGTCCCAACTCTCACATCTATACATGACTAATGGAAAACCACAGCTTTGACTATTAAGATCTTTGTCGGCAAAGTAATGTCTCTGCTTTTTAATATGTTGTCTAGGATGGTCATAGCTTTTCTTCCAAGGAGCAAGTGTCTTTTAATATCGTGGCTGCAATCACCATCTGCAGTGATTTTGGACCCCAAGAAAATGAAGTCTACCACTGTTTCCAATGTTTCCCCAACTATTAGCTATGAAGTGATGAGACCAGCTGCCATGATCTTTGTTTTCTGAATGTTGAGTTTTAAGCCAGCTTTTTTCATTCTCCTCTTTCACTTTCATCAAGAGGCTCTTTAGTTCCTCTTCACTTTCTGCCATAATGGTAGTGTCATCTGCATATATGAGGTTATTGATATTTCTCCAGGCAATCTTGATTCCAGCTTGTGCTTCATCCAGTCCAGCATTTCTCATGATGTACTCTGTACAGAAGTTAAATAAGCAGGGTGACAATTATTCAGCCTTGACATACTGCTTTTCCAATTTGGAACCAGTCTGTTGTTCCATGTCCAGTTCTAACTGTTGCTTCTTTACTTATATACAGGTTTCGTAGGAGGTAAGCAAAATGGTCTGGTATTCCCATCTCTTTCAGAATTTTCCACAATTTGTTGCTTTCCACACTGTCAAAGGCTTTAGCATAGTCAATGAAGCAGATGTTTTTCTGGAATTCTCTTGCTTTTTCTATCAACAGATGTTTGCAATTTGATCTCTGGTTCCTCTGCCTTTTCTAAATCCAGCTTGCACATCTGGAAGTTCTCAGTTCATGTACTATTGAAGCCTATCTTGAAGGATTTTGAGCATTACCTTGCTAGCATGTGAAATGAATGCAATTGTGGAGTAGTTTGAACATTCTTTGGCATTGCCCTTCTTTGGGGCTGGAATGAAAACTGACCTTTTCCAGTCCTGTGGCCACTGCTGAGTTTTCCAAATTTGCTGGCATATTGAGTGCAGCACATTTAACAGATCATTGTTTAGGATTTGAAATGGCTCAGCTGGAATTCCACCACCTCCACTAGCTTTGTTCGTAATGATGCTTCCCACTTGACTCCAGGATGTCTGGCTCTAGATGAGTGATCACACCATTGTGGTTATCTGGGTCATTAAGATCTTTTTTGTATAGTTGTTCTGCGTATCCTTGTCACCTCTTCTTAGTATCTTCTGCTTATGTTAGGTCTACATTTCTGTTCTTTATTGTGCCCATCTTTGCATGAGATGTTCCCTTGGTATCTCTAATTTTCTTGAAGATTTCTGAACATAAACCCCATGATACGAAACATCTATAAGGTTACTGATGTCAGCATTATTTCTAATATCAAAAGAATGGAGATATCCCTTGTGTCCAGCCACAGATGTGGAACATAGTTTTCCAAATTCTTCCCATGTGTTTTTCTCAATGTGCCTATGTCACTCCTCCATCAAGAGGCATCCAATTCTGTTTCCCTTTAGATCTGCGAAGGCCTCATGACTTGCTTTAACCAACCAAAAGCAGTAGCAGTGACTGTGCCAGTTTTAGGGCTGGCCTAGAAAAAATGATGTCACAGTGGCAACAAGCACATATAGCACCTAGGTTTTTGTTTCTAAAAACCATTACCACTGAAAGTAACCATTCCACGGTGAATTTCAGGTCTAGGCAGGGAAGGTATCAATTTTTTTCTGGGCCATTCTACATTGCCTGAAATCAAGGATGCACTCCAAGGAAAAGTATGTTAAAAGGAGACAAGAAGAAGCTGGAAAGGACTTCCACTAGCCAAATAAATAACAGTTTGAGTATCAAAAAGAAAAATGACTATGACCATAAAATATTTTTAAAAACCTATGTGTCCATAGAGATACTTCAAAAAAAAAAAAAAAAAAAAAAAAAGAAAAAAAAAAAAAAAAACCTCATTTGCCACCATTGGAGGTAACTTTTTATTACTTAAAGTCTTTATCTGAACTTTTCAGCTAAAGAGGAAAAAATTAGCACTAACAATGATGTTTTAGTAGGAACTATCTAGCACTTCTCAGGAAACACTCTCTTTGAAGAATGCTAGCTGATAAATATAAAAGGAATGATGGACTAAGAAAAAATAACTTTTCCATAATCCACAATGAAACGATTATGGCAATTGTTTATATCTGGTTAATACTCTAAATATATTAAGAACTCAAACAACTCAAGAGCAACAAATCAATTCGATTTAAAAATGGGCAAGGGCTCTGAATATACATTTTCCCAAAGACATACAAATAGACAACAGGTACATGAAGTAGTGCTCAGTATCACTAATCATCAGGGAAATACACATAAAAACCACAATGAGATATGACTTTCACCTGTTTAGAATGGTTATTATCAAACAGACAGGAAATAACAAGTGCTGGTGAGGATGGAGAGAAAAAGGAACTTTTGTATACTACTGGTGGGAATATAAGTTGGTATAGTCACCTATGGAAATAGTAGAGAAGTTTCTCGAAAAGTTAAAAATAGAACTACCATATGATTCAGCAATTCTACTTCTGGGTATACATACAAAATAGATGAAACCACTATTTCAAAGATAGGTCCAATGTTTACTGTAGCACTACTCACAATAGCCAACACACTAACATGACTGTCTGTTAATAGATGAATGGATAAAGATGTGAGATACACACCCACACACACCACACATGGTGGCATATTATTCAGTCATAAAAGAAGGAAATTCTGCCATTTGTGACAATATGGATGGAGCTTGCAGGCATTATGCTAAGTAACTAACTCGGGGGGAAAAGAAACATTGTATGATTATATGTGGAATCTAAAAGAAACCAAACTCAAAGATACCAGACTGGTGGCTGCCTGGGGCAGGGTGTAGGGAAATGGATCATGATAGATTAAGTTAGAAATAAATAATAGAAACATAAGGAAAATTTCCAGTAGTTATGTATGGACGTGACAGTTGGACTATAAAGATGGCTGAGTGCCAAATAATTGATGCTTTTGTTTTTGTGTGTGTGTGAAATATGTTTTTATTTATTTATTTTACTTTACAATATTGTATTGGTTTTGCCATACATCAATATGAATCCGCCACAGGTATACATGTGTTTCCCATCCTGAACCCCCCACCCCTCCCCGCACAATGGAGTATTACGCAGCCATTAAAAAGAATTGATGCTTTTGAATTGTGGTGCTGAAGAAGACTCTTGAGAGTCCTTTGAACAGCAAAGACATCAAACCTGTCAACCCTAAAGTATTCATTGGAAGGACTGAGGCTGAAACTGAAGCTCCAATACTTTGACCACTTACTACAAAGAGCCAACTCATTGGAAAAGACTGAAGATGATGGGAAAGATTGAAGGCAAAAGGAGAAGAGGGCAGCAGAGGATGAGATGGCTAGACAGACAATTAATCTCTGACTCAATGGGCATGAGTTTGAGCAAATTTCAGGAGATAGTGAAGGACAGGGAAACCTGGCATGCTGCAGTCCATGGGGTCACAAACAGTCAGATACGACTTAGTGACTGAATAATAACAGCAAGGAAAATGTCCAATCTCTTGGCACGTTTGAAAATAGAAAAACAACACAGAAAAATCAATAAAGCCAAAAGCTGGTTCTCTGGTACTAAGGCCAAACAAAATCTGAGAAAGCAAGGAAGGCAGGAAGGTAAGAAAAAAGAAGACTTGATTATTTATATAGAAACTTCCAAAGAATTTACAAAAAAATTCCTAACACTAAGTACATTTAGCAAGGACTTGGATACAGGTATAAAAATCTTGGATACAGCATACAAAAATCAATTAGATTTCTTTATATCAGGAATGTACAAATGAAAATTAAAATTTTTTTAAATATTCAATTTTAATAACTTGAAAAAAAGGAACGTTTTTGTAAACTCCTTGGGAGTTCCCATATAGACAAGCACGTCATTTTCTTTTTTCTTACCTTATTAAAAAGCAGAGACATTACTTTGCCAACAAAGGTCCGTCTAGTCAAGGCTATGATTTTTCCAATAGTCATGTATGGATGTGAGAGTTGGACTATAAAGAAAGCTGAGCACAGAAGAATTGATGCTTTTGAACTGTGGTGTTGGAGAAGACTCTTGAGAGTCCCTTGGACTACAAGGAGATCCAACCAGTCCATCCTAAAGGAGATCAGTCCTGGGTGTTCGTTGGAAGGACTGATGTTAAAGCTGAAACTCCAATACTTTGGCCACCTGATGCAAAGAGCTGACTTACTGGAAAAGACCCTGATGCTGGGAAAGATTGAGGGCAGGAGGAAAAGGGGACAAGAGAGGATGAGATGGTTGGACAGCATCACTGACTCAATGGACATGGGTTTGGGTGGACTCTGGGAGTTGGTGATGGGCAGGGAGGCCTGGTGTGCTGCAGTTCATGGGGTGGAAAAGAGTCGAACACGACTGAGCAACTTCCTTCCTTCCTTCCTTCCTTTCTCTGATTTTGTTTGGCCTTAATACCAGAGAACCAGCTTTTGGCTTTACTGATTTTTTTCTATTTGTTTTTCTATTTTCAAACTTGCCAAAAGAGAAAATTTTCCTTGTTTTTAAAAAATATCCAATTATAACAACTTTAAAATAGGTGTATAAGCCTAACAAAACATTTACAGAATCTGTATGCTGAAAATTATGAAGAGTGATGAAAGAAATCCAGGAAAATGTAAATAAATAGAGATATTGTGTTTATAGATTAAATATGCAACAAAGTAAAGATTTCAATTTTTCCAAATCCGATATATAGGCTTGCTGTTGCTCTTTGTTTAACTGCTGAGTCGTGGTCAACTCTGTGATCCCATGGACTGTAGCCCGTCAGGCTCCTCTGTCCTCCTCCTCCTCCTACTTTTGCAGGCAAGAATACTGGAATGGGTTGCCATTTCCTTCTCCAGGGCATCTTCCAGACACAGGGACTGAACCCAGGTATCCTGCTTTGGTAAAGACAGATTCTTTACCAAAAGACAGATTCTTTATCACTTTACTAAAGTGGTAAAGACAGACTCTTTACCACTGAGCCACCAAAAAAATTCTTTTGTTGATATTTTGACTTGTATTATATAGGCTTGTATATATAGGCTATATAGGCTTAATATAATACAAGTCAAAATATCAGCAAAAACTTTTAAAATATATATATTGATTCTAAAAGGAACTGGAATAGTTTAAAATAATTCTAAAAGATAAGAATAAAGTTAGAAGAATCACAATGATTTCAAGACTTACTATAAAGCTATACTAATAAAGATTGTGTGATAACAGTAAAAGGATTGACACATAAATCAATGAAAGAGAACAGAGTCTTGAAATAGACTTATGCAAATATTACCAACTGATTTTTGGTGAAGATTTAAAAGTATTTTGTGGATAAAGACAGTCTTTTCAACATACAGGGTTGGACACGGAACATCTATATGCAAAAAAAAAAAAAGTAATCTAAATATCATATTTTGTATAGAATTAACTCAAAATGGATTACAGACTGAAAGGAAAAATGTAAAAATAGAATATGTTTAGAATAAGACATAGCAGAAGATCTTTGTGACCTGGGGTTAGGCAAAGGCTTTTTTTTTTCCCCAACTCATTTCTTTACTCAAGTACAGTTGATTTACAATATTATGTTAGTTTCTTCTGTACAGCAAAGTGACTCAGTTATACACATATATACATTCTTTTTAATATTCTTTTCCATTATGGTTTATCCCAGGACGTTGAATATAGATCCCTGTGTTTACAGTAGGACCTTATTGCTCAGCCACTGTATATGAAGGAGTTTTTAGACATGTCAGCAAAAGCACAATCCACAAAAGAAAAAGCTGATAAGTTAGACTTCATTAATATTAAAAACCTTTGCTCTACCAGAGATACTGTTAAAAGGATGTAAAAAACAAGCAAGAGATTGGGAGGTGATATCTGCAAAGCATATATCCAATAAAGGACTTGTATCCAGAATACACAGCAAACTCTCAAAATTCAAATTAAGTAAACAAAGAGTCTAATTTAAAACTAGAAAAAAAAAAAGAAAATAAATAAATAAATAAAACTAGGCAAAAGATTTGGACACATCCCCAAAGAAAACATGTAAATGACAAGTAGGCACATGAAAAGATGTTCAACATCATTAGCCCTCAAAGAACTGCAAATTAAAACAATAACACTTCGATATATATTTATGAGAATGGAGAAAATCAAAATAATGACAAGATAAAACAACAAACAAAGACAAAACAAGAAAAAATTTTAAAATTGACAATACTAAGTGTTGGTGAGGATGCAGACTGGGACATTCATTCACTGAAGGCAGGAATGCAAAATGGTACAGGCATCCTGGAAGAGCACATGGCAGTTTCTTCAGTTCAGTTCAGTCACTCAGTCATGTCTGACTCTTTGCGACCCCATGAATAGGAGCATGCCAGGCCTCCCTGTCCATCACCAACTCCTGGAGTTCACTCAGACTCACATCCATCGAGTCGGTGATGCCATCCAGCCATCTCATCCTCTGTCGTCCCCTTCTCCTCCTGCCCCCAATCCCTCCCAGCATCAGAGTCTTTTCCAATGGGTCCACTCTTCGCATGAGGTGGCCAAAGTACTGAGTTTCAGCTTTAGAATCAGTTCTTCCAATGAATACCCAGGACTGGTCTCTTTTAGAATGGACTGGTTGGATCTCCTTGCAGTCCAAGGGACTCTCAAGAGTCTTCTCCAACACCATAGTTCAAAAGCATCAATTCTTAGGCACTCAGCTTTCTTCACAGTCCAACTCTCACGTCCATACATGACCACTGGAAAAACCATAGCCTTGACTAGATGGACCTTTGTTGGCAAAGTAATGTCTCTGCTTTTGAGTATGCTATCTAGGTTGGTCATAACTTTCCTTCCAAGCGTCTTTTAATTTCATGGCTGCAATCACCATCTGCAGTGATTTTGGAGCTCAAAATCTGGAGCCCAGAAAAATAGTCTGACACTGTTTCCACTGTTTCCCCATCTATTTCCCATGAAGTGATGGGACCAAATGCCATGATCTTAGTTTTCTGAATGTTGAGCTCTAAGTCAACTTTTTCACTCTCCTCTTTCACTTTCATCAAGAGGCTTTTTAGTTCCTCTTCACTTTCTGCCATAAGGGTAGTGTCATCTGCATATCTGAGGTTATTGATATTTCTCTAGGCAATCTTGATTCCAGCTTGTGCTTCTTCCAGCCCAGCGTTTCTCATGATGTACTCTGCATAGACGTTAAATAAGCAGGGTGACAATATACAGCCTTGATGTACTACTTTTCCTATTTGGAACCAGTCTGTTGTTCCATGTCCAGTTCTAACTGTTGCTTCCTGACCTGCATATAGGTTTCTCAAGAGGCAGGTCAGGTGGTCTGGTATTCCCATCTCTTTCAGAATTTTCCACAGTTTATTGTGATCCACACAGTCAAAGGCTTTGGCATAGTCAATAAAGCAGAAATAGATGTTTTTCTGGAACTCTCTTGCTTTTTCCATGATCCAGCGGACATTGGCAATTTGATCTCTGGTTCCTCTGCCTTTTCTAAAACCAGCTTGAACATCTGGAAGTTCACGGTTCACATATTGCTGAAGCCTGGCTTGGAGAATTTTGAGCATTAGTTTACTAGTGTGTGAGATGAGTGCAATTGTGCAGTAGTTTGAGCATTCTTTGGCATTGCCTTTCTTTGGGATTGGAATGAAAACTGACCGTTTCCAGTCCTGTGGCCACTGCTGAGTTTTCCAAATGTGCTGGCATATTGAGTGTAGCACTTTCAGAGCATCATCTTCCAGGATTTGAAATAGCTCAACTGGAATTCCATCACCTCCATTAGCTTCGTTCGTAGTGATACTTTCTAAGGCCCACTTGACTTCACATTCCAGGATGTCTGACTCTAGGTTAGTGATCACACCATCGTGATTATCTGGGTCGTGAAGATCTTTTTTGTTTCTTATAAACCCAGAAATCCCTCTCCTGGGATTTCTCCCTGGAGAATGAAAACTTTTGTTATACAAAACCTGATTATCAGTGTTTATAGCAGTTCTGTTCATAGTTGCCCAAAACAACTCAAACTGGAAAACAATTCAAAAGTCCTTTACACCAGGTGAATGGATAAACAATTTGTGGTACTTCCATACAAAGGATATTACTCAGCAATAAGAAGGAAGAAACAAAAGATACATGCAACAATTTAGAGGAATAGCAAAGGTATTATGCTGAGTAAAAGAAACCAGTCTGGAAAAGTTACATACTGTATAGTTCCATTCATATGACATTCTCTAAAAGATGAAATTATAATGATGGAGAACAGCAAAGGTTTCCAAGCGATAAAGGTCTGACTATAAAGAGATGACGTGAGGAAGATTTTCAGGGTGATAGAATTGTTCTGTATCCTGATTATGGTACTGATTACACAAATCTATACAGGTATATACATCTATGCTTGCCCCTTGGAAGAAAATCTGTGACACACCTAGACAGTGCATCAAAAAGCAGAAACATTACTTTGCCAACAAAGGTGCATCTAGTCAAAGCTATGGTTTTTCCAGTAGTCATGTATGGATGTTAGAGTTGGACTATAGAGAAAACTGAGTGCTGAAGAATTGATGCTTTGAACTGCAGTGTTGGAGAAGACTCTTGAGAGTCCCTTGGACTGCAGGGAGATCAAACCAGTCAATCCTTAAAAAATCAGCTCTGAATATTTATTGGAAGGACTGATGCTGAAGCTGAAACTCCAATACATTGGCGACCTGATATGAAGAACTGACTCTTCACATCAGGAAAGACCCTGCTGCTGGGAAAGACGGAAGGCAGGAGAAGGGGACAACAGAAGATGAGATGGTTGGATGGCATCACCAACTCAGTGGAAGTAAGTTCCAGGAGTTGGTTACGGACAGGGAAGCCTGGCGTGCTGTAGTCCATGGAGTTGCAAAGAGTCGGACACGACTGAGTGACTAAACTGAATTGATACATGTGTTAAAATTCATAGAACTGTACACATCAAAAGAAAAGAATAGTTTGGTTTTTTACAGTGTGATTTTTTAAAAAAACACTTTTCAAAGTTGAGGGACAAAAGAGAGGAAGAAGAGAGAAGAGCAACTGAACATCAAAGGAGAAATTTCAACTAAGAGAGCAGAGTATCTTGGAAACCTTGTGAAGAATATCAGTCAAAGATGAGGGCGTAATCTATATCAAATATTACTGATAATCAAGTTAGACAAGGACTAAGAAATGACAACTAGTAATGTAGAGGTCATCAGTGACTCTGATGAGAATACAATTGGAATAAGATGGTCAACACTGGCTGAAATGGGTTTAAGAAAAAAATGGGAGGAGGGAAATTAGAGTTAACAAGTACAGAGCATGGGAAAGAAATAGGACAATAGCTGACAGAAGTTAGTAGAGCTAAGAGAAGATAATTTTTTTAAGAATCAAGAAATAAAAGTATGTTTATATGCTGATGTGTGTGTGCTCAATTGCTTCATTTGTGTCTGACTCTGTGTGACCCCATGGACTGTAGCCCACCAGGCTCCTCTGTCCATGCAATTTTCCCAGCAAGAATACCAGAGTGGGTTGCCATGCCCTCCTCCAAGGGATCTTCCTGACCCAGGGACAGAACTCCCTTCTTCTGTGTCTCCTGCATCACAGGCAGGTTCTTAATCGCTGAGCCACCGGGGAAGTCCTTATAGGCTAATGTGAATATCCAGTAGAGAATGAAAAGTGGATGTGGTCCAAATTATTTTGCATACAGCTTTTTTTCAGCACTTACACTGTAACTAATTGTTTACACACACACACACATTCCATATGGTAAACATAAAGTCTGAAAACAGGAAAATATACCTTTCATCAAGGACTTCTTGGATCTTTTTTAATTGGAGTATAATTCCTTTGTACTTAGATCTTAAAAAATATATATAAGTATAAAATAAAAGTATCTATGTTTCTAGATCTTACAGACAACATACAAATACAGATGCAAATGTACATAGTCATGGTGATTACAAGTTCCTTGAGGATAACTATTATATCTTACTCATTTTTTTAGTCCTAGTCCCTATGAAAAGAGTCAGTATTCAATTAAAAATATTTGCTGAATGGATTTATAGTACATAATAAGTCAGTTAGACTTTTTTTTTTTTAAAGATTCAACTCTATGGGTACTCTATAACAAATCAACTTATTTTCCTATGAATATCCAACACAGCACAAAATAACTCCCTGATTTTCCTGATCAATCCTGACCCATATGACCCTTGGTCCTATGCCTGCAACCCACATTTTTTGTATTAACTCTGAACTTAGCCAAATTCTTCTGTTATCACTGCTAAAAAATATACTTTTATTATAAATGTTCCACGGTTTCCCTAATGTCCCAATGGGCACAAATGACAAGTTCTAAATAACAAATGATATCACTTTTAATAAAAAAGGAAAAACATTATCACCTTCAAAAAGGGCTAAATATTATACCTCAAAACTTAAATTTTGAAAGTGTGGAATCCTAATTCAAAACATAACTAGAATTCTACGTAGATTCCAGTTTAAATGAAATGTCATATTAATTTAAGAAACAATTTTCCCATATAAAACCCCCTCCAGTTACCACAAGGGAGAAAAATGTATATGTATACATACTGCAACTTGCCATGTTCACTAGAAAATGTACAATTATCACCATAAGAGAGGTTTCTGCTTTGCAGAATTCTACTGTGCATTCAAAAATAGTTCTAAGAAAAGTCTCTAATCTCTCCCATTGTTAGTCAAGTGGTTTATACATGCAAAAAAAAAAAATGAAAATCAGCTAGATGCATATACTATGGGAAGGGAAAAATGAGGAAAGAAATCACCTAAACAACTCTTACTTTTCTCCTTTCCAAAAATCCCTTATTATTACCCCCTTTCCTCATTCTTCCCTCCAAAAAGGAAAAAAAAGCCAGGATCCTTGCCAAACCCCACAAAAACCCTTAGGCCTCTCTCAAGCATGCAAATGTAATTTTCTACCCAGACAACACACTCTCTTTTTAATGAACTCCAAAAACAATCTGTGAATGCCCACAGAAGAGAAAAGAGGAAAATTGCAATGAAAGAAAATACAAACAGAGAGATGTGGGGGAGGGTCAAGATGGATATGGCAAGTCCAGAGTTTAAATAGACATAAAAGATAATGAAGGTGAAAGGACTGTAATCAAATAAAATGGTCTGCAGGCTGTCATTTCATACAAATTAGAGTCAGAGAAATATATGAATATTCACTTGAATAAACATCATTCATTATAGGAGTGGCCCTTCAAGTAAAAGGATCCCTGTCAAGGCCCAATGTGGCTGTCATTCTTTGTTCCATTTTGTAACTAAAAAACAAAAACAAAAATAACTGTGTAGAGATGAAAGAGAAAAAAATAATAATTTTTCATATGCACCCACCTCTGAAACAGTCAAGAGCAGGAGCAAATTTCTTCATGACACAGCCAAATAATATGTCAAAATTAGATATTCAAAGAATGTTAATAAATGACAAGAGACACTTCAGTCAGTCACATGATTCCGATCCCTGCAGATGCACATTATGATTCAGATTTGAATAGCAAACAGAGTAGGCCACAGGGCAGGGTGGGAGGACTTGAAGAAAGACACAATGCAAAAGGTCATCAAAATGAAAACTGTCTTCTTGCCTCAAAATTTGAAGAGAAGTTTTACTGGAAAAAAAAAAAAAACAGCTTTAAACCAATTGAGGCTGAAATAATTACAACATTTTATGATCTAACCTCTTAATGATGAATAGAATTCTTCTCCCTGCTTAAGGATCAAATTGGTTGGGCTCTACACTTGTCTGGCACCATGCTGTGGGCTATTTCCTTTAATATATAACCAATCAAAGACGTATTCAGGCTTTTGTGAGACCCAAAGCTTTGCTAACTGCATATCCTAGAGCATCATGAGGTTTTTCTAAAAGGAAGCAGACAAAGCGATATACAGTGATAGCCTCCCTTGGATAGGTGATATTCAGCAGACCCTTTCTCAAAGGTAGATAAGGAAACCTTTTATAATACACCAAATAGACAATTTTCCTTATAATATCTGTAGTACTTGTCTTATAATATTTATACTAATTTTTTTCCTCCCTTCAATTTATATCAACATACTTCAAGGTCACAGATGCTTAGGGGAGTGACAAAAGAAAACAAACTCTTCAAAATATTTAACTGTTAAAATACATAACAAAATACATAATTCACTGGAAAAGACTCTGATGCTGGGAAAGACTGAAGGCAGGAGGAGAAGGGGAAGACAGAGGATAAAATGGTTGGATAGCATCACTGACTCGATACACATGAGTTTGAGCAAGCCCAGGGAGTTGGTGATAGACAGGGAGGCCTGGCATGCTGCAGTCCATGGGGTCGCAAAGAATTGGACGCAACTGAGTCCTGGGTGTTCTTTGGAAGGAATGATGCTAAAGCTGAAACTCAGTACTTTGGCCACCTCATGCGAAGAGTTGACTCATCGGAAAAGACCCTGATGCTGGGAGGGATTGGGGGCAGGAGGAAAAGGGGACGACAGAGGATGAGATGGCTGGATGGCATCACCGACTCGATGGACATGAGTTTGAGTGAACTCCGGGAGATGGTGATGGACAGGGAGGCCTGGCGTGCTGCGATTCATGGGGTCACAAAGAGTCAGACATGACTGAGAAACTGAACTGAACTGAGCAACTGAACTGAACTGAATATTATATTGTATTGATACACCACAATTTATTAATTAGTTGGTGGACATTGAGTTGTTTCCACCTTTCAGCCATTATGAATAATACTGATATATAAACATTTTTGTACAAGTCTCTGGGTAGACATATATTTTCATTTCTCTTGGGTGTATGCTGAGGAGTGGAATTGCTGGTTCATATGGTAATTCTGTTTTCAACTTTTAGGGAACTGCCAAATTGTTTTCTATAGCTGCTCTAACATTTTATATTTCCAACAATGTACAGGGGTTCCTATTTTATCAGGTCCTCTCAGCACTTGTTATCATCCATTGTTTTGATTATAATCATCATAGTGGTATGAAGTGGTATTTCACTGTGGTTTTGATCTACATTTTATTAATGGTTGATGATGTTAAACATCTTTTTATGAGCTTATTGGTCATTTATATATCTTCTTTATGGTAGCTTTTCTATGATAGCCTAAAAGTTATTATATCAATTTGTGCTTTAACATGATTTATGTGGGAAAGTGAACAAAATACTGATTTGTAAAGAATGTTATAAATTTGAAACATATTTATTACAAAGATACATGTCATTTTTCAATATAAACAAATATTTAACTCTATTTTCTGTACTCTCATGTGAGTGCCCTGGATGATGCACTTGTTATAAATAAATGAAAGTAAGACTTAATTTGTACAATACTGTTTTTTATGTTCTTTCATTCTTAAAGTCTTGATTTAATTTGGTTACCTTAATATACTCTGTTAGGAAGGTTTTAAAAGGCTATATGATCAATCTCATATAGATATTGCTGTGTAGTATGTGCCAATATGTACAATTACTTTCACCAATAAATCATAAATTTAACAATAGTAGAGTGTTTATGTATACCTTGTATGGTCGTTCCATAAAGATTTAAGCTAAATTGTATATTCAGTTGATGACTTTTATCATTAAGCCTAATAAAGTAGTATTAGCTTTCAGTAAGTTCTTATAGATTATTGTGTTTTTAATAGTTGTTGTTCAGTCGCTGAATTGTGTCAGTTCTTCATATCAGGTGGCCAAAGTGTTGGAGCTTCAGATTCAGGATCAGTCCTTCTAATGAATATTCTGGACTGACTTCCTTTAGGATGGACTGGTTAGATCTCCTTGCAGTCCAAGGGACTCTCAAGGGTCTTCTCCAACACTACAGTTCAAAAACATCAATTCTTCAGTGCTCAGCTTTCCTTATGGCCTAATTCTCACATCCATACATGACTACTGGAAAAACCATAGCTTTGACTAGATGGACCTGTATCGGCAAAGTAACACCTCTGCTTTTTAATATACTGTCTAGGTTGGTCATAGCTTTTCTTCCAAGGAGCAAGCATCTTTTAATTTCATGGCTGCAGTGATTTTGGAGCCCAAGAAAATAAAGCTGGTCACTGTTTCCAATGTCACCCCATCTATTTGCCATGAAGTGATGGGACCAGATGCCATGATATTAGTTTTCTGAATGGTGAGTTTTAAGCCAGGTTTTTTCCTTTCCCCCTTCTGAGGCATTTTATTTGTATGTATTACATCCCTAGAAAAAGAATCCAAAGATTTTCCCTCCTGCATGTTTTCATCTTGCTTCTTCATTGTCCATGATGCCAGCTGAGGTTGTCAGTACAATGAAATCAAACTGATAGGATGGGAGCAGGTTATTCTGCCATTTTTCTAGATCTTTGAGTTGTACATCAAATATGGGGCTGATCACTCCACACTTATTTAGCCTGCCTGTGAGGTTCACAACAATATTCCCAGCTCTGTGATCATCAATGATTTCAAATTCGCTAATGTATCCATGATTCATCATCAGTTAGAAACCCAATGATGATTTTGGAGCACAGCGTAATAAGGACCTGGCATTTGCCTCTCTTTTCAGCATTCTTGATACTCTTGAGAGCATCAGCCAGGACATTCATGTGCACCATTCAGCACGGAAAGATGGCAGAAAGAGCTAAGCCAGCTTTTTCACTCTCCTCTTTCACTTTCATCAAGAGATTCTTCAGTTCCTCTTTGCTTTCTGCCATAAGGGTGGTGTTATCTGCATATGTGAGGTTATAGATATTTCTCCCAGCAATCTTGATTCCAGCTTGTGCTTCATCCATCCTGGCTTTTTGCATGATGTACTCTGCATAGAAGTTAAATAAGCAGGGTGACAATATATAGTCTTGACATACTCCTTTCTCAATTTGGAACCAGTCTGTTGTTCCATGTCCAGTTCTAACTGTTGCTTCTTGACCTGCATACAGATTTCTCAGAAGGCAGGTAAGATGGTCTGGTATTCCCATCTCTTTAAGAATTTTCAAATACACTACTGGAGAAGGGTGGAGAAATAACTCCAGAAAGAATGAAGAGATGGAGCCAAAGCGAAAACACCACCAACTCTTTGTGACCCCATGGAATGTACAGTTTGTGGAATTCTCCAGGCCAGAATACTGGAGTGGGTAGCTGTTCCCTTCTCCAGGGGATCTTCCCAACCCAAGGACTGAAGCCAGGTCTCCTGCATTGCAGACGGATTCTTTACCAGTTGAGACACCAGGGAACCCCAAGAATACTGGAATGGGTAGCCTATCCCTTCTCCAGCAGATCTTTCTGACCCAGGAATCTCCTGCATTGCAGACAGATTCTTTACCAACTGAGTTACTAGGGATGCCCAACATAATATTATTCAGCCATAAAAAGACAGAATGCTACAACTGGGATGAACCTTGAAAACGTTAAGAGAAAGAAACCAGACACAAAAGGTCACATATCGGAGAGAATGATCACAACAGGGAAATTAGGAGAAATATCTGAGTTTGTGGGAAATAACTGGCTACACACACACATTGAGTTTGGGGTGGAAGAGAGGCATCCAAACAAACACCTTTGTTTCTGTCTCTAAAATAATAACAACCATATTTATTGATTACTTGCAGTGAGCCAGACTCTACTAAATCTTTACATATGTTATTACAGCTGGTGTGATCTGCATTATAAAACCCAAAGTGAAAATGCAGTCTCTTATTCTCTAATTTAAATTTAAGGCAACCCAAGTCCTTATATGCTATATTCAGCAGAATATCACCCGTTCTCAGGCTTCCAAGGTGGCACAGTTGGTAAAGAATCTGCCTCCCAATCCAGGAGATCCAAGAGACACAACTTCAAACCCGAGAAGATCCCCTTGAAGAGGAAATGGCAACCCACTCCAGTATTCTTGCCTGAAAAATTACATAGATAGCAGAGCCTGGCAGGCTACAGTCTGCAAAGAGTTGGACACAATTGAGCATATACACATGCATGCATGCACACACCCTTTGCCATGTAATAGCTGAGTACAAGCATTTCCCTTTCCACTGTATTGTCTGAAAGCTTCAAAGATACACCTTCTATTTAGAATGAACAAACCCTGATTCCTACTTCTAATCCCAGAGGAATCTTGGTGACTGTAAGTTCAGTTCAGTCACTCAGTCGTGTCCAACTCTTTGCAACCCCATGGACTGCAGCATGCCAGGCCTCCCTGTCCATCACCAACCCCCAGAGTTTACCCAAACTCATGTCCATTGAGTTGGTGATGCCATCCAACCATCTCATCCTCTGTCGTCCCCTTCTCCTCCCACTTTCAATCCTTCCCAGCATCAGGGTCTTTTCAAATGAGTCAACTCTTCACATGAGGTGGCCAAAGTATTAGAGTTTCAGCTTTAGCATCAGTCCTTCCAAAGAAATCCCAGGACTGATCTCCTTTAGAATGGACTGTTTGGATCTCCTTGCAGTCCAAGGGACTCTCAAGAGTCTTCTCCAACACCACACTTCAAAAGCATCAATTCTTCGGTGCTCAGCCTTCTTCACAGTCCAACTCTCACATCCATACATGACCACAGGAAAAACCATAGCCTTGACTAGACGGACCTTTGTTGGCAAAGTAATGTCTCTGCTTTTTAATATGCTGTCTAGGTTGGTCATAACTTTTCTTCCAAGGAGCAAGCACCCTTTAATTTCATGGCTGCAGTCACCATGTGCAGTGATTTTGGAGCCCCCAAAAATAAAGTCTGTCACTGTTTTCACTGTTTCCCCATCTATTTGCCATGAAGTGATGAGACCAGATGCCATGATCTTAGTTTTCTGAATGTTGAGTTTTAAGCCAGCTTTTTCATTCTCCTCTTTCACTTTCATCAAGAGGTTCCTTAGTTCTTCTTCACTTTCTGCCACAAGTGTGGTGTCAGCTGCATATCTGAGGTTATTGATATTTCTCCCGGCAATCTTGATTCCAGCTTGTGTACAGCCTTGACTTACTTCTTTTCTGATTTGGAACCAGTCTGTTGTTCCATGTTCAGTTCTAACTGTTGCTTCTTGACCCGCATACAGATTTTTCAGGAGGCAGGTCAGGTGATCTGGTATTATCATCTCTTTCAGAATTTTCCACAGTTTGTTGTGATCCACACAGTCAAAGGCTTTGGCATAGTCAATAAAGCAGAAGTAGATGTTTTTCTGGAACTCTCTTGCTTTTTCGATGATCCAGGGGATGTTGGCAATTTGTTCTCTGGTTCCTCTGCCTTTTCTAAATCCAGCTGGAATATCTGGAAGTTCTCGGTTCACGTACTATTGAAGCTTGGCTTGGAGAATTTTGAGCATTATCTTACTAGCGTGCGAGATGAGTGCAATTGTGCAGGAGTTTGAGCATTATTTGACACTGCCTTTCTTTGGGACTGGAATGAAAACTGACCTTTTGCAGTCCTGTGGCCACTGCTGAGTTTTCCAAATTTGCTGGCATATTGAGTGCAGCACTTTCACAGTATCATATTTTAGGATTTGAAATAGCTCACCTGGAATTCCATCACCTCCACTAGCTTTGTTCATAGTGATGCTATCTAAGGCCCACTTGACTTTGCATTCCAGGATGTCTGGCTCTAGGTGAGTGATCACGCCATCGTGGTTATCTGGGTCATGAAGATCTTTTTTGTATAGTTCTTCTGTGTATTCTTGCCACCTCTTCTTAATATCTTCTGCTTCTGTTGGGTCCGTGCCATTTCTGTCCTTTATTGTGCCCAACTTTGCATGAAAATTTCTCTTGGTATCTCTAATTTTTTTGAAGAGATCGCTAGTCTTTCCCATTCTATTGTTTTCCTCTATTTCTTTGCATTGATCATTGAGGAAGGCTTTCTTATCTCTCCTCGCTATTCTCTGGAACTCTGCATTCAAATGGGTATATCTTTCCTTTTCTCCTTTGCCTTTCTCTTCTCTTCTTTTCATAGCTATTTGTAAGGCCTCCTCAGACAACCATTTTGCCTTTTGCATTTTTACTGGTGGTTAGTATTTTACAAATCTGTCAGTAGCAGAACTTCCCTGGTGATCCAGGGGCTAAGATTTCAAGCTCCCAATGCAGGGGTCAAGGTTTGATCCCTCATCAGGAACTAGATCCCACATGCTGCAACTAATGGTTCAAATGCTGCACCTAAAGATCCCTCATGCCACAACTAAGACCCGGTGCCACCAAATAAATAAATAAATATTTTAAAAAATCTATTAAGAGCAATTAAGGAAAACATCCAGCACTCTATGTACTCTAGATAAAACACCTAAACTTCCCCATCACTATTCGCAGGATAAACAGAAAGAACCACGGATTGTGCGTGATCCTAGCAAGACTCCTGATCCTCCTATTGCTCAACATTCACAGCTTCAACTAATTGCCATGAGACCTTCAGGACTAATCACACAATGCCCTTTATGCCTCACCACTTCAAGAAGTCCAGAGCTTGTAGGTCATTCCTCAATGCCCAGATAGTAATCCCTGTCTCCATGGGCAATGAGACAATTCTCCATATGCCTCAGCACCACTTATTCCCCTTCCCTGCTTTATTTTTCTGCACAGCACTTGCTACCACCTGCTATTTAACTGTCTGTATTCTGACTCTTAAATATAAGTTCTGTGAGTACAGAGATTTTTTTTGTCTGTTTTGTTTATCGCTGTAACTCCAGAACCTAGAATAGTCCCTGGTTACTGGTAGAGCTCAATGAATATGTGCAGAATAAATGGATAGATACTTGTTAATTCAGTCAACAAATATTTGCTGCTGCTGCTGCTGCTAAGTCACTTTAGTCGTGTCCGACTCTGTGCAACCCCATAGACGGCAGCCCACCAGGCTCCCCAGTCCCTGGGATTCTCCAGGCAAGAACACTGGAGTGGAGCACCTATAATACATCCCTAGGATTCATTAGTGAACAAAAAAGGCATGGTCCCAATCCTGAGGAAGCTTACAGTTTGGGGGAAAGATGACATTAAACAAATACCTCATAATTATTCATAATTATGAGAAATGCTCTGAAGGACAGGATATGTAAAAGGGAGAACTAATCTAGTGGGATATGAATGAGGATTCCAAGCTAGAACCTGAAGAAATATATTTAAGCAAAGACTAAAGAAAAGGTAGGAATCAGGTGAGCAAATTTGGAGGAGAAAATGGCAACCCACTCCAGTATTCTTGCCTGGAGAACCCCATGGACAGAGGAGCCTGGTGGGCTACGGTCCATAGGGTCGCAAAGAGTTGGACACAACTGAGCACACCACTACCACCAGGTGAGCAAATTAGAGCAAATGAAGATTCCAGATAAAAAGACTGTGCCAAGACCCTAAAACAGAACATAGCTGCTTGTTTAGCAGCTTTGTTAAGAAAAAATTATATGTAACAAATTACATGTATTTAAAGTATACAATAGGTTATGTTTTGATTAAGCTTTACATAAGTTTTAACAAACATACGTGAAACCATCATCACAATTAAGATAATGAACATATCCATCTCTACCTTGGCACATAATAATCTGTATTTACTTAACTAATATTTATTGGTACCTAACCATGCGTCAGGCCCTGAATAAACATTGGTATATGATCCCAGCCCTTCGGTATTTAAAGATCAATACATATCTAGCTCAAGGAAGCGAAAGAAAGCCAGTGTAACAATGGAAAAGTAGGCAGAGCCATACTTTAAAGAATATGTAACATATATGTGGCTAACCATCATAATACATAGTTATTTAAGCTTCTTGACACTCTGCATTTAAGGTGATATTTATAAACCAAAAATTTCAATGAAGTTAGTTTTTTAAGTATCTTTTAGACATTACAGTTTGTATCTATTTAGTATGTCTAACTTTTAAAAAAATGTGTGCATCTGTCATTTTAAAATTTCAGGATGATAGAGTAATACTTAGTAAGTTTTCACTTATATATATTTTATTAAAAGACATTATAGATAGGTGGTGATGACCTTGGCTTCCCAGGTGGCACAGTGGTCAAGAATTCGACTGGCAATGCAGAAGATACAGGTTCAATTCCTAGGTCAGGAAAATCCCCTGGAGCAGGAAATGGCAACCCACTTCAGTATTCTTACCTGGAAAATCCCATGGACAGAGGAGCATGGTGGGCTACAATTCATGGGGTCACAAAGAGTTGGACCTGACTGAGCACGCACACACAAAGTTAAAAGGCCTCACAGACCGTGTTTTGTTTTTTATAAAAAGAGTAATGGGAGCAAGCAAGGCAGGGACTCAAACCATGCTAGACTTGAACGGGAAGCCATAAGAAGGTGTTAAGCAGGGCAGTGACCCAGTCACAACTGTTTTTTTCAGAAAGATCATGCTGGGCTTCCCTGGAGGCTCAGTGGTAAAGAATCTTCCTGTCAATGCAGAGGACATGGGTTCCATCCCTGGTCTGTGAAAAGCCCATATGCCATGGGGCAACTAAGCCTATGTGCTATAACTACTGAACCTGTGCTCTAGAGATTGGGAGCCGGAACTACTGAAGCTCGTGTGCCCTAGAGCCCATGCTCTGTAACAAGAGAAGCCACTGCAATGAGAAACCAGCACACCACAACTAGAGAGTAGCCCCTGCTCGCAGCAACTAGAGAAAAAAGCCCATGGAGCAACAAAAACCCAGCATAGCCCCAAATAAATAAACAATTTAGAAAAAAAAGAAAGAAAGATCATGCTGAGAGATATGTGAAGAAAAGGGAAATGAAAGTAAAGAGTAGCTTCTGGAGGAACCAGTTAAGCAAGTGCAATAATAGTCCTGGCAAGAGATGATGATAGTTTGACCAAGGGTAGTGGCAGCAGAAAGGATAAGTTTTAGACTGATTCAAGAGATTTAGGAAGCAGGACCATCAGGACAGAGTGGTAGATTAGATATGATGGGTAAGGAAAATGGAGGAGTCAAAGGTGAGTCTCAGTTTTCTGACTAAATAATTAGTTGGATGCGATGTCATTAGCAAGACAGCAGATTCCAGAGGAAGAAGATTTTGATAGAAACAGTGAGTTCAGTCTTGGACATAGTGAGTCTGATGATCTAAAGAGTGGACACACCCAGAAGGCGGTTAATTATACCAAGATTTGATAGAACAGATACAGACTACAAAGGTGATGAGAAACCTTACTAGGCAAAGAAAAGAAATAAAAGGCATTCAAACTGGGATGGAAGAAGTAAAACTACTAACTCTATTCACATATGGAATGGCCTTATATACAAGAAATCCTTAAAAAGAATTCATTTGAATCAGTTCTAATGAGGTGGATGAAACTGGAGCCTATTATACAGAGTGAAGTAAGCCAGAAGGAAAAACACCAATACAGTATACTAACGCATATATATGGAATTTAGAAAGATGATAACAATAACCCTGTGTATGAGACAGCAAAAGAGACACTGATGTATAGAACAGTCTTATGGACTCTGTGGGAGAGGGAGAGGGTGGGAAGATTTGGGAGAATGGCATTGAAACATGTAAAATATCATGTATGAAATGAGATGCCAGTCCAGGTTCGATGCACGATACTGGATGCTTGGGGCTAGTGCACTGGGATGACCCAGAGGGATGGTATGGGGAGGGAGGAGGGAGGAGGGTTCAGGATGGGGAGCACATGTATACCTGTGATGGATTCATTTTGATATTTGGCAAAACTAATACAATTATGTAAAGTTTAAAAAAAAAAAAAGAAATCCTGAGGGAGCTACACAAAAACTATTAGAGATAAACAGTTTCAGCAAGGTTATAAGATCAATATACAAAAATCAATTGTACTAACATGCACTTGCAATGAACAAGGAAATTTTAGAAAAGCAGTCAAAGATATAAAACCTTACCATCACCCCAGAAAGTTTTCTCATGCCCCTCACCAGTCAATCCCCTCCAGAGGCAACCACTGTTCTCCTTTTTTTAACTATTGATTTCATGTCTTCAATTGTTTTCAAAGGAAATTTGAGTCTTCTTTCAGATGCTGAATCCACTCAACATCAACTCAGCTGTGTCTGACTCTTTGTGGCCCTATGGACTGTAGCCTGCCAGGCTCCTCTGTCCACGGAATTTTCCAGGCAAGAATACTGGAGTGGGTTGCCATTTCCCACTCCAGGGGATCTTCCTGACCTAAGGATAGAACTCGCACCTAATTATTGATTAGTTTTGCCTATTTTAGAACTTCCTATATTGATATCAAACAACATGCACTCTTTTGAATGAGGCTTTTCCACTTAGCATAATATTCTTGAGACATACTTATGTTGTTGAACATATCAGTAGTTTGCTCCTCTTTACTGCTGAGTAGTAGTCCACTGTACAAATGAAACAGTTTAGCCATCCTTCTGTTCAAGCATAACAGGGCTATTACAACTAAAGCTGCTATGGACATTCTTGTACATGGTTTTTTGTTGACAATTTTTGAAATGTGCTTTCATTTATTTTGAGTAAATACCTGAGTGGAATTTCTGATCATAGGGTAGGTGTATCTGTAGACCATTTTCCGAAGTGGTTATACCATTTTGACAGGGCTAGTTGCTCAGTCAAGTCTGACTCTTTGCGATTCCATGGATCATAGCCCACTGGGCTCCTCTGTCCATGGGATTCTCCAGGCAAGAATATTGGAGTGGTAGCCATTCCCTTCTCCAGGAGACATTCCCAACCCAGGGATCAAACCTGGGTCTCCTGCACTGCAGGCAGATTCTTTACCATTTGAGCCAGCAGGGAAGACCCTTATACCATTTTTATATTCCAAAAAAACAATGTATAAGACTTCTGATTGCTTCACATCCTTACCAATATTTGGCCTTTTAATTTTAGCCATTCTGGTGGGAATACAGTAATACTATCTCATTGTGGTTTTAATTTACATTTCCCTGATGACCAATAACGTTGATTGCTTTTTATTGTGCTTATAAGCCATTTGTATAGAATAGTCTTTTGTGATGTATTTGTTTGCATCTTTTGCCCATATTATATTGGGTTGCTTGTCTTATTATTAAATTGCAAGAGTTATTCATACATCTAGATATCAATCTTTGTTCAAATATATGTTTGGCAAATAGTATCCCAAGTGATAAGTATTTATTGACTGAATTGCTTACAGTTTTTAAGTAAGGTTACAGAACTTCTCTCTTTGAAATCATATAGATTTGGATTTAAATCTTGGCTCTACCTATAACTAGCTGTGGGAATTTGAGCACAGTATTTAACTTTGGGGGCATTTTTTCCCATCTGTAAAACAGAGATAACACTTACCTTTATGGGGTTGTTATGATGATTTAGACAACAGATTTTGACATATCTGGCATATAAAAGGTTTCCAATAAATGTTAGTTCTGTTCTTTTTTGATTTCAGTTCTATGATAATGCGGAAGTTGCTGCCTTAAATAGCTGAACTGCAATTCTTATGCTGTAAAACTCTATAAAAATTTGAATTTTCACAATGGTGAAAAGCACTGCAATAGTTGAAACCATAACGAATTAGGGCTCCTGGGAAGAGAGTAATATATCTTTCTTTTATTCAAATTCAGTAACATATTCAAAGTAAGGCTGAAACTAAAAGCAGTTAAATGAAATTCATCTGGAGGTAAAACTGAAAAGAAAAAGGTGAAAAATTCAAATTGTGTTGTGCTAACAGTCATCTGTTACAGCACATGGAAAATTTAAATGACAGGCTATTGCAAATACAATTGTACTAAATGCTGTCTATACCAGTCAGCTGTATTTCATCTCCAGCAGAAATTCACATAAAACAGGTTTAACCCAAAAGCCTTTTTATGGAATAATTTCAACATAATAAGACTTTAAACACAAGTTGTACTGATAATGTACTATAAATAAGTTAATTTAGCTCTAACAATTACCATAATTGTTGTTATACAGTATAGAACTAACTTTACTGTTTTGTGTTCTATTTATTGCTATAAAAAAATTCATGTTCTGAATCTAAATTCTGTCCCTTTGGTTTACTAGTCAAGTTAGTTAACTCTTCTAAATCCTGTTTCTTTCATTTATAAAATGGAGTTGGTAATATTATCTATCTTATGTCACTGCTATGAGGATTAAATAAGTTTATAAAGCCCTTAGCATGGAATACTTTTAGCATATAGTAAGCAATCAGGAGGAGAAGGGGACGACAGAGGATGAGATGGCTGGATGGCATCACTGACTCGATGGACATGAGTTTGAGTGAACTCCGGGAGTTGGTGATGGACAGGGAGGCCTGGCGTGCTGTGATTCATGGAGTCGCAAAGAGTCGGACACGACTGACCAACTGAACTGAACTGAACTGAAGCAATCAGTAAATACTAGTTATTTGTTATTGTTGTTACAAAGTATGTTAGTCTTTTTTTTTTAAGTTTCTGTGACCAGCCTGGGCTTCTCATTTTCCAATTTGTAAAGGTAACAGATATGATTATGATTCATCTGTCAAACTGACTAGAAAACAAAGGACAGATTATGTATTTTGCATTCTTCAGATAGCTTTCTTGGAGAGACCTACTCTCTAAAACAGATCCTTCATTTAAATTTTAACTTCTAATACTGTAAATATTGATAGATATGACCCACATAAGCAAATGCTCTTTGGGAGACCTCAGTAATTTTTAACAAAGAGGTCTTAAGATCAAAATGTTTGAGACTAATATAATGAACTGATTAGAAAATGTTAGTTGGAATTCTCCTGATTCAAAGTATATTACAGTCAAATTTCTGAGTAATGTATATTCCCTTTTTTTGGCTAGATTTAATTTGAGCAGTAATTAAGAACTGTACATATTCACTTTTCCCTATTGTAGTTATACTTACAGTAAGGTTACAAAAGCTAATTACAGCTTCAGGCCTAAGTTTTGTTTTGCTTGCCTTTTTTTTACTATGAACTAAAATTGCATTAACGTAATGCAGTATGCATAGTTACTTTATGCCTATAAGACCTTATAACTAGTGATTACAATTTTATGGTGATATGATTACTAAGAGAAAAAAAGTGCAAGTGTGAGTTGCTCAACTGTATCTGACTCTGCAACCCCATGGACTGTAGCCCACCAGGCTCCTCTGTCCATGGAATTTTTCAGGCAAGAATACTGGAGTATGATTATTAATAAATACAGCTTATTTGCAAGACACAAATCTTTCCAAACATACACAGTGGCCCATGAAAATGAACATATTGGGAAGCATGGCACTGAAATGAGCGCTTCACCTCCCACTCCCACTTTGACCCCTATGCCACTGCCTTAAGCTAGTCACTTCTCTCACTTTTTTCTATTACAACAGCCTTCTATGTTCATTCTTTATTCTCACCAATCCATTCTCCACACTGAGGCGAGAATGATCTATCTCAAAATCGAATCTGGCCATGTCACTACCCTTGTTATTAAAAAGCTTGTATGGCTTCCCAATTATCTTCAGCAGAGGACATAAACAGCTCACAGGTTAAGTAAAAAATAAAGGTAAAGGACTGCCGCCCCCCGCCACACACTGGTGCTTGGGAAATATGATTTCACATTTAAAATATCGATATATAACTTTACTTTAAAAAATCCGAAAATTTGGCAACACTGGGTCCAAATTTCCACATAGAAAACTGTGCTGAAGCAGAAGAAAGGACACCTAGATAAGAAGGCACATGTGATTTGTGACTTTCAGTTTATTGTTGTTTAGTCGTTAAGTAGTGTCTGACTCTTTTTGCAACCCATGGACTGTAGCCTCCTCTTATACAGTTGGATTTTGAAAGAGGAGTAAAACAGTTCATTTTGTGGGGAAACAAATGTGAGAAGGACATTCCAAGCAGAAGGCACTAGATGTACAGCTTACAAGGTAAAAGAATGTGTGAAACAAAGTGGTGTATTTGAGAAATGATGAGCATCTATGGGATTTTCCAGGTATGAATACTGGAGTGGGTTACCATTTCCTCCTCCAGAGGATTTTCCCAACCCAGGGATCAAACCCAAGGCTCCTGCATTGACAACTGGATTCTTAACCACTGAACCACCTGGGAAGCCCGATTTTCAGTTTACCACAGTCCTTATCCAGGCCAATTTACTCAATTACCTTTCCCGCCTGACTCCCCATAAACAACTGAATTTGTGCCATCTGCTTTACAGGATATAGCCTAAACTCCTCAGAAAGATAGACCCTCAATGAATGACCTGAGTTTCTCTCAATTTCCATCTTTCTTATACTTTTCCTTCACACACATGCTACACTCATCATCTCTCAAATACACCACATTATTTCACATATTCTTTTACCTTGTAAGCTGTACATCTAGTGCCTTCTGCTTGGAATGTCCTTCTCACATTCGTTTCCCCACAAAATGAACTGTTTTACTCCTCTTTCAAAATCCAACCATATAAGAAGGTGGAGAAGTACATATTCTCATATAAATGAGATTAATGCATATCGCACAGAGCCTGGCATATAGTAATCTCTCATTAAATGTCCTTACAACAATTCTAAGATGTACGTATTATGACCCTATATTACAGACAGCATTTTGTTGTTCAGTTGCTCAGTTGTGTCCAACTCTTTGGGACCCCATGGACTGCAGCACGCCAGGCTTCTCTGTCCTTCATCATCCCCTGGAGCTTGCTCAAACTCACGTTCATTGAGTCAGGGAGGCCATCCAACCAGCTTGTCCTCTGTCATCACATCCCCTTCTCTTTCTGCCTTCAATTTTTCCTAGCATGAGGGTCTTTTCCAATGAGTCAGCTCATTATATCAGGTGGCCAACATTTTGGAGCTTCAGCATCAGTCCTTCCAATAAATGTTCAGAGTTGATTTCCTTTAGGATTGACTGGTTGGATCTCCTTGCTGTCTAAGGGACTCTCAAGAGGCTTCTCCAACACTACAGTTTAAAAGCATCAGTTCTTTGGCGCTCAGTTTTCTTTACAGTCCAACTCTCACATCCAAACATGACTACTGGAAAAACCATAGCTTTGATTAGACGGACCTTTGTTGGCAAAGTAATGTCTCTGCTTTTTAATATGCTGTCTAGGTTGGTCATAGCTTTTGTTCCAAGGAGCAAGCATCTTTTAATTTCATGGGTGCAGTCACTGTCCACAGTGATTTTGGAGCTGAAGAAAATAAAGTCTGTCACTATTACCATTGTTTCCCCATCTATTTGCCATGAAGTGATGGGACCGGATGCCATGATCTCCAATTTTTGAATGTTGAGTTTTAAGTCAGCTTTTTCACTCTCTTCTTTCACTTTCATCAAGAGGCTCTTTAGCTCCTCTTTGCTTTCTGCCATAAGGGTGGTGTCATCTGCATATCTGAGGTTATTGATATTTCGCCCGGCAATCTTGATTCTAGCTTGTGCTTCATCCAGCCCTGCATTTCACATGATGTACTCTGCATAGAAGTTAAATAGGCAGGGTGACAATATACAGCCTTGACATAATCCTTTCCCAATTTAAAACCAGTCCGTTGTTCCATGTCCTGTTCTAACTGTTGCTTCTTGACGTTCATACAGGTTTCTCAGGAGGCAGGTAAGGTGGTCTGGTATTTCCATCTCTTGAAGAATTTTTCAGTTTGTTGTGATCCACATAGTCAGAGGCTTTAGCATAGTCAATGAAACAGAAGTAGATGTTTTTCTGGAATTCTCTTGCTTTTTCTATAATCCAATGGAAGTTTGCAATTTGATCTCTGCTTCCCCTGCCTTTTCTAAATCCAGTTTGTACATCTGGAAGTTCTCAGTTTATGTACTGTTGAAGCCCAGCTTGAAGGATTTGGAGCATTACTTTGCTAGCGTGTAAGATGAGTGCAATTGTTTGGTAGTTTGAACATTCTTGGGCATTGCCATTCTTTGGGATTGGAATGAAAACTGACCTTTTGCAATCCTGTGGCCACTGCTGAGTTTTCCAAATTTGCTGGCATATTGAATGTAGCACATTAACAGCATCATCTTTTAGGATTTGAAATAGCTCAGGTGGAATTCTATCACCTCCACTAACGTTTTTCATAGTGATGCTTGCTAAGGCCCACCTGACTTTGCACTGCAAGGTGTTGGGCTCTAGATCAGTGATCACACTATTGCGGTTATCTGGGTCATGAAGATCTTTTTGACCTTCAGGAGAAGGTCTTCTGAAGATCTCCTGAAGATCTCTTTTGTATAGTTCTTCTGTGTATTCTTGCCACCTCTTCTTAATCTCTTCTGCTTGTTAGGTCCATACCATTTCTGTCCTTTACTATGCTCATCTTTGCACGAAATGTTCCCTGGTATCTCTAATTTTCTTGAAGAGATCTCTAGTCTTTCCCATTCTACTGTTTTCCTCTATTTCTGTGCATTTTTCACTTAGGAAAGCTTTCTTATCTCTCCTTGCTATTCTTTGGAACTCTACATTCAGATAGGTATATCTTTCCTTTTCTCCTTTCAGTTCAGTTCAGTCACTCAGTTATGTCCGAGTCTTTTCGATCCCATGAACCACAGCACACCAGGCCTCCCTGTCCATCACCAACTCCCAGAGTCCATCCAAACCCATGTCCATTGTGTCAGTGATGCCATCCAAGCATCTCATCTTCTGTCATCCCCTTCTCCTCCTGCCCTCAATCTTTCCCAGCATCAAGGTCTTTTCAAATGAGTCAGCTCTCCGCATCAGGTGGCCAAAGTATTGCAGTTTCAGCTTTAATACCAGTCCCTCAATGAACACCCAACACTGATCTCCTTTAGGATGGACTGGTTGGATCTCCTTGCAGTCCAAAGGACTCTCGAGAGTCCCCTCCAATGCCACAGTTCAAATGCATCAATTCTTCAGCACTCAGCTTTCTTTATAGTCTAACTCTCACATCCATACATGACTACTGGAAAAACCATAGCCTTGACTAGATGGACCTTTGTTGGCAAAGTAATGTCTCTGCTTTTTAATATGCTGTCTAGGTTGGTCCTTTCTCCTTTGTTTTTGCATAAATAACTTAAGCAAGACCAAGGAGCTAATGACAGATTTGGAATTTCTCTTTTTTCACTATTGGTAGTATTTTATTATCCTATTGTTTTTTGTTTTTTTTTTTAATTGAAGTACAGTTGATTTACAATGCTGTGTTGGTTTCTAGTGTATAGCAGAGTGATTCAGTTATATATATATATATATATACATGTATTCTTTCTCATATTTTTTTTCCATTACGGATTATTATAGGATTGTGAATATAATTTCTTGTGCTATAGAACCTTGTTGTTCATCTATTTTACATATAGTAGCTTATATCTTTAATCCCATATCCTAATTTATCCCTCCCCCAACCTTCCCCCTGGCAACCACAAGTTTGTTCTCTATGTCTGTGAGTCTGTTTCTGTTTCGTAGATAAATCCATTTGTGTCGTATCTTAGTCTCCACACATAAGTGGTACCATATGGTATTTGCCTTTCTCTTTCTGACTTATTTCACTTAGTATTATAATTTCTAGATCCATCCATGTTGCTGCAAATGGCATTATTTCATTTTTTATGCCTGAGAAGTAGTATTCCATATTCTTTTTCCCAGATATTCAACCAGTGGCTTTATTGGGTGGATTTTTATCTGCAATCAGAGATAGTTTTACATTCTATCAGAAGTCTTCTTGAAACTATATTGACATCTCAATCAGTTTTGAATAACCCCAAATGAGCAACTCATTCAAAGCCCTAGGCCATCCAAGAAGAGGATCCTAAGCTCTTCAAATCTCAGATCTGGGTTCCTGAAACAGCCATCTTAATTCTCTCTGGCCTCTCTGCTCTGTCTCTCTGATAATGTATACCACATCTTCTTATCCACTAATTTGCCAATGGACATACAGGTGGCTTCCATGTCCTGGCTACTGTAAACAGTGCTGCTACAGACATTTGGGTACTTGGATTTTTTACAATTAGTTTTCTGTGGATATATGCCCAGAATTGGGATTGCTGGATCATAGAGTAATTCTAATTTTAGTTTTTTGAGGAACTTCCATGCTGTTTTTCATAGTGGCTGCACCAATTTACATTCCTTTTTTTTTTTTTAACAGTGTAGGAGTGTTCCCTTTTTTTCACGGCCTGTGCAGCATTTGTTCTTTCTAGACTTTGTAATATTGGCCATTCTGACCAGTGTACCTCAATGTAGTTTTGATTTGCATTTCTCTAATAATTAAGCACTGTTGAGCATCTTTTCATGTGCCCACTGGCCAACTGTATGTCTTCTTTGGAGGAATGTTTATTTAGGTCATCCACCCATTTTCTGATTGGGTTGTTTGTTTTTCTGTAATTTAGCCATATGAGCTGTTTGTATTTGGAAATAAAGCACTTGTCAGTTGTATCATTTGCAAATATGTTTTCCCATCCCATATGTTTCTTTTCATTTTGTTTATGGTCTCCTTTACTGTGCAACAGCCAGTAAGTTTGATTAGGTCCCATTTGTTTATTAATATTTTGCTCTTATTTCTACTGCATTGGGAGACTGGCCTAGGAAAACACTACTATGGTTTACATCAGAGAACGTTTTGTTTATGTTCAGTTCTAGAAGTTTTATGGTGTCATATCTTAAGTCTTTAAGCCATTTTGAGTTTATGTTTTGTGTATGGTATGAGGGAGTGTTGTAACTTCATTGATTTACATGCAGCTGTCCAGTTTCCCCAATACCACTTGCTCAAGAGACTGTCTTTTCTCCATTGTATATTCTAGCCTCCTTTGTCAAAGATTAATTGACCATAGGTTTGGGCTTACTTCTGGGCTCTCTATTCAACACAGTTGGAATTTGAACCTTAATCTCTCTAAGGTCCGTGCTATTTATCACCAGGCTATACTATCTCTTTTTATTTGACTCAAATGACACAGAACTGCCAAATTAACTTTCTTAATATATTTCATCATATCAGCTTTCTAATTAGGTACCTCCAACAGTTCCCTACTGCCAACAAATCCAAATCATTCTACTTTTATACTCCTAACTGCCTATTGCAGTTTAACTCACAATACAAGTTTAATATATAGTCTCAACTAATTCTACTCACATTACTGAATGAATGAATGAATACATGAGAAACCTTCACCTGTACTGATAATCTGTAGTAGATGATAGGATCTTAATACTTTCTTTGTGTGTCCGTGCATGTCAAGTCGCTTCAGTCATGTCTGACTCTTTGCAACCCTACGGACCATAGCCCACCAGGCTCCTCTGTCCATCAGATTCTTCAGGCAAGAATACTAGAGTGGGTTGCTGTGCCCTCCTCCAGGGGATCTTCCTGACCCAGGGATTGAACCCATGTCTCTTATTTCTCCTGCACTGGCAGGCTGGTTCTTTACCACTTGTGTCACATGGGAAGAAGTCCCAATACTTTCTTTAGCATGTCCCAACTCACGAATCTGTATTAGTTGAGTAAATATTAATAGTTGTACTTTCCGCTCAAAAAAATTAACCTGTCCCCCAAAAGGAGATAAAATGTCAACTTCATTTGTAATAAATAGAATATATGTTCATTTAGTAACCTTATAATAACTGAAGAACCTAGTGCCATATTAGTACTACAAATACAGTCTTACCAGAGTGAGCTAAAATGAACAAATACGTTCTTTAAAAAATGAAATATTTTACTATGCAGAAAACTGGAAAAAATTTTAATTTATGGTTCTGTAGCAAACTTACCACACATGATTTTAGACAAATCACAACTAATATCAATACAGAACCTTATATTTCAGCAAGCACTTCAGATATTTTATCTTCTATAGCTGAACTCAAGAGGAAAACACTCTGTCAAAAAGGAGCAAGGAAGATCATGGCATGCTTTTTTCTCCACAAAACGTCCTTATAATCTTCTGAGAACCTCTAGGATCACAGGGTTTAGAGCAGTTAGCAAACAAACCACATATTTAGATTACGGCTGAGCGCCGAAGAATTGATGCTTTTGAACTGTGGTGTTGGAGAAGACTCTTGAGAGTCCCTTGGACTGCAAGGAGATCCAACCAGTCCATTCTGAAGGAGATCAGCCCTGGGATTTCTTTGGAAGGAATGATGCTAAAGCTGAAACTCCAGTACTTTGGCCACCTCATGCAAAGAGTTGACTCATTGGAAAAGACTCTGATGCTGGGAGGGATTGGGGGGCAGGAGGAGAAGGGGACGACAGAGCATGAGATGGCTGGATGGCATCACTGACTCGATGGACATGAGTCTGAGTGAACTCCAGGAGTTGGTGATGGACAGGGAGGCCTGGCGTGCTGTGATTCATGGGGTTGCAAAAAGTCGGACACGACTGAGTGACTGATCTGATCTGATCATGTAAATCACCTTTTTTTTTTTAAGTTCCCCGACCAGAGATCAAACCCCACTCCAGTAGTGAAAGTGCTGAATCCTAACCACTGAACTACCAGGGAATTTCTGTGAATTCACTCTTAAAATGAGTTTTATAAACCACTCATCAGTAAAACTTCTAAATGTTCTGCCTGTTTTCTTCCTTGTATTGTTTTCTAACGAATTCTATAATACAATGAAAAGTGAAATTATCTAAATTGCTATTGGTAAATCATAAAGGCAATTAAAAAAGAAGGTGAATAAAATCAACAATATATTCTCCATTCATGAAGTCACCTGTTCTGCTTTTCTATTTATACTGCAAAATGAATTATTTCCTTGATGTAAATTATAACTATCACTAATGTCAACCATTTTATACTACTGGAGGAAAAAGTTCATATTGAAAGAATACATAATAGGTCCATGATATATTAATTTAATATACTAGGCTCAACAATAGATTTAGTGTTCCAGTACAGCATCAGCTAGATAGTTTTTTTAAGTCTGTGCATTAAAGATGTGATATGATGTATAAGGTAAGAATGAGTGTTATTAAAGGCAATAAAGATTAGTCATAGTCTATATACAAAATCTATGTCTGAATTTTCTTAGTTATGAAGAGGAAAGGAATAATTTCAGCACATAATGTGTTCACGTAACTGATTTGTTTTGCCCTTCTCAATCACTCTTTTGGACTTAAGCTGTTCATTTTATTTTTCACTATGCCTAACTGAAAACAGCATAATGATTAAGATTTTGGACACAAGTACCAGATTGTCTTGGTTCTAACCTCAGCTCTGCCACTTAACTAGTTATGTGATATTGGACACATTGTCAACATCCATTGGATCATCGAAAAAGAAGAGAATTCCAGAAAAACATCTACTTCTGCTTTATTGATTACGCCAAAGCCTTTGACTGTGTAGACCACAATAAACTGTGGAAAATTCTTAAAGAGATGGGAACATCAGACCACCTGACCTACCTCCTGAGAAACCTGTATGCAGGTCAAGAAGCAACTGTTAGAACCAGACATGGAACAACGGACTGGTTCCAAATTGGGAAAGAAGTATGTCAGGGCTGTATATTGTCACCCTGCTTATAACTGCTGTGCAGAGTACATCATGCAAAATGCGGGGCTGGATGAAGCACAAGTGGAATCAAGATTGCCAGGAGAAATATCAATAACCTCAGATATGTAGATGACACCACCCTTATGGCAGAAAGTGAAAAAGAACTAAAGAGCCTCTTGATGAAAGTGAAAGAGGAGAGTAAAAAAGCTGGCTTAAAACTCAACATTCAAAAAACAAAGACCATGGCATCCAGTTCCACGACTTCATGGCAAATAGATGGGGAAACAATGGAAACAGTGAGAGACTTTATTTTTTGGGGTTCCAAAATCACTGCAGATGGTGACTGCAGCCATGAAATTAAAAGATGTTTGCTCCTTGGAACAAAAGCTATGACCAACCTAGACAGCATATTAAAAAGCAGAGACAATACTTTGCCAACAAAGGTCCGTCTAGTCAGAGGTACGGTTTTTCCAGTAGTCATGTAAGGATGTGAGAGTTGGACTATAAAGAAAGCTGAGTGCCAAAGAATTGCTGTTTTTGAACTGTGGCATTGGAGGAGACTCTTGAGAGTCCCTTGTACTGTAAGGAGATCCAACCAGTCCATCCTAAAGGAAATCAGTCCTGAATATTCATTGGAAGGACTGATGCTGAAGCTGAAACTCCAATACTTTGGCCACCTGATGCAAAGAACTGACTTGTTGGAAAAGACCCTGATGCTGGGAAAGATTGAAGGCAGGAGGAGGAGAAGGGGACGACAGAGATGAGATGGTTGGATGGCATGAGTTTGAGCAAGCTCTGAGAGTTGGTGATGGACATCGAAGCCTAGCGTGCTGCAGTCCATGGGGTCACAAAGAATCAGACACAACTGACTGACTGAACTGAACTGATAAAGTTCAGTTATTGGTGGTATAATGGTGAACATAGCTGCCTTCCAAGCAGCTGACCTGGGTTTGATTCCCAACCAACACAACCTTCACTTTTGGGCTTCCTTTGTGACTTAGAGACTAAAGAATCTGCCTGCAATGCAGGAGACCTGGGTTTGATTCCTGGGTTAGGAAGATCCCCCGGAGAAGGGAATGGCAACTCACTCCAGTATTCTGGCCTGGAGAATTTCATGGACAGAGGAACCTGGTGGGTTACAGTCCATGGGGTCACAAAGAGTTGGACTCGAATGAACAATGACACTTCCAAAAGGCTTAAAGTCAGAGAGAGAAAATGTGACAATGGAAGCAGTGGTTGGAGTGACAGGCTGTGAAAATGGAAGAAAGATCCATGAGCCACAAAATGCTAATGTGGCTTCTACAAGGTAAAAAAAGGCATGGAAAGAGACTTTCCGCTAGGGTGTCCAGATGTAACAAAGCTCTGCTGACAACTTGGTTTTTGCCCAGAAAGACCCATTTCAAATTTCTGATTTCCAGAACTATAAAGTACTAATATGTGCTGTTTTAAGCTTCGAAGTCTGTGGTACCTGTTACAGCAGTAATAGAACACTAACACAAACAGCAACATTGATTTATACAAATTAACCTACAGATCCAATGCAATCCCTATCAAAATCCCAGCTGGCTTTTTTGTAGAAATTGACAAGCTGATCCTAAAATTCATACAGAAACTCAAGAGAACCAGAGTAGCTAAAACAATCTTGAAAAATAAGAACAGTACTAATCAAAACAATATGGTACTGGCATAAAAACAGATATATAGACCAGTGGAACCATATGAAAAGCCAGGAATAACCCCATGCATAAATGGTCAACTAATATTTGACAAGGACCAAGAAAATTCAATGGGAAAGGATAGTTTCTTTAATAAACAGTGTTGGGAAAACTGTACATACACATGTAAAAGAGAAGTTGGACCCTTTTCTTACCACTCACAAAATATTAACTCAAAAAGAATTAAATTTAAGACCTAAAACTACAAAACACCTAGAAGAAAATATAGGGGAAGGGCTCATTTATCTGGGTCTTGGCAATGACTTTTTGACAACAGAAGCACAAGCAACAAAAGCAAAAATAAACAAGTGGGACTACATCAAGCTAAAAACTTTCTGCACAGCAAAAGAAATAATTAACAAAATGAAAAGGCAACCAATGGAATGGGAGAAAACATCTGCAAACCATACAATACATAAGGGGTTAATATCCAAAATGTGTAAGGAACTAATGTAACTCAATAGCAAAAACATAAATAATCCGATTAAAAAATGGGTGGAGGATTTGAATAAACAGTTTTCTAAAGACGACATACACATGAAAAGGTGTTCAATGTCTTTGTGTGCATATGCTAAGCTGCTTCAGTTGTATCTGACTATTTGTGACCCTACGGACTGTAGTCCACCAGGCTCCTCTGTCAATGTCTTCAGGGAAATGCAAGTAAAAACCATAAGATACCACCTCCCACCTCTTAGAATGACTATTATAAAAAAAAAAAAAAAGAGATAACAAATGCTGTCCAGGATGAGGAGAAAAAGGTAATCTTGGTGCACTGTTGGCAGGAACATAAACTAGTATGCCCATTATGGGAAAACATTGTGAAAGTTTCTCAAAATTACAAAATAGAACTACTGTATGATCCAGCAATCCCACTTTCAGGTATAAAGGAATGAAATCACTATCTCAAAGAGATATTAGCACTCCCATGTTTACCGTAGCATTATTTATAATAGCCAAGACATGGAAACAAGCTAAGTGTCAATCAAGGGATGAACAGATTTTAAAAATGTGGTGTGTGTGTGTATTATTCAGTCATAAAAAAGGATATTTTGCCATTTGTGACAACATGAGTGGACCTTGAAGGCATTAAGCTAAGTGAAATAAGTCAGCCAGAAAAAAACAAATACTGTATAATCTCATTTATATGTGTAATCTAAAAACACCAAACTCATAGAACAGAGAATAGAATGGTAGTTGCCAAGGGCTGAGGGGAGAACAGGATATGTTAGTCAAACTTACAGTTATGAGACAGTTCAGTTCAGTCACTCAATTGTGTCTCACTCTTTGTGACCCCATGGACTGCAGCACGCCAGACCTCCCTGTCCATCACCAACTCCCGGAGTTTACCCAAACTCATGTCCACTGGTGGCTCAGAGGATAAAGCATCTGCCTGCTATGCAGGAGACCCAGGTTCAATCCCTGGGTTGGGAAGATCCCATGGAGAAGGAAATGGCAACCCACTTCAGTATTCTCACCTGGAGAATCCCATGGACAGAGGAGCCTGGCAGGCTATAGTCCACCGGGTTGCAAAAAGTTGCACACGACTGAGCAACTAACACATAACACACACATGTCCACTGAGTTAGAGACATCATCTAACCATCTCATCCTCTGTCGGCCCCTTCTTCTCCTGCCTTCAATCTTTCTCAGCATCAGGGTCTTTTCAAATGAGTCAGTTCTTCACATCAGGTGGTCAAAGTATTGGAGTTTCAGCTTCAGCATCAGTTCTTCCAAATGAATATTCAGGACTGACTTCCTTCAGAATGGACTGGTTGGGTCTCCTTGCAGTCCAAGGGATTCCCAAGAGTCTTCTCCAGCACTACAGTTCAAAAGCATCGATTCTTCAGCACTCAGCTTTCTTTATAGTCCAACTCTCACATCTATACATGACTACTGGAAAAACCATAGCTTTGACTAGACAGACCTTTGTTGACAAAGTAATGTCTCTGCTTTTTTAATATGCCATCTAGGTTGGTCATAACTTTTCTTCCAAGGAGCAAGCATCTTTTAATTTCATGGCAGCAGTCACCATCTGCAGTGATTTTGGAGCCCAAGAAAATAAAATCTCTCACTGTTTCCACCATTTCCCCATCTATTTGCCATGAAGTGATGGGACCAAATGCCATGATCTAGTTTTCTGAATGTTGAATTTTAAGCCAATTTTTTCACTCTCCTCTTTCACTTTCATCCAGAGGCTCTTAAGTTCTTTGCTTTCTGCTATAAGGGTGGTATCATCTATATATCTGAAGTTGTTGATATTTCTTCCAGCAATCTTGGTTTCAGTTTGTGCTTCATCCAGCCCAGCGTTTCCCATGATGCACTCTGCATAGAAGTTAAATAAGCAGGGTGACAATATACAGCCTTGACGTACTCCTTTCCCTATTTGGAACCAGTCTTCTAACTGTTGCTTCCTGACCTGAATACAGATTTCTCAAGAGTCAGGTCAGGTGGTCAGGTATTCCCATCCCTTTAAGAATTTTCCAGAGTTTGTTGTGGTCCACAGAGTCAAAGGCTTTGGGGTAATCAGTAAAGCAGAAGTAGATGTTTTTCTGGAATTCTCTTGCTTTTTTGATGATCCAGCGGATGTTGGCAATTTGATCTCTGGTTCCTCTGCCTTTTCTAAATCCAGCTTGAACATCTGGAAGTTCACGGTTCACATACTGTTGAAACCTGGCTTGGAGAATTTTGAGCATTACCTGGCTAGTGTGTAAGATGAGTGCAATAAGATAAGTAAGTTCCAGGAACCTAATGTACAGCATGGTGACTACAGCTAACAATAATGTACTGTATACTTGAAAGTTGTTATGAGAATATATATTTAATATTCTCACCAGAAAAACAAGAAAATGGTATGTGAGGTGAAGAATGTGTTAACTAATCTTACTGTGGTAAACATTTCATAATATATACATGTATCAAATCATTACATCATATCCCTTAAACTTGCAAAACATTACAGGTCAATTATCTCAATAAAGCTGGAAAAAGAAAGAATTAAAAGAATAAAGTTCAAAACTCACTTTCCAATTTCAATACTACTGAGCAACACAAATCAAAAGTGTGATATTAACAGAAGGAAAGACATATAGATCAATGGAACAGAATTGAGACTCCAGAAATAAATTTAATTAATTTTCAATTAACTTTCAACAAGAGTGCCAAAACCATTCATTGGGAAACTGAAACTGAAAGTTGCTCAGTCGTGTCCGACTCTTTGCGACCCCATGAACTATACAGTTCATGGAATTCTCTAGGCCAGAATACTGGAGTGGGTAGCCTATCCCTTCTCCAGGGGATCTTCCCAACCCAGGAATAGAACCGGGGTCTCCTGCATTGCAGGCGGATTCTTTACCAACTGAGCTATCAGGGAAGCCCATCATTTAATGTTGGGACGACTGAGTAGCCACATGCCAAAGAATGAAGCTGAAGACCTTTCTGACACCATATACAAAAATCAACTCAAAATGGAATACAGACAGAAGTAGAAGAGCTAAAATTATAAAAGCCATAGATGAAAACATAGAAGTAAATCTTCATGTTCTTGTGCTAGGCAGTGGTTTCTTAGAAATGTTGTCAATAAAGCAAGCAACAAAGAAAAAAATAAACTGTACTTCATTAAAACTAAAAACTTTTGTGCTTCAAAAGATATTACCAATGAAGTGAAAAGACAACCCACAAAGTGGAAGAATATGTTTACAAATCACATTTGTGATAAAAGACTACTATCTAGAAAAAATAAATAACTCTTACAACTCAACAATAAAAACACAACCCAACTTAAAAACGGGCAAAGAATCTGAAGAGTCATTTCTCCAAAGAAGATATACAAATGGCCAATAAACAAATGGAAAGATGCTCAACATCATTAGTCATCAGAGAAATGGAAATCAAAATCAACCACAATACTGCTTCATTCCTACTGCTGCTAAATCACTTCAGTTGTGTCCAACTCTGTGCGACCCCATAGACAGGAGTCCACCAGGCTCCCCCGTCCCTGGGATTCTCCAGGCAAGAACACTGGAGTGGGTTGCCATTTCCTTCTCCAATGCATGAAAGTGAAAAGTGAAAGTGAAGTCGCTCAGTCGTATCCGACTCTTAGTGACCCCATGAACTGCAGCCTACCAGGCTCCTCCATCCATGGGATTTTCCAGGCAAGAGTACTGGAGTGGGGTGCCATTGCCTTCTCCGTCATTCCTACTAGGATGGTAATAATAAAAAAGATAGATAATAATAATCTTTGACAAGGATGCAGAGAAATTGAAATCCTTATATATTGTGAAGGCAGGGGGTGTAAAATGGTGTAGATACTTTGGAAAATAGTTTGGCAGTTCCTCAAAAAGTTAAACACAGAGTTATCATATGACTCAACAATTCTATTCCCAAAAGAAAACATATGTCCACACAGAAGTTTGTACATGAATGTTCATGGCAACATTACTGATAACCAAAAGGGAAACAATGCAAAAGTTCAAGAACTAAGTAAAAGATGAACAAAATGTAGTATATCCATACAGTGAAATATTATTTAGCCATAACAAGGAATGGAGTACTGATGCATGTAACAACACAGATGAACTTTGAAAAATTATGCTAAATGAGAAAAGTCAGTCACAGAAGATTACATAGTATATGATTCCAATTATCTGAATCAGATAATAGGCATAAAGATAAAAATTAGTGGCTGCTTAGTTAGGGTTAGAGGGGATGATAGGATTAGGGAGTGGTATCAAAGGGTAGTACAGGGTTTCTTTTAAGATGATAAAAATGTTCTAAAATGGACTGTGGTGATGGCTGCCCATATCTGTGACTATCTTAAAAAACATTTAACTGTACACTTCAAGTGGGTGAGTTGTGTGGTATGTGAATTATATCTTGCCAAAAGTGGGAAGGAAGGAAGGGAGGGAGAAGAAAGGATAGAGGGAGGAAAGAAGGAAAGGGAAGAGTGTCTGCTAAAAGAGCCCCCAGTTTCAAAATATTAAAGTCTCTTCAGGGACACTGCCGACATTCTCATCTTCAAAGCCTCGTCGAGCAGGCTTGGCTTCAAAGCAGAAGGAAGGTTCCTCACTAAAACCTTTCAGCAATGTTAACATGTCTTGATGGTTTGCTAAATGACATAATTATCACATCGCTATATAACTGCATTAAGTTGAGATCCAGCTCCTCAATTTTTCAATTCTAACCTCTAAGTGAATAGGTGATGGGGAGTGGGTGCTAAACAACCACTCATTACTAACTAAAGTTCTAAATAAAACTATACCAAAATACTACAAATAAAACCATAAGATTTTAAGTAACTTCTTTTGTTGCTAATTATCCTGACAATATATTAATAATATTTGCAAGAGACTACACAAGAATTGACAAAACTTGATAAAACTCTGCAATTAGTATCCCCATCATGTTTCAAACAAACATTAATGAAACAGATTCAACAAGGTTCTGTTTGATCTTTAAAATCCACATAATAGATCTGATTTTAATGTCATGTAACATGCTACCTTAGCAACATATGTGTAAATGAAATTAAGCAGATTTACCAGCACAAAGAAAAGTAACATCAGGAAGTAGATGACATTTAGCATGGAGGTTACCACTGGAGCATCTCTTAATAACTTCCTTGTCCAATGTTGACAGTAAATAAACAAGTACAGTGCCAAGACCTAAAAAGGGCATGGTAACTAGGCTCAGACTCCTCAGTCATGACCACCATCCCATCTCGTAAGTCATCTAGATAGGAAGAGATTCTGGCCAAGAATCTAGAGATTAGTGGAGGGACACAGACTACTCAGTTGTTATCTGAAGACCAGCTGTAGTGAAAGAGGTTGTAAATGGTCCCTAATCTCACATTTGTAAATTCCCAACATTTTAAAAGAGATCAAACAGAATACTGGAGAATTTGTTCACACATGGGGTGAAATTACTATTTGAAATGAATTCAAGAGGCACAAGGAGTACAGTGCTCAGACACCCCAGTCAAGACCAAAGCATTTATTCCTCTAATTGCCAGGAGAGTTGGATGCTAGTAGCTCACAACCAAGGCCTCTTCCACAAACTGCCCTCAACCAAAGTACCATGGGTTGCATTCTTTGAAAACAGAAATTGAAAGGGAGCTTGGGATACAAGATGCTTATTGGAAATCAATACCTGTGACAGAAAGGCAGCAGAAGCAAGACTGAGAAGAGGAAGAAGTCAAACTGTAATGCAGGCCTGACAACCAGGAACAGATCTCTGAACAAGTACTGCCTGTCAAACAGTTCCATGTTGGGCCAAAATAGCTGGACCTTTATACCCCCATCTTGCTCAGCCATTTGAAAACTGCTCCTGGAAGACTGTGACCTCAGGTGAAGCAGCTCTTTGTAGGTGAGACCGATCCTGAACCAGCTGATAATTGGAAGATCAGATCAGATCAGATCAGTCGCTCAGTCGTGTCTGACTCTTTGCGACCCCATGAATCGCAGCACGCCAGGCCTCCCTGTCCATCACCAACTCCTGGAGTTCACTCAGACTCATGTCCATCGAGTCAGTGATGCCATCCAGCCATCTCATCTTCTGTCGTCCCCTTCTCCTCCTGCCCCCAATTCCTCCCAGCATCAGAGTCTTTTCCAATGAGTCAACTCTTCACATGAGGTGGCCAAAGTACTGGAGTTTCAGCTTTAGCATCATTCCTTCCAAAGAAATCCCAGGGCTGATCTCCTTCAGAATGGACTGGTTGGATCTCCTTGCAGTCCAAGGGACTCTCAAGAGTCTTCTCCAACACCACACTTCAAAAGCATCAATTCTTCTGCGCTCAGCCTTCTTCACAGTCCAACTCTCACATCCATACATGACCAATGGAAAAACCATAGCCCTGACTAGATGAACCTTTGTTGGCAAAGTAATGTCTCTGCTTTTGAATATGCTATCTAGGTTGGTCATAACTTTCCTTCCAAGGAGTGAGCGTCTTTTAATTTCATGGCTGCAGTCACCATCTGTAGTGATTTTGGAGCCCAGAAAAATAAAGTCTGACACTGTTTCCACTGTTTCCCCATATTTCCCATGAAGTGATGGGACCGGATGCCATGATCTTCGTTTTCTGAATGCTGAGCCTTAAGCCAATTTTTTCACTCTCCACTTTCACTTTCATCAAGAGGCTTTTTAGTTCCTCTTCACTTTCTGCCATAAGGGTGGTGTCATCTGCTTATCTGAGGCTATTGATATTTCTCCCAGCAATCTTGATTCCAGCTTGTGTTTCTTCCAGTCCAGCGTTTCTCATGATGTACTCTGCATAGAAGTTAAATAAGCAAGGTGACAATATACAGCCTTGACGAACTCCTTTTCCTATTTGGAACCAGTCTGTTGTTGCACGTCCAGTTCTAACTGTTGCTTCCTGACCTGCATATAGGTTTCTCAAGAGGCAGGTCAGGTGGTCTGGTATTCCCATCTCTTTCAGAATTTTCCACAGTTTATTGTGAACCACACAGTCAAAGGCTTTGGCATAGTCAACAAAGCAGAAATAGATGCTTTTCTGGAACTCTCTTGCTTTTTCCATGATCCAGCGGATGTTGGCAATTTGATTTCTGGTTCCTCTGCCTTTTCTAAAACCAGCTTGAACATCAGGAAGTTCACAGTTCACGTATTGCTGAAGCCTGGCTTGGAGAATTTTGAGCATTACTTTACTAGCGTGTGAGATGAGTGCAATCGTGCAGTAGTTTGAGCATTCTTTGGCATTGCCCTTCTTTGGAATTGGAATGAAACCTGACCTTTTCCAGTCCTGTGGCCACTGCTGAATTTTCCAAATTTGCTGGCATATTGAGTGCAGCACTTTCACAGCATCATCTTTCAGGATTTGGTATAGCTCAACTGGAATTCCATCATCTCCACTAGCTTTGTTTGTAGTGATGCTTTCTAAGGCCCACTTGACTTCACATTCCAGGATGTCTGGCTCTAGGTCAGTGATCACACCATCGTGATTATCTTGGTTGTGAAGATCTTTTTTGTACAGTTCTTCTGTGTATTCTTGCCACCTCTTCTTAATATCTTCTGCTTCTGTTAGGTCCATACCATTTCTGTCCTTTATCGAGCTCATCTTTGCATGAAATATTCCCTTGGTATCTCTGATTTTCTTGAAGAGATCCCTAGTCTTTCCCATTCTGTTGTTTTCCTCTATTTCTTTGCACTGATCACTGAAGAAGGCTTTCTTATCTCTTCTTGCTATTCTTTGGAACTCTGCATTCAGATGTTTATATCTTTCCTTTTCTCCTTTGCTTTTCGCTTCTTTTCACAGCTATTTGTAAGGCCTCCCCAGACAGCCATTTTGTTTTTTTGCATTTCTTTTCCATGGGGATGGTCTTGATCCCTGTCTCCTGTACAATGTCATGAACCTCATTCCATAGTTCATCAAGCACTCTATCAGATCTAGGCCCTTAAATCTATTTTTCACTTCCACTGTATAATCATAAGGGATTTGATTTAGGTCATACCTGAATGGTCTAGTGGTTTTCCCTACTTTCTTCAATTTAAGTCTGAATTTGGCAGTAAGGAGTTCATGGTCTGAGCCACAGTCAGCTCCTGGTCTTGTTTTTGCTGACTGTATAGAGCTTCTCCATCTTTGGCTGCAAAGAATACAATCAATCTGATTTCGGTGTTGACCATCTGGTGATGTCCATGCAGCTGGGAAGGAGAACTGGGTAGTTCTATCTCTGCTGCAGAAAGAAACTGCTCCACCCAAGGTTACACCCCTACGCCCTGAGGTCAGCCACATGGACCAGATGCTGGGAAAGACTGAGGGATGGAGGAGAAGGGGGAATTAGGAAATAAGATGGTTGGATGCCATCACTGACTCAATGGACATGAGTTTGAGCAAACTCCAGGAAATAGTGAAGGACAGGGAAGCCTGGCATGCAGCAGTCCATGGGGTTGCAAAGAGTTGGACACAACTCAGCAACTGAATAACAACAATTCCAGACAGCTCTGAAATGTCATCCAAGCTCCAGAATTCCCAAAAATATTGACTAACATCTCTGCTGCAACTGCATCAGTTCAATCCTTCTGCACTCCTAATCTTGCTTCCCTCACTCCATTACAAGTATTGTTCCTCAATAAACCTGCAAGCAAATCTCCATCTTAGAGTTTATTTCCCAGGGAACATAACCTAAAAAGATCTGATTCCATAGGAAAATTCAATAAAGAAGTAGCTATGACCTACTGTATTCATTAACCTCATATTGCCTTCTCTGATTAACCTCATAGGATATTATTTTATTTCAGCTAGTGAAAATTATTAAAACATAGCTCTCTATGGCACAAAAATGTCAAGCCATCATTCTGTTAATACAAAAAAAAAGGAACTTAGCAGCACTTATATAAGTAGCAAAACAGAATCAATATATGAAAGATGACAAAACTGAGATATTTATTAGAAACAGCAAATAACAGAGCTGTGTTAACCTTTACGAAAATAAAGTAACTATTCTATTCATAAGGCTCAAAGGTAATAGAGGAACTTACTGCAGGATTTTTATCAAATAAAACAAATTCTCTTGCATAAATTAGTTGTTCCTGGACTTATTTAAGTTATGGATCCCTTTGAGTATCAAATGAAAGTTATGGACTGTCTTCTCTGAAAAATGTCCATATGCATTTGTAAAGTCTGAAAATATTTCAGGAGTTCCTGGATACTTGAAAGCCATTTACAGGTGCCAGGTTAAGAATTCTTTACTTAAGTCATGTTTATAAAGGTAAAATGACATCTGTCCAACCCATGTTAATTTAAAAGACAAAAGTCACTGACCAAAATGCAGTTAAATAAGTCACAGTCTTTAACTTATTTTTAAGTAATTTTATTTATTTATTTTTGGCTGTGCTGGGTCTTCATTGCTGTGCAGGCTTTTCTCTAGTTGCACTGAGTGGCAGGGTTACTCTCTAGCTGAGGTGAACAGGCTTCTCATTGTGGTGCCTTCTCTTGTTGTAGAGCATGGGCTCATTAGTTGCAACTCTCAGGCTCTACAGCACAGGCTCGATTGTTGTGGTGCATGGGCTTAGTTATTCCACCGCATATAGGATCTTCCCAGATCAGCAATCAAACCTGGGTCCCCTACACTGGCAGGCAGATTCTTTACCACTGAGCTACCAGGAAGTCCTAACTTATTTTAATTACATTATTATACAAGAAATACATAATAGGTTCTTGCCATAAAATAATTCAAAAAATTCAGATTAAACTAAACTTCCTCTTGGTTACCACCTATTCCCCTTTCTCTTCATAAATATTAATTATCAGTTAGATATAACTCCTTTCAGACTTTTCCAATGCCTTTTCAAAAATGCATGTACCTATTAAAATGTGGAAAATTATTTTGGATAAAGTACATTAAGAATTAGCATTTAAAAAGAAAAAAGGATGGATACTAGTGATTTTCCCAATAGAGCTGTGTTAACCTTTACGAAAATAAAGTAACTATTCTATTCATATGGCTCAAAAGTAATAGAGGAACTTACTGCAGGATTTTTATCAAATTTTTATAGTGTTGCTGAGATGACTTTTTCATATAACTCTTTCCTGAAATCACTACACCCATTTTTTTTTTTTTTTCAATTTGACCCACAAGTTCCAAATCTGGTTTGGAAAAAGCTAGTGTATAAATCAACCAACAAATCAATTCATCCAACATCTACTAAGCACATTCCATGTAAATCACTGTGCTATGGAATAATAGATCCCAAGCATTTAAACCTGCAGAGCTTATAAAACATGGAGATTCCTGAGTCCTATTCCAATCTTAGTTAACTAGGATTTACACAGGTGGAGCCCCAGAATGCATTCTGCCAAAGTTCCTCAAGTGACTTAAGTATAAAGCAGCAGCACTGAAAATTACTATTATGACAATCAAAGAAATTAATAAGATGTTTTTGATTCATTTCCACAAAGCTTCTTAAAAGTCCATTATGAAATCAGCTAGGTATTGTCCTGGATGCTGAAAATATTATAGAATACAGTCATTGCCCTAGAAGTCCTTACAGACTGGAACAGAAAATAATACCTAATTATAAATAAGCATAACATAAGCTGAAAGGAGAAAGTGCTTTAGTGAGTGGGTCCCCTCACTAAGATGTATGCTCCATAAAAGCAGAAACTTTGTTTTATTCACTGCTGCATCTCCAGCGTCTAGTTCAGTTCAGTTCAGTCACTCAGTTGTGTCCGACTCTTTGCAACCCCATGAATCGTAGCATGCCAGGCCTCCCTGTCCATCACCAACTCCGGGAGTTCACCCAAACTCATGTCCATAGAGTCAGTGATGCCATCCAGCCATCTCATCCTCTGTCGTCCCCTTTTCCTCCTGCCCCCCAATCCCTCCCAGCATCAGGATCTTTTCCAATGAGTCAGCTCTTCTCATGAGGTGGCCAAAGTATTGGAGTTTCAGCTTCAGCATCAGTCCTTTCAATGAACACCCAGGACTGATCTCCTTTAGGATGAACTGGTTGGATCTCCTTGCAGTCCAAGAGACTCTCAAGAGTCTTCTCCAACACCACAGTTCAAAAGCATCAATTCTTTGGGGCTCAACTTTCTTCACAGTCCAGCTCTCACATCCATACATGACAACTGGAAAAACCATAGCCTTGACCGCTGCTGCTGCTAAGTCACTTCAGTCATGTCTAACTCCGTGCGACCCCATAGATGGCAGCCCACCAGGCTCCCCCGTCCCTGGGATTCTCCAGGCAAGAACACTGGAGTGGGTTGCCACTTCCTTCTCCAATGCATGAAAGTGGAAAGTGAAAGTGAAGTCGCTCAGTCATTTCCGACTCTTAGTGACCCCATGGACTACAGTCTACCAGGCTCCTCCATCCATGGGATTTTCCAGGCAACAGTACTGGAGTGGGGTGCCACTGCCTTCTCCCAAACATAGAATACTCGATGACATAAATCAAAGCAAGATCCTCTATGACCCACCTCTTAGAATAATGGAAATAAAAACAAAAGTAAACAAGTGGGACCTGATTAAACTTAAGAGCTTTTAAACACCAAAGGAAACTATAAGCAAGGTGAAAAGACAGCCTTCAGAATGGGAGAAAATAATAGCAAATGAAACAACTGACAAAGGATTAGTTTCCAAAATATATAAGCAGCTCATAACAACTCAATGCTAGAAAAACAAACCCAATCAAAAAGTGGGAAAAAGACCTAAACAGATATTTCTCCAAAGAAGACATACAGATGGCTAACAAACACATGAAAAGATGCTCAACATTGCTCATTATTAGAGAAATGCAAATCAAAACCACAATGAGATATCACCTCACACTGGTCAGAATGGCCATCATCAAAAAATCTACAAACAATAAATGCTGGAGAGGGTGTGGAGAAAAGGGAACACTCTTGCACTGTTGGTGGGAATGTAAATTGATACAGCCACTACGGAAGACAATATGGAGATTCCTTACAAAACTGGGAATAAAACCACCATAAGACCCAACAATCCCACTCCTAGGCATATACCTGAGGAAACCAAGGTTGAAAAAGACACAAGTATCCCATTGTTCATTGCAGCACTATTTACAATAGCTAGAACATGGAAGCAACCTAGATGTCCACTGACAGATGAATGGATAAAGAAGTTGTGGTACACATACACGATGGAATATTACTCGGCCATAAAAAGGCACACATTTGAGTCAGTTCAGATGAGGTGGATGAACCTAGAACTTATTATACAGAGTGAAGTGAATCAGAAAGAGAAAGATAAATACTGTATTCTAACACACATATATGGAATCTAGAAAAATGGTACTGAAGAATTTATTTACAGGGCAGCAATGGAGAAACAGACATAGAGAATAGACTTATGGACATGGGGAGAGGAGAGGAGAGGGTAAGATGTATGGAAAGAGTAACATGGAAACTTACATTACCATATGTAAAATAGATAGCCAATGGGAATTTGCTGCATGGCTCAGGAAACTCAAACAGGGGCTCTGTTATCAACCTAGAGGGGTTGGATGGGGATGGAGATGGGGGAGGTTCAAAAGGGAGGGGATATAAGTACACCTATGGCTGATTCATGTTGAGGTTTGACAGAAAACAACAAAGTTCTGTAAAGCAATTATCGTTCAGTAAAAAAATAAATTAATTTAAAAAACTTTCCATTCCCCTCCCCCCACCCCCCAGCCTCTGGTAACCTCTTTTACTTTCTATCTCTATGAATTTGCCTATTTTAGGTAGCTCATATAAGTGGAATCATATAATTTTTCCCTATTGTGTCTGGCTTATTTCACTTAGGATAATGTCTTCAGGGGCTTCCTGGTAGCTCAGATGGTAAGGAATGCTGAAGCTGAAGCTCCGATATTTTGGAAATCTTATGTGAAGATCCAACTCCTTGGAAAACACCCTGATGCTGGGAAAGACTGAAGGCAAAAGGAGAAGGGGCGACAGAGGATGAGATCATGGGATGGCATCACCAACTCAAGGGACCAGAGTTTGAGGAAACTCTGGGAAATACTGAAGGTCAGAGAAGCCTGGCATGCTGCAGTCCATGAGGCTGCAAAGAGTCAGACATAACTTAGCAAATGAACAACAGTATCTTCAAGGTTCATCCATGTAGCATTCATCAGAATTCTCTTCCTTGTTAATGCTGAATAATAGCAAGCTGTATGTTTATACCAAATTTTGTTTACCCATTCATCTGATGTTGGACACCTGGGTTGCTTATACCTTTTGCCAACTGTGACTACTGCTGCCATAAGGGGGTGTACAAACATCCAAGTTCCTGCTTTCAATTCTTTTGGTTATATACCCAGAAGTGGAACTGCTAGATCCAATAATTTTATGTTTAGTTTTTTGAAGAACTACCATATCATTTTCCACAGAAGCTGTACTGTTTTATATTCCCACTGGTGATACACAAGTTTCTAATTTCTCCATATCCTCACCAACACTTGTTATTTTCTTTTTTTTTTTCTCTTTATAATAGGCATCCTAATGGATATAAAGTGATGGCCCACTGTGGTTTTTGCATTTTCCTAATGATTAGTGGTGTTAGAGAAGACTCTTGAGAGTCCCTTGGACTGCAAGGAGATCCAACCAGTCCATTCTGAAGATCAGCCCTGGGATTTCTTTGGAAGGAATGATGCTAAAGCTGAAACTCCAGTACTTTAGCCACCTCATGCAAACAGTTGACTCATTGGACAAGACTCTGATGCTGGGAGGGATTGGGGGCAGGAGGAGAAGGGGACGACAGAGGATGAGATGGCTGGATGGCATCACTGACTCGATGGACGTGAGTCTGGGTGAACTCCGGGAGTTGGTGATGGACAGGGAGGCCTGGCGTGCTGCGATTCATGGGGTCGCAAAGAGTCGGACACGACTGAGAGACTGAACTGAATGATTAGTGATGCTGAGCATCTTTTTATGTGCTTATTGGTCATTTGCGTCCCCTCTCTGAAGAAGTGTTTACTGAAGTCCTTTGCCCATTTTTCAATCAGGTTGTTTGCTTTTTGTTGTTGAGTTGTAGAAGTTCTTTACATATTCTGGACATTAATCCCTTATCAGACACGTTGATTTTGAGTAGCTAGTAGGGTATCCATTTAGAAATAAATGGCAACCCACTCCCATATTCTTGCCTGGAGAATCCCAGGGACGGAGGAGCCTGTTGGGCTGCCGTCTGTGGGGTCACGCAGAGTCGGACACGACTGACGCGATTTGGCAGCAGCAGTGGGCAAATACACAAGCTGATCTTGAATTCAAGAGGGAGAAACAATGATATAGACTTAATAGTCAAATTATTTGTAATAAAGTATTTTCATGTATAGGAGTTTATTTAGAATCTCACAAAAATTCTGATACTTTTACAAATGAGAAATCTCACGCAGATCTCCTGACTACAAATCCTAAGATTATTTGGAAGTGCTTCAGGGATCAAAAGGAAAAAGCTGGCCAAGCTGACTGAGTTCTGGGCCCTATCCCAATTCCCAAAACAGCTCAAATTTTCCTGCTGCAAAAACTGGAATATCATCTAAGATTTCATTTGAAAATAAGTGGAGTGGCTTAAAACAAATTTGAGATCACTACATTATATGATGCTAACTTGTTATTCAATCGATAAATCATGTCTAACTCTGAGACCCTGTGGACTGCAGAATACCAGGCTCCTCTGTCCTTCTGGAGTTTGCTTAAATTCATGTCCATTGAGTTAGTGATGCTATCTAACCATCTTATCCTCTGCTGCTCTCTTCTCCTTTTGCCTTCAATCTTTCCCAGCATCAGGGTCTTTTGCAATGAGTTGGCTCTTCGCATCAGTTAACCAAAGTATTGGAGCTTCAGTTTCAGCATCAGTCCTTCCAATGGTATTCAGGGTTGATTTCCTTTAGGACTGACAGGTTTGATCTCCTTGAAGTCCAAGGAACTGTCCAGAGTCTTCTCCAGCACCACAATTCAAAAGCATCAATTCTTCGGTGCTCAGTTTTCTAACTTATATTCATAAAATAGTAATTGAAGATATAGAAATAAACAAGACTGGTTAATTAGAAAACTTGGGCAAGATGGTGGTCCTACTTTTGTGGAGTAAGAGAATAAAGAAGAAAGGTAGAAAGAAAACCAGAATGGTGAAGTAAAACAAAAATCTAGGAAAAAGTATTTTAAAAGACTATAGAAAATTCTATATAGTGGTCATAAAGGATGAGGACTGAAAAAAGGATACTATGTCTGGCGATCATGAGGTCACTGGTAACCTTTAAGAGATCAATTTTAACATAGTGAGTGAAAGCAGAAGTCAGATTGAAAGGCTTCAGAGGTGGCATGAAGGTTAAAGGAAAGGTAACAAACATGGACTACCTCAACAATTTTGGTACAATAATAATAGAGAATGAATATTTACATAATACCTAGTAAGAGTTAGGCTCTGTTCTAAATACTTAACATGTTGATTTATCCTCAAAACAATTGTTGGTCCTAGAGGAGGAAATGGCAACCCACTCCAGTATTTTTGCTGGGGAAATCCCAAGGACAGAGGAGCCTAATGGGCTACACTCCATGGGGTCACAAAGAGTCAGACAAGATTGAGCATGTACCACCACCACCATGGCTGGGGAAACTGAAATGTAGTGAGGAGCCAGAATTCTGAGGCTACCTGCTGTATGGTCTCTACATATATGTGATAATATATATGATAGAACATGCGAATTACACACCAGTAAACAGTACAATAATATTGAGAGTTTAATCTATAGAAAACTGAATTACTATGTTGTATACCTGAAACTAATATAAAATTGTAAATTAACTATACTTTAATTAAAAATAAAAATAATAATGTAATACTGAGTGAGAGAAAAGATCAGCAAAATTATTTTTTCACAAGAGGGAACCATGACATGGGGAAGGGTTTTATACCACTAACATCAGTGTATGTCGGTGATTCTTGACAGTCCTGTCAGTTTACCAGGTATTGATAGATTTAAGCAAAATAAAAACAGGATGACTTTTCCTGAATGTATTAATGCTACCAGCTTCCATTCAATAAGACCATAAATGAGTAGGGAAGAGATGTAATTATCTCCAAGTGCTTTTAAAGGCATAATACATTTTCCCGCTGATTACAGAATGCAGGATAATGAATGGATGGATAGACCAAAATCTATTTTACTGATTAGCTCTATCATATATTTGTACCTTAAAAAAGCAATAATTTTTTTTAAAGATCCTATGAAGATATAATAAAGTTATTCTAAAGACAGAAATCTGTAAAATTTATACTGAGGGAAAACAAAAATCTGGCAATATTTCTGTCATCTTCCTGCCTGCTAATGTCACCCCTTTGAGTCAACTATGAACTAGAGTATTACAGGGCAGAGAAATGTTAATTAGAAGGAACTTCATGAAGGATCAATCTAACCTGTAAGCGATAAATAATGTCTTCAATCTTTATTGTACTGTTATACATAATTTTAATATTTTTATAATTGAAGTTATATTAAAATAGAGTAATTTATCCAGCTAGCCCCATTTCTCTAGTTAATCACTTTCTACTCTTTACCTCCGCAGTAACTACCTCTATTACTAGAGAACATTGTGTTAAATGCTATTTTAATGTGTATCCTATACTAAACTATACACTCCTTAAATACAGAACTTATGTTCTATTTTGCACTGAGTACTTTAGAATGTTAAATGTTAAGTTTTGCAAATGAGTGAAGGAGTGAACAAACATGAATAAAATTATATGTTGGTGTTACATTTATACGAGTATCTTTTGATGGCAAGAATTTATACACTTTTGCATAGGACCTTTTCAAAACACAGACAATCATTTTTTAAGTGAAAGAGAATAATTTTCCTTGAGATCCATTAATAAACCTGAAGAGAGACAGAAAAAAACAGGCTGAAATAGAAAAGAAAGTTGACATAGTCCAAAGCATTTGTGTAATAAATATTAAATAATGTTTTGATTTTCTAAGGTAAGTTTAAAAACACTGAAAATACTAATAAAGGTGATCATTTTTCTAGAACAGTGTTTTTCAACCCTGGCTGCACATAAGACATCTAGGAGCTCTTTAAAAATTCTGAGGATCAGTCCTCATTCTCAACAGACTTTTAATTAATTTAGGGTGAGTCCTTGGCACTTTCTTTAAAATCTCTCCAGCGATTTTAATGTGAAATCAACGACTGGAACCTACCATTCTTTCCTTTAAAACCAATTTCTGAGGCAAATTTTACATTCAATAAAATTTACTAATTTTTTGGAGTGTAATTGTTTTACAATGTTGTGTTCGTTTCTGCTGTACAACAAAGTAAATCAGCTATATCAGGTTTCAGAGAATCTCTTAGGGTCAAGTACTTACTCAGTCTACAATTTCCCACCTACATAAAGATGGCAACATATGTAGTTCTTAGAAGCACAGGCTTTGGTATCCAACTTGGGTTTGTAGTCTAAGATAGGAAAATACAAAGTATTTTGGAATGATTTCCACCCAAAGTAAGTAAATAGTTATTTACTGAGCTTTACACAAAACAAGTGACCAAATATCCAATGAAAAGAATCAGAAACTAGTTAATAAGCTTCATTGGTATTTTTAAATCTATACAATGTTTTAAAAATCAAAAACATCCAGAAATTACATTTTGCCAGTATATCTTCTAGGCTCCCATTACATACAAATAAATAAAGAGAGATTTTCATATTATCTAAATATTTTTAAATTATATAACAGCTTGCTCATTCATTCAATAAGCATTTACTGAGTATCAATTTAAGGCATATCACATTATATAGTCTAAGAAGGAGAACAATTTTTCTCAATACTGAGAACCAAAAATTAATCAGTTGGCTATATGGGATTATGAAAAGTATCAGAGAAATTTATCATATGATAATATAATGCTAAAGCTAATATTAAAATGAGTGTGATTTCGTCAGTATACCAGCTCCATGACAGGTTAAAAGTGGCCAAGAAGCATGTTGTCTATATGAAGAAAGAAATAAGCCTATATATAAACCACAAGGTAGAAAATTTACATAATAGTAATCTGGAATGGACTGTAATATATTTCTAATATCACAATTCCAAACCATATTAACTTGGGGTTTGAAAAAAGTTGGGCTTCCCTGGTGGCTCAGATGGAAATGATCCACCTGCAATGCAGGAGACCCAGGTTTGATCCCTGGGTGAGGAAGATTCCCTCAAGAAGGGAATGGCTACCCACTCCAGTATTCTTTTTTTTTTTTTAATTGGAGGCTAATTACTTTACAATATTGTAGTGGTTTTTGCCATACATTGATATAAATCAGCCATGGGTGTATAAATGTCCCCCATCCTGAACACCCCTCCACTTCCCTCCCCATCCCATCCCTCAGGATCATCCCAGTGCACCAGCCCTGAGTGTCCTGTCTCATGCATCGAACCTGGACTGGCAATCTATTTCACATATGGTAATATACATGTTTCAGTGTTATTCTCTCAAATCATCCCACCCTCGCCTTCTCCCACAGAGTCCAAAAGTCTCTTCTTTGTATCTGTGTCTCTTTTGCTGTCTTGCATATAGGGTCATGATTACCATCTTTCTAAATTCCTTATATATGCATTAGTATACTGTATTGGTGTTTTTCTGACTTACTTCACTCTGTATAATAGGCTCCAGTTTCATCAACCTCATTAGAACTGATTCAAATGTGTTCTTTTTAATAGCTGAGTAATATTCCATTGTGTATATGTACCACAGCTTTCTTATCCATTCATCTGCCGATGGACATCTAGGTTGCTTCCATGTCCTGGCTATTGCAAACAGTGCTGCGATGAACATTGGGGTACACGTGTCTCTTTCAATTCTGGTTTCCTCAGTGTGTATGCCCAGCAGTGGGATTGCTGGGTCGTATGGCAGTTCTATTTCCAGTTTTTTAAGGAATCTCCACGCTGTTCTCCATAGTGGCCATACTAGTTTGCATTCCCACCAAAAGTGTAAGAGGGTTCCCTTTTCTCCACACCCTCTCCAGCATTTATTGCTTGTAGACTTGACTTTTTTTTTTTTAAACTTTACATAATTGTATTAGTTTTGCCAAATATCAAAATGAATCTGCCACAGGTATACATGTGTTCCCCATCCTGAACCCTCCTCCCTCCTCCCTCCCCATACCATCCCTCTGGGTCATCCCAGTGCACTAGCCCCAAGCATCCAGTATCGTGCATCGAACCTGGACTGGTAACTCGTTTCTTACATGATATTTTACATGTTTCAATGTCATTCTCCCAAATCTTCCCACCCTCTCCCTCTCCCACAGAGTCCATAAGACTGTTCTATACATCAGTGTCTCTTTTGCTGTCTCATAATCGGGTTATTGTTACCATCTTTCTAAATTCCATATATATGCGTTAGTATACTGTATTGATGTTTTTCCTTCTGGCTTACTTCACTCTGTATAATAGGCTCCAGTTTCATCCACCTCATTAGAACTAATTCAAATGTATTCTTTTTAATGGCTGAGTAATACTCCATTGTGTATATATACCACTGCTTTCTTATCCATTCATCTGCTGATGGACATCTAGGTTGCTTCCATGTCCTGGCTATTATAAACAGTGCTGCGATGAACATTGGGGTACACGTGTCTCTTTCCTTCTGGTTTCCTCAGTGTGTATGCCTAGCAGTGGGATTGCTGGATCATAAGGCAGTTCTATTTCCAGTTTTTTAAGGAATCTCCACACTGTTCTCCATAGTGGCTGTACTAGTTTGCATTCCCACCAACAGTGTAAGAGGGTTCCCTTTTCTCCACACCCTCTCCAGCATTTATTATTTGTAGACTTTTGGATCGCAGCCATTCTGACTGGTGTGAAATGGTACCTCATAGTGGTTTTGATTTGCATTTCTCTGATAATGAGTGATGTTGAGCATCTTTTCATGTGTTTGTTAGCCATCTGTATGTCTTCTTTGGAGAAATGTCTATTTAGTTCTTTGGCCCATTTTTTGATTGGGTCATTTATTTTTCTGGAGTTGAGCTGTAGGAGTTGCTTGTATATTTTTGAGATTAGTTGTTTGTCAGTTGCTTCATTTGCTGCTTGTAGACTTTTTGATAGCAGCCCTTCTAACCAGCATGAGATGGTACCTCATTTTGGTTTTGATTTACATTTCTCTGATAATGAATGATGTTGAGCATCTTTTCATGTGTTTGTTAGCCACCTGTATATCTTCTTTGGAGAAATGTCTGTTTAGTTCTTTGGCCCAGTTTTTTGATTGGGTCATTTATTTTTTCTGGTATTGAGCTGCATGAGCTGCTTGTATATTTTTGAGATTAATTCTTTGTTAGTTGCTTCATTTGCTATTATTTTCTCCCATTCTGAAAGCTGTCTTTTCATCTTGCTTATAGTTTCCTTTGCTGTACAAAAGCTTTTAAGTTTAACTAGGTCCCATTTATTTTTGCTTTTATTTCCATTGCTTGGGGGGCGGGGGTCATAGAGGATCCTGCTGTGATTTATGTCAGAGACTGTGTTGGCTATGTTTTCCTCTAGGAGTTTCATAGTTTCTGGTCTTACATTTAGATCTTTAATTCATTTTGAGTTTATTTTTGTGTATGGTGTTAGAAAGTGTTCTAGTTTCATTCTTTTACAAGTGGTTGACCAGTTTTCCCAGCACCACTTGTTAAAGACATTGTCTTTTCTCCATTGTATATTCTTGCCTCCTTGGTCAAAGATAAGGTGTCCATAGGTGCAAGGATTTATCTCTGGGCTTTCTATTTTGTTCCACTGATCTATATTTCTGTCTTTGTGCCAGTACCATACCATCCTGATGACTGTAGCTTTGTAGTGTAGTCTGAAGTCAGGCAGATTGACCTCCATTTCCATTCTTCTTTCTCAAGCTTGCTTTGGCTATTTGCCACTCCGGTATTCTTGTCTGGAGAATTCCATGGACAGAGGAGTTTGGCAGGCTACAGTCCATGGAGTCGCAAAGAGTCAGCCACAACTGAGCAACTAACACTTTGGAAAAAGTTAAGACATGGTTCATATGCTTTCAGGGTTACCTATTTCCTTTTTTGTTTACATCTTAATTTATTTCTGTACAAATTAAAGATGCACTGAAAAATAAACCAATAAAAAGAAATGAGAGGTCCAGAGCAGGGGCATTCCAGGCTGGGAGCAGTCAAGCCTGGTCATGATCAAGCATAGCCCTTGTCCTGTCCCAGCCAGTCTGAGTTGGAAGATAAGTGTCAGCCACTCTGTTGATACCAAAGCCCAAGTGATATCCCAGAAGGAGAGTCAACTCCAACCACTTCTGCCTAACTCCTCAAGAACTCCCAGCTTAGAGAAGCAGCGTTTCCAGTGGGAGTTCAGAGTGGGACATGGGTTGGCTCTGTGAGGAATTGGAAATTGATGATCAGGCTCCCTACAGAACTATTTGGTGTTGGGGTCTCTCCAGCTGGAAAGAAGGATGGCACCTCTCCCAGGTCTTAATTTATTTTGCAAGTCAGTTATCAGGCTTATTCATCTCTGACAATGTGCCTCTATCCAGTGGGTGATCACCAATCATTGCAGGAGACAAAAAGAATAGTGAAAGCAGAGTGAGAAAGCTAATTGACCACCCTAAGTAACTGTGACATTGCAGCTGACTTCTAGACCCAAAAGAGGACCAACCATTTTTCTCTTCATCACCTATGGTCTATACCCCAGCTCTAATGCATGTGTATGTTTTATCCCTAACATAGGAAGTTGTTGCTAACGGTAAGCTAAATGAGCAGCCCCTCCTCCTGTACTAATTCTGGGATCCCCACTTCTTCCTGCCTGCCCCTTTCTTCTTAGAGGACAGTCCAAAAGGCCACATAAAATTGCCAGGGTCTTGGTACCTCCAAATGCCCCAAGAGCGAATCATACAAAGTAAACTCAGAAACTACATTCATTACCACAGAATTAGCAGGAAAAAGAATGTACAGTGAGGGGATACGGGCATCAGTAGGACATGACAGAGTGGTAGAATTCTTAATTTCAGAAAGAAAGTGCCTCCTTAAACCTCTCCCTCCCAGCAAAGAGACTGAGGTAAGCTTACAAGACTTACAAGATATCCAACTGTCCTTATTTCTCTGCTCTCCTAGGGTTCTTTCTGCAAGCTGACCTAGGACTCTGTTCTGTTTACTCACTTGCTCTACATCAGTAGCTGCAGAACTTCCTTATGCATATAACAGAGAAAGTCCATACACGGGGCCCTCCAGCTCAGGCTCTTGTCTCCCACCAGGATGAGCTTGAACAGCTTGCCCTCCTGTTTCTCCATGATAACCTCATGCACTGCCATCTCTATGCCCTTAAACTATCAATGAGGTCTCATACTTTCATGTACAGTGTATTGTGCAGAACTGGCAGAACACTCAAGCCACTGGTGATCTGACTGAAGGAGATGCTGAAAAGGATCTGGACAACTGAGGGTTACCTATTTCTATAAATGAGTTATAAATGGTGTTCATGAAAAAAAATCTGACAGTAATCTGTTCATCCACGTGTGTATGGCCTGAGTGCTGTAATGCACAGTCATCATTTTTTATAATGATAAAAAGCTTACAGGTTTAACCTTTAAATGACCACTTATCTATCAAAAAAGTTCTACATGTATTAAAAATATTAAATAATCAATCATGCAAACTGAGTCAGTTATCTAATAAAATAGATGTGGTGATATCTAATTAAAGCCATATTCAACATATAAAAGTTTAAAATTCATATGAAACTATGTTATACAATAAGAAACAAGCATGAGAAGCTGTTATGAGTTGAATTGTGTTCTCCCAAGATTGACAGGCTTCCCCAATGGCTCAGAAGATGAAGAATTTGTTTGCAGTGCAGGAGAAGCAGGAGATGCAGGTTCGATCCCTGGGTTGGGAAGATCCCCTGGAGGGGGAAATGGCAACCCACTCTAGTATTCCTGCCTGCAAAATTCCATGGACAGAGGAGCCTGGCGAGCTACAGTCCATAGGGTTGCAAAAGAGTCAGACACAACTGAGCAAGACTGATATGTTGAAGTCCTAATCTCCAGCACCTCAGAATATGACCTTATTTGGAAATAGGGTCATTGCACATGTAATTAGTTAAACTGAGGTCATACTGGAGCAGGGTAGGCCCCTAATCCAATATGACTGCTGTCCTTCTAAAATGGTCATGTGAAAATACAGACACATAGGAAGAATGCCATGTGACAAAGAAGAGACTGGAGTTATGAAGTTGTATGTCAAGGAATGCCAAAGACTCCTGGCAAACCACCAGAAGCTAGGAAGAGGCAGGAAGGATTTCCCTACTAGTTTCAGAGGGAGCATGACCCTGCTGATACCTTGATTTCAGACTTATCACCTCCAGAACTGAGACAGTAAATTTCTATTGTTTTAATCCACCCAGTTTGTGGAAGTTTGTTACAATAGCCATAGGAAACTAAAACAGCATTTTCAGTATCTCTTGTATGTTGTTACTAATATTAATGTCTTTATTTTTAAAATTATTTTCTAAAATAACAGTAATTTTGACTTCTGGGAGAATCAGATCAGATCAGATCAGTCGCTCAGTCGTGTCTGACTCTTTGCGACCCCATGAATTGAAGCACGCCAGGCCTCCCTGTCCATCACCAACTCCTGGAGTTCACTCAGACTCACGTCCATCGAGTCAGTGATGCCATCCAGCCATCTCATCCTCTGTCGTCCCCTTCTCCTCCTGCCCCCAATCACTCCCAGCATCAGAGTCTTTTCCAATGAGTCAACTCTTCGCAGGAGGTGGCCAAAGTACTGGAGTTTCAGCTTCAGCATCATTCCTTCCAAAGAAATCCCAGGGCTGATCTCTTTCAGAATGGACTGGTTGGATCTCCTTGCAGTCCAAGGGACTCGCAAGAGTCTTCTCCAACACCACAGTTCAAAAGCATCAATTCTTCGGCGCTCAGCCTTCTTCACAGTCCAACTCTCACATCCATACATGACCACAGGAAAAACCATAGCCTTGACTAGACAAACCTTTGTTGGCAAAGTAATGTCTCTGCTTTTGAATATGCTATCTAGGTTGGTCACAACTTTCCTTCCAAGGAGTAAGTGTCTTTTAATTTCATGGCTGCAGTCACCATCTGTAGTGATTTTGGAGCCCAGAAAAATAAAGTCTGACACTGTTTCCACTGTTTCCCCATCTATTTCCCATGAAGTGGTGGGACCAGATGCCATGATCTTCGTTTTCTGAATGTTGAGCTTTAAGCCAACTCTCCTCTTTCACTTTCATCAAGAGGCTTTTGAGTTCCTCTTCACTTTCTGCCATAAGGGTGGTGTCATCTGCATATCTGAGGGTATTGATATTTCTCCCGGCAATCTTGATCCCAGCTTGTGTTTCTTCCAGTCCAGCGTTTCTCATGATGTACTCAGGGAGAATAGTTCTATACATTTTAACACGTATACAGATAGGTAGATAGATATATATGTATATTCATATAACCATCAACTCTAAGATACTGTTAATGTCTTGATTTTTAACAGCTGTTATTGAAACAAGTGCAATGAAACTGTTTCACACAGGCTTAAGTAAATTTCTAGTCCTTTCACTTCAAAATTTAGACTTTGTATTCACACTTCAGTAATACATTTTTAATTCCTAAAATAAAAATAACCTTTAAAAGTCTACTACCTTTAGTTTATTCATTGTCTTTAAAGCTCTATTATTGAGAAAGTCACCTTCAATAAGAATTCATCTAAAGATTTGGAAAAAAACTGATAAATCACCATTCTTCACACGAAGCAGTCAACATAAAAGATACACACTGTTGCAACACTCATACCACTTACTGCTATCAGCTTTATTATACCCACAAGTATGGAGTTTTCCCTTTATCTTCTAGCACCACACTCATTATAAAAATTCACATCTCTCTCTTAACTAAGTCTGTTTTAAATTTCTAAACATTCACTATTCAACAGACTTTTTTTATTGCAGTGTAATTTACAATGTTATGTTAGTTTCAAGTGTAAATAAATTCATTTGTATCACTTTTCAGATTCCACATATAAGTTATACAATATCTGTCTTTGACTAACTTCATTCAGTGTGATAATCTCTAGGTCCATCCATGTTGTGGCAAATGATATTATTTCATACTTTTCATGGCCGAGTAATATTCCATTGTATATATGTACCACATCTTCTTAATCTATTCATCTTTCTCTAGGCATTTAGGTTGCTTCCATGTCTTGGCAATTGTAAATAGTGCTGCTATGAACATCGATGCCCAGGAGTAAGATTGCTGGATCATATGGTAGATCTATTTTTAGTTTTTTAAGGAACGTCCATACTCTTCTCCACAGAGGCTGAACCAATTTACATTTCCATGAACAGAGTAAGAGGGTCCATTTCTCTTCACAGCCTCTATAGCACTTATTTTTTATAGATTTTTTGATGATGGCCATTCTGACTGGTGTAAGGTGATATTTCATGATAGTAAAGCTGGGAGGGATTGGAGGCAGGAGGAAAAGGGGACGACAGAGGATGAGATGGCTGGATGGCATCACCGACTCAATGGATGTGAGTTTAAGTGAACTCCGGGAGTTGGTGATGGACAGGGAGGCCTGGCGTGCTGCGATTCATGGGGTCGCCAAGAGTCAGACACGACTGAGTGACTGAACTGAACTGAACTGAGCATCTTTTCATGTGCTATTAGCCATCTTCATGTCTTCTTTGGAAAAATGTTTATTTAGGTCTTCTGCCTATTTTTTTAAATTAGACCGTTTGTTTTTTTCATATTAAACTACAGGAGCTGTTTGTATATTTTTGGAAATTAACAATAACTTGAATATTAAGATATGTGTGTGAGGTACTGTGGTAGAAAAGGAAGGAGAAAATTCATTGCTTAAGAAAGAAAAAGAGCAATGTGATTTTAAAACCTGATAAGTTTCTACTCTAAAAAATGTTACCACTTATCCCTTAAAGGTATGCAGCTGCTTTCCCTGCTGGAATATCTCACATATAAATTAAGTCATTTTTCCCCACATAGAAATTTTATTATGATTTTATATCTATTCTAACTTACAATGCTATACAGCTTTTTAGGTGAGGATATCTTTTGTTCCTCTAAATAATATAGATTAAAAATAAATTACCTATAGAAATCAACACCAGCAATACTTATTACTGCTGCACTTTACAAAAGCTGTACTACAGAAAAATTACACAGATGTTTATTGATAATATATACACACTCATAATTATAAACTTAACTACTTAATGTGTAAGCTATGAATAACTTCCAGAAATGGATCTTTTTATTATTATTGACTTTGTAATTACATTTCTTTCACATAAATAGTACTTAGCATTGTGACTGTAGTCTTGAAGATTATCCACACACAAATTATGCATTTATTAGAAAATGCATAGGCTAAAACTATGGGGCTCAACCGTCAGAATATATGATAATTTCTGGATAAACATTTGTATAATTAAGATATACCAACACTGAAGGCCCCTGTAAGACTTTATCCAATTTTTGAAAATCTACATATTCAAATAAATATAATATTTCTGCATACAAGAGAAAAACTATCAATGCTTCTTTTCCATCAATTAAGTTAGTTCTCCCTGAGAAGACACAATCCTCCTTTAAGTTCTACCAGACACGGAGACATTAATTTAAAATATGATGATGGGTCAACATCTTAAAATTATTAGTAAATTATAGTTGTACCATTCTTATACCATCTGCAGATTCCTGAGTAAGTATTTTCCCAAGGTTTATACTACAACTATTTCCATGGGCTCCTTAGACAGGTTAAAATGCAGATGCTTAAAACATCTGAACTCTATTACCTTCATAATACCGAGAGAACAGAAAGATCTATTCACAGAGCTTCAAACTTACAGATGTCCATGAAAAGACTAATTTATAATTTTCCCCTTTTAAAAGGAGCAATACCTCTGATTCAGTACTATCTTGTAAAAGAAATGTATCCTTTGAGCATAACAAGCTACAGTCCTCCCATTTCTTTATATCAAGCTGGGAAACTTTTAGTTCTAATTCAAAATTGGATGTTTTCTACAGAGCATTTGTGTTTTAACCAGTCCATGACGTCCCATTACCAGATTCCATGTGGAAAGTAATCAGAAGTTACTGAATATAAATACTCTTTGTACAGAGTCTTTGTTGTCTAATTTATTTTGTTTCAATTTTTTTCTTTTATGTTGTGCTTTTTTCTTTATTTTTAAATTTACTTATTTAAGTAATAAAATATTTAAAATACTTCATGTTTACCTTGTTTAAATTCCTTTATGAATCTTTGCTTTAAAAGAATGTTTAAAAGAAATACCCTAATTTCCCTTACTTCCTAAAGCATCAGCCTTCAGTAACTTTCCAATTCGGAGGTTTTAACTATGGCTTGGATATAGTAAGGAAATAAATAAGAATTTTTAATAGTAGCACTGAGTAATTATATTGAGGGTTTTTTTTTAAGTAACTATTTATTTATTATTTTTGGCTGTGCTGGATATTCGTTGCTGCTCGGGCTCTTCTCCAGCTGTGGTGAGCAAGGGCTACTCTAGTTGTGGAGCATGAACTTCTCAATGCAATGGCTTCTCTTGTTGCAGAGCACAGGCTCTAGGACACATGGGTTCGGTAGCTGCGGCTCCCAGGCTCTAGAGCACAGGCTCAGTAGTTATGGAACATGCACTTAGTTGCTCCAAGGCATGTGGGATCTTCCAGGATCAGGGACTGAACGCATGTCTCCTGCACTGGCAGGCAGATTCCTTACACTGAGCCACCAGGGAAGCCCCTATATTGAATGTGAAGTGAAATTATAAAGTGAAGAACATGATTACTGTCTTGCTATATACAAATCATTTTTTTGCTTATCTCTTGGTAATACTTTTATAAAACCTATCATCTAGATTGTCACATACTCACATTTTAGGTTTAAGAGATGAGGAATGGTTCTCTAATTTTACATACTAAACGATGGTTTGGGACTTCCCTGGTGGTCCAGTGGTTAAAACTCTGTGCTCCCAACATGGGGTAGCCATGTCTGATCATCTGGTGCGGGAAGATGATGCATGATGCAGCCAAAAAAATTAACGGTGGTTCATGCCAAGATACAGAACTCAGAATGATAAAGAATGGAATATTCTTCTCTTTCACCCTCACTAGCATAAATTAAAATCAGAAAAATAAAGATTACACAACTCATGTTTCTCAAATAGCATTACTTAAAAATGATTAATTCATTATCCTCCCTTCATCTATGAAATCCAATGTAAGAATCAGAAAATATGCTTAAATATATTCTTTATCCAGTCCCTAAAACTATCAGACAAGAGCTCATCATCCTAAGAAGCATGCCAACTCTCATACTGTAGAAGAAAAAAATCTGATTTAAACATGACCTGGATCATTCACAACATCTGATTTCACTTACAACTTGACATTATAGTCATTTTCAAAATATATACTTCTTTAAAACTCTTCTTTCTCAACTGCCCCTTCAAAGTTTGAAAATTATTTCAAATACAGTATCTCTTACTATAAAATGACTACTTAAATTGAAACTTTTCAATTCAATATATTTAAACAAGAAACTTAAAAATTAATTGATATAAACTCATAAAAAGAATATGATCTACAGATGAATAATGAAATGCCCATATTCATTTTCATGCTTTCAGAATTAAAGCTGCACACCTTAATTACCTGTTATTCAATTCATTATTACAAATATGTACAGAAACACACAAAGGAATAGCCTCAAATAAACAAAACTTTCTCAATCTACCGTTTCTGTATTCTGACACAGGATAAATTTAGATAAATTTACATTTCACATTTGCAAAACAAATTGTGGTATATGTTGCTTTAAAAAGAAACAGGATTCAGTGATTCTCAATAATCAAAAGTAGGTTGCTTTATATGAAACACCACAATGTGCTACTCTTCAAATGGAAAAAAAAAAATTCAAATACATCAGTTTTACCTGGGGAGAAGAGAGCTAGATGTTTGGGGTTCCTGTTTATATGGGTTCCTGTGTCTGTTTAATTCTAAAAACAGCCTCTCTCCAACTCCTTTCAAAAATCAATATTTTTTCAGTAAATATGAGCATATACTGTACAATAAAACGGATAATGTGTACTTCCAAAGTGCTATAACAGTCCAAATAGAAAAAAAAATCAGTATTTAAATTTCCCCACAAAGCAAGTCAATGTTAAACAATGTCATTTTTTCTCCTTTCTCCCTACCCATTCCACAAATCAGGACTACTGAATTTGTATATTTAATAAGATGAACAAACTGACTAGAAGCTCTAGAGCAATAAAAGAAAAAGAAATCACTTTCATTCCCCCACAAACAAAAAGATAAAACAAAAGCAAATATGAAGACTTGTTAAATGAGAAGCATTTGAAAAACCTAACGTGACCAGCTTTTGATTTACCCCAGTCTGACAAGGAAGACAGACCCCACCCCCACTCCAGATTGTGCCTTTTTTTTTTCCTTGGGTGGGGGTGTGGAGAAGAAGCTGTCACATTTCCATCTTCGGGTATTGTTAAGTCCACAGCCTAGATCCCCAAGTATCACTGGTCCAGGGGAAAAAAACATTAAAGCAGATAATTAAAACTGTCTGAAATGCACGGCATTTTGCTGAGATTTTTCCCATTTTTAAAGTTAATTATACCCAGCTTCAATCTGCAAAGACTAGATTGCCTTTGACAGCCTGTCCCTCAAACGTTCCCTGTAAGACCGCTTGCTCCAGATTCACTAACAGTTCGCTCCTCTCTAAACTTAAATTAGAAAAACGCATTTCAGAAATGATTACATCCAGAAAGCCATACTTCCCCATCCTTTTTGCTTTGGCGTGGGGTGTAGAACGAAGAATAAAAAAGAGATCTATTCGCTTCTCAAACAAAAAGAAATGGGGGTAGTGGAGGAAAGAGCAGCAGTGGACCTGACGAAATGTTGAGAAAAGTTTTTTATGTGACTAGTTTGTCCTTCGGCAGAGGATCGGGAGTTGGGCAAAAAGCCGGGGTCCTAGCTCAGGGCTTGTGCAAAGAGAAGGCACCTGCGGAAGAGGAGGCCGGGGACCCGAGAGAAGCCGAGCGAACACCTACCGACTTGCAGCACATTCTCCACGGAGCCGCTGTCCAGCAGACGGATGCCCCGGCGGAAGGGGAGCCCCTCGCCGCCACCGCCGCCGGCCACTCCAGCCCCAGAGCCCAGTCCGGGGGACGCCCCCGCCACGGCGGCCCCGGGGGCGGAGCCGGCCGGAGCGGCGGCCCCGGGGGGTGGCGGCGGCCCCTCCTCGGCCGGCGAAGCCCCCGCGGCGCCGCCAGCCGCGCCGGCGCCAGGGCCGCCGCGGTACTGGAAGCTGGAGTACATGCAGATCTCCCGCTCATTCCGCGGGAAGGACCAGTAGACGATGCGGCGCTGCACGGGCTCCGGGATCCGCTCAAAGCGCTCCTCCACCCGCTCGTACGCCCACTTTTCTGCCACCGTCTTGGCGGCGCAGTCCAGCAAGGACTCGGGCTGCAGGTGGGGGCGGGCCCCCGGAGGTAGGCAGCTGCCGCCGACGCCCCCCACCCCGCCGCCGGCCGCCCCGGGCGAACCGCGAGGGTGGTGAGCCTGTGGACTGGGCCACGAGCACAGGCGCTTGGCCGGAGAGACCGGCGACGGCGAGAGCAGTTCCTCTCGCTCACCTCCTTCCGCCATTGCTGGGGACTGACTGACTGACTGAGGCGGCGGCGGCGGCACCGGCTGCGGCGGAGACCCCGGCCACGGCCACGCGCCCCGCGCAAGCGCCCAGCTGCGGCACCGGGGGGCGGGGCAAGCAAACCCGCGAGCCGGCCGGCCCGAGTGGGGAGCCTGGGCCGGTCCTGTGCGCGCGCCGCGAGGGCCGACAGGGGCAGCCAGAGGACGAGCGGGAGGCGGCGCGCGCTGTCCGGGCCGCCGCGAGCGTGAGGAGGGACGGGAGCGAGCACGGGCTGGCGGCGCGCGCCAGGCGCAGACTGCCCAGAATGCGCACCGAGCGCTCGCGCCTGGCCGACTTCCACCTAGGGGACACCCAGGGACGAGGAGCGCCCGGCACCCGCGCCAGCCCGCGCGCCTCCGACCCACCTGCAGCCTGGAGGGAAAGGAGTGGACTGTGCGGCCAAGTGCAACGGCCCGGAGCGAGTATTGCGCGAAGCCGCAAAGTGCTAGGCTTGCAGGGCGGAGAAAGAGAGATAACTCAAAATCAAGGGTCCTCTGGTAGATGGACCAGACGGGCGACAGCCACAGAGGAGCGAATGATCTGGCAGAAAGACGCTAGGAAGACGCTAGGGGGAAAAATTGGAAAGTTCCATTGATGAAAACTCCCCTCACATCACAGCAATGTAGAATAAAGTCAGCGGTCCCCTCCAGAGCCAGGCAAAGTCGCGCCAGCCCCCGACTGGACAATGGGATGCCAAGATCTCACCGCCACGGCAGCTACAGCCTCTGGGGGTTTTGAAGGGTTTTAGAACCTTGCATCCTAGGAAACAAAACACTTTCGTGTGGTTTTTGGTACAATTCTCTAATCACCTGAGTCCAGTCTCAATTAAGGCTTTATATTTTCCTCACTTGGCTCAGTCTTCTGCACTTTCATATTAATTATAACAAGTAACACATATTTTTATATATTTGTGTAATGGTCCGTCAAGTCAAAGCTATGGTTTTTCTAGTAGTCATGTATGGATGTGAGAGTTGGACTATAAAGGAAGCTGAGCGCTGAAGAACTGTAAACTGTGGTGTTGGAGGATACTCTTGAGAGTCCCTTGGACTGCAAAGAGATCCAACCAGTCCATCCTAAAGGAAATCAGTTCTGAATATTCACTGGAAGGACTGATGCTAAAGCTGAAACTCCAATACTTTGGCCACCTGGTGAGAAGATCTGACTCATTTGAAAAGACCCTGATGCTGGGAAAGATTGAAGGCCGGAGGGGAGGGGGACAACAGAGGATGAGATGGTTGGATGGCATCACCGACTGGATGGACATGAATTTAGTAAGCTTAGGGAGTTGATGATGGACAGGGAAGCCTGGCGTGCTGTAGTCCATGGGGTCTCAAAGAGTCGGACACGACTGAGCCACTGAACTGAACTGTAATGTTCAACTGCCTGTGCACTCCATGAGAGCAAAGATCATGTCTGTTTTCTTCTTGATAATTTATACTCTGACACAGCAACTTTACCACTAACTCCTCCATAAACAATACTGAGTTGTAAGTGACAGTATGTTGGTCAGTCAAGAAAACTTATTTCAGATTTGCAGACAAATTAATCTCTAAAACGTTAAAATGTTCCAAAAACTGTATTGAGAGTTCCTTCAATTGTGTTCTGTCTCCAAAATGAACAAGTTCTAGAGTGTAGTATAAAATAAGGATTAGAAAAGAGTAAATGACTGATGATGTACAGGGACCAAAGTAGCTTGATTTTGCTATAATCTCAGAATTTAAAGGGGCTTCCCTTATGGCTCAGCTGGTAAAGATTCTGCCTGCAATGCGGGATACCTGGGTTTGATGCCTGGGTTGGAAAGATCCGCTGGAGAAGGGGAAGGCTACCCACTCGTTCTGGCCTAGAGAATTCCATGGACTGTATAGTCCATGGGGTTGCAAAGAGTCAGACACGACTGAGCGATTTTCACTTCACTTCAGAATTTAAAAAGTATAGCTATAGAATTACAGAATTACAGTGAAAATCACACTTGCTACTTGTATGATGCTAATCATATTATTTGTAAAAGGGAGGTAGTAATGATAAATAATAACCTACACATAAAATTTACTAGAAGTAATTCAAATCTAGTGTTTCTTCAGTGTAATAGATAACATGTTTATATCTGTAAATGGATTTATATCTGCAAATACCTAAATGAATTATTGTGAAGTAGCATAAACCCTTGTTGTTTAGTTGCTAAATCATGTCCGACTCTTTGCCACCCCATGGACTGTAGCCTGCCAGGCTTCTCTGTCCATGAGATTTCCCAGACAAGAATACTGGAGTGGATTGCCATTTCCTTCTCCAGGGGATCTTCTTGACCCAAGGATAGAACCCAAGTCTTCTGCATTAGCAGGGGAATTCTTTACTGTTGAGCTACCATGGAAGCCAGCATAATCCCTTGCTGTGCTGTGCTGTGCTTAGTTGCTCAGTGGTGTCCGACTCTTTCTTACCCCCATGGACTGTAGCCCCCCAGGCTCCTCTGTCCATGGGAATTCTCAGGCAAGAGTACTAGAGTGGTTGCCATGCCCTCCTCCAGGGGATATTCCCAACCCAGGGATCAAACCCAGGTTTCCTGCATTGCAGGCAGATTCTTTACGAGCTGAGCCACCAGGGAAGCCCAGCATAATCCCTCAACCCCCTTAAATCTGGTACCACAATTACAGACTTTCATAGCACCCTTCTTTTCCTTCCTAGAACTTATCAGAGTTTATTTTGAGGGTGAGTATTCCTTTAATGCCTTTCTCCCTAACTAGATTATGAGCTAATGTAAGAGCAGAAAATATTTCTATGTAAAGGTCTATCTCTAACACTCACTGTAATGCTACATATATTATTGTTGTTGATCAGTCGCTAAGTCGCATAAGACTCTGCAACCCCATCAACTGCAGCACACCAGGCTCCCCTGTCCTTCACTGTCTCCTGGAGTTTGCTCAAATTCATGTCCATTGAGTCAGAGACGCTAGCTAACCATCTCATCCTCTGCCGACCCCTTCACCTTTTGCCTTCGGTCTTTCCCAGCATCAGGGTCTTTTCCAATGAGTTGGCTCTTTGGATCAAGTGGCCAAAGTATTGGAGTTTCAGCTTCAGTATCAGTCCTGCCAATGAAAATTCAGGGTTGATATCCTTTAGGATTGACTGGTTTGATTTCCTTGCAGTCCAAGTGATTCTCAAGAGTCTTCTTCAGCATTCTGCTCAAAAAAATTTTCTTTCTGAATCAATGAATATGTTTGAGTAAATATCTGGTTTACTCAACAGCTGGAAACTATGGTTAATAGAGGTTGGGACATAAGAAGACATGTTACTTAAACATTTATTAAGTGTCAAGTTTGTTTCTTACAAGTTTGATTTCACTAGGTGTTTTTCCTTATCTGGAGGACATTAAAATTTATAGAAAAGTACAAAGAATAGCATAATCTATACCCATATACTCACCACTCAGAATTAATAATTATTACTTAATATAGCAGAAGTCCACTTTAACTGCCTCCATATAGCATCCCTGGGATCAAGTACAACTTGAGTTTGGAGTCCATTTTTAAATTATGTGTGTGTGCATATGTAACATTGTTTTGTGTATACTTCATTTAATTAAATGGTATCACAGCTGCCTACTATCATATTGGTAACTTTCTTTTTCCAGTGCATACTGTTTAATTGCCAATTAAATTTGATAATATGTAATTGAATTTGTAAATATTTAGATGATGGGTAAGATGAATTTTCCTTCTTTGTTCTCCAATTTTTTCTTAGCTCTCTGTGTACTTTTTAAACCTTCTATATAATCTACTCTGTTTCCAAAATTCCTTCAGGAATTCTTCTTGGAATTACATTAAATTTATAGATTAATTTGGGGTCAACTACAACCACTCCAGTACTCTTGCTTGGAAAATCCCATGGACGGAAGAGCCTGGTAGGCTGCAGTCCATGGGGTCGTGAAGAGTCGGACACGACTGAGCGACTTCACTTTCACTTTTCACTTTCATGCATTGGAGAAGGAAATGGCAACCCACTCCAGTGTTCTTGCCTGGAGAATCCCAGGGACGGGGGAGCCTGGTGGGCTGCCGTCTATGGGGTCGCACAGAGTCGGACACGACTGAAGCAACTTAGCAGCAGCACAACTGTCTTTATAAATATAATGTATCCTTTCATTTATATGAGTGTTCTTTGCCAATTTTTTCAAGAAAACTATTTTATTATTACTCTTATATCTATTTTGTGACCCTAGTTATTGATAGATCTTTTCCAAAATATCATTAAACAAGAAATAATCTCATCTCTGGCAGCTTAACATCGTTAGTGAGATATGATAAAACATGTGGAAAGTTAAATAACAGTAAAAGACTGTAATAATACAAAAAAAGTAATAGCTTCAGAAGATTGTCAGGTGATTTGAAAAAGCACTCATTATTTTGGGAATCAGAAGAAAGATTGGTTTGGGTAAAACTTGTGAGAGGGAGCTCTACTGTAGTCTTATTTCATGTAGGTCTTGGAGAATGAATAGGATTCAAATATGCCCAAAAGCTTAGGTAAGGAATTTCAATTATGTTGAACAACTTCAGCAAAAGCCCAAAAGCTGAAAAGTACAGAACATTCATGGAACAGTTAAAAATAAATGTTTGTATATAAAAATGGGAAATAAAGATTAGAAATACCTTTTAAAGCCACATTATGGGTAATATTAAATGCCAGGTTAAGGAACATGAAGTTAAGTATATAGTATGGGCAATGGGGAACCAAGATAGTGAAGGTTGTTAGACATCTATATAGCATGATAGCACTGAATGTAACCTATGTTTTCTACATCTCTTCCCTCATTAGTATGCTTTCTATGTTAGTCGCTCAGTCGTGTCCAGCTCTTTTCTATCCCATGGACTGTAGCCTGCCAGGCTCCCCTGTCCATGAAATTCTCCAGGTGAGAATACTGGAGTGAGTTGCCATTCCCTTCTCCAGGGGATCTTCCTGACCCAGGGATCAAACCCAGGTCTCCTGCATTGAAGGCAGATTCTTTACCATCTGAGCCACAAGGGGAGTGCCAGTGTGCTTTGTACTTAGCACATAATAGACCCTCAATAAATGTTCCATGAATGAATGAATCTCTGGCTGTGATGTGGTGAATCTATTCAAAGGGGAGAAAAAGAGACAGAAATCTTTTAGGTACCTATTCCAAAAATCTGGTCATAAATTGTAGTGGCCTCAATTCAGATGACAGTAGGAAAAGAAATTTCTCTGAATAAACTGCTTCTGCCCTATTGTTTCTAAAAAATAATGATATAATGACATTGTACCTTAGAGTAGCAGGGTGACTTCTTTTTTCCTGATAGCTCATGAAGCTACATTTTGTGTTTTCTGATATATTTGCCATTTTTAAACAAACACAAATAAATAAGCTACTATTTGTGAGGAGGTGGGTCGGTGGTAAAGAATCAGCCTGCCAATGCAGGAGACATGGGTTCAATCCCTGGGTCAAGAAGATTTCCCTGGAGAAGGAAATGGCTGCCCACTCCAGTATTCTTGCCTGGGAAAGCCTATGGACAAAGGAGCCCGGTGGGCTACAGTCCATGGGGTCACAAAAGAGTCAGACATGCTTAGCGATTAAACAACAACAACCAATAGTGAAGGATACTAGGTTGCTTAAGATAGCCTGGACATTAAGAACGAAAGAAACTGGGATTTCCCTGGCAGTGGTTAAGACTCCATGCTTCCAACACAGTAGGTGCAGGATCGATCCCTGATTGGGGAACTAAGATCCTACATGCCACAAAGGCACAACCGAAAAATAAAAACAAAAAAACTTCCAAAAGAAAAGAAGAATGAAAGAAACCGTATGTGACCCTGAGCTGGAACCAGGGAAACCTAGAATTGATACAGAGGAAGTTACAGGAAGGAGGAAAGAACATCTAATGATGATGATACTTAAAATTGATACAATGTTTTACAGTTTTCAGCTAGAAAATAAAACATTCCTGAAGAAAACTGATGCTGACCAAGAATATTAATTTCATTCTAATTCCATGTGGGCCCTAAATTGCTGCTTGTTAATCCTGTTATTCATCTCCAATTGACTAGCATCTTTATTCCCATTTTACCTTTGTAGAAATGCTCAGAAATATTGTGTTTTAATCAAGGTCACTAGCAAGTGAGTGACAGATCCAGAACTCAAATCCACCTTGTTGAATTCTGAGTCCAGTGACATTTGCTTTCTATACCATTAGTTGTCTCACCTAAGAGGCAAAGTATTTTGTAAGGATAGAATTAAAGTGACCATATATTCTCTCCTGGATAAGGACTCAAATTTGGCCTGAAGGGGGCTATCAGATTGATTAACCAGCAATGAGATTTCTCAGTAAAGCATGAGAACTGTTCCATTGGTTATAGTTAAATAATGAAACTTTAGGAAATAAGAAGGAAAAAGAGGGTAAGAACAGGAGGAAGGTGAAGGAGAAGAAAGATGAAAAGGAAAAGCAGCAGTGACTTGTAGTAAGAAAGAGACCATATCACACTAGAAATATCAGCAGGTGAAATAATAATGAGAGCCCAAATCAGGTCTTGTTTATCCGTGGTTTGTGTGGAGTTAATATGGAGGTCAGTGTCCCTGAGAGCTATATGAAGCCACTGTTGACATCTGCCAGCTCTTTTCAAAATTAGCCTAAACATTGGTTCACGTTAAAATAATACCAGTTTATTGATGTTAGTGTTATTGTTCTAACACTTTAAATACAAAAGTCAACATACAATGTGGGGCTGGCTTATAGTCCGTCTAGTTTAGGAAACAGACATTAAACAAATAAACCTATAAATATATAAATACAGATGGTAAAAACATGGCATATAAGATTTTGGGGAATATGTAAAACGTGGCTGGGAATAGCAAGTACTTAAGATTAATTGGAACACAAAGATTGTGGTGAGAAGTAACAGGAAAAGACCCTAAAAGAGACTTGAGAAACATTGGAAAAAGCTTTAGACTGCTAACTTAAGGAATCTGAGTTCTCTTAGCTTGGCAGAGGGAAGCCAATGAAGGTGTTTTGAGCAAGAGAGTAGCATGAAAAAAGGCCTGTTTGGGGAAGATTAATCAGACAAATGTGTGTGGGATCAATGGGAAGGAGAAATGGAGGCAGAAGATAAGTTAGAAGGCTATGGCAACATGTGAGAAGGAGGTAGTAAAGCCCTGTAGAGGACACACGACATCTAGACATCAAGGCTGAATTCTAGCCTGCACTCCATTCACCCGGCCCTGCACCTAAAGGGTTGCAATTTGGGTGTCTTTCAAATTCTCACCAAGGAACCATATGGGTAGTGACCCTAGGCCTGTATTACCCTGTTTCATCTCTCTCCTCTGGTGAGAGAACTGATACATTTCAAAGAGACCGAAGTCTAAAGATACTTCTTTTATAGCATTGCAATGTCCAGGGTGAAAACACAAATACCAAAATCAATGACCAGGAAGAATGCATGACATTTTATGACAGCTCTTTTAATGTCAGGAAAATTTTGAGCCAGTCTTAAAAACAAATCTTCAAAATTGCATTTGTGGAACATCCTCAACCCTTTAGGAATGGAACAAAAACCATGGGTGAGGGATAGAGTTAGGCTCAGAAACGGGGATTTAGGCATCATTTGGGAAGTAAACTATATGCAATCCAGAATAATTTATATGATAATGGACTTTATTCTGGTTTCAGTCTCAAAATGTAATGACAGACACCTATGCTCAATGATAACGCTAACTTTGAAAGTAAAAGTGAAAGTCACTTAGTAGTGTCTGACTCTTTGTGACCCTATGGACTATATAGTCCATGGAATTCTCCAAGCCAGAATACTGGAGTAGGTAGCCTTTCCCTTCCCAACCCAAGGGTCGAACACAGGTCTCCCGCATTGCAGGTAGATTCTTTACCATCTGAGCCACCAGGGAAGCCCAAGAATACTGGAGTGGGTAGCCTATTCCTTCTCCAGCCAATCTTCCCGACCCAGGAATTGAACCGGGGTCTCCTTCCTTGTAGGCAGATTCTTTACCAGCTGAGCTACCAGGAAAGCAAATGCTAACTTTGAATATAAATGAAATACTGATAAACTGGGGGTAGGGAAAGATATTTGAGAAATGGAAAGGAAAATCATGATTAAAACAATATTGAGGACTTCCCTCGTGGCATAGTGGATAGGAATCTGCCTGCCAATGCAGGGGACACAGGTTTGATCCCTGGTCTAGGAAGATTCCACATGCAGTGGAGCAGCTAGGTCCATGTGCCACAACTACTGAAGCCCATGTGACTGTGCTCCACAAGAGATGCCACCACAGTGAGAAGCCCACGCACCACAGCTAGAGAGTAGCCCTTGCTTGCCGCAATTAGAAAAAGCCTGTTGCAAAGCCACGAAGATTCAGCACAGCCAAAAGTCAATATAAATAAATAAAATTATTTTAAAAATTGACTTGATTGGCCCTATTACCCAGCCCTGCCATATTTCTTCCAGTGAAGAACAACGATAAAATTAGAGGGATTTAGCTCCACGGTAAGCTCCAACTTGTCTAATGGATTGCAGTAATCCCACACCCCATTCTAAAGTGATTCATTCAGGGATAGGCAGTTATAAGTCAATCGATGTATGGCATTTCCCTTGCATTGGGGATTGGTTTGGGAATGGGTAAAACCCACTAGGCCAATGAGACATGGTTTGCTGGCAACTTCCAAGAAAGAAATGTTCTCACTCTCTTAAAAGAGCTTGTGGAAGTAACTTTCTGAGTGCTCTGACATAGAAAAGGAGATTGCTGATAGCATGAAATAAATACAAGGGTAAGCCAGGCTTCACTTGAAGGTGACACACCAGAAGGCTATGGGAAACATAGAAAATAACTCGATTTCTGATGGCATTCTTGAACAGCTGAATCAAACCTACCTAATGCCCTCTATGTCTGTTGACATCCAGTTACATGAGTCAATAAATCCCCTTTATAATGTTTCATTATTTTTGAGATATAATTTACATGTATTAAAATGCACAACCTCTAAATGTACAGCTTAATGACTCTCTACATATGTACATACCTATGAGGCCATCACAGGCATCAAAATATAGAATATTTCTGTCATTCCATAAAGTTCCTTTGTATCCCTTTTCAGTCAATATGAATTCCTGCCCACCACCCCTACCCCCACCCCGCTGCCCCAGAGACACATTATTCAAGTAGAATCCTATGTATGAATTCCTTTGTCTGGCTTTTTCCGCTAAGCATGTTTTAAGAGTCATCTCTGTTATTCCCACATATCAGCAATTTGTTCTGTTTTAATCCTGAGTAGTATTCCATTATACAAATGTACCACATGTCCATTTTTCTTTATCCATTCTCCCTTTGATGGACATTTGGCGTGTGTGTTAGTCAAGAAGGATTAGGTGTGTGAAAGCTTTATTAGAAGTTAAGCTTTATAGGGAACACAGAGAGGAAACTATGAACTAGGGAAAGACTGTGCGAGCTATCAGGGCTCCCCTGGTGGCTCAGCAGTAAAGAATCCATCTGCAATTCAGGAGATGCAGGAGATGCGGGTTCGATCCCTGGGTCAGGAAGATCCCCTGGAGGAGGGCATGGAAGCCCACTCCAGTATTCTTGTCCCATGGACAGAGAGCCTTGGTGGGCTATAGTCCATAGGGTTGCACAGAGTCAGACACAGCTGAAGTGACTCAGCATGCTTGTACGCACATGACAGCCATCAGAACTCTATGCTGGTGAAGAAGAAAGGAAAAGAAGGAAGATTGAGTGGAAGGGTCTTAGACTGCAATTCGGTTCTAAGAATGTTAGAAAAAACCGGTCACCCATCAGAGAGGTCCTGCATCTCCCGGGATCAGGTCTGACTTAGTATCTCTTTTACACTCAGTCAGAAGAGCAATCTGTGGAAACCATGGCCTTTGAGTGAACATGGAGATGGATTCTAGAGCACAGCAATCAAGATGGTTAATAAAGAATGCCCTCACAATGTAATCTTCTCGGATCACAGAGATCCGAGAAGAGCGTTTTTATGGCTTCCACAGTCTACCCTTTATTTCACAGATTTGCTTCTCCTTACAGGATTGGGGAACATACCTTCCATAGTTCTCTTTCTGAGAGGAAACTCAGAAGAGGAAGGTTGACTGGGTGAGGTACAACCTCCATTGCTACAACTGATCCTGGGGCCACAACCAGTATTCATTTTCTTCCTCCTCTACTTATCCATTCTGAATTTGCCCCACCCTCAATTATCACCTCAGAGCTCACTTAGTGGTGTGACTAAACCTACAGTCCTTAGGATTCTGAGCCCTTAGTAATCATATCTTTCTCAGGCCAGGACGTTTTCATGTGTTTGGTCACAGTTACAGTGGGGCGAGGGAGTACCAGGAGGCACCCCAATAGATCTCTTGGATTCTGTGTGTTTCCTCCCTGACCCCACTGCGTAAAAGGAACACCATCTCCTTCTGCTGCAGGGTCAGTGACTCCTGCCAATATCGTGACTCCTCACCTGCTAGTCTCTGGACACAAGTCTCTGGTGCACTGGTAGGAGCTGTAGTTTGTGGTGCAGTGGACCAGGGCCTTAATCCTGCAGAACCTACTGTTGTGGAGACAGGAAGTGCACAATCCCCAGAAGGTCACTGGCAATGATTATAAGTGGGACCACTCCTGCTTCTATTCTTTGGTTTCAGGACATCTGTCTTCTTCCTAATAGAGACACAGCACTATATGCGTGCATGTGTACTAAGTTGCTTCAGTTGTGTCCGGCTCTTTGCGACCCCATGGACTGCAGGTCCTCTGTCTATAGGATTCTCCAGGCAAGAATACTGGAGTGGGTTGTCATGCCCTCCTCCAGACGATCTTTCCAACCCAGGGATTGAACTAGCAAATCTTATGTCTCCTGAGTTGGCAGGCAGGTTCTTTACTACTAGCACCACCTGGGAACCCCACAGCACTACATAGAGGTCCCTAATTTGATGCACACACAGCATTGAAGGACGGCACCCATCCCTTCAGAATGTTGTCTCTGGGGACTTCTCTGGTGGTTCAGTGGCTAAAACTCTGCACTCCTAGTACAGGAGGGCAGGCTTCAATCCCTAGTGAAGAAACTAGATCCCACATGCTACAACTAAGAGTCCATATGCCTCAACTGAAAGATCCTGCATGCTACAACTAAGCTCTGGCACAGCCACATAAACAAATATTTCTTTAGGAAAGAATGTTATGGCGCTTCCCTGGTGACTCCATGATAAAGAATCCACCTGCCAGTGCAGGAGATGTTGGCTTGATCCCTGGTCTGGAAAGATGCCACATTCAGAGAAGCAACTTAGCCCATGCACCACAGGTATTGAGCCTGTGCTCTAGAGCCCAGGAGCCACAAAAACTGAGCCCATGTACCGCAACTGCTGAAGCTTGTGCACCTAGAGCCTGTGCTCCACAGCAAGAGAAACCACCACAATGAGAAGCCCGAGGGCCATAACTAAGGAGTAGCCCCCTGCTCACTGCAACTAGAGAAAAGCTCATGCAGCAACAAAGACCCAGCACAGCCCAAAATAAATGAATACATAATTTTTTAAAGAAAAGAATGTTATCTCTGAGCTGAGCAGTTTAAATGCACCTGTAGAAGGCCGTTCTAGCATTCTATGAGGCTGGCTGCTTCTGGATGATGTGTTATCTGTTATGGCCAGTGGATTTCACAGTCAAATCAGATGATTCTAACAAATCTTTTGTTATGAAATGGGTCTCCTGGTTAGATGCTATTCTGTGTGAGATTCCATGCCTGTAGATCAGGGATTCCATAGTCCCTGAGTAGCGGTTATTGGCTGAGGTCTGTGGGCAGGTATGACAATTTGTATGTAGAATAGGAATCCATTCCTCTGAGAACAAACTCCTGACTCTTCTAGAATGGAAGGGGTCTTATATGTTTCATCTGCCAGAAACCAGTTAGTCTCTGAAAAACAGTGCCATGTCGGGGGCTTGGCTCTTTATCCTGATCAGAAACAGGTTGAACACTCAAGGAAATGAAAGCTAGATCAGCCTTAGTAAGGACCTGCCATTGGGCCTGTACGTAGTCTCAATTTCTGCCACAATCATCATCACTCTTTTGTGTTCCTATCATGCTAGTTGTGGGATAGCCAATGACAAAGGCTGGCTAACACCAATTAACCAAGTCATTTTGTCTGCTTCAATGTTCAGTGTCTCTTTCATAATAGATGCTTTCTGGTGCTGTGTAATTAAAAAAAAAAAATTGTTTTCCTTCTAAGCCCCTGACCAGATGGCCCATGCTGAGGCCACTGCCCAGGAATCTCTATATATTTTCACCTCTCTAACCCCTTCTCTCATCCTCACAAAGCAGACAACCAGATGCACTGCTCCCAGCTCTACTCATTTGGAATTTATTTCCTCTCCATCATTTTTCAGGGCCACTGCTGAATATGACTATAATTAAATCAGTATCCATTTTTGGCTTTCACTCACATTCCAAGCAGACTCACCCATAAACCAAGCTCAGGCTTTTTCTTTCTCTTTCAACTATTGTGTCAGACCTCCTTCTCCCCATACAGTCATAGGAGCAAGCTCAAAGAAGGGCAATGATGCAACCATGGTAGGTATATGAGGGCTTAAACTTCCTGCTCACACTCTCAGGCTCCTAGAGTCCTAAATGTACCATTTCCATCTTACAATAGACACATGCTGGGTATGTCAGAATTTATGACTTGGCCTTTCCAACAAAATCTAGCTCATAATGGAAAGTTCAATATTCGAAGTTAGGTGGTGCCCCATAATCTAGTGTGTAACCAGTAATGCATCTGGTGCTGTTTATCGCAGGGTATATAATCCTCTCCTGTGAGTTGCATGCCCTTGTTCCAGAATTTCAAGGCCTTCATTATGATTCTAATACTGGGGCTCGCCATAAATTCCATATTAAATCTTTTCTCACTATTGACAGCTCCACCTGGACCTGCTGAATCATACAACCCAACCATCAAGGCTGCCTGCTGTACAGATTGAACCTGCTTCAGACTCTTTCCTACTTTAGGTCCCATTGAAAGCCAGCTGTATTCAATGTTACCTCAGTATACAGGCTAGAATAGCATTCTTAGGTATGGAATATGTCACCTTCAGAACCTGATGGAGGCTACCAGGCTCTGTACTTTTTTTTTGTATTAGGAAATACAAGATGCAGCAATTTTGTTTTTCACTTGGAGGAGATATCCTGGGATGCCCTGAAACTGGGCCCCTAAATGCCTTCCAAAGTGGCACGTGCATGATTTGCAGCAGAGTTTATCTCTCACCCTTTGTTTCATCCTCATCCTAGTAACCTAGTGCTCATTCTGTTCCATCAGCATAATGTCATCAATGTAATAAACGATTGTGATACTCTTTGAGATTGTCAGGATCATACTGCATTATGATGCTGCAGAAAACAGCATAGCCCCAAAGCAAAACTATAAATAATTGTGATGGTTAATTCTATGTGTCAACTTGACCAGACCACTGAGTGTCCAGATATTTAGTCAAACATTATTCTGGGTGTTTTTGTGACAGTGTTTTTGGATGAGATTAACATTTAAATCGCACACAGAGCGGGCGGCTGCGACGGCGCACATAGAGCGGCCAAGAGGAGCTACCCCACGTTCGAGGTCAGAGGCAGCGGCAGGGAGGAGCTACCGCGCATCCGAGGTCAGGGGCAGTGGCCGAGAGTGCCAGGCTGCAACAGCGCAGGAGCAGACGAGAGGAGCTACCCGACGTCCGAGGTCAGGGGCGGTGGCCGGGAGGAGCTACCCCACGCCAGAGGCCAGGGGCGGCAGCCAGGAGGAGCAATCCCACCTCCAGGGAGCGGTAGCTGCGCGGGCTCAGGAGGGCCTAGAGGAGCTATTCCACGTTCAAGGTGAGGAGGGGCGGCAGTGAGGAGATACCCCTCATCCAAGGTAAGGAGCAGCGGCTGCGCTTTGCTGGAGCAGCCCTAAAGTGATAAACCACGTCCAAGGTTACAAGAAACCCAAGTAAGACGGTAGGTGTTGAGAGAGGGCATCAGAGGGCAGACACACTGAAACCATACTCACAGAAAACTAGTCAATCTAATCACACTAGGACCACAGCCTTGTCTAACTCAATTAAACTAAGCCATGCCCATGGGGTCACTCAAGACGGGCGGGTCATGGTGGAGAGGTCTGACAGAATGTGGTCCACTGGAGAAGGGAATGGCAAACCACTTCAATATTCTTGCCTTGAGAACCCCATGAACAGTATGAAAACGCAAAATGATAGGATACTGAAAAAGGAACTCCTCACGTCAGTAGGTGTCCAATATGCTACTGGAGATCAGTGGAGAAATAACTCCAGAAAGAATGAAGGGATGGAGCCAAAGCAAAAACAATACCCAGTTGCGGATGTGACTGGTGATAGAACCGAGGTCCGATGCTGTAAAGAGCAATATTGCATAGGAACCTCGAATGTCAGGTCCCTGAATCAAGGCAAATTGGAAGTGGTCAAACAGGAGATGGCAAGAGTTAACGTTGCCATTCTAGGACTCAGCGAACTAAAATGGGCTGGAATGAGTGAGTTTAACTCATATGACCATTATATCTACTACTGCAGGCAGGAATCCCCTAGCAGAAATGGAGTAGCCATCATGGTCAACAAAAGAGTCTGAAATGCAGTACTTGGATGCAATCTCAAAAACGACAGAATGATCTCTGTTTGTTTCCAAGGCAAACCATTCAATATCACAGTAATCCAAATCTATGCCCCAACCAGTAATGCTGAAGAAGCTGAACGGTTCTATGAAGACCTACAAGACCTTTTAGAACTAACATCCAAAAAAAAAGTCCATTTCATTATAGGGGACTGGAATGCAGAAGTAGGAAGTCAAGAAACACCTGGAGTAACAGGCAAATTTGGCCTTGAAATACGGAATGAAGCAGGGCAAAAGCTAATAGAGTTTTGCCAAGTCAATGCAGTGGTCATAGCAAGCACCCTCTTCCAACAACACAAGAGAAGACTCTACGCATGGACATCACCAGATGGTCAACACCAAAATCAGAGTGATTATATTCTTTGCAACCAAAGATGGAGAAGCTCTATACAGTCAACAAAAACAAGACCAGGAGCTGACTGTGGCTCAGATCATGAACTCCTTATTGCCAAATTCAGACTTAAATTGAAGAAAGTAGGGGAAACCACTAGACCATTCAGGTATGACCTAAATCAAATCCCTTATGATTATACAGTGGAAGTGAGAAATAGATTTGAGGGACTAGATCTGATAGATAGAGTGGCTGATGAACTATGGACGGAGGTTCATGACATTGTACAGGAGACAGGGATCAAGACCATCCCCATGGAAAAGAAATGCAAAAAAGCAAAATGGCTGTCTGGGGAGGCCTTACAAATAGCTGTGAAAAGAAGAGAAGTGAAAAGCAAAGGAGAAAAGGAAAGATATAAGCATCTGAATGCAGAGTTCCAAAGAATAGCAAGGAGAGATAAGAAAGCCTTTCTCAGCTATCAGTGCAAAGAAATAGAGGAAAAACAATAGAATGGAAAAGACTAGAGATCTCTTCAAGAAAATTAGAGATACCAAGGGAACATTTCATGCAAAGATGGGCTCGATAAAGGACAGAAATGGTAGGCACCTAACAGAAGCAGAAGACATTAAGAAGAGGTGGCAAGAATACACAGAAGAACTGTACAAAAAAGATCTTCATGACCAAGATAATCACGATGGTGTGCTCACTCACCTAGAGCCAGACATCCTGGAATGTGAAGTCAAGTGGGCCTTAGAAAGCATCACTACGAACAAAGCTAGTGGAGGTGATGGAATTCCAGTTGAGCTATTTCAAATCCTGAAAGATGATGCTGTGAAAGTGCTGCACTCAATATGCCAGCGAATTTGGAAAACTCAGCAGTGGCCACAGGACTGGAAAACGTCAGGTTTCATTCCAATCCCAAAGAAAGGCAATGCCAAAGAATGCTCAAACTACTGCACAATTGCACTCATCTCACACGCTAGTAAAGTAATGCTCAAAATTCTCCAAGCCAGGCTTCAGCAATACATGAACTGTGAACTTCCAGATGTTCAAGCTGGTTTTAGAAAAGGCAGAGGAACCAGAGATCAAATTGCCAACATCCACTGGATCATTGAAAAAGCAAGAGAGTTCCAGAAAAACATCTATTTCTGCTTTATTGAGTATGCCAAAGCCTTTGACTGTGTGGATCACAATAAACTGTGGAAAATTCTGAAAGAGATGGGAATACCAGACCACCTGACTTGCCTCTTGAGAAACCTATATGCAGGTCAGGAAGCAACAGTTAGAACTGGACATGGAACAACAGACTGGTTCCAAATAGGAAAAGGAGTACGTCAAGGCCGTATATTGTCACCCTGCTTATTTAACTTCTATGCAGAGTACCTCATGAAAAACGCTGGGCTGGAAGAAGCACAAGCTGGAATCAAGATTGCCAGGAGAAATATCAATAGCCTCAGATATGCAGATGACACCACCCTTATGGCAGAAAGTGAAGAGGAACTCAAAAGCTTCTTGACGAAAGTGAAAGAGGAGAGTGAAAAAGTTGGCTTAAAGCTCAACATTCAGAAAACGAAGATCATGGCATCTGATCCCATTACTTCATGGGAAATAGATGGGGAAACAGTGGAAACGGTGTCAGACTTTATTTTTGGGGGCTTCAAAATCATGGCAGATGGTGACTGCAGCCATGAAATTAAAAGATGCTTACTGCTTGGAAGGAAAGTTATGACCAACCTAGATAGCATATTGAAAAGCAGAGACATTACTTTGCCAACAAAGGTCCATCTAGTCAAGGCTATGGTTTTTCCAGTGGTCATGTATGGATGTGAGAGTTGGACTGTGAAGAAAGCTGAGCGCCGAAGAATTGATGCTTTTGAAGTGTGGTGTTGGAGAAGACTCTTGAGAGTCCCTTGGACTGCAAGGAGATCCAACCAGTCCATTCTGAAGGAGATCAGTCCTGGGTGTTCTTTGGAAGGACTGATGCTAAAGCTGAAACTCCAGGCCACCTCATGTGAAGAGTTGACTCATTGGAAAAGCCTCTGATGCTGGGAGGGATTGGGGGCAGGAGGAGAAGGGAACAACAGAGGATGAGATGGCTGGATGGCATCACTGACTCGATGGACGTGAGTCTGAGTGAACTCCGGGAGTTGGTGATGGACAGGGAGGCCTGGCGTGCTGTGATTCATGGGGTCGCAAAGAGTTGGACACGACTGAGCAACTGAACTGAACTGGACTGACTGAACATTTAAATAAGACTGACTAAAGCCGAGTGGCTTCCCTAATGTATGTGGGCCTCAACCAATCATTTGAAGGCCTGTATAGAACCCAAAGTCTGACCTTCCCCTAAGTAAGAGAGTTTTGTCCTGCCCAACTACCTTTGAACCGGGACATTAACTTTTCCCCTGCCTTTGGACTCCAGCTGAAACAGCTCTTTCTGGGTCTTAAGCCTGGACATGTTCAGATAAGAACTACAACATTTGCTCTCCTGGGTTTCCGGCTTGCTGATTCACCTTTCAGATCTTTTGTTGTTGTTCAGTTGCTAAGTCATGTCTGACTCGTTGTGACCCCATGGAATGTGGCAGTCCAGGCCTCCGTGTCCTTCACTATCTCCCAGACTTTGTAAAATTCATGTCCATTGAGTTGGTGATGCCATCTAACCATCTCATCTTCTGCTGCCCCCTTCTCCTTTTGCCTTCAATCTTTCCCAGCATCAGTCTTTTCCAATGAGTCAGCTCTTCACATCAGATGGCCAATGTATCAGAGCTTCAGTTTCAGCATCAGTCCTTCCAATGAATATTCAGAACTGATTTCCTTTAGGATTGACTGGTTTGATCTCCTTGCAGACCAACAGAATCTTGAGTCTTTTCTAGCACCACAATTCAAAAGCATCAATTGTTCAGGGTTCAGCTTTCTTCGTGGTCCAGCTCTCACATCCGTACGTAATTACTAGAAAAACCATAGTTTTGACTATATGGACGTTTGTCAGCAAAGTGATGTCTCTGTTTTTTAATATGATGTCTAGGTTTGTCATAGCTTTTCTTCCAAGGAGCAAGCATCTTTTAATTTCATGACTGCAATCACCATCCGCAGTGATTTTGGAGCTTAAGTAAATAAAATCTGTCACTGTTTCTACATTACTCCTTCTATTTGCCATTAAGTGATGGGACTGGATGCCATGATCTTCATTTTTTAAAAGTTGAGCTTTAAACCAGCATTTTCACTCTCCTCTTTCACCTTCATCAAGAGGCTCTTTAGCTCCTCTTCATTTTCTGCCATTAGGGTGGTATCATCTGCATACCTGAAGTTGTTGATATTTCTCCCAGAAATCTTGATTCCAGCTTGAGAGTCATCCAGCCCTGCATTTCGCATGATGTACTCTGTGTATAAGTTAAATAAGCAGGATGACAATATACAGCCTTGATGTACTCCTTTCCTGATTTGGAACCAGTCCGTTGTTCCATGTCCAGTTCTAACTGTTGCTTCTTGACCTGCATACAGGTTTCTCAGGAGACAGATGAGGTGCTCTGGTATTCCCATCTCTTTAAGAATTTTCCACAGTTTGTTATGGGAAAGTCCCGTGGGCAGAGGAGCCTAGTAGGCTGCAGTCCATGGGGTCGCTAAGAGTCAGACACGACTGAGCGACTTCACTTTCACTTTTCACTTTCATGCATTGGAGAGGAAAATGGCAACCCACTCCAGTGTTCTTGCCTGGAGAATCCCAGGGACGGGGGAGCCTGGTGGGCTGCCGTCTGTGGGGTCGCACAGAGTCGGACACGACTGAAGTGATTTAGTAGTAGATACAGTCAAAGGCTTTAGCATAGTCTATGAAGCAGAAGTAGATGTTTTTCTGGAACTTTCTTGCTTTTTCTATGATCCAGCTGATGTTAGCAATTTGATCTGATATTGGCAATTTGTTGTTCCTTTGCCTTTTCTAAATCCAGCTTGAACATCTGAAAGTTCTCAGTTCACATACTGCTGCTGAAGCCTAACTTGGAGGATTTTGAGCATTAGTTTGGTAGCATGTGAAATAAGCACAACTGTATGTTAGTTTGAACATTCTTTGACATTGCCCATTTTGGGGATTGGAATGAAAACTGACCTTTTCCAGTCCTCTGGCCACTGCTGAGTTTTCCAAATTTGCTGGCATAGTGAGTGCAGCACTTTCACAGCATTATCCTTTAGGATCTGAAATAATTCAGCTGGAATTCCCATGCATACAAAAAGCAAAACTTTGATTCTAATTTTTACATCATAGGCTCTTCAGATAAAATATTCAATTGCTTAAGAACATTATAAAATTTTTATTTTCTAGTGTTCCCCTTACATAACTGTTGATATGGAGATGGTCTGTATTGTATACATAATATTTAATCATGTTGATAATGCCATTTATCATGTTTTAAAAATAGTCCACAAAAATCTTGTCACCTTATGTATTTACACCTTTTATACAGAGAGTGACCATATGCAGCTTTCTTTGGTTAGATGCTACATCCGAAGACTCATGGCAGTATGTTACATGACAGGTTAAAACAAAATCAATCAAAATAAAAAACTGTGAATTTAATTTGAAACTGTATATGGTATATATTTGCTGCTGCTGCTACTGCTGCTAAGTCGCTTCAGTCGTGCCCAACTCTGTGTGACCCCATAGATGGCAGCCCACCAGGCTCCCCTGTCCCCGGGATTCTCCAGGCAAGAACACTGGAGTGGGTTGCCATTTACTTCTCCAGTGCATGAAAGTGAAAAGTGGGAATTTGATATTTGGAGAGAAGAAAATAATCAGCCCTTAATATCTGCATATCCATGGATTCAATCAAAGGATGGAAAATATTTGAAAAAAAAATTCCATGAAATTCCAAAAAATAAAACTTAAACTTGCCACTCATATTCAACAACTTATATAGCACTTAACATTACATTTGTGCTTCCCTGGTGGCTCAGACAGTAAAGAATCTGCCTGCAATGTGGCAGACACGAGTTCAATCCATGGGTCAGGAAGATCCCCTGGAGAAGGAAATGGCCACCCACTCCAGTATTCTTGCCTGGAGAATTCCATGGACAGAGGAGCCTGGCTGGATACAGTCCATAGGGTTGCAAAGAGTCAGACATGACTGATCGACTAACACTACAGTATACTAGTACCGCTAGCTTTGTTCATAGTAATGCTTCCTAAGGCCCACTTGACTTCACACTCCAGGATGTCCAGCTGTTAGTGACCAGACCATCATGACCATCTGGCTTATTAAGACCTTTTTTGTATTGTTCTGTGTATTCTTGCCATCTCTTCTTAGTATCCTCTGCTTCTGTTATGTCCTTACCGTTTCTGTCCTTTATCATGCCCATCCTTGCATGAAACATTCCCTTGATACGTCAAATTTTCTTGTAGAAATTTCTAGTCTTTCACATTCTATTGTTTTCCTCTATTTCTTTGCATTGTTCACTTAAAGGTTTTATTTCTCCTTACTATTCTCTGCAATTCTGCATTCAGTTACACCTTGGAACTTCTTAAAATCCAAAATATTGTATGTGCCTGTTCAGTCCCTCAATCATATCCAACTCTTTGTGACCCTATGGACTATAGCCCACCAGGCTCCTCTATCCATAGAATTTTCCAGGCAAGAACACTGGAGTGGGTTGCCATTTCTCCCTCCAGGGGATCTTCCCAACCCAGAGATTGAACCTGAGTCTCTCGTGTCTCATGTATTGTAGGTGGATTCTTTACCACCAAGCTACCAGGGAAGCCCAATATCATGTGAGCTAATTCCTTATGATAAATCTTGGCTTTTTAAAAAAGTATTTGTTTATTTTTAGCTGCACTGGGTCTTTGTTGGTGTGTGGGAGCTTTCTCTGGCTGCAGAGAACAGAGACTACTGTCTAGTTATGGTGCATGAACTTCTCATTGTGGTGGCTGCTCTTGTTGCAGAGCACAGGCTCTAGGGCATTTGGGCTCCGTAGTTGCAGCACGCAGGCTCAGTAGTTATGGCACAGGGGCTTAGTCGCTCCACAGCATGTGGGATCTTCCTGGACCAGGGATTGAACCCACGTCCCCTGCATTAGCAGGTGAATTCTTAACCACTGGACCACTAGGGATGTCCAGTCTTGCTTTTTTAATAGATAGATAAAAATAAAAAATTTATATGCAGATGCAAATGCAAATATATATATAAAATGGTGCTGTTTCTCTGGCAAACCCTACGACAATAACTGTGTTTCAGGTAAACAAAACTCTTTCTGATCCTCTTTCTTGATTAGAAGAGAATGCATTTGTCAATTCAAAGGCTACACAATATGTACCTGAAACTATGTCTGTTATGGCAGTTACAACTGAGGCTGCCACTTGGTGGAGTAGTCTACCAACCAATCTTGGTTTGTAGTAATCTATCAGTTAGTTCAGTTCAGTCGCTAAGTCGTGTCCGACTCTTTGCGACCCCATGAATCAGAGCACGCCAAGGCTCCCTGTATATCACCAACTCCCAGAGTTCACTCAGACTCATGTCCATCAAGTCGATGATGCCATCCAGCCATCTCATCCTCTGTCGTCCCTTTCTACTCCTGCCCCCAATCCCTCCCAGCATCAGGGTCTTTTCCAATGAGTCAACTCTTTGCATGAGATGGCCAAAATATTGGAGTTTCAGCTTTAGCATCAGTCCTTCCAATGAACACCCAGGAGTGATCTCCTTTAGAATGGACTGGTTGGATCTCCTTGCAGTCCAAGGGACTCTCAAGAGTCTTCTCCAACACCACAGTTCAAAAGCATCAATTCTTCGGCGCTCAGCTTTCTTCACAGTCCCACTCTCACATCCATACGTGACCACTGGAAAAACCATAGCCTTGACTAGACGGACCTTTGTTGGCAAAGTAATGTCTCTGCTTTTGAATATGCTGTCTAGGTTGGTCATAACTTTCCTTCCAAGGAGTAAGTGTCTTTTAATTTCATGGCTGCAGTCACCATCTGCCGTGATTTTGGAGCCCCCAAAAATAAAGTCTGACACTGTTTCCACTGTTTCCCCATCCATTTCCCATGAAGTGATGGGATCAGATGCCATGATCTTCGTTTTCTGAATGTTGAGCTTTAAACCAACTTTTTCACTCTCTTCTTTCACTTTCATCAAGAGGCTTTTGAGTTCCTCTTCACTTTCTGCCATAAGGGTGGTGTCATCTGCATATCTGAGGTTATTGATATTTCTCCCGGCAATCTTGATTCCAGCTTGTGCTTCTTCCAGCCCAGAGTTTCTCATGATGTACTGTGCATCATGGGATGCAGGGTATACCCTTAAATAAGCAGGGTGACAATATACAGCCTTGACATACTCCTTTTCCTATTTGGAACCAGTCTGTTGTTCCATGTCCAGTTCTAACTGTTGCTTCCTGACCTGCATATAGGTTTCTCAAGAGGCAGGTCAGGTGGTCTGGTATTCCCATCTCTTTCAGAATTTTTCACAGTTTATTGTGATCCACACAGTCAAAGGCTTTGGCATAGTCAATAAAGATCACATTGGTGCATTAAAACTCAGAACCATATGACTAACTCCAAACTTTTGCCCTTCATCAACCATATTCTGCTTCCAAAAGATTCCGTGAAATAACTATGTGGTATCTCAAAAAGTATACAAGACTTTTACTAAATTTCCCCTGCTTTGCAGCAATACTTATATCATCTCAATCACATTGTGATTTTTAAAAATGTTTATTTATTTATTTGGCTGCACTGGGTCTCAGTTGCAGCATGTGGGAACTTTGATCTTCACTGAAGCATGCAGGATCTTTAGTTGTGGTGCGTGGGATCTTTTTTTTAAGTTGTGGCACATGGGATCCAGTTCCCTGCCAGAAATTGAACCCAAGCCCCCTGCATTGGGAGCACGGAGTCCAAATCACTGGGCCACCAGGGAATTCCCACCACACTGTGATTTAAAATTCTACTGCAATTTAAATAGTGGTGGAGCAGTTACTATTTTTTAGAAATCAATCCAAGAGGCCTCTACGATGAGAATCAACACCCTTACAAACGTACTATGACAAAATTTTCACCTATTCACTTCAAGTTCAGTTTTCACAGGCTTGTAGTGGCATTGCTTCTTTAGAAATCTCCACTGTCTGTAACAGTGAACGCTCTCTTTGCTGAGAAGGCAGCTGGAGAATGCTACCCAGCAGGTGAGAACAGAATGCAAGTCAAGGAAAGATCCAGGCATGGGCAAGAAAGGAAGGAGAGATCATTGTCAAAGAACCCAGAGACAGTCCTTTGTCCAGAAGACAAAAAAAAAAAAAAAAAAATACTGGCTTCTTGCTTTCTCTTGTCTCTTCCCTTCTTCGTGGTAAGATTATCAACCAAAAGTTTTAGATCTCAACTCTCTTCATTCTTTCTTCTGATCATTCAGCCAAAAGCTCCTGTACTGTGTAGCTGTGCTCCTGCCTGAACTACCAGTGTAACTGCTATTGTTACCAAGGTGTTACTGAAGTTCAGTAACAAGTTCATGTGCCCAATGCACAGTGAGGCCAAACAAAGCATAACACTAGAGTTTGGAGCAGAAAAAGGTTTATTGTAGGGCCAAGCAAGAAGGATGGTGGTTGGTGCTCAAAATCACAGAAATCCCTGCTGATTTGGGGTCGAAGGGGGTAGTTTTAAAGGCAAAATTTGGAGTGAGGGCTGCAGGGTGTGTGACTTTCTTCTGATTGGTTGGTGATGAGGTAACAGGGCACTGCTCCAGGAATCTTGTGCTCAGTTTGAAGTTACCATCTTCCACCAGGGTGGGGGGCCTTAGTTTCTGCAGAACTTACAAAGATATTGTTATGTATATCCCTTAAGGAGGAACCAGGATCCTGCTTTAATCACTGCACTAATTTCTAATTTTTAAAATTTATTTATTTGACTGCGCTAGGTCTTCATTACTGAGTGCAGGCTTTCTCTAGTTGTGGTGAGTGGGGGCTACTCTCCAGCTGTGGTGCATGGGCTTCTCACTGCTGGCTTCTCTTGTTGCAGAGCATGGGTTCTATGGCACGTGGGCTCAGTAGTTGTGGCTCACGGGCTTAGCTGCTCCATGGCACGTGGGATCTTCTGCAACCAGGGACCAAACCTGCATCCCCTGCATTGGCAGGTGGGTTCTTAACCACTGGACTACCAGGGAAGTCCCTACACTATAGTTTATTGATTGTTCCTCCTTTGTTTCTGTATTCCCTTACTTCTCTGATTAGCAACTATTTGAATCTGCTCTTTGGTATTCAGGAAGGTCGAAGAGGCTGACACCTTTTTCCTGCAAATTAAAAAAGGGAACTGGAAAGGCTTTTGTGCCTTGGAGGACCTCACAGGATCTGCTCAATTTCAAAGGCTGTTACCCCAGAAACTAGGGGAAGAAGGACTTGGATAAAAGCTGTTTTGAGAACTGATTATTTCCCTAGATCTCCTCCCAAATTCCATAAGAATGCATAACTGCCCCTCCTTTACCATGGTAAAAGTCTGGAGGCCGATTTTCTGGAGATGTGATGACGACCTCTGGATTAGGGGATACAAGACACACTTAAGGACTTGGGTACCCTGAAAAAATGGGGACAGCAGATGGCCATATGTTTTGCATATGAAATGTTGAGATGCCTCTAGCCCCTCCTTCACACTGCTCCCAGAACATCGGTGGTTACTGGACCTCTAGTCTTCAGTTAGGAAGGGCAAGATTCTTCTCTGGGGGAATCTAACTGTCCCAATAACTCCAGAAAGAATGAAGGGATGGAGCCAAAGCAAAAACAATACCCAGTTGTGGATGTGACTGGTGATAGAAGCAAGGTCCGATGCTGTAAAGAGCAATACTGCATGGGAACCTGGAATGTTAGGTCCATGAATCAAGGCAAATTGGAAGTGGTCAAACAGGAGATGGCAAGAGTAAACATCGACATTCTAGGAATCAGCTAACTAAAATGGACTGGAATGGGTGAATTTAACTCATATGACCATTATATATACTACTGCGGGCAGGAATCCCTTAGAAGAAATGGAGTAGCCATCATGGTCAACAAAAGAGTCTGAATGCAATCTTGGATGCAATCTCAAAAACGACATAATGATCTCTGTTCGTTTCCAAAGCAAACCATTCAAGATCACAGTAATCCAAGTCTATGCCCCAACCAGTAATGCTGAAGAAGCTGAAGTTGAATGGTTCTATGAAGACCTACAAGACCTTTTAGAACTAACATCCAAAAAAAAAAAGTCCATTTCATTATAGGGGACTGGAATGCAGAAGTAGGAAGTCAAGAAACACCTGGAGTAACAGGCAAATTTGGCCTTGAAATACGGAATGAAGCAGGGCAAAGGCTAATAGAGTTTTGCCAAGACAACGCACTGGTCATAGCAAGCACCCTCTTCCAACAACACAAAAGAAGACTCTCCGCATGGACATCACCAGATGGTCAACACCAAAATCGGATTGATTATATTCTTTGCAACCAAAGATGGAGAAGCTCTATACAGTCAACAAAAACAAGACCGGGAGCTGACTGTGGCTCAGATCATGAACCCCTTATTACCAAATTCAGACTTAAATTGAAGAAAGTAGGGGAAACCACTAGACCATTCAGGTATGACCTAAATCAAATCCCTTATGATTATACAGTGGAAGTGAGAAATAGATTTAAGGGACTAGATCTGATAGATAGAGTGGCTGATGAACTATGGATGGAGGTTCATGACATTGTACAGGAGACAGGGATCAAGACCATCCCCATGGAAAAGAAATGCAAAAAAGCAAAATGGCTGTCTGATGAGGCCTTACAAATAGCTGTGAAAAGAAGAGAAGCAAAAAGCAAAAGAGAAAAGGAAAGATATAAGCATCTGAATGCAGAGTTCCAAAGAATAGCAAGAAGGGATAAGAAAGCCTTCCTCAGCGATCAGTGCAAAGAAATAGAGGAAAACAACAGAATGGGAAAGACTAGAGATCTCTTCAAGAAAATTAGAGATACCAAGGGAACATTTCATGCAAAGATGGGTTCAATAAAGGACAGAAATGGTAGGCACCTAACAGAAGCAGAAGACATTAAGAAGAGGTGGCAAGAATACACAGAAGAACTGTACAAAAAAGATCTTCACGACCCAGATAATCACAATGGTGTGATCACTCACCTAGAGCCAGACATCCTGGAATGTGAAGTCAAGTGGGCCTTAGAAAGCATCACTATGAACAAAGCTAGTGGAGGTGATGGCATTCCAGTGGAGCTATTTCAAATCCTGAAAGATGATGCTGTGAAAGTGCTGCACTCAATATGCCAGCGAATTTGGAAAACTCAGCAGTGGCCACAGGACTGGAAAAGGTCAGTTTTCATTAAAATCCCAAAGAAAGGCAATGCCAAAGAATGCTCAAACTACTGCACAATTGCACTCATCTCACACGCTAGTAAAGTAATGCTCAAAATTCTCCAAGCCAGGCTTCAGCAGTATGTGAACCGTGAACTTCCAGATGTTCAAGCTGTATTTAGAAAAGGCAGAGGAACCAGAGGTCAAATTGCCAACATCTGCTGGATCATGGAAAAAGCAAAAGAGTTCCAGAAAAATATCTACTTCTACTTTATTGACTATGCCAAAGCCTTTGACTGTGTGGATCACAATAAACTGTGGAAAATTCGGAAAGAAATGGGAGTACCAGACCACCTGACCTGCCTCTTGAGAAACCTATATGCAGGTCAGGAAGCAACAGTTAGAACTGGACATGGAACAACAGACTGGTTCCAAATAGGAAAAGGAGTACATCAAGGCTGTATATTGTCACCTTGCTTATTTAACTTCTATGCAGAGTATACATCATGAGAAATGCTGGGCTGGAAGAAGCACAAGCTGAAATCAAGATTGCCAGGAGAAATATTAATAACCTCAGATATGCAGATGACACCACCCTTATGGCAGAAAGTGAAGAGGAACTCAAAAGCCTCTTGATGAAAGTGAAAGAGGAGAGTGAAACAGTTGGTTTAAAGCTCAACATTCAGAAAATGAAGATCATGGCATCTAATCCCATCACTTCATGGGAAATAGATGGGGAAACAGTGGAAACAGTGTCAGACTTTATTTTTTGGGGCTCCAAAATCACGGCAGATGGTGACTGCAGCCATGAAATTAAAAGACACTTACTCCTTGGAAGGAAAGTTATGACAAACCTAGACAGCGTATTCAAAAGCAGAGACATTACTTTGCCAACAAAGGTCCGTCTAGTCAAGGCTATGGTTTTTCCAGTGGTCATGTATGGATGTGAGAGTTGGACTGTGAAGAAAGCTGAGCGCCGAAGAATTGATGCTTTTGAAGTGTGGTGTTGGAGAAGACTCTTGAGAGTCCCTTGGACTGCAAGGAGATCCAACCAGTCCATTCTAAAGGAATCAGTCCTGGGTGTTCTTTGGAAGAAATGACGCTAAAGCTGAAACTCCAGTACTTTGGCCACCTCATGCGAAGAGTTGACTCATCGAAAAGACTGATGCTGGGAGGGATTGGGGGCAGGAGGAGAAGGGGACGACAGAGGATGAGATGGCTGTATGGCATCACTGACTCGATGGACGTGAGTTTGAGTGAACTCTGGGAGTTGGTAATGGACAGGGAGGCCTGGCGTGCTGCAATTCATGGGGTGCTAAGAGTTGGACACGACTGAACAACTGAACTGAACTGAACTGTCCCAAAAGAAAGACGTAAAGACACTAACATCAGGGGTTTCCCCAACAAATGGCTTGTCCAGATCTGTCCACAGGGAGACCTCAAAGTCAAGCCATTGTTATGGTTTAAATTTTATCTTGTAGGTACTTAAGAGCCAGCAGAGATTTTTAAGTAGGAAATGACTAGATTGTATACTAAGTGGAGGAAATGTGCTTGTAGGAGGAAAAGTGGTAGGAAAGGAGAGAGAATAATAGCAATGAAAACAGTTACAAAGTTATTTAAAATGGTGAGGAGGACTTCCTTGGCAGTCCAGTGGCTAAGACACTGCATTCCCAGTGCAGGGGGCCAGGGTTCAATTCTTGGTCAGGGAGCTAGAACCCACATGCAGCAACTAGGAGTTCACATGCTGCAACTGAAGATCTCACAGTTTAACAAAGGACCAAAAAGTAAATCAAGGTAATGTCAAGGAAGCATGAGAACCAAACACATAGGTATCAAAAATTGAAATAAATGTCAGTTATGATGATAGATGTGAGCAATTAAAATCTTACACTGAAGGACTAAGACTGAGGAATTCCATTTCAACCTGCTAATCTGGACACAAGAATTTAATTTCTTCTGTATGAGTCAGAGTCTAGTAAGAAGAGAGAAGCCACACCAGTAAATAGAACAGAGAAAATTTAATATTCTACTAATAACTTTTTTTACTAGTTAGTAAAAGGTTAACTACTAACAGGGTAAAAGAGAACTTAAGGGGTACACAAGTCACAAAGTGTAAAAAGTAGTTACTATCTCTAAGGCTGAGAAGTTTAGAGATGATAATTGTTCAAACTACCACACAATTTTACTCATTTCACATGCTAGCAAAGTAATGTTCAAAGTCCTCCAAGCTAGGCTTCAACAGTATATGAACCAATAACTTCCAGATGTACAAGCTGGATTGAGAAAAGGCAAAAGAACCAGAGATCAAATTGCCAACAATCGTTGGATCATAGTAAAAGCTAGATAATTTCAGAAAAACATCTACTTCTGCTTCATTGACTATGCTAAAGCCTTTGACTGTGTGGTTCACAACAAACTGGAAAATTCTGAAACAGATTTTGGTATTCAGGAATACCAGACCACCTCACCTGTCCCCTGAGAAACCTGTATGCAGGTCAAGAAGCAACAGTTAGAACAGGACATGGAACAACAGACTGGTTCCAAATGGGGAAAGGAGTACCTCAAGGCTGTACATTGTCACTCTGCTTATTTAACTTCTATGCAGAGTACGTCATGTGAAATGCCAGGCTGGATGAAGCACAAGCTGGCATCAGGATTTCGGGGAGAAATTGACATTTCTCCCTGCAATTTTCTAATGAGCCAACTCATTGGAAAAGACCCTGATGCTGGGAAAGACTGAAGACAAGAGGAGAAGGGGGTGACAGAGGATGAGATGGTTGATGGCATCACCAACTCAAAGGATGTGAGTTTGCGCAAACTCCAGGAGATGGCGAAAGACAGGAAAGCCGGACGTCCTGCAGTACATGAGGTCACAAAGAGTCAGACATGACTGAGCGGCTGAACAACAAAGCTGAGAAAGAGCAAACAAGGAAAGAACAAAGACTGTAGAAGAGCCTCACTCCTGAGCTAAGACTCAGACCTTTTTGGAGAGTCTGCTGCTGCAAGAACATGAGACCTGTGGGTGGTGTAGGAACTTGCTGAAAGTGGCAAACCAGAGCTGGTTATAGGACTGGCCCAGAAACTTGTCAAACTATACAAGTAAATTGGATCCGGTCTATACAAGTAACGCTGGGTGGTGGAAAACCTTGCTTTTGGTTGTAGCTGCCCAGTGAGGGCAGCCTGCTAGGTGGGAAGATAATATGCTGAGTATGCAGGTCACAGCTGGTCCATAAGGACTCCTGAAGTGAGCACTAACCAGGTCTCCTCACATGCTCAAAATGAGCTGACAGGAAACAGGAAATGAAGTCTCTCCTATGGCTTTGCAGTGTCCCTCCAGAACTCTATTGACAAAAACTAATATAAAGTAACAAAGTAGAAATGTTTATAGGGTCCACTATCAAAAAATAGGACAAAGAAGAGGACATTTGGATGTGAAAAGCAACAAATTAATAAGTTATTCCCTTTGATTTCCAGATGCACCCTTCTTCACACATTCAAACTTCCATACAACAATAAAGCAACAGTTATTCTTCATACAAGCAGAATTCTCCCCCTCTCCCCCAAATGAGGAGACACATAAAGAGTCATACCCATTATTGGCTACATTGATTACTCCTCAGATTCAGTCACAATCTCACTGAATCTTCTGATACCCGAAGACACAATTGTAAAGTTAACCTCCAGCAATTTGTAAAGAAAATAACAAATAAAAGAAGAATAAAACAGTTAAATATACACATAATTAGTGAAGAGAAAATAGATAAAGATATCACAGTCCTCACTTTGATAATTAATTAGTCATGAGGCCATAGCTGAAATCTATGACTTCCTTCAGTAACCACATTGACCATTTTGGTCTTTTATGTGGTAGGGTGATCTCAGCCTTCATTCTGGGATGTTCAATAATCATGTCTTTTTGTTTTTCTTTTGGCTACACTGAACAGCATGCAGCATCTTCCCCAACCAGGGACTGAATCCATGCCCCCTGCATTGGAATTGCAGAGTCTTAACCACTGGACTGCCAGAAAAGTCTTGCTGCTGCTGCTGCTAAGTCGCTTCAGTCATGTCTGACTCTGTGCGACCCCATAGACGGCAGCCCACCAGGCTCCCCCGTCCCTGGGATTCTCCAGGCAAGAACACTGGAGTGGGTTGCTATTTCCTTCTCCAATGCAAGAAAGTGAAAAGTGAAAGTGAAGTCGCTCAGTCTCGTCCAACTCTTCGCGACCCCATGGACTGCAGCCTACCAGGCTCCTCTGCCCATGGGATTTTCCAGGCAAGAGTACTGGAGTGGGGTGTCATTGCCTTCTCCAGAAAAGTCCTAGTCTTGCTCTTTTTTGATTGCTATACTTTTCCATAAATTTTACTTGGGTGTAGAAGTATCAAGAGTAGCCCCTTGTAAAGGAATTATTATACGATTTAAAAAAAAAAAGAGCACACCCAGAGGGGCTTCCCTTTTGGCTCAGTGGTAAAGAGTCTACTTGCCAATGCAGATGACACAGGTTTGATCCCTGACCTAAGAAGATCCCACGTGACTCAAAACAGCTAGCCTGTGCGCTACAACTATTGAGGCTGTGCTAGAGCCTGAGAGCCACAACTACTGAGCCCACATGCAGCAACTACCGAAGACTGAGTGACCCAGAGCTCATGCCCTGCAACGAGAGAAGCCACTACAATGAGAAGCCCTCACACTCTGATTAGGGAGTAGCCTCTGATCAACACAACTAGAGAAAAGCCTGTGTAGCAACAAAGACCCAGGACAACCAAAAATAAATACATAATATATATATTTTTAAATCCACAGATTTATACCCTATGGGAACTCGAATAGAATTTGTATCCTGCTGCTATGTGAAAATTGTATAAATCTTAATTATGTTGAATTGGTTCATAGTACTTTTCAGGTCTACTGTATCCTCCTCAGTTATGCAGATGGCACTGCCCTAATGGCAGAAAGCAAAGAGGAACTAAAGAGCCTCTTGATGAAAGTGAAAGAGGAGAATGAAAATGCTGACTTGAAACCCAACATTCAAAAAACTAAGATTATGACATCCAGTCCCATCACTTCATGGCTAATAGATGGGAAAAAAATGGAAGCAGTGACAGACCTTATTTTCTTTAGCTCCAAAATCACTGTGGACAGTGACTACAGCCATGAAATGAAAAGACACTTGCTCCTTGGAAAAAAAACTATGACAAACCTAGACACTGTATTACTATGCAGAGACATCACTTTGCCAACAAAAGTCTGTATAGTCAAAGCTATGGTTTTTTCAGTAGTCATGTATGGATGTGAAAGTTGGACCATGAAGAAGGCTGAGCCCAGAAGAATTTATGCTTTCAAACTGTGATGCTAGATAAGACTCTTGAGCGTCCCTTGGACTGCAAGGAGATCAAACCAGTCAATCCTAAAGGAAATCAACCCTGAATATTCATTGGAAGGACTGATGCTGAAGTTGAAACTCCAATACTATGGCCACCTGATGCAAAGAGCTGACTCATTGAAAAGACCCTGACGCTGGGAAAGACTGAAAGCAAGAAGAGAAGAGGGCAACAGAGGTTGAGATGATTGGATGGCATCATCAACTCAATGAACATGTGTTTGAGCAAACTCCGGGAAATGGTGAAGGACAGGGAAGCCTAGAGTACTGCAGTCCATGGGGTCACAGAGTGGGACACAACTGAGCAACTGAACAACAACAACATATCCTCCTATTTTTCTGTCTATCGATTCTATTAATTTTTGAGAGTTTGATATGGAAACTCCAACTTAAAATCTTAATTTATCTACTTAAAAAATAATTATATAGAGGGACTACATGTAACTTTGTTTTGTATTTTCTAAGTCTCCTTTAAATGTGTTACCATACTTTCATAATTTAAAAAATTCATTCAGTTCATTTCAGTTGCTCAGTCATGTCCAACTCTTTGCAACCCCATGGACTGCAGTACGCCAGGCTTCCCTGTCCATCACCAAATCCTGGAGCTTGCTCAAACTCATGTCCATTCAGTCAGTGATGCCATCCAACCATTTCATCCTCTGTCATCCCCTCTCCTTCCACCCTCAATCTTTCCCAGCATCAGAGTCTTTTCAAATGAGTCAGTTCTTCGCATCAGGTCGCCAAAGGATTGGAGTTTCAACTTCAGCATCAGTCCTTCCAAAGAATATGCAGAACTGATTTCCTTTAGAATTGAATGGTTGTATCTCCTTGCAGTCCAAGGGACTCTCAAGTCTTCTCCAACACCACAGCTCAAAAGCATCAATTCTTCGGCACTCAGCTTTCTTTATAGTCCAACTCTCACATCCATACATGACTACTGGAAAAACCATAGCTTTGACTAGATGGACCTTTGTCAGGAAAGTAATGTCTCTGCTTTTTAATATGCTGTCTAGGTTGGTCATAGCTTTTCTTCCAAGGAACAAGCATCTTTTAATTTCATGGCAGCAGTCACCATCTGCAGTGATTTTTGAGCCCAAGAAAATAAAATCTGCCACTGTTTCCCCATCTATTTGTGATGACGTGATGGGATTGGATGCCAGGATCTAAGTTTTTTGAATGCTGAGTTTTAAGCCAGCTTTTTCACTCTCCTCTTTCACTTTCATCAAGAGGCACTTCAGTTCCTCTTTGCTTTCTGCCATAAAGTGAAAGTCGATCAGTCGTGTCTGACTCTTTGTGACCCCATGGACTATACAGTTCGTGAAATTCTCTAGGCCAGAATACTGGAGCGGGTAGCCTTTTCCTTCTCCAGGGGATCTTCCCAAACCAGGGATCAAACCCAGGTCTCTCACATTGCAGGGGGATTCCTTTACCAGATGAGCCACAAGGGAAGCCCTTCTACCATAAGTGTGGTATCATTTGCATACCTGAGGTTATAGATATTTCTCCTGGCAATCTTGATTCCAGCTTGAATTTACCCAGCCCCGCATTTTGCATGATGTACTCTGTAGAGAAGTTAAATAAGCAGGGTGACAATATACAGACTTATTGTACTCCTTTCCTGATTTGGAACCAGTCCAAATGTTCGATGTCTGGTTCTAACTGTTGCTTCTTGACCTGCATACAGATTTCTCAGGAGGTAGGTAAGGTGGTCTGGTATTCCCATCTCTTTCAGAATTTTCCACAGTTTATTGTGATCCACACAAAGGCTTTGACATAGTCAATAAAGCAGAAGTAGATGTTTTTCTGGAACTCTCTTGTTTTTTTGGTGATCCAATGGATGTTGGCAATTTGATCTCTGGTTCCTCTGCCTTTTCTAAATCCAGCCTGAACATCTGGAATGTCACAGTTCACATACTGTTGAAGCCTTGCATGGAGGATTTTAAGCATTACTTTGCTAGTGTGCAAGATGAGTGCAATTATGTGGTAGTTTGAACATTCTTTAGCATTGCCTTTTTGTGGGGTTGGAATGAAAACTGACCTTTTCCAGTCCTGTGGCCACTGCTGAGTTTCCCAAATCTGCTGGCATATTGAATGGAACACTTTCACAGCATCATCTTTTGGGATTTGAAATAGCTCAACTGGAATTCCATCATCTCCACTAGCTTTATTCATAGTGATACTTCCTAAGGTCCACTTGACTTCACACTCCACGATGTCTGGCTCTAGGTGAGTGATCACACCATTGTGGTTATCTCAGTCATTAAGATCTTTTTTGTATAGTTTTACTGTGTATTCTTGCCACCTCTTCTTGATATCTTCTGCTCTATTAGGTCCATATCATTTCTGTACTTTATTGTGCCTTTCTTTGCATGAAATGTTCCCTTGGTATCTCTAATTGTCTTGAAGAGATCTCTAGTTTTTCCCATTCTGTTGTTTTCCTCTATTTCTTTGCATTGATCACTGAGGAAGGTTTTCTTATCTCTCCTTACTATTCTTTGGAACTCTGCCTTCAGATGGGTATATTTTTCCTTTTCTCCTTTGCCTTTCTATTGTCTTCTTTTCTCAGTATTTGTAAGGCCTCCTTAGACAACCATTTTGCCTTTTTGCATTTCTTTTTCTTGATCACTGCATCCTGTACAATGTCACGAAATCATAGGGTTTTTTTCTTTTTAAAGAGTAGCCCCAGGGAATACCCTGGTTCCAGAATCATTCTTATTGCTCCTTGGTGTAGCAACAACTTAATTTACCAATGATAATCAGGGAGTAACCGCCCAGTACAGCAATTCTTTTACCTGCCAGCTAGCTCAGTGACAATAAGAAACCCAAATAGCCAAATGGAGTTTCACTTTCTAATTCAATGGAATTATCATTGTATTTGTATTAGGAACAAAGATCTCCAAACAACAAAGCTCAAAGTAGTTGAAAGAGGAGGGAAAAACCCTGTGAGTGGATTGAAGAAGAAGTGAAATGAAGTGAAGTCGCTCAGTCGTGTCTGACTCTTTTAGACCCCATGGACTATAGCCTACCAGGCTCCTCCATCCATGGAATTTTCCAGGCAAGAATACTGGAGTGGGTTGCCATTTCCTTCTCCAGGAGATCTTCCCGACCCAGGGATCGAACCTGGGTTTCCCGCATTGCAGGCAGACACTTTACCATCTGAGCCACCAGGGAAGCCCTGGTGAGTGGATTATTAGGTATTAATTGTGAGAGGAGCCACTCCCACTTCCACTCCCTTGATTTCCAGATTCTGGTTATGAAGGAGATAGCACCATATAATGGTCTCTGATTCAAAGCATACACTGCAGGCTGGAAGATGGAATCCCATCTTTTCATTATAGTATCTCCCAACCTGAAAATCCGGTCATTTGCCAAGGTCCATCCCATTTCTGCAGAGGCCAACAGGTATGTTAAATGCGGGTGTGATAGATATCAGCATCCCAGCACGTTTCAAGTCTTTGATGGTGGTACTCATATCTACAGTTTCTACAGGGATGTAGTTTGCTTGTGCTGTTGTGTGGGCTAGATCGAGTTGGACTCTTCACAACCCCAAGGACTGTAGCCCACTAGTCTCCTCTGGCCGTGGAATTTTCCAGGCAAGAATACTGGAGCAGGTTACCATTTCCTCCTCCTGGGGATCTTCCCGACTCAGGGATTGAACCTGCATCTCCTGCAACTCCTGCATTGGCAGGTGAATTTTTTTTTATCATTGTGCCAGTGCTTTTTATTTGCTAATTTGTGAGAGAGGATAGCCTTTCTACTACAGTGATACTCATAAACATATTTATTCCAATTAAACATCAGGAAATGGGGAAATAAACATATGATGTGTCTGTGAACCAACTGGTCCCAACTTAATTTAAGCCTCAACTCCATTTATCACCACCACAATAGCCTCCATCATGAGCCACAATGTCATTTTGGATTCCCAGTATTAGCATCAATCCAGAAGCAGTGTCTACCAATACTTGAAAGATCTGGATATTCCTTTTTTATCCAGTGCACAGTCACTTAAGCAATGGGTGAAGGGCCCTTTGGAGAAGGCTTGAAGGAAGACTTATGATGTATTCATGCAGCAATGTTGTAGGATCATTCCTGAAGTGAAAGAACCCTACCATTCAATTAAGGAACTCTACATTTGTGAAGTGTCTTAAGGCTAGAAGCTGGACAAAAGGCCATGACTCTCCATTGTGGTAACTTGGTTCAGATTTCTGGCTATTAGACGCAGATCACACTGTTCATCTGTTTCACCCTAAGGGACATCATGATCAATTAGCCACAGCCAAAGGTCCCTGTGGGCTTCCCAGGTGACTCAGTGGGTAAAGAATCCTCCTGCCAGGCAGGAGACACAGGTTCGATCCCTGGGTCAGAAAGATGCCCTGGAGAAGAAAATGGCAACCCACTCCAGTATTTTTGCTTGGGAAATTCCATGGACAGAGGAGCCCAGCAGGCTGCAGTCCATGGGGTCACAAACAGCTGGACACGACTAAACAGCTAAACAGCAGCAACAAAGTTCCCTATAGGCCAAAGCATTCTTATTATTGATAATGTCCCTGCTCTCATTTTTAGTAAACACATCTACTTTGTCTTTTATGGTTAAGTGATGCCATTTGACCTTTGCTACTTGAGAGCTTCTCATTTCTAGTGAAATCAGGGAGTTCATCTCAATGACAGCATCTTGCATGGTCAGGAAAGCAACCACAGACCTCTCTTAATTTCTTTCTCAATGCCTCAGTGACAGGAATGCCTTCCAAGCTTTCTCAGGAGTTATAGTGGGGGGATGAGTATGCAGTTTGCACATAATAAACCCATTCCAACCTTCTTCTCTCCTTAAGTCTTTGTATTCTATTTCATGCCATTGAAGCTTTGGTATCTTATCCTCATTAAACACAGGAAAACAGGAAATTCCATGGTGGTCCAGAGGCTAAGACTCTACGCTCCCAGTGCAGGGCGCATGGGTTCAAGCCTATTCAAGGAACTAGATTCTGCATGCCCGGACTAAAAGATCTCACGTGCCACAAATAAAAAAAAGATCCCACATGCTGCAACTAAGATCTGGCACAGCAAAATAAATAAATACATTAAAAAAAAATGACAACAGGAAAATGAGTCAAAATGTTGATCCTTCAACCCACTAAGCTGTTAGAGCCACCTCTACTTGCATAAACCAACACATTAAGCCTGGAATATCTAGTAAGGGGGCCCTAATCAATGGATTATTCCTGATCTAGTTAAATTTTGTCTTCTTTGGCCTGACACTCTTAGAATCTATCTACCCCTACACATGTTCCCAGGCTTCTGCTACACTATATACATTAGCTAAACTTTGTAATAATTCATCTGATGCTTAGCTACTCCTTTCTTGGTCATATTGTACTGTATATCAAACTCCCTAGAGCAGACTGAGATTTGACCTTACTTATGGTTCTAGCAGCAGCCAAGTAAGATTGTGGTAGTTCTTGTGGTGGGTGCACATTGCCTTGCAAGGCACCTGTCCCTGGTCAGGTGAATGCCAGGATTTCAAACAAAACTAAGCTACTTTCCTCAGTTCAGTTCAGTTCAGTCGCTCAGTCGTGTCCAACTCTTTGTGACCCCATGAACTGCAGCACACCAGGCCTCCCTGTCCATCACCAGCTCCCAGAGTTCACTCAAACTCATGTCCATCGAGTCAGTGATGCCATCCAGCCATCTCATCCTCTGTCATCCCCTTCTCCTCCTGCCCCTAATCCCTCCTGGCATCAGAGTCTTTTCCAATGAGTCAACTCTTCACATGAAGTAGCCAAAGTATTGGATTTAGCATCAGTCCTTCCAATGAACACCCAGGGCTGGTCTCCTTTAGAATGGATTGATTGGATCTCCTTGTAGTTCAGGGACTCTCAAGAGTCTTCTCCAACACCACAGTTCAAAAGCATCAATTCTTTGGTGCTCAGCTTTCTTCACAGTCCAACTCTAACATCCATATATGACCACTGGAAAAACCATAGCCTTGACTAGATGGACCTTTGTTGCCAAAGTAATGTCTCTGCTTTTGAATATGCTATTTAGGTTGGTCATAACTTTCCTTCCAAGGAGTAAGCGTCATGGCTGCAATCACCATCTGCAGTGATTTTGGAGCCCCCAAAAATAAAGTCTGACACTGTTTCCACTGTTTGCCATCTATTTCCCATGAAGGGATGGGACCAGATGCCATGATCTTCGTTTTCTGAATGTTGAGCTTTAAGCCAACTTTCACTCTCCTCTTTCACTTTCAACAAGAGGCTTCCTCTTCACTTTCTGCCATAAGGGTGGTGTCATCTGCATATCTGAGGTTATTGATATTTCTCCCGGCAATCTTGATTCCAGCTCAGACCCCTGCTTTTTGGAGGTGATGGATGCTTATGGCACTGACTGCAGCAGTGGTTTCATGGATATATACTTATTTCCAAACTCATCAAGTTGTATACATTAAATATGTACAGCTTTTTGTATGTCAATCACTTTTTTAAAGATTCTTTTTTATTTGGACCATTTTTTAAAGTCTTTATTGAATGTGTTACAATGTTGCTTCTGCTTTATGTTTCAGTTTTTTGGCTGCAAGGCATGTGGGATTTTAGTTCTCTGACCAAGGATTCAACCCACACCCGCTGCTGCTGGAAGGCAAGGTCTTAACTGTTGCACTGTCAGGGAAGTCCCTGTCCATCACTTTTTGAACTCAATAAATGTTGAGGTCCTTTAATGGACCGGAACCTGGTGGTCCGGAGTTGACGACAAGAAAGTAAAAGAGAGAAAGAGGCTGATATTCCTTGGTTTACGCAGAAAACCAATAAAGCCCTTGACACGGGGCTTGCACTGCTTCACGTAGGCACCAAGCACCCTCTCAAGGGGGTGAAGCCACAGTGCGCCTTCTCGAAAGGGTCTTAGAAGCCCGGGCAAGACAGTGAGCTCAGCCGGCTTCTGCGTTCCAAAGAATTAGCCTGAGAGAGAGAGAGAAAGAATGAAAGAAAGACAAGGGGACCCAAGCTCTGATGGAGCAAAGGTGTTTTATTCAACATAGTGTGGGTATATATACTGTCTTACAAGGTAGCTATTTTCAGCAAATATAAAAGTCAAAAGTCCAGACTTACAAATTATCAAGGAAACAAGGCAATCCATATCAAAGAGAGAGGGTTGTAAATAATCACTTTTACCACGTGGTTAATAAAAAGGAAGAGGGCCATAAATAGTTACTTATCACCATATGGAAAACTAACAAAGGAAATGCATGTATTCCTCAGCCCCAGAGTGGTTTGCCAACTCCTCTTAATTCCTGAATATTCAGGAATTAATAAGGGGCAGAGGATTCATGACAGATCCAAAACAGCATACAGGAAGCCTCCTGTTAATGCTTCCTGACAAATAAAGAGGCTTTTAAAAACACACACACACACACAATTTTAATTTTTAAAAAAAGAATTTAATTGCCTAAGGCCTTGCCCACTCCTCTACCAGAGGAAAAAGGGGATGATAGAAGGTTGACCACTGCTCAGGAAGTTCTCCTTTCTGATCCTTCCTTCTGGGTGCTGTCACCACCTAAAGCAGGTGGGCAGCATGAAGCAGTCTCTTATTGCCACAAACACACACTGTCCACTCCTGCCAGTTGTCCCCATGAGTGTTGGGTCACACTTTCTTCAGACAATATGAGCTTTTTAAATGCTGAAAATATAAGAAGACATGGAATTTATTTGAGAAGAAGGAACCCAATAGGTTGTAATTTGTCTTACTTGTCCCTCCTAGGAAGAACACTCTGATTTGGTGTAATGGCTAAAGTTTTGGGGAGAAGAGTTTAAAGAAAAAAACAACTATTACTATTCACTGGCCATCATGTTTAGTGATAAGTTGCAGGTGCTTTAGGTCCAAATAGAAATGGTGAAACAGTGCTATGGGAAAAGTAGCATTAGAGTCATGTGAAATTTCTAGTAATGATCATATCTTTTCAGTAAACTTGGGCTAAAGTGAGACATCTGAAGAGAAAAAAATAGACAACATATTCATCAAAGAATACATCAAAAACTTTTGAATAAAAGTTGCATCTGTAATCTGGGAATTCAATATGTTCATGCCTTCTTTCTGACCTGGAGAAGTCCGTGGATTGTATACTCTATGGGGTCATAAAGAGTCAGACATGACTGAGCAACTTTTGCTTTCACTTTCATGCCTTTTTTGGGGGCTTCCCAGATGGTGCTAGCGGTAAAGAACCTGCCTGCCAATGCAGGAGACATAAGAGACGTGGGTTCGGTCCCTGGGTCGGGAAGATCCCCTGGAGGAGGTCATGGCAACCCATTCCAATATTATTCTTGCCTGGAGAATACCATGGACAGAGAAGCCTGGTGGGCTACAGTCCATGGAGTCACAAAGAGTCTGCCCAACTGAATACGCATGCATGACTCCTTTTTGGCTGATGTTTCACTTTACGATTTACACGTTAGAGGATCAACCATTCTGGACACCTTAACCATGTTCTTAGCTTCCCACCTCTATCTACAACTAAGTTATGAATTAGTTATTCTTCTTACATTCAAACCATAACTATCTCATATTTACCCATGCAGATGTACTTTCAGCATGTAATCCATATGGTGAAAGAAGTGTTGACCTTAAAGACATCAGAATTTCTTACTAAAAAATATCTAACCAGCCAGATTAGTTGAAGTGTTGGTGATACACAGCAGAGACACTGGTGCAATGCACTCAGACTATATGACAGTCTCTGGGAAATATGATAATGTTGCCATATGGATTTTTTAAATATAATACTTGCAACTCTTTACTGTAAATGTGCATTTTTGAGGCAATTGTGAAAGTGGTGTGTGATTGTTGATGTGTTCTGTTGTAAATTCAGAGCTTTTTCAAGTTTATTGCTCTTTACCTATTGCTTTCAAAGTGTTATTTTTAATTAAAACTTGTTATACCACTACAAAAAAAAAAAAAAGCCAGCTAATTCCTTTGTTGTTGTTGTTCAATTGCTAAGTCATGTCCACAGCTGCCTCAAATGCAGTTTGCTCATGGCCACAAGTTCCATGAGAATCAGTATTTTAAAATAGAGTTGAATATACATTTGTATCTAGAAATAATATTACCCTTTCCTCCTAGTAACAAAAGCTAAGAGCAAGTAAGAATCCAGAAAGTCATCCATCAGTGCAGAAGAATATAGGCTTAGATTCTTTGCTGCCAGAGGGGTGCTGATTTCAGCATAAATGCATCCTTCAGTTGAGAGGCCCTGCCACTCACCAGTGATGTTCACTTTCATTAATTAGAAACACTAAAATAACATGGGAATAATTTTGCTAGCCTAAAAGAGCTTAAATAAATTATACAAAAGTCATGAGTAAACAGAACACTCACATTAACTTTTCATGATTGTTCCCATCTCAACTTCATAGATTAGAAAAGTCTCCGAAGTTCAGTGTGATAGAAAGTCAGAATAAGACTCAACTAGGCCCAACCACACTTCAGATATATAACTAGTTCTTGTGTAACAGATGGCATGCTGAAGGGATAAGGAATTCTTTTCCTTGAAATGAACTTTAACCATATTATCATGTGTACTTAAATAGAAATCAGGGGTAAATTTCTGGCCAAGGATGCAGTGTGACCTTGGAACAAATTATTTTACACTGTAATAAAAGCTTTCAGGTCATAATAGAACCATTCAGCTTCAGCTTCTTTGGCATTAGTGGGTGGGGAATAGACTTGGATTACTGTGATATTGAATGGTTTGCCTTGGAAACAGAGATCATTCTGTCGTTTTTGAGATTGCACCCAAGTACGGCATTTCAGACTCTTTTGTTGACTGTGAGGGCTACTCCATTTCTTCTAAGGGATTCTTGCCCACAATAGTAGGTATAATGGTCATCTGAATTAAATTCACCCATTCCGGTCCATTTTAGTTCACTGATTCCTAAAATGTCGATGTTCACTCTTGACATCTGTTTGACCACCTCCAATTTACCTTGATTCATGGACCTAACATTCCAGGTTCCTATGCAATAGTGTTCTTTACATCCAGCATCTAACTTTACTTTCATCACCAGTCACATCATCCATAACTGGTCATTGTTTTCACTTCGGCTTTGTTTCTTCATTCTTTCTGGAGCTATTTCTCCACTCTTCTCCCGTAGCATACTGGGCACCTATTGACCTAGGGAGTTCATCTTTCAGTGTCATGTCTTTTTGCCTGTTCATACTGTTCATGGGGTTCTCAAGGCAAGAATACTGAAGTGGTTTGCCATTCCCTTCTCCAGTAGACCATGTTTTGTCAGAACTCTCCACCATGATCCATCCATCTTTGGTGGCCCTACACAGCATGGCTCATAGTTTCATTGAATTAGACAAGGACCATAAAGAAAGCTGAGCACTGAAGAATTGATGCTTTTGAACTATGATGTTAGAGAAGACTCTTGAGAATCCCTTGGACTGCAAGGAGATCCAATTAGTCCATCCTAAAGGAGATCAGTCTTGAGTGTTCATTGGAAGGACTGATGTTGAAACTGAAACTCCAATACTTTGGCCACCTGATGAGAAGAGCTGACTCATTTGAAAAGACCCTGATGCTGGGAAAGATTGAGGGCAGGAGGAGAAGGGGATGACAGAGGATGAGATGGTTGGATGGCATCACTGACTCAATGGACATGGGTTTGGGTAGACTCCCTGCAGTTGGTGATGGACAGGGAGGCCTGGTGTGCTGTGGTTCATGGGGTCAAAAAGAGTCTGACACGACTGAGTTGACTGAACTGAACTGATCTGCTGGCTAGAGAGCATCTAATCTCCAGGCTACCTTCCTGCAAGTTGGACTCAGCCATGGGACCCTAAAACAACTGTAGTATGAATCCCACAGTTCCGCAGAATATCTAATTACTTCCATGTGTGTAATAGGAATAGAAAATGAGATTTTAAATAATTTTAGTATCATCAAAAAACATGAAATATTTAGGTATAAATTTAACAAAGTATGTGTAAAACCTGTACACTGAAAACTGAAGAATATTTCTGAGAGAAATTAAAGCACAGTTGGGACATCCCTGGTAGTACAGTCGCTAAGACTTCACACTCCCAGTGCAGGGGTCCTGGGTTCAGATCCCTGATCATGGAACTAGATTCCATATGTCGAAACAAAGAGTTCACATGCCACACCAAAGATCGAAGATCCTGCATGCCACAATTAAGACTAGGTGCAGCCAAATAAATAGGGCTTCCCTGGTGGGTTAGAGGATAAAGTGTCCGCCTGCAATGCAGGAGAAAGTGAAGTCGCTCAGTCGTGTCCGACTCTTTGCGACCCCATGGACTGTAGCCTATCAGGCTCCTCCGTCCATGGGATTTTCCAGGCAAGAGTGCTGGAGTGGATTGCCATTTCCTTCTCCAGGGGATTTTCCCAACCCAGGAATCGAACCCGGGTCTCCCGCATTGCAGGCACATGCTTTACCATCTGAGCCACCAGGGAAAGAGACCGGGATTCAATCCGAGTCAGGAAGATCCCCTGGAGAAGGAAATGGCAACCGATTCCAGTACTCTTGCCTGGAAAATCCCATGGACAGAGGAGCCTGTGAGGCTTCAGTCCATGGGGTCTCAAAGAGTCGGACACGACTGACTGACTTCACAGTCAAATAAATAAATTAAAAAAAAAAAAAACAACTTGAAAAAAGAAAAAGAAAATAAAGCAGAATTAAATAAATGGAGAGATGGAATCATGTTCATGGATCAGAAGACTCAATGTTGTTAAGATGCCAATTCTTTCCAAACTGGTCTATCAGTTCAGTTCAGTTCAGTGGCTCAGTCGTGTACGACTCTTTGCGACCCCATGAATTGCAGCACGCCAGGCCTCCCTGTCCATCACCAACTCCCGGAGTTCACCCAGACTCACATCCATCGAGTCAGTGATGCCATCCCGCCATCTCATCCTCTGTCATCCCCTTCTCCTCCTGCCCCCAATCCCTTCCAGCATCAGAGTCTTTTCCAATGAGTCAACTCTTCACATGAGGTGGCCAAAGTATTGGAGTTTCGGCTTTAGCATCAGTCCTTCCAATGAACACCCAGGACTGATCTCTTTTAGAATGGACTGGTTGGATCTCCTTGCTGTCCAAGGGACTCTCAAGAGTCCTCTCCAACACCACACTTCAAAAGCATCAATTCTTTGGCACTCAGCTTTCTTCACAGTCCAACTCTCACATCCATACATGACCACTGGAAAAACCATAGCCTTGACTAGACAGACCTTTGTTGGCAAAGTAATGTTTCTGCTTTTAATATGCTGTCTAGGTTGGTCATAACTTTCCTTCCAAGGAGTAAGCATCTTTTAATTTCATGGCTGCAATCACCATCTGCAGCGATTTTGGAGCCCAAAAAAATAAAGTCTGACACTGTTTCCACTGTTTCCCCATCTATTTCCCAAGAAGTGATGGGACCGGATGCCATGATCTTCGTTTTCTGAATGTTTAGTTTTAAGCCAACTTTTTCACTCTCCTCTTTCACTTTCATCAAGAGGCTTTTTAGTTCCTCTTCACTTTCTGCCACAAGGGTGGTGTTATCTGCATATCTGAGGTTATTGATATTTCTCCAGGCAATCTTGATTCCAGCTCGTGCTTCTTCCAGCCCAGCATTTCTCATGTTGTACTCTGCATAGAAGTCAAATAAGCAGGGTGACAATATACAGCCTTGACGTACTCCTTTTCCTATTTGGAACCAGTCTGTTGTTCCATGTCCAGTTCTAACTGTTGCTTCCTGACCTGCACACAGGTTTCTCAAGAGGCAGGTCAGATGGTCTGGTATTCCCATCTCTTTCAGAATTTTCCCACAGTTTATTGTGATCCACACAGTCAAAGGCTTTGGCATAGTCAATAAAGCAGAAATAGATGTTTTTCTGGAACTCTCTTGCTTTTTCCATGATCCAGCGGATGTTGGCAATTTGATCTCTGGTTCCTCTGCCTTACCTAAAACCAGCTTGAACATCTGGAAGTTCACGGTTCACGTATTGCTGAAGCCTGGCTTGGAGAATTTTGAGCATTTCTTTACTAGCATGTGAGATGAGTGCAATTGTGTGGTAGTTTGAGCATTCTTTGGCATTGCCTTTCTTTGGGATTGGAATGAAAACTGACCTTTTCTAGTCCTGTGGCTACTGCTGAGTTTTCCAAATTGAGCGATGGCTTAACAGGCACAGGAGGGCCGAGAGGAGCTATTCCATGTTCAAACTGGTCTATAGATTCAATTTATGGAAAGGTTTTGTTGTTGTTGTTGTTGTTTAGAAATTGAGAAGAAGTTTTATAAATGTATATGGAAAGGCCAAGGACCCAGAATGGACCAAACAATCCTGAAAAAGGAAACAAGCTGGGGCACTTATACTACCTGACTTCAAGAACTACTATAAAACTACAATATTAAGACAGCATGGTGCTTACATATAGACATATATGAATATGTGTGGATGGACATATGGATCAATGGAACTGAACAGAGAACCCATGAATAGACTCATATGTATATGGTGAGTAGAAGCCCCAAAGCAATCCATCAGGAAAAGGAAATCCTTTCAACAAATAGTGCTAGAACAGATAAATATCCATATAAAGAAAATGAATCTCAACCTCTATCTCATCCCACACAAAAATTAATTCATGACAACCTTATTGTAAAAAACCATAAAACTTTTAGACAAAAAATAGACATGGGAGTAGGCAGATTTTCTTAGATGTAACACAGAAAGCAATAATCATAAAAAAAAAGTGATATATGAGACTTCATCAAAATTTAAAACCTCTGTTCGTCAAAAAATATGAAGAAATAATAGGCAATCCACAAACTAAAAGAATATATTCATAAAACATGTATCTGACACAGGACTCATGTTCAAAATATATAAAGAATTTCTAAAATTAACATTAATAAATTATCAAGCAAGATATTTAAACAGATTCTTCACAATGGAAGTTCTATGAAATGCCAACATGCACATGTAACAGTGCTCAACGTCAGTACTCACTAAGAAAACGCAAATTTAAACCACTAGGAAATACAACACCTGCTGTGTGCGTGCTCAGTTGCTCAGCCATGTCTGACTTTTTGTGACCCCATGGACTGTAGCCCACCAGGCTCCTCCATCTGTGGAATTTTCCAGACAAGAATACTGGAGTGGGTTTCCATTTCCTCCTCCAGGGGATGTCCCTGACCAAGAGATCAAACCCACTTCTCCTGGATCTCCTGCATTGGCAGGCAGATTCTTTACCACTGTGCCACCTCCAATGGCTAAAAATGTCAAAAACTGGTATCACCAAATGCTGAAAAGGATGTGGAACAAACAGAACTCTCAAACATTGCTGGTGGAAATATAAAATGGAATACTTGGGTAAAATGTAATTTCTCATAAAGTCAAATCATAAACCTAACCTATATCCAGAAAACTCACTCCTAAGTAATTAGTCAAGAGAAATAAAAGTACAAATCTACAAAAAGACTTGTGCAAAAATGTTTATAGCAGCTTTATTTGTAACAGCATAAAACATAAAAAAAACCCCAAATGTCCTTCAGTGGTTGAATGGATAAACAAGTTGTACCATATTCTTACAATTAAATAATTACTCAGAATAAAAGATGATGTTCTATTCTATAGCACAGGGAACTAATTCAATATCCCATGATAAACCATAATGGAAAAGAATAAAAAAAAGAATGTATATATATGTATAACTGAATCACTTTGATGGACAGCATAAATTAACACATTGTCAACTATACTTCAATAAAAAAATTATTCAGAAATATGAAAAAACATGGAAGCAACCTAGATGTCCATCAATAGATGAATGGATAAAGGGGCTGTGGTACATATATATATATATATACAATGGAATATTACTCAGCCATAAAAAGGAACCCATCTGAGTCAGCTCTAATGAGGTGGATGAACCTAGAGCCTATTATACAGGGTGAAGTCAGAAAAAGAAAAACAAGTATTGCATATTAATACATATATATGAAATCTAGAAAGATAGTACTGATGAAGCTATTTGCAGGGCAGCAATGGAGATGCAGACATACAGAATAGGCCTTTGGACATGGAGGGCAGGGCAGGAAGGAGAGGGTGGGATGTATGGAGAAAATAACATGGAAACATATACATTACCATATTAAAATAGATGGCCAATGGGAATTTGCTGTATGATTCAGGGAACTGAAACCAGGACTCTATAACAAAACCTAGAAGGGTGGGGTGGGGAGAGAAGTGGGAGGGAGGTTCAGGAGGGCGGGGACATCAGTATACCTATGGCTGATTCATGTCGATGTTTGGCAAAAAACAACTCAATATTGTAAAACAATTATCCTTCAACTAAAAATAAGTATATCTCATTGAAACAAAAAGAAATATGAAGAAATAAACTACTGATATATACACCAACATGGAGAAATCTCACAAACATAATGCTAGGCAAAAAAAGCTATACACAAAAGAGCATGTACTATATGATTCCATTTGTAAGAAGTTCTAGAATAGACAAAACTAATCTAAAATGAAAATAATCAGAACAATGGTTCCCTCTGGGGGGACAGGGAGGGATTGATGGAGAAAGGAGAGGATGGAGATTTTTGTGGGGAGACAGTGTTATTTGCTCAGTTGTGTCCAACTCTCTGCGACTCCATGGACTGTAGCCCACTAGGCTCCTCTATCCATGGGATTTTCCAGGCAAAAATACTGGAGTGGGTTGCCATTCCCTTCTCCAGGGGATCTTCCTGACCCAGGAATCTATCCCAGGTCTCCCGCATTACAGGCAGATTCTTTACTGTCTGAGCCACCAAGGAAGTTCTTATATTATTATAGGTGTGTGAGTTATACAGGTATATTCGTCAAAATTATGTAATTAACTTTCTTCCATTTCAATATGTGTATATCTTACCTTTAAAATAGCTGCAAAAAATAATATAATGGTCAAAAAACAATGGGAAGTGAATGGGTGGAAGCACTAAGAAAACAGGATTGGTAGAATGTTAATAATAACTGAAGCTGGTCAGTTACACTGAGCTCATTACATGATTCTGTTTGCTTTGTACAGACTTAAATTTTTTCATAACAAAAAGTTTTAAAAATTAGCTGGGCCCGCTTCATTTCCTGGTAACATTTCCTTGTTGTCCATCAAAAAGCTCATTTCCCACCATCAAAACTCTTTCAAACCTCCTCCTCCACTTTCCTCCAACCTGCCACCTGCCCTGTCTCCTAGTCTCCTCCTACCACTGAACCTACAGCTCCACCAGCATCTGTATCCACACCTTTCTCCTTCCCACTTGTTCCAAAGAAAGGGGTGGCACTTCTTCTCTTGAGTGTCAGTCCCTCTGCCTGGGCCCTAAAGCCCTGGCCCCACCACCAACCCACTTTTTCAGAGATCTTGTGCCTTTGATGATCACTTTCTCCTCTGTCTTCTAGGCTGGCTCCTTCCCATCAACATTCAGCTGCACTCAAGTCTCTCCTCTCCTAAAAACAAAGCAAAACACAAAAGCTTATCTCCAACTCCCCTCAAACCTCTGCCTTTTTTCCCACCTCCTCTAGAACCAAATTTCTTGAAAGAGTTTGACACTATCTCCACTTCTTCCATTTCTTTTACTCTTTGGCCCACTTCAGTCTGGCTTCCATCTCTACCACTTCATTGAAATGGCTCTTACCAAGACCACCAATGACCTCCATGGCACTAAAACAAGAGTATTTTTCAGTCCTCACCTTCTTGGACACTCGGCAGCATTCGACAGCCTCTTCTTATCAAAATCCCTCTCAAAGTGACTCCATATTCCCTGACCTAAGTCTCATCTGTTAACCTCTGTCCTCTATCAGAATATTTTATGCTGGAATTTCCAAGGTCAATGTCTGAGACCTCTCTCAACACATTGAGCCCCTCCTGGGTGATCTTGTTTGCTCCCAACTATATGCTGAGAACACCCAAGTGGATATAACCAGACTGTGTCTCCTTTATATGCCAAAACCATATACTCAACTCTCTATATGCTCCTGGATGTCCCATAGACATCTCAAACTCTGCATGTCTAAAGCTGAACTCTTGGATTTCCCTGGTGATCTAATTGCTACAACTCCATGCTCCTAATGCAGGGGGCCCAGGTTCAATCCCTGGTCGGGCAACTAGATTCCACATACTGCAGCTAAAGATCAAAGACCCCGAATGCTGCAACTAAGGCCTGGCACAGCCAAATAAATAAATAACTATTAAAGCAATAGAAAATTGTTTAGGAAAAAAACAACAAAGTTGAACTCCTGGCTTTCCTCCCATACCCGCTTCCCTCAGAACTTCCTGTTTCAGTATCTGGCATCACTTTCCACACAACAGCTCAAGCCAGAGATCTGAGTATCCTTGACTCATCCTTGAAGTCACTACCCACATCCAATAAAACACCAAGTTTTAGAGATTCCACCTTTTAAATATCTCTCAAATCTTTGTTGTCTCTGGCTCACCCCAGTCCAAGACACCATCCCCTCTTCTTAGACTCCAGAAATTGTCTTCAGTCTCACAGTCCTCCAGCCCATCCTACACACGATAACCAGAGTGCTCATTCTACATTTACATTTGATGATTTTCCCTATTTCTCCCCTGTCTACTCAGAAACATGCAGTGTTTTCCAACTACCTTAACTGTAAAATGAAAACTACTTAGCATGATCTATAAAGCCCTGTGTGTTCCAGCTTTTCTTACTTCTGCAGTCTGGCCTCATGGCTCTCCCCTTTAGTCTCTGTCTTGTTACACTAAGACAGGTGTGGCAGTCAAATCCTCCGTGATGGATAGAGGCTGAGATGGAGTCAAGAAGGCAAAGGTTTGTTGGGGAGTAAAACCTATGAAAGCAAAAGGAAGGAAGCAGGATTGGGCAAGGGGGAGCTATGAAGACCACAATACAGGCCTGTCACAATCTTTGTCAGCACCACGGGGAGCTCTGGAGCAAAGGTTGCACATTACAGGATGCACACTGGGTGTAAATGGCCAGGCTCTTATACCACAGTCTTAGTCACTGGCTGGGGCCATTGGAGAGGACCATAACCCCATCTCAAATACTGAGGGGGAATTGAAAGAGTGAACAGTTATAGGTTGTTAATTGACCTTACTTTCTTTTTTTTTCTTTGGCTGCACAGCGCATGGGATCTTCCCTGATCAGGGATAGAACCTGTACCCACTACAGTAGGAGCACAGAGTCTTAGCTACTGGACTAGCAGGGAAGTCCCAACTGACCTTCTCCTTAACAGTCCTCTTTTGAAGAGAAAGCAGCTATTTCAGTGTCTACCACCAGGAAGCATATAATCAAAGTCCCCACTGAAGCCTAGGGGATTAAGGACATTTCCCAATGAAGTGGCATTCCCAATGAAGCTGAGGCCTAGGCATTCCCTGGTGGTTCAGTGGTTAGGACTCAGCCCTTTCACAGCTGGAGGCCTGGGTTTGATCCCTGGTCAGGGAACTAAGATCCTGCAAGTTAGTGTGTAGTAGCCCAAACAAACAAACAAAGACCTGCTGGATAGATTGAAATTGGCCAGGGAAGCGTGAAAGTATTCCAAAGACCAGCATGTGGGAAAGCTCTGTGTGGCAAGGGTGTTGGATCCTTGAAGGAAATGAAAAAAGATCCTTGTGGCTGAGCACAATGTGTTGAGCAAAATGTTGGCTTCCAGCACACTGAGGAAACAGATCTTTTTCAAACTTAAGGTGTAAAAGACTTTGAGAACCTCTAATTAAAAATGCAGACCCCTGACCCTCACCCAGAGAGTCTGATGCAGCTGGTCTGGTACAGAGCCCATTACCTATGTTTCAAAAGGCACTTTCCCCTGGGGATTCCAAAGTAGGTGGTCCACAGGACACACTTTGAGGACGGTGGTAAACAGTAGCTCTTATTATCTCTTTACTTGTCTCCCATAGACTGTGAGGTCCTCTCAGTTTTCTAGCATTGGGCATAAAATATACACGTGATAAACATTTGAGGAAGGAGTAAATGGCAAATGAAAAATGGAGGCAGAGCCATGTAATAAAAATGGGATAACTAAAAGCATCTTGTAAACTATAAATAAAATGTTCTATTCCGTGAACAGTGACTTTCAAACTTTTGGGGCATGTCCCACAGTAAGAGATATATTTTACATTGGGACTCAACACACACACACACACACACACACACACACACATAATTATAAAACAACAGATTCACTAACCAATAGTTACCTTTATTGCATGCGAAGCATCCTGATATTTTCTACTCTACCTCTTTCCAAAAAGTATATTGTTTTAATGATCCATTCATGGGTCTTATGCAATTTAAAACACAGTGAGTAAAGTGCAGTCACTATCCCCTGACCTATCCTGTCCCACTCCCTCAGGTATGATTGTGTGCTAAGTTTCTCAGTCATGTCCAATTCTTTGTGAGCACTATGGACTGTAGCTTTCCAGGCTCCTCTGTCCATGGGATTTTTCAGGCAAGAATACTGGAGTGGGTTGCCAATTCCTTCTCTAGGGAATCTTTCCGACCCAGGGATTGAGCCTGCATCTCTTGAGTCTCTTGCATTAGCAGGTGGATTCTTTACCATTGTGCCTCCTGGGTAGCCACAGGTATGATTTGGCCTTGCTAAATTAACAACTGCAGCCATGAAATTAGAAAATGATTGCTTCTTGGCAGGAAAGCTATGACAAACCTAGACAGTGTATTAAAATGCAAAGACATCACTTTGCCAACAAAGGTCTGTACAGTCAAGGCTGTGGTCTTTCCAGTAGTCATGTATAGTCCAATGAGAGCTGGACCATAAAGAAGGCAGAGTGCTGAAGAATTGATGCTTTCGAACTGTGGCACTGGAGAAGACTCTTGAGAGTCCCTTGGACAGCTAGGAGATCAAACCAGTCAATCTTAAAGGAAATCAATTCTGAATACTCATTGGAAGGACTGATGCTGAAGTTGAAGCTCCAATACTTTGGCCACCTGATGCAAAGAGCTGACTCATTGAAAAAGACTCTGATGCTGGGAAAGACTGAAGACAGGAGGAGAGGGGGACATTAGAGGATGAGATGGTTGAATGGCATCACCAATTCAATGAATATGAACTTGGGCAAACTCCAGGAGATGGTGAGGTACCTGAGTCCATGCGGTCACCAAGAGTTGGACATGACTTGGCAATAGAACAACAACAACAAGTTAGTGACGAGTACCCATGACTTCTGTGAACTTAATTCTCAAGTCTCATATATGGTGCTTCTTCTGACTCAGAAGGTCCTTCTCCCCATCCTTACTTGCCTATGTGTGTGTTAGTCACTCAGTTATGTCAGACTCTTTTGTGACCCCCTGGACTATAGCCCACCAGGCTCCTCTGTCTATGGAATTCTCTAGGCAAGAATACTGGAGCACATTTCCAGTTCCTTCTTCAGGTCTCCTGCATTGCAGGTGGAAGCTTTACCATTTGAGCTACTACACCTTTTACTTACTTGGGTAATTCCCATTTATTTTATCCTGTCCTGTGGCCTAAGAAGACTCCCCTCTCCTTATGCCTGTCTTAGGCTAAGACAGCATAGTGTTCCTAGCTCTTTCACTTTGCATGGAAAGTGTCTATGTGTCCATATCCTTTAGCCGACCATGAATATTTAGAAGTCAAGGATTTGGCAAAATGGGCAATCAAAAATTATTTGTCAAATACCTGAGTAAAATCTAATGTGCTGTTATGTGTTATTTTGAGAGGAAAAGTCTGGGTGCTGGAGAGGTGAAGAGGAGGCATGAGCTAAATGGTATAATTATGTTGTTAAACACATGAAGCTTTTGTAAACAGTCCAGGAAAAAACTCACATTTTCAGATCCTTCCAAACTCTATGACTCACTAAAACCATTCACTATTACAGTAAAGTTTTAGGTCAGAGTGCAGGTTTTTGCTGTGTGACTTTTGTACAGCAGCTAAATATTTAAGAGTTTTGAGCATAAATAGTAATAGAAATAGTGATTCAGTGAGAAGTGATAAAGGTTTTGATGCTGGAATCAAACCGAATGGGTCAAACCCAAAGATGTAACCTCAAAGTGTCTAATATGATGGCCATAATTGAGATGGACAAGCTCTCAGAAGTAGAGTGGCTCTGCTATTCAGCACAACCAAAGGTCCCTTGGCTAATGTCCACATGCAAAGTGAGAAACTGAAATTATAAGGTCTTACCTTTTCTTCACCCCTAAGGTTACTCCTGTTAATTTACATATACTGTATTTTAGGGACAATGTTAACAAAATCCAATAACATTTCAAAGAAGCTTGTGTTGCCTTTAAAAACTGCTTCATCTTTGTAAAGACAAAGTATTTTTGTCATTTCTTAGTGTCCTTTACTTTAAGCACTTCTACTTAAAAGAGCCTCTTGACACTCTTTACTCCTTTCTCTATCCCTGGCATCTTTCTTCTGTCTTGTATTCTCTCTCTTCTCCTGAGTAATCAGAAACCAAAAGGATCTTTGAAATTCAGCTCTCTGACAGCTGAAGTGGGTAAGGGACTACCTTGCACCATACTTCATAAACAAGGACGCAAGAGAGTGAGGCTCCAACTCCTGGGAGCTGGGGCTGGTGTTCAACAGTGGTAGCAGCGATGCAGGGATCTGAGAGGAAGATGAAGAAGCACTGTTACATGTGAAAAGTCCACTGTTCTACTACTGTACTGACACTTGGTAAAACTGACCAACCCAGTTTTAGTGCTTTTATTCTTTGTTTTTTCTATTAATATTTGGAAAGGATGGCATATTAGGCCACTGGTTAAGTGAAATATTCACTATGTGCACTTTTATGACCTTGCTTTCAGTCTGAGAGCATGTGGTCTAACACTGAGCTTCCTACTTTTCATGCTTAATATGAGAATTAATCGAACTGTCAAAATATTTATGCAAATGCTACATTATAAACATACAGCATTTATAATACTATGTCTATTATGACCTTGTGTCTTTTAAGACTTTTTTTTAATATCCAGAAGTTAAGTGGGCCTTAGGAAGCATCACTGCAAACAAGGCTAGTGGAGGTGATGGAATTCCAGGTGAGCTATTTCAAATCCTAAAACATGATGCTGTGAAAGTGCTGCACTCAATATGCCAGCAAATTTGGAAAACTCAGCAGTGGCCACAGGATTGGAAAAGGTCAGTTTTCATTCCAATCCCAAAGAAAGGAAATGCCAAAGAATGCTCAAACTACCGCACAATTGCACTCATCTTACACGCTAGTAAAGTAATGCTCAAAATTCTCCAAGCCAGGCTTCAGCAATACGTGAACCGTGAACTTCCAGATATTCAAGCTGGTTTTAGAAAAGGCAGAGGAACCAGAGATCAAATTGCCAACATCCGCTGGATCATGGTAAAAGCAAGAGAGTTCCAGAAAAACATCTATTTCTGCTTTATTGAGTATGCCAAAGCCTTTGACTGTGTGGATCACAATAAACTGTGGAAAATTCTGAAAGAGATGGGAATACCAGACCACCTGACCTGCCTCTTGAGAAACCTATATGCAGGTCAGGAAGCAACAGTTAGAACTGGACATGGAACAACAGACTGGTTCCAAATAGGAAAAGGAGTACGCCAAGGCTGAATATTGTCACCCTGCTTATTTAACTTCTTTGCAGAGTACATCATGAGAAACGCTGGGCTGGAAGAAGCACAAGCTGGAATCAAGATTGCCGGGAGAAATAACAATAACCTCAGATATGCAAATGACACCACCCTTATGGCAGAAAGTGAAGAGGAACTAAAAAGTCTCTTGATGAAAGTGAAAGTAGAGAGTGAAAAAGTTGGCTTAAAGCTCAACATTCAGAAGACAAAGATCACGGTATCTGGTCCCATCACTTCATGGGAAATAGATGGGGAAACAGTGGAAACAGTGTCAGACTTTATTTTTTTGGGTTCCAAAATCACTGCAGATGGTGATTGCAGCCATGAAATTAAAAGACGCTTACTCCTTGGAAGGAAAGTTATGACCAACCTAAATAGCATATTAAAAAGCAGAGACATTACTTTGCCAACAAAGGTCCGTCTAGTCAAGGCTATGATTTTTCCAATAGTCATGTATGGATGTGAGAGTTGGACTATAAAGAAAGCTGAGCACAGAAGAATTGATGCTTTTGAAGTGTGGTGTTGGAGCAGACTTTTGAGAGTCCCTTGGACTGCAAGGAGATCCAACTAGTCCATCCTAAAGGAGATCAGTCCTGAGTGTTCACTGGAAGGACTGATGTTGAAGCTGAAACTCCAATACTTTGGCCACCTGATGCGAAAAACTGAAAAGACCCTTTGAAAAGACCCTGATGCTGAGAAAGATTGAAGGTGGGAGGAGAAGGGGATGACAGAGGAGTAGATGGTTGGATGGCATCACCGACTCAATAGACATGAGTTTGGGTAAACTCCGGGAGTTGGTGATGGACAAGGAGGCCTGGCGTGCTGCAGTCCATGGGGTAGCAAAGAGTCGGACATGACTGAGCGACTGAACTGAACTGAACTTGAATATCCAGAAACCCTTGTCAGTCATTTAACAAAGTTAGTAGAGACTTCCCCTGGTGGTCCAATCGTTAAGAATCCACCTGCCAATGCAGGGGACATGGGTTCTATCCCTGGTTGGGAAACTAAGATCCCACATGCCATGGGGCAACTAAGACAGCTTGCCAAACAAAGCTACTTAGCGCGAGCTCTGGAGTCCATGGGCTACAACTACAGAGAAGCCCACATGCTGCAATGAAAGATCCTGAGCACCACAGTGAAGACTCAATGTAGCCATAAATAAATAAATAACAATATTAATAGAAATCAAAGAAAGAAAAATTTACTCTCAGTCCCACCACTGCAACAAATCAAAACTCTCTTCATTTTCCTGGGTTCCCTTCAAATCTTTGCCTGTATCTCTATCAGCTATTTCACTTGCAAATGACAAAGAACAATAAACAATAAAGGAACTGTTGAAAAGCATAGTTTCATATGAGGCTTCCTTCACCCAATAGCTTGAACTAAATCACCAAGTACCAAGTTTCTTTCAACTACACTATTCTACCTAGCACTGCCTTGCTTTATCCTCAGGCTCTGTCTGGTGACCTTAGCCAGCCCCAGGCCCTTCCAGTGTGGTAGGAAAACAGCTGCAAAAGTTCTAGGTCCCACACTCTTACACCTCATCAAGTCCTGGTAAGTAGGCTCCAATTAGTTCACCTGCCCATCCCTGAGCCAACCACTATGGTCAAGAAGGTGATGTTTAGCTTGACCTGAATTATCAGCACTCAACACATGGCTGAGAACTGGTGAGAAGTGGTTTCCTTTCAAACAAACATATATGCCCTTAGGAAAAAAAGAAAATAGATGCTGAACAGCAGAAAGAATATATGATATGCAAACAATTTGTTTGGTTGGGTTTTTTTTTTTTTTTTTTTTGGCACACCTTGCAGCATGTAGGATCCTGGTTCCCCAATCAGGGATCGAACCCATACCTTCATTGACCACTGGGGAAGTCCCATTCTTTTAAATACACATTTATTTATTTTTGGCCACATCAGATCTTAGTTGTGGTGCACAGGCTTCTCTCTAGTTGAGATGTGTGGGCTTAGCTGCCATGAGGCAAGTGGGATCTTAGTTCCCCAACCAGGGATCGAACCTGCATCCCCTGTATTGGAAGATAAATTCTTAAACCACTGGACCACCAGGGAGGTCCCTATATTCTGCTTTTTAAACACAATTTTCTATAGAGTTGTATCTCAATATGTTGGACTGATAGTAAGCATATTTTTTTTTCCTGTCTTCACCTCTGGCAGATAATCTATATAAGAGTGTTTTCGTTTTATTCTACTGCCATATGGACTAGTTTGGTTTATGGTGACATTGACAGATATCTAGGTGGGAGGCCCAGGGAAGAAGGGGAAAGCCAGTGAGCAGCCTTTTTTTTTTTTAGTAAGCATACTTTTAATGCTGTTAAATTTATGTCATCTTTAGTGATTCTGTCATCATTTAAACTTGAATGTAAAATACTGTTGATGCTAATGAAAAATCTAGTGACCAATCATTCAAATAATATGAGCATTAAAATGAAGCATCCGTGGAAGCCTGTGTATCATAACAATGATCAAAACACACCTTTGATGTGGTCAACAATTTAAGGTTAAGACTGCAAGTGAGGATTTATTCATTGATTTATTCATTTATTCTCAACAGACATTCAACAAGTACTCATTGTTTGCCAGTGTGTGCCAGAGTAGAGAATACAAAGGCGAATCAAACCTGGTCCCTGACCTCACTGATTGTGTGTTTTTGGCAGCCTTTTCCTCAAACCTCATTCTGAGTTTCATAATCTTGTTTTCTATATAATCTACTTTGAAGCAGCAAAATTCAGTAAAAACCTCAAGCTTTACATCTCTGATAAATTTCTTCCATGGGGCAGTCTGGACATCATTTCAATTTTCTTCAGACTGACCATCAAGCTGTAGGACGGCAGTGTCTGACTACAAAACAGATTCTTGCATATTTGCTTACGTGCCTCCAGAACTTAGTTATCTGCACATTATAATTTCTAGAGATATATAGGAATGTTTGACTGAATGGAAACAGGTAACATGTTCCTGGATGTCAGTCCTTCCCCAATCAGTGTATTGGTAAGTGCAATTCTAATCAGTCATCATATTAACTTTTAAATTATAACATAATTTAAAGATAGTTTTAATATCTTCTGGAGAAATATAAAAAATGAGTGACGGTTAGCCCTTCAGAGAAACTTTATTTATTTTTCATTTTTTTGGCCGTACTGCTGTGACATGTGGTCTCTTAATGATGTTAACGAAAGTTAAATACCCCAATAGGGTGTGATGAGAAGGGCGCTTCACTTCTGTGTTACTCTTTCCAAGAGCAGTAAATAGACTGTAAGTCCAGTCTAATCATGAGAAAGACATCAGACAAACCCCAACTAGAGAGAAGCCTGTGCAAGGCAACAAAACCCAAGCACCACAACTAAGACCTTACACAGCCAAAAAAAAAAAAAAAAAGTTTTTTTAATAATTTCAAAATAAAAGTTTACCTTGTAAAAAAAAACAGCACGATGCTGGCATAATTACATGCAGATAGAGCAATGAGACTGGAGATACTGCCTAGAAAGAGTATTAGGGTATAACAATATAATATAAGAAAAAGAAGGTGTTACAAATTACAAGTAATTTATAGATTAATCAGCAAAGTTGAGCCACAGTTGTTCAACAATTTGAAATTAAATCCAATTTGAGCTTTACTTCCATATTCATCTATGAATAATCTATAAATATTGAGCACCACCCATATGCCAGGAAGTATGTTGGGTATTAACACTGTTCCTATTCTCAATGTGCTTACAATTTAGTAGGAAATGAGACATGGAACAGTAATTATAAATGCAATTATTGTAAAGGGACAATCAGTTCACTTCAGTTGCTCAGTCATTTCCGACTCTTTGAGACCCCACGACTGCAGCATGCCAGGCCTCCCTGTCCATCACCAACTCCCAGAGTTTACTCAAACTCATCTCCATTGAGTCAGTGATGCCATCCAACCATCTCATCCTCTGTCATCCCCTTTTCCTTCCACCTTCAATCTTTCCCAGCATCAGGGCCTTTTCTAATGAGTCAGTTCTTTGCATCAGGTGGCCAAAGTATTGGAGTTTCAGCTTCAGCATCAGTCCTTCCAATGAATATTCAGGACTGATTTCCTTTAGGATGGACTGGTTGGATCTCCTTGCTGTCCAAAGGACTCTCAAGAATCTTCTCCAACACCACACTTCAAAAGCATCAATTCTTCGGTGCTCAGCCTCCCTCATAGTCCAACTCTCACATTCATACATGACTACTGGAGAAACCATAGCTTTGCCTAGATGGACCTTTGTTGGCAAAGTAATGTCTCTGCTTTTTAATATGCTATCTAGGTCGGTCATAGGTTTTCTTCCAAGGAGCAAGTGTTTTTTTAATTTCATGGCTGCAGTCACCATCTGTAGTGATTTTGGAGCCCCCAAAATAAAGTCTGTCATTGTTTCCACTGTTTCCCCATCTATTTGCCATGAAGTGATGGGACCAAAAGCGCAATACTGAGTGCTTAAAAAGTGTTCCTAACCTAGCCTCAGGCATCACGAAAATCTTCTCTGAGGCAGTGCCATTTAGGTTGACATCTGAAGACAAGAAATTGACAAGGTAACAAGGGAATGAAGAGCACTGTAGGAAGAGAGACTGACCCAAGTAAAGACCTGAGACGTATGAGATGACCTAAGGAGAAAGGTTAGTGTGGCGAGAATAAACAAGAACTGAGAAAACACTCCTAAGGTACTCTAACATTAGAGGATGAATAGTGGAGCAAGAGCCAGCCTTGGGACAGAAAAGAAACACTCAAAGATGTATAAGGAAGAGATGTACATGTCTTCAAAACATAATGACAGTCTGGAAGCCAGGAAGAGAAACTGTGAACACCAATTGCTATATGCTGCTACAGGTTGAAATGTCCCTTTGATTTAGCAATACTAGGTTACAGGTAATCTTAAATAAGAGCATTGAAATGATTGGAATAAAAGCCAGATTAAGTGATCTGAAAGGGCAAGAGACAGGACTTCTGTTTTGAAGATGGCAAAATGATCCCTTACAGGAGTGTCCTAAAAGTATAGGACACTCTTTTCACCCAGACTCTGAAGATTCTATTGGTGAGGGGAGCACCAGCATCCTTGAAAGGCTCTGTATTGGCCATTCTCGGAAAGTCAGAAATGACAGTAGTGATGCTGCCATTGAGATGGGCTCCCTGAATTCTATGTGTGATAAGAGTGGCAGAGACCAAGTGGAGCACTTAACTGTCAGAGAGATATTTTAGAACTCTCTCTCTCTCTTCCCCTCTACTCTGTCTCTCTGGTGTGCATGGGTGGAGAGGTGGGGATGAGGGAAGGACACATGTCTGTGTGTGCATGTGCAAAGACAGCCAGAGCAGTGCACTTTTATTGGCAGAGGCAGTTATGCTTTCAGTATCTTGCCTCAAATCTGTGTTGACTCTCTGTCATAATCTAGACTCTTTTCCATATCACCAAACCAGCTTCCACAGATGGTTGATTCACTGCCTTGATGACATCTTGCTGACTATGAGAGGCAAGCAACTTCCTAATAAGCAGGAAGTTGTTTATCCAAAACACTGGATGCTTTGATAAGACACATGAGTGCCAGAAGGAGGGAAATAAACATAAACATTCATGAAACTGTTACATTGATGAACTTTCTAAGGATCCAGTGGTCTGAGGCATGTAAAGTGTGTACTTCTCCAAGATGAGATGAAGAGTAGAAGAGAGGAGACTGTTACTCTGGAGATCATTGCAGCCAGAGATGTGGGCAGACATGAAAGCCACAGTAACTTCCCAGGGAGCTCCAGAAAACTATCTGCTTCTGCTTCACTGTTGGAGACTAAGTCAATTGGTGGAAGCATCTCAGGTTCCTGAGAATTATGGCACCTTCCCAGTGCCTTCTGGAGAACTACTCAGTCATTGATGTCTCAAGGTGAGACTTTTGGTGGCACTTTATCTTCAATAGTGGTTTCTCCAGCCTTACTGTCCTGCTTTTCTAACTGTTGTGTAAGCCCCTAATTCATTATTTAGCCTTTCATATATAGAAAACATAGAATGGTTCTGTTGTCTGATCCAGCCCATACTTCCCTACTTATTGAGGAATCGTTGACTTCACTGGATTTTCAAGTGGTTGAACCAATTTACTATGTTATTGACTATTTCAGTTTCTTCCCTTATGAATTAGCCATTCTTCTTATTAATTGCCCATTTTTCTGTGGTTTATGTGATGGTTAGTTTTATATGCCAACTTGGCTAGGCTATCAGTTCAGTTCAGTTGATCAGTTGTATCTGACTCTGTGACCCAATGGACTACAGCACGCCAGGCTTCCCTGTTCATCACCAATTCCTGGAGCTTACTCAAACTCATGTCTGTCGAGTCAGTGATGCTATCCAACCATCTCATCCTCTGTCATCCCCTTCTCCTCCTGCCTTCAGTCTTTCCCAACATCAGGGTCTTTTCCAATGAGTCAGTTCTTCTCATCAGGTGGCCAAAGTATTGGAGTTTCAGCTTCAGCATCAGTCCTTCCAGTGAACATTCAGGACTTATTTCCTTTTAGAATTGACTATTTTGATTTCCTTGCAGTCCAAGGGACTCTCAAGAGTCTTCTCCAACATCACACTTCAAAAGCATCAATACTTGGTGCTCAGCTTTCTTTATAGTCCAACTCTCACATCCATACATGACTACCGAAAAAACCATAGCCTTGACTAGACGGACCTTTGTTGGCAAAGTAATGTCTCTGCTTTTTAATATGCTGTCTAGGTTGGTCATAACTTTTCTTCCAAGGAGTAAGTGTCTTTTAATTTCATGGCTGCAGTCACAATCTGCAGTGATTTCGGAGCCCAGAAAAATGAAGTCTCTCACTGTTTCCATTGTTTCCCCATCTATTTGCCATGAAGTGGTGGGACCAGATGCCATGATCTAGTTTTCTGAATGTTGAGTTTTAAGCCAACTTTTTCACTCTCCTCTTTCACTTTCATCAAGAGGTTCTTTAGTTCCTATTCACTTTCTGCCATAAGGGTGGTGTCATCTGCATATCTGAGGTTATTGATATTTCTCCCTGCAGTCTTGATTCCAGCTTGTGCTTCATCCAGCCCCACATTTTGCATGGTGCATTCTGCATATAAGTTAAATAAGCAGGGTGACAATACACAGCCTTGACATACTCCTTTCCCAATTTGGAACCAGAGATCTCTAGTCTTTCCCATTCTATTGTTTTCCTCTATTTTTTTGCATTTTTCACTGAGGAAGGCTTTCTTATCTCTCCTTGCAATTCTTTGGAACTCTGTATTAAGATGGATATATCTTTCTTTTTCTCCTTTTCCTTTTGCTTCTCTTCTTTTCTCAGCTAATTGCAAGGCCTCCTCAGACAACCATTTGGCCTTTTTGCATTTCTTTTTCTTGGGAATGGTCTTGATCTCTGCCTCCTATACAATGTCATGAACCTCTGTCCACAGTTCTTCAGGCACTTTATCAGATCTAATCTCTTGAATCTATTTGTCACTTCCACTGTATAATCATAAGGGATTTGATCTAGGCCATACCTGAATGGTCTAGTTGTTTTCCCCACTTTCTTCAATTTCAGTCTGAATTTGGCAATAAGGAGTTCATGATCTGAGCCACAGTCAGCTCTTGGTCTTGTTTTTGTTGACTGTATAGAGCTTCTCCATCTTTGGCTGCAAAGAATATAATCAATCTGATTTCAGTATTGACCATCTGGTGATGTCCACATGTAGAGTCATCTCTTGTATTGTTGGAAGAGGATGTTTGCTATGACCAGTGCATTCTCTTGACAAAACTCTGTTAGCCTTTGCCCTGCTTCATTTTGTACTCCAAGGCCAAACTTGCCTGTTACTTCAGGGATCTCTTGATTTCCCACTTTTGCATTCCAGTCCCCTATGATGAAAAGGACTTTTTTTTTTTTTTTTTTTTTGGTGTTGGTTCTAGAAGATCTTGTAGAACCATTCAACTTCAGCTTCTTTGGCATTATTGGTTGGAGCATAGACTTGGATTACTGTGATACTAAATGATTTGCCTTGGAAATGAACAGAGATCTTTCTATCTGTTGCATTTGAGATTGCACCCAAGCACTGCATTCAAACACAAATCTAGGTATTGCTGTGAAGATATTTTGCAGATGTAGTTAACATCTACAACTATTTGACCTGAAGTAAAGGAGATTATGCCCACTGAGAGAGTAATACATATGGGGGTGGGAGGGAAGAAGAGAATCTCCCCTATTTAGTTCTGTGTCCCTGGAGAACCCTGTCTGATACAGATTTTGGTACTAGGAAGTGGGTGCTGCTGTAACAAATACTGAAAATGTGGAAATGGCTTTGGAATTGGGTAATAGGTAGGGCTAGAAAAAATTTGAGGCACATGATAGAAAAGGCCTAGATTGCCTTGAAGAGACTGTTCTAGAAATATGGAGGCTAAGGTAATTCTTGAGGTCTCAGATGGAAATGAGAAACATGTTTTTAAACCCTCAAAGAAAGGCAATCCTGGTTACAAAGTGCTGGAGAACTTGGCTGAACTGTGTTTTACTGTTAGGTGGAAAGTAGAAATTGTAAACAATGAATCTGGATATTTAGCTCTAGATTTCCAAGAACAAGCATGGAAGGTATGACCTAATTTCTTGTTGCTTACAGTAAGACATAAGAAGAAAGAAAGAAATTGAAGAAAGGGCTTTTAAACAAAAAGGAACAAACACTTGATGATTTGAGAAGTTTCCAGCATATTCAGATAATACATACACTCTGGAAACAGAGGCGAGGGTGTATGTAGCTGGACAAACTGTTGTGGATGAGATTAGTTGTGTGATTTACAGATCTAATCAACCACCTCAGCAGAACCCAGGAATAGACATATGGGTTATACAGGAGGGATCTGTGGAGAACCCTCTTGTGTAATGGCATGGATTCCCCTGACACATAGAGAAGACTAACAAAGGTTTGTGAGACTGTCATATCAGCAGAAATACTGCCAACCTGGACTGAAGGGGACAGAGACAGAATGAAGGAAAGCTGTGGGACTTCAGGGATTCTACAGGTAGGACATGAGCTGCCAAAATTACTCAGCTACATATATATGTTATGCTTCAAGTAAAAATAAAATGATTCCAAGGGCAGTACCTTGGACACAGAGGCCAGAGAGATGGGCCCAGAGGCAGGAGCTGAAGAAACCTCCTTGGGCTCAGAGGGCAGATAGAGCCACAGAGAATGATTCTCTAGCCCCAAGACCTAAAGGAATTTCCCCTGCCAGCTTTTGAATTTTCTTGAGATCAACTCTTTGCCATACTATGGACTGCAGCATGCCAGATTTCCCTGTCCTTCACTATCTCCTGGAGTTCGCTCAAACTCATGTCCATTGCATCAGTGATGATATCCAACCATCTCATCCTCTGTTGTCCCCTTCTCCTCTTGTCTTCAATCCTTCCCAGCATCTAGGTCTTTTCCAATGAGTCGGCTCTTCCCATCAGGTGGCCAAAGTTTTGGAGCTTCAGCTTCAGCATCAGTCCTTCCAATGAATATTCATGACCGATTTCCTTTATGATGGACTGATTGGATCTCCTTGCTGTCCAAGGGACTCTCAAGAGTCTTCTCCAACACCACAGTTCAAAAGCATCAATTCTTTAGTGCTCAGCCTTCTTTATGGTCCATCTCTCACATACAAACATGACTACTGGAAAAATCATAGCTTTGACTATACAGACCTTTGATGGCAAAGTGATGTCTTTGAGTTTTAATACACTGTATATATCCACTGTTTTTTAGATTCTTTCCCATATAGGTCATGAAGAGCATTGAGAAGAGTTCCATGGGCTATACAATAGGTTTTAATATTAATAGTTATCAATTTTATATATAGTAGTATGTATATGTCAATCCCAACCTCCCTATTTATCCCTCCCCCACCCTTCCACCTCTTAACCATGTTTGTTTTCTACATCTGTGACTCTATTTCTGTCTTGTAAATAAGTTTATTTGTATCATTTTTTTAGATCCTACATATAAATGATATCACATGATATTTTTCTTTTTCTGTCTGAGTTACTTCATTCAGTATGACAATATCTAGGTCCATCCATGTTGCTGCAGATGGCATTATTTCATTCTTTTTATGGGTGAGTAATATTCCATTGGATTTCTTTGGAAGGACTGATGCTAAAGCTGAAACTCCAGTACTTTGGCCACCTCATGCAAAGAGTTGACTCATTGGAAAAGACTCTGATGCTGGGAGGGATTGGGGGCAGGAGGAGAAGGGGACGACAGAGGATGAGATGGCTGGATGGCATCACTGACTTGATGGACGTGAGTCTGAGTGAATTCTGGGAGTTGGTGATGGACAGGGAGGCCTGGCGTGCTGCGATTCATGGGGTCGCAAAGAGTCAGACACGACTGAGCGACTGAACTGAACTGAATATTCCATTGTATATATGTGTACCACAACTTTTTTTACCCATTCATCTGTTGATGGACATTTAGGCTGCTTGGCTACTGTAAATAATGCTTCAGTGAACATTTGGGTGCATGTATCTTTTCAAATTATGATTTTCTCTGGATATATGCCCAGTGATGAGATTGTAGGATCTTATCATAGCTCTGTTTTTAGTTTTTTAAGGAACCTTTATACTGTTCTCCATAGTGGTTTATCAATTTACATTCCCACCAACGGTGGAGGAGGGTTCCCTTTTTTCCACACCCTATGAGAAAGAAATGGTAACGCACTACAGTATTCTTGCCTGGAAAATTCTATGGACAAAGGAGCCTGATGGGCTACAGTCCATGGGGTAGCAAAGAGTTGGGCATGACTGAGCTCACCCACACACATATCCAGCATTTACTGTTTGTGGATTGTTTGATGATGTCCATTTTGATGGGTGAGAGATGATACATCATTGTAGTTGTGATTTTCATTTCTCTAATAGTTATTGATGTTGAGCATCTTTTCATGTGCTTTTTGGCCATCCGTATGTCTTCTTTGGAGAAATGTCTATAGATCTTCTGCGCACTTTTTGACTGTCACCTTTGTATTTTGCAACCAGGCAACTTGTTTTCTAGTTTCACAGGTTCACAGATAGAGAGAAATTTTGCCCCATGGTGGGGCATTTTCAGAGTTTCACCCACACTTGATTTACAAAATTTAGATTATGAGGTTTGGGACTTTCTAAATTGATATTTAGATGAGATTTGGGACTTGGAGTTGATGCTGGAAAAATTTAAGACCTTTGGAGATGTTTGGATGCAATAAAAGTATTTTGCACACGGCATGAATGTGAATGTATGGGTTCAAAGAGCGGACTGTATTGGGTTGAATAGTATCCTTCAAAAAATCAGTCCACCAGAACCTCAGAATGTGACCTTATTTGGAGATTGGGTTTTCACTGATGTAATCAAATTTACATGAAGCCGTATTAGATCAAGGTGGTCCCTAAATATAACAGTTAGTGTCCTAAGAAGCCCATGATAAGACACAGGGAAGAAGAACATGTGAAGACAAAGGCAGAGATTAGAGTGATGCAGCTAGAAGCCAAGAAATGCCAAGGACTGCTGACAACCCTAGCTAAGAGAGAGGCATGGAACAATTCTTCCTTAGAGCTGTCAGAAGGAAACAGAGCTGCTGTCACCTTGATTTTGGACTTCTAACCTCCAGAACTGTGAGAGTATATTTCTGTTGTTTTAAGCCACTTAGTTTGTGGTAATTTGTTATAGTACGCCTAGGAAGCTAATACAGTCAGCATTTAGGTGTTGACTGGCATTCTATCATTATATTCTAAATATATATTTTTTATTGGATATTAGGTCACAAATAATTTCTTCCAATTTGCCCCTTAAATTTTCACTATGATGCCACTGACATACATGATTTTTAATATAAAAGTTATAAACCTTTTCCTTTCTGTTTCATGGGGTTTTTCAGTGTCCTATTTAAGAAATCCTTCTTACCCTGAAACAATGAAGTATTTCATATTTTCTTCTATAAGTGTTTATGAATGGAATGAAATAGAATTGTAATTTTTTTCAACCAATTGCTCCAGCACCACTTAGTAAACAGCCTGTCTCTTCTCCACTGATACAGAATTCTATTCTTGTCATATATCACTTTCCATATATGCAGGGGGTCCATTTTTTATCTCTCTCTTCTGTTCCATGGATCTATTTGTCTACCTTTGTACCAATAACACATCAAATACTGGAACTTTGTAGCAGTGGTTTTCAACTAGGGGTGATTTTACCTCCCAGGGGACATTTGGCAACTCAGGAGACACTTTTGGCTGTCACAGTGGAGGTCGGGAGTGGTACTGGCATCTAACGGTAGAAAATGGAAATGCTGGTAAACATCTTACAATGCACAGGCCAGTCCCACACAAGGAATTATCCTGCCTCACATGTCAGAGGCACTGCGGTTGAAGGACCTTGTTTTATAGAAGGCTTGTATCTGATAGGAAGTGCATTATCTCACTGAAACCTCACAATAACTCTACGTGATAGGTACTACCACTATCCTTACTTTACAGATGAGAAAGCAGGAGCTCTGAGTTGACTGAAGGTCCTACATTAAACATTTGTCAATAATTGGTAGAATCTGGATATAAACCGAACTAAAACTCCCTAAAATAAGATAGTTCTCATCATGTCCTAAGACGGGGCTTCCAAATCTCTACAGTGTTTTCCATTGATTAACTGATCTTATCAGAAAACTCACTGTACACCCTTTAGATGCCAGACTGGGTTGAATGGTGGGAACCCCCAGAAAACAAACCAGAGCCCCTGGCCTTGTGGAGTTCATAGTCTAATAGGGAGATAAAAATGGGAACAGACAATCTCTCCTAAAATGCTGCGGCAGAGGGTAACCATCACTTCAGTTGCCTATCATAAAATAGTGCTTTAAAAGTGTCCAGGGACACGTGTCATCCTATGTACTCCCAAGTTTTATTTAAAATCTGAATTTTAATCCATTACAGAAAGGGTTTGCTAAGCAAAATTCAACTTCACCCGAACCGTGTTCAAATTATTGCAAATTACAAATAAACTCAGCAAGTGGAATTGTACTGTTATGGGTATATAAATGTAGGGCAAAGATTGTACATAAAGACTGGGGGCTTCTCTTGTGTTCCAGTGGCTAGGACTTGGCACTTTCAATGCAGGGGGCCTGAGTCTGATCCCTAGTCAGAAAACTAGATCCAGTAAACCACAACGAAGACTGAAGGCTCCATGCGCTCAACCAAAACCTGGCGCAGCCTAATTGATTAATGAACTTTTAAAAAGTATTGGACAGCAATCTTCATATAAAGAAAAATAATTAAATCTCTTATTTTGATGGGACTATAAATCAGGAGAGTCACTATGAAGAACAGTACAGAGATACCTTAAAACACTAAAAGCAGAGCTACCATGTGATCCAGCAATCCCACTCCTAGGCATACATCCAGAGAAAACTGTAATTCAAAAAGATGCATGCAAAAAGAAAAAGAAAAAAAAAGATACATGCATCTCAATGTTCATTGCAGCACTAATTACAATAGCCAAGACACAGAAGCAACATAAATGCCCATCAACAGATTAATGGATAAAGATGTGGTACATATATACAATTAAATACTACTCAACCATAAAAAGGAATGAAATAGTGCTATTTACAGCAAGATAGATGGACCTTACTTACTAAGTGAAATCATAGACAAATATCATGATATCACTTATATGTAGAGTCAAAAAATTATACAAGTGAACTTATTTATAAAACAGAAACAGACTCACAAACTTTGAAAATAAACTCATGGTTGCCAAAGGGGAAAGGTCTTGTGGATGGATAAATTAGGAGTCTGGCATTAACATATACATACACATATATATAAAATAGACAATCATCAAGATCTACTGTATAGCAAAAGGAACTCTACCCATATTCTTTGAATAACCTGTATGGAAAAGAATCTGAAAAAGAATGGATGTATGTATAACTGAATAACTTTGCTGTACATCTGAAACTAACACAACATTGTAAATCAGCTCATACTTCAATATTAAATAAAAACTAAAAATAAAATTGGGAAGGATTTGTCAAAAAATTCTTCTTTTGTTTGGAGAGAAAACGCTTGTCATTTGTTCTGGATTAATACAATAATCATGGCAGGGAATCTGTGGTAAAACAGTAGAATCAAAGTTAGAACCATTTAACCTCCGTCTCTGCCCACCCCAGCCTTTCAGAAGTTTGAAAAGAAGGCCTGCAGGGTCATTAGTTTCTCTCTGTGGTAGCAGGATGGATGTGTTGGTCTCAAACCATCCATAATAGATGGGTTCTAGTCTAGCCTTCAAAATCTACTCCTATGATGATTGTTCCACAGCCTCCCTTGGCAGTTCTTAAGTGTTCTTGGAATTTTAATATTTATTAAATCCAAACCTCATCAACTTATTTCTGAAGTCCAGACAACAGCAGGCAAAATCTCTTGTAATTGATTCATCACCTGTTCTTCCCTTGTTAGGTTCTGATTTTACTTGCCAGGCACTTTCCACTGTCAAACTATTTCCTTCCTGTCTTGATTGCCAAACTTTCTTCCTAGTCTTACATCACTCCTGTCTTCACCTCCTCCCATTCCTGCCTAGCCTCTCCTTTTCTGAGTGCAGGCTTCTCAGTCTCCTTTGGACCTAATTCTGGGAGCACTCCTGATTCCAGTTGCTGAATTTTGCCACTTTCCAGTTATCTTTTTACTTTTTCTGAACAGTAATGCTTACAGGATTAATTCTATCTTACTATTACTGTAGCTAGCTAAGGGAAACCGATGCCTATTTTGTAATGTTGCTTTTATGAGAAATAATCTAGCTTTAGGACTTCCCTGGTGATACAGTGGATAAGAATCTGCCTCCCAATGCAGGGGACATAGGTTTGATCCCTGGTCCAGGAGAATCCCACATGCCATGGGGCAACTAAGCCCCTGCACCACAACTACTGAAGCCCTCCATACCTGGAGCCCGTGAACCACAACTCCTGAGCCTGCTTGTTGCATCTACTGAAACCCGAGCACCTAGAGCCTGTGCTCTGCAACAAGAGAAGCCACAACCAGAAGCCTATGTACTGCAATTAGAGAGTAGCCCCCACTCTCCACAACTAGAGAAAGCCTATGTGCAGCAACAAAGACTCAGGAAAACCAAAAAAATTAAAATCTAGCCTTAAAATTTTTCACCCAGTATCTATTTAGCCATTTTCACACTTTTTAGTTATGTATTTCTTATGTACTTAAGTAGATTGGGCAATGCTTTCCTGACAAAGACTTCCCTTAATATGGTTTAGCCAAAGTTTTGTTGAAGAATCATAGCAATTAAATTTTTAATGTTCCTACTTCAAGCATTCATCCACCACCTATTTATTAAGGATCTATTGTATTCCAAGCACTGGGCCTTTAGAATGAATCAGACTCAGACTATCCTGCTGCAGCTCCCCTCCAGTGGCACGCCAGGCATTTTGACTAATAATTATGGTAAGAGGTAGACTGTTCTGAGTGTCTTCAGAACACAGTGGATGTACAGCTCAGTCACAAACATTTTCTGAGTGACTTCAGTCTGACTGGCAGGCACTTCAGTCTGACTGCTGAGCAGAGAGGGAGGTGGATACAAAGATGAATCATATAAGGTCCCTACCCTCAGGAGTCACAATCTAGAGGGAGAGACTGAACGGGGTAAGATGTTTTGAGGCTTACAAAGAGGAAATATCTAGGCTGAGTCTTGAAGAAGAAGATAGCAGGCAGAGGTAGAGGAGGGAATTCATCCAGGCAGGGTAACAGCCTAAACAAAAACACAAAGGCATAACACCACAAGGCTGGGACTTTCCTGGTGGTCCAGTGGTTAAGAGTTTGCTTGCAATATAGGGGACGTGGTTTTGATCCCTAGTCAGGGGACTAAGATTCCACATGCCTCTGAGCAACTAAGCTCCATGTGCTGCCACAACTACTGAGCCCACACACTGCAACAGAAGATCCCAGGGCCACAACAAGTAATAAATTAAAAGAAAAAAAAAGACCTGGAGATATATATGTACATATATATGCATGCCATATACATATATACATACGTACAGCCAAGTAAATATATATATACATATTTTTTAAAAAAGCAAGTTGCAGACAGGTAAATAGGAAAGACTACAGATCTCTTCAAGAAAATTAGAGATACCAAGGGAACATTTCATGCAAAGTTGGGCACAATGAAGGACAGAAATTGTATGGACCTAACAGAAGCAGAAGATATTAAGAAGAGGTGGCAAGAATAAGCAGAAGAACTGTACGAAAAAGATCTTCATGACCCAGGTAATCATGATGGCATGATCACTCATCTAGAGCCAGACATCTTGGACTGTGAAGTCAAGTGGGCCTTAGGAAGAATCACTGGGAACAAAGCTAGTAGAGGTGATGGAATTCCAGTTGAGCTATTTCAAATCCTTAAAAATGATGCTGTGAAAGTGCTGCACTCAATATACCAGCAGATTTGAAAAACTCAGCAGTGGCCACAGGACTGTAAAAGGTCCGTTTTCATTCCAATCCCAAAGAAAGGCAATGCCAAAGAATGCTCAAACTACTGCACAATTACACTCACCTCACATGCTAGCAAAGTGATGCTCAAAATTCTCCAAACCAGGCTTCAATAGTATGTGAACGGTGAACTTCCAGATGTTCAAGCTGGACTTAGAAAAGGCAAAGGAACCAGAAATCAAATTGCCAACATCCGCTGGATCATCAAAAAAAGCAAGAGAGTTCCAGAAAAAACATCTACTTCTTCTTTATTGACTATGCCAAAGCCTTTGACTCTGTGGACCACAACAAACTGTGGAAAATTCTTAAAGAGATGGGAACACCAGACCACCTTACCTACCTCCTGAGAAATCTATATTCAGGTCAGGAAGCAACAGTTAGAACTGGACATGGACTGGTTCCAAATAGGGAAAGGAGTACATCAAGGCTGTATATTGTCAACCTGCTTATTTAACTTACATGCAGAGTATATCATGAGAAACGCTGGGCTGGATGAAGCACAAGCTGGAACCAAGATTGCCTGGAGAAATACCAATAACCTCAGATATGCAGATGACACCACCCTTATGACAGAAAGTGAAGAGGAACTAAAGAGCCTCTTGATGAAAGTGAAAGAGGAGAGTGAAAAAGTTGGCTTAAAACTCAACATTCAGAAAACTCAGATCATGGCATCCAGTCCCATCACTTCGTGGCAAATAGATGGGGAGACTGTGGAAACAGTGAGAGACTTTATTTGGGGGGGCTCCAAAACAACTGCATATGGTAACTGCAGGCATGAAATTAAAAGATGCTTGGTCCTTGGAAGAAAAGTTATGACCAACCTAGACAGCATATTAAAAAGCAGAGACATTACTTTGTCAGCAAAGGTCCATCTAGTCAAAGCCATGGTTTTTCCAATAGTCATGTATGGATGTGAGAGTTGGACTATAAAGAAAGCTGAGCGCTGAAGAATCACTGCTTCTAAACTGTGGTGTTAGAGAAGACTCTTGAGAGTCCCTTGGATTGCAAGGAGATCCAACCAGTCCATCCTAAAGGAAATCAGTCCTGAGTATTCATTGGAGGGACTGATGCTAAAGCTGAAACTCCAATACTTTAGCCACCTTATGCAAAGAAATGACTCATTGGAGAAGACCCTGATGCTGGGAAAGATTGAAGGCAGGAGGAGAAGGGGATGACAGAGGATGAGATGGTTGGATGGCATCACCGACTCAATGGACATGAGTTTGAGTAAACTCCAGGAGGTGGTGATGGACAGGGAGGCCTGGCATGCTGCAGTCCATGGAGTCACAAAGAGTTGGACATGACTGGGCAACTGAACTGAACTGAGACAGGTAAATATAGTATGACACCACTTACCTAAACTTTCAATATATGGAAAATAATACTATATATTATTTTGGAATGCTTATGTATTGAAATACCAAGATTATAAAAACATACATGTGAACATTAAATACTAGATTCATTCTGGTTACTGCTGGAAGAAGAGCAGGAAGCCTGGGGGGAAGAAAGGGCTATAAGAGGGTATTGTAATCATTCACTTCTTTATCTGGGTGGTGAATCACGTGGGGTTCAATATTTGATTTTCTCTTCTCTTCCACATGCAACAATATTTTATAATTTGTTAAAGTTGGGGAGAAAGGGCCTTTTGGGATAGACTGTTAAATTGTGGTAGTGACCTTAGAGCAGTGTCAGTAGGTGGTGGGAGCAAAGGCTGAATGCAGTGGTGAGAAGAGAACAGGAGGTACCATTTGAGCTGAGTTTTAAAGACTTGCAAGCCCTCAAACTGTATTTCCAGCCTCTAGTCAAGCTAACCAGGTCAATATGCCTTAGATATAGCCCACTTGATCCCCACCCTAATCCTCACACTTGATTCCCATATTTACTTACATCAATTCTGTTCCCAGGGATTAACAGTTGTAGCTGCGACTTTCTGACAACCTGCTGCAGTCCTGGCCACTATGTATAGAACACCTACTATGTGCCAGGAACTTTACAGATACTCTTCTATTTAACCCTGACAGCAAACAGAAGTAGATGTTCTCATTTTACAAATGAGAAAACTGAGTTTAAATGTCATACTCCAGGTCACTCAGGAAATGGTAAAGCTGAGATTTATATCTATGTTCATCTGAACCTAAAACATGTCTTTCCATTACAGCAGCCTGTCTTACCTTCCCAACCCTGGCCCCACTGTACTCAGTTTCCATTCCTAGACTCAGTTCAAATATCCAACCCTTCCTTTTCTGATTCATCCATTCAAACATGTATTGAGTGTTTCCCAGCTACTGGTACTCCATCCATATGCCCTTGGCCCAGCCCAGAGACACTTGCAGCTTCTGAAGACTGGATGGCTTATGCTTCAAACACTGGCATCTTTCAGCCTGAAGGCTTTATCTGGCTGCAGGAGGACTTGGCCCATGTGGCAAGCAGGCTAAGATGATAGAGAATTAGCACCTGAGGGTGCTAGCCTCAACCAATGCAGGGTGATGCTTGGTAGAAAATACCCCCACTTGCTCTCTTTGATGGGACAACTCGGAAGTACATTCTACACACTTCCTTGAGAGGGTACCCAGCAGGATGAGCCCTAGTTGCCCATTGCTGTAGCCCTCTGATTAATGAGCCTTTTATTGGCTTTCTTACCTTTTGTGTCTCACTTTCCTACTCTCTCACCATACTTCTTGGAATCATGCTCAAATAAGCTCCATGTGCTTTCTCAGAAGGTACTTAGGGGAACAGAGACTAAGACAGAGGGTCTTCCTTATGCAGAGTCAGCAAAGCCTTCCCTTGAGCCCAGGCATGGTTTGTGTTCCTTCCTTCCACTAGCTTTGCTCCAGCTCCCTGAGGCTCTGTCATGCTATCCCAAAGCCTTTCTAAATGTGGGTCTGCCTAGCTCACTTTGAACCCCTCAGAGCTGATGCCCTGTTCTTCTTTGTCTTCCTTGACCCCAGCACACCAGAACTGCCCACTGAATGCCTGCTGAGTGGGCTGAACTGTTGAAAGTCCTTCTTACATTTGATCTAATTAATCCTCACCCCACTTTCAGGAAACCTTGTATTACCCTTAAGCCTAGAACTATATACACATCAAGTCAAAATACATACAAGTTGTAACAGTGTCAGAATAAATTTTTCTTCAGTTTGAACCAGAAATAAACTAGAAAAACAAGTCCAGGGACTACATCTTCTAATGCAGGGGGTGCAGGTGATCCCTGGTTGGACAGCTAAGATCCCACATGCCTCGACCAAAAAACTAAAACATAAAACTGAAACAATATTGTAACAAATTCAATAAAAGACTTTAAAAATGGTACACATAAAAAAACCCAAATCCAATCATTTATTACACTTAAGATATTAATTCTGACAGTTTTCCTTAAAAAAAAAAAAAGCCCTACTTACGTTGGGTGCTTTGATTCAGACTATGAAGATGAATTGAAGTAATTGTTCTAAAACTTCTGTTTATTAATAAAATGCAAATGCATTGCTTGAAATGAAGGCAAGCAGGTTAGTCCAGGACCAGAGATATCTGAAGAGAAATACATTTTTTTGTTTGTTTTCAGTGAGGCACCCTTATGAAACAATATAATGTGGTAGATAAGAGCATGGATTTTAAAGCCAGCTTGCCTCTGTTTCTGTTTCTACCACTTACAGCCATGTGATCTGTAATAGATCACATTTACCCAATCCCTCTATTTCTTAGTTGCCTTAATTATAAATTAGAGATAATAATAGTGCCTATTGTCTCACAAAGTTGCTGTCATTGAGATGGGGGTGGGGGAGATAATCTTTGCTGCCGTTTTGGCTCATCCCTGCATCTTCCTCCCGCTCCATCAGAGAGCACCCTACTCCATGTTTCTCGTTCCTGCACCTCCCTCCACCTTCTCATAACCAGCCACTTCCTCACTCTTAATCTCCCTTCCCTCACTACCTGGGCCTAGCCCAAGAGCTTTCTCCATTGGGGTCCCTCCTGTTTCTCATACCTCCTCTTTCCTACCTCATCTCTCTTCTCCAATTGAGGATATAGGTATTTAGAAGAGGCGTATCTATAGGCCTCAGAAAGGAAGTTCCAGAGAATACAATGGAATGACCCAGGAGCAATGCAAGAAGGAAGTGCTGGGTCAGTGGAGGGCACCCAGGGAAGGACCTGTATAGAACAGATGGAAGAAGAGTCAGAAAGGCAGGGTCACCTCAGTGAATGGGATTCATCCTGAGAGTCTCTTGGAGGAGGAAGTATTAACTCTGACTCTTCTCCCCAGAGCAGTGCTGTTCTTGTCCTACCCTAGGACCTTAGGTGAATCCTCATTCCAAGTGTCTGGAAGAAGTAATTGAACCAGAATTATTTGTCTTTCTCACTGATAAAGGTGCCAGGTCTGTCACTTTGAAGAGAAGGTCCTCTAGTTTCCAGCCTTCCCCAATCTTACAGCATCATCTTGACTGTATCTGGGAAGTATGAGATAAGAATATTCTGCTTCTTATCTATAAAACACTGGCTCTCTGGCTGTAGACCTAATTTAGATTATAATCTCCTAGAACCATGTCTAGCAGTGCTGCATAGGAAAAAGCATAAACCATGGTGTCAGGTAGACATAGATTCTATTTTCAGCTCTGCCACTCACCAGTCACATGACTTTGAGGAAGTCATTAACCTCTCTGAGCCTCAATGTCCTCATAGGGATTGAAGTCCCCACCTCATAGATCATAGAAATAATTTTATTTATTTATTTTTTATTTGGCAGCACCAGGTCTTAGTTGCAGCATGTGGGATCTAGTTCCCTGATCAGGGATCAAACTCAGGCCCCCTGCATTGGGAGTGCAGAGTTTTAGACACCAGATCACCAGGGACATCCGGGTTATAGGAAGAGTTAAATGAGATGATGTATGAAAGACTCACAACTGGGAGGACTGAGACTGGGCCTATTTGTTCACTATTTGTAGTTCAATGTTCAGCACAGAGCATGCTCTCAATAAATATTTGTTATAACTGAATGAATGAGTAGGTACCCAACAAACTGTAGCCAGGTATCCCTTTGTCTGGGCTGATTCTGGCTGACTGCAATGATGCTCTTCCCTGATACATTCTGAAAAAAACTCACTGCATCGAATCCAGAGATAGTAGCATACTAGTCTAATGTGCGTGGGAGATTGCATCATGTCCCAGCAGGTTAAAAGGGGCTGGTGTGAAACAAAAGTTTCAATAATATTGATTGTGCCCATTGAGGAGTTTAATATAGTGCTTCTCAAATCTTAGTGTGCCTCTGAATCACCTGGGGATCTTGTTAAAAAGCAGGTTCTGTCTGCCATCTTTCTGTGCTGTCATAATGGTGCGCACAAATGTCCTGACTGATATTCTCAAGAGCATCAACAATGCCAAAAAGAGAGGTTCTTATTAGCCTGTACTCCAAAGCAACATCCAGTGTCTAACTGTGATGATGAAGCATGATTAAATTGGTCAATCTGAAGTCACTGGTGATCACAGAGCTGGGAAAATTGTTGTGAACCTCACAGGCAAGTTACACAAGTGTGGAGATCAGACCCAGATTTGATGTACAACTCAAAGATCTAGAAAAATGGCAGAATAACTTGCTACCATCCAGTCACTTTGGTTTCATTATACTGATAACCTTAGCTGGCATCAAGAACCACAAAGAAGCAAGATGAAAACACACAGGTGGGAAAATCTTGGGCTTCTTTTTCCAGGGATATAATGTGTGTATGGTCAGTTGCTCAGTCATGTCCGACTCTTTGTGACCCCATGGACTGTAGCCCACCAGGCTCCTCTGTCCATTGGATTCTCCAGGTAAAAATACTGGAGTGGGTTGCCATCTCCTCCTCCAGGGGATCTTCCCACAGGGATTGAACCCACATCTCCTGAGTCTCCTGCGTTGGCAGGTAGATTCTTTACCACTGCACCACTTGAGAAGTAATACATACATGCAAAGAAAATGCCTCACCGGGGGAAAAAAGAATAGGTTCTGACTCATCAGTTGCAAGTGGAGATTTGACAAGCTACCAGGTGATGCTGAGACTGCTGGCTTTCGGACCTCATTTTGAGTAGCAGGGGTCTAATACAGGGGTGAACAAATTCCCTCTGTAATGGGCCAGACAGTAAATATTGTAGCTTTGTGAACCATGGGATTCCTGCTGCAACTGCTTAACTCTGCCAGTACTGAAAAAGGGCGGCCATAGAAAACACTCAAACAAACAAGCATGATTGTGTTCCAATAAACCTGTATTTACAAAAACCCAGCAGACCGAACTTGGCCTATGGGCTGTATGTAGTTTGCCTACCCTTTATCTAATACAGGTAAATCAACATACCACTCTTGTAATGAACATCAGTGAGCTTGTCACCTGAGTGCCCAATAATTCCCTCTCATATGATAACTTCCTCTTCCTGCAGATCCACTTCCCTCTCCCCACTATGATGCCAGGAGCAGAGTACCCACTGCCAGGCTCTCACAATGGGCCTCTGCTTCCAGACCCCAGTGGACTGGTTCAGAATGGTGGCACAAGTCCAAGGGGTATCATTCACATTCACATCATCCATACTCTCTTGCACAGAGTGCTGCACTCCAGGGGTACCTTCTACTGAGAGAACCATGCACCTGACTAAAGCAGGCTACTCAGAGTCTTTCCTTAAGATTCTGGAATTGAGTGTAGGGGATTCCTCTTTTTTTCTGCCTGTCTGTTCTCTTAAATGGAGAATACATAAGCAGAGATAGACCCTTTAAAAAAAAAACAACTCTGTTTACTGGGATGCAGATAAAGTTAGTAGAAAGAAGGAAGCATATATTCAGAGAGAGACAATGGTGAGAGCTGGTGAGAGGGGCTTCCTGGGTTTTCAGCAGCTCTGCAGTCACTGACTCCAGGTCACTTGAGGTCCAGCTGCATCCTTGCCCTTGCCTTCTGTGAGAAGACCTTCTATAAATGTATTTTTCTTTTGCTTAAATCCAGTAGAACTCGGATGCATGCAAACTTCGGTCCTAATAGCATTGATAAGCAACAAAAAAGTTCTTCAACGAAATTCAAATTTCATAGGATTTTTAAAAAATCAATGGATAGGGACTTTCCTGGTGGTCCAGTGGCTAAGACTCCACACTACCAACGCAGGGGGCCTGGGTTGATCCCTGGTCAGGGAACTAGATCCCATATGCTGCAACTAAAAGTTTGCATGCCACAATGAAGACTCACCACACCCAAATAAATAAATGTTAATTAATTCATTTATTTATTTAGCCTGTGCTAGGTCTTTATTGCTGTGTATGGGCTTTCTCTAGTTGCGGCAAGCAGGAGCTACTCTGCAGGGGCAGTGGATGGGTTTCTCATTGCGGTGGCTTCTCTTGTTGCAGAGCATGGGCTCTAGGGGCGAACAGGCTTCAGTGGTTGTGGCATGCAGGCTTAGTTGCCCCATGGCATGTGGAATTTTCTTGGACCATAAGTTGAACCCATGTCCCCTGCACTGGAAGCACGAATTCTTAACCACTGGACCACCAGGGAAGTCCCATAAATATGTTAAATAAATAAATGCATGAACAAATACAAAATCAATGTATAGATTGATGTAGAAGCACATATTTTTGTTGAAACTGGATCTTCCTGACAATAGAGTATGTCCAGTGCATGGTTCAGTCCAGTGGTTAGGACTCCATGCTTTCACTGCCATGTGCCTGGGTTCAGTCTCTGGTTGGGGAACTAGGATTCTGTGAAAGTGAAATTGCTCAGTCATGTCTGACTCTTTGTGACCCCATGGACTGTAGCCTGCCAGGCTCCTCCGTTCATGAAATTTTCCAGGCAAGGATACTGGAGCAGGTTGCCATTTCCTTCTCCAGGGGATCTTCCCAACCCAGAAATCAAACCCAGATCAAAAGAGTATGTGATACTTCATAAATATTAAAGTACATCCATATTCTAATGAGCCACATAGTAATCAACCATTGTGTCAGATATATAATAATTCTCAGCCCCTAGGGCTTAGTGGCAGAGAAAACTACTCACTTGGGCAGAAAGGGATTTGGTGCAAGGTATTAAGTGAAGTTGCTCAGTCGTGTCCAGCTCTTTGTGATCCCATGGATTACAGCCTACCAGGCTCCTCCATCCATGGGATTTTCCAGGCAAGAGTATTGGAGTGGGTTGCCATTTCCTTCTCCAGAGGCATGATATTAAGTGGGTTACAATGTTGTTAGATGCCCTGAGGAAACAGACTCCAGTCTGATCACCCAGGAAAAATTCTGTAATCCACTCTGCAGAACTGGACTGTGAAGAACGCTGCTGCTCCCTAGAAAAAACAGGAGACTACTTGCTGAATCAGGGAGTAACCCCCGGCACCAGCTCTGGAATCTTGCCACCCCTTCCGCATCAGAAAGTTCCCTGACAAATTAGGGAGTCGGTACCTCTGCTTTAGGTACACATCAAACTCCTTTCCTCTCAACCATCAGAATGAGTAAGATAGATGCCTCAAATTCTCCCTCTTAACTGTTCATTTTCAGGTTACAGGTGGATGCATTTGAATGAAGGAACCTAGATGTCATTCAGAACCCTAGCAGGAAAAGAGTCTGGAAAATGTACTTTTAAACTTTTCAGTCTCTGCATTCCAGGAAGACACACTGTAATGAGAATGGAACAGATGTTGAATGAGCCAGTCCACAGAATTAGCCGCACCCTTAATCGACCACAGTTGTAAAACAAAAATTTTATTTTTGTGAAGAAAATGTAAATATGAGCAAACAAACAATAACACAGTAGTTCGCTGCACTTGTCACATTGATGCTACATAATTCAGACTTTCCTTCCTTTTGCCAGATAGTGTTAGTTATGCATTCATTTCTACTTAGGCAACTGGAACAGCTTTTAACATCGCAATGACTATGATGAGTAAAGAGATCTATTCATTCATTCATTTATTCAACAAATATGTTTCAAATGCCTGCTGTGTGCCAGGCATTGCTTTTGTTCTGCAGCTACAACAGGGAACAACGGATGCTACATCCTATTAGGTCAAGATTCCCTTTGAAAATTCCCTCCGTCCTCTATGAGGCTGAAAGGATTCTCGGAGTTCTGTTGACATAGGCAAAGACAAAGCTGTTGCAATAGTCAATGACCCTTAAGTACTTGGCCTTTTAAATCCAAAAGGTGCAAACATTTGATCAAAGCATGCAATGATATGTAAGTTAACTTTATTGACTTAAAAATTGTGTTAAAAAAATCTACATTAGAGATTTATTTTAAAAAAATGTTTTAAACCCTCTCTCAGCCAAAATTTCACCATTATTTGATGATCCTTATGAATTTTGCCTTGTCAGCTTTACTTTTATGCCAACTAATCTTTGGTAGTATGTAATGGAAGAGAAAATATAATTAATCTTTCCTTATACTGAAATCACTCAGATAAGTGCAATCTTTTAAGGGTTAAGTATTTTTGCTGATTTCTTTGTATATTTTTCATAAGGATGAAAAAGTCTATATATAAAGTGAAATGCAGAGAAGAGGCAACAGGAAGTTTCAGGCACCTATTAGAATCATTACTGATCTAATTACTGATTGACACCAAAGCAGAAAAAAACTGAAAGAACAACGACAAAAAAAAAAAAAAAAAAGCATTCATGAATTTGGTGATTCATTCATTCAGTAAATATTTGTTTAAAAACCTATTATATTAGTTATCTATTGTTGCATTATAAATTACCCCAGAACTTGGATGCTTAAACCAATAATGATAATCATTTATTACCTCTCACAGGGAGCAACTTGTTGCAGTGGTTCTGGCTTAGATTCTCTCATGAGATTATGGTTAGATGCCAGTCAGAGCTGCAGCTATCTGAAGGCTTGACCAGGGCTGGAGGATCCACTTTCAAGGTGCCTTCTTCCAATGGGGGGAAGGGATAGTTAGGGAGTTTGGGATCAACATGGACATTCTGCTATATTTAAAATGAATAAAATGGACAACCAACAAGGTCCACTGTATAGCACTGGGAACTCTGCTTAATGTTATATGGCAGCCTGGATGGAAGGGGAGTTTGGAGAAGAATGTTTACTTGTGTATGTATGGCTGAGTCCATTGGCTGTTCACCTGACACTATTACAACACTGTTAATTGGCTATGTGTGATGGCTCAGTGGTGTCCAACTCTTTGTGACCCTGTGGACTGAAATTATTGCATTAGGATTCAGAGAATTCTCAGTTGCTCATAAAGAATTTGAAATTTTATTTTGTCATACTTCTTGATGGAAGTATAATTCCTTACTAAAGTCTGAGGTAAAAGAAGTATCCTTAGTATGCAAAAGTTGTGGCTTATATGGAACATCTTATCTGTCCCTAACAAGAACGAGCACAATGCATGCCATAGAGTTGTGGTTGTTTAGTCACCAAGTTGTGTCTGACTCTTTGCAACCCCATGGACTGTAGCCAGACAGGGTCCTCTGTCCATGGGATTTTCCAGGCAATACTAGTGGAGTGGGTGGCCATTTCCTCCTCCAGGGGATCTTTCTGACCCAGTTAATTGGCTATACTTAAATAGAAAATAAAAAGTTTTAATTAAAAAAAGAAAGACAAAAAGGTGCCTTTCTCTCATGACTGAAAACTTGATGCTGGCTATTAGTAGGAGGCCTCAGTTCCTCTCCATGTGAGTCTTACCATGGTGTTTCTTCTTTAAAAAAAAAAAAAAAATCCAGGCAAGAACACTGGAGTGGGTTAAAAAAAAAAAAAAAAAAAAAAGAAAAAAAAAATATATATATATATATTTATTTATTTATTTAGTTGGCTGTGCTAGGTTTTAGTTGTGGACATCTTTAGTTGCAGCATGTGGAATACAGTTCCCTGACCAGGCATCAAATCCAGGCCCCCTGCATTGGGAGCATGGAGTCTTAGCCACTGGACCATCAGGGAAATCCCTACCACAGTGCTTCTTGAATGACGGCACAGCATGCCCTGGCTTTCCCTGAGCAAGTGATCCAAGAACAAGAAAGCACCAGGAGGAAGCTTTATTCTTTCTATAACCTCAGAAGTTATATATTGTCACTTCCACTACATTCTATTTGTTAGAAGCAAGTCACTAAGTCTGATCAACATCAAGAGGAGGAAAATTAGTTTTCTGCCTTGAAAGGGTGAGTGTCAAAGCATTTTTGGATATATTTTAAAACCATCCCACCTATTATATGAAGTATTAGAATACCAAACAGACATGACCCTTGTGGAATTTACAGACAAGCAAAAGAGAGGGGTTTTAATTAAATGAGCACACAGATAACTGCAAAATTATAACTATGATAAGCTCTGTGAAGGAGAAGAACACAATGTGATGAGAGAGAATAACAGGGGAGCCTGGGGTGTACCCAAAGGAGGGATGTTTTAGTCAAGATCTGAAGGATGAATAAGAGAGGGCAGAGAGAAGGGTGTGTGCCCCTGTGGCAGAGAAGAACATGCAAGAATTGAGGATCTAAAAGGTGGCTATGATGTCTGAAGCAGAGAGTGCAATGAAGTGAGAGGAGGCTGGTGGGGAAGGCCTACCATGAGTTGGGCTCTAGGTCTCAGTGGCTGTTCCATGTGAACCTGGGGGCAGATGCCCTGAGTCATCAGATTCCCCACTATGTGCTGCACCCCCATGTGAAGCTGCAGGGACCGTATTATTGCCAAATCACCACAAGAAGGCTCCCAACTATACTCAGCTGGTGTATACCTCTTTCATCAAGGAATTCTCAGGACAGATTCCATTCAAAAGGATCGCCCTACCTTTGTGACTCTCCTCACCTGTTCTCAATATCCTCTCAACTGATCCAGCACTCCTTGGCCCTGATCCCCAGTCATTCCTTTGTATCCTCTTGAACCTCATTCTGAAACTGATAAACTCCCTTAGATACCAACATCCCCAGGCTCTTCTCTTGCCTAAACTGAAGCCTGGTGATCCCTTGAGGACCCTCCCTCCACCCACCACAACCCCCTCACCAGCCAAAGCTCCCTCTCCAACTTTTTCATCTACTGAAAACTGGAAGGTGAAATCAGTGTCCTCCTTACCACCACATATAACTTCTAGAACTTTACTACTTCTCCTTCTTGTAAAAGAAAACTTATGAGAACTACCCTGGTGATCCAGAGGTTAAGAACTCGCCTTCCAATGCAGGGGACACAGGTTCAATCCCTGGTCAGGGAACTAAGATCCCACACGCTTCGGGGCAACTAAGCACAAGTGCCACAAACAGAGAACCCTGTACACTGCAGTGAAGAGCCCATGTGACACAAGGAAGACCTAGCACAGCCAAGAAAAAAGAGAAAGAAAAGAAAAATTATGTGCCTTCAAAGTCTCACCTCATCCAGATTTACCACCATCTTCTCCTCCCCACACAACTATCACTTTCCATTTTCTTAGTCATGACCTGTCATCCTCTGAAGACTTTGGCATATGATTCAAGACTTTTCTCTCATTTACAATTCCTATTATCCTTCTGGGTGGTATTGGTACCCACACAGCTAAACCTGGGCTCTCGGTTTCCTAGACTTCCTCACTGTCAGTGACTATTTTCTTCATTCCATCTCCGCCTCCCTATGTCCATGGTCACATATGGACCTTGTCATCATCAGAATCCAATCATATCCTAAATAACTTGTCCAAACATATCCTTCTTGAAAGGGCAAACACCACAGTGCCCTCTCATTCCAGCTTAATTATTTAAGAATCCCCATGGAAGTCACTCTTGGCCTTATCAGGATCTCCAACTTACTGGTTTTGCTCCATTCCGTCCATCAGCACCTACCTTCCTTGTCTCCTTAATGCCTTAAACATGGTCTGTCTTTGTGGTCATTCTTTTGCAAATATCCATGACCTCCCTGCCCCTGTCTCCTGGCTGGGGAAAAAAAATCTGTCCTCATGGGCTCTTAAGCCTGGTTTCTACCCCTCTTGTTTCTTAGAAAGCTCACTCTTTCCACTACCCCCTTCTCCACCCCCCACCTCATCTTCTACATCTTTAACTTCTCCCTATAGCAGAGATTGCTAGCTACCAAATCCTTTTCTTCCTCTTCCTGCACACAGCTAGACAAGATTTCTGAATCTCTCGGGAAGTTAGGTATGTATTAAAAGTATGGCTCTGTGTGCTGAAGTGATCACTGCTGCTTTCAAGCCAGACCCCTAAAAACATCCCATGAATATTATTTATGCTCCTTTCTCTTTCAAGGCTTGATGCAGACAAGCTTAGAATCACAGGAGTCTGTTGAAGGTGGGTGAGACACAAGGTATAGGAAGTCAAGGTCCTAAATTACCATCTGGAGTAAATCTGATTGCTTTAGACTTTAAGTTATCAAGACACAAATTTCTATCATGTTTGAGCCATTATGCATAATTGGGAAGACTGATATAGGAGCTGGGCTTCCCGGGTGGCTCAGCAGTAAAGATTCTGCCTGCTATGCAGGAGACATACCAAGAGGTGCGTGAAATCCCTGGGTCAGGAAGATCCCCTGGAGGAGAACATGGCAACCCACTCCAGTATTCTTGCCTGGAGAATTCCATGGACAAGAGGAGCCTGGTGGGCTACAGTCCATAGGGTCACAAAGAGTCGGACACGACTGAAGCAACTGAGCACACACAGCAGCTAATGTTAGCTTAATCGCTACATCATTTACTAAACTGTTTTCATCAGCACACAAACATAGGCTGCTGCTGCTGCGTCGCTTCAGTTGTGTCCGACTCTGTGCGACCCCATAGACGGCAGCCCACCAGGCTGCCCCGTCCCCGGGATTCTCCAGGCAAGAACACTGGAGTAGGTTGCCATTTCCTTCTCCAATGCATGAAAGTGAAAAGTGAAAGTGAAGTCGCTCAGTCATGTCCGACTCTTAGAGACCCCATGGACTGCAGCCTACCAGGCTCCTCCGTCCATGGGATTTTCCAGGCAAGAGTACTGGAGTGGGGGTGCCATTGCCTTCTCCGAAACATAGTCTAGGATCCTCCAATCACAAGAGGAAATCTCTCCCTTGATCCAATACCCTTTCCAGCTACTACCCTCTCTTCTCCCCTAATAGCCAAGTTTTGTCAAGAATGATCTTCTCAGACTTCCCTAGTGGCCCAGTGGATGGGAATCTGCCTGCCAATGTGGGGGACATGGGTTCAATTCCTGGTCCAGGAAGATTCCACATGTCAAGGGGCAAATAAGTCCGTGTGCCACAACTACTGGGCCCATGCTCCAGAGCCCATGCTCCACAACAAGAGAAGTCACCGCAATGAGAAGCCTAAGCACCACAACAAAGAGTAGTCCCCACTCATCACAACTAGAGCAAGCCAGTGTGCACCAACGAAGACCCAGCGCAACCGAAAATAAGATAGATAAATACATGATTTTTAAAATCTCTCATAGGCTATTTAAAAAAAGAAGAAGAATGTTCTCACACTTTGTTTTCTCCCCCAACTCATTCTGATAGTCTCCAACCTAGCTTCTACCCACATCACCAAAATTTCTCTCACCTCAGTCACTAATAATCTCCACATTGGCAAGCCTTTTGGACACTTCCCAGTGTCCATCTTACTAGCTCTCTCAGGAATATATGACTCAGTTGGTCATCCTTTCCCTCTTGAAACACTTTCTCTTATTTTCTGTGGCACCACACTCTCCTGGTTGATCTCTCACCTCTGTCCCTATTCCTCTTTCTCCATTGCCAGCTCATTTTACCTGACCTGGACTGTCAATATATTTCTTTCACTCCCTTTCTCATTCAACTTTCTCTCTCTACACAACTTCATCCACACCCATATCTTTAACAACTGGCTATATCTCAATAACTCAAATTTATGTTTCCAACATAGACTTCCGTTCTGAGCTCTGAATACTCTTATCTACCTGAGGTTTCATGACATTTCATGACATTAAAGATAGAACAAGAGTCCAGGGCCAGAGAAGTGAGAGTGATTGCTGGTATATCCAAATCAAACAGGAAGGAGAGGGGACTTCCTAGTGGTCTAGTGGATAAGACTTTGCCTTCCAATGCAGGCAATGTGGGTTTCATCCCTAGTTGGGGAACTAAGATCCCATTGTCTTTGGGCCAAAAAAACCCCAAAACAAAACAGGAACAATATTGTAACAAATTCAATGAAGACAATAAAAATGGTCCATATCAAAAAAACATTAAAAACAAAACAAAACAGGAAGGACAGATTGGACTGGGAATGGCAGGGATAGAGAACACGGAGGACACAGTGTTTTACAGCCCACAGAGCACATGGCATGGATGGATCAGTCTCTCTCTTTAAAAAAAAAAACAAACTATTTATTTGGCTATACCAGGTCTTAGTTGTAGCATGTGGGATCTAGTTCTCTGACCAGGGATTGAACCTGGGCCCCCTGCATTGGGAGCGTGGAGTTTTAGCCACTGGAGTACAAGGGAAGTCCTAGATCAGTCTCTTTTAAGGGACTAATGAAGCAGAGACACAGTGACAAGTATTTTGCTTCATCCTTTGCCTATAATTCCCTTCCTGTAAATCAGAGAACTAATTTAGAACTAATTATAAAATTGTATATAATTTTATTTGTTCAAGATTGTTATATTTTATATATTATGTTTTAAAACATTTCAAATTCAGAACATAAATTACAAATTCACTAAATTATTTTTAAATATAAAAAAGATGGAGCCCACAAACTACAGGACTTTAAGAACAAAGTATTGTTTGCCAGCTAGAAAAAGTAGGCAAAAACTGCAAATATAAGAAGATGAGGACTTCCCTAGTGGCACAGTGAGTGGAAGTACATCAGCCAATGCAGGGGACACAGGTTTGATCCCTGGTTCGGGAAGGTTCCACATGCCATGGGGCAACTGAGCCCCTGTACCACCACAACTACTGAGCCTGAGTGCTGCAACTCCTGAAGCCAGCATGCCTAGAGGCCCTGCTCCACAGCAAAAGAAGCTATTGCAATGAGAAAGCAGCGCTCGGCAGTGAAGAGTAGCCCTCACTCACTGTAACTAGAGAAAGCCCAGGGACAGCAACGAAAATAATCCAACATAGATCCAGCACAGCCAAAAATAAACAAACAAATAAATAACATTTTTAAAAAGAGAGAAAGAGAGAAGATGATATCCTTTTGGAAACCATTCTGAGTCCTCCAGCCTGCTGGGGTTACTCTTTAATATCCAAATAAAGATTGCTCAAGACACTGCCCCACAGAATGCAGAAGTCTGTGCCCTCCTGATGTTTTGTATATTGCTTGGGAAGGACTCGTGTTCTCCTTATCACTGATTGTCCTGTTCTCCAGCTCAGGATGACTTACTTCACTCAAGGTTCTTCCTTGGATCTGGTATTCCAACCTTTTCATTTCTTCTCATTGTTTCACTCTCTCCAAGTTGTCCAGGCCTACTCCCCCAGGCTGCCCCTAAACTCCAAATTCCCCTCACTTCTTGCTTACTTTCCCTGGCAGATCAGTTCTGCCCTCTTTATCTCATTTCTTCTATCCCCCTCTCCCCCTGCCCATTCCTTATTCCTCTCCTGAGAATCACACATCGTTTTCCAATCTGTGCCATGAATGCCGTCTTCCTCCTGAGCCATGATTTTTTCCCTGAAGAGCAATTTGTTCCCACTCCACAGAGAAAATCATTCTTTTAACATCAACATCTGCCTCTGTGCCTCAGCATATACTATTCCCTCTGCCTGCAACAGCCCACATACTCCTCTCAACCCCTCTCATGGCCCACACATCCCACACAAGGCTCACTCAAGCATAACCATCCCCAGCACCTGCTACACGTTTGAGAATTGAACACATTAATTACGTCTTCTCAACTCTCAAGTACAAACAGCATTCATTTCTAGAAAAAATCTTCAGGAAAAATAGAGCAAAACTGACTCAAACTTTTAATATAATGGGTCTCATATTCTGAGCTACTGTTGCCATCAGTTTCTACTGCTGTAGTTTTAGAATTTGCATTGGCTCCTCCAAGTTAAAGATTAGCCAAGACGGGAGCATCCTGCTCTTTCTTCCCTCATGTTCCTTTACTCCTTTAACTGATACATTTCCAGGAAGGAATGGAAATTATTTCTGATGGACCCACTGCTTGTCAGAAACCCAGCTGCCTCTCTGTGGTCTGTACACTATTTGCAAGATCTTTCTGGTATGCTGTCATTTGATCAACATTTGTGGGTTTGCATTTCTGCCTCTGCAAGTAGAAAAGCGCAACAACACAGTTCCACTATTTAAAAATTCTTCTCCAGATAGTTTGGAAAGGGCTGTTTTCACATTGTAACTAAGAAGTCAATTTCCTCTTTATTTATTTTTGATAGTCTTTTAATTTTTTTAATTTGGAGTATAGTTGCTTTACAATGTTGTGTTAGTTTCCACTGTACACCAAAGTGAATCAGCTAATATGTATACATATATAGCCCTCCCTTGTGAGCCTCCCTCCCACTCCACCCCAATCCTACCATCTAGTTCATCGTAGAGCACCGAGCCGAGCTTCCTGTGCTATACAGCAGCTTCCCACAGTGTGTGTCTGTGCACTCCATCAGTCGTATCCAACTCTTTTCGACCCCATGGACTACAGCCTGCCAGGCTCCATCATCCGTGGAATTTTTCAGGCAAGAACACTGGAGTGGGTTGCCATTTCCTTCTCCAATGCATGAAAGTGAAAGTGAAGTCACTCAGTCGTGTCCGACTTTTAGTGACCCCATGGGCTGCAGCCTACCAGTCTCCTCCGTCCATGGGATTTTGCAGGCAAGAGTACTGGAGTGGGGTGCCACTGCCTTCTCTGTCATTGGCCCTAGTCTTCTACAAAATGTACTATCATTAACTCATAATACATTGGGTGTTCTGTTATTTCCCTTTTAGCACTTTTATTAAAATTATTTTGAGGTGTTATCATAAAGCTTATTATTTCTTGTTCCTGAAAACGTTTTATCTATCCAGGCAAGACACAGAGACCCATGCCTTTTTTTCCACACAGGTTTAATCATCTGGTTATAATCTCACTTTAAAAGAGGTTTGTTCTGGGGACTTCCCTGGTGGTCCAGTAGCTAACCCTCTGTGCTCCCAGTGCAGGAGGCCTTGGTTCAATCCCTAGTCAGGGAGCTAGATCCCACATGCCACAACAAAAGACTCCATATGCCACAATAAAAAGATCTCGTGTGCTGTAACTAAGATCCAGTGCAGTCAAATAAATAAGTATTTTTAAATTAGATAAATAAAAGAGGTTTGGTCAAACTTGACTGTTGTGCAAATAGGTAAGTAACACAAGGTAGTGATTACCATGGGCTTTGGAATCAATGGCTTCCCTGGTAGCTCAGTTGGTAAAGAATTCAGCTGCAATGCCAGAGACCCTGGTTCAATTCTTGGCTAGGGTAGATCTGCTGGAGAAGGGATAGACTACCCACTCCAGTATTCTTGGGCTTCCCTGGTGGCTCAGCTGGTAAAGAATCTGCCTGCAATGCGGAAGACCTGGGTTTGATCCCTGGGTTTGATCCCTGGATTGGGAAGATCCCCTGGAGAAGGGAAAAGCTACCCACTCCAGTATTCTGGCCTGGAGAATTCCATGGACTGTATAGTCCATGGGGTCGCAGAGTTGGACACAACTGAGCAACTTTCACTTTCACTTTGGAATCAGTAAACGCCTCTACGTACTGGCTGTGACTTTGGACAAATAATTTCAATTTGGTAAACTCCAGAATGCTACTTTATAAAATGGAGGGCCATGTATAACTAAGAATTGCAACTAAGGATTGAAAAGCATTAAATGATTTTCAACTTGTTGACACAACCATAGAGCCTGAAACATAGCAAGCACTTAAACAGGAATTACTACTCTACTACTACTATCATTATTATTACTGCACTTATAGGATCTGAAAAATCCTGACATTCCCCTTGAGTTTCCTTGTCAGTTTTGATCAGTGGTATCCCAGGAAGAGGTCCAAGAAATAAATATTCTATTTTCCTACATGATTTGCTCCTAAAATCTTGTATAAAAATCAAATGTGTGAAAATTTAACTTCTATTCATCAAGGAAAAGAAAGATATCTATTCTTAACATGCAAATATATATATATATATATACACACACACACACACACACACACACATAGGAGAAGGCAATGGCACCCCACTCCAGTACTCTTGCCTGGAAAATCCCATGGACAGAGGAGCCTGGTAGGCTGCAGTCTGTGGGGTTGCGAAAAGTTGGACAAAACTGAGCGACTTGACTTTCACTTTTCACTTTCATGCATTGGAGAAGGAAATGGCAGCCCACTCCGGTGTTCTTGCCTGGAGAATCCCAGGGACGGCGGAGCCTGGTTGGCTGCCATCTATGGGGTCGCACAGAGTCGGACATGACTGAAGTGACTTAGCAGCAGCAGCAGCATACATACATAAAGTCTAGAATTATATCTGATTATATATTCCCAGTATTTTTTACCTATTCGTTAATTCTTTTTCCATCCAAGTCAACACAAAATAAACTGAGTTAACACATTCTCATCTAAATGAGAATAAAGTCAACACTTCCAGCTTAACTGAATGGTAACCATTTAATCTCAATAGCAATACATTTATAAGACATATACATTTTATCACCACTGTCAGGAATTTCTTTTTCTGTTTTACACTTAGTTATACAAAATATACAAAAAATTCAAAGTTGGGCAAATATTGTTACACCAGCAAAAACAGAGAAACCAAATTGCCACTTGGTATTGTGTGATGGATCAAAATGTTCACTTATCAGCAGATGTGCAAACATTCAAAATGTTTTATTTAGACATATCAAAGTCTAATGTATAAAAGTACAGGTTGTAGGTCAGTCAAGAACTATCCCCATTGCACTTTGACAATCTTTTCTAAAGTTAACCAATAACTTTTCATAATGATTATTCATCTGAGATTGTTAATGGGCAATTCTTTTTTATTCTTAGTTTTTTGGGGGGCAATGACATGCAACATGTGGGATCAATGCAGGATCTTACTTTCCCAACCAGGGATGGAACGCACACCCCCTGCAATGGAAGTACAGAGCCTTAACCACTGGACCAACAGGGAAGTCCCTGGGCAATTCTTTTTAATAATGCTGATGTAATGGAGCAGAGGAGACTTCTGGGCAGAGGACGTTAGGAAAAGCAAGAACTCCTTGTCCATAGCCACAGAAGACTTTTAAGGTGTGGAGCTAGCCCTAGTACATGAGGCGAGTGGCCATTTGAATGTAAACTGGAACTGCGTATTTCATGTGCCAGTATTTGCAAAGGTCTTGCCTGGACTGGGGCTTTTTGTCTCATGCTCAGAAAAAATTTCAGTTTGGAAATGTTTTTATGCCAGAATTTCCCCAGGCCTCATCAACCTGTAAGTACAAATTAGGTCACATTAACAGATAAAACACAAATTGTACTTGTTCAGGCCCACGTTCAAGACTGTAGGCAGTGAGACTGACAGGTGACCTAGAAAGCTGGGTTACCTGCGAAACTGATGTTTATTTAAAGGTTACAATGGGAACAAAAGTAGCAGTGGAAAATCTGAGTGTGATGGCAGAAGCATGGGTGCTGCTGCGGGAGGGGGTGGGGGAAATTCCAGCTTAAGGGTATGTTGCAACAATGCAAAAAGACAACTTCCTGTGGCTACTCTATGGTGACCCCTAGACCCTCATGGTTCAGAGATGCGTGTGTGCTAAGTCACTTCAGTCGTGTCTGGCTCTTTGTGACCCTATGGACTGTAGCCTGCCAGGCTCCTCTGTCCACGGGATTCTCCAGGCAAGAATACTGGAGTGGGTTGCCATGCCCCCCTCCAGGGGACCTTCCTGACCCAAGGATTAAATCTGGTCTCCTGTGTCTCCTGTATTGAAGGCAGATTCTTTACTTCTTGGAGAAGGAAATGGCAGCCCACTCCAGTACTCTTGCCTGGAAAATCCCGTGGACAGAGAAACCTGATAGGCTACTGTCCATGGGGTTGCAAAGAGTCGGATAGGACTGAGCGACTTCACTTTCACTTTCACTTTCACTTTTCTTTACCTCTAGCGCCACCTGGACAACTAGGACTTTAACAAAGGCTCAGTTTAACCAGTCGAAAGACACGCCTGCAATGTAGGCCATCTCTTCTCCCCACTCACTCAATTCTCCCCTACAATATCAAGTTACATATTAAGAAACATAAGGAAAAAAAAAAACAACATCAAGTCATAAGCTCAAACCATAAGCAGCACTGACTTTAAACCCAATCCAGAGACAATCTGCAACAGAGAGATGCCCTCTGTCTCTGACTGGGAGCTATCCTAACACAAGCTTCTGGCACAGAGGATGACAGTCACAAGAAGCACTTCTGGCCTGAGGGAGTCTCAAGCCTGCTTAAGTCACCACCATGGCTCCATGAGGCCAGACTCCTGCCAGCACACAGAGGAACCAGGAACCAGAGCCTTCATGTGCAGAAGTGTTTCCCACTTGAGAACAATACCTCCAAACTACGAAAGCTAAAAGTTGAGAAGCTGAGAGGCAAAAATCCTGTGGGTTATTGGATATAAGAGTGAGATGAATATTTGTATACATCGCATTGTAGATATCCTAGTTGCATGCACTGATTCCCAGACCCATATATTCTGGCTGTGGGGGAGAAAGTACCATATAATCATCTCTCAATCAGAGCATACACTGTTACTGAAAGAGAGTGTGTGAGTCTGGCTGCTCGCCACTCAAAAGGCAATAAACAGGCCAGGCTGGAGGAAAGGAAAGTTTGCGTTATTTCACATGCCGGCAACTGGGATGGGGGCGGGGGGGACGGGGGGACCAGCATCATCTTGGTTGTTTTAGGTACAGTTAATCTTCAGTTCCAGGGTCCCATCTGTTCCCATTTCTTTGAGGCCAGTTCTCAGAATTGTGGCAACTCATGTTGTGGGTACAGTCTGGTCATCATGTGGTTAACTTCTCCATCTGTGTGTTTTAGTATCTATAAGACAGCTCAGAGTATCATCTATAGCCCTTGAGAAAGAACTAAAGATCCTTGACTATGCTTAAAGAGTATATTATTATTATTTGGTTTCCCTTTGTTTTCACATGTTCTCATTTCTCCAATTAAACTTATTCTTTGACTTAAGTTTCCCAGACAAAAGGCAGGCAGAGGACATGGGTGGGTCGGGCAAGGACCATACAGTCCTGCTCCATTTCAGTATTTCAGCCTGTAAGACAGAACACTGTCCCTTCAGAGTGTTGCCTCCTAACTGACACCAAAACTGAGTCTTCAGTAAGCCATTCCACCTTTTTAGTAAGCCAGATACTTATAGGTAATAGTAAAAGTAGTAAGACCAGTCAATTCCCTGGGCATGAGCCCACTGACCATGGATAGAATCCATGACAGTACATAAAGCATCCTGAGAGTCTGTAGATGGTAGAATTGACAGAAACATTACAGGAAGGATATGGAAAATCCATATCCATAATATATGTTTAGTCCTCTAAGGATGGATTTATGACCTTTCCATGATGAAAGAGATATATAATATATTCAGCCTACATCAGCTGGTTGGCTTGTTCCTCTAGGGAATGCTATCTAATGGGGACTCACTGTTGACATCATCTGTTAGCAGATTAGGCACTCAGAAGTAGCAGCAGTCAAGTCAAGTCAGCTTCCTTAAGGGAAAGTCCATTTTGTTGAACCCATGCAGAGCTCTCACCTCCGTCATCAAAGCATGCTGTTCATGAGTCCATTAAATAAGCACAGGGGTGGCTGATGAAACGGCACAGATTTGATCCAAAATCCTAAAGGTCTATACTGTGATTCTCTTACTGGTACTTGCCTAAGGTTTTATTACCATCCTTATTTGTTAGAGATTCTTGAGTGTCACTGGACCTAGTGATCATAAGGACCAAGTAGAAGAACATCTTGTGCTATAGCCTGGACTTGCAGAAGCTTTGTTCCACCATTTGACACTCACAGCCTTATAAGGGACTCCTCAGATGGTTCCAACTCAAAACGTGGTTTATATTGCCTCCAAAAGCCAAAAAGACCTATCAATTATGATTCTTTTGTCATGGTAGATAATACATCAATTTGTCACTGTGGAAAAGATATCTCAACGTGCTCCAGTCTGCTGGATTCTCAGAAACCACTGAAGTGGCAGGTCCCTGAGATTCATCTCAAACTTTCTGGTTTGCTCATATCTTAGTAAGGCTTCCAAATTAACTGCTACTTTTGCTCATCAGGTTGAATGAGTGAAGTGTCATCTATGCAATAGACAGTGACGTTTTGCAGAACATCAGCACCTCGGAGATCTCTGCTGACTATAACGTGGCAGACAGATTGAGAGCTGACATAGGACTAAGCCAAGATGGTGAATGTCTTGGCTGTTGTTGCTGCCAGGTAAAAGTAAACTGCTCATGGTTACCCTTTCAACGTGGAATGGAGAAAAAACCATTAGTCACATAACAGGGCCAGGGACTCTATTGATTTCTTCCAGTACAGAAACTCTTTTATAATGGGAGTTGCAACTGAAGTCACACCCTAACCAAGTTTATTGAAATCTACAGTTATTCTCCAATATCCATTCTATCCAGGCCAAACAGGTAAATTAAATAGGGATGTCCTAGATATCACCAATCTTGCATGTTTCAAGTCTTCGCTATTGAACTGATCTCTGTTCAATACAGAAATACAGAAATCCCTCAGAATACAGAAAACTGTATTACAGAAATATTTCTGTATTACTGTAATACAGAAATCCCTCAGAAATACAGCATTGCTTCTGGTTTACTATCTTGGTAGGAGGAGGAAGTTCAAGGGCCTTCCATTTAGCTATTTCTACCATAATGACCTTGTCCCATGGGTTAGAGAGCCAACACAGGAATTTTTGCCTCTGGTCAAGTTTGTCAGTTCCAATCATTGGGGGAATTACCCTAGGGTAGACCCATGAACTGACTGGTCCCATACATTGGTGGGCCACAGTGGCATTTTGGGCTCCTAGGAATTAGTATTAATCTAAAAGTAGTGTCTAGACATCCACCAAAGGTCTGAGTATTTTCTTTTCTCCACTTTAGTAAATAATATTAGATATCTTTAGGAAAGGCTCACAAGGAAGATTTACATTATATATTTGTGGCAATTCTATAGGATTCTTCCATAAGTGAGACCTAGCTTTCTGTTCAGTAAAGGAGCTCTGGGTTTCAGAACTGGATTAATTCTGTAAATTGAATGAGAAGCCATGATTTTCCACCGTGGTGACCCAAAAGAACTGAAAATAGGTACTCCAACAGACAATTGTTCATGAATGTTCACAGCAGCAATATTCACAACAGCCAAAAAGATGGCATGAATAGATTTTAAAAATTGTGGTATACCCATACCATGGGTATAATTTATCCATAAAAACAAATGAAGCACTGATACATTGCTATAGCTTGGATGAATCTCAAAAGCATGCAAAGCCAAATAAGCGAGACAGAAAATAGCACATACTACATGGTTCACTTAATACGAAATATCCAGAATGGGAAAATCCAGAAAGACATTAACGCAGACTAGTAGTTGCTAGGGACCGGAAGAAGGCAGGAATGGGGAGGGATTGCTTAATGGGTATCTTCTGGAGTGATAAAAAAAGTTTGAAACTAGAGAGAGGTGGGTGTCTACAGCATCGTGACTGCACTACATGATACTGAATGGGACACTTTAAAATGGTTAATGGTATGCTATATGAATTTCATCTCCATTTTTTAAAAGAAAAGTAAAACAGTACCCATAAATTAAAAAGTAATGAAATTATTCCTTCTCTAGTACCAGTGGAAGGAGAGCATCCTGTTTTTCAACCATGCATATTTTTACCCTCTTACTTCAGAGAAACAGTACTTAAAAGAAATTGCAATGATCCAATACTACTAAATAGTTTACATATTTTGCTGAGTTGTTGGAATTTTGGGGGGTCGGGTAGGGATTATTGTGAAGTCTGACGAGGAAGAGAAGATCTATATAAAGCCTTTTTGTACTGGTCTCTTTGTTCTCAAAGAGAACATTTCTTTTTTTAAAAAAAAATTTTTTTTTAATTTATTTGGCTGCACTGGGTCTTAGTTGTGGATCATCCTACAGATGCTGTTTTGTAAGCATCTAATTCCTTGCATTGAATTCTTTTATGTTCCTTTCCTTTGGAATGGTTTCTGTTTCTTATCCTGAACCTCATTGACTTTTGGGGGTATTTAAAGAGATAAAAGCATTGAAAGAAATCAGCCCAGTGCCTGGCATATGGAGAGGGGTCAAAATTGATAGCAATTATTATTATTACAACACATTATTTTCTAGTTCTTTATTATTACTACATGATGTAGAATTTCAATGTTTCTCCCCTTTCTTTGTTCCCCAATCCTGGTTAGATTATAAAAGGTTCACTCAGGGACTTCCCTGGTGGTCCAGGGGCTAAGATTCCTTGCTCCCCATGCAGGGGACCTTGGTTCAATCCCTGATTGGGGAACTAGATCCCAAATACTGCAAGGAAGACCCAGCGCAGCCAAATAAAGGAATATAATTTTAAAAGCAAACAAAAAAAACAACAACAAAAAGGTTCACTCAAAGAACTGAGGAGTCCTAAACTTTTTCTCTGTTTCCATTTAGGCTCCTTGTATTAGTCAAAGTTCTCCAGAAAGAGACTTCCCTGGTGGTGCAGTGGTTATGAATCCACCTTGCAATGCAGAGGATGTGAGTGTGATCGCTGGTCAGGGACTAAGATCCCACATGCCACGGAGCAAACTAAGTCCACACACCACGACCAGAGAATCCGTGCACCGTAACAAAGACCCTGTGTGCCACAACTAAGACTCAACACAGCCAGATAAACAAATATTTTTTAAAAAGGTTCTTCAGAGAAAAAGAATCAATAGAATATATGAGTGCGTAAGGACGTGTGGGTATGGGTATGTATGTGCAAGCATGCACACACACACATGCTAGCAAGTTTGAAATTTGTAGGGCTATCCAATAGTGTGGAAATCCTGGCAGAAGTTGATATTATATTCTTGAGTCAGAAGGCAGAATGCCTCTCTCTTCAGAGGACCTCAGTCTTTTCTTGTAAAGCCTTCAACTGACTGGATGAGGCCCACCCACACTATGGAATGTAACTTGTTTGACTCAAAGTCTACCGATTTAAATGTTAATCTCATCTAAAAATACTCTCACAACTATTTGACCACATAACATAGACTAGTTAAATTGACACAAAATGAACTATCACACTATTCAAACCATCAATCATGTCATGTAATGTTTATCTATTGATGTTAATCCACAATGCTTTGGGGCATAAGACCCATTTGATTTCACTATGTATGTTTTAAAGGTATGGTACTTCAGTTTTCTTAGACTGAGTATTTGATATATGCAATAAACTACAGAAGACTGCGCAATGGGTAAGGAATAACCTGGGGCCTCTTCCTGCCTTTCGCATGCCACAGCTAGAAGATCCTGCATGCTCCAACGATCAAAGAACCCACATACCACAACTAAGACTCAGCACAGCCAAACACATAAATAAATATAAATATGAAAAAAAATATTACATGGAGCATGAGATGTAGGGAGACCATTAGGGTCCATGGCAGTAACCCAGGCAAGAGATGTCAGTCAAATGGATTAGGATAATAGCAGTGGAGGTAGGAGTGGAGATTAGGACAAGTAAATGATTTTTAGAGCCCTTTAAGAGGAAAAGTGAAGACATTTGGAGATGGATTGGGCACAAGGTGAAGGAGAGGTTGCCGTCCCAGGTTTCTGGCTGGTACAACTAGCTAGTCACTAGCTAGGGAACACCGGACAAAGAAAAAGTATAGGAGAAACTGTGTGTTCAGCCTTAGGTATGCTGAATTTAAGGTAAGGCACTCAAATAGAACTATCCAATAAGCAGTGGGGTATGCAGGTTTGAAGGTCAAAAGGGAGGTACAGCCTGGAGATGAATATTTGGAAGTCATATCCAGGGCCAGTCTATCTACTAGGCATGGCTAGGCACATTAGTGCCCTAATATTCTTAGGGCTCAGTTCAGTTCGGTCACTCAGTCATGTCTGACTCTTTGCAGCCCCCATGGACTGTAGCACCCCAGATTTTCCTGTCCATCACCAAATCCTGGAGCTTGCTCAAACTCATGTTCATTGAGTCAGTGATGCCATCCAACCGTCTCATCCTCTGTAGTCCCCTTCTCCTCCTCCCCTCAATCTTTCCCAGCATCAGGGTCTTTTCCAAGGAGTCAGTTGTTTGCATCAAGTGGCCGAAGTATTGGAGTTTCAGCTTCAGCATCAGTCCTTCCAATGAACATTCAGAACTCTTGGGGCTCATACACACACAAAAAAGCTTTAATCTCCTTTAAATCAGAAAAAGAAGTCTTAATAGATAAAGATGTTTTAATAGAAATTCCATGGACAGAGGAGCCCAGTGGGTTGCAGTCCATGGAGTTGCAAAGAGTCAGACACAACTGAGCACGCACACAATACACAATATATTCATCTTTACACCAATGCAGTCATAAAAGATAATTTTAAAAGAAATGGTTCCCTAGGAAGGAGCAAGCCCACAAAAGTCCTAATGCTGTCCTGGTTGTATTAGTAAGGATGCTTCCTACCACAAATATCAAAAAGCCCACTCTCAATGGCTTCGGCAGGGACGATATTTAATTTCCCTTGTTCAGCATTAGGGTGGCCTCCAGAAATGACAGGAAGCTCATGCCCTCAAAGCCAGAGGCTCCTTCCAACTCTACTCTGCCATCCCTGCTGTTAGCTCCATCCTCAGCTGGGAGCACACCAGTGCAGTAGGTCCAGAACACATCCAGACTTATCAACATTCCCAGAAAGCAAGCTCCCGAGAAATGTCACGTCCAGAGAATGCTTCTCTCCTAGGAGTGAGAAAACCTTTCCCAGAAGCCCTGCAGCAAATGTCCTCTTAGTCTCACTAGGCAGATACCCCTTCCTAAATCAGCTCTGGCAAGAAGGAAGGAATTTATATGATGGGCTCAGACTAATCATCTGGGGTGCAATAGAGGTTAGGGGGTCAACCACAATGCCTTCTCTCAAAGACTTCCTCCAGGAGGTGGGACTAGAAACTAAAAGCAGGGATGAGCTCACCCAGGGAAGAGTGTTCAAGAGAGAGAAGCACAGAGGACCTAGGAACTTCAGTATGTCCATGTTATGAGGGCTTCCTCACTGATGGAAGAGACTCATCATTAAATACAGTTGCAAATGGACTGGAATGTGAAAGCAGCCTGGGTGTTGGAGGCCCAGGTGTATGTTAAAACCTGTGTGACTGGGTAGGTTTCTTAAACTTTCTGCCTCAGGTTTCCTCTCTGTATAATACCCTACACATAGTAAATATCAAATAAACTCAGCTATTATTGTTTTATGGTCATCCACATTATTATTATATTTAGGTGATGGGAAGACACTGGAAGGGAATTGACAGGCAAGTGTCCTGGGCAGATTTGTGGCTAGGTTATATGGCTTGAGCAGTTGTGCTCTGTGCTGGGTTTCCTTTTCACTAGATCACTGCGAGCAACTCTCCAAGTTTCCCTCTGGCTGCCCCCAAGGTTGAACCCTACCAGAACCCTCCAGGCCCCAGCAGCATCTCTATAAAATCTCTGTGTTGGTTTTAGCTACACTCCTGTGCCTTGGAATCAGGATAAATTACTATCTCTCCTTTCACCCCTGCCCGCTTGCATTGCTGTCACTCAAAGAAATTAATCAGGTTTATTAAGCATGACCTCTCTTTTGTGAGCCTTGCTCCTGGTCTGCAGATCTGTACCTGTCTGTTGCTCTCCTAGCTCAGTTCCAGTTGGGGAGGCCTCAGCCTTTCTCGGTGTTCTGGTGGGGGCAGGGACAAGCAGCCGAGTGGCCACATCTTTTGTTATTTGTAGAGACTGACGCACTGGGCTGGATTGGACAAAGGCAGGATGCTCCGCTGTAGTGAGCACAAGGCTCTTTGTTGCCATGGCTGTGGAAGAAATAGGAACAGAAAGGATAAATGTTGCATCCAAATACACTAATAATTAACACTTAGCACCATGGATATAAAAAGCACTTAATGCTAAATTACTGTGATCATAATAGCTCTTCTTTATTCAGCCTGACTCCATATGGCATCATGGTTTGGTAGTTAAGTGTGTGTGAACTGGAGCCTGACTGTCTGGGTCCAAATCCTGGCTCTGCTATTTGCCAGTGTGGGCCAGTTACTTACACTCCTTGAGTCTGTTTTGCATCTGTAACACACAGACAGTGGAAGTACATAACCCATAGTGTTATGTGAGTTCATACTAAAAGCACTTAAACATGACCTGCCACATAATAAGCACTCAATAAATATCATATTTTCATATAAATTGGTGGGCAAATTTGGACCTCAAAACAAACTTATGACATAGATGTTATTATTATCCCTATTTATTGATTGAGGATTCCAAGACTCAGAGAGGTTGAGTAACTTTCCCAAAGTCACCCAGCAAGAAAGTAGCAGGACCGATTCTGACTGACCCTAAAGCCATGTGCTTTCTACCGCACATGTCACTGTCTTCCACGAGCTCCTGGCAAGAGGCCCCACATCAATGTGATGGTGCAGTATTGGTGACTTTCACAACACTCTTTCATCATAGGTGGTACAGACCAGGCATTTTCAGAATGAAGGACAGAGGAGTCTTGTAGACAAGGCAGCTTACTCAAAGTTTCTCTATTCTCTGGCCCAGCTTCATGCCCAGACCCCCAGGCTTCCATATGTACAATGCCCAGTTCTCTGGTGGAAGGTGGAAGGCCAGCTAGGGAAGAGCAGAGACATAGCCCAGGTCTGTCTCAGGCACCATCCGTCTGATGGCTTGGCTTTAGAGAGGAGTCACAGGGCAGAACTTGGCCATGGGACACCAGGCTACACCAACACCAGGTCTGACCTCAAGATGGTCCAGGACAGATCTTGCACCCCAAAAGTCTTTGGACACTACCAATAAAATAAAGTAAAACAGCACAGCCCAAAGCACCTTCATGCCAAAGAACTTAAAATTCTTGAGGGATGTCTGCATTTTTTTTTTTTAATGTAAAAGAATCCAAGTCTGGCTTTTCATACCTTCTGTGGAGTGGACATCTGGCTGCCAGACCAAAAAGTGCCCACAGGGCTCTGACCACTGTCTAGCCTAGTCAGGCCTCTGCCCATTCCTCCACACAACCAGTCAGGCCTCTGCTCATACTTCCACACAACCAACTCTTGTTATTTATTCAAAAGTAGTTCAATTCCTAAATGACCACCCGGGCAAAAATAAAACAGCCTTACAAATATCTCTGAGAAAGAGAGGCAACTGGCTATATCATTAATTGCAACCATTCACTGAGCCCAAACTCTAGGCAAGGCACTGTACTTACCATGGCCCTTGTCCAGGCCCTACCCATCCCTCACTTATCAAGTTTAAGTTTATGGCTAGCTCCTGATGGCTCCTCCTCTGTGATTCATGTTCAGATGTCCATTTGCAAGCCGGTAAGACGTGGCTGGGTTTACCCTTGACTCTGGGAAACACGGCCTTGAATATATAGCCTGGTGTCAGGAGAAGAGCCTGTGAAGGGGGCTCCCTAGAGTCCACAGGCTATGCCCACCTCTACTTCAAGACAGCAGAGACTTCTCTTGTGTGGACAGGCAAACTCTCAGTGCTATGTGGATCCCCCACTCCTATGCAGGCTCTGATCACAGACCCTCTTCCTCAATCCCTTCCACCCACACCTGCCTCTTGCCTCCTCCTCACACCCCTGGGGCTCTCAAATGGTGACCAGAGAAGGAAGAAAATGGCCAGGCTAAAGATTCAGTGAAAATAACAGGAGCTTTATACTTGGACAGACATGGGTTTGAATTTCACCATGTTATTTAATAGCTCTGTAACCTGGGCTGGTCACTTGACTTCTCTGAGTCTGTTTTCTAATCACTGAAAGAATAATCTTCTGTATTCTTAGGGTTTCTGTGAGGATTAGAAAAGGTATAAATCAGTATGTTATGCTCAGTGATACTCAATAAATGGTAGATATCGTCAGATATAAGTTGGTCTCTTTTTTTAAATTTTTCAAAAGATTTTATTTATTTATGGCTGTCCTGGGTCTTTGTTGCTGTGCGGGCTTTTCTCTAGTTGAGATGAGCAGGGGCTATTCTACAGATGCAATGCTCAGGCTTCTCATCTCAGTCGTTTCTCTTGTTGCCAAGCATGGGCTCCAGGGCGCACTGGCTTCAGTAGTTGTGGCTTCCAGGCTCCAGAACACAGGCTCAATAGTTGTGGCAAAGGGGCTTAGTTGCTCCATGGCATGTGGGATCTTCCCCGATCAGGGGTTGAATTTGTGTCTCCCCTATTGGCAGGCAGATTCTTTATCACTGAACCACCAGGGGAGCCCTATAAGTTGGTCTCTTTCCATTCATTTAAAGTATATACACTTTCTCTCTCTAAATGCTTACAACCACCAGGCAACAGAGTCAGCCCACTAGTGATGCTGCTGTAAGGAGCTTGGCTGGGTTAGAGTATCTTTCCTGCTGGGCTTGGAGCTTAGTCTAGTACATATGTTTGGGTTTCAGCCCCTCTGTCCATGGTTTGGTGACCAATACTCTCGAGTTGCCTGAAGTTCAGCTTTGGGAAACCTGGTATGATTGGTCACCCTATCAAGAGAGTTGACCCAGAACAGATGGAGAAGGTGTGAGACCTGGAAAATAGCTGGGATTCCCATAACCTCTCCCAGTTTGCTGGACTGATGAGCCAGACTGGGCATCAACTCCACCCTTCCTTCTAGGTTCCCAGCCAAAGCCTAGTTAAACTGAAGTCAAGGGCGACACCTAGAGTCTGTGTGAAAAACTACAGGCTGGTAACCACCTACCTGGCCCCTGAGGCCTTAGTTGGTTAGTTCCTTTCAGTTCAAGTCAATTCAGTCGCTCTGTCGTCGACTCTTTGCAACCCCATGGACAGCAGTATGCCAGGCCTCCCTGTCCATCACTAACTCCCAGAGTTTACTCAAACTCATGTCCATTGAATTGGTGATGCCATCCAACCATCTTATCCCTCTGTCATCCCCTTCTCCTCCCGCCTTCAATCTTTCTGAGCATCAGGGTCTTTTCTAATGAGTCAGTTCTTCACATCAGGTGGCCAAAGTATTGGAGTTTCAGCATCAGTCCTTCCAATGAATGTTCAAGACTGATTTCCTTTAGGATGGACTGGTTAGATCTCCTTGCTGTCCAAGGAACTCTCAAGAGTCTTCTCCAACACTACAGTTCAAAAGCATCAATTCTTCAGCGCTCAGCTTTATAGTCTTTATAGTCCAACTCTCACATCCATACATGACTACTGGAAAAATCATAGCTTTGACTAGATGGACCTTTGTTGGCAAAGTAATGTCTCTGCTTTTCAATATGCTGTCTAGGTTGGTCATAACTTTTCTTCCAAGGAGTAAGCGTCTTTTAATTTCATGGTTGCAGTTACCATCTGCAGCGATTTTGGGGCCCCCAAAAATATTCTGTCACTGTTTCCATTGCTTCCCCATCTATTTGCCATGAAGGGATGGGACTGGATGCCATGATCTTTGTTTTCTGAATGTTGAGTTTTAAGCCAACTTTTTCACTTTCCTTTCACTTTCATCGAGAGGCTCTTTAGATCCTCTTCACTTTCTGCCATAAGGGTGGTGTCATCTGCATATCTGAGGTTATTGATATTTCTCCCCACAATCTTGATTCCAGCTTGTGCTTCATCCAGTCCAGCATTCTCCTGATGTACTCTGCATATAAGTTAAATAAGTAGGGTGACAATATACAGCTTTGACATACTCCTTTCCCAATTTGGAACCAGTCTGTTGTTCCATGTCCAGTTCTAACTGTTGCTTCTTGACCTGCATATAGATTTCTCAGGAGGCAGGTCAGGTGGTCTGGTATTCCCATCTCTTGAAGAATTTTCCAGTTTGTTGCGTACACATAGTCAAAGGTTTTGACATAGTCAATAAAGCAGAAGTAGATGTTTTTCTGGAACTCTTGCTTTTTTGATGATCCAATGGATGTCGGCAATTTGATCTCTGGTTCCTCTGCCTTTTCTAAATCCAGCTGGAACATCTGGAAGTTCACAGTTCACATACTGTTAAAGCCTGGCTTGGAGAATTTTGAGCATTACTTTACTAGCATGTGAGATGAGTGCAACTGTGTGGTAGTTTGAGCATTCTTTGGTATTGCCTTTCTTTAGGACTAGAATGAAAACTGACTTTTTCCAGTCCTGAGGCCACTGCTGAGTTTTCCAAATTTTCTGGCATATTGAGTGCAGCGCAGCACTTTCACAGCACCATCTTTTAGGATTTGAAATTAGTTAGTTTAGTAAATATTTATTATTGAGCTCTCACCATGTGCCAACCCTTGTATTAAGCACTAGGCACAAGTCCTGGGTGCTGAGGTCCAGCCCCGGCTGATCCAGGGTATTCGAAGAAGAGACGGCCTAGGTGACTATTTATATGCTAATTAGAAATATAAGAGTAATAGAATGAGGATAGCTCAGTAGGAAAATTCAGTGGAGAAAAGAGGCTGAGTAGCTTGGTTTACGCGGAAAATCAACATAACCCGTGACACCAGGTTAGCTCTGACCACGGAGGCCACAGGCGCCCTCTCGAATAGCGAAGGTGCCCCACCTTAGACACCTTCTCGAGTGGGTCTTAGAAGCCCAGGCAAATAAATGGTCGCAGAGGATATCCACGCTCCAGATGGGAGACTTCAGCCAGAATGTGAAAAGAAAGAATGACATAGGGAGACCAAGCGCTGGTGAACAAGGCCCGTAGCTTTATTTTCAACAGGGGTTTTTATAACCTAAGTTACCCCAAGTTACACATAGAGGATAATAGGGGATGCAAAGTCAGCAGTTTTTGATCCTTATCAAAAACCAGGGTTTCTTTCCTGCAAATTTATCGTTCACAAATGGTATACATCATCTTCTGGCCAGAAGGCCTATTAACATTTTATGGCTCCTAACAAAGACTTATCAACCGTAAGACTTATTTTCTCTAAGAGTAATTATTTTAAGGTTTGGCGCCATCTTCCGAAGATAAAATTGCATTCCTATAGGGTGGATGTGTAATGGGTTTACAACAAAGGAAAGAATTTATTACCTTAAGGGTCTAAAGTTACTAACACCAAGGCCACTACTTATTTTTTCTACATACCAACTATTAATTAATACATATACAAGGATACAATTCAGAGGATGTGAAAACTTGGCAGCAAGCATTGGCTCATCAATGAAATCTTTTACTAGTTTGTTCTGACAGTTTCTAACTCTCTGAGAGGTTCTAAGCTATTTGAATATCTTAGGCTTCCCGTGCCTCTCGAGGCTGGGAGACTGTAAACAATCGTATGCATAGCTGTAGGAGTCCGGGTAAACTTGTCAGGCGAGTTAGAGAGCCATCTGAGGGGTTGGATTTAAACACTCCTAATCGCCCAGGAACTTTATTAATTGGAGTTGTAAGTTAACTCTTTGACAGAGAGAGCGAGATGGTGGTGGGGGACAGTCCCCAGTAAAGTCAGAGGTGAGAGCACAAAGCAATAAAGTAGGCAGACTCTGGTTTTTTGGGGGTAGATGCTCGAGAATATCCGGGGGGATTCCTGAGGCTCGATCCCGCCTTTGCATATGCCGAGCCTCCTTCCTCATGACCTTTGTCACGAGTGGAATGTTTCTCACCGGCTCCCGGCACCTGGGGGTCTTGGAAGACATCCTCAAACAAGTTAAATTTTTTTTTTTTTTTTTGCCCATAATCAAAACTTTATTGAAAAACTGACACCAAAATAGGAGAGTGTTGCTGTATACCTTACAAAATTAAATGTAATTACATTATCTTGGTAGATTAACTGGAATTACTGAACTGATAAGGCTTTCTGTGATAGAACACAAATTCAAGAAGTTGTGTGGATCATTAGTGTTGCTTCCTTCTAAATGAACAGCCTTCTGTGAGTCTGACTTTTCCTCCTGTTGGCTGGCACAGCACTGTTGAACAGCCTACGCAAAGCACTACTGTCTGAGCATGGCTGAAGACCGTGGTAATCTTGTAGCAACCTGGACATTTTACATCCATGAAGTAAGAATTTGGACTTTGAACCAGCCGTTTCTTTTTATGTTTTTTCTTTTCCTCGTCCAAGGAAGGATGCAGTAAATCTCTAGCTAAAGGCATGTTGATCCTTTCGCAAGCCCAGCCCGTGCAGATCTCTAAGGCGACAACCCCAGCGAGCAGCACGCGACGAAGCACGTGGCATCAAACAAGTTAAATTTATGTTGAGACATGAGGTTGGAGAAGGAAATGGCAACCCACTCTAGTATTCTTGCCTGGAGAATCCCATGGACAGATGAGCCTGACAGGCTACAGTCCATGGGGTTGCAAGAGATGGACACGACTTAGCGACTAAACCACCACCACCACCTATTGAGGTATTTGCTAGGTCAAGGCAGGAGGGAAAGAGTATTCCAGGCAGGAAGAAATAGCAAAGACAAAAACTCTGAGTGGGAAGGAGCATTAAACATCCAAGAAGCTAATCACAGTATGAAGGAGGGAGTCAGTGATGACAACAGCAGTTGGGAGGGTTACTAGGGCCTATAAAAAAAAGTCAGGGGATTTTTGTCTTTCAGGTTTTTTTTTTTTTTTTTTGGTCTTTACCCTAAGTGCAATCAGAACTTAGTGAAGGGTTTTAAGCAGGACAGTAACATAATAGGGCTTCCCCAGTGGCTCAGTGGTAAAAAATACGCCTGTAATGCAGAAGCTGCGGGTTCAATCCTTCGGTCGGGAAGATCCCCTGCAGAAGGCAATGGCAACCCACTCCAGTATTCTTTCCTGGGAAAGCCTATGGACAGAGGAGCCTGGCAGGCTACAGTCCATGGGGTCACAAAAGTCAGACACAACTTACCGATTAAACAGCAATAACATAATCAAACCTGCATTTTTCAAAGCTTACTCTGGCTTGGAGAGTATTAAGTCTAAAGCCAGGGAGGCAATTAGAAGATCACTGCAGTGTCCAGATGGTCCACAGTCTGGACCTGGATGGTGCAGGAAGATAATGAGAGATGATGGTTTGAGAGATGTTATGGAGACAAATGGGCAGAAACATGGTAATTGATTGGAGGTGAGGGTTGAGGAACAGTGAAATTCAAAAATGACTTGCAGGTTTCTGGCTAGGATCACTGGACAGCAGTGGGACAGCTGCTGCAATGGAAGCACAAGAAGGAGAATGATGTTGGACACATGGAATCTAAGGGACCCATGGGACATCCACGTCAAGATGGCAAATAAGCATGTGAATAAAGATTTGTTGTTGTTCAGTCACTAAATTGTGTCCAACTCTGCAACCCCAAAGACTGCAGCACACCAGCCTCCTTGGTCCTCCACCATTTCCCAGAGTTTGCTCAAATTCCTATCCTTTGGGTCAGTGATGCTACCTAACCATCTCATCCTCTGCTGCCCTCTTCGCCTTTAGCTTTCAATCTTTCCCAGCATTGGGGTCTTTTCCAATGAGTTGGCTCTTCACATCAGCTGGCCGAAGTATTGGAGCTTCAGCTTCAGCATCAGTCCTTCCAATGAGTATTCAGGGTTGATTTCCTCTAGGATTGACTGGTTTGATCTCCTTGCAGTCCATGGGACTCTCAAGAGTCTTCTCCAGGTTAGGAAGAAGGAAATAATGTGGGGGTCATACACTTGCAGATGGTAACTGAAGCCCTGAGCAGCACCAACCTTTACAAGTGGGCAGAGGAAGACCAGGCAAGTATGGTATTATAAAAGCCAGGGCCAGAGTGTTTCAGAAAGAAAAGTGTGGTCAACCCCATAAAACATTTCTGAGAGGCAGTGAGATGAGATCCGGAAATTGTTGACTGGACAACATGAAGATCATTAGTAACCTTAGATCCTTTTAAAGTGGAATGATGGAGAGAAGTCAAGTTAGAGTGAGTTGTGCTGTGAACAGGAGGTGAAGAGGTGGAGAAAGTAACTGAAGCCAATTCTTTCAATAAATTTGGCTAAACTATTGCAACTTACCAGTGAGAGTGTGTGTGCTATATCACTTCAGTCATGTCCAACTCTTTGTAACCCCATGGACTGTAGTCTGCCAGGCTCCTCTATCCATGGGATTCTCTAAGCAAGAATACTGGAGTGGTTGCCATGCCCTCCTCCAGGGGATCTTCCTGACCCAAGGATCAAATCTTTTGTCTCCTGCATTGGCAGGCGGGTTCTTTACCACTGAGCTACCAGGGAAGCCCTAGCACTTCAGGCAGATGGATGTGCTAGTGACTTTAAGAATGTGAGAGTGTAATTAGGTACAACTTTTTGGAATGGCAATTAGGCAGAACTTATGAAAATTAAAAACACACATAGTCTTTATCCCAACAATTCTACTTCCAAGAAGTTAGACTATAAATGTACTTTACCCATGTACAATGACTTACAGAAAGGGTGTTTACTGTGGCATTTTATAAATAGCTAAAGTGAAATACAACTAACACATTCATCAACAGGGGGCTGGTTAAATTAGCTGTAATACATCCATGCGACAGGATGTTATATGTCCATTAAAAAGAACATGTTAGATTGATATGTATTGAAATGGATACATACCTAAGACCGGATTTAGCAAGGAAAAAAGTATGCCATATATATGCTTGTATAAATGAACAGAAAATACTTAAAGTGGATACATAAGAAACTCTTCATAGTGGTTACTTCTGCAGAGTAGTCAATGTAAAAATTTTACTTTTCATTTTATGGTTTTTCTTATGTTTGGATCTTTATTGCGAGCAATGTACAGTGAAAATTTATGTAATTTATATATCTATATAATAATTGATATAACTATTTTAATGGGCAGCAGACTTAAATAGACATTTCTCCAAAGAAGACATACACATGGTCAGCAGGCACATGAAAAGATGTTCAACATTGTTAATTATTAGAGAAATGCAAATCAAAACTACAGTGAAGTGCCAACTCACATTGGTCAGAATGGCCATTATCCAAAAAATCATAAATGCTGGAGAAGGCGTGCAGAAAAGGGAACGCTCCTACACTGGTGGTGGGAATGTAAATTGGTACAGCCATCATAGAAAACAGTATGGGGCTTCCTTAAAAAGCTAAAAATAGAGCTACCATGCAATCCAGCAATTCTGCTCCTGGGCAGGTTATCAGGGAAAGATGAAAACTTTAATTCAAACAGATACATCCAGGGAATCCCCTGGCAGTCTAGTGGTTAAGACAGCACTTTCACTCCCATGGGCCTGGGTTCAATCCCTGGTTGGGGAACTAAGATTCTGCAAACCATGAGGCATGGCCAAAACACAAGTAAACAAAAATGCACAAGAAGAAAAATGCACTGTAATGATTAAGAAACTAAAAAAACTAAAAAAAATTTGTAAATTTAAAAAATTTTGAAATTCCATCCTCTCCATTTACCAGCTGTCTGATTTGCTGACTTGGCAAATTATTTAACTCTTCTTTGCCTCAGTCTCCTCATCCACAAAGTAGACAAATTTATAGTATTTTTGCTTAATGAGTTAATGTGTGTTACAGAAGGTTTTGTTCTTATTACAAACACTCATTATCCATAATTAGATTAAAAGTAGAAGCAATGTCAAATGTGTGTGTGTGTTCTTAGCAGATCGTAAACTTCCTCATACATAGTATGAGTATAACAAATATTTATTAAATAAATGAAATACTAGAAAGAAAAAAGTACTTGGAAAATCATTTTTTGTTCTCATTTTTTTACTTTGCATATGTTAGTTCCATGAAATAATGTTAAATCAAAAAAAAAAAAAAATGTAGGGGACTTCTCTGGTGGCCCAGGGGTTAAAAATCTGCCCTGCCATGCAGGAGACATGGGATACCTGGTTGGGGAACTAAAAATACCACATGCCACAAAGCAAATAAGCTGGGCAGTGCAGCCACTGAGCCTGCATGCTCCGGAGCCTGTGTGCCACAGCTAGAGCGTCCACGCACCTCAACAGAAGGTCTCTCATGATGCAAGGAAGATCCCATGTCCCACAGCTAGGACCCTCTGCAGCCAATAAATTTGTTAGTGTGTGTGTGTGTGTGTGTATATATATATGTATGTATGCTGCTGCTGCTGCTGCTAAGTCGCTTCAGTCGTGTCCGACTCTGTGTGACCCCATAGATGGCCGCCCACCAGGCTCCCCCGTCCCAGGGATTCTCCAGGCAAGAACACTGGAGTGGGTTGCCATGTCCTTTTCCAATGCATGAAACTGAAAAGTGAAAGTGAAGTCACTCAGTCGTGTCCGACTCCTAGCGACCCCATGGACTGCAGCCCACCAGGCTGGAGTCGGACACGACTGAGCGACTTCACTTTCACTTTTAAGTTTCATGCATTGGAGAAGGACATGGCAACCCACTCCAGTGTTCTTGCCTGGAGAATCCCTGGGACGGGGGAGCCTGGTGGGCGGCTATCTATGGGGTCGCACAGAGTCAGACACGACTGAAGCGACTTAGCAGTAGCAGCATATGTATATATACACAATGGAATATTAGTCAGCCATAAAAAGAATGAAATATTGCCATTTGCAGCAACATTCATGAACCTAGAGAATATCACACAAGGTGAAGTAAGTTAGAAGAGAAAGACAGATATTATGTATCACTTATATGTGGAATCTTGAAAAATACAAAACAGAAACAGATTCACAGACATAGAAAACAAACTTATGGTTACCAAAGGGGAAGGGGATGGGGGGAGAAGGAAAATAATCTGAAAAAAAAAATATATATATATATAACTGAATCACCCTGCTATACACCTGAAACTAGCACAATATTGTAAGTCAACTTTACTTTTAGAAAACTTATTTTCACAAGTTTGACTCTGAAAGGGAGGAGAATTACACAGAAACAGTTGTAGAAGTAAGCAGGATAGAAGAGAAAGGAACAGTTTGGGTTCTTTTCTCTTTTTAAGATGAGAGACAGAGCAGGGGGTGCAGTGGCAAAATAGATGACACATCTGACTACAGAATGGAAGATTCTAGATGAGAGAGAACTATTGATCTCTTAAGAGGGAAAGAGTAAAGATATATAGGAGAGAGAGGAAAATCAGTAAAGCAAGTTCACTAATTTTAAAGGGATTTCCAACTGTGCAGGGATTGTCACCCCAACTCTATCCTTTTCTTCACCACCTGTGTTGTTCATGCATGCATGCTAAGTCACTTGAGTTGTGTCCGACTCTGTGTGACCCTATGGACTGTAGCCCACCAGGCTCCTCTGTCCATGGGATTCTCAAAGCAAGAATGCTGGAATGGATTGCCAGTATCACATCAGTGTCACTGATGATGTGAGTGTTGGTAGGATCCAGTGCCCTTGTTAGTCCAGCAGGTCTTCAGAGCCTGGCCCTAGGGCTATGGAAATGAAAACACATTCCGCCACTCCCACCCTCCCAGGAAGCTCCCAATCTAGGGGTTTAATTAGTTGACCCCTGAACAACACAGGGCTTCCCAGGTGGCACTAGTGGTAAAGAAGCTGCCTGACAATTCAGGAGACATAAGAGTCACGGGTTCAATCCCTGGGTCTGGAAGATCCCTGGGTCGGGCATGGCAACCCAATCTAGTATTCTTGCCTGGAGAATCCCATGGATGGAGGAGCCTGGCGGGCTACAGTCCATAGGGTCACAAAGAGTCAGACACAACTGAAGCGACTTAGCATGCATGAACAACACAGGTGGTGAAGGAACGGATGGGGTTGGGGTGACAATCTCTGCACAGTGGGAAATTCCTGTAAAATCTGCATATAACTTTATAGTCAGCCCCCCATATCTGCTGTTCCAATCCTTAGATTCAACATACCATGGATGATGTACTAATACAGTATGTATTTATATATAGTATGTGTATTATGATGCCAAAACCATCACAAAGAAAAAGAAATGCAAGAAGGCAAAATGATTGTCTGAGGAGGACTTACAAATAGCTGAGAAGAGAAAGGGAAAGCAAAGAAGAAAGCAAAAGATATACTCAACTGAATGCAGAATTCCAAAGAATAGCAAGGAGAAATAAGAGTCTTCTTCAGTAAACAATGCAAAGAAATAGAGGAAAACAAAAGAATGGGAAAGACTAGAAAACTCTTCAAGAAAATTATACCAAGGAAACATTTCAGGCAAAGATAGGCACAATAAAGGAAAGAAATGGTATGGACCTAACAGAAGCAGAAGAGATTAAGAAGAGGTGGCAAGAATACACATAAGAACTTTACCCAAAAAGGTCTTAATGACTCATATAACCATGATGGTGTAATAATCACTCACCTAGAGCCAGATATCCTGGAGTGTGAAGTCAAGTGGGCCTTAGGAAGCATTACTACAAACAAAGCTAGTGGAGGTGATGGAATTCCAGTTGAGCTATTTCAAATCCTAAACAATGATGCTGTTAAAGTGCTGCACTCTATATGCCAGCAAATTTGGAAAACTCAGCAGTGGCCACAGGACTGGAAAAGGTAAGTTTTCATTACAATCCCAAAGAAAAGCAATGCCAAAGAATGTTTAAACCGCACAATTCTGCTCATTTCACATGCTAGCAAGGTAATGCTTGAAATCCTTCAAGCTAGGTTTCAACAGTATGTGAATCGAGAACGTCCAGATGTACAAGATGAATTTAGAAAAGGCAGAGAAACCAGAGATCAAATTGCCAACATCCACTGGATCGTGGAAAAAGCAAGAGACTTCCAGAAAACATCTACTTCTGCTTCACTGACTATGCTAAAGCCTTTGACTGAGTGGATCACAACAAACTGGGAAATTCTTAAAGAGATGGGAATACCAGACAGACCACCTTACCTGCCTCCTGAGAAACCTGTATGCAGGACAAGAAGCAACAATTAGAACTGGACATGGAACAACAGACTGGTTCCAAATTGGGGAAAGGGTATGTCAAGACTGTATCCTGTCACCCTGTTTATTTAACTTATACGCAGAGTACATCATAGGAAATGCTGGGCTGGATAACTCACACACTGAAATCAAGATCACCCTCAGATATGCAGATGATATCACCCTAAAGGCAGAAAGTGAAGAGGAGCTAAAGAGCCTCTTGATGAAGGTGAAAGAGAAGAGTGCAAAAGCTGGTTTAAAATTCAGCATTCAAAAACCTAAGATCACGGCATCTGATCCCATCACTTCATGGCAAACAGATAGGGGGAAAATGGAAAGAGTGGCAGATATTACTTTCCTGGGCTCCAAAATCATGGCGGACAGTGACTACAGCCATGAAATTAAAAGACGCTTGCTCCTTGTATGAAAGCTATGACAAATCTAGACAGCACATTAAAAAGCAGAGACATCACTTTGCTGACAAAGGTTCATATACTCAAAGCTATGATTTTTCCAGTAGTCATGTATGGATGTGAGAGTTGGACCATAAAGAAGACTGAGCATTGAAGAACTGATGCTTTTGAACTGTGGTGTTGGAGAAGACTCCTGAGAGTCCCTTGGACAGCAAGGAAATCAAACCAGTCGATCCTAGATGAAATCAACCCTGAATACTCATTGGAAGGACTCATGCTGAAGCTCCAATACTCTGGCCACTTGATGTTAAGAACTGATTCATTGGAAAAGACCCTGAAGCTAGGAAAGGTTGAAGGCAGGAGGAGAAGAGGACGACACAGGATGAGATGGTTAGATGGCATCACTAACTCAGTGTACATGAGTTTGAGCATACTCTGGGAGATGATGAAGGACAGGGAAGACTGACATTTTACAGTCTATGGGGTTGCATAGAGTCGGACACAACTTAGGGACTGAACAACAACAGTATGTATTTACTGAAAAAACCCCGCATATGAGTGGACCTGCATGTAAGTTTAAACTCATGTTGTTCAAGGGTCAACTGTACTAACAACTGTGAATCATCTACACTTGCTCTCACCTCCCAGGCCTTTATATAACCTGTGTCCTCCACCTGGAGCACTTCACTACCAACCTCCAACACATAAAGTTACCCCTCACCTTGTCAATTCCTACTTAAAAATCTGGTCTCAGCTTCCCCTGGAAGCCTTCCCTAGACCTCCAGATAATGTTAGAAGCAACAGTTTCTTCACTGGCCTCCCCAGTCTGCCCTGGCACCCCTCCAGCCTATTATCAACTCAGCAGCCAGCTAGGTTCAATGAAAATGCAGTCTGATATGTCAGCCTTCATCTTAAAACCTCCAATGGCTTCCTATCTTGTTAGAAAATGAAAGTGTTTTTTTTTAAGCGAGTGTTAGTCACTCAGTCCTGTCAGACTCTCTGAGACCCCATGGCCTGTAGCCCGCCAGGCTCCTCTCTGTTCATGGGATTCTCCAGGCAAGAATGCTAGAGTGGGTAGCCATTCCCTTCTCCAGGGCATCTTCCCTACCCAGGGATCAAACCTGTATCTCCCACATTGCAAGCAGATTCTTTACCATCTGAGCCACCAAGGAAGCCCATCTTACTCAGAGGAGTAAAAGCCAAAGTCCTAACAGGCTAAAAGCCACTATCACCTCTCCTCCCTATCTTCTTCCAGCTTCACTGGTCCTTTGCTCCAGCACACCAGCCCCATTCCTGCCTCTGAGCCTTTACGTTTGTTCCTCTTGCCCCACACTTCCTTCAAGAATTAATTAAAAAGTCACCAACTCGGAATTCTGACATGTTACAACATGGATGAAACTTACAGGCATCAAGCTAAATGAAATAAACCAAACACACACTGCCCAATTTCACTTACATGAGGTACCTAGAGTAGTCAAAATTATAACAGAGACAGAAAAATAGAAGAGTGGGTGCCAGCGGCTGGGGGGAGGGGCGAGTGGAGAATTATCTAATGGGTAGCGCTTCAGCTGTGGAAAAAGGGTTCTGTACTTGGAAGAGGTGCTGGTTGCACAACACGAATGTACTCAATGCCACTGAACTGTATCTTAAAAATGGAACATGGTAAATATTATGTGTATTTTACCACACACACACACACACGCACAAAGTCACCTTCTTTAAGGTCTTCCAGCTCACTCCTTATAAAAAGTCAAGGACTCAAGGAGAACGGAATCATGCGGAAGAAGGGCGAGGGCAAAGCCAGAAAGGAGGGAGCTACAGAGGGAGTCTCCTTGAAAGGGTGGGGGCCCGGAAGAGGCGCCGCCTGAAAGGCGGGACCTTCCTGGAGCGTGTTTCTGAGGAAGAGAGTAAGTCCGGAGCTTGGGAGGGGCGGGCTCGGGGAAGGGCGGAGTCGGGCGCGGTCAAGGAAGGACGGGGCGGGGAGGAGAGGGGTGGGAGGGGCTTGAACGGTGAGAGCTCTTGTGAGTAAAGAGGCGAAAAGTGGGAGGGGAAGGGGTCGGGGAAAGAGTTGGAAGCTGCTGAGGAACGGAATTTCCTCTGAGGTAGAGGGCACCTCGGATAGCCGGCTTCCTAGACTGAGCGCTCCACGAATTCGACCTCTTGGCCCTCCACACCCCCCACCTCGACCTCTTCTGACCTTGTCGTTGTAGACGGCAGATGTGTTAGACGTGGCGTCACCACCTCACCTCTCGGACCACGCGCCCTCGTGTACTACAGGCCGGTTTGCTCAGGTCTCCACCCTCAGCATCAGTAGCCCCAGTCAGTCAGTCAGTTCAGTCGCTCATCGTTTCCGAATCTTTGCGACCCCATGAACAGCAGCACGTCTGGCCTCCCTGTCCCTCACCAACTCCCGGAGTCTACCCAAACCCATGTCCATTGAGTCAGTGATGCCATCCAACCATCTCTTCCTCTGTCGTTCTCTTCTCCTCCTGCCCTCAATCTTTCCCAGCATCAGGGTCTGTTCCAATGAGTCAGCTTTTCGCATCAGGTGGCCAAAGTATTGGAGTTTGAACTTCAACATCAGTCCTTCCAATGAACACCCAGGACTGATCTCCTTTAGGATGGACTGGTTGGATCTCCTTGCAGTCCAAGGGACTCTCAAGAGTCTTCTCCAACATCACAGTTCAAAAGCATCAATTCTTCGATGCGCAGCTTTCTTTATAGTCCAACTCTCACATCCATACATGACCACTGGAAAAACCATAGCCTTGACTACTACTACTAAGTTGTTTCAGTCGTGTCCGACTCTGTGCTACCCCATAGACGGCAGCCTACCAGGCTCCCCCGTCCCTGGGATTCTCCAGGCAAGAACACTGGAGTGGGTTGCCATTTCCTTCTCCAATGCATGAAAGTGAAAAGTGAAAGTGAAGTCGATCAGTGGTGTCTGACTCTTCTCGACCCCATGGATTGTAGCCTACCAGGCTCCTCCATCCATGGGATTCTCCAGGCAAGAGTACTGGAGTGGGGTGCCATTGCCTTCTCCAATAGCCTTGAGTAGACGGACCTTTGTTGCCAAAGTAATGTCTCTACTTTTTAATATGCTGTCTAGTTTGGTCATAACTTTCCTTCCAAGGAGTAAGCGTCTTTTAGTTTCATGGCTGCAATCACCATCTGCAGTGATTTTGGAGCCCAGAAAAATAAAGTCAGCCACTGTTACCACTGTTTCCCCATCTATCTGCCATGAAGTAATGGGACTGGATGCCATGATCTTAGTTTTCTGAATGTTGAGCTTTAAGCCAACTTTTTCACTCTCCTCTTTCACTTTCATCAAGAGGCTCTTTAGTTCTTCATTTTCTGCCATAAGGGTGGTGTCATCTGCATATCTGAGGTTATTAATATTTCTCCTGGCAGGAGTGCAATCCCTGCCAGGCTCCAAGGACCCATCTTGGGAAACTTCTGCAGGGTCCTGATGCCAGGAGGACAGGAGTCCTACGTTGGGCATGGCCAGAAGCCAGCAGGGCTACAGGAATTAGAGTCTAGTTTTCTACTCCCAGCTGGTCTCCAGACCCCAGTCTATGCCCGGGCCCGAGACAAGCACAGTGCCCTTGCAGGGCAACGTGCCACAGTTGAGGTCATCCTTTTCTTTCAGACAGCCCTAACTTAGCCTCCAGAAATCTACCCTCTCCCAGGTCAAAAGTGATGGGCCAAGGGTCCTGTTTCTATTCCCTTTGTCCATAACTGGGGCCTTTCAGTGGAAATTCCTTCTCCTGGACCAAAGACTTGGAAGCTGCTCCCTTGGTGCCCTAATCATGAGAGCTGGGGCAGAACATCACATTTTAGGTACCAACCCTCAGAACCCTATTCCCATGGTTCCTTCCCTCAGAATCTACAACCAAAGCCAGAACCCTCCCAATGCCTTCCCAGTGCTCAGGCCTAGGAAGGAGTAGCCCTTTCACCCCACAATTGGGCCCAGGTTCACAGGCTAAAATTGGCGTCTTGCCATATACTATCAGTTCAGTTCAGTCCAGTTGCTCAGTCATGTCCAACTCTTTGCGACCCCATGAACTGCAGCACACCAGGCCTCCCTGTCCATCACCAACTCCCAGAGATTACTCAAACTCATGTCCATTGAGTTGCTGATGCCATGCAACCATCTCATCCTCTGTCGTCCCCTTCTCCTCTCGCCTTCAATCTTTCCCAGCATCACGATCTTTTCAAATGAGTCAGCTCTTCGCATCACGTGGCCAAAGCACTGGAGTTTCAGCTTCAGCATCAGTCCTTCCAATGAACACCCAGGACTGATTTGCTTTAGAATGGACCGGTTGGATCTCCTTGTGGTCCAAGGGACTCGCAAGTCTTCAACACTGAAGTTCAAAAGCATCAATTCTTTGGCACTCAGCTTTCTTTATAGTTCAACTCTCACATCCATACACAACTACTGGAAAAACCATAGCCTGAACTAGACGGATCTTTGTTGGCAAAGTAATGTCTCTGCTTTTGAATATGCTGTCTAGTTTGGTCATAACTTTCTTTCCAAGGAGTAAGCGTCTTTTAATTTCATGGCTGCAGTCACCATCTGCAGTGATTTTGGAGCCCCCAAAAATAAAGTCTGCCACTGTTTCCACTGTTTCTCCATCTATTTGCCATGAAGTGATGGGACTGGATGCCATGATCTTTTTTTTTTCTGAATGTTGAGCTTTAAGCAAACTTTTTAACTCTTCTCTTTAACTTTCATCAAGAGGCTCTTTAGTTCTTCACTTTCTGACATAAGAGTGGTATCATCTGCATATCTGAGGTTATTGATATTTCTCCCAGCAATCTTGATTCCAGCTTGTGCTTCATCCATATACTATACCACATACTATTTCTTTTAATCATAACAATCCCATGAACTAGGTAATATTATTATTCCTATTTTTACAGATGAAGAAACTAAGGCTCAGAGAGGTTAAGCAACTTGCTCAAAGTTATACAGGTGCTAGTCAGAATTGGAGGTGAATTTTAATACCAGGTCTTAATGGCTTCTGAAGCTCATGTTCTCAAAATCACTGGTGTGCAGAATAGCACAAAGTGCCTTTCACCACTAATGACCAGCTTCCAGGTACTGACTTACTGACTATAGGCCTGAACACTCAGCCAGGCCTTTTGCTAAGCCCTGTCTCCTCGTTCCATCCTTCTTCCTCTTGCCAATGAAACTCAATAATAAGTTGTCACACCAGGCCGCCTGATAAAGGAATCTCTTTTACAATGCCTCAGACCATAGCATCCGTCCCACTGTCTCCCCAACCTTATGCTCCATGGGTCCTCTGAGGGCTTGGCTCACACTCCTCACTGAGCTTTTATTTATGCAATTTGCCCTTCTTGGAATGCCCTTCCAATCCCTTCAAGAGTTACCGGTGAAGTTCCAAAAGACTCCTAATTTCCTCAACCCAGGGATCTCACACTGTTCTGAATGACAAGACCAGAAGTGCCCCCACTAAGCTTCTCTGGCCCAGTACCCAATCAAGAAACTGCAAAGAGCAGGGAGGGCTTGTTCAATCCTAAGGCTTTCCTGGTGGTTCAGCTAGTAAAGAATCCACCTGCAATTTGGGAGACCTGGGTTCGATCCCTGGGTTGGGAAGATCCCCTGGAGAAGGGAACAGCTACCCACTCCAATATTCTGGCCTGGAGAATTCTATGGACTATTCCCTGGGATCTCAAAGAGTTGGACACAACTGAGTGACTTTCACTTTTCTTTTAATAGAGTCAGGAGGGTGAGAAAGGACACCCATGCAGCTGTTCCTTTCAGATCCTGAGCCACTGTTTTTTTGTGTGTTTTTTTTTCCCTGTAAATCTTGTTTAGGATAAGGAGGGTAAACCATATTAAGGGAGAAGTGGGGTTGAATAAAGAGGTGCAACTGAGAGATTTCCCAAAAGATAGATGCATGTAGGAGCTATATAAATGGTTTATCTTCCTATAACATAAATTTCTCTACACTATTTTGGAGAAAGAGTGAAAATCTGTAACTTAAAGCATTTTTTTTTTTAAGTTTTAGGAACATTAGGACTTAAAAGCAAAATTCTCCAAATATTTTAAGCTAAAGCAGGAAAATTGCTAAAAAATTCCGTGCTTATAGGGAGAAAATCCGGGCTTTTCCCCCAACTAGAGCTGATTCCCTTTGCTCTGAGGTTGGGCATGAATGGGAGCCCAATGCCTGGAATCTAGTGAAGGCAGCTATTGTGATCTCGAGAGTTGGGGGGAGAATCAGTGCCCAAGGGTGTGTGGCCCAGACAGAAGCCATGGGAAGGTCAGTGCTCAAGGGTAAGGCCCAGCCAGAGGCCATGGGAGGGGGGCAGTCCTTTGTCCCCGGGGTACCGTCTGCGACACAGGCTGAGCAGAAGGTGGAGAATGGCAGGCACTGGCTCCGCCCCCTCTCCCGCCCCTTTCCTGCCGTGCCTCCACGTGGTTCTCAAAAGCCGCAGCTCAGACTTGGTGGTCCCCAGGCAGCTCCAGTTTGTGGTAGCTCGGCAGCAGGAACTGCAAGCCCCCAAGGGGGTCCGTCTGTGGCTTCTGCCAGAAAAAGATCGAGGAAGGTGTTTTGCCGGCAAAATTGGACTCCACCGGCTTCCGACGACAAGACTGAGAGTCTCGGAGTCCTGAATGACAAGTGAGTGTCCCCAGGGGAAGGACAGGCCAGGGTCGCCATACAGACCGCTATGGCCGCGCCCGTCCGCCGTCTGTGTCATATCGCCTTCCACGTGCCGGCGGGGCTACCCCTCGCCCGGGATCTGCAGCGCCTCTTTGGCTTTCAGCCTTTGGCAGTACGGGAAGCAGACGGCTGGAGGCAACTGGCTCTGCGCAGCGGCGACGCTGTCTTTTTGGTGAATGAGGGCGCGGGGCCCGGAGAGCCACTGTATGGCCTGGACCCGCATCATGGGATACCCAGCGCCACAAACCTGTGCTTCGACGTGGCCGACGCGGGCGCTGCCGCCCGGGGGCTGGCAGCGCTGGGCTGCAGCGTGCCGGTGCCCCCTGTCAGCGTGCGAGATGAGCAGGGCGCTGCCACCTATGCCGTGGTAAGCTCGCCGGCAGGCAACCTCAGCCTGACTCTGCTGGAGCGCACTGGTTTCGGTGGGCCCTTCCTGCCTGGCTTTAGCCCTGTGCCCTCCACACCCGGCCCGGGCTGGTTCAGCCACGTCGATCACCTGACCTTGGCCTGCAACCCCAGCAGCTCCCCAAAACTGCTGCACTGGTTCCACGACTGTCTAGGCTTTCACCACCTGCCACTGAGCCCAGGTGAGGATCCAGAGCTGGGGCTGGAGGTGGCAGCAGGGTCTGGGCTTGGCGGGCTGAGGCTCACCGCCCTGCAGGGCCCTGTCGGCAGCGCTGTCCCCACCCTTGTGCTGGCAGAGTCCCTGCCAAGGGCCACCAGCGGACAGGACCAGGTGGAGCAGTTTCTGGCCCGGAACAGGGGACCTGGATTGCAGCATGTGGGGCTGTACACACCCAGTATCAAGGAAGCCACTGAAGGGGTGGCAGGGGCTGGGGGTCAGCTTCTGACTCCTCCTAAGGCCTACTACCAGCAGCCAGGCAAGGAGGAGCAGATCCTGGCTGCAGGGCAGGAGCCTAACCTGCTGGCCCGACAAGGGGTATTGCTAGATGGTGACAGAGGCAAGTTTCTGCTTCAGGTCTTTACCAAGTCCCTGTTTGCGGAGGACACTTTCTTCCTGGAGCTGATCCAGAGACAGGGGGCCACTGGCTTTGGCCAAGGCAACATTCGGGCCCTGTGGCAGTCTGTGCAGGAGCAAGCTGCCAGGGTCCAAGAAGCCTGCAAAGGGCCCAAGCTGGATGCAGCCGGCTGTCCCGGAGCATTGGAAAGTTCGGCATAGGGCCTGCTGGAACTGAGGGACATTCACGGAGGCCTGGAGTAACAGCTTTTGTCTTTAGGGGCTTCCATCTCATCAGTACCTGCCAGAAGTTGAAACTCTCACAGGGGTCCAGAGAGGTGGGATTTTTTTTTAACTGTGAAACATTTCTCATATTGTCTGTATCTAATATATATGCAAAGTGTAAAGAATAGCAAAATTATATGATTAGGAAATAGAACATAACCAGTATTTCTGAATCCTCTTTATGTCTTTCTGACCTCATTTCTCTCCACCACACCTCCAATTTGATTTTCTGCATTGTTTCACTCCATATATAACGTATTCCTAAACAAATGATCTAAATGGCAACCCATTCCAGCATTTTTGCCTAGAAAATTCCATGGATAGAGGAGCCTGGTGGGCTACAGTCCATGGGGTTGCCAAAGAGTCACTGAGCACAGGAGTCTAAGGCAAAATAAATTCTCCTCTGTACTTCCCTGTTCCCTAGGGAGAAGGCACTGCAGGAAGGAGGGGCTGAGTCAGGGCTAAGCCCAACCACCTGCTCTAGGGTGATAACGCAGCTCCAATCAGAGACCTGGCCGGAGAGTGCTGGATGTAAGCCACTGGCAGGGGCTCTCTGCAGCTGCCTTCTCCCTTTCTGGGGTTGGAGGAGGACAGATCACTCAGGACAGAACACCCCCTCCTCCATCTGCCCAGGGCTGGCTAGGAGCTCAGCAGAAGTCAGCACCAAACAGAGCTCTACCACTTTCTGGGTCCCTCAGAGGTGAGGAGTGAAGGGGCTCAGGAGAGGGTGGGAAGCCTCCAGAATGACTACAAAAATAAGCATTTTATTAAACAGGATTCTCAGCGGGGTGGAGGATTCCAAAGGCATCACTGGGCTGCAGTGTTGAGGCTGGGTGCATCAGTGGGGACGTGGGGCCAAAAGAAACTCTCCAGGACTTGCTGGCCTGGACTGGGCTTTTTCCGTTTGGACAGGGTGGCCACCTGGGATCTCTTGGAACCCTGTGCAGAAGACAAAGGAAGGAAACACCAAGGTGACAGTAGAGTCTTCTCCTTCCACCTCGCCCTCCCCGTACCACTGATCTAGCTCAGATTCTAGCCTTAATACTGTAAAGCTTCCATCCTGTTTCCAGTATCTAACTCTTCAATCAATCAATTCTTTAAAAGGCAGCCTGAGGTAGTCTTCCTAACAGGCAAATCTGACTCCTCTCTCCGCCTAAAATCCTTCAGGGCCTAGTGTTCACGGCCTTAACTGGCCTGGGCCAGTCCTGCTAACTCCAACTAATCCAACAGCTCACAGGCTGTATGGTATTTCACCTTGGCTCACACTACTCTTGGGCCAGGAAAGAACATCTTTACTGCTGATTCTCCTTCCAAACCTGGAGAAAATAATTTAGTTCTAGGACCTAGATTACCAGCTGCTTCTTCCAAGCATCCATTCCTGATTCTTCCAGATAGATACGATAGCTCCCCACTTCATATCCCACAAAACTGAGTACATTTCACACACTGTGACACTACTGTCTCCATCATTTGCTCCTGTCCCCTCTCTACCTGTAAGGTCTTCAGGTCAAGAACTATTCCTCTCGCCCCAGTGAACTCTGTCATGGAGACTGTTCACCCAAACATGCATCACTTAACTCACTGAAAACCTGTAGATTTGGCCCTGGGGAGAGATGGCTGGGTGAGGGCCAAGAGACTCACCTTGCAGGTGCCAGGCTGTTGGCCCTCATACATGCGGAACACCTAGACGAGAAGAGGGAAGTGCAGGGCTGGCATCTTTCCCGCAAAGAGACAAACCTCTGTATTCTACCCTTAACTTCATGCCCCAGCACTTTTGTTTAAGATATGTTTTTCATTTGTTTACATAGTAATAGGTTTACTTGGAACACGCAGGGAACACGAAAAAACACAACGAAGACAACAAAGGTAGTGCCTTTTTCATGGCGGTGGAGACGGCTGCAGTGTGAAAGTCCTCCCGGGTCAGCCAGCGAGCGGCGGGTGGTACAATGGTCACTGGGGTGTGTTCTTCCAGGGCCAGACTGTATACTTGGTATGTCATCTTGATGTGAGAGAAGGTGTGGACCACCTAGGGGGTGCCAAGAGGCTGAAACAGACCCGGAGATGGGGCCACAGAAGCCATCATTCCTGGTCACTCCTCTCCTCACTCACCTGCCCCAGGTGCTGAAGGCGTGTGTCCGGGAGGGGCCCCACCCAACTCTGCAGTTCCTGCAGCAGGGCCGCCCGCTGATGCTGCCCTGAGGCTTCCGCATTCACACTCACTGACGGGAACTCCCACAGTCCTGCCAGCAGACCTGAGAGGGAGGGCAGCCAGCTGTGGGTGGGGCCTTAGCTGCTGCTGCCTCCATTTCTTCCCTGTTGCTCATGCCACCTCGCTGCACTGCCAGGGACCAGGTACCTGAGTTGGGCCTCTGCACCAGCAGAATGTGGGCACCCCCAAGGGCCTTGGGCTGCTCCAGAACACAGATGGCAGAGCACTCCTCCCTGGGGGGCTTGCGGCTGGCCTTTCTGGGAAAGTTGGTCACTCCCAGGGTCTGGTCCCAGGGCTCTGTGGGAGGCGCACACAGCGGGCACTGTCCAGTGTTGGGAGCTGGGAAGAGAGATCCAAGAGCCTCACTCAGGCCAAGTGGGCTTGGGTACCAAGCCCAAAGAGCAGGTCTTTGCCCAGCTCTGTAGAATCTGACTCGGTTGTAGGATGAAAGGGAATGAGGCTGCCACAGGCAGCTCCCTGACAGCACAGGGAAGGGCTGGGGCTGCCACTCACCACACTCCTCCACGTCACAATTGCCTGGCAGGCTCTGTGAGGCTGAAAGCTGCTCCCGCTCCACCTGAGAGGCACAGACAGGGCAGGATGCCATGGGGCAGGGGTCACTCCCTAGGACCCCTGACTGCCTCCCTTCCTTGGGTGGCTCACCCTCTGGCGTGCCCGGCACAGGTTCTGCACAGGGCAGTGGCTGCAGAGTGGGCGCTTCGGGGTGCACACTATGGCCCCCAACTCCATGGCTGCTTGGTTAAAGTCCCCTGGCCGGGCTGGGTCCACCAGCTGCTGGGCTAGGCTCCTACAAGAAGGGAACATTGCTCTGAGCCAAAGACCCTTTGGAGACACCTTTCCAATCTTCCTCTTTACCCCAGTATCCTACCAGAGGTGCTGGGAGACAAGAGTGCTGCTGGAATCAGCACCTATGGCTCGGACACGGCACAGCACCCGTATGACGTTCCCATCCACCACTCCGGCGGCCTGGCACAGAGGAGTCCAGAGTCAGCCTGGTCTGGGAGTAAGGTGGGCATGCACAATATGGGGGTGGGCAGTGGGCTCACCTGGCCAAAGGCTATGGAAGCAATAGCTCCGGCTGTGTACCGCCCTACCCCAGGTAGGAACTGCTGCAGGGTCTCTGCTGTACGTGGCATGTGGCCCCCTAGCTCCTCTACCACCTGATTGGAATGGGAAGGTTCATGATTATGAGGCACCCAAGGTCCTGGGGCTCCCAGACCCCTCGTCAACCCCTTACCTTCCGGGCTCCTTCCTGTAGCCACCGGCCTCGAGAGTAATAGCCCAGGCCGGCCCAGAGTTGGTTAACTTCCTGTGCGTGGGGTCAGAGGTCAGAGGGGTCAGGGATCGGTCCTCAGTAGTCCCCATTCCCCCTACCCTAGGGTGGTTCTCACCTCCAGGGAAGCACTGGCCAGGTCCTGCAGCGTTGGCCACTTCTACAGCCCGAAGGCAGACAAAAAGAGATGAGGCCAAAGGTGAAGGAAGTGGAGGAGACCTTATTTTATCCCTACCCCCAAGGAGTCATCTGGGGTCTGGACCATGACTGACCCTTCCCTTTGTTCCCAGAAGTCACCTGCATCCATCGGGTATAATAGTTGATCACCGTGGCAACCTGGGTCTGCTGCAGCATGACCTCTGCGACCCACACTGGGGAAGAGCAGCTGGCATGAGGACACTGCTGGCTGCCCTACTCTTAGCCCACAGCTCCTAGACCCCAAACCTGAGGTCGTCTAGGCAAAGCAGCCCTGCTCCAAGGAGATGTACTCACCAGCGTATGCCCGCCTGTCTAGGTCCACCTCACCCTCCACCTGCCAATGCAATCCCAGATGGGCAGTTAGTGTGGAGGGGGCTGGGCACCAGCCTCCTACCCACCCCCTCACATCCATTGTCCTCCTACCAGCCTTCTCCAGGGTAGGTCCCGCTTCTTTCGGTCATACCAATCCAGCAAGCTCTCCTGGAGGGCTGTGACCTCGGCCACATCTCTGAATAGATGGTATGAGGAGACAGAGGCCTGCAATAATGCCTTCTGCTGCCTGGCCGGCCCTGCTGGGGTTTCAGAAAACTCAGGGATCGTCCCTGCACAGGCTGTGCACCAGAGGCCTGGTTTCAGGCTGTCCACTTAAGGCTTCACCCACCCCAATCCCTTGCTTGAGCTCAGACTGGGAGGCTCTAGGGTTTTGTAGCCTAGGTCAAGTTTCTAGCCTTTATTTCCCCAGGGAGGTACCCCTGGCTCCTTTGTCTCTGGATCATAATGAAAATCCAAGTTTCTGCCAAACATACACCTGTGGAGGGCCTTCCCATTCACAGAACACTTTCGGGCTGATAAACTCGTTGGATCCCGTGAAAGCCAAGTGAGGAAGGAAATGCACAGACTACTGCTCCATGTCACTGATAAGAAAGCATCTATTCAGAGCAATTATCCCAAAGTCACAGAGCAAAGTCAGAATTAGATCCTTAATTAGTCCCTTAATGACTTGATACATACCATGCTCTCTTCCCAGCCTGAATTTGCCCCCTTTCACGGCCAATTAAACCAGCCCCTGAGTCTGATTAGGACCCAGATCCTTACCACTGGGGGCAGAAGGCTTGGCCTGGCTGCTGCCGAAGGCACATTTCTCCTTTCCCTCCTGGCTGGATGCCTGCTTCCTGCGACCACTTCGATTCCCCACAGCTGCTCGTGACTTCTTCATGATCAGCTAGAACAGAATGACCCAGCCAAAGTATGTCAGTCACCATGAGGCTGAATCTTAGGGTCCTGTAAAGGGTAAAGCTACCTCCCTCCCCACACCATTCATATAAAGTGTCTAGCTTTTCTCAAGCACTCCCTGGATACTCACGGGCTTACTTACTCCTGGGGGGCTGTGGTACTGAGATATGACCAGTAGGGCTGAACTTCTGCAAGTGGCCTTAGTGGGACCAGCATTAGTATACACCTGGAGACATAAGTAAGAGGCCAGAGCTGGGCTGAGTCAAGGACCAAAGCCTCCTGTGCAGGAGCATATGTGTACCCCTGGGAGCTCAGGTATAAGAGGTTTATCTCCTTAGAGATGTAGCACATTTACACTGAAGCAGCTTTTTTTTTTTTTAATTGGAGGCTAATTACCTTACAATATTGTAGTGGTTTTTGCCATACATTGACATGAATCAGCCATAGGTTTACATGTGTTCCCCATCCTAACCCCCCTTCCCACCTCCCTCCCCATTCCATCCCTCTGGGTCATCCCAGTACACTAGCCCTGAGCACCCTGTCTCATGCATTGAACCTGGACTGGCGATCTGTGAAACAGCCTTTAGTAATCATCTAGTCTAAACCTTCATCCTATAGAAAGGAGAAACCTCAATGATGATTTTAAAGATAAAATGCAAAGGGAAAAAAAAACAGAGAAACTAAGGATCGGAGAGGGTAAAAGATTTGCCTGAGAGCAGATGGCAAGTTGGGAAGAGGGGGAAATGAGCTATTTTTATTTCTAATCTACTGATTTAGTAAATCGCAGCTGCCTATCCACTAGTAATGAGAAAACATCTGGTTTATCTTCACTGCTCCCTAACTGTTCTGGCTGCTGCTTTTACCTTTTATCTAACAGCTAAGTTAGTGAGTGTTATACATGCCAGACCCAGCGTAAATGCTTTACCAGTTTTCTTACTTAGTCTCTTAACAATCTCATGAGGTATGTTCTAGGATTACCTCCATTTCAGTTATGAGGAAGCTGACGCTTGTGATTAAGCAACTTTTTGATTCAAACTCCAAAGATCGGCCTGCAGAGTTATACTTGACTATACTGCAGTCCCTGCTGAAACTCTGGTTCAAACCCTCTCCTCAAACTTTTTCCTTCACACCTGATTTTTTTTTTAAATTGTAGGATAATTGCTTTACAGAATTTTGCTGTTCTCTGTCAAACCTCAACGTGAATCAGCCATTCAGTTCAGTTGCTCTGTTGTGTCCAAATCTTTGTGACCCCATGAACCACAGCGTGCCAGGCCTCCCTGTCCATCACCAACTCCCGGAATCCATCCAAACCCACGTCCATCGATTCAGTGATACCATCCAACCATCTCATCCTCTGTCGTCCCCTTCTCCTCCTGCCCTCAATCTTTCCCAGCATCAGGGTCTTTTCCAATGGGTCAGCTCTTCGCATCAGGTGGCCAAAGTATTGGAGTTGCAGCTTCAGCATCAGTCCTTCCAATGAACACCCAGGACTGATCTCCTTTAGGATGGACTGGTTGGATCTCCTTGCAGTCCAAGGGGCTCTCAAGAGTCTTCTCCAACATCACACTTCAAAAGCATCAATTCTTCAGTGTACAGCTTTCGTTATAGTCCAACTCTCACATCCATACATGACCACTGGAAAAACCATAGCCTTGACTAGATGGACCTTTGTTGGCAAAGTAATGTCTCTGCTTTTTAATATGCTGTCTAGGTTGGTCATAACTTTCCTTCCAAGGAGTAAGCATCTTTTAATTTCATGGCTGCAGTCACCATCTGCAGTGATTTTGGAGCCCCAAAAAATAAAGTCTGACACTGTTTCCACATCTATTTCCCATGAAGTGATGGGACCGGCTACCATGATCTTCGTTTTCTGAATGTTGAGCTTTAAGCCAACTTTTTCACTCTCCTTTTTCACTTTCATCAAGAGGCTTTTTAGCTCCTCTTCACTTTCTGCCATAAGGGTGGTGTCATCTGCATATCTGAGGTTATTGATATTTCTCCCGGCAATCTTAATTCCAGCTTGTGCTTCCTCCAGCCCAGTGTTTCTTATGATGTACTCGGCATAGAAGTTAAATAAGCAGGGTGACAACATACAGCCTTGACGTACTCTTTTTCCTATTTGGAACCAGTCTGTTGTTCCATGTCCAGTTCTAACTGTTGCTTCCTGACCTGCATACAGGTTTCTCAAGAAGCAGGTCAGGTGGTCTGGTATTCCCATCTCTTTCAGAATTTTCCACAGTTTATTGTGATCCAAGGCTTTGGCATAGTCAATAAAGCAAAAATAGATGTTTTTCTAGAACTCTCTTGCTTTTTTGATGATCCAGCGGATGTTGGCAATTTGAATCATCCATAGGTATACATATATCCCTCTCCTTTGAAACTCCCCTCCCGCCCCACCCCTCTGGGTTAATACAGAGCCCCTGTTTGAGTTTCCTGAGCCATACAGCAAATTCCCATTGGCTATCTATTTTACATATGGTACTGTAAGTTTCAATGTTACTCTTTCCGTATATCTTACCCTATCCTCCCCTCTTCCAATGTCCATAAGTCTATTCTCTATGTCTGTTTCTCCACTGTTGCCCTATAAATTAATTTTTCAGTACCATTGTTCTAGATTCCATATATATGTGTTAGAATACAGTATTTATCTTTCTCTTTCTGACTGACTTCACTCTGTATAATAGGTTCTAGGTTCATCCACCTCATTAGAACTAGCTCAAATGTGTTCCTTTTTATGGCTAAGTAATATTCCATTGTGTCTATATACCACAACTTCTTTATCCACTTATCTGTTGATGGACATCTAGGTTGCTTCCATATTCTAGCTATGTTTCACACCTCATTTTCATCAAAAGAGCTCGCTTCCGCTTTCAGAAAAAAGAACCAATGCATAAACTTCCCCCCATCTGCACTTTCCTTCTCCTTTATCCCATTATATGGAGGAATGTTCTCTCCTCCTCCTCCTCCAATCCCATCCACAGACACACCCACTTCCTAGCAAAACTTCTTGACCAAACTCACTGACTTCCATAATTCCTTATGGAGTGCCTACTAAGTCCAAGCAGTTTTAGGTGCCTGGAATACTTCAATAAGTAAAACAGCAAAGGTTTGGGCCTTCATAGAGTTTATGGGATCTACAAAAAATAATGCATAAAATCAGCCAATTATATAGGATGTTAGGTGATAAAAACCAGCATAAACAGTCAAAGTAGACTTGTGAAGGGGATAAGAAGTAAGTGAGGGTGGTGGAATGTTGCAATGTTAAAGAACGTGGTCAAGGTGGGCCTTGTTAGAGCAATATTTGACCAATGACTTAAAGCAGTTAAAGGAGTTATCCATACGGATGACTACCTGTGCTAGTGCAGCAGGGTTCCCGGTGTGTTTGTAGATTGAGGAAGTCAGTGTGGTTAGAAATGGAATAGGAAGGGGTGAGTAGTAGGTGAGGTCAAAGAGGTAAAGAAGGGGAAACTGAAAGTCGCTCAGTCATTTCTGATTTTGTGACTGTAGCCCTCCAGGCTCCTCTATCCATGAACTTCTCCAGGCAAGAATACTGGAGTGGGTGCCATTCCAAACAAGGTGCGGGGAATAGGATTACAAAGTACCTTGTAGGCCATGAGGACGTTGGCTGTCACACCCATTGCTCTCAGGAGCCAATCCTCTTAACGTATCTTTGCAGGATACAAACAGCTCAACCTGCCTCATCCCCTCACCCACCGCGCTCCAGCCATGTTTGCCTGAAATAGTTGCTTCAATTCCCAAAGTGTCTGTCCACCTTGAGGCCTCACCCAGTTCATTTCCTCTGCTTGGACAGCTCTTGTCCTAACATTTATTTACTCTTCAGGTCTTGACTTAAATGTCCAAATCAGATCCCCCCCAGTCTTACCCTCTTCTGTACTTCTCCACTGTTGCTCTTATACCAATCATAATTTCATGTTTATTTGTGATTCTTTGATCAGTGTCTGCTTTCCCCACTTAACTGTAAAATTCCATGAAAGAAACTTGGGTGTCTTTTGTTGACTGTTGTGCACAGTGCCAGGCAAACTGCATTAAAAGTACCCCTTTTTTCCAGAATGGGAGAAATCCAAACAATTCAGAATGATGATGAAAAGATTCAGTAGAAAGGATGAACTGGAAACAGCAAATAATCAGAGACAGAAAAGGTTCAGAGTCCTTGGTGGAAACCAGAGCTCTTGAGAAAGTTCTGGTCTACGGTAGGGACAACTCTCAGTAGCAGAAATCAAATCCCAAACCCCTCAGGAACAACTATAACTCCTAATTGCTTACAAGCTGTCACTGCTGGAGCCTAATTCAAGTCCTTATTATCACGCGCGTCTATTGTTTCAAAAGTGTCCCTGCTAGCGGTCGCTTTCACCCTCCGCAGCCTCATCTCCTGTCCCCTTCCCCGCTCCTTTCACTTGCTGGAATGCAACGCTCTCCACCCTCCCTAAGAGCTAGCCTTTTCCCAAACCCTTTTTCCACCCACACTCTCTAGTCTGCATAACTTCTACGGTTGCTTTAAGCTTAGCTCAGGTATCATCTCATCCTCTACAGACATAAAAACCCCAACCCCCACCCCGGGGCAGAGTCGATGAAGACAGCATAACACGAAAGCCTGCGTTCCCGCCAGGTCGCACAGGAAGAAGGAATTACCTCCCGCGCGATCTCCCGCGCCAAGCTCTCCGACGAACTCCAGGGGGCGTGGCCCCGGCCAATATTGGCGGCAAGCCGATCCACGCCGGCCAATAGGATTCCAGCGCGCGCCAGGCTGCCTCTAGCGCGCCAGGCTGCCTCTTCCGCACCAGACCCAGGAGATCTTAAAGGAAGTCCGACTGTTCGGCGATTCTGGGCATGAGACCCCGCCCCAACCCCGACTGCAGGAACCGAGACAGGAGACGAAGCGGAAGTCCCCCGTGCCCAGTGACTATACTAGCGAGGGACCCGCGGTGTCATGGCCGCCGACAGTGACGATGGCGCAGCCTCAGCTCCCACGGTCTCAGACGGTGAGTGGCTTTCCCAGGGGCCGTTTTCAAAGCCTGTGCGCTCCGAGGCAGCGGAGGGCCTCGGACTCATAGTTCTAAGAAACCTGCCTCAAGTTTCGGAGGACTAGCGCCTTCCTTTTGGATCAGCCACGAGGAGACTACATGTCCCGGTGTGCACCGCGGTCCCGCCTCCAAAAGCCTGGAGTGTTGGGAGGATAGTTAGGACCCGTCGGGGCATGTCGGGAGATGTAGTCTGGAGTTTATAGCGCTGTTAATTGGGGGAGGTTGGGAGTTGTGGTCCACAGGAAGTGGGACGGATTGGGGCGTTATCTATTAGGCTCTGGCACATACTGGCTACTGCCACTTGTGGCTCTGAGGCACCATGGGAACGGTTACAGAGCTTTGTGGGATATCAACGGGCCTGAAGTCCTCAAACCTTGCAAAATATTTCCTGCAGGATATGGGGAAAAGGAACCTCAACAGATTATCTAGTTCAGCCTTCCACTTTTACAGGTCTTGATGCTAAGGGGAAACATTTTCCCAGAATTTTACATTAGCCACTGGAAGGCCCAAGCTTTCTCTCCCCAAATTCAGGGCACTGTTCACTCCAATCCTGTGTATAAAGCATATGCAATATAACTCTTGAGGGGGAAGCTGCCCCTGCTCCCAGCCATGGCCTAGCTTGGTGTCTGTTCCCTTGGGCTCTTCCCTGTGCATTAATATCCATCACCCTTCTTATCTCCAGATGGTGTCCGCCAAAGCACAAAATCTGGAGAGGAGCTAGTAGTCCAGGTTCCCGTGGTGGATGTGCAAAGTGACAACTTCAAGGAGATGTGGCCATCCCTCCTCCTGGCCATAAAGACAGCTAACTTTGTGGCTGTGGACACGGTGAGAGCTAGGGAACTGGGAGAGCAGGTGGTGGTTAAAGGGCTGGTACTGCAGAACCTAACAGCTCTCCCTTTACTGATCCATAGGAACTGAGTGGGCTTGGGGACAGGAAGTGTTTGCTGAACCAGTAAGTATAAGCCCTGATCTCTTTAGTCCTAGCCTTGCCAGGAAGGGCAGACCTCAACCCTAGAGTGGAGGTCACAGTCCTGGGTGGTTTGGGTCTTGCATGAGGCTAACTCCCAGCCACAGCCACCCCCAAACCCAACCCCAAGGTGCATCGAGGAACGTTACAAGGCCGTGTGTCATGCTGCCAGGACCCGTTCCATCCTCTCCCTGGGCCTCGCTTGTTTCAAGCAGCAGCCAGACAAGGTATGGGTTACTGTCACCCCCATCCCAGGTCTGTGGCAAGGGAAGGAGGGATTGAGATACTGAGGAACATCAGCTATAAGGTTTTTTTCTCCTAAGGCTGGATGTAGTAGAATCTCTTTTTCTCCCAGGGTGAACACTCATACCTGGCCCAAGTGTTCAATCTGACCCTACTGTGCATGGAAGAGTATGTCATAGAACCAAAGTCTGTGCAGTTCCTGGTACAGCATGGCTTCAACTTCAACCGCCAGTACGCTCAAGGAATCCCCTACCACAAGGGCAATGACAAGGTAGATCTTCAGCCTTGAGACTGCCTCTTTTGTGAATTCATTTCTTAACTACTCTAGGGTGGGTACACTGGGGAGGATCTGCTTCTTAGGAGTATGGGGACTCACCAGTGACAGAGCTGGAGAAACAAGATTGATAAACTGGTGAATAGCAATAAATTAGATGAAAGCAAGGGAGAACTTTCCAGGTGAGGCTGCCTGGGACAGGTGTCCTGCAAGAGAGGTTCCCTAAGGCACTCTATCCTTCTTGATGACCCCTTTCTTTCTACCTAGGGTGATGAGAGTCAGAGACAGTCAGTGAGGACACTGTTCCTGGAGCTGATCCGGGCCCGCCGGCCCCTGGTACTACACAACGGCCTGATAGACTTGGTGTTCCTCTACCAGAACTTTTACGCACACCTGCCCGAGAACTTGGGAACCTTCACTGCTGACCTTTGTGAAATGTTTCCCGCTGGCATTTATGACACCAAATATGCTGCCGAGTTTCATGCCCGCTTTCTGGCCTCCTACCTAGAATATGCCTTCCGGAAATGGTGAGGAACTGGTTGAGGGAACGGGGTGGGGCCTGGCATAAGCCTGATTATTTCATTCACTTAAGATGTTAAGTGAGTGCCTACCATGGGGCAGGCACTGCTTTAGTGCCAAGGGTTCAGCAGTGAACAGAACAGACAAAAACCCCTACTCTCATGGAGTTTACATGCTAGTGGATCCATATCCTCTTGTGATGTTGCAGTGAGCGGGAAAATGGGAAGCAGCGGGCAGCTGGCAGCCCACACCTGACCCTGGAGTTCTGCAGCTATCCTTCTAGCATGAGGGCCCATATTGACTACCGCTGCTGTGCACCGCCCCCCACCTACCGTACTCATTCCACCAGCATTTGTGACAACTTCTCGGTGAGCACACCTGCCCATTTCCTGGGGAAGGGACTTTGATGCCTGGAAACCCTCTCTAAGCTTCTTTCCTACCTCTAGGCCTATGGCTGGTGCCCCCTGGGACCACAGTGTCCTCGGTCCCATGATATTGACCTTATCATTGACACTGATGAAGCTGCGCTGGAGGACAAGAGGCGACGGAGACGACGCAAGGAAAAACGGCGGAGGGCTTTGTTGGGCCTGCCTGGGAAACAGCCTTCTAGGGAAGCTGAAGACAGTCCTCCCACCAAGCAGGTCTGTAAGGACAATCGCAAGCCTGAGGAAACTGAGCAGGAGGTGGCTGAGGATGAGACTGGGACCCAACCTGGCTCCGAGCAAGGTCACACAAATGACCTGGAGATGGAGCCTAAAGCAACAAGTGCTGAGACAACTGACACGGCCACCTCAGAAGCACCAGAGAGGCAAGTCACAACTGACATGGCCACCTCAGAAGCACCAGAGAGGCAAGTCAGTCCTAACCCAGTGCCTGGGGATGGACTGCATCGGGCTGGTTTTGATGCCTTTATGACAGGTTACGTGATGGCCTATGTGGGAGTGAGCCAAGGATCCCATCCCTGTAGCTCTGAACCATGGCTACCTGAATGTCACAACAAGGTATACCTGAGTGGCAAAGCTGTCCCCCTCACAGTGGTTAAGAGCCAGTTCTCCCGTTCTTCCAAAGCCCACAACCAGAAGATGAAGCTGGCTTGGGGTAGCAGCTGACCCAACTTCTACACAGCACTCAGGGCCTAGGAACAGAAGCTGAGAGTGGATCAGAGGAGTCTGGATCCCTCTAGCCTGTGAGTGACTTAATCCCAACTACTCGGGGATAGGATGGCATCCTGGCAGAGATACTGTTGCACTGCTCTGGCATTTCTGCCTTTACCCCAGAGGCTGAAGAACAAGAGTACAAGTAAGAAGGCTGACCAGCACCTGTAACACCGACTTTATTCATTTTTAAATCTCAAAGTGTCCTGGGAAAGTTTTACCAAAAAAAAAAAAAAGAAGAAAACCAGAAACAAGATATGAAAATATCTGACCAGCTTCATCTTTGGTTATTTCTTATTGTGGTTCTATTAGGACAGACTGTTCCCATAGCTCTGGCCATAGCAGAAAGGGAAGAAATCAGTCCATGTATAAACCAGTTGGGTGTATCATGTGTCGACAAATTCACAGAGCAGGCCCTAGGGCCTACAAAATCAGCCCCACTCCCAACCACAAGGTTGAAAGTCTTTTAGGGCAGAACATTAAGACTCCTTCATAAATATGAAAATAGATTAATCAACTGGAAAAGATCTTTGAATAGGTTAGCTGAGAGCCACGACCACCACTCTGCCTTGTCTTGCATAGAAATGTAGTGACATGGTCTGGCCGTGCAGTAAGTGCAAACAGCAATTATTATTCAAGTGTCTTAGACATTCTGGCAAGAAGCACCCCAGTCTTCAGGTCTGAGAAATAGCCATGCCCTTTATGATCTCCTGGTCAGCTACAGGTTCCATCCATTAGCTTATATGCCCCAGGAAAGGGCAAGAAACAGACCTGGGGTAGGAGAAGAACCTGGGGTAATAGCTGCCTGCCAGCTCACACTAGAACTAGGAATCCTCTGGTCCTGTCGGGAAGTCTTGGGGATCTGGTGGGAGCCAGAGCTCCTTGCTGGATTTCAGAGGCTTCGTATCAGCCATTGGCCCTAACTAGGAAGGCCTCTCATGGCTGCCTCGCCTCACAGATAAGTCTGGCTTGGCTTAGCTTGTGTGCTCTCTGGGCCCCCGGGAAGAGTCTAGGCTTTGCACCAAGGGGGCCCTGTGGCTTCAGCTGAAGGTCTGTCCCCAAGGTGAGGTGGGGATGAACTCTGCTCACCCATCCTGCTCTCCCTGGGTCCTCAGGCCCATGCCTGAGACAGAGAAGGGGACTGGAGCCAAGTCTCTTGGCCTTTCTTCTTCCACTTCCATCTCCTCAGGGGCACCTGCAAGGCACGGACTGACCCCTTGGGGCCTGGGCCCAAAACCATTTTCTTCCTGGGCGTTGGAGCAGTCCATGGCCTCATGGGCTGGAGCAGCTGGCTGGGCAGATGCTCGGAATGGTGGGATCTCCCTTACTCTGTACTTGTGACTGCTGAGGCGTGGTGGGGGCCCATCAGATAGTGATTCTTCCCGGCCCACAAATGGACAAGCCTCCTGATGCAAGAACTCAGGTGAACTAGGCAAAGAACGCCACCGGCGAGCAGGTGGGCCCAGGGGCTCCTGCCAGTCAGCCATGGGGATCGTTCCAGGCCCTGGTGCATCTAGGTCAAATACCAGGGAGATGACAGACTTGCTGGGCAGGTCAAAGAACTTGATCTTGCCACCTTTGAGGTCCTGGCGAGCACTGAAAGGGTTGATTTTGGGGGCTCGGGCAGCACCAACTCGTTGTGGCTGGTAGTAGGGATCTAAGACGTTCACTGTACGTGGGGGCTTATTGGAGAAAATGTCTGACTGGCTTCGAGACAGCCAGATGGTACGTCTTGGGCGTGGGGACTTGGGCGGTATCTTGTCATCCAGTAAGCTCAGTCGCTTCACCCCAGGTCCTTTCTCCAAGAGTCCTGAAGAATAGTGAGTCAAGTCAGGGTTTCTCTCTAGTCATAACAAATAAAAGCAATATCTCATACACAATGTTTTACCACTTGAGAAAGCAAAGGTAGGTACTGTTGTCCCCATTCAACAATGAGAAAACAGAAGGGAGGCGGTATGCTAGTGCAGAGCTCCAGGACTTTTCCCATCATCCCCTGCTTCTTTACCTTTCTTCTGTACATGGGATCCTGTGATCACAGCCCTAGAGGGGAAGCCCCTTCGCCCCCCACCATCCTAATATCCTCCCATGGGTTCAGGCTGGACATTCTAGTTTCATCTCTTACCCTTGGCTGTGGGCTGCAGCTTCCTGTCCCTCTCCAGCTCTTCCTCCTGTAGGCGGCTCAGAATTTCCTCCAAGGTCTTCCCAATCTCCACAAAGGATGGGCGTAGTTTGGGGTCCATCTGTAGTCATCCACACCAGCCATTAGCCCTGACCTCCTATCTTCCATCCCGAGGATGGCATTTGAGTCTGTTTCTGGCATCTTTTAAGAGTCAGATGTGTATCGAAGAGATCTTTTCTGAAGGTTCCAGACCGTAAGACTGAGCCCCAGAGTGAAGGTCAGGGAAGATGCTATTGTCTAGTACCCTCCCCTACCTCAGTGGCCTTTCTATGTCTTGTCCCCTTGTTTGGCATAGAACCCTCCAAAAGGGAGTGTTCACATTGGTTGGTTCTATTCTTTGAGTTCTGCAGCTAACATGTTTCTGGAAGCTACCTGGACCAGTCCCAGCTACCCCTTAGTCATAACTGGTAGGTGCGGCCCCAGACCTAAAATGCTAACAAGAGCCTTTCTTATGGGCTTTGGACCAGTTGGATGCATGGTCCAACTAAAACCTGACCAAAGCTCCATCAATATCCAAGAAAAGGGTAGTAGGTTTACATTACAAGCTGAGGACTGGATAATACAAAGCAATTTTCCTTTCCTTGGTCCAAGGCTTTGGGCCAGAGTCTGACAGGCCCAGAGGAAGGAACATAGGCACGGCCACTCATCATTGAGACAGAGGTCCCTCATGAGGCTAATTAGCAGCCTCTCCCTGTGGTCCTAACCAGGTGAACAGGGTTCAGCCAGCCCCAACCAAAGCCCAGGAGAAAAAGATACTCACATTACAGCAGTTGAAGGTGAGCTGCAGAAAGTCTGGGGGACAGTCTCCCACCATGTGCTGGAAAGCATCATAGTCTAGCCCGAAATTCTGTGGATGGGTATGGTGGAGAAGGAGCAGGGACATGGGTAGACAGGTCATTAACCCCTCCACCCATCCTGGCCTGCTCAGGAGAGGTGGAGAACTGCCCCAGAGAAGAAGCCACAGACCAAGTTCCAGGAACTCCACCCCAAGAAAATAAAAAATTCCATGGCCTCGAAAGCAGCCATCCCAGTGGCACTGATCCCCATCCTGGAGCTCACCTCTGTTCGGGGAAGATAGTCTGGATCAGCCTGGATGCGGGCGATGATCTCACAGAGGATGATACCATAAGAGAACACATCCGCCTGGTGGGTAGTGAAATCTCAGTTTCCCTCGATCGGGTAAGAGGTGGGGTTTCTGCCTCTCATGTTCACTAGCCCAGGCTTGGGCCCTACTGACCATGTGCTCAGTTGCTCAGTCATGTCTTAACTCTGTGACTCTGGACTGTAGCCCGCCAGGCTCCTCTGTCTGTGGGATTTCCCAGGGAAGAATACTGGAGTGGGTTGATATTTCCTACTCTAGGAGATCTTCCTGACCCAGGGATCAAAACCACATCTCCTGCATTTGCTGGGGGATTCTTAACCACTGAGCCATCAGGAAGTGGAATGAAATACTGACCATATTTCATTCAGTTCATTCACCAGGCAGCTGACAGGTACCAGTGCTGATTTTGCAGGAAGGATATAGATCCTTACCCTATACGTGAAGGGTGATCCAAGGCACTTGATGCTAAGAATGGATTCTACAGAGAATCAGGCCTTGGGGTCCCCAGACTCACCTTTTCATTGTAGGGCTCATCTCGGAGAACCTCAGGTGCCATCCAGAAGGGTGAGCCCACCACAGCTAGCTTCTCACCGCCTGTGCTGTGGGGTAAGAATGTATAGAAAATGAGCTTGCCACTGGTGGGTGCAATGGGAGGTCTGACCATTGGGAATTTCTCTCCCCCAAGGATGGGCACACCAAAATTGACTGAATTTAGGGAGCTGAGATTGGGCTGTGACCAAGTCCTAGCCTCTGAAGAGGACACTGGAGTCTTCCCCTTTGCCTCAGTCCCTTCAGTGACCCCAGCACCCATTAGGGTTACCCACCTGATATCAGGGATCTTCTCAGCCAGGCCAAAGTCAGCTACCACTGCAGAGTAACCATTTTCATCCCTCTTTATCAGGCAGTTCTAGGGTTCCCAAAGAAGAAGACATGTGGATCAGAAGAGGGGACCAGCCAGCCATAGAGTTTCCCACCACCCCTCCCTACTACCACAGGGTACCTTGTCCTTTGCTTCTTGGTGAAATCATGCTCTTGGGCTGACCCCAGTGGGGCTCTGATAGCCATGTGAGGTGAGTTAGGCCTGGATCTTGGGTGGCTGCCCTAGGATTCATACCATGCTCCAAACAAATATTTATCTTTGTTTTCCATGTGCTAGGCAAGGTTCTAAGTATCAAAGATATCACAGTAAACAGAAACCCTTGTTCTCTTGGAGCTTATAATCTAGTGGAAGAAGACAGGCTATCAGACCCTGGCCTCCATTCTTCTCTCAGAACGTAGAGACTCAAAGACCAGGCCTGACCTTGCCAAGTAATGTAAGCACAGGACAAGCCTATACCAACTTTCACTGCCCACAAGATTACAACCACCCTCTCCTCTGGCATTAAAATTCCACAATCTGGCTTTGTTCTGTGATCTGAGCCCCTGGTGCCCCTATGTACATATCTTCATCCAAACTTCTTACAGACAAGCCTGAACAGGCCCTTCAAACCTTTGTCTTTGCTTTTACTTTTTCTTTCCATTTGGAATATTCTCCCAATTCTTTTTTCCTCAGAAAATTTAGTGTGCTTTAAGGTAAGCTTACCTTTCCAGTCCTGACCTCTCCAGTTCTCACCTTCAGCTTTCTCAACTCCATTAACTCCTCTCTGCCACTTCCTCTTACAGCCTAGCAGAGAGGCCATCAGCCTCTCAGGGGCAAATTCGGGTTTGGGCCTTCCTTACACTATTCAATTTATGAGAGAGGTTCAAGACAAGCTTGTTGAACAAATGCTGCTGTCTCCAGAGAATGGATGAACCCAAATGACTTTAAACATAAAGCAGCAACGAGCTCTCCTCAAATATTCAAAATGGACCTACACCACTCTGGCTCAGGAGGCATCTCATTCGATCCCCCCTTCCTCCAGGGGCAGCACAGAACAGGGATCCTTGGCTCACAGGGACATTTCTGGGACTGGCAAGGCCCTCTAGCCCTCCCTCTTCCTCACCTTGGCACATAGTTGCCAAGGCATTGCCAAGTCACCTGGTTACTTCGCATCAGATACAAATTAGTCCCTTACTCTGGCCTTGATGTGATCACACTATGCTCTCTTTTTCTGAGCTGGAAGCAGCCTGTGATTTCATTACATCTATTGCCCTTGGTTCCTGATAGACTGTCTCTGGCTTCTAAGCAGGCCTCTCCTTGTGCTTGTCCTGGCTTCAGCCCTTCCATCAGTCCCCTGGCTCAGCAATCCACCCCCACCCCAACTCCCTGACTTTACAATCTATGAGAAGATGGGTTCTAAGCCAGCCTGTCTATTAGACAGCTGAAGTCTAGGCTATTGGGCACTGGCTTGTGAGGCAGTGGCGGCTCAGATCTGTTGCTTGTTTTTCTCCCCTCCTCTTCTTTCATCAACAACTCAGGCTCCTGTCTCCAAGGATCAGTCTGAAGTCCTGTTTACTACTGGCTTTTCAGCCCTTAGAAACAATCCTGCGAAATTCAGCTTAGGCGCAGCAATAAGGAACAGAGCATGGCCGGTACCCCTTATCAAAGCTCTTCAATTTCTGTCCCATCTTCACAGTCATGAAGCCCTCTCATACACTCACTGTAGACCAACCATCCAGGAGGAAGCGACTTACAGTAGCTTCTCTGAGCCGCTAAAAGATGGCTACGGCAAGGTTGATCAGGGCCCCACAACATGGATAAGCCTGCCTAGCCCAGTCTGCCTCTGATCTGGAATGTGACCCCTGCCTCTCTTAAAGCTTCTCCATAGCCAGCAGCCAGGGACTGGAGCCAAAGACAAAGATGGAATACTGAAAACCAAAAGAGCCAACTTTAGGAGTCTGTATCTGAGGTGATGAGGAAAATGGGGAGGATCCCTGACCAGGATTAGCTCCTATGGGGTTTTTCAATAAACTCCTGAGCCTGCTCTTAGTGGAGTCTAGACTAGTGAAGTCTGGCTTGCAACACTTGCTGTTTTTACTTCCTCATCTCCCACCCCTTCCTCACTGGCTTCTGCTGGAAGTGTTCTCCGGGAGGATCCCTCTGAGTTCCATGTCATTAAACTGAGTAGACAAAATCAGTCCTTAGTATTACTTGATTTTGCTGCTGTTGACATTGCTGATTATTTCCTTCAGCATTTTTATATATGATTCAGGGATCCTATCAATGCTGGACATGTAGAGACTAAGCCATTGTGGCCCTGGAGCAAACAGACTAGCTATCAAAGGCTGCTGCTAAGTCGCTTCAGTCGTGTCCGACTCTTAGCGACCCCCTGGACTGCAGCCTACCAGGCTCCTCCATCCATGGGATTTTCCAGGCAAGAGTACTGGAGTGCCATTGCCTTCTCCGATCAAAGGCTAATTACAAGCTATTTCTGTTGCTTTTGATTCTTCTCTCCTGGCTTCTGTGACACTATAGATTTCCTTCTCTACCTCTGGCTACTCTGAACACTCTAGGGCTTTTCCTCCCACCCCCGAGGGTGATGGTCTCAGGGTTCTCCTAGGCCTATAGCTGTGGAGACTATTCCACATTTCTTTTCTAATTACCACTTCTGTACTGATGACTCCCAAATGTATATCCTCTGCACTGACCTTTATTTCTCAATCTTCAGCTTTGCACATCTGGTCTATATCTGAACGACATCTGGATTATTCACACTTAACTCTATACATGCAAAGCTGAACTCATCTTTTTCCCCAAAAACTAAATCTCTAGCTGTATTTTTATGTCAGCTAGTATTGCTGTTTTCCACCCAGTTTGCTAAGCTAGAAACTTGGGATTCACCTAGACTTTCCACTCTTAACTCCAAATAATTTTAGCTTCTAAATGTTTTCAAATCGCCCCCTCCTTTTTCATCCCCATGACTGTTGCCTTAATTCAGGTCCTCCTCTGAATACTCCAGTATTCCAAATGGTCTCTGCCTAGGCTAGGCTTGATCTCCATAATCCACCTTCCTCACTTCTGCCAGCATGATCTTTGTAAAATGCAAATCTGTTACTCACCTACTTAAAAGCTAGCAATAATATATTGTATGATTCTATTTCTATGAAATGTCCAGATTAAGCAAAGCTATAGAAACTGAAAAAAGATTAGTGGTTCCCAAAGGCTGAAGGGAGGGGAGAACAGGGCATGGGGTTTTCCTTTTGGAACGATGAAAAGATTTGAAATTAGATAGTGGTGATAATTGAATATACTAAAAACCACTGAAATGTATACTTTGAAAGGATGAATTTTATTTTATGTGAGTAATATCTCAAAAAAGTTGTTATTTAAAAGAAGCCAACAATGGTTCTTCATTTCCTATCTAGAAGATAAAATCCAAGTTAGATAGTATATCATCAGACTCCTCTGCTTTCAATTCTTATCCCCTACCACTTCAGCCTCACAGTCTGCATATCATACTGTTCATGTCTCTATGCCTTTGTTTATACTGTTCGACTGATGTGATCTGGAATATAACCCCACCACACACACAATGTGGGTTGCCATGCCCTCTTCCAGGGGATCTTCCCAACCCAGGGATCGAACCCAGGTCTCACACACCAGGGCTTCCCTGGTGGCTCAGTCAGTAAAGAATCTGCCTGCAATGTGGGAGACATGGGTTTGATCCTTGTGTTGGGAAAATCCCCTGGAGGAGGGCATGGCAACGTACTCCAGTACTTATGCCTGGAGAATCACCATGAACAGAGGAGCCTGGTAGGCTGCAGTCCATGGGATCACAAAGAGTCAGACATGTCTAAGCAACTAAGCACAAACACACAATACTTACTAAGTAGAATTCAATTTTCAAGATTCAGCTCAGGCATCACCTTCTCCAAGAAGTCGTCTCTGTACCCTCAGGTTAGGTTCAATATCCTTTTCCAAAGTATCCTTTGCATTCTCTTCTCTCTAACCTTAGTATTTGACCTAAGTGTCTGTTTCTATAGTCCCTTCCTATAGCTATAGGCTGTACACCATATACTAAAAGATTCAGCAAAGCAGCAATATCTTAAGAGCGAAGTGCCCTTGAGAATATTTCCTAGCCCCTTGTGCAAGGGAAAGACTGTCTACTTCTGCCTGTGTGGTACCTTACGAATTAATTATAAAACAGTATTCATAAACTAGTCCAAGTGATTCAAACAACCTTGTCAGGTGGGCAGATCTGAGATTTTTACATTTAAGATGAGAAAAGTGAAGCTTCCAACTATGAGTGGTAAAGCTGTGGGTCTCCTGATTCTAATAGGATCATCCCCTAATGATTCTGACCTTTCCAGAAAAACTGGTTGAAAAGCTTTCCACTAGAGACAGCAAGGCTATGGCAGGAACAATGCAGTCTTAAGACAGAAGCAGAGGCCCAGGCCCATGGAGAAGGCAGCACTGTTTGTGCAGGCAATACAGTAAGACCCCTTCATCTGGGATGCTAGCCCCCACCTCCAAAGCTGATTAATCCAAGGGCGCCTACTGTAATGCTTGCATTTCTCACCCAACTTGGACATGGCCGCAGTACAGACTGACGGTACAGAGCACAAAATATGAACTCAGACCACTGTGGGGTTCTGAAGAACCCAGACTAATTTTCAGGCTGTGTGGGATACAAAGTCCATTAAATCAAGCTGAAGAATGCTTTATTCAAAAGTATGCCTGGAGTAAGCAACAGATATAAGAAAGGCCCAGTCAGACTTCCCTGAGGTGAGAGGTGACCTTTTCTGGTTCAAAGAGGAGCCCAGGCACTGCTGCCACCTGGCTCCCATTCCTCTTTGTCCTTCCTCCTATTATAATACATCACACAGTAGCAGAGGCTTACAAGTCTGCCTCTTCAAAGGGCAGGGACTGATCCTATTATCTCTGTATCTCTAACCTAGCACAGACATGCAGAAAGAACTCGGCCAAAGTTTGTCATGTGAAAGTCTGACGAATAAAGCTTCTTTTGAAAGCAAGTGAAAAGGCACACACTAATCATACATTCGACTCTCCATGGTGGGGACCAAGCTGACAAGAGATTCAAAAGGTGGCCATGAACGCATTTCTGTAAGCCAGCACAAACCCTTCAGGACTGCGCCAGAGGAGACACCTGAGAGCAGATCCTGAGGGCTCCTAGAACAGCCGCACAGCCTGTACTGGCACTGAATAAAACGACCCAAACAGAGAAATGCCAGGTCCATTTGTAAGTGTTAGCTCTAAGTGAAGTGAAGTCGCTCAGCTGTGTTTGACTCTGCGACCCCATGGACTGTAGCCTACCAGGCTCCTCAGTCCATGGGATTTTCCAGGCAAGAATACTGGAGTGGGTTGCCATTTCCTTCTCCAGGGGATCTTCCGACCCAGGGATCGAACCTGGGTTTCCCGCATTGTAGGCAGACACTTTACCGTCTGAGCTACCAGGGACCTCTCAAAAAGCTATTTCTATAACAACAAAAAATGGCTTTCCATGTGCCAACACCTCTTTCCCCTTACCCCCAACAAATTCACTCCATAAATCCAGTTAGAAACAAAGTACTGATTCTATGTCTCAAGAAAGGTTAAAAGTTTCTTTTCACAGCACAGCCAGATCAGAAATTGAACTCCCTCCTAAATATCCCAGAGACAACTAGAGTCCAACTTGGAGAAGATTATCTGGTTTGCTATAGTGTGTCCTGTCCCTTCCTTTCCACTCCACCATATGATCCTATACCTTCTCCATAGTTCTTGGGAAGTAATCTGCTCACATATCTGAATCTCCAACTTGACTCAGAGCCCATGGATGGTATAGATTAGGTTCTAGCAATTTCTATCTCCTCTAACAGCACAGTATAAGTGGTTCCAAAAGGCTAATGATGGTTCTCATTATAAAAAATGACTACAGAGTGCCCTAACACACACTCTCTACATCCTCCAGCATTCAACTGTTTCTAATTCATGTTCTCTTCAGTCTCTGAAACCACTCTCTTGAGTTTGATGTGTGACACAGGGAACCCAAAGCTAGTGCTCTGTGAAAATCTAGATGAGCGCGACGGGGAGGGAGCTGGGAGGGGTGTTCAAGAGGGAGGGGACATATGTATACCTAATGCCAATGTATGTTGATGTATGGCAAAAACATCACAATATTGTAATTATCCTCTAATTTAAAAAAATATATATTTAAAAACAAAGAAGCCCTCCTTAGCTGCCCTTAAGAGCAAGGCTCACATACAACTGAATCAACTGCTTCTAGCCTGCATGCAGCTGTTGCCACTTCTTGATGGAGCTCAAGAACTGAATGTTTTTAAAGCCACACAACCTCCCATTTCCTTCTAAGTAATCAGCATTGCCACTGCACAAACCTAAATCAGCCTGTTTCTTAGAAGTAGTTACAAAATTAGACTGAACAGCTATATGTGACAGACTTTTCATTCTTGAAAACAGTGTTTCAGTAAACAATGATGTGTGAATTCTACAAAGGCAACACTACTTTCAGTAGGCACTCAAAACTAGGATCCTCTCTGCCACTACTCTGGGCCCAGGATCATTTGGAAAATGGCATATGCTTCTCTCTGTCCTGGTTTACCCACCTGAAACACACTGCCAGTATTCTAAATCCCTCTTATTAGCTCTGGTCTGAGAAGCCAGGGCTGATGTCAATAGCCCAAGAACACTGAAGTCATTTAAAGAGGTGGAATAAAACTGGATGTGGGACTCAAAATCTCAGTTCTCAAGCAGATGTTCTGGCCTCTGTGCCATCAAGCACATTTTCTGCAAGAGGGCCAGGAAGCCTCTACTCTGATAGGCTCTATGTTAGGTGCTAGGGGGAAAAAGGTGAATAAGAGCAGCACTTGAGAAACTCATGTGTTGGTGGGAGACACAGACACAGTATACCATCAAATAACTGGAAATGTACACACTAAAATATAAGTAAACCTTTTACTGCACTTAAATTCAGATCCAAGGCTGACAATGAGGAGATAGTTTGGAAATTTCAAAGCCCTGCTCTGTCCCTTTAGCCTTATTTTTCCCTTGGGATTCTCATTCTTAGAGTCACTGTCACCACCACACAGGTCTCCTGGGTGGGGCTGCTTTGGTCTAGGTGTGAACATACAACCTCTCCTTAATCTCTGCAACACTGTGAAGTTGAAACATTTGGATAAAAGGGCAATAAATAGAGTCTCTCAAATAGGATGGTCTGGCTTATAAAATTTGCTTGTTTTTCTTCAACTTGAGATTCCCTAAAGTGTAGTTCCCAGCCTGTCTTCCAGTTGCAAAGTCATTTGTTCTCACCACCACCTAAAGTTCAGACGCAAGAAAGTACACCAATAATACCAGAGAATTTTTCTCCTAAATTCCCAGTTTCTCATCTCAAGCCAGCTGACATGGGAGCACCCACCATCAACTAGGAAAACCAAAGGACAGTGGTCTTACCCTAAAGATCCAAAAAGGGTAGTCATTTTTACAATACATACAATATGACAAACTCAGAACCACACTAGCACAATGGGATAAAATATTTTGGGTGCACAGAATGGAATACAATGAGTTCCTCCAGAAAACCTAGGTACCCTAGTTTACTGATTTTTTTTTGCTGAAAACCCATAGTCTATAGCTAAACACTCAATTATAAAATGCTATGAACTTTTCTTCAGTTATTTGCCAATAGACTATCTCTGGTCAGAACTTATCTTTCTCGAATATTCCTTCATGCATGGTGCCAGGCACAGAAGACACTCATGTGGGTGTGTAGGAAATATCTGTGTGATTGATAGACAACTGGTCATGACCTCCCTCTATGTTAGAAGACATGATGCTCTCTGAGTAGGAAGCAACAATTTTATTTTAGTTGCATGCCCAAGGTAAGGATATGCCATCAACTTAAGACAGTATCTAAGTTGATACAACCCAACCCATCTGCCAGGAACAGGTGCAATTTTCTAAGTCTTGACTTTCTAAAACATTCTAAGGAAGGAGAAGAGGCTGATGAAGGGATAAGATACCACCTTCCAGCTCCCAGCTGTCCAGCTCTTGCTTATACCATTGAAGATAAAGGACTTCTCACAACTAGGTCTCAGCTGGTCACCAGATTCCACCAATCTTAGGGTTTCTTCAGTAACAGTGCAGCTGACTACAAATGGCACTGCCACACCTAGAGCCCTACGAGCACTACTTAAAGCTATTTTCTGTGTAGTAGTCACAAACCAATGGCCAGGGTCCCTTGGGGACAGTACTTATGTTTAGAACACCAGGTCTATTGGCTCTGAGAGCACAGCCTGCTTTTGTTCCCTTTGCAAACTTTTTCCTGTAACAGGTTTCCTTACCCCTCATCCATGACAGAAGAGCTGCACGAATATGTATATGCATGTGCATATGCATGTGTTAAGGGTGCAGATTGAAGTGACCACTGTTCTTGGATGGTCCATATACCTCCCCTGCGTGCATGTGTGTGTGCTCAGTTGCTTAGTTGTGTCCGACTCTTCGTGACCCCATGGACTGTAGCCCACCAGGCTCCTCTGTCCATGGGATTTTCCAGGCAAGAATGTTGGAATGGGTTGCTATTTCCTCCTCTAGGGGATCTTCCCAACCCAGGGATCGAACCCATGTCTCCTGCATCTTCTACATTGGCCGGTGGATTCTTTACCACTGAGTCACCTAGGAAGCCTCATATACCTCCCTAGGAGAATTTTAAATCAGCTTCTGAACACAAGTTATATTAGATGATTTATAGTTCCCATATCAATGGTCAAACAGTATTATTTTAAAAAAAATTTTTATTGGCGTATATTTACAATGTTATATTACTTTCTGCTGTACAGCAAACTGAATCAGTTTTATATATATGCATATCTCCACTCTTTTTTAGATTCTTTTCCCATATGGGTCATTACGGAGTATTGAGTAGAATCACTGTGCTATATAGTAGGTCTTTATTGGTTATCTATTTTTTATATATAGTAGTACAAACAGTACTATTTAAATAAGCCTTGTCATGTGGTATCCTGTGCTACTTGGCCCTGAGGTGTCTGCCTTGTAGTATAGCCAACTTCCTCTAAAAGCAACTCTTTTCTAACCTGGTCACACAGCAATTTGGACAGCAAGAGAATACTACAAAGACCAGCTGATGCCAAAGAGGAACTGGCAGGATGGCAGAAACTCAATCACACAGAAAGAAAATGGGTCAGTACATTATGGCCTCCAAAACCTGTACTCAAGTGACTAAAAATCACAGAACCCCTGCTGGAGACCATGGGAGAGAATACAAAGAGGCAGGTTCCCACACAGCCTTGACTGCTGTCACCCCTAAAGGGCAAGAATCTCTTATGTGTTCTCGTGCCATCTATTCCTGCAACATACATTCAGTAGTGAGTGAAACCAAGAATAAACGTTCTCAAGATGTATGTGCTGATGGACTCAACAATGAAAGGAACCTGCTGTGAGCCAAGTTTGGCTTTCTAAGGACTAGCTATACACAGTAATAAGCTGTATCTTCCATGATTAAATGTTGAATTTATAAGAGATCTCCAACATTCCAAAGCTCATTAATGACTGGTTTCTTAATGCAGATTTCTTGGTAAATGGAAGATAGTGTCTCAAAGAGTTGTCCAAGTAAAGCCTTCGTACCTTAGAGGTGAGGTCCCGATGGAAAATGCCTTTGAAGTGAAGGTAGCTGAGGCCCACTGCTATGTCATAAGCCAGTTTCACCCTCACAGTCCAGGGCAAATGCAGGTTACTGTCTAGCAACTGTTCCAGGTTTCCAGAGTTGATATACTGCAAAACAGAAGGAAAACCCAGCTACCATTTGTCAACAACGTTTAGGGTGGGGGTAAAACTGCTGGAGGGTAAAAACCTAGAAGACAGAGACTGTTGTTTTTCTTTTTTTTTAAGTTACTGAGCAGTTATTCTGCATCTGGGCACTATGGTAGATGCTGCACCTTCCTTTGAGATCACAATCTATTAAGGGATATAGACAAACAATATCATGTAGTAAATGCTAAAAGATAGCTTTGTACAGGTACGACAGCACAAAGGAAAAAGGTACAGACTCAATCTAGGCATGTCAGAGAAAGCTGCACGAAGGAACTGAGGAGTTCAAAGGATGACTTGGGGGAGCAGGAAAGAAAGTCCACACAGAGGGAACAGCAGACATAAAGCTATAGGTTAAGAGCATGGTGTATTCAGAAAACTAATTTACTCAGTATGGCCAGAGTACATGAGAGGTGAGGCTGATATGCTTTGCTAAAGTATATGGACTTTATCCTATCTATAGGGAACAAAAGAAGCCTTTTAAGCCAAAGAGCAACATGTTCATATTTGTTTTTTTAAGGAAAAGATTATTTCAGCAATGGTAGGATGGATGGATTAGAGTGGAGAATATGGAGAAGGAAAAATAGGTTAGGAAATTATTGCAATAATCCTGGTGAAGGAAGAATGCCTGAGTTAAGGCAACAGTGGAGGCACTGGAACAGAGCAAGATTCAAGATTTTAGATGGCAAAGTCAAAAAAACTTGATGAATGCCTTGATGAGGAGGAGGAGAACAATGAAAAGCTCCTAGGTGGATTGCAGGCTATTGGCCCCTGTGTGCCATTATTAAATACCCAGAATATAGGGAGAGGAGGTTTTTAGAAGAGGCAATGTTAAAAAACAGGGAGTACAACTAAGACATGCTGGGCTTAAGGGCATGTGGAGATACCCTATACCAAGTCAGTTTGAAGTTTAGGAGCAAAATCTGGGCTAGAGACTAACATTTAGGAGGCAATGACATTGAGCTGAAGTAGTCACTGAGGCTAAGGAATATATGGGATTGCCCAGGGGTTAACATATAAGGTGGGAAATTAACAGAATCCCAAACAACTGGAACATATACAGAAGCAGGCAGAGGAAGAACCACCAAACAAGAATGTCACCACAGAAGCCAAAGAACGAGAACATTCCAAAAGAGAAAATGACCAAAAGTATCAAAATGCTACAGATCAAGTAAGATGAGCCTGAAAAGTGTCTACTGAATTTGCCTCTAACAAGTCACCGGCAGGACTTCCCTGGTGGTCCAGTAGTTAAGAATCTGCCTTCCAATGCAAGGGATGAGGGTTTAATCCCTGGTCTGGGAGCTGAAAATCCCACACACTGTGCCTCAACTGCCGAGCCCACAATCTGGAGCCCATGGGATACAACCAGAGAGAAGCCCATGTGTCACAACAGAAGATGCTGCGTGCAGCAAGACCCAATGCAGCCAGATAAATAAATAAGAAGTCACTGGCAACCATGGCCAGAGCAGTTTCAGTAAAGTGGTTAAGACCAGAATAAGATCAAAGTGAATTGAGGAGTGAGTAGGAGACAAGGCTAAGTGGAAACTACGTGAAGACATACTCGTTCAAGAAATTTGGCTGTCTGTCATTCCTACATACCCACAAAGAGCCGCTTTGTTTTGTTTTGTTTTTAAAAAGAGCAAATACCGAGATAATAATAATAACCACAATAGCAGTGGCAGCTGCTATTAGTTGGTGCTTACTTTGTGCCAGGCACTACTCTGAGGACTTACCATTAATTACATCATTTAATCTTCACAAAACCTCTAAGCCTAAAAATAAGCACTTCATATCTTTTCGGAGTGGGGGGTGATATTGGATTTACAAAAGAGTAGGGAACTGATGGGAGAGAAGACAAGAAACCTGAATTTTAGTCCAACTCTGCCTCTTAACAGCCATTTTACTTTGGACAAATAGACTAATGAGGCTTTCCTTCTGTTTTCCCATATATACAATAGGTATTATAATCCATGATCCATATACCTCATGATGTTATTATAAGAATTGAATACAAATACATGAAAGTGCTAAGAAAAAAATAATAGAAGTTTCATATAATCTTAGATTCTCTGATGTGGTAACATGAGTACCAAAAAGAACCAGTTGGGGGCAGCATGAGGCAGCATTTCAGATCCTTGGATGAAGTAGATCAGGTTTGGCAAGGCAGAGAGAATGGCTAAAAATACACCAAATTTCTCAAAAGGGAAACCTGTTGATCTGCTTCATCTTGTTTGATAATCCATCTTTGGAAATCTCAAAACAAAGCATAATGACGATATTAGCATAGCACCTTAGCCTCTTCACTCCAGTTGAATTTGTTCACGGTTCACATCTGAGGTGCCCATTTGCTAAAAGGAAAGTGAACTTGCAAATTCCAAGCTATAGAGGGGCAGTGAAGCTGACAGCTAATCACGTAGACAAATTTCTCTAGCTCTGAGAGTAGAAAAGGTGTGACAAGGTTGTAGTCCACTTGTCTGGCACCGTGACAGTGTGACATGGAAGGCTTGACTTCAGGAGCCACTCAGGTTTCCCACTGAGGGCCAGGCAGAAAAGACGGGTAAAAAGCCTGTATGTGTACTCTGTGGGCCAGGGTAAGCCAGGACTCTTGGTTCAAACACATGTTTACTCTGTCCCGCCATGTCTCTGAAAGTCTGAGAAATCCACAGACCAAGCCACAGGGTGGAGAGCAGAGGAGAGAGGTGAGACAAGGTGAGGAATCACATTGGCTATTTGGCTCTGACTATTCCAGACAAGATGGAAAAAAAGCACAAACCCAGGACCAGAGAGGGAAACCAAATGGAGTTTACTCACTTGCCTGCCTTCAGTGAACACTTTGGTGGGGCTGATAAGCCTCTGGGGCTCTCAGAAACCACAACTTCTCAATGTCTCAAGACCTTTGCATATATGAGGAAAGGAAGTTTGAGATCTGCCAACAAGGAAGATTTCTAAGTTGCTACACACTCTGTGTGCCATTAGTCGGAATGTCCACTTCCCCATAAGCAACGCCACGTGCAGACTCAGCTGGTGTGTGCTCTGTGGGAAGCAGAGGCAAGAACAACTGTCCCCGCACATTCAGCCTTCTGGGCTGGGGATAACAGCCACTTTGCTTTCATTTTCTTCCAGACCACTCCCTTAGCTCTACGAAACAACCAAAGGCCTTGGCAACACATTTAAATACCTACCAGAGAGAAGATTTTATAATTTTTATTGTTGCTCTTTTTAACTTTCAAGTTCAGAAAACTATAATATCAGCCAATCAAATGTGTCAGAGGGACTTAATACCTCTAAGTGACTGTTCCCCAAGTTCACCTACACCAAAACCTGCTTCTCCTCCTCATGGTTTAATAAAATGTTAAGAGTTTCTGCCATTTCATTTGTGTGATATTCGATTTCATTAAAGACTTTTTTCTTAAAAGGCACCAAATAGACAAATATGTGTTGGTGACTGAACAATATTACTATGTATGTAAAAAATCATATGCCAACACTCTAGAAAATGATCAAAGGAACAGGTAAGCACACACTCAGTTCGCCACTCAGGAATATCAGCTTATTTCTCCAAATACTTATTGAGCACTCCTCTCCTTCCTACCACCCCCATATGAGAATAAGAACTTGTCCATTTACATCAACATTATATCCCCCAGTGATTACAAGAGACCCATCCACACAGTAAATGTGGGTATATAAATACTCAGTTTATACCATTAAGAAAGAAATACTCAGTTTATACCATAAAATGTGTCATGAAAGACACATTGGTAAACAAATAATACTAATAACCTTTTAGCAGAGGTAAATACTTGGGGTATAAAAGTAGATATTGAGGAGTTTGGAAAGTTTCAGAGAAAAAGTAATATCTGAGTTGGATCCTAAAAGGCTGAGAATGGCTCTTTCCATATATGCCCTATAGAGTCTGATGGTACCACTCAAACACAGACAGACACATAAACTTGTACATACAAAGAATATTCTGGAGCAGGACTAGGCAATACATACCTCTCCCTGAGGTAACATGCACTACACCCAGGACTCCTGTTCTCGATTCCTGCTGATTCTAATCATAACCTCACCCAATCATAACCAGTCAGAAGAACAAGAAAAAATGGTTACCCTTTCTTAACTCTGAATTATCAAAGTAGTGATATCTATAATCAAACAAACTTATCTATGAATAGTAGTTCAAAGGCATATTCAGAGAGGTACTAAAGAAAGTATCAACTCTAAGAATTATTATTCCTTTGTGAAAAATCTACCCAAATAGCCTAGAGCTAGGGCACTTATCTAAGGCAGATGAATGTGCCTGCCATTCCACTAACAGACATCATTTGCTGCCACCTAACTAGCGGGATTGTCCCGAGAGAGATCCACCCACCTGTATCCATACACCTACAGAAATACTGAAAACCTACTACGTGAAAACACAAAACTAAGTAGGGCCAATCCCTGCCCTTAGTTCACAGTCTAGTAGAGATGACACAAAAATTAACGATTTTTTTCACCCAGGACAATGACTAGATGTGCTTTAGAAATATCATTTTAACAGTAATGTAAAAACTGTACAGAAAGGTCAGGAATTGAGACTGGGAGAAGAGTTAGGAGGCTTCTGGAATCCAAGTGAGAAGCAACAAAGGCCTGAAAAAGACTGGGAGCGAGAATGGAAAAGAGGTTAATATCTGGAGACATCTCAGAGGCAGAACCAAAGTGATTTGGTGTTTAATCAAAGGCAGAGAAAAATAAAAAGAGATAAGATATACAAAGTATTAATGTGTCTAGCACATGCTTAGCTTAGCTCACAGTATACAACTCATTCTTTCCACTATTAATATCTTATCATCATTCCTCCCCTGGGTTACTCTACTAGCTTTCGAAGTAGTCTTCTTTCCTTAGCATGTCATACATGTCTTTCACTCCTGTTTATAAGGGTCTGATCCCTGCTTACTTGCACATTTGTGCACATTGCTGGCCCCATTACCTGGAATACCTTTTCCCACTAGGCCTGGCTCATCACCCATTGAGGATTCAGTTCTATTTCCTGGAAGCCCATATACAGGGTTGGGAGTAATAAAGATATACTATACAAAAGGAACACCAAGTTCAGCGATTAGTAGTTATTCTTCTCTTTTTTGTTTCCCTGCATGAAGTATAAGCAGGGGAGAAGAATGAAGTTAAAAAGTGAAGCCAGGCAGTGCAATATAGTGATGAAGCCCACATAGTGCAGAGTTAGGCTGCCTCTGATTGAAACTCACCTCTGACTAGTTGTGTGACCTGGGTTGGTTACTCTTTAACATTCATCTATAAAATGGGAATAATAATAGAACCTAACCCATAGAGTTATGAAGATTCAATGAATTGATTACCTGTGAATGTGACCTTATTTGAAAATAAGGTCTTTGGCAGATGTAATCAAGTAAAGATGAGGTCCTTATGGAGTAGGATGGATCCTTAATCTAATATCTTAACAAAAAGAGGAGAGGAGACACAGACATACAAGGAGAATGTCAGGTAACAATGGAGGCAAAGATCCATTTTCATGTGTCTATTAGCTAAGGAACACCAAGAGAAACCATGAAGAGGCAAGGCTCTTCTTCCTTTAGGGCCTTCAGAGAGAGCAAGACCCTGCCGACACTCTGATTTCAGACTTCAAGCTTTCAGAACTATGAGAGAATAAACTTGTATCATCATAAGCCACTCACGTTGTGGTGCTTTGTTATGGCAATCCTAGGAAACTAATACATGACAGAAACTACATTTTAGAAAGCTCATGGTGTTAACAGAAGAGAGAAGGACCTAGAGGGAGGTTTAAAGGCTACTGCATCAGCCCAGATGAGAGATGACCAAATACCTGACTTACAGTGCTATTACAGGCATGAAAAAGTAGTCTAGAGTTAGAATAAACAGAAGTAGAATCTAAATGATTTAGCAACTGAGTAGTAGATATGAGAACTAAGGGAAAAGAGTCAAAGGCAACTCAGAGATTCCAAATAGAGGTTTTTGGAAACAATGGGAAGAAATCCTACAATGTTACACACCAAAAGTAAGTCAGAAAGCCCATCAGAAACCAGCATCAATACCAAACAGCCAAATCAGAGGCTTGTCCAACCTCTGTTCTTTGGATGGGCCCTCTGCAGAGGAGGGCCTGGGCCACGACCTACTTTTCACTGAAGCCCAACAATGCCATTGTACTGGTCACTGTATGTTTGTTGGTTGGCTCCAAACACAAAGGCTAGCAGACATCCCATCCTGCTGGCTTGGTGTAAAGAAGAAAAGAAAGCTTTGTTACTGCCCTGGGTAATTCCGGGACAGGCATCCCAAGAGCGCCCTGTGGGAGGCTCATGCTCCGAAGGAGCCCCCTGTTCTCAGCTCGAGGTTCCACAGCCACCACACAAGTGCACATCCACACATCTGCCAAGGCCTGAGTTCACCACGGTTCAGCCTCCACTCCAGGAGGTCCACCGGGACCTGCGTGACTCAAGCAGGCAGCAGTAATGAACTGAGTCAAAGAGAAAGGGAACCCAAGATGTATTTCAGAATATTTAAATGTTAAACTCTCTCTGCCTTCATATATGCTTAAGTACTATGCAGAATACTCTTCTTCCCCTTCATAGCTTTGCTAATTCTTATTCATCCTTCTAAACCCAACTCAAGTCGCTTATTTTGGAAAGCATTTCCTGATACCCCATCCCATCCTCTGTGCCTCTTGGGTCCCTTGTATTTCTACCATTGCTTATCATATTGTACTATAACTTTGATGACAGGGACCAGATCTTTCTCAAGTTTGTAAGTCTAGTATCCAGTAAGGTAAATAATGAATCACTGAATTAATAAATGAATGATTAAGTACATTTAAATAATAGAGGCAGGTTTTAAGTTCCCTCTTTTATTAGAAGCCCTCCCATTTCTGTCATTACTGTAATTTAAGATAAAAAAGAGAGATGTACTTTTAGAGGAATTTTCTGATAAATATCATGCAAAACAAACATTTAATAATTCCTACTTGAAGGCTTCTCAGATGGCACTAGTGGTAAAGAACCCACCTGCCATTGCAGGAGACATAAGAGATGTGGATTGGGAAGATCCCCTGGAGAAGGGCATAGCAACCTACTCCAGTATTCTTGTCTGGAGAATCCATGGACAGAAGAGCCTGGTGGGCTAAGGTCTGTGGGGTCGCAAAGAGTTGACACAACTGAAGCGACTTAGCACACATGCACTATATGGCAGATACTATGGTAGCAATAAATACAAAGCAAAATACAAAACAGCCTGTCTGGCCACTCAGTGGAAGGAAATTCTGAGGATCTTTTGACCACTCTATCTGCAGACTCCTTAAAGTGATCAGAATCACATGGACTTAAAAATATATCTAAGATCTCTTTTTGAAAATTAGAGAGGGCATTTCTTTTATCAGTAGCTGAAAAAACCAGTTAGAAGAGGCCATAAAGATACCACTCACTTTTTCCTCATACTTCCTGCAGACACTAAGTATAACCCGCTCACCACTTTAAGAACATGTTTGTTTAATGCACCTGAAGTAGTACGAGTGTTTTTCTATGCACATAAACTACTATAAACATCAAAATGACTGTTTACCCACAAGATTCAAAAAAGTATGACTAAGCTTCTCCCACAGATCTTTAACTCTTAATGTAAACATCTGTAATCAAAATCAAATTTGTTTAAAAAAGTAAACATTAAAAGATAAATCTGTAAAACTAATCTTCTCAAAGAAATGAACTAAGATAACACTAAGACTATTTTATTTGCCCCATAAAGCTCTACTAGCAATCAATGGTCTCAGACATGATTTAAGATCAGCCTAGGTCTGCTGACTACTCTATCCAGTCTGCTTTCCTATCCCCACCTCCATGATATCTTCACCAGTGACATAGTTATTAAGGTCATGTTTGAAAGTTTTCTTCTATACTTCAATAAAAATTTTTTTAAATTCAAATCCAACTTGCTACCCCATATCTACTACAACCTCACATTTTCCAGATTCTGACAAGAACCTCTGACATTCACCTCGTGATTGAACTCACACTGAACAAAGCAATCTGTTAAGGAAGACAACAGACCCTGCTTCCCCCTTCACCAGATCTCAAGAGTAAGGGCTTGACAATGGACAAAATGAAAATGGAAACCAAAAGAGGTTTAAGTTTCTAATTAAGATGATTTATATCAAAGGAAACTACAGCGTGGAAACTTACATTGCCATACGTAAAATAGATAGCCAATGGGAATTTGCTGTATGGGTCAGGGAACTCAAACAGGGGTTCTGTGACAATCTAGAAGGGTGGGATGGGAGGGGGATGGGAGGGAGGTTCGGGAGAGAGGGGACATAGGTGTCCCTATGGCTGATTCATGTAAATGTTTGACAGAAAACCACAAAATTCTGTAAAGCAATTATCCTCCAATTTAAAAAAAGGCGGCGGGGGGGGGGGAACGCTATCATCAAATGAGCCAATCATTTCTTCCACTTCTTCTGTCCATATCAACACACAACTTGGCCTATGGATAAGGAAAAAGTCGAGCAAAATTTAGAGGCAAACTATAAGCCCAGATGGTATCTTCTAGTGGCAAATGGTAGGTAGAAGGGCAAAAAGGGAGGAAAGGTTTCCAATTTGCTATGTGGAAAACAGCTTCCCAACTCAACAGTCACTCCAAGTGCAGGGAGAAATCTCCTCTAAAGGCTAAGGGTTAAATAGGTAACTAATTACCTGCAAGATCACAAAAATTCACAAAGACTAGCTGGAGTTATCAAAAGTAGGGGGCGGGCAAAGAGGAGTCAGCCAGTTTAGTTTCAACTGCAGAGAAAACAGATTTGAGGTCTGGTGTATACATAAGTGAGCTTCCCAGGTGGCTCAGTGGTAAAGAATACAGGAGACACAGGTTTGATCCTTGGGTCAGCAAGATCCCCTGGAGGAGGAAATGGCAACCCACTCTAGTATTCTTGCCTGAATAACCCCATGGACAGAGGAGCCTGGTGGGCTATAGTCCATGGGGTCACAAAGAGTCAGACATGACAGCGACTGACCATGCATGTATACATAAGTATCTACAGCTATAAAGAAAGAGAGAAAGCCTTTTCTTTGGTTTCAGACCATCTCAAATGTTGGAATTATGTGCCCTCTGTAATGACAGAGTAGAGAATTCCTGGGTGGTCCAGTGGTTAGGATGCCATGCTTCCACTGCAGGGGCACAGGTTCGAGCCCTGGTTGGGGAACTAAGATCCTGCAAGCTACACAGGAAAAATGAGAAAGTAAATGAGAAAAATGAGATGATTAAACTTGAGTGAAGTTAAGTCTAGATTTTTTCTATCAACATGTTCCAAATTATCTTTTCTCTATCAGTCACTGGACTCTCTGAGAAGCAGCTAACGCTGGTCTAAGGCCAACTCTCAATTCAAACAAAGCAGCAGATCTGGATATGATATCACTCAAAGGGGTTTTGCAGATACTAAATTCTAAGAAATTTTTCTAAATGGCTAAAAGCAGAGAATGACCAAGGTGCTGAATTCTGAATACTTTTCCAAATAAATTCAGAAGGTTCTAATGTACAATTAACTTCATTTCTTGAGTTCACTGAGATTCAATGCCATTGCTAGATCAGTGTAAGCCTCAATAAAAGGTAATTGAATTAATGAACAAATTAAGCATCTCCAACCATTTATCTACATATAGAGATCCCTTCTACACTCTCCATGAATCTACTCTCATCAGCTACCTCAGTCTTCAGAGCTTAGACCAAAAAGGTCTTGTCCACGGAAGGGCTTTAAGATGCAGTGATGTGTTATCCTTAAAAAGCTCAAAGACTGAGTCTGGTCTTTCACAGCAAACAGACTATTCTGATTAAGTGTTATGTTAAAAAAAAAAAATCTCAGGTAATACATACATGGCCGAGTAGGCATTCCATCAGCATTCTGGAAATTTTCCAAATCTCAGTAAATGAAACAACCACTCACCTAGAAAATGGGCCTCATTTGATTCCTTACTCTTTTTCTTATCAAAGTCATAAGACCTTGTGTTTCTATTTCTAAAAGAGACCTTTAAAAATCTTCACAGATACCACTCCAGTTCAAGCTACCCACATTCTCTCATATAATCTGTGTGTTTCTTTCCACTGGTCTCCTTGTCCTCACTTTTGTCCCTCTACAATCTGTTCTCCACAGCAGCCAAAGTACTATTTTTTAATACAAATTGCATCCTACTGTTCTCCTATCTAAAATCTTTCAATTGCTTCCTGCTGTATTTAAAATAAAATTCAAAATCTTCACCATGTTCTATAAGGCCCTGTATCATCCAGCCTCTATCTCTCAAATTTTTAATATTCTTTTCTCTAATCTTCATAATGTCTCCTTATCTTTTACGTATTCCCAGAAAAGTATTTCTATGAACTTATGTACAGGATAAGTTAGTCAGTATCAACATAGGTACATTTTCCTTCCTGATTTCATGCATGGATCAACAATTTTTTCAAAGATACTCATGAAAAAAACAATGCCCAAGGGTATGGAATAACAATATAATATGGTGGGATAGACCTGAAAGGCAGTCCATGCTAAACTCCACATTATACAATTGAAGTCCTTCTTCATCCTTGCCTAGGGGCCGAAGTAACCCATATTAGCTTTGTAAAGAGCTAAGTTAGAGAAGAGAATAATCACACTAAACACAATGGTCCTCCTTAACTGTGGTGCCCTCTAACTAACACTCCAACTTTCCAGCATCTAAGAATGTGGTCTTTAGCTTCCTGAGCTTAATATAAAGGCAGTAATTGAGGAGGTCCACTACTTCCTCTACCAACCCCATGCTCTTCAATGACCTGCTACTTACTTGTTGCTGGTGGTAAACAAACAGAACATGGTCCCAATCCTACTGGAATTGATATATGGGAGAGGGACAATAAACAAACATCAAATAAATAAAGAATTATATGTTATGATATGTGCTACAATGAAAAAGGGAAGAATACTATCAATGAGAATAATAATCTAAGTAATGATCTAGATGCGGGGGGAACCATTAGGAAAAGCCAATATAATGAAGTGAAAATTTAAACTAAGACTTGAAAATTGGGCTAAGTAGATAAAATGAAAGAAGAGCTTTTCAGGTACTATTTAATCTAATTCTCAGCTTCTTTTTACATAAGATAGCAACAATAATGACTACATCTCACAGGGTTGTCAAGTCGTCACAGGGTGAAAAAAGAAAATGCATGCCAAACTTTACATTCTAGAAATATTAACTATTTCTTTAATAAGCATGTGTGATTTCATAATCAGAAAAAAAGTTATTTTTTAAAAAGCATCTGACACTGCCAAGTACAACAAATTATTGGTTAAAAATTAAAATATTTCCTCATCCTAACACTTAAGTTGACTTAAAGACTTATTGGGGAAGTCATATGTCTATTATTTTATTTCTAAGTCCAGTATTCAGTTCTGTTCCTTCTGAGCATATCAGAAACACGTTTGACTAACTAGCTAGTCTGGGTAGAAAAGAAATTGCCGAGTGAATTAGTTACAGAAGGAAAGGATAACTATGCAAGAGGTCTTACAATTGAACAATTTAAGAAGTCATTTAGAAATTATTCCATTCTTGAGGCAAGAATTCTACACATTTGTACAGGTACTAAAAATCACTGGAAGATTTTTCTCAATTTCACTTTTTTGATGACATAACATGTTTACTGTTTGCTTCCTTCCCTCCCTATTCAATCATTCAGCCAATACCTATAAAAGTGTCTTCTAAATATGAGGTACTGTTGGGAGATTAGGAGTATACATCTGAGTAAGACACCATGTTTGCCATTATATAATAACCAGCAAGTGATTTTACAAAGCACTTTCACAGTTACCTCATTTGAACTTTGCAAGATCTTGAAACATTCTTGTCATTGTTTTCTACCGAACGAAGAAACCAAGCCCAAAGAATTTAACTAACTTGCCTTTGGCTATTCAATGGATCTGAGATAGGGATCTGAACCCAAGTCTTCGGACCCTGAAGTCTGGGTTCCTCCTTTACTCTAGGAGCTTACACTGCTGCAAGAAAACTAAAGCAAAAATAGCTTTAATACATGGTGAAATGTGTAATAAGAGAGGTACCAAAAAAAAAAAAACTGTAAAAGAAGAACAATGGAGGGAAACATTTTGACTACCTAAGGGAAAGATAGGGAGGTGTAGCAATGGTAAGAAAACAATCAGGAAAGGTTTTATGCAGAAAATAAGTGGTCTTTGAGCCAAGTCTTGAAGAGGGGGAAGATTTCCATAGGATAAAGGGTAAGAGTATTCTGGGTTGAAGAAATAATACAAATAAGGAGGCAGGAAAACACACACTGCATTTAGTAAACACATAAAGCCTACTTTGCCTGAATTATAGAGTACTTGTTAAAGAGGAAGAGAACTAGAAGAAAACAGGCAGGATGATGCTAGAGCAGAGAGGACTAGATACCAGGCTAAGAGTTTATTTTGAGTTCTATGTTTTAACCCTAGCTGTGCACTAGATAACCTATGGTGCCCTATTAATTTCTTTTCAAATACAGATGCCTGGGTCTCACCCAAGACTTTAACTCAATAGGCCTTGTGTGAGGTCCCAGCATCTGTACTTTGTAAAAAACTCCTAAGCAATTCTAATAAGCCACTAAGGTTACAAAACTACACTGTAATCAATGAGGAAATCACAGACTACTTTTGAGCCAGAAAATGCCACTGATTTCTTATTCATTCAATCAACAAATATGATAAGCAGTTATCATTGTCAGGCACTATGAAGGAACCAATGGAGGCCAATGCAAACAAAACAGACCCTGACCTCAAGGAATTTATAATCTACATATAAAGTCAGTTCAGTTCAGTCACACAGTCATGTCTGACTCTTTGCAACCCCAGGACTGCAGCACGCCAGACTTCCCTGTCTATCACCAGAGCTTGCTCAAACTCATGTCCATCAAGTCAGTGATACCATCCAACCATCTCATCTTCTGTCGCACCCTTCTCCTTCTGCCCTCAATCTTTCGCAGCATCAGAGTCTTTTCTAAGTTCTTTTCAGTTCTTCACATTCGGTGGCCAAAGTACTGGAGTTTCAGCTTTAGCACTGTCTTTCCAATGACTATTTAGGACTCATTTCCTCTAGGATTAACCAGTTTGATCTTGCAGTCCAGGGACTCGGAAGAGTCTTCACCAACACCACAGTTCAAAAGCATTAATTCTTCAGTGCTCAGCTTCCTTTGGGCTTCCCTGATAGCTCAGTTGGTAAAGAATCTGCCTGCAATGTGGGAGACCTGGGTTCAACCCCTGGGTTGGGAAGATCCCCTGGAGAAGGGAAAGGCTACCAATTCCAGTATTCTGGCCTGGAGAATTCCATGGACTGTATATAGTCCATGGGGTCACAAAGAGTTGAACATGACTGAGTGACTTTCACTCACAGCTTTCTTTACAGTCCAACTCTCACATCCATACATGACTACTGGAAAAACCATAGCTTTGACTAGATCGACTTTTGTTGGCAAAGTAATGTCTCTGTTTTTCCATATGCTGTCTAGGTTGTTCATAGCTTTTTTTCCAAGGAGTAAGAGTTTTTTAATTTCACAGCTGCAGTCACCATCTGCAGTGATTTTGGAACCCCAAAAAATAAACTCTGTCACTGTTTCCATTGTTTCCCCATCTATTTGCCATGAAGTGATGAGACCTGATGCCATGATCTTCGTTTTCTGAATGTTGAATTTTAAGTCAGCTTTTTCACTCTCCTCTTTCACTTTAATCAAGAGGCTCTTTACTTCCTCTTCATTTTCTCCATAAGGGTGGTGTCATCTGTGTATCTGAGGTTATTGATATTTCTCTTGGCAATCTTGATTCCAGCTTGTGCTTCATCCAGCCGAGCATTTCGCATGACATACTCTGCATAGAAGTTAAATAAGCAGGGTGACAATATACAGCCTTACCTACTCCTTTCCCAATTTGGAACCAGTCTGTTGTTCCATGTCCAGTTCTAACTGCTGCTTCTTGACCTGCATACAGATTTCTCAGGAGGCAGGTAAGGTGGTCTGGTATTTCCATCTCTTTAAGAATTTTCCATAATTTGCTATGACCCACACAGTCAAAGGCTGTGGGATAGTCAATGAAGCAGAAGTAGATGCTTTTCTGGAATTCTCTTGCTTTTTCTATGATACAATGGATGTTGGCAATTTGATCTCTGGTTCCTCTGCCTTTTCTAAATACAGCTTGAACATCTGGAAGTTCATGGTTCACATACCATTGAAGCCTAGCTTGGAGAATTTTGAGCATTACTTCGCTACATACACAAGCAAAGAGTAAATTAAAGTCAATGATAAATACTATGGTATTATGGAAGCATATAGGAGGGATGTCTAACTAATCTTGGGAGATTAGAAAAGACTTCCTAGAGAAAGTTATATCTAAGCTGAGTCCTAAAGGTTAAATAGGATTTGGCCAGGCCAATGAGAGACAGAAAGATTGTGTTCTAGGCAGAGGGAGAGCTGAGGCAGAGACCCAAAGGTGGAAAGGGTCACATCTCATTTGTGGAACTGAAGGAGAAAGAGGCTCAGTACAGCTGCAGTATACAACTGAGACCAGAACCAACAGATCAGAGAAGAACAAGCAGTGAGGATACAGAGATGGTGAGGGCCAGGGTTAGATATTTTGACTTTACTCTGAGGGCAATGAGGATCCATAAAAGGGTTTATGAAAGGAAAAACAAAATTAGCTTTGCATTAAACATTGTGGTGTTGGCATAAAGACAGACATATAGACTAATGGAATAGAATAGAAAGCCCAGAAATAAACCCTCATATATATCAAAGGGAAAAGGACAGTCTCTGCAACAAATGAGAAATGGAGAAATGCAAGTCAAAACCACAGTGAGTTACCACCTCACACCCATTAGAATGCAACTATTCAAAAAAAAAAAGAAAGAAAACAGTAAGCATCAACAAGGATGTAGAGAAATTAGAACCCTTGCACTATTTGTAGGATTGTAAAATGGTACAATAACTATGGAAAACAATATGCTGGTTCCTAAAAAAGTTAAAAATAGAACTATTATATCATTTAGCAACTCTGCTTCTTGGTATACATCAAAAAAAATTGAAAATGGGGTCTCTAAGAGACATATGCACACCTTTATTCAAAGCAGTACTGTTCACAATAGCCAACAGATGGAAGCAACCCAAATTTCCACAGATGGATGAACAGGTAAGTAAAATATAGTATGTATATACTTGTGATAGAATATTATTCAGACTTAAAAAGGATGGAAATCCTGTCACATGTTACAACATAGGTGAACCTTTAGGACATTAAGCTAAGAAAATGAGACAGTCACAGAAAGACAACTACTGAGTGATTCTACTTTTTTGAGGTACCTAAGTAATCAAAATCATAGAAACAAAAAATAGAACAGTGGTTACCAGGGACTGGAGGAAGAGGGAAATAGGGAGTTGTTTAACAGTACAGAATTTCAATTCTGCAAGAGGAAAAAGATCCAAAAACCTGTTACACAACAATATAAACATATTTAACTCCAATACTTTGGCCACCTCATGCAAAGAATTGACTCATTGGAAAAGACTCTGATGCTGGGAGGGATTGGGGGCAGGAGGAGAAGGGGACAACAGAGGATGAGATGGCTGGATGGCATCACCGACTCAATGGACATGAGTTTGAGTAAACTCCAGGAGTTGGTGATGGACAGGGAGGCCTGGCGTGTTGCGATTCATGGGGTCACAAAGAGTCGGACATGACTGAGCGACTGAACTGAACTGAACTGAATACTAACTATTGAACTGTACACTTAAAAATTGCTCAGATTGTTAAAAAATAGATTTGTATTTTAACAGGAACTCTGGCTGGCAATACGGACAATATGGATGCAAGGCAAGGAACAAGACTGATAGGGAGACTAGTTTAGAAGGTTGTGGCAAAAGATGATGATAGCAGAAGGAACTCGCCTGAGGTGAATGGATTCAAGATAGAAAGGAGGCAAAATGGTCAGGACATGATGATTGATAAGATGTAAAAAATGCGAGAGGTCAAGGAGGAAGGGAACAAGAACTCTAGTTTTAGAAAAGCTAAGCATTATACTAATACTTTTACAAGTTATTAATTAATTTAATAAACATTTATTAAGGAGCTATTTGTGCCAAGTACTTCAGAAGGCTTTAGACAATTGTTCTGCCACCTTCACAGAGCAGCTTCTCCTCTTGGAAGTTCATCTAAACTAGCCCTTGACACAGTGTCTCCTTATTTGTTGAAAAGGATATAGACACGAGCAATTACTATGAGAAGGTCAAGTGTACTAAAATGAGCATGTTGAAGAAAGAAAAGCTTATGATTCATTTTGGAAATCACTGACCTAAGAACCTACTATATAAGCAGGCAATGGTGACTGTGATAACAAGACCAACATAAACAGCAAGGAAACACGGAGTAGAGTGATTAGGTATCAAGTGTAGGAATGCTGAAATGCCCTGAAGTAGTAAGAATGTGTGAAAGGTACGTCCTCCCACCATCGTCCTATTTGCTACAGAATCCAAAGTAGGAGAAGCTCTCGAGTCAACACAGATCCAACTCTGATGAATGATACCACCTATCAAATTAAGAAAAACATTTTTCAAAATTTCTGTTAGAAACAGGTTTAGTCTAAACTCACAAGGGGCTCTATGAATTCAAATGCCACACTAGTTTCACAGTCATGGAGAGGATTAAAAGAAAGATTAGCTAGAAATCTCCTGAACCATTTTGTAAATCCTTTGTCCTATCACTATCAATCACTGAAAAGATTCGTCAGTTGCCCAAAACAACCCTGAAAGAGGCAGATGTCTGTGGCTAACAGCTTAATGGCTGGAAGTTCAAGTGTTGGGAAGCAGTGTCCACTCATTCATCTATTTATCCATTCACCCAACAAATATTTATTGCATGCCAGTTACGTGAGATTCAACAGTGAACAAAATAGCCAGGATCAAGGAGCTTAAAGTTGAGTAAATGGGATTATAGTCAGGTAGAACTTGACTCAATCCCAGCTCCACTACTTAGCTAAGCAAGTGAAAGTAAAGTTGCTCAGTCGTATCCAACTCTTTGCGAGCCCATGGACTGTAGCCTACCAGGCTCTTCCGTCCATGGGATTTTCCAGGCAAGAATAGTGGAGTGGGTTGCCATTTCCTTCTCCAGGAGATCTTCCCAACCCAGGGATTGAACCTGGGTCTCCCGCATTGTAGGCAGACGCTTTACAATCTGAGCCACTAGGAAAGATCACTTAGCTAAGAGACCTCAGGTAAATTAACTTCTTTTTGAGCCTCAGATTTCTCACCTGTAAAATAGGAAAATACCACATATTCCATGGGATTGTATGCTAATGTATCCCCCCCACCCCAAAGGAGAGGCTTAGTAGGTCATGGCACACTTATAAGAAGAACAGCTTAATGTTCTTCTTATAAGAAGAATAACAGAAATAATAATAGAAAATAAATTATTTTTCTTATAATAAGAAAAACAGCTTAATGATTTTCATTATTATCACTCAGAAAGTGATACAAGCAGTTGAAAAATGCCTCCTTCTAAATCAATAAAATGTTTTCTAGTGAAAAAGCTGATAAATAGGATCTGCACAAGGAAGGTATCATTCAGAGCACTCCTTGAAATCCTGATGCTTTATGAAGTTATCTCCACTCCGATGTTCAGTAAATATCTCAAACTCAATCTATTCAAAACTGGCCTCTTGATTATCTTCCATCTTGTACCTCCTGAAGTCTTCCCATCTCCATTAACAGAAACTCTATCTTTCAGATGTTCAGGCCCAAAACTTCAGTTATCCTTGAATTATTTCATCTTTTTACTTCCCTCACCCACTGCATCAGGAAAGTTTGTTTTCTCTACTTTCAAAATAGATCTAAAATCACGAGGTTCACTGCTACCACTCTGGTCCAAGTCACCACTGCCTCTCACCTTTTTTGCATAGTCTCTATTTATTTCATGGACTCTGTTGAAACAGTCTCTCTTAACTAATCTTTCTGCTTTCACCTTTGCCTCCTTTTCAGTCTATTCACCACACAGTTGCCAGGGTGATCCTGTTAAAAGGTAAGTCATATCATGTTGTAATTCTACTCAAAAACCTCCAAAGACTTCTCAATTCATCCTGAGTAAAAGAGGAAACTCTCACAATGGTCTGTAAGGCACTTTGTGGGCTCTGGCCCATGTTTCTTCTCTGACTTCCGTCTACTACTATTCTTTTTATTCCTTCTGCTGCAGCCACATCACCGTCTTCGGAGTTCTTTGACCACACCCAGCACCAGGCATTTCTCCCTCCATATCTTTACACTTGCTGTTTCCACTGCCTAGAACACTTTTCCCTCAGATATTCACATAACTAGTTCCACTACCTCCTTAATTTTTATCTCTTCTGTGATATCTTCTCTATCCACACATTCAAAACCCCAGATCACATAACATCATATATACAATTTGTTTCTTGTTTAGTCTAACTCCTCTCCCACCCCTGATGATTACAATGTAATTTTCATGAGGGCAGAGATCATCATTTGTCCATTATTATATTCTACAGTCTTCCCTGTAGCTTAAATGGTAAAGAATCTGCCTGCAATGCAGGAGACCTGGGTTTGATCCCTGGGTCAGAAAGATCCTCTGGAGAAGGAAATGGCAACCCACTCCAGTATTCTTGCCTCGGAAATCCCATGCACAGAGGAGCCTGGCAGGCTATAGTCCATGGGGTCTCAAAGAGCTGGACACGACTGAGCAACTAACACTACACTATATTTCAAGTACCTGGAATACTGCAAGACACATGGTGGGAGCCAGTAAATTTTTTTCTTTAATAAGTAAATGAGCTAGAGGCATGCTAGCAAATCAGGGGGAAACTTCTTTAAGAAAAAAGTAAATTAAATGAACTCTTCTATTATTTGTAGGTTAGGCTGCCAACCTCAAATTCTTGTTTCTCAAATGTCTTACGGAGTTACTAAAAATAAGGGCAGAAAACATGTACCACAATTTATTTAGAGATTTTAAAAATTACTAAATGACCAAACCAAAAGTTAAATAAAAGCTACATTTTTCAGAAGTAAAGAAGACGCCAACATGTATTCATAGGAATGCTTTAGCTATTTTTACACGTATAAATGGAATGAATTTCTAATTGTGCAAGGACTTGGATGTAGCATTTCACACTATTTTTGACTGCTGGCTCTTTCCACTGCAGTTAATGAAGCTTCTACATGTACTATGGACCCAATCACACAGGGTATCATTATACAGACCCTATTTAAGAGACTGACCCTCACTAGAGAACTCGGAATTTGACATAACTTGGAAAGTGGAAGGGAGAAGAGAGACAAGGGCGTCCCAAGTCCTGGAAGGCATATCTAAGGCTAGCACATGTAGAAGATAGCAAAAAGACCCACCTAACAAAAGGGAGCAATTTGAATTCTGAAATCCGATTAGAGAAAGTCTAGAATACTAAACAGAAGTTTTTAAACAGAATCATCACATTATCAAAGTATGCCTAAGGAAGATTACTTGTGTAGTAACATATCAAACTGAAACAAAGGCAGACCAGGGACAAGAAAAGCAGCCACATGCTTGAAAGATAGAGGGCATGGCTATGCTGCCAAAGTTAACTCAAGGCAGGCACCAGACAACTTTGCATTTGGCTCAAGGTAAGTTAGACCAGAAGAATACTCTGTACTGGGTCACACAAAAATAAGAAAAGCAGTAGGCAAAACCAATGGCAATATCACAGCATACCAAGAAACTGGAATCGGGGTCTGGCTGCTCATTTGTATAAATAATGCATGAGTTTGGTTACTGAACCCACAGAGTTTCCTTTCATTGTAAGCTCTCTGATTATATAAAGGCTTCTTAGAGGTCTGACAGAAACCGACTCAGAAACAACACATATCAACCCACATAAACAAGGAATTTCCAAAGTAACTCTTCTTTAATAAAGAAAGTGGGGAAAGGGGTAGAAACGGTGAGTGAGAAGAGGATGAGGGCTTTGTGAATTAAAAATTCTCTTCAGCCACTTGCAGGGCTAAACATCCCCTCATGAGTAAAGAGCATTTCTTTCAGTACCAAGTATCTGACTGGCTGAGGTGACTTTGCTAAAGAGGCCAAGCAATTGCTCTGTTTATAGCTGCCATGCCATGTTCAGTTGCTTCAGTTGTGTCGACTCTTTGTGACACCACAGACTGTATCCTGCCAGGCTCCTCTGTCCAGGGGACTCTCCAGGCAAGAATACTGAAATGGGCTGCCATTCCAGAGGATCTTCCCAACCCAGGGATTCAATCTACATCTCCTGCATTGCAGGCAGATTCTTTATCACTGAGCCACCAGGGAAGCCCCCTTTTTACAGCTAAATGGCTCTTATAGCCACAGTGGAAAAAAGAATAGTTTTTCCACGGCAGAAATGGCAAGAAAGACCCCAAAACGTCCTATCAATTCTTTTGCTGACTCCCTTGACCAGAGTATTGTCACTTGAGGCCCATACCCCACAACTTTATACCCCGCTCATCCACCAAATTCCCAATCTTCTAGGCACTAAGAGGTTCTGCACAAAGAGGTCCCCCCCAAAAAAGAAGTTCCCCAAACTGTTTGATATGAGGATATTTCCCTCCTTGTGCTTTTCTTAACAAAGTAAAAAACAAAAAATATCCCCAAACAAAAACAAACCATAAAAACCATTATGAGATGACATGTAATCTGTTGTAACCATCTCTCTCTCCTCTCCTTTGACATCCCTCCTACCTGAGTATGGAATAGAAAATAGCATGTAAGTTGGTGGCAGCTACTTTTTGATTATGAATGAGAGCCAACCTTAGGACGAAGCTGACAATGTAAGCATAGAACAAAGAAATGGGGAGAGGTGGGGGGTCTCTGGATAACATCTATTTAGCTGCTGAATTAAACCAAGCTCTAACCTAGTAAGCTGCTAGAATTTCAGTTTATATGAGTCCTTTAGTTGTTTAAGGCCATTTAACTATTTTCTGTTACTTGCACCCAAATACATTATAATATATCCAATAACCAGAAAACAGCTTTCCCAAATAACACAAAATATACAAAGTTAGTCAGAAATGAATTCTACAAATACTATATGTGTTACACATACAAGAACCTGTGCTCAGGACTATGGGGAAACATAAGTGAATTAAGGACAGCATGTACAGACTTTGAGGTCCGATGAACCTAAATCCACATCCTACTTTGAGGAAGTCACTTAATTTCTCTAAGCCTTAGTTGTCTCATCTATAAAACAGAAGAAACAGAACTACAGAATTGTGAGAAGTATAGCTAATATATAAAGCACCAAGCATAGCACTCAGCCCACAGTGGGTGCTTAATAACTAGTAGTTATGATTTTTAAAATGAGAGCAAGTTTTACCCTCAAGTAGAGTAGAAAAGACAAATTATAATGTGCTAACTGGGATGTTTATAGGGTATGAGATATTGCAACAAAGGTTCCAATTCTTCACCCCTTACTGAATCAATGTTTTTTGACACAAAGAACTTTGCAGTATGCTCCCAGTGTGGATTCAGGCATGTGACTTGCTTTGTCCAATCAGATATTAGCCAACCAAACTGGAACATAAGCAGAGTCATGAAAAGCACTTGTACAAATGTGCTGGCACACTCTTGCTATTCTGGTATCATCTTAAGAAGGACAAGTCCAGGCTAGCCCATTGGTCCCAGAAAACAATGAGAAACAGCTGAAGCAAAGTGCCCACACAAAGCTCACCCTACAGCAGACCACCAGCAGACCTGCAGATAGATGACTGAGCGAGAGAGAGAGCAGCAAAACTGCCCAACTGGGCCACTGGGCCCAGTTCAGCTTAGCAGAGCCTCCAGAGGTATGAGAAATAGATGTTTATTGTTGCATGGTTTTGTGGTTGAATATTACATAGCAATAGCTAACTGACCATAGGGTTATATTTCTGTCTTTAAAAACCAAAGATTTCCACTTCCTTGATACTCATGACTAAATGAAAGGCAAACAACAACAACAACAACAACAACAACAACAAAAAAACAAAAAAAATAAATGAAAGGAAAGGTTAGGTCGTCTGAGTCAAAGACATACTTTGGGATTCTTAATTCAACTCATTAAACTCGAAAGTACCTGATCTTTCATTAAACTGCTTTCTCTTTAACAAATACTAATTTGTTAAAAAATTAGAAGTCTATGCTTACTGTAAGTAGTTTTAAAAAACACTCGTAAATGTCTGACTGTTCCAAGTTCAATTAATGTCTACAATTACAATGAACACTTGTAGAAATGCCTGAGGCCCAGAAAAGTCTGTATCACCATTGTATGTGAGAAATATTCTTCTTAATAATATCAATACTTTATAGGCATCAATAAGATCTGTGCTTCTCTACTGTAATTATTGACAAACTATTTTGAGAGAAATAAGGAATGGCGTTCACATTACTGTGGAGGACAGGAATTCCACCAATCAAGAAATATTTACTAAATATCATCCAAGTTCTAAGCAGTGCACTTGATGATATTAGTAATTTATCTTTATGATCCTTAGTGAAACCAACAGCTGTGCTGTCACGTCAAATTATTAGGCCATTAAACCAGAAATCTATGCCATGATGGCCTTTATTGAAAACAAGCAAGAACATTTGGATATTTGGGCTTCATGACCTTTGGCCTATTAATACCATAAAGATTATTAATATGATAAGTTGTATCAATATCTCATTAATTATACAGAAATACACTCACAAAGCACTTACTGTATCTTGCATATGACTATAAACAAGCTACAAAGCAACAGAAAATATTACTTAAGTGCAACATGGCCAAAGGAATGTTGCACTACAATCATCCATTTCTGCCCTTTCTACTGCATCCACTTTCAGATTTGAGGCATGATCACAGATTTTAAAGCATATTCTTATTTGTCAGTAAAACCAACACACAAGCTCTTCCAATGAACTCACATTTCAGAAAACAATGATATAAACAGGGAGTGCAACAAATACTTTTATAAGTGTTTAGTGTCAGAGCTCTGTTGGATAAAAGGCTTGAGAGGAGAGAGTTTTGTCTTTGAGGAATATATATACTCACTTCTGAGAAAAGAAATACACAGAAAATATTTCTTGATCCAGGATGCTGGTTATGGGTGTGTTCATTTGTGAAAACCTAGTGAGATACACATTTTCCATATGTGTGCTTTTATTTATACTTTGTAAAAGGTTTTAAAAATTTAATGACATAAACAGAAGTACAGAATTAAGTACTAAATGAAAACTACTGACAATTCGAGGAGTTCAGGAGGGACTGGTCACTGTTAATGCTATAATAGTTAAAATGTATTAAGCAATTACTGTATGCCAGTTACTGTATTAAATAAGCATTTTATATCTGTGCAGTATCACTGTGGTCATAATCTTACCAACAGCATTTGCCACAACTACGTAATTATTTCTTCCTCCTTGAAACCCCTTCCTTTCCATTCCAGGCCAACACACTCCTGGTGTTCTTATTTTCCTAGCTATTCCTTAATCTGCCTTTCCCACAAGACTTTAAAAATTCAAGTACTTTAACATTCAGCTATAGTCCTCTTCTCTATCTGGACTCCTAGGGATAGGTACTACTGTTATTATTCCTGTCTTACAAATGAAAACATTGCAGCACAGGGAGATTCAATTATTAGATTCAATTAGTTATTAGGGAATCCAAGAATATTAAGAGATATGGCAATCAACACTACAGAGCCCATGCTCTTCACTACCTCACTAACCCACTTTCTTTGGCCTTCCATACAAGAGGCAGGACATAGCTATACACATTCCACACTCTGGTGTTCTCAGTAATTGAGAAAAAAGACATTGAGTGAGGCACATGGGACCCTCCTTGACAATATATTAAGGATTAATACCAGGTACCAAGCCAGTAGGAAACCAGTGTTCTTGCAAATTCTGTTGAACAATTTTCCTTCTTAAATTCTTCACTTTTATTCTGGTGCTTCTCAAGGAGAAATGTGAAATCATTCTAGAAGATAGAATCTGAAGAGTTTTCAAGAATACCTAGGAGCCTTATGAAGACCTACTAAACCTAGAGTATTCTAGGAATCCAAATTTCTAAGAAGCGACCCAAGCAAATTATGAAGCTGGTAACCTAGTACCTGAATTTGGGAAGCATTTATTTGAGAGGGGATTCCCTGGTCCTCAGAAGCTAAGTAGTGACCACTACATATTTACCTGCCTAGAAGAGACTGAAAATGAAATGAGAATAGAGATGTAAACTCTACAAGGAGTACTTTCCTCCAGTCAGGAAACTAGAGCAGCAACAGTGGAATTTTAGATCAGGACCCCACACATTTCTTAATAGTCCGGGAATTTGTTGTCATGATACAGCACGCAGCCAAGTGACATCATCCCTTCGTTTAGGAGGGGGTCATCCAGGCAGCAACAACCAATATAATATTTGAGCACTCATTCCCAGTTCAGTTCAGTTCAGTCGCTCAGTGCGTCCGACTCTGCGATCCCGTGAACCGCAGCACCCCAGACCTCCTTGACTCATTCGCAGGGTACTCACCAAGTGTTATCAGGGAATCCAAGAGTATTAAGAGATATGGCAAACTGTCCCAAGGCTACAGAAGAAAGCTTTGTTAACAATGCCCTTTTTACATAAACATAAATGAATACATATTTTGCATACGTATGCGAGTAACAATTGAGTGGAACCATAAATGCTGAAACTAAGGCAAAGAAGTCACTTCAACACGCTTATTGAAGTCTTACCTCTGTGAGTGCATGCAACTGTCCTTGATGTACACACACACCCATGAACCTACAAAACAAAACAGATTTTTTTTTAAACAAATGAAAAGGACATGAACATAACTAGTGTAGTTGTGCATGCGTTAGAGACAGTCCAACACCTGTAAAGTCTACTGTCCTGAATAACACTGTAGCTTCTCAAACTTTAATACCACTCTTGTAAATTCTAAGTTTATCATGAAATATCTGGCTGTGGCAAGACCTGGTGGTAAAAAGCATTGGTGGAAGAGGGAGGTGAGCAAGCCTTTAAAAACAGCATGGTATCATGAAACAAGCACCAAGCTGGAACCAAGGAAACCTGATACTGGCTTAGCTTGGCCATTATCTGTTTACACGCTCACACACACAAAAAGGTCACTAACCCTATGGTTTCCTCAGTTTCCTCATCTAGGAAGTAAGTAGGTTGAACTACCCAATATGAAGGTCTGTAATTTACAATCAGTGAACTGGGGTTGGGAATACCCACATTTACTAGAGGACAGAGAGCTAACTTCCTTAACATAAAAAGAACTCTTCTAAATATGTAACTTTAAAAAGACCCAATAGAAAAATAAGCAAAAAGCACGTACATAAAAAATAAATAAATAAAAATCCACAGAAAACTAAGAATAAAGGGCTAACCATATAAAGATGTGCTCTCCCTCATAATTAGAGAAATGTATACTAAAACAAGGAGCTATTACTTTTTAAATCTATCAATGAATGAAGATTAAGAATGATAATGATTGGGAGAATTCCTTGAGATGGATCCAGTGGTTAGGACTCTGCTCTCACTGCAGAGGGTGCAGGTTCAGTCCTTGGTTAGGGAACTAGGATGCTGCTTAGGAACGCAAGCCCAACAGGGCAGCACCCCCCAACCCCCAGAAAAGAGTGATAATGCTAAGTGTTGTCCAGAAGGGAAGGAAACAAGAACAGGAAATACTGCTGAGTTCTCAGTACAACTTTTTCAAAGGGTAATTAATTGATCATCCTAGCAAAAATTTTCATTACTCCAACAATCCAGTTCTAGAAATTTATCTTACAAGTATACTCAATTTGGGTGAGCAAAAATTCACATAAAAGGACATCTACTTCACTAGTGTATGTGAATCTAAATACCCATCAAATAAAAGACTTGTTAAATATTTACAGTATAATTCATAGATTAGAATACTATACAGGCATTAAAAAGAATGAAGTAATCCTTACGCACTGACATGACAATATACAGAAAATATACTGCTAAATGAAAATGTCAAGCTTTAAAATACCATTTGTGTAAAAAAATTTTATATATTAATAGAAAATATCTAGAAGCATTAATAATAAATGGTATTGAGGGGGTAAAGGGTGATTTTTATTTTTCAGTGCACAACTTATGTTATATTTGAAGTTTCTTCAAACATCAGCTTACATTTTTAGGTAAAAATAATTTTTAAACAAAAATCACAAACCAATATTATGACTGATGATAATCATTAAGTGACAGAAGATAAATGACATAAAGCCAGTGACACTCAGGCCTTAGGTTGTCAAGAAAAGTCTCATTAACAATACCCACAAGGCCCAAGTAAGCTCTAGTTTAGAAGAGAAAAGAAAAGGGAAGAGATTGACTAAACTGATAGTGAAGGCACAGCAGAGACTGTGCTCGAAAGGACCATAAAGTTCTATGGAGGCAGAGTCCAGGTCATAGCACCTAACAGGGCCTAGCAAATAGTTTGCTTACTCAGTGAATAATTGCTGGGTGAAAAGGAACTGAGTGAGGGAGAAAGCCTGGTCAGCTGTAACACCACAGCAGTTTTAAAGACATGCTGCTCTAAAATTACCAATGTGAAAATTTCACAGTTTCTCCAAGAGGTGTTATCTAGACCACTGGTTTTCTCTAAGGGCATCCAGAGACACGATGGAGACTTGAGAAAGGAAAAAAAACCCAAGGAAATATCTAGGTAGTATTGAAAATAAGATGCAGGTTTCAATGACAGGCTAAAACTTACCTCTTGGGAATAAACAGGCTTAGGAATAAAAAGGAAGTGAAATAATAGAGTAGTTAAAAGAGGTCTGGAAAAAAAAAAAAAAGAAAAGAGGTCCTGGATTTCCCTGGTGGTACAGTGGCTAAGAATCCACCTGCCAGTGCAGGGGACATGAGCTGGATCCCTGATCCAGGAAGATTCCACCTGCCATGTGCCACAACTACACACACGTTTTAGTACCCACGAGCCCCAACTACTGAGCCCTCATGCTGCAACTACTGAAGCCCGGCACACCTAGAACTCGTGCTCTGCAACAAGAGAAGCCACCACAATGAGAAGCTTGCACACCACAACCAAGAGTAGCCCCTGTTCGCTGCAACTAGAGAAAGTCCACACACAGCAATGAAGCCCCAGGACAGCCAAAAATAATTACTTAAAACAATTAAAAGTACAGAAAGAAGATAATTGACAATCTAGATATCAATTTTAAAAAGAGCTCTGAAGTTAGAGGGTGTAGGTTCAAATCCCATCTCCACTTGTTAATAATGTCCACAAGGTAAGGTTGTTGTTAAGACTAAATGAAACAACTTTCGTTCACCAGTCAGTTTCTTTACTGTGAAACTCACTACCTAATATGGAAGAGAATGAGGTGAGGAATGTAGGACAGGTAAAAGTCTAAAGAATAATTAACATAAGTAACATAGAGTGCTGGAAGACTGAATCTGGAATGCTGAATGTTTCTGGGCGGCATGGCATAGTGTCTTTGCAGATACAACATCTGACAGCTTCAGTTTAACATCAGAAACCAGTTGGGTAAAAGAGGAAGCTGTACTAGAACAAAGGAAATCCGGGCAAGATAAATGAGAAAACAATCAATTTGGGGGAGCTAAAGTTTTAGAGGTATCTTTTTTTTTTCCTTATTAAAGACATTTCTTTTTTTTTTTTTGGTAATATTTTTATTGAAGGACAGTTGATTTACAATATTACATTCACTTCAGGTATACAGCAAAGTGATTCAGTTATATATATATATTCTTTTTCAGATTCTTTTCCCTTATAGGTTATTACAATATATTGAGTATAGTTCCATGGCTATATAGTAGGTCCTTCTTGGTTATCTATTTGATATATAGTAGCATGTATATTCGGAGAAGGCAATGGCAACCCACTCCAGTACTCTTGCCTGGAAAGTCCCATGGGCGGAGGAGCCTGGTAGGCTGCAGTCCATGGGGTCGCTAAGAGTCGGATACAACTAAGCGACTTCACTTTCACTTTTCACTTTCATGCATTGGAGAAAGAAATGGCATCCCACTCCAATATTCTTGCCTGGAGAATCCCAGGGACGGGGGAGCCTGGTGGGCTGCCGTCTACGGGGTCGCACAGAGTCGGACACAACTGAAGTGACTTAGCAGCAGCAGCGTGTATATTAAGGATTCATGGTGGCTCAGAGGTTAAAGCGTCTGCCTGCGATACAGGAGACCTGGGTTCGATCCCTGGATCGGGAAGATCCCCTGGAGAAGGAAATGGCAACCCACTCCAGTATTCTTGCCTGGAGAATCCCATGGACGGAGGAGCCATCCCCTGGAGAAGGAAATGGCAACCCACTCCAGTATTCTTGCCTGGAGAATCCCATGGACGGAGGAGCCTGGTGGGCTACAGTCCACAGGGTCGCAAAGAGTCGGACACGACTGAGCGACTTCACTTTCAGCATGTATATGTTAAACCCAAAATCCTAATTAATCCCTCTCCCCTTTTCTCTTTTGGTAACAATAAGATTGTTTTCTATGTCTGAGGGTCTATTTCTATTCAGTGTCATATATGTATACATACATATGTATGTATATATATATCCTTTTTCAGATTCTCTTCCATTATAGGTTATGACAAGATACTGAACATAGTTCCCGGTACTATACAGTGGCTCCTGGTGATTACCTATTTTGTGTATAGCAGTGTGTACCTGTTAATTCCAAACTCCTAATTTATCTCCCACTTTCCCTTTTGGTAACCGTAAGTTGGTTTTCTATGTCTGTGAGTCCATTTCTATTTTATAGATAAGTTAATTTTGTATTTTTTAAGAGTCCACATATAAGTGATATCATTTGATATTTACTTTTGTCTGACTTACTTCACTTAGTATGATAATATCTAGGTCCATTCATGTTACTGAAAATGGCATTATTTCATTCCTTTTATGGCTGAGTAATATTTCATTGTGTGTATATACCACATCTTCTTTACTGTAGAGGTATCTTTAAAAAAGGTCAGTGTTCTTTAAGTGTTTGTACAGTTCCTCAGTCACCAGAATTACAAGAGTCAGTATTTTATTCCTTTATTTAACAACTATTTGTTGAGTGGCCACTATGTGTAAGACATTAGGGACAGAACAGTGAATAAAACAAAGTCCCTGCTCTCGAAGCAGTTTCATTCCAGGGGTCATTCTATTGGAAAGCAATTATAATAAAAAGTTAAATGGATGTTTTGCAGAACGTAGTTAAATTGTTGTGCCATAAATAGCTGTATCTAGTGAACCTCTTACAGGAAGGATGCTTCCCTGAGATTACATGGTATTTCTGCCCAAGGATGATTCTATTCTCATTATCCCACCATAGCAAAAAGAGGTAAATAATACACAATATTCTTTTATTACAATATATAATAAGCTTTTATTACAAAAAAATTTTTATAATATTACAATAAGTAATATACAAAAGCTTCACTACAGCTTTCTAAACTATAAAGAGCACTAGCAGGGGTTAATAACTAAGGCCTACTACTTGTTTTTATAAAATTTTATTGGAACATAAGCAGCAGCAGCAGCAACATGGTATTTTCTGGGGCTGCTTTTGTGCTACAACAACAGATTTAAATAGTTGTGACAGAGACTGTATGGCTTGCGAATACTGAAACATTTACTATCTCATCCTTTACCAAAAGAGTTTGCTCATACTACCTTAAAAGACTGTTAGGAGGATAAAATGGGATATTTCAGGTACAATATCTAGCCTATGATCAAATAAAGATTAAATGTTTTTTATTATTATTAACAATTCTAAATTGTACCATCTCTTATATGACTATTAGAGTTACCTTTTCAAAACCTGAACTATGTAATTTCCTTCTTTATAAACCTTCAATGGCTCCCTTCTGCCTATAGAATAAAGTCAAAATTCCTTACCACAGCATTTGAAACTTTCCACGATATGTTCCAGCTTATCTTTGGAAGCTCACACTTTCCCATGAGCCTTATTCTTCACCCATTTCTCCCTTTCCTCTGCTTCTATCCTACAAATATATTTAAATTTACTCATCTTAAAAAATGCTTCCCTTGCCCCCTCTCTAGTGGTTCAACAGTAAAGAATCTGCCTGCAATGCAGGAGATGTGGAGATGTGGGTTCGATCCTTGGGTCAGGAAGATCTCCTGGAGGAGGAAATAAATTTCTAATGGCACTCCAGTATTCTTGCCCAGAAAATCTCATGGACAGAGGAGCCTGGTGGGCTACAGTCCATGGGGTTGCAAAAGAGTCGGACAGGACTGAGCGACCAAAACAACAATAAAAACAAAGCCCCTTCCTAAAATATGATCCTAAGTCATTCTTTGCATTTGTACCCAACCTTTAAGAGTAGGTTACATACACTATAGGGTTTCCCTAGTGGTTAAGACAGTAAAGAATCCGCCTGCAATGCAGGAGACAGGGGTTCAATCCCTGGGTTGGGAAGATCCCCTGGAGGAGAAAATGGCAACCCACTCCAGTATTCTTGCCTGGAGAATTCCATGGACAGAAAAGCCTGGCGGGTGACAGTCCATGGGGTCGCAAAGAGTCAAGTCGGACACAACTGGGTGACTTAACAGTTTCACTTTACATACATATTTTTACACTATCTGGCTTCCCTGGCGGCTCAGCTGGTAAAGAATTTGCCTGCAACGCAAGAGACCCTGGTTTGATTCCTGGGTCAGGAAGACCCGCTGGAGAAGGGATAGGCTACCCACTCCTATATTCTTGGGCTTCCCTGGTGGCTCAGCTGGTAAAGAATCTGCCTGCAATGCAGGAGACCTGGGTTCAATCCCTGCGTTGGGAAGCTCCCCTGGAGATCTTCATGGCTACAGTCCATGCGGACACGACTGAGTGACTAACACTTTCACTTTACATACATCTACCTATCTTTAACCTTCCTTTGTTCCTAAACTCATTATAACCTGCCTTCTGCCCACATAACTCTTTTTGTAACTTTCCTTACTGGGGAAGATTCAGAGTTTTATTTGTCTCTGCATTTCTAGTACCTAGTATAGTATCTTACACACAGTAAGCAAGATCTCAGTAAAGATTTGTTGAAGGGAATGAATGATTTTTATGACCTGGAAACTTAACTTCAAGCTCCTCCCTGAGCTGGAAGACTTCATTTACTTACTGAAAATTATCCTTCTAGGATCAGCTAAAATTTCATTTTCTCTGCAATGATCTTTAGGATGCCTTCAGTTAACATTAGTACTCTTTCTCTTTCTTCCTGGCTCCCAGCAGTGCTAACATCCTTCTTTGCAAGACTGCTCATTAGCATAAGTCAAGAGGTCCAAGGTCTGGAGTCTGACTGCTTGGATTTGAATCCTGGCTCTGCTTACTGACGACCTCTCCGTATTTCAGGTTTTTTCCACATGCAAAATGGAAATGTTGGTATTATCCAATCTATATGGTTATTGTGATGATTAAAATAACTTGAGCTCTTAGAACATAATATGCACTAGAGAATGTTAGCTATTCTTTTTAACCTTTCTGACTTCTCCAGATTGGAATATAAGGAAGGCTTTTAAGAGTACAGAACTCATCTAATTTATTTCTATATACACACAATGCTTTGCACATAAGATGCTAAACAAGTATTTCTTGAATGAAAAGGCAATAATCACCAAATTACTTTCACAACGTAAACTCAAACCAAGAGGTATTTATTTTATTTCATCAAATATTTGTATAGAAGGGAGGCAATACAATGGCTACATTCTAAAGTTAAAAGGGTCGTCTAGAAACTGAAAGTACTTGGTTTGAGTGTGATCTACCCTTGCTTCCCATGCCCTCAGACCCACCATCACTGTTACCGCACCACCCACAGAGATGTCACAGAGGACACGTTCAGGCAGGCACTGGCTTCACGTGACAGTTTTCCCCACCCCCTGCTCACATCACCACATCGTAGTGGTGTTGCACAATTCTACTTCTACGTGAAACTTTTCTGCTAGACCTTCTCAACCTCATTTCCTTTCCACCACCACCACCACCACATCGAAAATGGTGTTAAAGAGCTGGCAAGCTGAGACAGGAATTAGCTTTCTATTGGAAGAGCTTGAGCAGAGCTAATCATTCGAGTTGCTATAAAAAGCATATACTTTTAAAAGGGAAATATTACTCATCCTTTAGGGAAGTGATTTACGCCTAAAAAGGCATTTAATATATCAACAGTAAGTTTTCACTGAAATTTTTATTGCTACTTTAATCAAAATCTAAAATGTGGCCAAAGCTGAAAATCTTTCTTGGTAAGAGACAGGATCTTAAAAAAAAATTACAGTATGAATGATTCTTATTCTCCACCTCCACCACCCCAAATCATGCAAGCTTAAATTATTTAGCTCAGAAAGGGGGCATTTTCTTAATGGATATGCTTGAGAGTGAGTGACAGATTACTCAAATTTGTTATTTTTTATTTCATATTACACACACATTTGCATTGTCTTTTAGACCAGCGCTTCCTAAATTTTAATATGGAAACAGATCACCCAGAAGCTATGTAAACTGCAGACTTTGATTCTATAAGTCAGGGGGGGAACTGAAATTTTGAATTTCTAAAAAGCTCCCAGGTGATCCTAATGCTGCCTGGTCTATGGAGCATGTATTGAGTAGCAGGGTTCCGTCTAGACCAAAGACAGCTAGCTGATCACTACTCTCAAGTTACTGAAGGTGTTTGGCCTTTGGAACGGCGTCACGATGTGGTTTGAGGTTCTTCCCGGGATCGCCATTATGGGCGTGTGCTTGTTCATCCCAGGAATGGCCACCGAGCGCATCCACAGGTTCAGTAATGGGGGCAAGGAAAAAAGGGTTGCCCATTATCCATATCAGTGGTATTTGATGGAAAGAGATAGGCGCGTCTCTGGAGTAAACCGTTCCTATGTGTCAAAGGGTTTGGAGAACATTGATTAAGGAAACGTTTTCCTGGTTGATGAAGAACAACTCAGTCATGCTCTTCTATCCCTGCTAGTAGATTATGCTGCATATTGTGTAGCATGCATTGTATTTTGTAGTGTGTAATAAAAATAAAGTTACTGAAACTATAACAGGAAACTCCCAACTCTGATGCTACTGGTAAACTAGAGTTTGACCAGAGACTTAACTTTCCTGTCTTTCTTGTAGAATGATTTACCATTCCCCATAAAGTATCATAACCACACTTTTCCATAACTTAACTTTTTTCCTCAGACTGTTTCCAATGTTTAGAATGCCCCACCCTTCATTTCCACGGAGTTATATTCTGCCCCATAGCTCATTTCCTTTCCCCAAAACAAATCTGGCTCTAAGTAGAAGTATTTCTGAACTAGCATGCTTCTGAATTACCAAGGCACTCCATCTACACCACACTGCTACATCATCATAATTTTCTACCTTTAACTGTTTTATAATATGCCTTATATTTCCCTTAGGAGACCATAAGCTTCTTAAAGCATTCTCTTGAGTGGCATACGATAGTATATAAACACTTGCTGGATAATTTAAAACACAACTCTGAACACTCAAATAGTACTGAGTGCCAGCTATGTGCCAGGCACCAGTAATGATCATAACAATTGTAAGAACTAACTCAAAGAGTGCTTACCATTGTTCTAAGCACTTTATGTTATATTCATTTAATCCTCATAATAACCCAAAGAAGTAATACTTTTATTAACCTGAATACATTGATGAAGAAACTGAGGCTCAGAGAAATTAAGTAACTTGTCCAAAGTCACACAGCTAACAAGTGGCAGAGTCAGGAGTCAAATCTAAACAGTGGGTTCCAAAGTCTGTGTTTTTTTTTTTGGCCCGGGCGGGGGTGGGGGTGGGGGTGGGGGAGTGGTGCGTGCCGTGTGGCTTGGGGGATCTTAGTTCCCCCTTCCAGGGATCGAATCCAGGGCCCCTTGAAGTGCAGGCATAGAGTCCTAACCCCTGGACCACCAGGGAATTCCCAAAGTCTGTGCTCTTAACCATGATGTTATAATACCTCTCCGTATAGTTATAAAGAGGCTATAAAAATGAGTAAGACACAACCTGTTCACTTAAGAAGCTATTGGCTACTCAAAAAAATTGTTGTGGCAGCTCAGAGCTTCTGATATAAGTCCAAACTCCTTAGCATGTTATTCAACAGTCTTAATGATCTGACCCAAACCTCTCTGTATTACATCCATCTGCATTCTCGATGTTTTACTGTAGTTACATAACCAGCTTCTCCTAAATATGTCCTGAATTCTCCCACTTCCACTTCCATTTTGTTGCTGGAATAAGTCCATCTTTCTCATCAAAATTAATCTTTCTCTTCCCTATACACTCAAATTACTCCATTTAAACTTCTACCGTAACACTAACCAGGCTTGCCTACTACATGTTTTAGTTATGTCCACCTTTTCACTCAATTAGAGGACTCTTGAGGGCAGAGATGGAAGAGTATAGAAGAGATGGTTACTTGTTAACTTCCCTTTTCCTCTTGAAGTAGGCTACATTTCCCAACTGGTTAAGATTGTAACACTGAGTTCTGGCCGGTGGTACAGGGATAGAAGTGATTATATCATTTTCAGGCCTGTCCCATTAAAAACCTCAACATCATCCTCCATATTTCCTTCCTTCATCTGCCAGCAGATGCGCAGGATCCAATAGAGGAATCTGAGGCCCTGTCCTAGGTTAAAAGGAGCCCCCCTTCAAGCTCCACTCAACATGCATTGGATTAGAATATGAGTTAAGAAACAGCTTATAAGCCAATAAGATTTTAAGTTAGCCCACCTGGACTAAATACATCTTAGTTTTGTTTCTCTATATATACCCAAAACACTGCGTTATTCATAATTCAGTTCAGTTCAGTCACTCAGTCATGTCCGACTCTTTGCGACCCCATGAATTGCAGCACGCCAGGCCTCCCTGTCCATCACCAACTCCCAGAGTTCACCCAAACCCATGTCCATCAAGTCGGTGATGCCATCCAGCCATTTCATCCTCTGTCGTCCCCTTCTCCTCCTGCCCCCAATCCCTCCCACCATCAGGGTCTTTTCAATGAGTCAACTCTTGGCATGAGGTGGCCAAAGTACTGGAGTTTCAGCTTCAGCATCAGTCCTTCCAAAGAACACCCAGGACTGATCTCCTTTAGAATGGATTGGTTGGATCTCCTTGCAGTCCATGGGACTCTCAAGAGTCTTCTCCAACACCACAATTCAAAAGCACCAATTCTTTGGCGCTCAGCTTTCTTCACAGTCCAACTCTCATATCCATACATGACCACTGGAAAAACCATAGCCTTGACTAGATGGACCTCTGTTGGCAAAGTAATGTCTCCGCTTTTTAATATGCTGTCTTGGTTGGTCATAACTTCCCTTCCAAGGAGTAAGCGTCTTTTAATTTCATGGCTGCAGTCATAATCTGCAGTGATTTCGGAGCCCAGAAAAATAAAGTCTAACAGTGTCTCCATTGTTTCCCCATCTATTCCCATGAAGTGATGGGACCAGATGCCATGATCTTAGTTTTCTGAATGTTGAGCTGTAAGCCAACTTTTTCTCTCTCCACTTTCACTTTCATCAAGAGGCTCTTTAGTTCCTCTTCACTTTCTGCCATAAGGATGGTGTCATCTGCATATCTGAGGTTATTGATATTTTCCCCAGCAATCCTGATTCTAGCTTGTGCTTCTTCCAGCCCAGCGTTTCTCATGATGTACTCTGCATATAAGTTAAAGAAGCAGGGTGACAATATACAGCCTTGACGTACTCCTTTTCCTATTTGGAACCAGTCTGTTGTTCCATGTCCAGTTCTAACTGTTGCTTCCTGACCTGCATATATGTTTCTCAAGAGGCAGGTGAGGTGGTCTGGTATTCCCATCTCTTTCAGAATTTTCCACAGTTTATTATGATCCACACAATCAAAGGCTTTGGCATAGTCAATAAAGCATAAATAGATGTTTTTCTGGAATAATTAGTGTTCAGTAAATATTTAGAGTCCAGTTAAGTTAAAATTCTTATTGCAAAGCAGAAACTTTCAAGACTCTATTAAAACTAGCGTATGAAAGAGATTATTCATGGAAGTATGGGAAGAAAATTGAAAATTTTACTTTTTTTATACAAAAAAGAGAAATGTTTACTAATATTTAATATGGGTTGATAGTAGCACCTGGGATGGGCTCAAAAATGTTTTCCTAATGGGATTCTATGGGAGACAGAAGATATCCAAAGATGTTCATGTCCTAATCCCTAGAACCTGTGACTATGTTGGATGGCAAGTAGAATAAACTTTAAAAACTGCAGATGGAATTAAGGCTGCTAATCAGTTGACTTTAAATTAGGGAGATTATCCTGGATTAGCAAAGTGGGTGCACTGTAACCACAAAACGTCCTCAAAGGTGGAAAGAGGGAGGCATAAGAGTCAATATCAGAGGGCTACAATATGAAAAAGACTCAACGGGTCACTGCAGGCTTTGACGATGGAAGGGGACTACAAGCCAAGGAATGCAAAACAGTCGCTAGAAGTTGAAAAAAGTAAGAAAATAGATTCTCCCCTAGAGCCTTCAGAAAGGAATACAACCCTCCTTGAATTTAGCCCAGTAAGATCTGTAAGATAATAATTTTCTGTTATTTTAAGCCATTAGGTTTGTGGCAATTTGCTATAGCGGTCCTAGAAAACTAACAATCAAAAAAATCTAAGGGTCACTATTTTATGTTATAACGTTCACAGATCTAAGATAGATTTTGGGTTTTGACTCTTTGTAAAGAAGCATAAGGAAAATAATAACGTTATTTTCTTTGGTGGCATTTACATCTAGTAGGTCAAATATTTATTGAACTCATAGTCATGTATAAAGCTCAGAGTTAAACACTAAAGTTTAAATGTTATCCCTTCTCAAAAGTTTATTACCTAAATAGAAGAATAAGGGAGAGGTATGGTAACAGTCTAAAACACATCTATCCTCCTTCTAAAAAACAGAACAAAACAAAACACTGACACTACTATTTTGAGTGGGACTTCTTCAATTCCGCATAACAGGACCTAGGAAGAGAAATGTAGCCACTGCATCAAAGCTGTCAAGAAAATTACTCTGTGCTGCTCACCTGCAACATACCTGGAAACTGTGCTAGGTGTTTTATAGATACTACCTGATATGAAATTACCCCTATTTTATCATCTAGGAAAATAAGATTCAGGGTATTTAAGTGACTTGACAAAGACTAGAGAAGGTACTGGAAAATGGATCCATTTGGCTCAAAAGCCTATGTTTTGTTCTGTGATAATCGGTATGTATGAAAAAGGCCAGTAGATCAAGAATAATTTTATTTTTGATTCATAAAAAAGAACTATCTATCTGCAAACCAATGAAAATCTGACTAGTTTGCTTTACAAGCCCTTCTACTGCCAACTTTGAGCAGTAAAAACAGGACTCTTATTATAAAAGTTTTTCTGACCTGTACTGGTCTTTCCGGAAAAATGTCTGACTCCAAAGTTTGGTAAAAACAATTAAGAGGCCTGAAATAAACCTATAGCAAAATATTAGAATGTGGGCATGATTTTTATAATAATATGCTTTCTAAAATGTCTGCATTTGAAACTTACTTAGATTGGTTTACTTTTCTTAAAAAAAAAAAAAAAAAGTTTTTCCAGAAGTTTGAATATATTTTTATCTTATTTCCTCACATAATTTTGGAAGGCAAGGCCCTGGAACATACTCCACCAGATTCCACTAAGCTGTAATGTGTGGCACTAAAAGGAACTGCTTTGCATTTTACTCCCAAATAAAGCAAAGATACCAACACTCTCTCTTGGACTAGAAAAAATTACCAATAACCAAAAAGGAGAAGAGGCAGAAACAGCTCAAATCTTAAAGTCCCAAAAGAGCTATGAATCCAGACCCATAAAAAAAGGAGTAATATCCTTGGGTAATTAAGGTTTGCTGGAGTTCAAACGTGTTTTAGAGGTATTACATCACGGAAAACTGGTTGTACTGGGTCCTAGATATGAAAACTCATAAGGAAAACTCAGCTGAACTGACATTAACCACCAGAGCTCACATCAGATGACAATGAGCAGAGCTGGTTCAGTCTGGTTTTCTCTTTTCTGCCCATAGCTTTTATAGTCCAATTTTAAGATTGCTAAAGGCAGAATAAACATGCCTCAGCCATCACTAGGTTATATCAATAGCACTACATATAATAACATAAGGATGAATCAAGTTCATGTTCAAATTTTACTTTTTATTAGTAAAACAATACAAATATCTAAAAAGTTAAAATGAGATCTGCTTGCTTATAAATATTATACCAGTTTAATAAATATAAAAACATCCTAGATTTCTGAGAGAAAAATATCCTCTATCTTGAATAACAACTGAAAAATAAAATGAGACTAAGAATAAATTCATTCTGTACTTTATTTCAGAGAAAATTTTAAACCACATTGCTCAAAACAGTCATACAAGCAGCAAAATACCAAGTCTCCTGACAAAGGCAGAGCTATTAATAAATATATGGGCAGTGACTTAAAAACGTCCCCAGCGTGCTTTTTGTTTGTAAACCCAGGAAGTTCAGAAGAGAACTAAAATCCACAAACCCAAGTATATAGATTGTCTCCCTAAGCACTGAAAAAGCTTCTTCCTCCTTCCCAAATTTATCCTTTAGCCTACAATTACTCATAAACTCATGCCAAAATCGCAAAATACAAACACAAACTTCAATTTATGTGAACATACTTTTGAAACAACACTCTCCCAATGATTTATTTCTTCCCCAATTCAACCCAAGAAATACTATGTGCAAATACTTGTACTCTCCATGGATAAACAGAACACTTAATTTTTTTTCACTGCCTGTCACATATATATAAGCACAGTGCCAGGCAATAAGGATCAAGTAAGGTCCGTCTAGTGAAAGCTATGGTTTTTCCAGTGGTCAGGTATGGATGTTAGAGTTGGACTGTGAAGAAAGCTGATCGCCGAAGAACTGATGCTTTTGAACTGTGGTGTTGGAGAAGACTCTTGAGAGTCCCTTGGACTGCAAGGAGATACAACCAGTCCATCCTAAAGGAGATCAGTTCTGGGTGATCATTGGAAGGACTGATGCTAAAGCTGAAACTCCAGTACTTTGGCCACCTCATGCAAAGAGTTGACTCATTGGAAAAGACTCTGATGGTGGGAGGGATTGGGGGCAGGAGAAGGGGACGACAGAGGATGAGATGGCTGGATGGCATCACTGACTCGATCGACGTAAGTTTGAGTGAACTCCAGGAGTTGGTGATGGACAGGGAGGCCTGGCGTGCTGCGATTCATGGGGTCGCAAAGAGTTGGACACGACTGAGCGACTGAACTGAACTGAGGGGCCATAGAAATAAATATAAATAAATCCTTCTTTAAGGAGCTCACGGACAAATAATGATAATAGTAGATAACATTTACTGAGCACTTATGTGTCAGACACTGTTCTAAATACAGGATTTACCTCATTTAATCTTTATGAAGATATTATGTAGTAGGTACTATTACTCTCTCCATTTTACAGACATGAAGACCGATTAAGTGGCAGTCAGAAGTAGATCCTTAACTCTTTTTTTTTTTTTTTTTTTGCTTAACAAGTTATCTATTTATTGTTGTTTGAATCCTTAACTCTAAAGGTTATGCTATAGAGCCTCAATATATAATGCTTCAGATGATTATAACAGCAACAATAATAAAAAATAATAGTTAAGATTTAGTGCCTTGCATTGCGATAAGTTGTTTGTGGACATTATTTCATTTAATCATCTCCATAAAAGCAAGCAGGACCCTGGGCACACAAGCCTTTCAAACAGTTGCTAATCTGGGAAGGGAGGGGATGCTGAGACAAGGGAGGAGCAGTCAGGAAACAAAGGATAGTGTTGCTACCAATCCTTCTGGGGCTGCAGCTCTTCCAGCTGCCCCAACAGCCCCCGCCCCCCGACAACAATAACAACTGTGTGGAAGGTGAACAGTCTCTGCCTCTGCCAGCCAGCCTCAACAGTTCCTGGGCACAGCGCCCCAGGAATAGCAGCAATGGCAATGATTATAACAATGGGGAAAATAGGGGGCTAGAACAGGTACCCTCCTCATCCTCTATCCACAATGGAGACATGGAAAAGATTCTTCTGGATGCACAACATGAATTCAGAGTAGTTCAAGAGACAGTTCTCACTGCAACAGCCCTTTCCCACCAGAAGAGGGGGAGATCATGTTTGATAGGAAACAGCAGCAGGGACCATAGCTCTCAGTCAGAAGAAATTGCAGAAGAGAAAGATGTGGGTGCACTGACGAAAATTGCAGACTGGGTGTCCAGCTGGTCTAGCAGACCTGAAAACATTTCACCTGAGGAGTCCCACTCTGGCACCCTAAATAGTCCATTTCCTTAAGCATGAGGAAAAGTGGAGCCATGAAAAAAGGGGAGATTTTTTCTCCGCACAATTTCTTAAGGTATTCATTCCATCTCTCTTCCTTTGCCATGTTCTGGCTTTGGAGCTAGGCACCTACATTGGAAAACGACTAATCACGATTACTGCCAGTACCTACTGAAGGAAAAGAGCCCCTGGGAAAGCGTGTGACTTGTATTGTCAGTAGTTTATTTGAACTTGAGACCATTGTGAGCATGACCCAACCTATACCCTGTTTTTATATATCCAAGTAGTTCTAGTAATTCTCAAATCCACTATTTTATTCAAACTCAAGGCATAGAGTTTTACTAATCTCATTCTCTTTTTGACCTAAAAAACACTTAGGAATTTCTTAACAAAGTTTACTGTTGTTTAGAAATTTGCAAGGGCTTTTTTTCTGCAAATGCTACTAGCAAATTATGATTTTGTCAACAATGCTGTGGTTTCCTTTTAGTTCCACTAGACTTAGACTTGTATCATTTGTGACACAAATTTTACTCTTGCAAGATAATTTCCATCTTTCTTTTTAAATGAGACCAGGTTAGCAAGTGATATAAAAGCTTTGTTGTTTTTCAAGACAAAGGCAAGTTTGAATTTATAGATATTAAAAAAGAAAATAAACAAAAGAAGACACAATAAAAAAATATCCTGGGCAATAAAAAATTATTTTAAACCAGAAAAGAGAGAGAAACAAAGAGTAGTTTTGGGGCAGGGTCCTGCTTCCACCTCAAGAGATAAAACATAGTATCTTTGAGCCCTTCTACAGAACTAAAATTTCCACCAAGTGGAAGATGTTAGCATTCTTCATTCCAGAGGAGAACATAGTTTGATTAACCTCAAGAAGACAAAGAGAAGACCACCTAAGGCCAGATAAAAGAAGTACAAGCCCTGCACACACCTTGATCCTTATCAGCAACCCTGCCCTTGAACCGTTGCTATAAAACTCACCAATTCTCCCTGGATTGGGACACACAGGTTTTTCCAGAGCATGAGCCTCCTGTGTCCCTCTTTACCTGGCAAAGAAATAAAGCTATTCCTCTTCCCAAAACTGTCTCCAAGATTTGATTCAGCACCACTGCATAGAGGCTGAATTTTTAGCAGCACCACCAACCTGGTACAGTAGTACTATTATTCTTTTCTACTTCACAGGTGAGAAAACTGAGGTTATAGAGGTTACATAACTTACCTAAGGTCCCCTAACTATTAAGTGATAAAATCATCCTGAACCTCTCCTCTAAATTCCAGACTTGTTTACCCAACTTGCTCCGAGAGGAGCAACCCCACATCCATGGACCAGAGGCTGCACGGGCACAGGAGGGCTGAGAGGAGCTACTCCATGTTCAAGGTCAGGAGGGGTGGCTGTGAGGAGATACCCCTCGTCCAAGGTAAGGAGCAGCAGCTGCGCTTTGCTGGAGCAGCCGTGGAGAGATACCCCACGTCCAAGGTAAGAGAAACCCAAGTAAGACAGTCGGTGTTGAAAGAGGGCATCAGAGGGCAGACACACTGAAACCTTAATCACAGAAAACTAGCCAATCCGATCACACGGACCACAGCCTTGTCTAACTCAATTAAACTAAGCCATGCCATGTGGGGCCACCAAAGATGGACAGGTCATGGTGGAGAGGTCTGACACAATGTGGTCCACTGGAGAAGGGAATGGCAAACCACTTCAGTATTCTTGCCTTGAGAACCCCATGGACAGTATGAAAAGGCAAAATGATAGGATACTGAAAGAGGAACTCCCCAGGTCAGTAGATGCCCAATATGCTACAGGAGATCAGTCGAGAAATAACTCCAGAAAGAATGAAGGGATGGAGCCAAAGCAAAAACAATACCCAGTTGTGGATGTGACTGGTGATAGAAGCAAGGTTCGATGCTGTAAAGAGCAATATTGCATAGGATCCAGGAATGTCAGGTCCATTAATCAAGGCAAATTGGAAGTGGTCAAACAGGAGATGACAAGAGTGAATGTTGACATTCTAGGAATCAGCAAACTAAAATGGACTGGAATGGGTGAATTTAACTCAGATGACCATTATATCTACTACTGTGGGCAGGAATCCCTTAGAAGAAACGGAGTAGCCATCATGGTCAACAAAAGAGTCTGAAATGTGGTACTTGGATGCAATCTCAAAAACGACAGAATGATCTCTGTTCGTTTCCAAGGCAAACCATTCAATATCATGGTAATCCAAGCCTATGCCCCAACCAGTAATGCTGAAGAAGCTGATGTTGAATGGTTTTATGAAGATCTACAAGACCTTTTAGAACTAACACCCAAAAAAGATGTCCTTTACATTATAGGGGACTGGAACACAAACGTAGGAAGTCAAGAAAAACCTCGAGTAACAGGCAAATTTGGCCTTGGAGTACGGAATGAAGCAGGGCAAAGGCTAATAGAGTTTTGCCAAGAGAACACACTGGTCATACCAAACACCCTCTTCCAACAACACAAGAGAAGACTCTACACATGGACATCACCAGATGGTCTACACCGAAATCAGACTGATTATGTTCTTTGCAGCCAAAGATGGAGAAGCTCTATACAGTCGGCAAAAACAAGACCGGGAGCTGACTGTGGCTCAGATCGTGAACTCCTTATTGCCAATTCAGACTTAAATTGAAGAAAGTGGGGAAAATGACTAGACCATTCAGGTATGACCTAAATCAAATCCCTTATGATTACACAGTGGAAGTGAGAGAGATTTAAGGGACTAGATATGATAGACAGAGTGCCTGATGAACTATGGATGGAGGTTCGTGACATTGTACAGGAGACAGGGATCAAGACCATCCCCATGGAAAAGAAATGCAAAAAAGCAAAATGGCTGTCAGTGGAGGCCTTACAAATAGCTGTGAAAAGAAGACAAGCGAAAAGCCAAAGGAGAAAAGGAAAGATATAAGCATCTGAATGCAGAGTTCCAAAGAATAGCAAGAAGAGATAAAGCCTTCCTCAGTGATCAATGCAAAGAAATAGAGGAAAACAACAGAATGGGAAAGACTAGAGATCTCTTCAAGAAAATTAGAGATACCAAGGGAACATATCATGCAAAGATGGGCTCGATAAAGGACAGAAATGGTATGGACCTAACAGAATCAGAAGATATTAAGAAGAGGTGGCAAGAATACACAGAAGAACTGTACAAAAAACAGCTTCACAACCAAGAAAATAACGATGGTATGATCACTCACCTAGAGCCAGACATTCTAGAATGTGAAGTCAAGTGGGCCTTAGAAGGCATCACTACAAACAAAGCTAGTGGAGGTGATGGAATTCCTGAAATTAAGCTATTTCAGATCCAGAAAGATGATGCTGTGAAGGTGCTGGACTCAATATGCCAGCAAATTTGGAAAACTCAGCAGTGGCCACAGGACTGGAAAAGGTCAGTTTTCATTAAAATCCCAAAGAAAGGCAATGCCAAAGAATGCTCAAACTACTGCACAACTGAACTCATCTCATACACTAGTAAAGTAATGCTCAAAATTCTCCAAGCCAGGCTTCAGCAGTACGTGAACCGCGAACTTCCAGATGTTCAAGCTGGTTTTAGAAAATGCAGAGGAACCAGAGATCAAATTGCCAACATCTGCTGGATCATAGAAAAAGCAAGAGAGTTCCAGAAAAACATCTATTTCTGCTTTATTGACTATGCCAAAGCCTTTGACTGTGTGGATCACAATAAACTGTGGAAAATTCTGAAAGAGATGGGAATACCAGACCACCTCACCTGCCTCCTGAGAAACCTATATGCAGGTCAGGAAGCAAGTTAGAACTGGACATGGAACAACAAACTGGTTCCTAATAGGAAAAGGAGTACGTCAAGGCTGTATATTGTCACCCTGCTTATTTAACTTCTATGCAGAGTACATTATGAGAAACGCTGGGCTGGAAGAAGCACAAGCTGGAATCAAGATTGCTGGGAGAAATACAGTAACCTCAGATATACAGATGACACCACCCTTATGGCAGAAAGTGAAGAACTAAAGAGCCTCTTGATGAAAGTTAAAGAGGAGAATGAAAAGGTTGGCTTACAGCTCAACATTCAGAAAACTAAGATCATGGCATCCAGTACCATCACTTCATGGCAAATAGATGGGGAAACAGTGGAAACAGTGGCTGACTTTATTTTTTGGGGTTCCAAAATCACTGCAGATGGTGACTGCAGCCATGAATTTAAAAGATGCTTACTCCTTGAAAGGAAAGTTATGACCAACCTAGATAGCATATTCAAAAGCAGAGACATTACTTTGTCCACAAAGGTCCGTCTAGTCAAGGCTATTGTTTTTCCAGTGGTCAGGTATGGATGTGAGAGTTGGACTGTGAAGAAAGCTGAGCGCTGAAGAATTGATGCTTTTGAACTGTGGTGTTGGAGAAGACTCTTGAAAGTCCCATGGACTGCAAGGAGATCCAACCAGTCCATCCTAAAGGAGACCAGTCCTAGGTGTTCATTGGAAGGACTGATGTTGAAGCTGAAACTCTAATACTTTGGCTACGTGATGTGAAGAGCTGACTCATTTGAAAAGACCCTGATGCTGGGAGGGATTGGGGGCAGGAGGAGAAGGGGACAACAGAGGATGAGATGGCTGGGTGGCATCACCAACTCAATGGACATGGGTCTGGGAAGATTCTGGGAGTTGGTGATGGACAGGGAGGCCTGGCGTGCTGTGATCATTGGGTTGCAAAGTGTCGGACATGACTGAGCGACTGAACTGACTGGACTGAATTGTTCCCCAAAGCCTCCAATAGAACTGCAAAGTTTTTCTGAACATGAATGTCCATCCTGTCAAACACATCTGGGAATCTATAAATTATTTCCTCAGACTCCACTGCCCAATATCTCTCCTGAAGTTCTTGATCCTCCCACTCCAGTTAGACTACTTATTCTCTAGACTATTGCCCAGCAGTCACCCTGGACTTGCTATCACCCTTCTTTCCAGATCTTATGCCTTTTCATTTTTATCTGTTGTTTTGTTTGCCCCCTTACTTTTGATGGGACACATAGTCCAGCAGCTTCATAAGAAACAGCTCACGAGAAGTAACATTTTCAAAACCATGCATGTCTGAGAATGTCTTTACTCTCATGCCTGACTGGTAGTTTGACTGGATAAAGAATTCTAAGTAAGAAATAATTTTCTCTCAGAAAGTATTGTTTTACTGGTAGAGCTTCCAGAGCTGGGTTTCGGTATTTTTTTTAAGATTTATTTATTTACTTTTTGGCTGTGAGTCTTCGTTGCTGCACGTGGACTTTCTCTAGTTTCCACGAGTGAGGGCTACTCTTCACTGCAGTGTGCAGGCTGCTCATCGTGATGGCTTCTCTCGTTGAGGAGCACAGGCTCTAGGCGCAAGGGCTTCAGCAGTTGCAGTGTATGGGCTCAGTAGTTGTGGCCCATGGGCTTAGTTGCTCCGAAGCATGTGGGATCTTCCCAGACTGGGGAATCAAACCTGTGTCCCTTGCATTGCAAGGAGCATTCTTAACCACTGGACCACCAGGGAAGCCCCCAGAGCTGGTTTTGAGAAGTCTGATACCATTTGAATTTTCAGTCCTATATATGGCCTCTGGTTCTCTCCACCCCTATGCTGTAGAAGTATTTAGAATCTTATTTTTATTACCCATATTCTACAATTTCACAACTATATGCTCTGGGATGGGTCTTTTTCTTCATTCATTGTGCTGGGCACTTAGGAGGCCCTTTCACTTTGGAAGTTCATGCCCCTTGGTTGTAGAAAATGTTCTTGTATTAGTCAAAAACAGACTTCCTAGATTGATCCTTTACTTTTTAATTCTTTTCTCTCTTATTTTCCATCTTTGATTTTTCACCATTAATGGATGATTTCCTCTTTATCTCCTTGGCAGGCCAATCAAATGCTTTAAATAAAGCCATAAATAAATAATCATATGAAACTATATATAAACATATAATCATATTTTAAAATTTTCAAGAATCTTTATGGCTTTCTAATTACTCCTATTTTATAGTATACTATTCTTATTTCATAGATGGATTTCCTTCTCAAACCTCTCCTAGAAGAAGCATATTTAGAAGATAATAATTAGTTTTTTTGCTGGTTACACTTCAAAGTTTTCTTCTTTTACTTGGGGCTCTTCAGTTTCTCCAAATCCACCAGTTTCCTGGCAGGTGTGGGTGGGATGGGGATGATTCCTACCTGCTTAAGAGTCAAAGGATAGAAGAGGACTCGAAGTCTCAAGAGCCTCACCATTCAGTACACAGACAGTCCCTTCATTTCCCTCTTCTTAGGATAACATTCCTTCTCCATCAGCTGTCATACTAGATGCTTACCTAGTATGAAGCATGTATGGTTCAATTGTTTTCCAAAAATAAAAATTCACCTCTTGTTGAGGTAAGTGAGACTTAACTGATTAATTGCAATGAATGGAGATGGTGACTTTTAGGCCCAGTTACCCCTGAAAAGACTTTCAATAGTCCTCCTGTTTTCAGGCCAAGCCTGACATCCACCTTCAGTTCCAGAGCTGAACTGTAGGTTTTGTAGGTTCTGTGATGCTAACTGGCTTGCTTCTATCTAGCATCTGCCTCTATAGACAGTACTTTCAAGGAACTCACCCTATCTGAAGGCTACAAACAAAAAGTAAACAAATAAGATATTTTCAAAGACGGTAAGAATGATGTAGACAAAGCATAATAACGAGGGGGTAAAGAGTGATACTGGATGGCTATTTTAGACAGGCTAGTCAACAAAAGTCTCTTTGAGGATGGGATATCTCAGAAGAAGCATGCTAAATGATTCTGGAACAAAGACATTATAGGAAAAGGGAAAAGAAAGTACAAAGACCCTGAAGTATGAAAGAGGTTGGTATATCTGAAAAACAAAAAGGCCAGTGAGGGTGGTTGGGATGGTGTAAGCTAGGAAAGAGTGATCAGAAATAAGCTCAGGGACTTCCCTAGCGGTCCAGTGGTTAAGACTTTGCCTTCCAATGCAAGGGGTGCAGGTTCAACCCCTGGTCGGGGAGCTAAGATCCCACATGCCTTATAGCCAAAAAACATAACCTCATAGCCAAAAAGCATAAAACAGAAGCAATATTGTAACAAATTCAATAAAGACCTTAAAAATGGTCTACATTAAAAAAAAAGAAGAAAATAAGGTCAGAGAAGCAGATAGGTCAATTCATTTAAGGTCTTGTATGCACACATCTCAACATCAAAGCCCAGGGTTTAGACTTTATTTGAAGAGTGACAAAAAGTCATAGAAGGAAATTCAGCAGAGGTGGATGGTATGATCTGATTTACCTTTTTCAAGTTCAAACTGGCTACCATGGAACAAGAGAGGAATCTGGGAGATCAACTAAGAGTGTTGAAGTAGGATGGTGGCTATGGAGCTAATAAGTGGTAGTCAGACTCAGGGCATATTTTAAAGATAATGTTAAACTATTTGAAGGTTTGAAGTATGGTATAAAGGAAAAATATTAAAGATGACACCTAAGGTTTTGGCATAAGTAACAGATGAATGGTAATTCCATTTGCTGAGAATGGGAGACATCTAGAAAGTAAAACATGTGGGTGGGATAGGAATATGATCAACAGTGGCCCATAACAGGTGCTCAGTAATTGGTACCCATTGTTTATATTAACAATCATCTTACATTGTATGTCAATTATATCTCAATAAATTTCTTAAAAATCACCTTCTTTCTGGGGTTATACTATGTCACTATCCACAGACAATAACATAAATAGTACTGAAGCTGATTCCACCTTTATTTTAAACAAAAACTTTCTGGTTATATGACATTAGAACTCAGACTCAATTCATAAGTCATCAGACTTTCTAGCATAGTACAGAGAAGAGAAAACAATATTAAGATCCCCTTACCAACGTGCAAGTGTTATAAATTTGCTTTGACGGCTATATTGACACTCTTTCATTTAGTTACTCACTAGTATTACAATGATAAAATCAAAAAGGTGAACTTTAATCCATCATTTTTAAATGCTTCCCATTTATTCTGAACAACAGGTGCACACACACAATGCAAACACACCCTGAGATAATATATTTTTCAAACCTGATCATTTAAAAACTATTCAACATTAATTCCGTATGATTTCTAAGCTGATCCATTCTCCTCATTTAACAAAAGCAGAAACCAAAGCCCAGAGGTCAAATAACTTGTCCAAGAGAACACAATTAGGAAATCACAGAGTGCATAAGAATGTGCATAAGAATACCTGAAGATAAGGCTAGAAAAATAGAGCAGACGTTAGCTGTCTGTCTAAAGAATTTCTGATTCAATTCTGAAATAAATGGGAGCCACAAAAAGTTTTTAAGAAATGTTCAGTCGCTAAGTTGTGTCCGACTCTTTGTAACCCCATGAATTGCAGCACACCAGGCTTCCCTATTCTTCACTATCTCCTGGAGTTTGCTCAAATTCATGTCCATTGAGTCAATGATTCTATCTAATGCACTCACCCTCTGCTGCTCTCTTCTCCTTTTGCCTTCCCTTCTCTTCTTTTGCTTTCCCAGAATCAGGATCTTTCCCAGTGAGCCAGCTCTTTGTATAAGCTATACGATTAGAGTTATGTATCAGGAAAAGTGAAAAGGAGGGCAAAAAGAATAATTCATTCAAGGCAAAAGTGAAGAGGATTGAACTGACAGATGCATAGGGGAAGAAGAAGATGCTAAAGTCTTTGAAGGTTTAAAATCAAGAGCTTAGTTTCTGATTAGAAGCAAGGAATAAAAGGAATAACTAGAGATGAATTTGGGATTTTCATAATGGGTAACTGGAAAGACTGCTATCTTAATAATGAGGTTGGGAAAATACTCTGACACATCCTCATAGCATTAGCAGATACTAGTCTGTTTCCTAGGTATACAGTTTGCTTCCTAAGGAGACCATCTGGGAGGTAACAGCCCTCTACTTCTCATCTATTCACCATGGTATTACCTAGCATGGGGTTGGACTGAGTAGTTCTAAATAAATATTTGGTGATTTGAAAGCATATTCTTCATTTTAACAAAATGGCAATCATATTGTTGCATATGGATTCTGAAGAGGAGTTAATTCTGAATAAAAATAGGTAGATAGGAAAATAAATTCAGAATGTGGCCTAAAAAGAAGTAAACATGAGATTGTAAACAAGGAGTCTAAAAGAAATATTAAATTTCTCATGGCATGAAGAATAACAAAGAGGTATGAGAACAAATCTTGGTACAAGTCTTCAAAAAGGCCATTGGGGAGTGGAAGTGAGCAGGGCACAGAATTGGGTTACAGATCTTTGAGCATAAGACTTCCTGGCATAAACAACCTTATTCACAAGAGGTCCAAACTATCGGTCCCTGCCCTCAACAAAGCAGTTTATTGTTCTTTTTCTCAACTGATAAGTTAGAGCAACTGATGATAAAACAATCTTAACTGTATCCATGTATTAAAAAAATATAGACACACAAACAAAATACACACATCTACTTGCCTCTGTGTCTCACCAGGGCCACTCTCTTCCTTCCAACTAGAAATCTTAGGAGGGAGAAAGATAAAAAGAAAAGAGGAAGTAGGGAGGCTGGGGTCAAGAAAAAGAGAGAAATAAAACTGCAAAGGTTCAGCTCATTCACTCATGCTGGGCACAAAATAGCTGTGCCAGCAGAGGACCAATTCACGCCCAGAGGATCAGATGCTCACCATTTGGCAGCTCATGCAGATAGCCTTTTTTCCCAAGTACACCTTCAAAATCACTAATGTAGCAAATTTCAACTTTTTCTTTGTTTTTAAGTAGGAGATCTTTTCTGTAAAATTCTTAGATGGAAGTTCAATATAAAACAGCTTCTCTGGCTGGATGAAGCAGAGATGGAAACCGAAAGGCTCATCTGCTCAGCCACCTCCCTCCTGAGGTTAAACCCCTGAGGACACAAGTCGGTGAAAATCCTAGGGTTCCAAGAAATGGATTCTTCCCAATTTAAATCTCATAATGAAGGAAAGCTTTGGTGCATATTTCTGTCTCAGCTTTTGTACCTCTAAAAACAAACTAACGTGTACTAACAGCTTGAAAATAAGCTAAGAGCCATACTAACGAATGGGAACAAAAAATTTGAATCACAAAAAATATAAACTATGAACAGTAAATTCCTAAGACGATTAGAAAAGCATTCATGGAGAAGAAAATGGCAGCCCACTCCAGTACCCTTGCCTGGAAAACCCCCATGGACAGACAGTCCATGGGGTCACAAAGAGTAGGACACGACTGAGCGACGTCACTTTCACTTTCACTTGTCCTCACCTCCTACTCTACTCTGTCTATAAAAGAAACTGGCATTCAGACCCATATAAGATCATACGCTGGGGCACTAGCCTGCCATCTTCTAGGACGCCTAGCTTTCCAAATAAAGTTGTATTCTTTGCTTCAGCAAAAAAAAAGAAAAGCATTCAGTTCAGTCACTCAGTCGTGTCCGACTCTTTGCGACCCCATGAACCGCAGCACGCCAGGCCTCCCTATCCATCACCAACTGCCAGAGTCCACCCAAACCCATGTCCATTGAGTCGGTGATGCCATCTAACCATCTCATCTTCTGTCGTCCCCTTCTCCTCCTGCCCTCAATCTTTTCCAGTATCAGGGTCTTTTCAAATGAGTCAGCTCTTCACATCAAGTGGCCAAAGTATTGGAGCTGCAGCTTCAAAATCAGTCCTACCAATGAACACCCAAGTCTGATCTCCTTTAGGATGGACTGGTTGGATCTCCTTGCAGTCCGAGGGACTCTCAAGAGTTCTCCAACACCACAGTTCAAAAGCATCAATTCTTCAGCACACAGCTTTCTTTATAGTCCAACTCTCATATCCATACATGACCACTGGAAAAACCTTGACTAGACGGACCTTTATTGACAACATAATGTCTCTGCTTTTTAACATGCTGTATAGGTTGGTCATAACTTCCCTTCCAAGGAGTAAGCATCTTTTAATTTCATGACTGCAATCACCATCTGCAGTGATTTTGGAGCCCAGAAAAATAAAGTCAGCCACTGTTTCCACTGTTCCCCCATCTATTTGCCATGAAGTGATGGGACTGGATGCCATGACCTTAGTTTTCTGAATGTTGAGCTTTAAGCCAACTTTTTCCTTCTCCTCTTTCACTTTCATCAAGAGGCTCTTTAGTTCTTCCTCACTTTCTGCCATAAGGGTGGTGTCATCTGCATATCTGAGGTTATTGTATTTCTCCCAGCAATCTTGATTCCAGCTTGTGCTTCCTCCAGCCCAGTGTTTCTCATGATGTACTCTGTGTATAAGTTAAATAAGCAGGGTGACAATACACAGCCTTGACGTATTCCTTTTCCTATTTGGAACCATTCTGTTGTTCCATGTCCAGTTCTGACTGTTGCTTCCTGACCTGCATACAGGTTTCTCAAGAGGCAGGTCAGGTGGTCTGGTATTCCCATCTCTTTCAGAATTTTCTGCAGTTTATTGTGATCCACACAGAAAACCATTAAGGAAATAAAAATTCTAAGAATTTGAGACTGGGACACAGTTGTGCATCCTCAGTTCAGTTCAGTCGCTCAGTCGTGTCCGACTCTTTGAGACACCATGCAGTGCAGCACGCCAGGCCTCCCTGTCCATCATCAACTCAAGGAGTTTACTCAAACTCTTGTCCACTGAGTCCGTGATGCCATCCAGTCATCTCATCCTCTGTCATCCCCTTCTCCTCCTGCCTTCAATTTTCCCAGCATCAGGGTCTTTTCAAATGAGTCAGCTCTTTGCATCAAGTGGCCAGAGTACTGGAGTTTCAGCTTCAACATCAGTCCTAGGGAAGTATAATAAATGCTTCTACTACTATAGGACTCCTCTGGCTAACAAAAGCCAAGAGGACTTTGCTTGCTCTAGGCCCCCTTGGTAGGATAATTTCCTTCTGTTGTATTCAAAATATACAATGAAAGTAAAGGCATGAAAACATGAAAGATATAAACAACTAGAACTTCTTTTAAAAAGTAATACACTCCCAGGCTTTTAACTGCACTATATTTGAGACAGATGGCTTATGCAGGACAAAAAATGTCACCATCAAAATGAAAACCCACCATGGTTAATAATCAGTATAGTAATTTTCATGTATTATATGCTTACTGTGGATTACAACAGATCTATAGATTTTATATACATAATCTCATTTGTTGGCTTATTGTGAAGATCAAGATAGAATTAACATTACATTTTATATGTTAGAAAACTTAGCTCACAGCAAAGAATATGATTTTTTGTAAGTTAAAAGGGAAGGGCGTGTCATTCCTGAACAACGAGGTGAAAAAAAGATAGGCTGAGAAAGTAGACCAAGGAGACTTGGTCTAGGAATAGTATAGACTTGGAATAGGAATGGTATTCAACAAGAGCAAAGATGTGCATAGACTGAAAGCCCAGGATTATCCAATATAGTAGCTGCTAAGCTTCCTGTGGCAATTTAAATAAAATCAAACAAAAAATTCAGTTCCTTCTTTGTACTAGCCACATTTCAATGCTCATTAGCCACATGAAGCTATTGAACAGCACAGATAAAGAACATTTCCATCATTTTAGAAAGTTCTATTCTATTCAACAGCATCACTCTAGCAGAAAACTCTTGAATGTATTAGAAACAGCAGTAGACCCTCAACAAATGTTTGGTGAGTGAATGAATGATAAAAGACAGATGGGATGCAGTGAGCCATTTAAAGAACTAGCCAGAGGAAAAGAAACTAATAATAATAGCTAACATTTACTGGACACTTAACAAAACCAAGTACTATTCCAGGGTGCTTTATATGGATTAAATTAATCCTCAATAACAACTCTACGAGGGATTTACGGTCATTATCCTCATTATACATGGGAAAACTAAGGATCTCAGAGGTTAAATAACTTTCCCAAAATCCAGGATTTGAATTCAGGCAGCTTGATCTGGAATCCAGAGCCTCCATTTTTAATCAGTACACTGTATAGTATTCTACTTCTTTATATAACAACTACATATTTAAACTTTGCTGTGAGGAAATAAAATTTGTTTAGAGTCAATCTTCCCATGCAATTACCAGTCAAGTTCATAGTGAAGAGAACAAAAAAATAAGTGATGAATAAAGAAGATTGGCAGAAAATATATCAAATGTTAATACTAGCTTGATGCCTAGATGCTGAGATTAAGGACCATTTTTTATTTTCCTGTTTTTGCGAATACTATTTTCTCAATGAATCATCCACAGTGATGATGTATCATTTCTACAATAATAATAAAACACTACTTTTTAAACGAGATGAAAATATAATCAGCTTAAAAATTCCTAAGCAGAACATCAAATCAAAACTCAACCATCACGAGGAAATGACAACCCACTCCAGTATTCTTGCCTGGGAAATTCCATGGACAGAGGAGCCTGATGGGCTACAATCCATGGGGCTGCAAAGAGTTGAACACAATTTAGCGACTAAACAACATATACTATATGGTATACTATATATTAAATAGTAAAAAAAAAAAAAAAGGACTCAACCATCTGAAACACTGATGTCCCCTAACTGATCTCTTGGCCACCAGTCTCCTCATCATTAAACCATTCTGAATTTGCCATTAGTTACCCTCTGTCATCTAATCCCTGCTCAGAATTCAACACATAAAACATAAAATATAATCTTCTTGGCTTTGGGCAAAACATTTCTGCATAGAATGGCCCAGTTCTACCTTTCCAAATTTATCTACCAATGCTATCCCGTCAAATCCTTTAGGAGAGACATGAAAGAAAAAGTTCTTCTAGGAGAAACATGGTAGAAAGAGTCCTACCTCAAAGTTACAGACCTCAGACAACACATATCTCTTGGCCTCAGTTTCTCCAATGGAGAAAAACTGTGAAAATTAAATCTTTAAACAGCCAAAACAGCCAGCATACAAGGAAGACTTCAATAAGTGGTTTTCTCATTGCTGTTATTATTAACAAAATTTTTTTCAGTCCAATAAATTGCTCTATTTATTCCCTGACCAGATCACAAAAATAATCATAGTAGATATCTTAGTTCATCCTTTGAACAAGCTGTTGATCTAGTCTTCTCTGTGGCCAGCATCTCTACCTTCTACAAAATGTGTGGTCTTTTCCTTCATTCCACCTCATGGAGAAGAGAATTTGAATGGCCACAAGAAGTTGTTTCCTTCTTTGAAGAATTTTCCAACAGTATAGGTCTTATAAATCAGATCCTCCATGTAGATAATGCTATATTTACCAAGACATCAGGCAATCCATGTGTTATTTGTCAGGGAAATTTGCTTCTTGTTGATTTTGTCATAACCACATCTGTAGATCAATTCATCTACTGACTGCAGGTTTGGTTACCACCACGCAATATGTGGTTCCACGGTCCATGGCATGTTAAATGGAGCATAGTCAATCTTAACAAAGGTGCCACTGAAGACTTGACAAAGGTGAAGAAGTTGCAACGTCTTTCAGATCTGTGAACTCACAACACTGATGCCTCTGATCCTAATGACAAATGCCAGTTTGGGCTCTGCATGTGCATAGAAGCTGCCAGCTTTTCTTGCCATCCTAGCCATCAGAATCGCAGTTCTGTACATCTGCCTATACTCTTTGTGAGAGCACCTAACTTCTTTACAGATAAGCTTCATTCCTTACCTTTTGAAGGATCTTTTGGGCAAATTTCTTTCATAGGCACTTGATCTTCAGCTCTGCAAAATTCCTTCCCATTTCAAAAAATATATTTGTTTTCTAATTTTATTTATTTTGCTGTGCCAGTCATAGTGGCAGCACACACAATCTTCCATCTTTGTTGCGGCATGTGGGATCTTTTACTTGCAGAATATGGAATCTTTAGTTGTGGCATGCAGGATCTAATTCCCTAACTAGAGATCAAACCCAGGCCCCCTGCATAGGGAGCATGGAGTCTTAGCCACTATCCACCAGTGAAGTCCTCAAAATTTCTTCATTTTTTTCTTAAGGGTTTCAGTAGGAGCCTTAGTTTTCTCCTCTTCTGCATACTCCATAGCCAAATGGGCTTTTAATTCACTGACTCCTTAAAAAGCTTTGGACTTTTACCTTTATGCTTCATTTGTTATTATTTTGTTCCTTTCTGAGTTTCTAGAAGACTCCTGAGAGTCCCTTGGACAGCCAGGAACTCAAACCAGTGACTTTAAGGAAATCAACCCTGAATATTCATTGGAAGGACTCATGCTGAAGCTGAAGCTCCAATACTCTGGCCACCTGATGCGAAGAGCCAACTCACTGGAAAAGACCCTGATGCTGGGAAAGACTGAAGGCAGAAGGAGAAGGGGAAGACAGAGGATGAGATGATTGGATGGCATCACCAACTCACTGGACATAAATTTGAGCAAACTCCGGGAGATAGTGAAGGACAGGGAAGCCTGGTGTGCTGCAGTCCACAGGGTTACAAAGAGTCAGACACAATTTAGCGACTAAACAACAACTTTGTTCCTTTCTGAGTTCTTTCCCTATCTTCTAAAATCCTATTAAACTTCATGTTCCAATTTGAGTTAACCGCCTCCAAAAAAGCTTTCTGGCTCTGCTAAGGGAATTCCCAAAAGTTGCCTTATTAAATGCAGTTAATTACCAGAAAATTAAGTCTCAACAGGTAGAAAAAGACCTACAGCACAGCTAAATTCCAGCAAGACAGATTCAGCATGAAACCTGGAATCCCTCTTTTCAGCTATTAATACTATTCTAACAAGTCTCCAATAATGTTTCAGCTTTCTCACTGATCTCTGGAAGGAAGGAAAAGCCATTACCTAAGGATGTTGGGATGGGAGAGTCTATTCATGAGCTGCACTTCTTTCAGCATGTTTGCCCGGTTACTGCTCAACGTGTTCATCTTAAGAGCCATCACCTGGCCGGAAGCTCGGTGGCGCACCTAGAAAATAAAATAAAACAAGAGACTCAAGGATGGCAGCTGTATATGAGGTCAAAGTCTCCACATGTAGAGCATGCTGAGATGTTTTACTGCCAATTCAGATAAAACAGACATGGTAAGGGATGTTTTTCTATAAAATCTGATTACATAAGGGTTTCACAACCGTTAACAAAGATGGATTTATTCCTTTGAAGACCAAAACTGTTTCATATTAAGCTGGCTAGAAAATACATGACTATACCTCAAGAAATCATGACTTCTTACTTTGCTGTCCACCTAAAACTATCAGAACATTGTTAACTGGCTATACTCCAATACAAAATAAAAAGTTTACTTAAAAAAAAAAAAAAACCACGATATCTTAAAAAAAATACCTTAGAGAAAAATGGGGAAAATGTCTTAGGCTGGTTCCTCATGGCCAATGCTTCTGAGCCTTAGGACACTAACCAGAAATTCTCTTTCGTGGAGTTTTATAACATTTAATGAACTATAAAACTGTCTTTATAGGACACTAAACCCACAGCCTCAAAATCTCTCCCAAGCACCATAAAATGTATATCTATACAGAAAAAATTATTGCATGTTAAATATAGAAAGAAGGCAGTGAATCTTCTGGACCTAATATTGAGTAACCCAACCCAAAGTTCCTTATAATCATTTACACACAATCAAGTCAGATACAAAAAAACCTGAGCCACACCACTTACGCCATTACCCATATACACAGAGCAAAGTCTACTTCTAAAACATTCATCCTCTGTAGAACTCAATCTATTTTACATGTAAAAATATTATTTTATAATTTCAATGCATACTCCACAGGTTTAAAAAACTCAACACTTTGTCTGCAAGAAAATTAACTATGTTTTCAGTCTCCAAAAGTAGTCTCAGGCGTATCAAAATGAGAGAGAATCAAAATGAGAGACTAACAAAATAAGAGAAAATATTTTGTCTTAACCAAAAGAAGCTCAATTATTCACTTAGATATGTGTTTCCTACTGGGCAATTATGAATGAGGCTGTAGAAAAGTTACAAAGTACCAAAGACCTCATTGCTGATGCTGCTGCTGCTAAGTCGCTTCAGTCGTGTCTGACTCTGTGCGACCCCATAGACGGCAGCCCACCAGGCTCCCCCATCCCTGGGATTCTCCAGGCAAGAACACTGGAGTGGGTTGCCATTGCTTTTTCCAAAAGACCTCATTACTTACTGGTTAAAAAAAAATTCATTTCAGATCATGTACAACAGGGACATGCCATGCACAACTGTCATCATTCTATGGACTTTCAGAGTATCATTTCAGGATATTATTTCTACTTCACCAAGTGGAAATTCCAATAGAAAACACAAAAATCTACTTAACTCTTCAATCTCCAGAAATTCTTTGACAGGACAACAGCCTCAGAAGTTTAGTATAGCTATTAATATAGGACAGACAACACAGCTTATCTTAAAACTCAAAGGTACAATGTTTCAGAGTGTCTAGACAGAAGAAGGGGAAGGAAGAATTAAAACACTCAGAGCCACAGGAACCCTGATCAGAAGAACTGAGCACAACACTGGCTGTCTCTCCCCTCTTCTAGATCCCTGAGTGAGATTTGGAACACAACTCTCTTCCGAGTGCATCAATGATTCTGTTGTCATGTACCTCGTGACTGATGAAAGAGAAGTGGCTTTCCTTTTCAGATCCTGCGTGGATAAGTTAAAAGAGACATTTATATACAAAGAACACACTGACAGTATTTTTCCAGCTTTATTTACAGAAGACATCTGTTTTTTAATAAGGGCTCTCCATTCTGAAAGTCACTCCTCTTTTTTTTTTTTTTTTATCATCTGAAAACTATCACTCTTGAGGTCTTTTTTTTTTTAATGTCTGCTTTTAAGAAACTTTGATAAAACAATGTGTGAAATTTAGGGATAAAAAAAGTTGTTTCAAATTAATCACAAAAAACCCTACTTCCTTAAACAAGTGGACAAGGAGATGAACATGTTCATTAACACTGTATATCTTTCATGTGCATAAAATATTTTCCTCTTTCTTCTAGCCCCTCAAATTCTACCTATCTTTGAAGGCCACACTCAAATATCCCCTTCCTCTCTGATGTCTTCCTTGTCTGTCTCTAGGAACTGTTTGTGGTTTCCTTCTTTATACTGCCTCAGAACAACAGTATACCACTGAAGACACAGTTCTGTGCATAAATATATCCTCACTAGGCTACAAACCATTTTGAGGCCAGGATCTATATTGTATTAATTTCTATTTTGCAGTACCTAAAACGCCTGGCACATCATAAGAGCGCAATAAAAACAACAACAAGAATGGTTAGTTAAATGATACTTCTAACATACTTTTTAAGGGCCAGTGCATCATTCATTTATCCAGGTAATTTCTTTCGGGGTAGTGCTTTTCTTTTTCTCTTTTTGGTGGCAGAGGTACAGGGGGAGGATATAAACAGAAAAGCAGTACAAGATTTGGCTTAAATTTTCTGGAATTAGCCATCTAGAAAAGGACAAACAATAAGCAATTTGACCAATCAGTAAAGAAAGAGAATAAAGACTCAAATACATCACAAGAGGTATCTATATGAATGTTGATACACTTAGGGGAAAACTTCATGGGACTTCAGTGAAATCTCCAAGAATTAATAGATTTGGACAGATTTTTGAAGCACAAAACTGACTACAGGCGATAAAGAAAAAGGTATCATCCAATATAGAGGTCCACAGGATTTCCCTGGCAGTCCAGTGGTTAAGACTCCACATTTCCAATTCAGAGGATGTGGGTTCAATCCCTGGTCAGTGAACTAAGATCCCACATGCCTCAGAGGAAGGCAAAAAAACAACAAAAAAAACCACATAGAGATCCACTAAACATAGGGAACCTGTCTAAATCCAGGAGGATCTTCATTCCAAGTTGTCAAAACCACAAAAAATTGTTAGCCCTCAAACCTACTTAGATTTTCAAAATAAAGGGAAGGTCAATTTCTGCTTAAGTTTGTCCTCTACACATAGATCATTGTTACTACTACTAAGAGGATTTCCAAGAGACTGATATCTTTAAATACCTTTAAAAAAAAAAATTAAAAACAGAACTGCCATATGATCCAGCAATTCTACTTCTAGGTACAAACCCAAAAGGACTGAAAAAGGGTCTCAAAAAAATATTTGTACACTCATGTTCAAAACAGCATTATTTATAATAACCAAAGGGCAGAAGCAACCCAAGAGTCCATCAACAGATAAACAGATAAACAAAATGTGGCACATGAGGGAATATTATTCAGCCTTAAAAAGGAAGGAAATTTTGGCATATGCTATTACATGGATGAACCTTGAAGATATTATGCTAAGTGAAGTAAGCCAGTTAGGAAAAGGCAAATACTTATGATTCCACTTATATGAGGTTCCTTAGATAGTTTAATTCAAACAGAAAGAATGTAGAATGGTGGTTGCTAGGGGTTGCAGGGAGGGGAAGAATTCAGAACTGTTTAATGGGTACAGAGTTTCAGCCTTGCAAGATGAAAACAGTTCTGGAGAATGGTGACACAAAAATAGGAATTGAATTGTACACTTAAAAATGGTTAAGATGGTAAATTTTATATATACTTTACCACAAGTATAAATAAAGAAAGGAAGAAAAGAAAGAAGAGATAGAAAGGGAAGAGAAGAGAATCACCAAGGTAAGAAAATTACTATCCCTCTTTGATTTTTAAACTTAGCTGATGCTACCACAGGATCTTCAAATCTACTTTCTAAACAAGAACATAGCAGAGTGGTGAAGTACTCAAGCTGTCAATATTAGCAGATCAAATCCAAGTTTTAATGCTTAGAGTGACTTCTTTTTGAAGTTTTCTGTTGTAAAATAAAGAGAATGATAGTCTCTATCTCCTTTGGAGGATAAACTGATGTTGTTATGTTAAAGAAACAAAAAAATGTGTATAAAGTACTTAACATAGTGCTTGGCACATAGTATTCAGATAAATAGGTATTGTTTTTATTAAAGATAAGAAACTATATGTTTGTAATAGTTTAGCATATCAGGTGATTTTGAGATGATATAGAAAATGTATACTAATTTTAAGTGAAAAGAGCAATATTCAAATCTGTATTGGCCTCCAAGATGATTTATTTATCACAAAGGGGAAAAGATGACCTTTATAATGGAGAGGTCTGGCAGCTAGCACCTTAATCAAGGGGTTAGAAATTCAGTTATTAGCAAAAGTGAGACATGCAACATTATCAACGTTCTGAAGCAATGAAATATACTTGCCAAATGTTTAACTCAAATCTAATCATAAGAAACTGACTCATCAGAAAAGACCCTGATGCTGAGAAAGACTGAAGGCAGGGGGAGAAGGAGATGACAGAGGATGAGATGGTTGGATGGCATCACCGACTCAATGGACATGAGTTTGAGTAAACTCCGGGAGTTGGTGATGGACAGGGAGGCCTGGCGTGCTGCAGTCCATGGGGTCGCAAAGAGTTGGACATGACTGAGTGACCGAACCGAACTGTATCATAAGAAAAAAATTAGACATATTCAGAATATCTAAAAGACAACTGTACAGTACTCTTCAAACAAACAAAATGTGGGGGAACATTCTAGATGGAAAAAAAAATTTGGCCATACCTCATGGCATGGGGGATATTAGTTCCCTGACCAAGGATCGAACCCATACCCCCTGCAATGGAAGCACAGAGTCTTAAGCACTGGACTGCCAGGGAAGTCCTGGAATATTCTAGATTAAAAGAGATTAACAGTCATAACCACTGAAATGAACAGATGAAATCTTAACTGAATTCGGGATCCAAAAGTTATAAGTTGTACATTAAATTATTTTACTGAATTAAGGTTAATTGTCTAATGTATAAATAATGATATGGCTTTGTAAAAGAATGTATTCTTAGAAGATACATACTAAAGTATTTAAGTGTTATGATGTCTGCAATTTGCTTTCAAGTGGTCTGTCCAAAAAAATACAGATAGATAAAGCAATGTAGCAAAATATTAACAACTGATGAATCTAGATGAAGGGACTTAGGAGTTTATTGCATTATTCTTTCAATTTTCTATAGATTGAAAAAGTTTTCAAAAGTTGGAATAAACAAGTAAAAACTGAATTTTATTTCCTTACATGAATTTAGGAAATTAGGAAATAAAGATTAGCTTTTAATTGTAGGGAAAAAAATTCTGCATACGGCATATGCCTAAGTTTATGTCAAAACAAAAAGAAGTAGAAGTAAGTTTATAAAATATTAATGATGCTTGTCATTGACAGTAGATCGATGATTATTTTCTTGCTTTTGTTTCTTCATTTTCTACTTTCTTCCATAATATACTTGCTTTAATTTTCTAATAGAAAACATTGAATTTATATTCATTTTTAACTAAATAAGTAATACATGCATATATTTTCTTTGTAACACATTAAAACAATACACATAAGTAAAGTCCCTTTTGACTATCAGATTCATTAATCCCAATCTTCTGTGCTCATCCCCAGAAGCTGTTATTATTTCAAGCTTGACTAGTACCTTTCTGGGCCTTTTACAAAACGCACTGACCAAAACAACAACAAATCACTGGTGTGTATAACGTACACATGATCTAGATGAGGGATATATTATGTATATCAGAAGATGAAAGCTCTACAAAACAGAGGCTTCTTTCAACATGCTCAGAAGTCCAAGTACCCTATATGTCCTAAGTCCTAAGAATGTTTCAGTAGTAAGCTGAAACAAAAAAAACAAAAAAGCCATAGATACCATCACCACAATGAGAAACCTGAGAACCACAACAAAGAGTAGCCCCTGCTCACTGCAACTAGTGAAAAGCCTGAGCAGCACTGAAGACCTAGCAGAGTCAAAAATAATTGATTGATTTTTTAAAATAATAATGATTAAAAAAGAAAAAGATCCAAAAAAAAAATCAACAAACAAAAACTACAAACTAAGCCAAGAACTAAGAGTTGGCCAAGTGTGTGCATGCAGCTTGAAAGTAACTGATAATATTTCATTAGTCTTCTCAGTCACATTCAAATAGCAAATACTATCAGTCCAGTTCAGTCGCTCAGTCGTGTCCAATTCTCTGAGACCCCATGGACTGCAGCACACCAGGCCTCCCTGTCTCTCACCAACTCCCGGAGTTTACTCAAAATCATGTCCATTGAGTCGGTGATGCCATATAACCACCTCATCCTCTGTCATCCCCTTCTCCTCCCGCCTTCAATCTTTCCCAGGATTGGGTCTTTTCAAATGAGTCAGTTCTCATCAGGTGGCCAAAGTATTGGAGTTTCAGCTTCAACAACAGTCCTTCCAATGACTATTCAGGAATGATTTCCTTGAGGATGAACTGGTTGGATCTCCTTGCAGTCCAAGGGACTCTCAAGAGTCTTCTCCAACACCACACTTCAAAAGCATCAATTCTTCAGCACTCAGCTTTCTTCACAGTCCAACTCTCACATCCATATATGAGTACTGGAAAAACCATAGCTTTGACTAGATGAACTAGAGGATGTCTCCGCTTTTTAACATGACGTCTAGGTTGGTCATAACTTTTTTTCCAAGGAGTAAGCGTCTTTTAATTTCATGGCTGCAATCACCATCTGCAGTGATTTTGGAGCCCAGAAAAATAAAGTCTGACACTGTTTCCACATCTATCTGCCATGAAGTGATGGGGCCAGATGCCATGATCTTAGTTTTCTGAATGTTGAGCTTTAAGCCAACTTTTTCCTTCTCCTCTTTCACTTTCATCAAGAGGCTCTTTAGTTCTTCTTCACTTTCTGCCATAAGGGTGGTGTCATCTGCATATCTGAGGTTATTGATATTTCTCCCAGCAATCTTGATTCCAGCTTGTGCTTCCTCCAGCCCAGCGTTTCTCATGATGTCCTCTGCATGTAAGTTAAATAAACAGGGTGACAATATACAGCCTTGACATACTCCTTTTCCTATTTGGAACCAGTCTGTTGTTCCATGTCCAGTTCTAACTGTTGCTTCTTGACTTGCATACAGATTTCTCAAAAGGCAGGTCAGGTGGTCTGGTATTCCCATCTCTTTCAGAATTTTCCACAGTTTGTGGTGATCCACACAGTCAAAGGTTTTGGGATAGTCAATAAAGCATAAATAGATGTTTTCCTGGAACTCTTGCTTTTTCTGTGATCCAACGGATGTTGGCAATTTGATCTCTGGTTCCTCTGCCTTTTCTAAAACCATGTGGAAGTTCACTGTTCACATACTGTTGAGGCCTGGCCTGGAGAATTTTGAGCATTACTTTACTAGCATATGGAGAAGGCAATGGCACCCCACTCCAGTACTTTTGCCTGGAAAATCCCGTGGACGGAGGAGCCTGGTAGGCTGCAGTCCATGGGATCGCTAGAGTTGGACACAACTGAGTGACTTCACTTTCACTTTTCACTTTCATGCAGTGGAGAAGGAAATGGCAACCCACTCCAGTGTTCTTGCCTGGAGAATCCCAGGGACGGGGAAGCCTGGTGGGCTGCCATCTCTGGGGTCGCACAGAGTCGGACACGACTGTAGTGACTTAGCAGCAGCAGCAGCAGTTACTAGCATATGAGATGAGTGCAATTGTGCAGTAGTTTGAGCATTCTTTGGCATTGCCTTTCTTTGGAATTGGAATGAAAACTGACCTTTTCCAGTCCTGTGGCCACTGCTGAGTTTTCCAAATTTGCTGGCATATTGAGTACAGCACTTTCACAGCATTATCTTTTAGGATTTGAATTAGCTCAACTGGAATTCCATCACCTCCACTAGCTTTGTTCGTAGTGATGCTTTCTAAGGCCCACTTGACTTCACATTCCTGAATGTCTGGCTCTAGGTGAGTGATCATACCATTGTGATTATGAGTCATGAAGATCTTTTTTGTATAGTTCTTCTGTGTATTCTTGCCACCTCTTCTTAATATCTTCTGCTTCTGTTAGGTCCATACCATTTCTGTGCTTTCTTGAGCCCATCTTTGCATGAAATGTTCCTTTGATATCTCTAATTTTCTTGAAGAGATCTCTAGTCTTTCCCACTCTGTTGTTTTCCTCTATTTCTTTGCCCTGATTGCTGAGGAAGGCTTTCTTATCTCTCCTTGCTATTCTTTGGAACTCTGCATTCAAATGGGTGTATCTTTCCTTTTCTCCTTTACTTTTCACTTCTCTTCTTTTTACAGCTATTTGTAAGGCCTCCTCAGACAGCCATTTCACTTTTTTGCATTTCTTTTTCTTGGGGATGGTCTTGATTCCTGTCTCCTGTACAATGTCACGAACCTCAGTCCATAGTTCATCAGGCACTCTATCTATCAGATCTACTCCCTTGAATCTATTTCTCACTTTCATTGTATAGTCATAAGGGATTTGATTTTGGTCATACCTGAATGGTCTAATGGTTTTCCCTACTTTCTTCGATTTAAGTCCGAATTTGGCAATAAGGAATTCATGATCTGAGCCACAGTCAGTCAGCTCCCAGTCTTGTTTTTGCTGACTATATAGAGCTTCTCCATTTTTGGGCTGCAAAGAATATAATCAATCTGCTTCTGGTATTGACCATCTGGTGATGTCCATGTGTAGAGCGTTCTCTTGTGTTGTTGGAAGAGGATGTTTGCTATGACCAGTGCGTTCTCTTGGCAGAACTCTATCAGCCTTTGCCCTGCTTCATTCTGTACTCCAAGCCCAAACTTGCCTGTTACTCCAGATGTTTCCTGACTACCTACTTTTGCACTCCAGTCCCCTATGATGAAAAAGACATCTTTTTGGGGTGTTAGTTCTAGAAGGTCTTATAGGTCTTCATAGAACTGTTCAACTTCAGCTTCTTCAGCATTACTGGTCGGGGCATAGACTTGGATTACTATGATACTGAATGGTTTGCCTTGCAAATGAACAGAAATCATTCTGTCATTTTTGAGATTGCATCCAAGTACTGAATTTTGGACTCTTTTGTTGACCATGATGGCTACTCCATAACTTCTAACGGATTCTTGCCCACAGTAGTAGATATGATGGTCATCTGAGTTAAATTCACCCATTCCAGTCCATTTCAGTTCGCTGATTCCTAAAATGTTGATGTTCACTCTTGCCATCTCCTGTTTGACCACTTCCAGTTTGCCTTGATTCACGGACCTAACATTCCAGGTTCCTATGCAATATTGCTCTTTATAGCATCAGACTTTGCTTCTATCACCAGTCACATCCACAACTGGGTGTTGTTCTTCCTTTGGCTCCATCTCTTCATTCTTTCTGGAGTTATTTCTCCACTGATCTCCAGTAGCATACTGGGCACCTACCGACCTGGGGAGTTCATCTTTCAGTGTCCTATCTTTTTGGCTTTTCATACTGTTCATGGGGTTCTCAAGGCAAGAACACTGAAGTGGTTTGCCATTCCCTTCTCCAGTGGACCGCATTTTGTCATACTATCATCTTCCATATATAAATCACTGTGCTAGATGCTGAGAAGGCTATTACATATCAACATGAGACATCAGTTTGTCAGATCTCCCAGCAATTTTTGTTCCCCAATTGCAAAGTTATGTTGTTGCTCTCCAGCTTAAAATTCTTCAGTGGCTCACCATTACCTGGGGAATAAAGTCCAAACTCCTTTTAGCAAAACTAAATCCATCAACTTCTCCCTGTATATTCCCACCATCCTCTCCCCTTCAGTGCTCAGTGTGTGCTCAATTATGTCTGATTCTTTGTGACCCCATGGGCTGCAGCCCACCAAGTTATTCTGTCCATGCAATTTTCCCAGCAAGAATACTGGAATGGATTGCCATTTCCTCCCCTAGGGGATCCTCCTGACCCAGGGATCAAACCCAAGTCTCCTGCATGGTAGGTGTATTCTTAACCACTGTGCTACCTAGGAAGCCCTTTTTTCCCCTTACCTTTAGTTATTATATAGTAATACTTGTAATTATTTCTAAATGCATCACCCTATCCACTTTTCCTTTCCTTGACACATTCTATTCTCCTTGCCCTGATGTAATCCTCAACCCCCTAACCCCTATCCTAATTTCCCTTCCAAATTCCTTTCAATTATTCAAGTTATAAGAAACTTAAACTTAAGTTTAAGTTTTTCCCGAGAAAAATCTCAGTTCATTTCAAGAAAAGTTAGATGGCTCCACTCTGTTTTCTTAATACTCTGTTCTTATTTATCTCTGTTACAGCACTTGCATATTTTTTCAAAACGTTTATTTGGCTGCGCCAGTCTTAGTTGTAGCACTCAGGAGATTCATTTTCATTGCAGCACACAGGATCTTTAGTTGCAGCATATTGGATCTAATTCCTTTACCAGGGATCAAACCTGGACCCCCTGCATTGGAAGAGCAGAGTCTTAGTCACTGGACCGCCAGGGAAGTCTCAGCACTTGCATATTGTATGCTCTTAGTCTGTCCACTTATCTCCAATATATCTAAGGGCAGTTCTGATTCAAGGTGGCAACTAGGAAGATCCTGAACTTACCTCCTCCCAAAAACACAGAATGCATATGCAACAACTTCCTATATGCTTAAGGGCAAAAACTGCCTTATTCATTATTCATTTATTCCGAGAATAGCTATTCAGCTCCTCCCACCATCCACCCGCAATACACACCTTCTGAGAAGCAAGACTTCTTTTCAGATGGACAAATCTAGATTTTCATCAAAAATCATTAAAAGCTAATCAGAAAAGAAAAGCATGGCAATTATTATATAACTATCAACAGACACTAGTAGATTGCAAACTGTAGACTCAAAAGGCAGATTACAGGTTATACATAATCTTATAGCCACTAGTTATTACTTTACCCGTTTTTATCCCATTCAAGTAAGCATATTAACATACAAGTGACAATGACAGTAAACATAGGTGCTGCTGTTTAGTCACTCAGTTGTGTCTGACTGTGACCCCATGGACTGTAGCCCACCAGACTCGTCTGTCTATGGGATTCTTCAGGCAAGAATACTGGAGTGGGTTGCCATTTCCTTCTCCAGGCAACCTTTCCAACCCAGGGTTCAAACCCATGTCTCCTGCATTGGCAGGTGGATTCGTTACCCACTGAGCTACCAGGGAAGCCTCAATTGGGGTGGCTCTGTGTGTGTGTGTGTGTGCGCTTAGTCGCTCAGTCATGTCCAACTTTTATGACCCCATAGACTGTAGCCTGCCAGGCTCCTCTGTCCCTGGTATTCTCCAGGCAAGACTACTGGAGTGGGTTACTGGAGTGGGTTGCCATTTCTTCTCCAGGGGTGCCTCTAATTCAGCTCTTAATTTATATTTTTCAAATTAAATTATTTGCATATGCTGGTACTTCAGTAATTTAAAACAACAAACTACATGCAATAACTTCAGCTTTAGCAATGTGGTATGAAACCAAATTGAGAAATTCTTCTCTGGCACAGTGCCTAGCATCTAGTATCTGACTGCTCAAAAAATGTTTGTTGAATTTAAATGGTTAACCTGAGTCAGGACACTTATTTTCTAGAGGGGAAGAAAAGCATAAGCCTCTGACCAGCTCACAGAAATACTAAAGGGAGAATTAAGTAATAAAAACGACAACAATGCAAGAACTGTAACAAAGTAATTAATCATGAAGTTAACTATTAGACGAGTAGCTTAGGACTTCCAACCAAGAAGGCACAGTGAGCCTGTAGTAAATATACAGTAAGCTGGTATAGCAACATTAATATTAGGCAAATAAAGTTTAAACAGTACTCTTCAAAGGAAGCTATAACACCTCACTTCAGAAGTGTTTTTGAAGTTTTTGGGTGAAATGTTTTGGTTCTAACAATGACTGGGGGTAGGGAGTGCTGCAGGCCTGAGATGCTAAGACATCCTGCAGCTACAGGACTGTCATGTACAAGGAAGCATTGTTCCATGTGCTGTAGAAAATGCAAATGTCTTACCAGATATTCATGTAAATAAAGAACACATTTATTATTATCTAAGCTTGGATTCTAACTCCATTTTACATTAAAAACAAAGTCACCTTGCTTGGTATTAGTATAGACCGAACTTCCTAGGAATGCAACTAACTACCTGTAAATTAAGGAAAACTGCTTTTTGTTTTGTTGAGAATATCACTAAGAATTGGTCCTCATTTCAGAAAACCAGACCACCAATGATAGTGCTGCTCCTGAATCCCAATATAACACATCTGTATCAGATCCATTTGCAATTTTTATATTTATGGTGATTTATTTAGCCTTTAAAAAAAAAAAAAACACTTTTTATTTTGTATTGGGGTGTAGCCAATTAACTGGAGAAGAAAACAGCAACCCACTCCAGTTTCATGGGAAATCCCATGGGCAGAGGAACCTGATGAGTTGCATGCAGTCCATGGGGTCACAGAGAGTCAGAGAGGATTTAGTGACTAAACAACACCAACAGCATAGCCAATTAATAATGTCGTAACAGTTTTCCGTGAATAGTGAGCGCAGAGACTCAGTCATACATAAAAATCTATTCATTCTTCCCCAAACCCTCCTCCCATCCAGGCTGCCACATAACATTGAGCAGAGTTCCATGTTATTTAGCCTTTTTTAAAACACCAAACATACATAGGACTTTCCTGGTGGTCCAGTGGTTAAGAATCCTCCTGCCAGTGCAGAGGACACGGATCTGATCCCTGGTCCAGGAAGACTCAACATGCAGGGCTTGTGTGCCACAACTACTAAGCCGGTGTGCTGCAGCTACTGAAGCCTGCACGCCCTAGAGCTCATGCTCTGTAACACGAGAAGCCCGTGCTCCACATCTAGAGTAGACCCCTCTTACCAAAACTAGAGAAAGCCTGGGCACAACCACCATGACCCAGCACAGCCAGAAATAAATAAATACAATTTTAAAAGTATATATGTATAAAGTGTATTTTTGCTTTGCCCACAAACTTATCATTGTGCCTATTCTGCCAACTTTTTTCTCTAATGAAACATTCCAAATTAAATGAACATCTGATAAACTTGGCAAAAATATATTATACCTCCTTAATCAATCTGTAATTTGTCTTGGCAAGCTATTCCTATTTCAACTGAAGTTCCTATTTCCTTTATCACATACAAATAAGTCTGGTCTATTAATTACACTTTTATTCTAATATTCTATGGCATCTCTGTTCTTTTTTTTTTTTTTGTATGGAGTGGCTTCTGTCTTCTCTTAAAACTAGAACTAGTCATGCTTAAGAAGGTAAAAGCATCCAACTATTTTATTATGTATTCCAGCATGCTGCTGCTATTACTGCTAAGTCACTTCAGTCATGTCCAACTCTGTGCGACCCCACAGATGGCAGCCCACCAGGCTCCCCCGTCCCTGGGATTCTCCAGGCAAGAACACTGGCGTGGGTTGCCATTTCCTTCTCCAATGCATGAAAGTGAAAAGCGAAAGTGAAGTCACTCAGTCATGTCTGACTCTTCGTGACCCCACGGACTCCAGCATAGTCAGGCCCCAAAATGTGCATACTGAAATCTATATTTTTACTAATTTAATTTTACTCTTCTTTTATCATACAATTTTATCAATGATGTTTACCATTGATCTTATATAATCAATTATGTTTACCCTTGATCTTATATAATTATAAACAACAGAACCACAGATCCCTATCAATTTCATTTCAGGGTAATTAAGAGTTAGGTTTTAAAAACCTGTTCTAACACCTAAAATTACACCACTTGCTACATACTAGGTTCTGTTGTGTAACTGCTTTATATGTTTTAACTCAGCTAATCCTCAAAATAATTCTATGAGATATTACTAACATTTCCCATATTACAGCTATGGAAACTGAGGCAAAGAGAGATTAAACAAGACTTTTTCAGAGCTCCAGCAAATGGCAGAGCCAGCAACTGAATTCCGATAATGCAAAGAACAGTGGACCTGAAAGCGTTCAAAACAAGTGTTCTAAGGAAAAAACCACTGCATGCACGAGAAAACAATTTACCAAATGCATGGATACTACATCATAATGATTGAATCACATTCTCAGACCACAATGAAATAAAATTTAAAATCAACAATAAAGAGATAAATAAAAATAAGCATAGTAGGCAATACTAATTGTTTACCCAACATCTATTGTCCCCATTTCTTGACTGACATAACTCCAATTAGGTGGCTTAATTAAAATGTTCAATCTTCCCTTCCCTGCAGCTAGGGTGGACAGATGTCCTAGTCTTAGTAAGGACATGAAAGTGGGAATTGCTTGGTGGAGGATTCTCGGAATGCTAATGTTTTCCTGATGAAATTGTTCTTTTTAACTGCTGAAGCATAGATGTGGTGCTTGCATCAAGAGCAAGAGGACAAAAGCCACAAACTAAAGAGAACTAGTGGAGGCCTAGATTGTTGATGACTTCCTCAAGCAGTTGTAAAGCATAGGAATTTCTCAAGATTTCCTGAGAAAAATTAATATATTATATGAATAAGCCATTGTGTTCTGATTTCTGTAACATAACTGCCAAAGACAGTCCTAACTGATCTGTAAAATATTAAAAATAAATAATTTAGAGTTCAACCTAAAGATTCTAGGGAGGACTTCCCTGGTGGTCCAGTGCTTAGGCATCCACCTGCCAATGCAGTGGGCATGGGTTCAGTCCCTGGTCTGGGAAGATTCCTCATGCCACAGGGCAACTAAGCCCATGTTTGGCAACTACTAAGCCCATGTTCTAGAGCCTGTGCTCTGCAATAAGAGAAGCCACTGCAGTGAGAAGCCAACACACCCAAACTAGACAGTAGCTCCTGCTTGCTGTAACTAGATAAAGGCCTGTGAGCAGCAAAGAAGACCCAGAAGAGCCAAATATTAAAAAAATAATAATAATAAAATAAAGATTCTAAGGAAAAGAAAAGTATAATAATAAAGATAAAAGTTAATGAAATAGAAAATGAAAAAATAATAAAGAAGGTCAACAAACCAAAAGCTGATTTGGGAGAAGAAAAAAACTAATAAAGAAACATATCTCCAAGGGCTTCCTTGGTGGCTCAGTGCTAAAGAATCCACCTACCAATGCAGGAAACATGGGTTCAAACCCTAGTCTGGGAAGATCCCACATGCCAAGGAGCAACTAAGTCCATGCCCCACAACTACTGAGCCTGTGTCCTAGTAGCTGCAACTACTGGAGCCCAAGCGCCTAGAGCCCATGCTTGGCAACAAGAGAAGCCACAAGGAGAAGCCTGCACATCACTGTGAAGAACAGACCCCCCTGCCCGCACTGGCCAAAATTAGAGAAAATCCCAGGCAGAAACAAAGACCCAACACAGCCAAAATAAATAAATAATAAAATTATTCAAAAAAGAAAACATATCTCCAGAAATCTTTCATTTTCAGGTCACTGCTTACCTTTCTAGACTCATCACAGGCTTCCCACTTCTTTCCATGCTCGCAGCAGACTTGAACCAAACCCATTTCACTCACCACTCTGAGAATATTCCATGCTCTTAATCCCCTGTGCCTCCACAAATGCTTTTCTTCCTGCTTGAAATACCCTTTTCCCTGGTTGTCTTCCTGACAAGCTCTTTCTTCCTCTAGAAAACTCACTGGTGACCTCCTCTGAGAAGCCTTCTCTGACTCCTTTAAACAAAGTTTGTCCTGGAGGCCCATATTAAATTCCTTGGCAGCCTTTGCATACTTTCACACACTTACTAACTATATATTAAGTAATTTGAAGCTCTTGCTACAGGCTCTGTTTTAGCAAGTACTATATTTTAAATATATTTCCTTTTTTTCACCCTAAGCAAAGAGCTCATTTAGGGTGAGATTTTATTAATTTCTCTATCCCTAACACTAGCTCAATGTCCTATACCTAATGAGCTGCTGCTGCTGCTAAGTCGCTTCAGTCGTGTCCGACTCTGTGTGACCCCATAGACGGCAGCCCACTAGGCTCCCCCGTCCCTGGGATTCTCCAGGCAAGAACACTGGAGTGGGTTGCAATTTTCTTCTCCAGTGCATGAAAGGGAAAAGTGAAAGGGAAGTTGCTGAGTCATGTCCGACCCTTCGCTACCCCATGAACTGCAGCCCACCAGGCTCCTCCGTCCATGAGATTGTCCAGGCAAGAGTACTGGAGTGGGTTGCCATTGCCTTCTCCAATACCTAATGAACACTAACTATATATTTGCAGAGTAAATGAATGAATGATTAAGATAGCAAATAAATGCAATGTTTATTACACACTCAAAGTATCAGCAGAGTGTTATGAGATCTCAAAGGGGAAGCAACCAACCCTCTCACCTTCCTTACTGCAAAAATAATATGCTTTAAGATAAGCTTTTTTTTTTTTTTTTTTTTTTTACACCACAAGGCCTGCAGGACCCTAAGTTCCCCAAGCGGGAATCAAACCTGGGCCTTTGGCTCAGTTCGAAACAGAACACAGTTTCTAACCACTGGACCCCCAGGGAAATTCTAAAATCAGTGTTTTATATCTCTCACATGCCTTCACATATATCAATGTCAACAAAAATACACCCATGCACTGAGTGAATCCAAGTTGTACATATAACTTCTGTGCTTCCAGTTTTTGTTTTTCTAGCTGGATTATCAATTAAGGTGAAGGATCTTGGGAGCTACTTCGGCATAGCAGTACACACACAGTAAAACTCTCAACCTGATAAATCATCCCCCGATGTTACCTAGTGCTGAGTTCATCCCCCAGAGACATCTGCAAAATTCTTTACTAATCAGTAGCCCAACTTTCCACATCAGCTCTGGAGGAAATAGTAAATGGATGGAATACGGCCAAAAGCTACAATCATACACTACTGTGAGTGAACCTTAAGAATAAATGTAAAAAAAAAAAAAAGAATAAATGTGATACAAATAGTCTCCTTTAAAACATACCACTTTACCCCAAAACCCTGAACCTCCACATGAGAGCTCCCTCTCTGAAACCTCACTGTACCTCAAAGAGGTTGCAAAACCAGATAAATGCAACAAGAAAAACAGCAGGAAATTTAGCAAGAAGCAGTTTTGACAGACAGCAAGGATATGTAACAAGGACCATTTCCAAGGTACAGAGCCCTAAGAAGCCTTGGACTGCTATCATCCTTTCTCCCGGGGTTCTCAATGCTAAACTCCTTTTAAAAAGGTAGTGGGAGATGGGAAGGAACTTCTCTCTTCTCTATTTTCTTTTGGAAATCTCTGTAATACAGTGTTAGCCCCTTGGATTCATCACAGGCAAAAATAAATAAAATTATTTTTTAAAAATTAAAGAAGAATTAAAGAATTAAAGAAAAATTAAAGAAGAATTCTGGTGGGTCAGTAGCTAAGACTCCATGCTCCCAAGGCAGAGGGCTGATCAAGGAACTAGATCCCACATGCCACAACTAAGAGTTCACATGTGACAAAGATCAAAGATCCTGCATGCTGCAACTAACATTGGGTGCAGCCAAATAAATAAAAATAAATACTTGTTAAAAGAAGAGTTAACTGCAACCTAAATACAATGATGTTACATAAGACTGTAGCCCATAACTTGCTAGGAGACTCCCATGTTTGCTGGCTTTGAAGAATCAAGCTGCCACATGGAGAAGGAAACACAGCAAGGAGCTACAGCCCTCAGTTCAGCAGTCTGCCAGGAACTGAATGATGCCAACAACCACATAAGCTTAGCAACAGATCCTTCCCCAGTTGAGCCTCACATAAGACAGCTGCCCTAACTGACACCTTGATTGCAGCTTTGTGAGCCTCTGAGGCAGGGGACCCAGCTAAGTCATACCTAGACTCTTGAACTACAGAAACAGATATAATAATATGTGTTCTTTTTAAACCACTGCATCGGTGGTAAAATTGTTATGCAGCAATAAATAACTAATATACTATCCTTCCCATTGTGTGGCAATTACCCTTGCACTTAATTAATGTTAATATAAATGATTACCATCGGATTATAATTTCCACAAGGTCAGGATTAACAAGTTTTAATCATCAGTGTATCTTAGCACTTAACACAGTGTCTGGTGTGAACAGATGGATAGATGGATGAATAAATGCCTACTCTGTTCCAGGCATAATGCTGTATCTTAGAGAAACAAAGGTAAATAAGACATAGTCCCTGTTCTTATGGAGCTTGAAGCTAAGTAGGATGACAAGACACTTAATCAGATGATTTCAAAAGACTATGTTAAAGGTAACATAGGCTTCTGTGAAGACACAGTATATGGGCTTTTAACTCAGACTGCATGGGTCCAGGTACGGGAGAGGAGAAAATCTTCTCCCCAAGAGTAGAAAGACAAACAAGGCTGTGGGGGGTATGATCAAATCAGTGCACTATGAGTACTACTCTGTCAAGATTGACATCATTATCAATAATGTCTTCATAATCTAGTCCCAAAATGACAAGGTATTCGGTATGCTGCTGCTGCATCGCTTTAGTCGTGTCTGACTCTTGGCAACCCCATGGACTGCAGCCTACTAGGCTCCTCCGTCCATGGGATTTTCCAGGCAAGAGTACTGGAGTGGGTTGCCATTGCCTTCTCCTGAGTATTTAGTATAGTGGGATTAAAAACAAGGACCCACACCTCTTGTGATGTGAGAAGACACATTTTAGGCACTGTATTAGTTACAAGAAAATCTGATATCAAAGAAATTCAATTAATCTTCTAAAGGAATGTTTGGGGATTCTCAATAGATCAATAAAATCAAGATTTATATTGATCAGGCAACATGATATTATGTATAGAAAATTCTAAAGAAAAAAAACTACAAAAACTATTAGAATTAATAGAAGAGTTCAGCAAGGTTATAGGATACAAGATAAATATATAAAAATCAAGTGTTTTCCATACTGTGCTGTGTGCGTCCATCGTCGCTCAGTCTTGTGTCAGACCCTTTGCAACCCCATGGACTGTAGCCAGCCAGACTCCTTGGTCCAAGAGGACTCTCTAGGCAACCCACTGAAGTGGGTTGCCCATGCCCTTCTTCAGGGGATCTTCCCAACCCAGAGATCGAGCCCACGTCTCCTGCACTGCAGGTGGATTCTTTATATCATCTGAACTACCAGGGAAGCCAGTTTTCTACACTAGGAATAAGCAATCAGAAAATGAAATTAAGAACATAATTTTCCTACAACAAAACTGCTAGAAACAAAGACCAAGAACCTCAGGACTTTGAACCCAAGGTAGCTACAGCATTATCCGTATAGCACATAAAGTTCTCTTCTAGAGGAGGCAAAAAGGTTGCTGCTCTGCCTGTGTTTTTCCCTACAGTATCCCTTGCTGTCACTCTGGAAGACACCAACTGACTTTTGCCTGACACTGACATTCTCAGTTTGATCTCAGTCACTGCATCCTTCCAACACTTAGACTCCTGAAGTTAAAGAAAGGGTCCTCATTGCTTGAGTATAAAAATCCTCCCAAGTGAAACATCACTCTTAGTTTTCTTTTTAAACCCTCTTTCACTGTAATAACTTTTGTTTTAATAAAATATTCCTTTTTTTTAAGACCTAGGAAGGAAGGGAGGAACACAGAAAGAAAGGAAGAGAAGAAAGAAAAGACAATTCCACTTACAATAGCACCAAAAGTTAAGAGCTGAAATGACAGAACTATTAGAAAAAAACATTAGGGGAAATCTTCACGACATTACATTTGGCAACAATTTCATGGATATGACATCATAAGCACAAACAATGAAAGGAAAGCTATAAATTGAATCTCAACAAAATTAAGAACTTGTGTGCATCAAAGGACACTAAAGAACTACAACTCAACAAAAACAACCCAAGTTTAAAAAAAAAGGAAAGGAAGGAAGGAATATGCAACAGATTAAAGACAATCTCTTCAGCAACTGGTGTTGGGAAAGCTGGACAGCTATGTGCAAATCAATAAAATTAGAATACTCCCTCACACCATGCACAAAAATACTCGCTTAGTTTCATGCTTAGTGAGATAAGCCAGAGAGAAAAAAAGACAAATACTATATTTTATCACTTACTTGTGGCATCTAAAAAAAAACCAAAACTAGTGAATAGAACACACAAAAAAAAGCAAAACAGACACAGAGAGAACAAGCTAGTGACTACCAATGGAGCAAAGAAAAGGGGCAAAATAGGGGCAGGGGTAAGAGGTACAATCACCATGTATAAAATAAACTACAAGCACATTACCTATAGCACAGGGAATATAGCCAATTTTTATAATAACTATACATGGACTATAACCTGTAAAAATTGTGAATCTCTATGTGGTACACCTGAAACTAATATAATATTGTAAATCAATTATTATCTCAAAAAAAAAAAGCTCATGAGAGCTACTTCATGAGCTCTCACACCTACTTCACACCCACTAGGATGGCTATAATAATAAAAAATTTTTAAATAATAAACAGAATAGTAAGTGTTGGTGAGATGTAGAGAAACTGGAACCCTTACACATTGCTTGCAGGCATGTAAAATGAAACAGCCACTGTGGAGAACCTCAGTACCTCAAAAAGTAAAATGAAATTACTATATGAACGAGACATTCCACTTCTAGATATACAGCAAAAGAATTAAAAACAAGTGCTCAAACAAATACTTGTATACAAATGTTCATAACTGTACTATTCACAATAGCCAAAAGAGGGAAACAATCCTATTGTCTACCAACAAATGACTATATAGACAAAACGTGGTATTTCATACACTGGAACATTATTGGGCTATAAAAAGGAATGAAATGTTAATACATACTATAACACGGATCAATGCTGAAAACACTATGCTAAATAAAAGAAGTCAGTCATAAAAGTCACATATTGTATGATTCCATTTATATGAAACATCCAGAATAGGCAAGTCTATAGAGATATGAAGTAGAACAGTGTTTGCCTGGAGATGGGGGAAGGGAGAAATGGACAATGACTATTAATAAGTACAGGATTTCTGTTTAGAATGATAAAAATATTTTTAAATTAATGGTGAAAGATGTACAGCCATGTAAATATACTAAAACCCACTGAATTATGTATTTTAAAAATGATAATTTTATATTACCTCAACTATTTCAGAGATTGAATTGCCAACATCTGGAAATGGATCATGGAAAAAGCAAGACAGTTCCAGAAAAACATCTATTTCTGCTTTATTGACTATGCCAAAGCCTTTGACTGTGTGGATCACAATAAACTGTGGAAAATTCTGAAAGAGATGGGAATACCAGACCACCTGATCTGCCTCTTGAGAAATCTGTATGCAGGTCAGGAATCAACAGTTAGAACTGGACATGGAACAACAGACTGGTTCCACATAGGAAAAGGAGTACGTCAAGGCTGTATATTGTCACCCTGCTTATTTAACTTCTATGCAGAGTACATCATGAGAAACGCTGGGCTGGAAGAAACACAAGCTGGAATCAAGATTGCCGGGAGAAATATCAATAACCTCAGATATGCAGATGACACCACCCTTATGGCAGAAAGTGAAGAGGAACTCAAAAGCCTCTTGATGAAAGTGAAAGTGGAGAGTGAAAAAGTTGGCTTAAAGCTCAACATTCAGAAAACAAAGATCATGGCATCCGGTCCCACCACTTCATGGGAAATAGATGGGGAAACAGTGGAAACAGTGTCAGACTTTATTTTGGGGGGCTCCAAAATCACTGCAGATGGTGACTGCAGCCATGAAATTAAAAGACGCTTACTCCTTGGAAGGAAAGTTATGACCAACCGAGATAGCATATTTAAAAGCAGAGACATTACTTTGCCAACAAAGGTCCGTCTAGTCAAGGTTATGGTTTTTCCTGTGGTCATGTATGGATGTAAGAGTTGGACTGTGAAGAAGGCTGAGCGCCGAAGAATTGATGCTTTTGAACTGTGGTGTTGGAGAAGATTCTTGAGAGTCCCTTGGACTGCAAGGAGATCCAACCAGTCCATTCTGAAGGAGATCAGCCCTGGGATTTCTTTGGAAGGAATGATGCTGAAGCTGAAACTCCAGTACTTTGGCCACCTCATGCGAAGAGTTGACTCATTGGAAAAGACCCTGATGCTGGGAGGGATTGGGGGCAGGAGGAGAAGGGGACGACAGAGGATGAGATGGTTGGATGGCATCACTGACTCAATGGACGTGAGTCTGAGTGAACTCCGGGAGTTGGTGATTGACAGGGAGGCCTGGCATGCTGCGATTCATGGGGTCGAAAAGAGTCGGACACGACTGAGCGACTGATCTGATCTGATCTGATCTGAACTATTTCTCAGTAAAGTGCTTATTAAAAGAAAAAAAAAAGTACCCTGATACTTTGTTCTGGAATAGGAGTCCAGGTTTTATAGGTTTGACAATACACACTAAAATACAGAATTATCTCATGGGGGTACTTTAGTTATCTCAAGAGACTGGAAAAGTCATCAGCCTACAAATCCTCCTTCCAATTATATTTCCAAACAAAACAAGGACTAGCATAAGAAGAAATTAAGAGCCTTCTACTGTAGCCCAACAGAAATACTCTTAATGTGAAAATGAAAAGGTTGTCAGCCACTGCCACACTGGAGCTGAATAGATTTTCCACTTACCAGAGGTAAGAGATTGGGGCCATTGTGCCATTTGGTTTTACATTCTTTTCCCTTTATAAATATACATACAAACACTCATGTCACCTCTATTTACACACACCTCAGTTCTTCCCTAAACAGATTTCACTAACATCCAAAATATCTAAGTCATTTTCTTAGAAATAACTGAAATTAATCTGTTTTATAGTATTTTTAAAATAAGAAGATGATTAACAGTCAAAGGAACTCTCTGAAGCTCACAAATGGTATTAAGTGTAAATCCAACCTATTTTGCTTCTAAAAGGGTATTTTTTTCTAATTTCAGTAACAGATGTTTTATATATCTTTTCTAGTGCTTTTAGGTCAGGGCTTTATAACCTCAGCACTATTAACATTTTGGGCCAGACAATTTTTGGTGGTGGACGGCTATCCTGTGCATTGTAGAACTGTTAGTGGTATCCTCTACCCACTAGATGCCAGTAGTACCCCTGCCCAGTTGTGACATTATCTCCAGACATTGCTAAATATCTCTTAGGAAGGCAAAACTGACCCCAGTTGAGAACAACTGCCCTAGTTCATCAGGCTTAATTATTTCTGGACTTCCCTGGTGGGCCAGTGGCATCCACACTTTCAGTGCAGTGGGCCTGGGTTCAATCCCTGGTTGGAGAAAATCCCACATGTCGCATGTTGTGGCCAAAAACAAGGAAAATGACAAATTATCTAATTGTAATTCATGAGGCTACTGAACCACAAAGTATACAATAAATACCATGAGGTTTGATAGTCATGGCTTTCTATCCTTCATATATAGCCAAGCAGTCTTTGTTACTTATCTAAAGACAGGCTTCAGAACTAAATTGAACAGATTAATATAACTAAAAATCGATTCTTAAGGAGGAATGACCAGAGGGTGCTAAATCCTAAAACTGAACTATTTTAAAGGAATATAAATAAGCTGCATAAATCCACATTCTTGGGACTTCCCTGGCGGTCCAGTGTTTAGGGCTCCACGCTTCTGATGCGGGGGCACAGGCTTGATCCCTGGTCAGGAAACTAAGATCCCACATGCCACGTGGTGCAGCCAAAAAAAAAAACAAAAAAATAAAAAGTTCACATTCTTTAATATGAAATCATCCATCAGCCAGTTTTCTTTTGCTATCTAAGGCAACTAAAAGTCCTTAAGCTACCTGCATAATTCACACCTCCCACACCAGAAGTTAAATATTTTCTTTTATTGCTACTGATACATATTTTTTTATTTAACCTGACCTTTAAAGCTCTGTAATCATTTGTACTTTGTAATCAAAGATAAAAACTAACCATCACCTAGCTGTGCACTACAGAGCTAGTAGACCAGAGGTTGGAAAACTTTTTCTGTAAAGGGACAGACAATAAATATCTTGGGCTTTGAAGTTATATGGTCTCTGTTGTAACTACTCAACTCTGTCATTGTAGCACAAAAGCAGCCATAAAACATACGTTACCAAATAAGTGTAGATGTGGTCCAATAAAACTTATTTACCAATGCAAAAGGCAGGCAAGATTGGTCCCAAACCCTGTATCAGAATACTACATGTGAGAAAAAATAAAAATATTGATTCCTCTCTTTCCCGATGATGTTTTCATCATAAAATTAAACTAAGAACTTTCTAAAATACCATTAACTTTTGTTGTTGCTGTTCAGTTGCTAAGTCGTGTCCGACTCTTTGTGACCCCATGGACTGCAGCACAAGGTCCTCTGTCCTCCACTATCTCCCAGTGTTTTTTCAAATTTATGTCTATTGAGTCTGTGATGCTATCTAACTATCTCATCCTCTGCCACCGCCTTCTCCTTTGGCCTTCAATCTTTGCCAGCATCAGGTTCTTTTCCAATGAGTTGACTCAGCTGGCATCAGGGGGCCAAAGTATTGGGACTTCAGCATCAGTCCTTCCAATGAATATTTAGGGTTGATTTCCTTTAAGATTGACTGGTTTGATCTTCTTACAGTCCACGACACTCTCAAGAGTCTTCTCTAGCACCACAATTTGAAAGCATCAATTGTTCCGAGTTCAGCCTTTTTTATAGTCCAACTTACACATCCATACATGACTACTAGAAAAACCATACCTTTGACTATACAGACTTTCATAGGCAACATTCTTTCTAATATGCTAAGTTTGTCATAGTTTTCCTTCCAAGGAGCAGTATCTTTTAATTTGATGGCTGCAGTCACTGTTCACAGTAATACTGGAATTCAAGAAAATAAAATCTGTCACCAGGTTTTTCCCCTTTTAACTAGCTTTCTTCAATTAACAAGCTTTCTCCTATTTAGTAACAGGCATTCACAGTGGGATAATCCTGCACCCTATTGCCTTAAATGAAGAAAAAGAGCCAACTATGAAATCAGGCTCAGGATTGAGATTTGTACTTACCACTATACAGAAGCCTGACCCAAGAAATTAAATCCTTTAGGTTCAGATCCAGAACCTAAACGAACCCAGCAGAAACAATGTCAGACCTGTATATTAAAACACATCCACAAGCTAGAAAACTGCAAGGTAAAACCTATCTCCCTGAATATAGGCTCTCAATATAAAATTATAAATCACAGAAAAAATGAAATTCCAGCAGGTCAAAAGACCAAATAGTAAGATATCCACACCCTAAGACTTGCAACTAATCTGAAAGGGACTAAAAACAAACAAAAAAGTTTAATGGTCAAAATTTACTCATCTCTATGCAAATCTACTAGAAAACCTATACTAATAACATTCTCTTTTTTCAAATTTTTATTTATTTATTTTTGGTTGCACTGGGTCTTCGTTGCTGTGAACAGGCTTTCTTCAGCTGCAGCAAGCAGGGGTTGCTCTTCATTGCAGTGCACAGGCTTCTCACTGCGGTGGCTCCTCCTGTTGCGGAGCATGAGCTCTCCGGGCACAGGCTTTAGCAGCTGCAGCATGTGGGCTCAGTAGTTGTGGTGCTGGGGCTTAGTTGCTCTGTGGCATGTGGGATCTTCCCAGATCAGGGATCAAACCTGTGTCCCCTACATTGGCAGGCAGATTCTTAACCACTGGACCAGCAGGGAAATCTCAACAATAATTTTCTAGTAAAATATAATTACTGAAATTGACTTAGAAAAAACAAAAATTTATACAGTTAAACTAAAAGGAAAGAAAAAAATTTCAAAGTACTTGGCCAAGATTTGACAGAAGAATTCAATCAAATATTCAAGAAGTAAATTATTCCAATAATATTTCAATTGTTACAAAGCATAGGGGAAAAAGCTTCAAAATTATTTTTATGAACCAAGTATAACATTCCTAACAAAACCTAAAAACAGAAGCATGAGAGAAAAACACAGCCTATTCTCATAAATACTGGAATATAAACACCCCAGCAAAAAGAAGTTAGCAGCTCATTAAAGAATAATATACCACAAATGCAAAGATAATTTACTATTAGACTACTTACTAATATAATTCACTTTCCTGACAGCAAAAGACAAAAATACATGCATCATCATATATATTACAGTTCTTCAGAGAAACAGAACAGGATATATAGAGACAAAAAGATTTATCACAAGGAACTGGCTCACACAATTACAGAGCCTGATAAGTTCCAAGATCTGCAGTTGGTAACATGGAGACCCAGGAAAGCCAATGGTGTAATTTCTGTCTGAGTCTGAAGCCCTGAGAACCAGGAGAGCCAATGGGATAAGTTCCAGTCCAAAACACGGCAGTTCAGTTCAGTCACTCCGTCCTGTCGAACTCTTTGTGACCCCATGGACTACAGCATGCCAGGCCTCCCTGTCCATCACCAACTCCCAGAGTTTACTCAAACTCATGTCCATTGACTCGGTGATGGCATCCAACCACCTCATCCTCTGTTCCCTTCTCCTCTGGCCTTCAATCCTTCCCAGCATCAGGGTCTTTTCAAATGAGTCAGTTCTTCACATCAGATGGCCAAACTATTGGAGTTTCAGCTTCAACATCAGTCCTTCCAATGAATATTCAGGACTGTATTTCCTTTAGGACGAATTGGTTGGATCTCCTTGCAGTCCAAGGGACTCTTAAGAGTCTTCTCCAACACCACAGTTCAAAAGCATCAATTCTTCGGTACTCAGCTTTCTTTATAGTCCAACTCTCACATCCATACATGACTACAGGAAAAACTATAGCCTTGACTAGATGAACCTTTGATGGCAAAGGTCTCTGCTTTTGAATACACCTTTAGTAAAATCTTTAATAAAACGTCTCTGCTTTTTAGTATGTCATCTAGGTTGTTCATAGTTTTTCTTCCAAGGAGTAAGCATCTTTTAATTTCATGGCTGCAGTCACCATCTGCAGTGATTTTGGAGCCCCAAAAAATAAAGTCTTTCACTGTTCCCACTGTTTCCCCATCTATTTACCATGAAATGATGAGACCAGATGCCATGATCTTAGTTTTCTGAATTTGAGCTTTCATTTCAGTTCAGTCACTCCATCGTGTGTGACACTTTGTGACCCCATGAACCACAGCGTTCCAGGCCTCCCTGTCCATCACCAACTCCCAGAGTTCACCCAAACCCATGTCCATCGAGTCAGTGATCCCATTGAATCATCTCATCCTCTGTCATCCTCTTCTTCTCCTGCCCTCAATCTTTTCCAGCATCAGGGTTTTTTCAAATGAGTCAGCTCTTCACATCAGGTGGCCAAAGTATTAGAGTTTCAGCTTCAACATCAGTCCTTCCAATGAACACCCAGGACTGATCTCCTTTAGGATGGACTGGTTGGATCTCCTTGCTGTACAAGGGACTCTCAAGAGTCTTCTCCAACACCATAGTTCAAAAGCATCAATTCTTCGGCATTCAGCTTTCTTTATAATCCAACTCTCACATCCATACATGACCACTGGAAAAACCAAGCCTTGATTAGATGGAGCTTTGTTGGCAAAGTAATGTCTCTGCTTTTGAATATGCTATCTAGGTTGGACATAACTTTTCTTCCAAGGAGTAAGCATCTTTCAATTTCATGACTGCAGTCACAATCTGCAGAGATTTTGGAGCCCCCAAAATAAAGTCAGCCACTGTTTCTATTGTTTCCCCAACTATTTGCCATGAAGTGATGGGACCAGATGCCATGATCTTAGTTTTCTGAATGTTGAGCTTTAAGCCAACTTTTTCACTCTCCTCTTTCACTTTCATCAAGAGGCTCTTTAGTTCTTCTTCACTTTCTGCCATAAGGGTGGTGTCATCTGCATATCTGAGGTTATTGATATTTCTCCCGGCAATCTTGATTCCAGCTTGTGCTTCTTCCAGTCCAGAGTTTCTCATGATGTACTCTGCATAGAAGTTAAATAAGCAGGGTGACAATATTCAGCCTTGGCGTACTCCTTTTCCTATGTGGAACCAGTCTGTTGTTCCATGTCCAGTTCTAACTGTTGCTTCCTGACCTGCATACAGATTTCTCAAGAGGCAGGTCAGGTGGTCTGGTATTCCCATCTCTTTCAGAATTTTCCACAGTTTATTGTGATCCACACAGTCAAAGGCTTTGGCATAGTCAATAAAGCAGAAATAGATGTTTTTCTGGAACTCTCTTGCTTTTTCCATGATCCAGCGGATGTTGGCAATTTGATCTCTGGTTCCTCTGCCTTTTCTAAAACCAGCTTGAACATCAGGAAGTTCACGGTTCACGTATTGCTGAAGCCTGGCTTGGAGAATTTGGAGCATTACTTTACTAGCATGTGAGATGAGTGCAATTGTGTGGTAGTTTGAGCATTCTTTGGCATTGACTTTCTTTGGGATTGGAATGAAAACTGACCTTTTCCAGTCCTGTGGCCACTGCTGAGTTTTCCAAATTTGCTGGCATATTGAGTGCAGCACTTTCACAGCATCATCTTTCAGGATTTGAAATAGCTCAACTGGAATTCCATCACCTCCAGTAGCTTTGTTCATAGTGATGCTTTCTAAGGCTCACTTGACTTCACATTCCAGGATGTCTGGCTCTAGGTGAGTGATCACACTATCGTGATTATCTTGGTCATGAAGATCTTTTTTGTTCTTCTGTGTATTCTTGCCACCTCTTCTTAATATCTTCTGCTTCTGTTAGGTCCATACCATTTCTGTCCTTTATCGAGCCCATCTTTGCATGATATGCTCCCTTGGTATCTCTAATTTTCTTGAAGAGATCTCTAGTCTTTCCCATTCTGTTGTTTTCTTCTATTTCTTTGCATTGATCGCTGAGGAAGGCTTTCTTATCTCTTCTTGCTATTCTTTGGAACTCTGCATTCAGATGCTTATATCTTTCCTTTTCTCCTTTGTTCTAGGGATGGCAATCTGCTTTACTCCGTCTACTGATTCAAATGATAATCTTATTCAAAATGTACTCTCAGAGACTTACTCAGAATAAAATTTGACCAAATATCTAGGCACCATCTGGCCCAGTTAAGTCAACATATAAAATTAACCATCATGCTAGAGATTTTGAAAAGACATACAGTAAAAGTCATCATCCATACTGCATAAAAATAGTTCTTAACACAAAATAGGAGGTTTTTTTTTATTACAATTTTGAAGATCGAACAGAAAAAGAAATATCTACTTCGACCCCCAAATCATATCATGTTTAATTAGGAAACACTACAGGTATTCCCATTAAAGTCAGGAACAAAGACAAGATGTCAAATACCAATATTATTTAACACTTTAGGAAGTATTAGTCAGTGCTGTTTATTGAGAAAAAGTGAGATAACAAATGGGAAATAAATTTATCATCATTCACAGATATGACTATATATCTGGAAAATCAAAGTGAATCAACTGAAAATCTATTGCAAACATTAAAAAAAAACTCAGTACACTGGATGCATCAAAGATTAATGTGTAAAAATTAGAAGTCTTCACAAGCAAACAACAAACAGAAGATATAACGGAAGTGCAGTTGACATTTACAATTGCAACAGACAAAAATGAATATCCAACATCAGAAGAAATGTGGAATTTATTTTTAATTTTTAATGTCTACAAAGAGACACAAAATACTTGAACATATGAAAAGGTATGCCATATGCTTATATAAAAAGATTCACTATCATCATAAAGATAATAATTCTCTAAATTAATCTATAAATTTACCAAAATCTCAGTAAAAGGGTAATAGGATATTTTTAGAAACTGACAAATGCATTTTAAAACTCACAATAAAAATCAGGAAGAATTGCCAAGAAAATTCTGGAAAGGAATAATAATGATGAAGAAGACTAGACTAACCAGATATTAAAATAAAGTTGAAATGATTAAATTATTATAACAGTGTATTATGGTAGACAGGCCAATGCAACAGAATAAAGTCTAGAAAGATACCAAAATACATACTGAGGACAATTCAGGATAGAACAAAGGTGACACTTGCAATCAGTGAGAAAAATATTAAATATACATTAAATGTTGCTGGTACAACTGAGTAGACATCTTAAAAAACAAATTCCAGATAGATCAAACATTTAAACATAAGTAGTAATACCATCAAAGTGATAAGAAAAAAATTATAGTGTTTTTTATAACATAGGAGTATAGAGAGATTTTTTAAATAATAAAAGAAACAGAAGACAATAAAAAACAAACTGAACTATTTCTACATTGCAAAAATTGTTAAAAACTAGCTTAAAAAGCACTACAGTCTTAGAAAATATAATTCATAGCACACATAAAAAGTTCTACAAAACTAAGATACTTGTAGAAGAATGAGTACTATATGCCATGTAGAATTCTAAGCACTCAGGATACAGCAGTGCAGAGATAAAGAGATTTAAAAGTTAGTGTAAGTTCTGCTGTAAGTTCTGTAAGATTTAAAAGGTAGTGTAAGTTCTGCCCTCATAGAACTTATACTACCTCTACCATGGAGTAGGTAAGTAAGTAGGTAAATAATAGATAATTGATATATAAACATCCACACACACATACACATACAGACATACATGTATTTGCTTACATAAGTACAAAATATCTCTAGAAGGACACATAAGAAAGCACTGAATACCAGTTACCTAGAGAGAAGAAAACTGAGGGGCAGAAAAAAGCAAATGATTTTTCACTGAATAACCTTTTACACCTTTTAAGTTTATACTATGTGATTTTTAAAATAAATTCAACTAAAATTACACAAAATTAGATGTTCAAAGAAAAGCAGGAACAGGATATTTGAAACAAAAGAGAAGTGCATTTAAGAAACACAAATAGAAAGTCTACAAAACTCTCATCACGAGAAAGAAAAAAGAATCTGCAAATACATGACGTGATGGACGTTAACTAAACCTATTATGGTAATCATTTCACAATATATATTCATATGAAATCATATTATACACCGAAAATTAATACACTTTTATATGCCAACTGTATCTTAATAAAACCTAAAAGAAAAAAGCCAAAAAAAGAGATAGTCTAGAAAAGAAAAACATAGCAACTGAAATTAAAAAATCTCAAAGGCAGTTTCAATTATAGAGTAGGCCCCAAATGAAAAGAAAGTAAACAGGGAAATAGACTGAAAATCACCACCACACTCCCCACTAAAAAAACTAGCACAAAAAGGCAAAGAAATAAAAACACGAGAGAAAAATTAAGAGACATGAAAGATAGCATGAGACAATCCAATATGTATGTAATGGGACCTTAAGAGGCCAAAGAAAAGAGCAGAATTTTAAAAGATAAAATGTCCAAGAATTTTCTAGAATTTAAGACACATGAGTTCTTAAAATGAAGGAGTAAACCACATTCTAAGCAGAATAAATAAAAATAAATCAGCTCTGAGACCAATATAATCAAAACTGAACAAAGAAGAAAAAATAATTCTAAAAAGAAAGAAAAGGCTGATTAACTAAAAAGGGTAACAACCAAACTAACAACTAACTTAGCAATAGCAAACATGGATTTGATCCCTAGTCCAGGAAGATTTTACATGCTGTGGAGCAACTAATTAAAAAAAGAAGAAAAAAGGGAAGAATAATTTTAATGTGCTGAAGCAAATACTGTCCTAAATTCTATACTCATTAAATTATCATTTAAGAGTTTATTCAGTGTAAAGACAGAAGTAATAACAATAAATATAAACAGATTACAATTTCTCTGTCTCTTTATGGGCAAATTTAATTTTGGATCAAAAAAATTAAATATAAAACTATTTCATAGGACACATAAAAAATGTACTATCACAGACAGAATAAAAATAGAGATAGAAAAAGACATACTGGGAAAATAATAACCAAAACAACAGATAAATGCATACAGTGAGGAAGAAGGTACATAATATTGATATCAGATAAAGTAGAAATCAAAGCTAACAGCATAAAGTGGGACAAAAATAGAGAACTAGCATTTATAAAATATACAATCTATCTGTAGTATACAATCTAATAATAAACATGAATTTCTATTAATATATAGTTCACAAAATGGACTATAAACAAAATAACCACACTGACAGAAACACAAGGAGAATCTATAAACACATTAGGAAATATTAATAGACTTTTTTCAAAGAAATATATTAGACTATAATAAATAAGGTCATATAACATTTGAATAACAATACAAAAGCTTAATCTAATAGAGGTACACAGAACTTTATGCAATCAAACAAAACAGAAATTCATATTTGTTTCAAATATATTTGTGGCATTCAAAAAAATCTGACCTTGTACTATATCAAAACAAAATCTAAATTATATTCCAGAGGCTTCCTTGATGGTCCAGTGGTTAAGAATCTGCCTTGTTGGACATCCCTGGTGGTTCAGTGGTTAAGAATTTGCCTTGCACATGGGCACATGGGTTCGATCCCTGGTCCAGGAAGATTCCACATGACACAGGGCAGGTAGGCCCTTGTGCAGCAACTAATGAGCCTGAGCTCCAGACCTTGCAAGCTGCCACTACTGAGCCCACCTGCTCTAGAGTCCCTGAGCTGAAACAAGAGAAGCCACTGCAAAGAGAAGCCCGCACACTGCAACTAGAGAAAGCCTGCTGGCAGCAATGAAGACCCTACACAGCCAAAAATAAACAAACAAACAACTTGTTTAAAAAAAAAAAAAAAAGAATGGGCTTTGCAATGCAGAGGACTCAGGTGATCAGAACTAAGATTCCACATGCCGAGGATCAACTAAGCCCCCGTAGACCACAACCAATGAGCTCTTGTGCCACAACTCAAGAGTCCCTGCCTGCACTGCAACGAAAGATCCTGCGTAATCCAATTAAGACCCAACATAGGACTTCCCTGGTGGTGCAGTGGATAAGAATCTGCCTGCCCATGCAGGAAACATGGGTTTGATCCCTAGTCCAGGAAGACTCTACATGCTGCGGAGCAACTAAGCCCGTGCACCACAACTACTGAGCCCACGAGCCCTCCTAGGGACTTCAAGCCACAACTACTGAAGGCCGTGTGCGTAGAGCCTGAGCTCCACGAGAGAAGCCACCACAGTAAGAAGCCTGTGCACCACAACAAGTAGCCCCTGCTGGTCCTAACTAGAAAAAGCCCACAGGCAGCAACAGAGCCAGAGCAACCAAAAAAATACATGAAATAATTAAAAAGAAAGAGCCAACACAGCCAAATAAATAAATATTTAAAAAAATAAATTATACTCCAAAGACAGACTTCATATAAGCCATTTTCTGTGATCATGATGCACTAAAATTAAAAATTAAATATCAGTTACCCAAAAGAAAATTCACCATGTAGACATTTTAAAATTTCATTTAAATAATTCTCATATCAAAACGAAATCAAACCAAACTACATTTAGAAGTGATGAGACCACACTGAAAACCTGTGATATGGCCAAGTCTAGAGGAAACTTTAAAGCTTAAGTGTATATATGAGAAAATAATAAACACTGGGAAAAACTGAGACAAGAATAAAATTCAAAAAGCTACAAAAAGAACAAACATCACTAGATCTAATAAGAAAGTAAACAAAAGAAAAGTAATACAGATAGAAGTAGAAAATAGTGAACCATAACACAAACAGAAGATAATCAGCAGAATCAAAGGTAATAAGCTGACTGCCAGGTTCCGCCCAGGGTGGAGTTATCAACAGGTGTGGAAACAGAGACAAACTTCCCTGGGACAGGTACAAGGGCAAAGGCAGGACCAGTGAGACTTCATAGCTATCCCCACAGGTCCCAGAATCCTATATTTCTTAAGCCTTCAGTTTATCAGTAAACGATACCTCTTTTTTTCCCCCCCGTTTTTGGCCACATCATGTGGCTTATGGTATCTTAGTTCCCCGACCAGAGGCTGAACCCAGACCTTGGTAGTGAAAGCACCGAGTCCTAACCATTGGATCTCCAGGGAATTCCCAACTAGCTCAATTTTTTTTTTTTAAGCAAATCCTTTGAGAAGAAACCTAAAATAAATTTGTGTTGTTTTATTTTTAAAATAGAAGACACAAATAAACCATATTAGAGGAAGGAGGCAGATATTGATACGGTACAAATTACACTAATTACACTTAGGTTTGTCTGCAAACAGAAGACCAAATATTAAAAGTCTTAAGATTTTTTTCTCACAAAGAGACTCTAGGAGATAGTACAGAACCAGGCCGCTCTCTTCCATGTAGGCATGGAAGATGCAGGCTCTGTCTTGTTGCTCTGCTACAAATGGCCTCCATTTGTAGGGTCACACTATGATCAAAATGTACAACAGCAAATATGAAGGAAAAACGGATATAAGAAGTGGCAAAGGAAGATTTCCAAAAGCTCCCATACGACAATTCTGCTCACATCCTATTGGACAGAACCACTCATTTAGTTAAACCTAGCTATAAGTAAAGCTAGGAAATGGCATCAGTGTGTCCAACTAAAAGATCTATTAATATGGAAGAAGAAAATACAGCTATTGCGGAAACAAAAAACCTGTGCCACATCAATTACATACAGTATTTATGCCCACAAATCTGAAAATTTAAGTAAGATTAATTATATCCTAAGAAAATAAAATTAACAAAAATTACTTAAGAAAGGAAAGATCCCACACAATGTGAAGCAATTAAGCGTGCTCTCCTCAGCTAATGAACCAACATGCTCTGGAGCCCACACGACACAACTAGAGAGTCTATGCACCTCAAAGAAAGATCCTGAATGAAGCAACGAAGACCCAATGCAGCCAAATAAATATTGAATGGAAAAAAAAATTTTTTTTTTTGGCCATGCCACAGGGCTGGTGGGTTCTCAGTTCCCCAACCACAGATAAAACACAGGCTCAGCGGTGACAGCACCGAGTCCTAACCACTGGATGACAAGGGAATTCCAGGCACAAAAGGACAAATATTATAATTCCATTATATGAGGTTCCTAGGATAGACATATTCATAGAGACATAAAGTAGAACAGATATTAACATGGGCTAAAGGTACTAGAGGGAGTTTTTTTTTTAATGCATACAAAGTTTCCCATTTTGGATGATGAAAAATTCTGGAGCAGTGGAAGAGGCTCCTATGTTATTTTAATTTTTGATCAGTATGGATGATTTTTATAGTTAAAATAAATAAAATATCTTGCAAGTTAATAGATAGCTCAAGAGGAGTTTACAATACTACTCAAGATCCACAGCGTCCTGACAAGGCAAAGCCTACATCCTAATGAAACACAGCTGTGAACTCTGCAGTAAAACTGACCCTCAACAAGACAATATGAGAAAAACTGTTGCATCACTCACCTTGAACACTTCAGAGAAGAAGCCAGACCCTATTTTTTCACAGGTGAAGTCATCTAAACGTGTCAGTCTGGAAAAGGCACTTATAAGAGCTCGATATGAGGAGGGCCAAATTCTTCCCACTTGGGTCATGTTCCCATCCCCTCCACCACCTCCTTCAAAATCCTCAAGACGCTCCACACGTGGAGGAAATCCTGCAATTGAATTCCGTTTGCTCCGATCCATAGTCTTCAATAATCACTTTTTTCTTCTTTTAAGAATGAATTCCATATATAATAAGTTTTTGTTGAATTTTACTTCTCTTCTGGCTCGACACTAAACAAGAGATCAAAATAATATTTCATTAAAACCATTAATAAAAATTAAACACATGCATACAGTAAACTATTAATGAAAAAGTATTGCCTCTCTTATATTCTAGTTACTGATTTTCAGATCTAAAAAACATTTTATGCCTTTACCTTCAAAAAACAATGATATAGCCATGATTTACTGAGCACCTACTATCTAGGAAACAGTATGAGAGCTGTACATATGTTATGTCATTTGATTCTCAAGTAACCCATGATACAAAGATTATAATGCTTATTTTGCAGAGAGGTCAAATAATCATACAGTCACTAAATGACAGAGATAAAACTAAAATGCCAGACTGTCTGATTCAAAAACTTGTACTCCTGCCAATGCCCTTCACAGTCTCATATAATTTTCTCTTCATTTGAAAAAGTCAAGTGCAAATATATAAAACAAGGATGACAAATATTTTACTTTTTAAAATTATATAATTTTAAAAGAACAAAACTATATCCAAAGGCAATTTAAAAAGCCACTCTTGATTAAACAACCCAGTCTAGCAGAAATGACCACAGAAGGCTCTACCATTCTGGTACCTGACAAAGAATAAAAAAAAAAGCCCACTTTTTCTTTTAGTCTGTCTCCACTACTTTTTCCCACAAGAATCAATTATATTTAGGTTTAATTAATCCATTTTGAGTTTAGTTTGGTGTTAAAGAATGTTCTAATTTAATTTTCTTACATGTAGCTGTCCAGCTTTCCCAGCACTTATAAAACTCTTAGAGGAAAATATAGGCAGAACACTTGAAATAAATTATAGAATTACTTTTTCGATCGGTCTCCTAGAATAATGGAAATAAACAAATGGGACCAAGTTAAATTCAAAAGCTTTTAAACAGCAAAGGACACCATAAAAAAAGAAAGAAAGAAAGAAAGAAAGAAAACAACCTATAAAATGGGAGAAAATATTTGCCAACAATGCAATGACTAAGTGATTAATCCCCAAAATTTACAACAGCTCATGCAGCTCAATTAAAAAAAAAAAAATTGGGCAGAAGATCTAGACAGACATTTCTCCAAAGACACACAGATGGCCAAAAAGTACATGAAAAGATGCTCAACATTGCTACTTATTAGAGAAATGCAAATCAAAGCTACATGATATCAGGCTTCCCTGGTGGCTCAATGGTAAAGAATCTGCCTGCCAATGCAGGAGACATGGGTTTGAACCCTGATCCAGGAAGATCCCATATGCTGTGGAGCAACTAAAAGCTGTTCGCTGTAACTCCTGAGCCTGTGTTCTGGAGTCTGGGAGCCGCAACTACTGAATCCACGCACTGCAACTAATGAAGCCCAAGTGCCCTAGAACCCATGTTCCACAACACGTGAAGCCACCGCAATGAGAAGCCCTGGCACTGCAACTAGAGAGTAGACCCTGCCTGCTGCAACTAGAGGAAACCTGTGCAGCAACAAAGACCCAGCACAGTCAGAAATAAACACATTTTAAATATATATATATATTACCTCATACCAGTCAGATAAATACTGGAGAGGGTGTAGAAAGAAGGGAACTCTCCTGTACTGTTGGTGGAAATGGTACAGTTACTATACAGAACAGCATGGAGGTTCCTGAAGAAACTAAAAATACAGCTACCATATGATCCAACAATTCCATTCCCAGGATTTTTCTCAAACCTGAGAAAACCATGGTTCCAGAGGATACATGCACTCTAATGTTCATTTCAGTGCCATTTACAATAGCCAAGACATTGAAGCAACCTAAATATCCACTGACAGATGAATGGATAAAGATGTGGTACATATATACAATGGAATATTACTCAGCAACTAAAAAGAATGAAATAGTTAGGACCAACCTAGACAGCATATTAAAAAGCAGAGACATTACTTTGCCAACAAAGCTCCATCTAGTCAAGGCTATGGTTTTTCCAGTGGTCATGTATGGATGTGAGAGTTGGACTGTGAAGAAGGCTGAGCGCCGAAGAATTGATGCTTTTGAACTGGTGTTGGAGAAGACTCTTGAGAGTCCCTTGGACTGCAAGGAGATCCAACCAGTCCATCTTAAAGGAGATCAATCCTGGGTGTTCACTGGAAGAACTGATGTTGAAGCTGAAACTCCAATAATCTGGCCACCTGATGCAAAGAGCTGACTCATTGGAAAAGACCCTGATGCTGGGAAAGATTGAGGGCAGGAGGACAAGGGGACAACAGAGGATGAGATGGTTGGATGGCATCATCGACTCGATGGACATGAGTTTGGGTAGACTCTGGGAGTTGGTGATGGACAGGGAGGCCTGGCGTGCTGCAGTTCATGGGGTCACAAAGAGTTGGATATGACTGAGCAACTGAACTGAACTGAGTCCCATTTGCAGCAAATAGATGCATCTGGAGATATCATGCAAACTGAAGTAAGCCAGACAGAGAAAGACAAATATGATATCACTTATATGTGAAATCTAAAAAAAAGAGAGAAAGATACAAATGAACTTATTTATAAAACAGAAATAGACCCACAGATATAGAAAACGAATTTATGATTACCAAAGGGGAAAGGTGGGAAGGGATAAATTAGGAGCTTGGGATTAACAGATATACACTGCTATATATAAAACAGATAATCAATAAGGGCCTACTGTATAGCACAGGGAACTATATTCAACACTTTTTAATAACATATAAGGGGAAAGATTCCAAAACAGAATAGAGATATATACATGTATAATGGAATCACTGTGCTGTATTCCTGAAACTAATACAATACTGTAAATCAGCTGCTGCTAAGTCACTTCAGTCGTGTCCGACTCTGTGTGACCCCATAGACGGCAGCCCACCAGGCTCCCCCGTCCCTGGGATCCTCCAGGCAAGAACACGGGAGTGGGATGCCATTTCCTTCTCCAATGCATGAAAGTGAAAAGTGAAAGTGAAGTCACTCAGTCATGTCCGACTTCTAGCAACCCCATGGATTGCAGCCTACCAGGCTCCCCTGTCCATGGGATTTGCCAGGCAAGAGTACTGGAGTGGGTTGCTATTGCCTTCTCCGTAAGTCGGCTATACGTCAATAAATTTTTTAAAGAAAAAAAAAGATATATATACCCCAATGTTCATTGCAGCACTATTTACAATAGCCAAGACATGGAAGCAATCTAAGGCCTTCAACAGATCAATGGATAAAGATGATGTGGTATAATGTGCAATTTTAAAAAAGGGTATAAAGGAACTTATTTACAAAACAGAAACAGAGTCATAAATATAGAAAACAAACTTATGGTTACTAGAGGGGAGAGGGTGAGAGGGAAAATTGGGAGATGTGGATTGATATATGCCCACTACTATATATAAAATAGAGAACTAATAAGGACCTCCTGTATAGCATAAGGGACTCTACTCAATACTCTGTAATATGGGAAAAGAATCTAAAAAAGAGTGAATATATGTATATGGATAAGTGATTCACTTTGTTGTACAGCAGAAACTAATACAACATTATAAATCAACTATACTCCAATAAAAAAAAAAAGATGTGGGGTATGTGTGTGTGATACACACATATAATGGAATATTACTCAGCCATAAAAATTGAAGTAATGTCATTTTTAGCAACATGGATGGAGCTAGAGATAATCATGTTAAGTGATGCAAGTCAGAGAAAGACAAATACATGATGTCACATAGGTGGAATCTAAAAAAAAATGATATAAATGAAATTACTTTCAAAAAAAAAATACACTCACAGACATGGAAAACAAACAGTACCAAAGGGGATGGAAGGGGCAGGGTAAATTAGGAGTTTGGCTTTAGCAGATACACACTTCAGTTCAGTTCAGTTCAGTCGCTCAGTCATGTCCAACTCTGTGCGACCCCACGAACCTCAGCACACCAGGCCTCCCTGTCCATCACCAACTCCCAGAGTCCACCTAAACCCATGTCCTTTGGGTCGGTGATGCTATCCAACCATCTTATCCTCTGTCATCCCCTTTTCCTCCTGCCCTCAATCTTTCCCAGCATCAAGGTCTTTTCAAATGAGTCAGCTCTTTGCATCAGGTGGCCAAAGTATTGGAGTTTCAGCTTCAACATCATATAAAATAGATAAACAATAAGGACTACTGTATAGCACGGGGAACTATATTCAATATCTTGTCGTAACCTATAATGGAAAAGAATAGACATACATATATATGTAAAACTGGATCACTTTGCTATACACCTAAAAGCAATACAACATTTTAAGTTAACTAAGCTTCAATTAAAAGAAATAGTTTAAAAAATAAAATAGGCTAAAAAAGCAATACTGAGTGGAAGTGGAAAGAAGCAAGCTATAGTTCACAGTATCATTAAAACTGAACTGAAAACAATTTTTAAGAAGTTACCCAAAAAATTATAGGACTATCCCTATAGAATGATACCATTTTCATTTTTTAAATGTATTTTTAAAACATACAAGGGGGCTTCCCGATGGCTCAGTAGCCACCTGCAAACACGGGAGATGCAGATTCAATCCCTAGTCCAGAAGGATCCCACCTGCCACAGAGCAGCTGGGCCTGGGCCAACTGTTGAGCCCGTGCTCTGGAGCCTGGGAGCCACAGCTGATTGAGCCCACTGGCAGCATCTACTAAGGCCCACACCCCTGGAGCCCCTGCTTTGCAGCAAGAGAGGCTGCCACAGTGAGAAGCCCACAAACGGAAACCAGAAAGTGGCCCCCACTTGCAGCAATTAGACAAAGGCCCGGGTTGCAGCAAAGACCCAGCACAGTCAAAAGCAAATAAATGAAATAGATAAATAAAAATTATTAGATTAAGCCTGAATGACTCAACTACTGAGCCGGTGAGCCACAACTAGAGAGCCCACACACTCCAGAGTTCTCACACCACAGCTAGAGAGAAGCCAGCATGCCACAATAATTAATTTTTAAATACATACAAAATAACATATATTTATAGAGAGGCAGGATTGATTAAAGATACACACTTGCTTCATTTGGGAGTTGACTGCCACAGACCTCAGGAAAAAATGCATCTTGCTTTTGCAGAGATCAATATAGTTCAGCAATGCCCAAGCTTCTTTTTCAGAGAGGTGAACCTCAGCTTAGAGGAAGAGCCAAGGAGGCTTCCATGCTGAAGGTGACATGGAGAAGAGGTAGTAATCACACGGGAGTCAGCTCAGGGAACAAATGGAGCGCATGGCCGCCTGCTGCTTCCCTGTGCCCTGCCAGGAGAGCACTGTGAAGCAGAGGCATCCAGGTTCCCAAGCGGGCACCAGCAACACCTCCAAAGCAGACTCAGAGGCCTCCCTGCTGGCGGGGACCTGAGGAACCTGAGGATGAGGTTCCAAAAGTAGTCCCTGCAGAGGCTAAGAGTCTAATCAGGAATAAAAGTAGACAAGCGGGGCGGGAGGTGGGAAACGGAGCTTGGTGTATGTGTGTTCAGTCCTGTTTGACTCTTTGCAACCCCATGAACTGTAGCTCACCAGGCTCCTCTGTCCATGGAATTTTCCAGGCAAAAATACTGGAGTGGGTTGCCATTTCCTTCTGCAAATACAATTAAAGGTATAGCCTCCAGACAAATCTGGCTTCAAATCCTCAATCTGTAGCTTGCAGCTATATGAACCCAGACAAGTTATTTTAAAACCTCTACATTATTTACAAAATGGAAATAAACTAGTACCTGCATTATATGGACTTCTCCGGTGGCTCAGACGGTAAAGAATCTGTCTGCAGTGCGGAAGACCCGGTTTAATCCCTGGGTCAGAAAAATCCTCTGGAGAAGGGAATGGTTACCCACTCCAGTATTCTCGCCTGGAGAATCCAATGGACAGAGGAGCCTGGTGGACTAGTCCATGGGGTCGCAAAGTCTGACATGACTGAGCAACTAACACTTTCACTTTATACTTCCTGTAACATTTTATATGTATTAATTCATTACAGTCACCATAAGGTTATTGGTTTAATGAACAGTGTCTGGCAAGTAGTAAGCATTCAAGCCCATTGGGTACTATAATTATTATTTTGTTGCTGTTGAGCCAATCAGTCCAGTCCGACTTTTTATAACCCCATGGACTACAGCATGCCAGGCTTCCCTCTCCTTCACCATCTCCTGGAGCTTGCTCAAACTCATGTCCATTGAGTCGGTGATGACATCCAACCATCTCATCCGCTTTCATCCCCTTCTCCTCCTGCCTTCCATCTTTCCCAGTATCAGGGTCTTTTCTAGTAAGTCAGTTCTTCCAATCAGGTGGCCCAAGTATTGGAGCTTCAGCATCCGTCCTTCCAGTGAATATTCAGGACTGATTTCCTTTAGGATGGACTGGTTTGATCTCTTTGAAGCCCAAGGGACTCTCAAGAGCCTTCTCCAACAACACAGTTCAAAAACAACAATTCTTTGGCACTCAGCCTTCTTAATGGTCCAACTCTCACATCCACACATGACTACTAGAAAAACCATAGCTTTGACTAGACGGACTACTGTCAGCAAAGTAACATCTCTGCTTCTTAATATGCTGTCTGGGTTGGTCATAGCTTTTCTTCCAAGGACCAAGCGTCTTTTTATTTCATGGCTGCAGTCACCATCTGCAGTGATTTTGGAGCCCAAGAAAATAAAGTTTTTCATTGTTTCCATTGTTTCCCCTTCTATATGCCATGAAGTGATGAGACTGGATGCCATGATCTTCATTTTTTTAATGTTGAGTTTTAAGCCAGCATTTTCACTCTCCTCTTTCACTTTCATCAAGAGGCCCTTTAGTTCCTCTTTACTTTCTGCCATAAGGGTGATGTCATCTGCATATCTGAAGTTATTGATATTTCTCCCAGTGGTCTTGATTCCAACTGTGCTTCACCCAGCCCAGCATTCTGCATGATGTACTCTGCATATAAGTTAAATAAACAGGGTAATAATATACAGCCTTGAAGCACTCCTCTCCCAATTTTGAACCAGTCTGTTGTTTCATATTATGTTCTAACTGTCGCTTCTTGACCTGCACACAGATTTCTCAGGAAGCAGGTAAGGTGGTCTGGTGTTCCAGAAAATTCTCTTTCAGAATTTTCCACAGTGATCCACACAGTCAAAGGCTTTGGTGTAGTCAATGAGGCAGAAGTAGATGTTTTTCTGGAACTCTCTTGCTTTTTCTATGATCCAGCAGATGTTGACAATTTGGTTTCTGCTTCCTCTTTTTCTAAATCCAGCTTGTATATCTAAAAGTTCTCAGTTCACAGACTACTGAAGCCTAGTTTGGAGAATTTTGAGCATGATCTTGCTAGCATGTGAAATGAGTGCAATTGTGCAGTAGTTTGAACATTCTTTGGCAGTGACCTTCTTTAGGACTGGAATGAAAACACTTTTTCCAATCCTGCGGCCACTGCTGAGTTTTCCAAATTTGCTGGCATATTGAGTGCAGCACTTTCATAGCATCATCTTTTAGGATTTGAAATAGCTCAACTGGAATTCCATCACCTTCACTAGCTTTGTTCATAGTGATGCTTCCTAAGGTCCCTTTAACTTCACATTCCAGGATGCCTGGCTCTAGGTAAGGGACCATACCATCCATCATAGTTATCCGGGTCATTAAGATTTTTTTGTATAGTTCTTCTTTAAATTATTATTTAAAGGTACATATTTATAGTAAATGTCTAAAAGCAAGAAGTAGAAAGCCAGTCACTAAATTCATTGTAGTAGTTGCCTTGGTGGCAAAGAAGAAAAATGAAATAAGGAAGGAAAAAAAGGAGACTTGTATTATAGCAATAATGTTTTGTTCACTTTTATTAAAATACCAAAACAAATATGATGTTTGCTAATTTTATTATTTTTTCACTAACTTGCTGTTATTGTTGTTCAGTCGCTAAGTCGTGTCTGACTCTTTGCAACCTCCCATAGATTGCAGCACTCAAGGCTTCCTTGTCCTTCACTATCTCCCGGAGTTTGCTTAAACTCATATCCATTGAGTCAGTTCAGTTCAGTTGCTCAGTCATGTCCGACTGTTTGGGACCCTAAGGACTGTATCATGCCAAGCTTCCCTGTCCATCACCAACTCCCGGAGCTTGCTCAATCATGTCCATGGAGTCAGTGATGCCATCCAACTATCTGATCCTCTGTCATCCCCTTCTCTTCCTGCCTTCAATCTTTCTGAGCATCAGAGTCTTTTCTAATGAGTCAGTTCTTCACATCAGGTGGCCAAAGTATTGGAGCTTTCAACTTCAGCATCAGTTCTTCCAATGAATATTAAGGGTTGATTTCCTTTAGGATTGACTGGTTTGATCTCTTTTCTGTCCAAAGGACCCTCAAGAGTCTTCGCCAGCACAATTCAAAAGCATCAATTCTCTGGCGCTTAGCCTTCTTTATGGTCCATCTCTCACATCCGTGCATGGAAAAAAACATAGCTTTGACTATATGCACCTTTGTTGGCACAGTGATGTCTCTGCTTTTTAATACACTAAGTTTGTCACAGCTTTCCTTTCAAAGAGCAAGTATCTTTTAATTTCATGGCTACCATCACCGTCCTCAGTGATTTTAGAACCCAAGAAAATAAAGTCACTGCTTCCCACTTTTCCCTCTTCTATTTGCCATGATCTGATGGGATTGGCTGCTATGATATTAGTTTTTTTAATGTTGAGTTTTAAGCCAGCTTTTCACTCTCCTCTTTCACCCTCATCAAGAGGCTCTTTAGTTTCCTTTCATTTTCTGCCATTAGAGTGGTTATCACCTGCATATCTGAGGTTGTTGATATTTCTCCTGGCAGTCTTGATTCCAGCTTGTGACTCATCCAGCCTGGCATTTCACATGATGAACTCTACATATAAGTTAAAAGAGCAGGGTGACAATATACAGCCTTGTCGTACTCCTTTCCCAATTTTCAACCAGTCCATTGTCCCATGTCCAGTTCTAACTGTTGCTTCCTGACCTGCATACATGTTTCTCAGCAGACAGGTAAGGTAATCTGATATTCCCATCTCTTTAACAATTTTCCACAGTTTTCACTAACTAATATTTGTTAATACTGGGTGATAGTATATTGTACTTTTTACTATATTTAACTTTTCTAATAAAAAAGAATTTTAAGTTTGTTTGTTTGTTGCCAATACAACAGCTATGCAGTATGCTCAAGCCAAAAAAACTGACAATTTGGCAAATAAATAGCATCCCAATGTCCAAGCCAAGTCTTACGATTCTCAAACTTTTATTCAACAGTTCAACTGTAGTTCTTGGTCCAAGGAGCATTTATATTTTAAGCTAAAAACTCAGAAGCACTGGGAGAATTTTTGGATAGCTTTCCTTATTCAAATCCACAAACTCAAAATATAAAAACACTCATGAAAAACACTGATATTTAGCTGTAGAGCCCTTATTATATGCTAAAGCAATACTAATTACTAGACAGTTGAGGGAGGTGAGTGGGAAAAAGTACAGTCCCCTTATGGGAGTAAGAACTTTATCAATCCATTTTGGAGAAGTGCTGAGCATGGGAAAACCTCCAAACCATGCCTTCTGCTCCCCTGGCCAACATACTGAATGACCATATTTTAAATGAAACCAACCAAGTTACAAATAGCTTTCAATTTAATCTGATAAATTTTAATTTAGCCATAAAAGGCAGCAAAGGTGTGTATGAACAGACTCTAAAACCATATGCTGTTTTTTTTTAATATGAAAATGACTAATTTTAAAATGAGACAATACATTCTTTGAAATGTGTGAGATTTTGTGCTATTTTCAGACTCTGGATTATCTCTCTTGGTGTCATTTATGGAATATTACCTTTTGATGTTAATGGTGCCCTTTAAAGTACACATTTTGGGTAGAACAAAAAAACAACTATCGAGGCTATTTGATTCAAGAGACAGCACAGATCAAGGGACGGCACAAGATCAAGAATAATGAATTTTTAGCTTGTAAAAACTTGAAATTCCTAAATGGAAGCTGATGATACTGTGAGCTGCTTCATTAAATATATCCAAGCGAGAGTCCCAGTGGTTCTCCATTAAGGGCATGTGAAAACTTAGGGGGAAGGAGGCTCTTCTCAGGGAGGAGCTATTGTCACAATGGCGGGGGTGTGGGGTGGGCACTTTTGGCATTTTAGTGGGCAGGGCCAGGGAAGCTAAATGTCCTACAATGCACACAACAGTCCTGCACAACAAAGAATTGTCTTGCCCTAAATGCCAATAGTGCCCCTGTTAAGAAGCACTGTGTGAGAAAAGCTTAATCAGTTTTGTTCTTAAACTAGGAAACAGCCTTCAGCACTCTTTCAAAAATGCCAAAATCATGTGCTTATAAGGACACAAAGAATTTTTTAGTGTGTTCTCAACTTCATTACTTACAAACTGGGAAGTTCAGAACTTTTTTCCTTTCCCATGAACAGGTTTGTCTTTTCAAAGGCTAATTTTCACTTATCTTGGGATTGATTTCTTTTTCACAAAGAAAGTACAATTAAAAGCTTTTATTGGAGAAACTAATTGGAAAAGCTGTCAATAAAAAAGTCAGTGAACTAAATATCCTATAAGATACATTTTATCTTTTCAAAGTAGGAATTCCACAAATCATTTTCCAGAGAATTAAGAAACTTTCTTAGGACTCCCAAGTAGACCATACACTCATCCACAATGCTTCTGGAAATAATAACCACAATCACCATTTACCATAGGTCATGGATTCTACCAAGTGTTTTTGCATTTGCTGTCTCTAAGCTTTATGACTCCTGAGCGTCTCCTGGACAGCAAGGAGATCCAACCAGTCCATCCTAAAGGAAATCAGTCCTAAATATTCACTGGAAGGACTGATGCTCAAGCTGAAACTCCAATACTTTGGGCCACCTGATGCAAAGAACTGACTCACTGGAAAAGACCCTGATGCTGGGAAAGATTGAGGGCAGGAGAAGCAGATGACAGAGGATAAGATGGTTGGATGGCATCACCAACTCAATGGACATGAGTTTGAGTAAGCTCCAGGAGTTGGTGATGGACAGGGAAGCCTGCCGTGCTGCAGTCCATGGGGTCGCAAAAAGTCGGACACGACTGAGCAACTGAACTGAGCTGAAGCTTTATGACAACTCTGCAAGATAGGTATTATCATCTCCATTTTAAAAAGAAAGAAATTACAACACTGAGAAATTAAATTCAAATAAATGTGGCTCAGCTGGTAAAAGATCTGCCTGCAATGCAAGAGACTACAGGCAATACAAGAGATGGCCTGCAATGCAGGAGACCTGGGTCCCATCCCTGAGTCAGGAAGATCCCTTGCAGAAGAAAATGGCAACCCACTCCAGTATTCTTGCCTGGGAAATCCCACGGACAGAAGAACTCGCTTGGCTATCGTCCATGGGGTCACAAGAGTCAGACACAACTTGGCAACTACACCACCACCACCAGTGACAGACTGTATTCAAATTCAGAGTTCTAATACCAAACGCTTCCACTACAGCGTGTCTCCTCCAGAAAAATAGCTAAATTTCTGTGAAAAATTGTTCATTAGCTAGGTACAAAGCTACTATTATTCTCCACCCTAACTTAACAGAGACTAAAGAATATACAGACAAGAGCTCCACTAGCCTCTGGAGCAAAAGCCTTCAGTCATTTAACCACATTCCACAGGCATAAAAATTAGCATTGGCTTAAGCAGACTATTTAAAGAACAGAGGCCAAGCTGACAGGAAAGATATGCAAACTCCCAATCAGTCCTTCTTTTCCATTCTAAAGTACAGTGTTAGTTGTTTCTTACCCTTTCATTCCACAGAAATGAAGTAGATCAAACTTCACAACAACGCAGATGCAAATAAAATCCTGTAACACACTGAACAGCTATCAACCATCAGGTAATTGGATATGGCCAAGTGTCAGCCAGCGACCATAATCTTCAACATCCATCCAAAAATGGAATCGTGCGCACGTAGTTGGTAATAAAGTTCCACAAAGTGAGTAAAAAAAGATTTCTGAAACTTTTATACCCTGGGTATAAAAAGCAGAAAAAGAATACAAACATAATGTCCTGCTATCCTAATTATACTTTGTTTTCTATCATCATAAAAATTCCCTAATTCAAAATAAATGAAGGATTCATCATGAGTAAGATGGAGCCCAGAAAACTGGCCATTTTTCAGAGTTGGAAAACTGATAAGTACATTAGCTGTATATCAAGACCAACCACATGGCAAATCTATATCACAGGTCTACTCAGCTGCTATCCTTTCTATGGACCAACATAGCAAATACAGACACATTTCAGGATGACTGCCTAATTAAAAATAAAAGCAATACTGCTGAACTTGCCATCCTGCTGTGAAATAATGAGTTGCAGTTTCCATTCAAACCAAAAGCAATCTAACATAAAAACTGGCATCCCCTATTTAATTAGTCATGAGTATACACAATGGCATATATTACTGCCAGACAGATCAAAAAGCCAGTTCTTAAAACTGTATTGTCTCTTTTGGATAAGCATATTATATGCTGTTGTAACTACAATCCACCAGGCCCTAGGTCATGACATAAAACAGAAACTTAGGTTGAAAGTTGTAAAGGCATTTAAAAGAGGTTAACTAGTCCAATCTTTCCAATATTCATTGGAAGGACTGATGCTGAAGCTGAAACTCCAGTACTCTGGCCACCTGATGCGAAGAACTGACTCTTCAATCTTTCCCTGATGCTGGGAAAGATTGAAGGCAGGAGAAGGGTCAACAGAGGATGAGACGGTTGGATGGCATCACTGACTCGATGGACACGAGTTTGAGCAAGCTCTGGGAGTTGGTGAAGGACAGGGAAGCCTGGCATGCTGCAGTCCATGGGGTCGCAGAGTCGGACGCAACTGAGCGACTGAACTGAACTGAGTCCAATCTTTCAGCCAATTCAACAATCCCCTCTATTAAAAAAATCAAATGTTGGGTCCCCACTAGGTACAAGGCATTATGGTATGTGCTATAATATTTACAGAGCATTTACTATAATCCAGATATTCCTCCAAGTGCTTTATATTTAATATCCATATCAGTTCTATAAAACAGATACTACAGTTGATCCTTGAACAGTGGTGGGGTTAGGAACTCTGACCCTTGATGCAGTTAAACATATATATATATATATGGTCCCCAAGTTCCTCTGCATCCAACCAGTCTCAGACCATGTGTACCATAGTATTTACTATTGAAAAAAATATGCATATAAGTGGACCCATGCAGTTCAAACTCATATTGTTCAAGGGTCAACTGTATTAGTATCCCTGTTCTATGAATGTGGAAACAAAGACATGACATGAAGGAAGTACTTAACCTGCCCAAGTTCTTAGAGCCAAGACGTGGTAGAGCCAGAAATTCAAATCCAGAGCCTGTGTCATTAATCACTATACTATTACGTCTCTGAGAGGACATAGAAAACTGAATAAAACATGACTCCACCCCTCCAGGAACTTAGTCTCCCAGGAGAACACATGTAAATCAATAAGTACAATATAGCATACTAATTGTTAGTAACAGGTTAGAAGTAAGGAGGGCTTAATACTTATTGTTCTTACTTGAGGGTGAAGAAGTAGGAAAGGAAATATGTGATTTAAAAGAGGGGAACAAGGACTTTCCTGGTGGTCCACTGGTTAAAAATCTGCCTGCCAATGCAGGAGACACAGGTTCATCCCTGATCCAAGAAGATTCTACATGCCATGGGGCAACTAAGCCTGTGTGCCACAACTACTGAGCCTGTGCTCTAGAGCCCACATGCTGCAACCACTGAAGCCTGTGTCGTAGCTCATGCTCTGCAACAGGAGAAGCCACTGCAATGGGAAGCCCATGCATTGCAACTAAAGAGTAGCCCCAACTCACTGCAACTAGGGAAAGCTCATGCACAGCAACAAAGTCCCAGAGAAGCCATAAATAAACCAATTTTTTTTTTTAAAGATGAACAGAATAGGAATCCCTGGAGACCCTCTGTAGCCTGGGTTCAATCCCTGGTTGGGGAACTAAAATCCCTCAAAGCTATATGGTACAGCCAAAAAAAATTTTAAATAAAAATCATAAATAAAATTAAATTAAAAGATAAACAAAAAAAACCCAAAGCAATCTACAGATTTAATGCAACTCCTACCAAATTACCCATGACATTTTTCACAGAACTAGAATAATCCTAAAATTTACATGGATCCTCAAAAGAGCCAGAACAGTCGAAGCAATCCTGAGGAAAAAGAACAAAGCGGGAGGCATAACCCTCCCAGGCTTCAGACAATGCTGCAAAGCTACAGTAATCAAAACAATAAGGTACTGGCACAAAGTCAGACCTATGATTAGTGGAACAGACTAGACAGCCCAGAAATAAACCCACACACTTTCAGTTAATTAATCAACAAAGGAGGCAAGAATATACAACGGACAAAAGATAGTCTCTTCAGCAACTGATGTTAGGAAAGTTGGTCATCCACATATAAATCAATGAAGTTAGAACACTCTGTCACACCATGCACAAAAATAAACTCAAAATGGTATAAAGACTTAAATATAAGACTACTACTACTAAGTCGCTTCAGTCGTGTCCGACTCTGTGCGACCCCATGGACTGCAGCCTACCAGGCTCCTCCATCCATGGGATTTTCCAGGCAAGAGCACTGGAGTGGGGTGCCATTGCCTTCTCCCATTACCATCATTACTTTCATGTAAACAATAGAAAAGTGTTATAAATGCTCGTCTATATTTAAAAGCTTGCAAATCTAATCTTTTCTTTGTTGGTGGTGGTGGTGGTGGTTTAGTTGCCAAGTTGTGTCCAACTCTTGCAATCCCATGGACTGTAGCCTGTCAGGCTCCTCTGTCCATGGGAGTCTCCAGGCAAGAATACTGGAGTGGGTTGCCATTTCCTTCTCCAAAATATAAGACATGACACCATTAAATTTTTAGAAGAGAACATAGGCAAAACATTCTCTGACATAAATCATACCAATGTTCTTAGATCAGTCTCCCAAGCTAATAGAAATAAGAGCAAAGTAAACAAATGGGACCTAATCTAACTTATAAGCTTTTGCAAAGCAAAAGGAAGTCATAAACAAAACAGAAACACAATCTATGAACTGAGAGAAAATATTTGCAAACAATGCAACCAATAAGGGCTTAATTTCCAAAATATACAAACATCTCATATAACTCAATAACAGAAAAACAAACGACTCAATCAGAAAATGGGCAGGGAACTTCCCTGGTGGTCCAGTGGTTAAGACTCCATGCTTCCTTTTCAGGGGCATGGGTTCAGTCCCTGGTCAGGGAAGATCACACATGCCCCATACCACCAACACCACCTCGCCAAAAAAAAGAAAATGGGCAGAAGATCTAAACAAACATTTCTCTAAAGAAAACATATAGATGGCCAACAAGCATATGAAAAGATGCTCAGCATCACTAATGATCAGAGAAATGCAAATCAAAACTACAATGAGGTACCATTTCATGCAGGTCAGAATGGCCATCATCAAAAAGTCTATAAATAGCGACTTCCCTGGTAGTCCAATGATTAAGACCCTGAGCTTCCAATGCAGGGGGCACTGATTCAATCCCTGTCAGGGTCACTAAGATCTGGCATGCCATGCAACACAGTCAAAAAACAGTCTGCAAACAACAAATGCTATAGAGGTTGTGGCAGAGAAGGCAATGGCAACCCACTCCAGTGCTCTTGCCTGGAAACTCCCATGGATGGAGGAGCCTGGTAGGCTGCAGTCCATGGGGTCGTGAAGAGTCAGACAAGACTGAGCGACTTCACTTTCACTTTTCACTTTCATGCACTGGAGAAGGAAATGGCAACCCACTCCAGCGTTCTTGCCTGGAGAATCCCAGGGACGGAGGAGCCTGGTGGGCTGCCGTCTGTGGGGTCACACAGAGTCGGACACAACTGAAGCGACTTAGCAGCAGCAGCAGCACAGAGGTTGTAGAGATAGGGAACCCTCCCACACTGATTGTGGGAATATAAACTGATACAACCACTATGGAGAACAGTATGGAGGTTCCTTAGAAAATTAAAAATAGAACTACCCAATGATCCTGCCATCTCACTCCTGGGCATATATCCAGAGAAAACTATAATTCAAAAAGATACATGCACCTCAATGTTCACAGCAGCACTATTTACAATAACCAAGACAATGGAAGCAACCTGAAAATGTTCATTAACTTAGCACCTACGGATATTCCAAAGAGTTTCCCAAAGTAGAAAAATGAGTCAGAGGTAACCATTTACTGAGTTGCTACTATGTTCCAAAGCCCAGTCTCTTTCCTGCCTCCTTAGCTGAGATTAGATAAGAGGTCAAGGGACCATCGGAGAAGGCAATGGCACCCCACTCCAGTACTCTTGCCTGGAAAATCCTATGGACAGAGGAGCCTGGTGGGCTGCAGTCCATGGGGTCGCGAAGAGTCGGACACGACTGAGCGACTTCACTTTCACTTTTCACTTTCATGCATTGGAGAGGGAAATGGCAATCCACTCCAGTGTTCTTGCCTGGAGAATCCCAGGGACAGCGGAGCCTGGTGGGCTGTCGTCTATGGGGTCGCATAGAGTCGGACATGACTGAAGCAACGTAGTAATAGCAAGGGACCATCAACACATCCAGGACAAAAAGAAACAACAGGTAAGAATAAACCCAAAAGGAAGCATGTCACACAGGCCAAAGGTGGGAAAGACAAACATATCGAAAGTCACAAACCAGTCAAACAAAATGAAGAAAAGTGTCCATTGGATTGGAAACTACAGAGGCCAGAGTTAGCTCAGCCTACTGAAACACTACCACTAGTGAGCTCTCTTTGAGCTCACTAATTCCTTCATCAGCCTGTTCTACTACTGGAAAGTTCTGATTGTTACAAAGTTTTTTTCCCCCCCAAGAAAAGCAGAGGAAAAGCACAGTATGGGGACTTCCCTGGTGGTCTAATGGTTAAGACTCTGAGCTCCCAATGCAGGGGGCACAGGTTCGCTCCCTGGTCAGGGAATTAGATCCCACATGCCACAACCAAAACCTGGCACAGTTAAATAAATATTAAGAAAGAAAGAAAGAAAAAGCATGCCACAATATTCAAATTCTAACTCTGAAGGAGAATTAAGAATATTAACAACCAAAACAATGATACTTGATTGAATCTCGATTTGAACAAACTAGGTATAAAAGACAACTGGGGAATTTTTAATAAGGACTATTATTAGCTGTTATCAGAAAGTTATTATTAACTTAAGTGTGATAATGATATTAAGATTATATAAGACCTATTTTTGGAGATACACACAGAAATAGAAGTGTAATATCATGTCTACATTTGTGCTAAAATACATCAGAAAAAAAAAGACGTAGCAAATTTTACAAAATGTTAATAATTGTTAAGATAGGTGACAGGTAAATGGGTGTTTGTTATATTTTTATCATAATAATAACAAAAACAAAAAAGGCTTCAGAAACAAAAGATGATAAACTTTTTGTCTATTAAAAAACAAATCAAGCAAATGAATGAAGCACAGAGCTCACAAACACCAACAACAGAAATGGAAAAACCAAATGGTCTTATGTTGTGTGAATGACTTCTTCTTGCTTAGAATAAAACTTCTAATAAAGTACCATATACATATTCAAAAAATGTGCTTTCTAAAACAGCTTAGAAACTAATAAAGAACCTAATGTATAGCACAGGGACCTCTATTCAATATTCTATAATGCCCTAAAGGGGAAAAGACTCTAAAAAAAGAGTTATTATATGCATATGTATTACTGATTCACTTTCATGTACAGCAGAAACTACTACTACATTGTAACAATTAACATAATATTGTAAATCCACTATACTCTAATAAAAATTAATTTAAAAAATAAAACAGCTAAGAGGAAAGAGCAGAAAATATACCATGCAAACTGTGCTAGATAATTAAAAAAAGACCCAGTGATAGCAAAGATACTGAGATTGAAAAAGCATGTAAATATAGATAAAATTTCATGAAATGAGAGCAGCGGGAGGGGGGGGACAATTTTTCTAAAATAACATATTATTACATATTATTTAAAACATGTGTATGTTCAATTCAGTTGCTCAGTCGTGTCCAACTCTTTGCGACCCCACGAATCACAGCACGCCAGGCCTCCCTGTCCATCACAAACTCCCAGAGTACACTCAAACTCATGTCCATCGAGTCGGTGATGCCATCCAGCCATCTCATCCTCTGTTGTCCCCTTCTCCTCCTGCCCCCATCCCTCTCAGCACCAGGGTCTTTTCTCAACTCTTCGCATGAGGTGGCCAAAGTATTGGAGTTTCAGCTTCAGCATCAGTCCCTCCAATGAACACCCAGGACTGATCTCTTTTAGGATGGACTGGTTGGATCTCCTTGCAGTCCAAGGGACTCTCAAGAGTCTTCTCCAACACCACAGTTCAAAAGCATCAATTTTTCGGCGCTCAGCTTTCTTCACACTCCAACTCTCACATCCATATATGACAACTGGAAAAACCAGAGCCTGGACTAGACGGACCTTTGTTGGCAAAATAATATCTCTGCTTTTCAATATGCTATCTAGGTTTGTCCTAACTTTCCTTCATGTGACCAAACTGACACAAGTTTAAAAAATTCTGACTCTAACTTAGTAGGTGAATGATCTTAGGCATATTAATTAACTTCTCCCCTAATTTACAAATTAAAGGTAAACATTAACTATACTTCACTGAGTTGTTATGATAATTAAATGAGGACATGCTAAGGAATTCTAAAAATGCATATGTGAAGGGACTTTCCTGGTGGTCCAGTGGTTAAGACTTCAAGCTCCTGATGCAGGGGACCATAGGTTCAATCCCTGGTCAGGGAACTAGTTCCCACATGCTGCAACTAAGAATTTGTATGCTGCAAGTAAAGATCCTGCATGCCACAGCTAAGACCCAGTGCCACTAATATAAAATTTTTTTTAATGCATATATGAAGCATGAGAAACGCTGGGCTGGACAAAGCACAAGCTGGAATCAAGATTGCTGGGAGAAATATCAATAACCTCAGATATGCAGATGACACCACCCTTATGTCAGTAAGTGAAGAGGAACTAAAAAGCCTCTTGATGAAAGTGAAAGAGGAGAGTGAAAAAGTTGGCTTAAAGCTCAACATTCAGAAAACGAAGGTCATGGCATCTGGTCCCATCACTTCATGGCAAAAACATGGGGAAACAGTGGAAACAGTGTCAGACTTTATTTTTGGGGGCTCCAAAATCACTGCAGATGCTGACTGCAGCCATGAAATTAAAAGATGCTTACTCCTTGGAAGGAAAGTTATGACCAACCTAGACACCATATTGAAAAGCAGAGACATTACTTTGCCAACAAAGGTCTGTCTAGTCAAGGCTATGGTTTTTCCAGTGGTCATGTACGGATGTGAGAGTTGGACTGTGAAGAAAGCTGAGTGTCGAAGAATTGATGCTTTTGAACTGTGGTGCTGGAGATTCTTGAGAGTCCTTTGGACTGCAAGAAGATCCAACCAGTCCATTCTAAAGGAGATCAGCCCTGGGTGTTCTTTGGAAGGAATAATGCTAAAGCTGAAACTCCAGTACTTTGGCCACCTCTTGCGAAGAGTTGACTCATTGGAAAAGACTCTGATGATGGGAGGGATTGGGGGCAGGAGGAAGAGGGGACGACAGAGGATGAGATGGCTGGATGGCATCACTGACTCTATGGACCTGAGTTTGAGTGAACTCTGGGAGTTGGTGATGGACAAGGAGGCCTGGCGTGCTGCGATTCATGGGGTCGCAGAGTTGGACATGACTGAGCAACTGAACTGAACTGAACTGATGAAGCACAAGGCAAGTCCTAACACATAGTAAGCATGCAGTAAAAATGAGTTCCCTTTCCTCTCTCTCCCCAACCCCAACCTTAATCCTAGTTCTGGATGCTGCGAGTATATAACAAATTAAGTTTGGTTTTCTTCTTTATGATACCTTTTCAGTTACCAAGTTTTCTCCAGGGCAGATACACACAAGCCTTTAAGGTCTCCTATTGAACAGGGCATCAAGAGATTCCTGGTTATCTTCTTTAAAGTTTAGCCTTAATTACCCTCCAAATCATCAAAGGCCCTCTAAAACACAATAGCAAAAAAATGTACATGATATTACATATATGATCTAACTAGGAGAGAATTGAGGACTATTATTTCCCATAACTGTAATCTGGATATAAAAAGTTTTGTTTTCAATCTTTTTTTTTTTTTTTTTGGCTTCTGGGATTTTAGTTCCCCAACCAGGGACTGAACCTGGGCCCTCAGCAATGAAAGCGTGGAGCTCTAACCCCTGGACTGCCAGGAAATTCCTTCTGATTTTCTTTTTTTTTTTTAATTTCTTTTATTTTTTTCAAATCCTTGTGTCATGGACTGACTTTCAATAGATCACAATGAAAGAACTGCTCTGCTACCCACAAAATCCCGACTCAGAAGCAAGTCGTCTACAAATGGTTTAGCACCAGGTTCCCCACAAACATGCGATGCATGACGGGCAAGAGGCTCATCTTCTAAGTACACCAAATGTATCTAAAATTTTGTATGCTGGAACATGAAGCTTGACACAGGATAAACTCATATTGGATCCTATTCAAATAAGCTGACATGCTAAAATACTAAGAGGATGTATGAATTTCCAAAATAATCTCTATTTTGATAAGTGTTCTCTTTTTTTTTTTTTTGGCCACTCAGCTTGTGGGATCTTCATTCACCACCAGGGACTGAAGCAGGGCCCTTGGCAGTGAGAGCACAGAGTCCTAACCACTGAACTGCCAGGGAATTTCCTGATAAATTTTCCTATTTGAATTTAAGAAGACCACTTAGGTCAGTTAGGCTACTCACCTCTTCTTTTGAGTTAGAAGGCTATTTAAGAGACTGGGGATAAAAGCAATCAAGAGAAAAGAGGAAGTTAGGTTCCTGGGGTTAGGGCCGGCTCTTCTACAGTTTACATTACAAAGTTGATGTCGAAGGAAAAATCTGATAAGAGGCAAAACAAAATTAGTAACATAAAGTATTGTCAAAAAATATTCACCAAAAATATTTTTTATTCAATCTTATTTCTCTCCCAAATGTATCATTTCTACTAAAGGGAATACTTTACAGCCATTAAAAGTGACACTTAACTACAAGCACATAAAATATATATATACAAGAATGTATTAACTTACATGCTGTCAGTAACAGAAAAAAAAAAAAAAAAACTGGAGACAATCCAAATATCCATCAATAGGGTGGTTAAATAAACTGTAGTATATCCAAATAATGTATTATATAGTCATTCAAAGAATGAGATAAGTTCTATATATACTAACATAGGGAGATGTTCAAGTTTCACTGTCCAGTGACCATAGTATGTTGCAAAACAAAATGTATAGTGCAATCTTATTTTTATTTTTTAAACAGTAAACATTAATATATAACCAAAAAACAATTTAGAGGGATTCATATACTAAACTGTCATCTTGGTGGAGGAGAGGATTATACAAGACTCATTTTTGTATGGAATACATTTCTGTTCAGTTTTTTTTTTTTCACAATTATCTTGCATTAATTTTTGCTTTTAAAAATTTAGATTAAAAGGGGTTAGAAATAAAAATCACCCTTTCATCCCTACCACCACAGGAGCTTAAATGACATGAGATGAAATTTACGATATATGTTAAATGGGAAGAGGGAAGGGCAAAAATACAAAAACTGAATAATCAATAATTATATAAAATTATGCACTGAAAAAAAAGGAATTACACCAAAGTGATAATATTGTTTTGGGTGGAAATGTATGACTCATTCTTGACTCTTACTCTAAACTATCTGTAATGCTATATTAATAAATATAGCAAAATGCAAATAATTTCACAATGTATAATGAACCTGAGTCTCTGAAAACATTCAATTATGAGTGTACAGAAATAAAAATATAAAAGATGTAGTAATTCAGTTAAGTTCGTATTAACCACAGCACGCACGCATGCATGCTCAGTTGCTTCAGTCGTGTTTGACTCTGCAACCCACCAGGCTTCTCTATCCATGAGATTCTGCAGACAAGAACACTGGAGTGGGGGGCCATGCCCTCGTCCAGGGGCTCTTCCCAACCAGGGATCAAACCTGCATCTCCTGCACTGCAGGCAGATTCTTCACCCACTGAGCCACCTGGGAAGCCCAACGACAGCACACTACCTGGCATTTCTTCTACTTTCTGATAGGGATTTGCTTCCTTAAAATATTTCTTTCTGATTTAAATTCAGGAAAAATATTCCACTTCAAAAATAAAAATGTATTATTTAATGTAATTATGGAGCTTTAAGAGGGCTTTTGCAGGGTTTTTTTGGTTTGTTTTGGGAGGGTTTTTTTGACCATGCCAAGCAGCTTCCCCCACCAAAGATCAAACAGAGTGCCCTGTAGTGAAAAAGCAGTCCTAACCACTGGATAACTATTAACAAAAGGTATTTGCAAACAATGCCTATTTTCATGGGTCTTCACTCTGTGTGTGTGTGTGTGTGTGTGTGTGTGCACGTGTGTATACTTTCCAAATAAAGGGTCATATTCCAGTCTGAAATTTCATTTGTTTAGAGACGATTTTGATAACATTTCTATTATTTCACAGGCATAAAAGATTTCAACATCATTTCAGACTAGCCAGAAGGAAGCATTGAAGAAAGTGGGGAAAACCACTAGACCATTTAGGTATGACCTAAATCAAATCCCTTATGATTATACAGTAGAAGTGACAAATAGATTTAAGGGACTAGATCTGATAGAGAGTGCCTGATGAACTATGGACGGAGGTTCGTGACATTGTACAAGAGACAGAAATCAAGACCATCCCCAAGAAAAAGAAATGCAAAAAAGCAAAATGGCTATCTGAGGAGTCCTAACAAATAGCTGTGAAAAGAGAAGTGAAAAGCAAAGGAGAAAAGGCAAGATATACCCATTTGAATGCAGAGTTCCAAAGAATAGCAAGGAGAGATAAGAAAGCCTTCCTCAGCGATCAATGCAAAGAAATAGAGGAAAACAATAGAATGGGAAAGACTAGAGATCTCTTCAAGAAAATTAGAGAAACCAAGGGAACACTTCATGCAAAGATTCGCTCAATAAAGGACAGAAATGGTATGGACCTAACAGAAGCAGAAGATATTAAGAAGAGGTGGCAAGAATACACAGAAGAACTGTACAAAAAAGATCTTCACGACCCAGATAATCACGATGGTGTGATCACCCACCTAGAGCCAGACATTCTGGAATGTGAAGTCAAGTGGGCCTTAGGAAGCATCACTACAAACAAAGCTAGTGGAGGTGAAGGAATTCCAGTTAAGCTATTTCAAATCCTAAAACATGATGCTGTGAAAGTGCTGCACTCAATATGTCAGCAAATTTGGAAAACTCAGCAGTGGCCACAGGACTGGAAAAGGTCAGTTTTCATTCCAATCCCAAAGAAAGGCAATGCCAAAGAATGCTCAAACTACCGCACAATTGCACTCATCTCACACGCTAGTAAAGTAATGCTCAAAATTCTTCAAGCCAGGCTTCAACAATACATGAATCGTGAACTTCCAGATGTTCAAGCTGGATTTAGAAAAGACAGAGGAACCAGAGATCAAACTGCCAACATTCGTTGGATCATCGAAAAATCAAGAGAGTTCCAGAAAAGCATCTATTTCTGCTTTATTGACTATGCCAAAGCCTTTGACTGTGTGGATCACAATAAACTGTGGAAAATTCTGAAAGAGACAGGAATACCAGACCACCTACCTGACCTGCCTTTTGAGAAATCTGTATGCAGGTCAGGAAGCAACAGTTAGAACTGGACATGGAACAACAGACTGGTTCCAAATAGGAAAAGAGTACGTCAAGGCTGTATATTGTCACCCCGCTTATTTAACTTCCATGCAGAGTACATCATGGGAAATGCTGGGCTGGAAGAAGCACAAGCTGGAATCAAGACTGCCAGGAGAAATATCAATAACCTCAGATATGCAGATGACACCACCCTTATGGCAGAAAGTGATGAAGAACTAAAGAGCCTCTTGATGAAAGTGAAAGAGGAGAGTTAAAAAACTTAAAGCTCAACATTCAGAAAACTAAGATCATGGGATCCAGTCTCATCATATCATGGCAAATAGATGGGGAAACAGTGGGGGAAGGCTCCAAAATCACTGCAGATGGTGATTGTAGCCATGAAATTAAAAGACGCTTACTCCTTGGAAGGAAAATTATGACCAAACTAGAGAGCATATTCAAAAGCAGAGACATTACTTTGCCAACAAAGGTCCGTCTAGTCAAGGTTATCGTTTTTCCAATGGTCATGTATGGATGTGAGAGTTGGACTATAAAGAAAGCTGAGCACAGAAGAATTGACGCTTTTGAACTGTGGTGTTGGAGAAGACTCTTGAGAGTCCCTTGGACTGCAAGGAGATCCAACCAGTCCATCCTAAAGGAGATCAGTCCTGGGTGTTCATTGGAAGGACTGATGTTGAAGATGAAACTCTAATACTTTGGCCACCTGATGCAAAGAGCTGACTCATTTGAAAAGACTCTGATGCTGGGAAAGATTGAGGGCAGGAGGAGAAGGGGATGACAGAGGATGAGATGGTTGGATAGCATCACAGACTCAATGGACATGAGTTTGGGTGGACTCCAGGAGTTGGTGATGGACAGGGAGGCCTGGCGTGCTGTGGTTCATGGGGTGGCAAAGAGTCAGACATGACTGAGCAACTGAACTGAACTGAACTGAGAAGGAAGCAAACTGCAACCTGTAACAGTTCACACAACACATGACAATTTAAAAAATTCAACATTTATGATGGTTAAAAAAATTCAATGACATCTATTGCATATAAAATTTCTTAGCTCGGCATTCAAAGACTTCGCTCTACTAAAACTGGCCTAATTGTTATACCCCAGACTTAACCCTTCGTTCAAGTGTAGCTTTCCCCTCCTAACTCAGCTTAAATGATGTTCACCTCATTCCAGCTGTTGTATTCAACATCTTCTTGGTCTTCCTAACTTCATTCTCACACCTCTCCCAATTTACTCTCCAAAATGAATAAATCTGAGAATTTTTCATGTGTGACACAACGGCTCTGTTATTTGGCCCCTGGCCACATCTCCAGCCTCATCTATTTGTATTTCTTTACCCACAGACACAATCTGCTACAAACATAGGGAACTACTTAAAGTGCCCTAGTCATACTTCAGTGCCTAGAAGGAATATTCCTTCCCTCTGGCGTGTTTTTCTTGACCTCTTCTACGCTCTCTGGGGATCATCTCATATGGGAAGTGTTCTCTGACTCTTCAATCTCTGCTGTGTTTTGATAATGCCTTGCACAAAGCTCTGTTATAACAGTTATCATACAGTATTTTAATGGCTGCTTATCTATCCCTTTCACTGGACTATGAGCTCCATGAAGAATTAGACTTGAACTTACTCACCTCCAAATGAGTATGGCATAAAAATTTTAATATTACTGTATGAATAAAAATTTACAGCAGGAATAAACTAAAATAAATAATTATGTCATTGAACTTCCATACCTTCTATGTAAAAACATATTTATCCATCCATTCATTCAGTCAACAAATATTTATTTAGCACCTTAAGGGCCAGGCACTATGCCAAGCCATAGAGAGCTAGTGATGACAATATAGACACACACACAAAAAGAACCCTGAGAGTCTTTGAATTTGGGGAAGATATAAATAATTTAAAATCATCTCTATTTCCCAATTCCTTCTTAACAAACATGCATTAGTTTTATAATCTCACACACATACAAAGTGAAAGGTCCTCCCAAATTACAAATTCCTACCAATCAGTAAAAATATAATACCCAAAGTAAATAATGTGCAAATTTGTGAACCATAGCTAATGCAAAAGCAAAACAATTTTTAAGACCTTTTAGTCAGATTCCAATTATACCTAATACAAAAAAACAAGATTAAGTGTGCAAAAATACTTCATGATTTCCACAGTGCCTACTTTTGAAAAAAAATACCATGCAAACTGTCCAAGAAAAACACTGACCACAAGATCAATACCATCCTAGTTTCCCACACTGCAGAAAAAAAAAATTGTCATCCTATTCCATCTAATTGGAGGAGGAAATGGTAACCCATTCCAGTATTCTTGCCTGAAAATCCCATAGACAGAGTAGCCTGACGGGCTATAGTCCAAAAGGGTGCAAAGAATCAGACATGACTGAGCGACTAAGCACATTCCATTCAATGCAGAAGAGGTGACATCCTCCATACAATTTGTTCAGAAGACAACAAACACCATATTTCATCTGTATAATGATTTACGGTTTGCAGTTCACTAAGCACTTTGACCTTTACAACAATTCTGTTTTCTTATTCCCATTGGACAGATTAAAAAACTAAGGGTTGAGATGAAGAAGGTCTTTCTAACTATAACTCAAAACCAAAAGTCATAAAAGAAAGGACTGATAAGTTTGTCTACATAAAAATCTAAAAGTTCTGCATGGGAATAAAAGAAGTCAGAAGACAACAGTCAAAATGGGAAAATATCTGCAATACTTCAGACAAAAAAACATGTATTTTATCATCTTATCATACATATATATGATATACAGTACATAGTACACATAGTGTTAGTCGCTCAGTCATGTCCGACTCTTCGGACCCCATGGACTGTAGCCTCTGTCCATGGAATCCTCCAGGCAAGAATACTGGCGTGGGTAGCCATTTCCTTCTCCAGGGAATTTCCCGATCCAGGAATCAAACCGAGGTCTCCCGCATTGTAGGCAGATTCTTTACTGTCTGAGCTACCAGGCAAGCCCATATACATATATAAATACACATATATTATAAATC